>NC_138905.1:5495140-6695140 GCF_965231255.1 Vanellus vanellus
GGCTATAGCGGAGGTACGAGGCTGTTGCTCCTCATCCCTCAGATGACTGTCCCCTTGTAGATGTTTGTTGTACCTTCCCATCTGGCTGGCATAACCACTCGTGTCATTGCTCCCTTAGTCTAGTATCTGTCCATATTATCTGGCTTTAAAAAGCTTGTCTGAAAAAAAAAAAAAATTAGGCTAAGCCAGAACCTTTTGGAAAAGTTCCTTACTGTAGACCAGGAGGTCTGATCTCCCCCAGATCAGGAGGTCTGTGCAGGTGGTGTGGGACTCCTATTTTTCAGTTGGGTGCTGTAGGTGTGGAATGGGCAAAGAAGAGAGGCACTGAAAGGATTAGAGGCTTGGGGAAAATGCCTGATGGTGTAAGAAATGAAGAACTCAATTTATTTAGCCTGTATGAAAGAAGACTGAGAAATACTTTGATTACACTGCATAACAGAGAAAACGCAAGATACGAAAGGGCAGTTTAATCTGTCAGAAAGCAGATAACAAGAATCATGGATATGAAAGCTAGACGTGTTCATCTTAGAAATAAGGCACATATCTTTTTAACAATAAGGCTGATTAAGAAACTACAGAAAGGAATGATGGAGTTTCCATTTCCTGGTGCATGCTGCTTAATTTAAATTGAGTCACCTTCCAGGGAGAAATATCTTAGTCCAACACAAGTTACTGGGCTGGATACAGGACTAACTGGATGAGATGGAACAGGAAGTCAAATCAGATGGTTTACTTTTTAGTAACTTGAAAATATAAGAATTAAAAACACTGTCCTGTTGTTACTACTGAAGACTTAGTACTACAGAAGTTGATATAAAGCTATTTAATCTCATCTCCATCTCATCTCACTCATCTCATCTCATCTCATCTCATCTCATTTTATCTCATCTTTCATTGAACTCTAAATTAGGATAAAAATATGTGATTCTAGTAGGTAATCCAGGTTTCTCACCCCTATTTTATAGCTATAGTATTGGAAGTGTTATTATTATCACCATTAGGGCTTAAGCATATGTTTAATGTACACTTAAACACTTTTTTCAACTTGCGGCCTTAATCATCGTAGTGTAATAAGAACTGAATCATTACAGTGCAACAGATTAGTTCTCAGAGCTTCTGCACCTTAGGCGGTGATGTCATTAATTCATATAAACCAAGCAGCGCTGGCCCTGGCAGGTATTTGGAAGAGAGACCTCCAATGCAAATGTATGCCGTTTAAATTAACTTCTGTTGAGGCTACTCACGTACTTACTAAATGTGTGCATTGCATTTAAAAATAGAGGTAGAGAATAAGCTAACAAGAAGGGAAGAGGACCGTAATGTAATAGGTGCAATTGGAACTGACATAGGAAGTAGGTGTGAAATGAATGAAGGCATGCAAGAAAATGCACGAGGTATGAATCAGATTTCAAATGAACATGCAATATAAGTGCATCTTTCCATAAATTCTTCAAGCCCTCTGATTTTTCCATCTTCTAAATACAGCAGAAATTATTTCCTGTCTGTACGTATCAAATTCATTCCATGAAAATGACTTCTGCTGAACCATATATGGTTCAAAAAATCCCTGGATGTTTTCAGAACTGTCCAGAAAAATCTCCATCCTTTACCATCAGCCACGTGCAATTTA
This sequence comes from Vanellus vanellus, assembly GCF_965231255.1. NCBI lineage: Eukaryota > Metazoa > Chordata > Aves > Charadriiformes > Charadriidae > Vanellus > Vanellus vanellus. The sequence goes on from NC_138905.1 coordinate 5,496,771, forward strand.
ACTGGGCTGAGACAGAAAGGGTACAGCTGAAATGTCTGTATGATCGTCCTTCTACTATCAACATGCCACAAATCTGGGGAACAACTTACTACCAAAAATTGCCAAGCGCAGGCTTTAACATGACTATAAAATAAATAGCTTGGCCTAAACAGAGCAAAAGAAGGCTCTACAGATTTCGTTTGCCAGGCATATTCTCTAATATGTTATAAAATGCAAATGTTGGTCAAATCTTTGTCGTATTTGGACGTCTGTGAAGTTTTCCTTCTGTGCAGCTTTCCTGGCATTATTCATTCAGTGGTGACTCTGTTCTACTTTCAGGCTACTCTTACAATTAAACTTTTCAGGACTTAATAACTTGGTATCACTGCTTCTCTGTCAAATATGGTTGAAATTGGTCTAGACTCAGATGTTCTCACCGTGGAACAGGTAGAGAGATGCCAAGGCACAGACAGTGTCCTCTCATGTACTTTGTCCCCGGAGGAAACCATATTAAAAAGGGATTGGTTATTTATATAGATATCAAGGATAACAATACAAACCATAATTAAAGACAATAAAACTATTGGAAGGCATATTAAACCTTGTACTTCAGGGCTTAAGCTAAACTCTAGCTGTTAGAGAGGATTACAGCTCTATATTAGAGCAAATAATTGATTTTCTGGGTCACTTCACATTCACTACCAAAAAAAAAGTTGAAAAAAGCGCATAAATTTATTTTTCTTCTCCCCGTTTTTGATTTTTTTCCTGACTAGAATGATTTGGCAATAGTAACCGGAGTTCCCCAAAATCATTTGGGGAGTCTAAACTTGTTCTTGTGTGTAGCAAAAAGATTTCATGCAGAATTATTTCTTCCATCTTTCACTAAGAAGGGAAGCAAGGTGGGAGTCACAGAGCATTTAACTGACAGCTGCTGTGAAGCATTTTATTTCTTCCTCATGGTGTCCTCATCTTCTGGCTTGGGATTTGGCTGGAGAGCGACATGGGGCTGGACGGATGGGTTCTGTCCCAGGCAGTTAACATCCATGGGCCATGTGTAGGACACCACAGTCTGGAGGCCTTCCTTATCTATACTAACCAATAGTCTGTTTGATTGAGATGTGACTATTTTTCTCCACTGACTGTAAGAGGAACGAAGGTGTGACAGCTCTGGTGGTAGGTGGTCTGAATTGCTCATCAGTCTCTTGACCTTACACTCCCTAAGAGGTGAGATACTTAAATGAGGCCCTCATGGTGGGCCGTGTGAATACGACTTTATGTGCCTACAAACGGAGGTATAATTCTCCAGGGTTAGGGTTATGCTCGCTGGAGGGAAAATTCCTGCTGCTGAGGCTTCTCTTTGGCAGTCCGCCAACACCTCCTTCTCCTGAGATTAAGGGTCCTGTGACAACTGTTTACGTACTTGCATTTGCGTTTGATTTAATGATTTTAGCTGGAAATGGCTGTGAGTTCTGCTAGGAAATTATTATGGGAGACTGAGGCGGCGTTTGCTTTGATACTTTTCTTTAACAGGATATCTTCTCAAGCCAAGGCAGAGGCATGCAGAGGTACCCACGTGGGTGCCAAACTGTGGCATTGGCTACGGAAAGCCATGAGGCACTGGCTGTACCTTAGAATCACAGAATAGTTAGAATTGGAAGGTCCCTTCAAGATCATCTAGTTCCAACCCCCCTGCCATAGGCAGAGGCACCTTCCACCAGACCAGGTTGCTGAAAGCCCCATCCAGTCTGGCCTTGAACACTCGCTCCAGCCAGGGAAATGCTCCTGCTTCTCAGAGGGTCTCCCTGATGTACCTCAAGCGTTGCCTTGATGCAGTTGTGCTCCTTCTGCTGCACCAGGAAGCATGGGATTGTGCCACCATCTTCCATCTCGCTGTGCCTCATCTCCCCATCTGGGAAATGGGACTAAAACCTCTACCCATTCCTTTGATGACAGATGAAGTGTAAGCTGACTATGTACCTCATTCAGATGCTTCACCTTAGTGTCCAAAGTTTGTTGGGATGAGTTTGGACCCCAGTAGGTCACTGGCTCATCTGTACAATGGTGGCAATAATTCCTCCTTGCTGCCCTGTGCTCCTGTGTCTCCTGACTATGAAAACCACCATTTAAGAAAATCCGTAAGCCGTTTCTTCTGCAGAAAAGATGGATATGTAGGAATACATCTGGTTCACCTGATGCAGTTCTAAAAGCTTAGTCAGAAGTAACTGCACAGAAATGAATGCGTTACTGTCAAACAGGGAGGATATAGGAAACAGCTTCTTTAATAGAAGAAAAGTTTCCTTTAATAGAAGAAAAGTTTCCTTAAATAGAAGAGAGCAGACAACCAGTAAACCCAGTAAATTACTTCCTTGGCATTAGCGATGCTGTATTGATTGATCCCAGCAGAGAATTTGGCCAACACTTTGACCAGATCATATTACAGCAAACATGGCTCAGAGCATCTTCCTGTAAAACTGGAATATACCTGAACAAAATAACCGAGAGGAACTGCTTTAAGCAGGTTACAATTTTGTTTGATGATAACAAAAGGGTTTTATAAAGCAGGAGTTCAAGGAGGGGTGCTACAGGACCACCACTGATGTGGAAGCAAATCCCTAAGCTGAGGGATGCTAGAGGCTTCTCATCATGCTTTCTGCTATGCTTTGGCCTCTTGGCCTTTCAAAAGAGCAGGCGCAATATGGAGGTGCTTTGCTTCCTCATATTCCATGGATACAGAAGCTCTGAATCTTCACTGTTAAACCAGAATAAAAAAAAAAACACAAAGTGAAACCAAAGCCTGAATTTTTGTTTTCTTTTGAGGGGGAGAGATGACAGGAAGGTTGGTCTTGCTGCAGTTCTCAGTGTTTGGAATCCAATGGGACCTTTCAGTACAAGAGCTTAATTTGGACTCGATGGGAACCCAGTTTACCAGTTTAAGTCACTGTTGGCTCATACAGCTCGAAGCTGTTCCACAATAAAGCACTACATTCAGCCGTGAGCCTTATCGTTGGGACTCATCTGACCTTTCCCAGGTAAGCTGGAATTGCTTAACACCATGGCTACCCCAAAACTAATGGAACCTTTCAGCATGGCTTAGGCTATCACTTCACTTCCCTGACATCAATTTCTAAAATAAAATAGAAGGCTAATTGGTAAATCAGGTGAGTATTTTTTTTCCTCCCCCCCTGAGACATAATGGTCAAATACATTTCCAAATCTAAACTACCAACAATACAAAGGTATTATTTAAACAAACAAATAAAAGGTGAAGCTCAGCAGGAGGGTGAAAGTTCAACCAGAATTTACCAGGCCAAATTTATCAGTGTTGGTGGGGATGGGTCTTAATTGCAGTCACCAGTCCTAAAGTGGTGGGGTCAATTTTAATCAGCATGGTTGAAAACTTCAGGACAAAACTGGATATATGAGAAACAGAGCATAATTCCCAGGCTTCCGGCACCCAACAATCGTTTTTGCCTCATCATATCATGCTACTGTACTGAAATGCTTTTAGAGAAATGCAAGACCACATAGGCTAACTAAAGCATGGATTCTTCAAACACTCCCTGGCACATGGTTCTGAAACTGAAGACAGTTGCTAATAGGATGCTCAGCATATTTTGCATCGGCTTTTGAGATGTGTCATGAAGCAAAGCCAGAAGGAACAACAGGAGCTGAACAACTGATCCAAGCGGGTCAAGGGCTGAACCGTACCCATCGCTCCCTAGCAGGAGGATTTTGGATAAGAAGCCGCAGGTGATGTGAATGATGGGTGTGAAAAAGGCTCTTCAGGCTGACAGAGGAAATGAAGATAAAAAGGAGGAAATTAATCAGACTCATAGGTACAAATCTCTGCTGAATGTCCCAAAGACATGAACTCGACCCAAACTATAGAGGATGTGTCAGAGCCCGGATTGTAATGTGTTTCAACAGCCAGTCTGAACACGTGGAGATGGTCAGGAAGAGTAAAGAAAGGATGGAAGCATGAAAGTGTGAAGAGCTTTTGTACATTTTACAGTAGTTGGGACTGTGAGCGCTAGCCTTGAAGCACAGTCCCATCCTGCTGCTTTCTGCACTAAACACAGATGAAAAAAAGGAGAGTTCCTGCCACAAACCACTTCTAATCTCAGTATAAGGTACAAATATCCTCTAATCGCCACCCACGGTGTGTGAGGTGGGGAACCTCCTGTCTAGGTTAGACAAGCGCGCCCCTTGGCAGCACCAGAATCGCTCGCCCGCTCAACTGTCCCTGTGACAACCGCCAGGGATGTTCCCTTTTTCAGTCCCCATCAAAGCCACCCTGTTGTAGGAAACAGGAGGAAGCCGGAGGCACCCAGCTCGCCGGCTGAGGATCAGCAGCTCCGCGGGAGCAGACCTCGGGGGCGATCCCCAGGAGCACTGCACGTGGAGCTTCCTCCAGAGCTTGGCCAGCGCATAGGAATCTGATGTTTAGAAAGCCATTTTCCTGTCCGTATAAACAACTCGACCACAATAGCCCAATTCCTGGCTCCGAGGCCTCATTTAAATGTTGGTCAGTTGAGGCCCACAATTAACATTTAATTAGTAAACTCATTACAAAGGCAGGAAGTCTCAGACTTTCCCTTCATTCTCTTTCAGGCCTCTGAAGGGAAGGACCAGGCCCGTCTTTGGCTTTCGATTCAGCAGACGGGTGTGTTTTCTTTTTTTTTTTTTTTCCCTCTCCTGATTTCCCGCTGCTTGCAATTCAGTTGTTTTCTCTGCAAAAGACGTGCATGAACTGAATATGTTGAATGTTTGGCTGGAAATAACCCACTTGACGTAGAAATTTCACCCAGGATGGCTTCCTCAGTGTTCCTGGGGGCCTGAAAGAGCAGTGGTTTTCAGGGACGAGATGGTGAGGAGCCTGGTCACCTGCCCTCACAAGCCTTCGCGGTAGAGAAACAACCAAAAAACCATGATTTTGTGTGTGATGCTGGAAGGTTATGTCTATTGTCTGTGACAGCGAGGAGAAAAGCAGCCTCTTGAAAATATGAAGGGAAAATGGTGAAGGTTAAAATCCAGAGGAAGCACTAATGCAGAGGATGAGAGTAGACTATGCCTGTGGTGAGGTATCTTGCTGGACACATAGGATGGGACTGGTACCCACTGGGAAAAAACAGTATGGGAGAGGGACTGGGAGTTCATACTGTAGATTACCTGATGGGGCATTGTTCATCCATCCATAGGATACAGGACCTCACCTTTGGCCACCTAGTTGCTTTTCATGCGATTTTTCATGGAATATGAATTACAAGTAGAGCTTGTTTTTAGACAACACTAAAAAGGTTTGAGCTGGCTGATTTGGAGTACAAGACAGATCATAGCACAAATGCTTTTCCAACACTTATACTACTCTATGGAAATTTATTCACCTGATCATGCCCTGGAGTAGGGAGAAAAGTAAAGAAGTCAACACAAAAAATAATAATTGCAAAACAGGTTTTAAATTTTTTTGTTTGTTTGTTTTTTCCTCAGTATCTATTTTCCATTACAGCACAAATTAGAGTTTTAAAAGTCTACCAGCTGGCATGGCATATTTTGAATTTTGTAGTTTTGAGGAGATTTTCTCAAAGTAGTCTTCATATTTCTCTCAAAAAGGAGTGCTGTAGTGCTAGCTGTACCATCAGTCATACAAGTGTTGTATCTTTTTGCAAAGAGGGACTGTGAGGAGCAGAAGATGCTTGAGCTGTGAGGCTTGTTGACTTGTCTGTCTTACCTATCTTGTCTGTCTTTTGTCAGAGATGAGGAGATTGAAAGAATTAATTATTTCATAATATTAATGTCTGAAATCATAATCATCCCTTTGACGTTGTGATCTGGCCATGTAAACAGCAAATTGGCTTTGAATTAATTATTTTATTCCATGTTATGTCTTTAATTCATTGTTTTGTCAACATTACATCTTTAACATTTTTTTCCCTTGTGTTCACAGAATTGGAAGGAGATAGCTGACTTGTGGTGATTTATGGGAGTGCTTAGCCCTGGTTTGTTTTGGTTTTGCACAAGTGTTAAAAAGCATTTATTATCAGGCTGAAAAACTTCTATGTGCTAGGACAAGGACTTGAAAAATTCTTTTCCTTAAGGGTCTTTCATGGGTCTCTGAGTATGGAGAAGTTATTGAGGCCACAGTTTTTTTATTGGGTATCTGGGTCAATATTTAGCAGAATTTTGTTGGAACATCCTGTTTCCTCTATATTTATTCTGCCATTATCCAAGGCATTTACCCCTGTCCTCATCCACACCAATTCCACTCACTTGGACAGATCATGGGGTGAGCAGAGCCACAACTTTAACTCCTTTTTTCATGCTTCCCACTGGTGCTTCGAAATTTACTCCAAGCAGTAGTTCTGGAAGTTATCCAGAGGATGCGGAGGCAAGAATGAGTGGACCTTAAAATCCCTTGCTACCTTCTGTTACTAAATGTGGGAGTTACCTGACCAAAAGTGCTCATCTATAGAGTAGATATCCACACTTGAGCAAATCACCTTGGATCCCTTGCTAGTAAATGGAGGAAAATCGAACAGGGTCAGTAAAGACTAGGATGTGATTTTTCTCTTTCAAAAGTGGAGAAATCAAATGTTTTCCTCCAATGACTGCAACAACTAGATCTTCTCAGACCATCAAGGTATACTAGATATTCACTTGGAGGTAGGGACCTACTTCGTAGTCATCTCAACTTAGATGAGAGGCACTCATCCGACATGTAACACATCTCAATGTATGTAATTTTTTTATTATTGTGTTGTACAGTATTGTTGTGCTTGCTGTGATTAGGCCTTCAGGGCTCAACAACAACAAAAAAATCAGTAAATAGGCAGATCCTGACCAGGAGAATTTAGAATTGAAAGGACCAATGCAAAACAGGGGAAGTCCCAGTCACCTTTCTGGTAAGCATCACCGGAATTAAACGACACTCTGACATTTACCAGCACAAAATATAAAAATGCTTTCTTTTTTTTTTTTCCTTCTTTTTTTTTTTTTTTTCTGCTTGGTTCCATTTTGGACTAAAGATTTTGTTTCAGAACTTCATTGTAATGGACATCCTGTATCAGAGTGCTCTCAGTAAGTACTGGAGCATCCTCTTTCAATGTGTGAAATAGAAGCTCGTCTCCACCACCACCGTATGCTGGTGGTTGAACAGACAGCTGTAAGAGCTCAGCTCTCCAGACCCATGCTTCATTCATGGGTCAGACTCTATCAAGCCCCAGACAAGTGGCTCAAGACAGGGCAGCTTAATTCCCCTTCTTGAGTCTTCATTTCTTTCTACTGGCTCTAAAGGGTCTTGTACAGCTAGCTCAGATGTAGATACATGCACGGAATAAGACTAGACATATCCCACCTCTCACCTAGGTGCCTGGATAGTCCAAAGCTTCATGCAAGTGTCAAACACCGGCTGGAGATCCATCTACATGCTATAAGTCATCATTTCCCCAGAGCTGTGCACATGTCCAGTCTACAACACACCAGTTCAAAGAAAAAAGTACAAATGACCTGTGGAAGAATGATCTGGCTCGTGGATGGTATCCCCGAGAGACTTTGCCACTGTACGTTAAAGGTTATAACTCCTCCAAAAATAGTTTTATTTTTAAATGTCTTGTTCTTGGCATCAGAAATAAAGGAGCCCTGGCACAAGACAACGAGCTAATAGTCTGAGCCAGTTGGTTTATAAAACACATGATTCCCTGAAACAGTAAATGACTGGCCCCATAATATATGCACTGCAAGTGAAAGCGTAGTCTTAGTTGCATCAGTTCACTTTTCTTTTACTGTTTTTTTAAAAATTAAAATCAGGAATAGAAATAAAACAGCCCAGAGTTCATGACCTGCTCAGGAATGCAATTAGCCCATAAAAATCATGACTGGGATTTGTTGCGAGGTAGAAACATGATCCCTTAAAATAAAGTTGCCCCTTTGCAAAGTACCAAATGATGGAGAAGAACAAAATAGGGATAGATGAGCAGTTTTTATTTTAACCCCACTTCCCTCCCTCCTCAACCAGAAAGAGCTGTAAAAGAAAAGACCCATCACCTCCTGTAGTCAAGTTTCACAGCAAACAAGAAGTCCTGAGCAACTCTGTGATTACTTTTATCTCTGTAAGACTAATCCCATGATAAACCTCTTGTTTCCTATACTTGATGTACCACTATTTTACTAGTCCTGAATGCATCAGGCACATTGTGGATGGCTCACTACGAACAAACAGAACCTGACAGTTTCCTTCCTTAAAATAAACAGAAGTGGTACTTAGACACAGTTCAAAGAGCTTAGCACTCCCAGAATGGCTATTATTACCCTTTAGGTGGGCAAGTAGACCCAGTTTTTCATTCTAGTCAAGGCACCTTTTTTTAATTTTTCTCCCTTCCCATTTTTTACAGGCAGTAAAATGACTATATAATTACCAAGCCTGCTTTTTTACAGTCCTCCGCTTCCACTTTCCATGCAAAGTGATCTATCTGTTTACGCCACTGCTTGTTTACTTCCACCTCCTTTTCTGAGAAAAAGTCATGCCACTCGGACTTCTCAGAATGTTTTAGTAATGCTTCCCTCTATCCTCGAAGCTCCACAGGACTGGAATGTTACCAACAGCGGGAGAGATTGTATTTTAAGAATAATATTACAGTGACCTCTGTGAGGCCTTTGTTCCAAAGATTTCTGAGGCTTTATAGTTATCAGTGATGCGGAGGAAACCTACCTACATATTCCCCTAGAGGCTTTTACTCATGAATGGTCACAAATTCTATGGTACCTGCAATGGAAATAAGCTTTTTAAAAGACCTTCAGTGCCCTTGTCTACATGGAGTTCATAAAAGAAGTACTGTGAAGTAGAGTGTAAATTAAAGTGCAATTGCTATTCTGAATGAAACCCTTATTTGGAAACTCATTCATCATTAAGGTCTTTGTTCATCCTATGTGAGTGTAGGAACAGCCCAGAGTATCTAGGACTTCTGGGTTATACACCAAGAGAACAAGTGAAAGGGAATTTATATCCTCTAACATTAAATATCAAATATTTGATTGACATACTGGAACAAGCCTAGTGAAGGATCACCAAGATGGCTGGGGATGGAGCACATGGCATAATAGGAGGGGCTGAGGGTCCTGGATTGGCTCAGTTTTAAGAGAACACTCAAGACCACTTATCTTGTGACATTAGGTGTTGCAGCTACCTTACAGGAGTGTGTAGAGAAGACCAGACCAGAGTCATCTCAGAGGTACACAGCAACAGGACTAAGGCAACACACAGGAAAACTCTAATAAGATATTAGGGGCATTTTTTTTTTTTTTTTTCACCTTGAGGGTGGTCAAACAGTGGAAGATAGGCCTGTAGGAGCTGTGAAGTCTCCATCTTTGGAAATATCCAGAACTCAACGAGACAAGATCCTGAACAATTCAACCTGAGTTCAAGGATGGCTCTGCTTTGAGTGAGTGGTTGGACCAAGTGATCTCCAAACTTTTTTTAAAACCCAAATAATGTCTCTATGGTTTATCACAACTGAAGCTAGCTGTCTTGGGTCTCTCAAAAAGTGCACCGCACCATCCTAATAAAGGTACCTAAGACAGCTGTGTTTAATGGCCCTGACATGTCTGTCTCTCTCTCTTCAACGATGATAGGGGAACTCTAGACAAATACTTGAGCCTATTAGATATGTAAAGTTAACTGAGATAAAATATATTTCTAGACACCCAAGGCTCTCTCTGTGATGAACAGAAGTGCTTGTTCCTCTCTGTTTCCTACAGTAGGAGCTGAAGACATGCACACTCCTACTACCTTGATTAAACTCAGGGCTCACTCTGTTTTCTTCACGTAGGCCTGTGCTTCTTGAGACACTTTGTGTATCTGAGACATGCCCAGAGACTGGCAAACATGACACATGTCATCTCAAGTGGCACTTCACACCCACATGTGCGCAATGAAATCAAACCCGTGCTATTAGATGGGATAAACCCAGGTCCAAGTCTCTTCCCAGTAAGCACGTAAAGAAAAGGTAGCTTTTTCCAGTGGCTATTTGGGCCTTTGCCTCAGCCAGTCAAGATCCTAAACTCCTGAATAGAGACAGACATTAGTACACTATTATGTACATTATGCGTTAATAGTGCCCTGCAGTTCCCATTGTGATACGTGTGATTGAATTTTCCCAGGAAACGGGTTGCCATGTCTTCTATGGAAAACACATTTCTGCTGTTAAAAAAGGGGAAAAAGACTGAAAAGCAAAAGTCTGGGTTTTCAGATGGAATGCTTTCAGAGTTTGCGGGGGAAACTTGAAGGTTTTCATGTTCTTGACAAAAATTTCCAGTTTTCCACAGAAGTTGCATGCCTCTTCTGATAAAATTTATGCAAACCTGTAACTGTCAGTTCAGAATCATAGAAACATAGAATCATAGAATCATTTAGGTTGGAAAAGACCCTTAAGATCATCAAGTCCAACCATTAACCTAACACTGCCAAGTCTACCGCTAAAACATGTCCGTAAGCGCCTCGTGTACACGTCTCGTAAATACCTCCAGGGGTGGTGACTCAGCCACTTCCCTGGGCAGCCTGTAGTGATGGTCAAGACAGAAATATTTTGGCTAGACCTTAAGAACACACCAAAGAAGAGATCTCTGTAAAGAGACCTATTCATTTTGAGCTTATAGATCCCAACTACTGTCCCTTATATCTCTTAATGAAATGCTCAAGAAGGGCCAAAGGTTCAGGGAGGTGTAAATAGGTAAGGTTTAAGCTTATAATTCACAATATGCTGGAAGCAGAAACTGAACGTTTGCTGGTGCTGCTGGGCTTGTCACAGGTGAGACGAGGGTGGTGTGTGACTGTTGCAGCCCTGTTGACAAACTACCTTGTGCAGACACCGTGCTGAGGGTTAGATTTTTGACAAATGCTGCTGACTTAGCTCTCTTGGTTAGAGGGTGTGAGCAAAAACATCACAACCAAAGAACCCAAGTCTAACCAACAGAGGTGTGCCAGAGATGGTACCCCCTCTTCTGCCATTTTAAGGGTGTCTTCGTTTGTTACCGCAGTATGATGTTATTTTCAATGTGTGAAGTGGCATCGTGTCAGGTTTAGCGACACAGAGGACAAAACCAGGGAAGAGCTGTACGGGGAAGCTGCAGCTGTGAACACCCCTCCCAGCCAACCTCCTCTGCACTGGGGTCCCACTGGCAGCAGACCCATGGGAAGCTCTGCTGTGGCCTTTCTCGGGGGCTGAAACACCCTGGCTTTATTCATTTTGGCATACTGACTCACAGGCAGAGGGGATAGCAGCGTATCCGATGCATATCCCCCATTGCATGGGAAAAAAAATAATAATGACAGGAATGAATGGTATAAACCTAACGTTCAAAATATGATACTTGACAGGACTTGCTGTAGGTGACCCTGCGCTGGCAGGGGGGTTGGATTAGATGATCTCCAGAGGTCCCTTCCAACCCTGACCATTCTGTGCTTCTGTGATCCTGTGACTGTCTCTAGCAGTTTGTCAGTGCCAGCAAAGAGTCAACTGTATAAATCAGCTTTGATTTTTCCCAGGTTGCCAAGGCTGGAATAACCTGTAACACTGATTAGGCTGTGGGTGCTGTGGAGCTCTCCTGATGTATACAGGGAGGCGTAATTATCCCCTTTTTATAGCTGGGTAAACTGAGGCACGGGGAGGAGATGCTAACCAACGCGAGTTACAGTGCCACAGCCTGCGAGGGAAACCAGCTCTCCTGACTCCCCATCGTTTGCCTTTTAACCACTGGACCATGAATCCTGTTTGCTTTGTTTTCTTGGGGTTTGTGCGTGTTTGTTTTCCCCTTTCATGTACCTAATGATGCTGGTCCGTAGCAGGCAGCGGACAGCTGACAGATTACAGGGAGCGGCTGGCTGAAGCGGGAGGCAGGATGCTTCACCAGCTCCAGGGCTATTTAACTTTTCTCCTAGGCTGTGGGTCTGGGTCCCTCCCACTGGTGCTCGTATAACATCCCCGGGGCACGGACAACAATTGCCTAAATGGAAAAAGGAAACATTTCCTGTGTCTTTTAACTACTTTTAGTGCAGTTTGGCACCTTCAAAGAAAGCAGTGTGCTTAGCTAACCGTCAGCCAGCACTCAGCAGGTCTTCAGAAACCTGCGATTTTGGTGGACAAATCCATCAGGAGCATAACTCAGCATTCCCAAGGAGTGAGGAAACACTTGTCGACCTCTCTGATACCCACGACCCCAAAGTGCACAGCAAAGTGGTTTTAAACAGACCACCCCACTCGGATTGGCTTTCACTCTCGCTTCGCGTAACTTTATTTTAGGCTCCCTCCGCGTCGTTCGTTACAATCTACGCGCACAGGTACTGATGAATCATCTTCACTTCCGTACTTCTCTGTCCTTCCACTGAAGGCTCCAGTTAAGAGATCAGAGAAAAAGAGAGGCAGAGAGAGACGAGGCCACCGGCGCGAACGCCTTAGGAGCCGCTTGCTCTTTCTCTTTACCTCACAGCATCTGCGAAACTGTTAAACCACAGTCCTGCCTAGTTTACTGGCAGGGAGGATTGGCCTAAGCTAGTGAAGCAAAGCTTTTTTGCAACTGCTTAAAGTGTGCGTTTAGGCATTTTTTTTTTTGGCTTTTTTCCCCTTTTCTTTTTTTTTTTTTTTTCATTTTTCCAGCTGTGTACTCACATCTCGTTTCCAGCGTTGTCATATCAGAAAGCAAAACTGTAATAATTTTGTGTGCGTAGGAAAATGGCTCAGATAACATTGACAGATGCTTTAAAACCTTATATGAGGTTTTTTTCCTGGTTTGATGTCTCATGCCATTGCATATCCACAATTGGCCTTAGTGCAGGTTTGATTTCCACTGGTAATGCACTCCACTGAAAGTTAGACTTAGACTTTGGGTTCAAAAGGCTGAAATGCCTTAAAAGTAGTACTTACGTACATCAGCCCCAAGAAGAAACCTCAGTGTATTTTAAACATCCCAGTAGTGTTTTCAGGGCAGCAGAGGATGACTGGTTATTACTGATGCTTTCAGTGTGTCTCCTATGGTCCAAACTGGTGGCCAAAACGCCACTGGGCTCAATGTTGTATATAACCAGCTCAAAGACAGGCCCTGCTCCAAAAAGCTGAGAAGAGAAGTGGTTTTGTGTCCAGGCTGTATAAAAGTATTGAACAGGGTGGTCTTTCCTTGGAGAACAGGACCTCCCTGCCATGCAGCATTGATCCCGAATTCGGGGGCCTGGGCCCCCTGCAAAGGCTGCAGAGAGAAAAACTCCTTCAGAGCTTCCTTCACTGACTCGTCCCCTGCCCATCAGCTTTCTTAAATGCAGGCAGTGAGATACACACTCGTGACCATACCCTCTTCAGGGGAATGAACTTCTCTTATCATGCTTATTTATGAGGATTTAAGGACCTGTAGCTGATGCTGTTGGACAAAAAATAATAATAAATGGATATAGACTAGGAAACACCTGAAATGTCAGTATTATCTCCAGACGCCAGAGGCAAAACACTTACTGGGATTATTCTCATATTATTTTGCCATTAGAGATTCTAATTAAAATGCAAGCCCTGACTGAGCTGGGCACCGCTGACATACAGTCTCCAATCAAGAAAAGCTGTGATTTTAGGTCCTACTGTGTTAAGGAGGGTTGTGCTGTGTTTGAGTAGGTCTTACTAAAATCAGAAGGATGAAAAAAAAGATAAAAACTAGGTACGAATTCTGGAAAGCCTCGTTCATCTGCTTCGCCTCCCCCAAATGAAGCAAGATGCTGCATGAAACATTTTCTTTCCTTTTCTCTTTCCCTTTCTTGGGGAACGGGGTGAGTCAAGCAGTTCTCCGTGGCAAAAGGTGTGACCATCCTGCAAAAGCAGGGATCTTTCGCTGGCCCTGGGAATGATGTAGTATCCCGGTGTGGAGCCTGTGAATGAGGCCACATGGTAAATGTCACGGGAGCCGCGGGTCCGCTCGGCAGTGGGTGCGAAAGAGCAAGAGTGAGGACAGTCGCGCTGAAAGGAGCTCCTGTGAATGAGGTGTGACTGAAGCGCCGGGTGGCCCCGTGGCAGCCTCCTGCTATTTAACGGGCAACCGGGGAGACGCACGTGGCTTTTAGCAGCATCTGTGGCATTCTGATTCCTTCACAAGCTCAAGAGGGAATAAGAAAACCCTGCTTTGTTTCATCTCCTGAATTTTAGTGGCGAAGAATTTTTTCAGGCCTTTTCTCCAAAAGCTGGTTTTGCTGACCTCGTATAGTCATCATTTGGCCCTGCTTGCCAATTTATTGGTCCACTGGCAAATAAAGAGCTGGCATGTCCATCAACCTGCTAGGCTTATTTGAAGCTGTTCTTGATGCAAATCCCATCAAAGTCTGCATTTTCTTTTTTTCCCCACTGTTGCCAGTGAAAATTACATGTTTGAAAGAATCACAGGTTTTGCTTAAGTGATGTATTCTTGTGGTATAATGGGAAGAGTCCTCAGTCACTAAAGGAACGTTTCTTCAAAAATTGTTTGTCCTGTCTCTTGCCAGGACTGTCTGATGTCAAAGGAATCAGAGTCAGCATCCTCCTTGAGTAAGACTACCTAATTTTTTGTGCCATGTCTTCTCCAGGGAGAACTTCATACAACCTTGTGACAGTTTCAACTGTGACTTTGAATAAGAGCCAGTGAGAAATTTCTGACTTGAAGTTTCTTTGGAAAACATTTATTCTTTCAAATTAAGATGTTTTGGGGCAAAAAAATTCCAAAAACAACACCCTCCCCTCCCCCCCAAAAAACCCAAAACAACCAAACAAGCTGGTTTGGTTGAATTTCCTATTTCAAAATTCAAAAGAAAAGCTTTCAGGAGACATCATTTTGATCTTTCTTTTTCAAAAGACATGTTAAAATGAAAGCACTTTTTGTTTGAGCTGTTTAACCCCAGTAGTTCCTAAATACCTAAACCATTTCTGAAAATGAATCCAGATCCTCGAAAGGACCCAAGTGCTTCTCTGCCTTTTAGGAGGGGACAGATGCATCAGGCTTCTGCCTAGTAGGGTTTCAGGGTTGTCTGCCAATGGCAGGAGCACATATAAGTCACTCACTGAACATGGGTTTGATCTCAGGTTCTCATGCCCCAGAATAATGCCCTAATCACCAATCCACATATGTTTCCTGACCCACAGGGCAGCACCATGCCTGTGATGAAGATGTTTGTGGGTGGTGGACATTCCTCCTCCTGGGTCTCTGCTGTATGAGGAGGTTTCCAGCACAGGCTGAAAGCTCTGCTCTGCTCCAAAGCCCGCTACACAAGACAGGACTAGACGTGCCCATGGGTTGTGTCCAACAGGATCTGGTCCTGGAGCAGAAGAAAGAGGCCAGGATGACAAATGAAATGTCTATCATCTAGAGGGGAAGATGGATGAGGGGGCAAAGAAATTAAGCTTATGTGTGGTGTATGAGATTTGGCAGGCCCCATTCTGGGTAAGAACCTCAAAGCTGATACAAAACAGTTGAGTATTTTCCACTGCCAGGAATCCCACCCTTGTTTTCAGAGCAACCCTTGGTTGAGCTGCAAACTAGTCCTCCTCTGCTTTCCTATGACATGGAGACGAGTCCCAACCTTCTGTTTGTGATCATTTTTTCATTTTGTTTTTCAGATTTAAGAAATGAAAGTACAAAAGCAGAAACACTCCAATAAATATTTACCCCGTCTTAAAAAAAAAAAAAAGACAACAACAAACCAACAAATCAATTCTAGGAATAAATAAGGCAATTCTACAGACGAGACTGAGACAGGGTCAGGCTGCAGTCAGCTACAGAAAGCACCGGTGGTGGGAGAGTCTGACAAGGTGGAGTCTGGGGGTGGAAGCTGTGGTAGAAGAGAAGGTCATTTTGTGAAGGCGGGGGAGCTGTGACTATTTACACCAGCTGAGGATCTGGCTGTCTACAAACAGACATGATGGTGATGATGAAGGTCACAGAGGACACACATGAGACCTGCTGGATGGAAACACTTTTCTTTCCACCACTCACTGACAAGCAGAAAGTGAAAAAGAGAAACCAAGCCTGTTTTTTCTTGATTCAGTAAGTCTGCCGCACACTCCATCTTCCCTGAGCCCCGTGCTTTGGCAATACCCTCGTGAGCTGTGATCTCCCATTTTGCTCCTGTTGAACCTACGAAGAGCAGCGGTTGGAAATGGATGCTGAGGGGCACTGCACGCGGTGGCTTACCTCTCAGATGGAGGAGGCAGCGTTTGGAAAGTGCTCGGAGGAGCTGAGCCGGAGCCAGGAGCCGTGCCCTCTCCTCTGCAGCTCCGAGCCGGTGCTGAGTGATGGGGAGGAAATATCTTAGCTGTGAAGATTGGCAGGGTTTATTAGCTTGCGCTCAAATGCACTAATGCCAGGCGACTTTCCGCTGCACAAGGCTGATTTCATCTGTGCATTCCCAAATATGCCATCCAGGCGAGCTTTTTCACTCACGTAAGAGAAAGGTCCCAGTCAAAACCCCGGCAGTGAGCCCAGCCGGGACGCACAGGTGTGGGTTTACAAGGAGAGAGGAAAGAAGGGGGCTTCAGGTCCTCATTAGCCTCCATCTCCTTTCCTTTATGGCCACAGCTCTCGTGCTCCCAGCCTAGCTGTGTGGCTTTTCTCCTCAGCAGTGCTGCGAGGAGAAAGAGATGGTGAGAAGGTGAAGCACAGGGACAAGTCCAATGCATGATGTGATAATGCTAGGAACAGTGGGGCTCAGCAATCTCCACTGACAATGGGGCTCCTTCTTTCCCTGTGTACCCAAAACCCCAAGGCCAGATGTTTCCCCACCCCCCAAAAGAGTGCTCTCCTTGGCTCCTGGCTAGGATATTGGCTTGTTTTTCTGCAGGCTCCCAAGCAGCTCGTCTCCCCCTCTCCTGGAGGTACTGCTACTGTCATGTCCCTGGCTCAACGTTTCAACTTCCCCCTTGGCCCAACATCTCTGTTGTCAGAAGCAACCAATTCTATACCACCAATATATGGGGTCCAGCATTAAAAGAGAAACTTTTGGTAGACTTCTTTTTCTCTTCCCTTTCTGACCTGTCCTGGGTGACATCCCCTCCTCTCTTGTCATCCCCCAACACGCACATCAGCTGTTTTAAGTTAATATCTAGACCTTCATGCAAGTTTGTAAAAATCTTTAGCTGTTTAACTCTTCATTCTTTGACTTTACCAAGCTACTGGCCGCTTTCTATCACCGCATTGCTTTGCATTGCAGCTGTGCTGCGCCTCACCTTATCATCTCTGACAATTTTCACTTCTTTAATTGTGGTTCCTTAGAAAGATGACTTTTTATGGCTGGACTTACTGTGGGGGCAGGATAAAGACTTGGACCACTGAAGTGGGCAGAAAACAGGCTGTGGGCAATGCCTGCTAACCCAACAAGGAGCTCGCTCTCTCCTGCCCTGCCTCTTAACACAGCTGTTCCCATGGAAGGATTATGTTGTGTAGACATCTTGCTGGCATGGGAGAAAGGGTCTAGGACCACAGGAGCTGCAGCCCAAACCCTTGTCGCTATTCAGTATACAGAATAGTATACTGAATATTCCTCCTGAGAGCTTGCAGGCTGACCCCAGTGTACCTGACTGCCGCAGGTGATTAAAAGCACAAAGAAAGGTGAGCCAGGCAAGGGAAGGTGCTTGTGTTCAGATTTCCTTCTCCTTACTCATACACATAAGCAACACTTTGAGACTGCTCAAAAAGCTGATTTGAGCACTGGTTCATCTCTGTGCTTTGCCAGAGCAGCACCAAAAGGGAATTTCTTCTATTCTTTAGTTGCATCTTTTCATTTTTTACTTCACACCAAAAAATGCCCATGCCCTGTCTCCTGTGCGCACAAGAAATTTTGGCCTGTTACCTATGAGTATGAGGGAGGAAAAAAAAAAAACAAACCCTAAAAGAAAAAAAAGAGAAAAAAAAATAAAGCTATAAAATGCAGTTAGTTTCTTTGGCTGGCACTGACACTGAAAAATGTGCTGCTGCTTTTTTTTTTTTTTTTTTTTTCTTTTTCAGGTTACAGAGCGATTTCTGTGTTATGATGGATACAGCTCACAGTACTAAGCTCCAGAGTTGTGGTTAATTAGTAGCCAGTTTAGGAAATTATGTTATCATTACCTCATCCTTTCTTAGCTTAGCAGCTTTCCTTCTCTTCCAGCTCCCCCCCTTCCCCAACCCCTCCAACCTTCCCTGCCCAGGGATATTATTTTTCTTAATGACACCTATGTCGCACAGACAAACTCAAATCTCCTAAACACACCTCAGCATCCCGGGTCCCCCGTAGTTTGAAAACCCACATGAATTAACTTTTTTTTGGCATGGAGACTGACCAAAAAAAAACCAAACCCAAACAAAAAATACGCCGTTCTTTGCCTTCCCCTCACCGTGCTGGTTTTACGCTGGCTCTTGCCCATGAAGCTCCGTACCAGGCACCGAGTCTGATGCTGGGCTGACCTCCACCTGCCCCATGTTTGTTGATGATGAGCACGCTCGCTTCCACCCTCTGCCATCCTCCCCCATGAGGAAAGCAAAGAGGAAAACAAACAGCAGGAGGGAGCAAACAACCAGGTCCCCTCAACAAGCGGCGGCGACGTGCAGAATTAAAAAGAAAAACCATGGAGGGGGAGATAAAAACCACAACTGAAAAGGGGATTTTCTAGTGGCATACTTTGAAACCAGACACTTGTTATTAATGGCAGAGGAGGAAGAGGAGTGGGAGTTCAGAGACAGAGACCTTGGGTTTACTGGTGCTTTGTTCAACTCTGCACATAAATAGGCCTTGTCTGGATCTACATAGCGTCTCAGGATGAAAACCTAGGGTAGATGCATGGGAGAAGCACCCATCTACCAGATTTGGGCCCAAAATAATTTTAAATTGGTCTTCTGCTACTTTCCTTTCATCTATCCGTCCGTGTTAGGGTAATTTTAGTTGTTTGCCCTCCTTAATGTGTTGGAGGTCTGTGTTGCCACTTTTTGTGAGACCTGGCCACCTTGGGGAAGGGTGGCTGATGTGGAATCCTCTGGAGCACAAAGCTCTGAGCTGCAGAAACTTGAGCTGAAGCTCTGAATCACCTTGTCTATGGGCGCCACGTGCACATCCTCTGTCACTGAACACGAAGAAACATTTGCGTCACCCACCCTCCACTTGGTTGCTCTTGCTGTGCAAAATATAAGCATTTGACCAAATGTTGGTTTTGTTCTCCTTTTCTACCTTGCTTGGTTTTTTTTTTTTTTTTCAATTCCCTCTATCTTCGTCTTTCATACCACACAACGAGCATGCTTGGGTAGGTTATCTCCGTTGTCTCCTCTAAGAGGGACTAGATTTGGATCGTGACCTTCAAGATAACACCTCACACTTTGTCTCTACCGATTCCTTCTCTTACTCTACACCAATTCCCCCTTCTCTGCAGTGTTCACACCTCTCAGGCTTTTGCAGACTGGGTGAGGCTGGCTCACAAATTAGTCATTTCTTCACCAAACTGCTCATGGTTTTTGCTGCTTTTGCCAGCCCTAAAAACTCGTGCTGCTCTTCTCTGCACCCCTCCTACTCACCATGGATGCGAGGGGCCTGGAAATGCGTGTGATAATCCACACGCACTGTCCTTGCAGCTTGCGGGAGAAGGACATTTACTCCCCAACGGTGATCGCAATATTGAGACAGGCCAAAATCACCCAGGCTTTTGCTATATCACATTTCAAGGCAGAACTATCTGTTGCCTCTCAGGCAGTCTTTAGGCTAGGCAAATAGGTTGTGTCTGAAAATAAATAAATGTGTTACTGAATTTTAAACAGGACTTTGCACTGAGGATAAATCAAGCTTCAAATCATATGAGCTGGCTGGAGCCAGCACCAGCGGTGGGAAGTGTGGGGAAGGCTAATATGTGAATTTCTTCCATACACTTGGAGTTAATTCCCATTGAAAATTGCATGAGTTGAAACACGTTAAAATTTTTCTGGAGGTGGTGTGTGTCTCATCGAACACCTTCTCTCCCCAGGTTTGTCCTCAATGAACAGCGTATTTCAAAGGCTTTTTATCAGTCACTGTGTTTGTTTCTGTTTTCCCGGGAGGAATCTCCTTTCTGTCTCTGCTGCCTGGGCAATGCATCTCCCAGGGTAGCGTTCTGCTGTAGCTCTGTCCCGACTCATGGGTCAGTGTTATGATGTCCCCAGAAAGAGGACCTGTAGGACACCATTGCCGGGAGAGGGAAGGACAATATTTCTAGGAAATTCACACCACTCTTCTTGTCCTGCCATGAGGCATTAGAAGCATCCATCCAGCTCCTACACCAGTCCATCCTTTTATTTTCTATGGATGTCAGGTTTCTGGGGTCCTTTGCTAGTTGAAGGGTCCAGGGCTTCATCCTGGTGGTTCTTATGGTGGTCTTCAGCATTTCTCCACCATCATGTAATCACCATCAGGGTGAGATGGTGAGAGCCAAAGGCAGCACTTAAGCTCTGCAGAGTAAGTGACCTTAAGTGAGGAGAGGACCTACTCCTTTCCCCCGTTTGCTGAGAGATGACAAACCATGGGGCTCTCAGCCAGGCCTGAGGCACAGCAAGGTGCCTGCTGGGACCCAGGCCGTGAGCCAGCTCCGAGACGCAGCTGGAGCTGGAGGCAATGTCCAGACATACGGGCATCTCTTCTGCTAACACACCCGGCTCCGCCGCGTCCAGCATGCCCCAGGGACGCGGCTGACAGCTATTGTGAATCCGCGGTGTAGATGCTCTCTAACTAGTCTAAGGCTCATTTTAAAAGCCTTAATTTTGTTGGGTAGATTGCCCAATAAAATTCAGATGATGTTTACTCCTGTCTTGATTTGTCCATAAGGAAAAAAAGATTTTTCCTGGTCAATCAGTAAAGTTAAACAGGCTCAGCTTTTCCACCGTAGGGAAACGTCCGTGCCTCCCTGCCCTCCTGTCCGTCTGCATGCTCTCTCCTACCTCTTGCAGCGGTGTGGAAAGCTTCAAATGCTCCAAATTCTCTCATCCTGATGCAAAGCAGAGCTATTTATTTTTTCACTGTTCAACACAGGCATCTCTTCTGGGGGCGGCTATCGTTTAAGACTTAGATTCAAGGGATCCTGCACTGTGGTCTCAGCTGATTTCTCACGCAGCTGGATGCATTTCAGGGGTGGTGTGCATCAGTACTTTGAACAACACTTGACTCCCCAGATAGACACACTGAAGTCAAAGGGCATCTTCGCTGAGTGAGGTGTTATTTCCAGGGGGACAGACAGATCTACACCCTGGCTCAGCCTATTTTGTTTTGAATCCCTTATAAATACTCAGCTGCTGGAATGAGCTTATCATCTGAGAATCTCTTCCCCCCCCCCTTCGGTGTAAGTTGTTTTTAATCTTTGTGGCTGTGTGGAAACTGGAAAAAAAATAACCCTAGCCACAGAAGGCAAATTAAAAGATCTTTGAATTTTATATTTTGCCTTAGGACTTCTAGGTAGGCTTGCAATTTTTAACACCTGACAGCTACACCTTGCTGACAAACAGCTTAAAGCACCGATGCCCAGTCCCCTGAGTTTCAGGCCCGAGGTTTGTAATGTACAGCTCTTTCCTACCCATGCTCTGAGGGCTGGTTTTAAATGAGTTTAGTTAAATCAGAGAAAAGTCTCACCTGCTGGAGACATTCATAATCTGAAGTAAGTTTCTGGACTGACTCCGACTCATTCATTAAATTGAACCTCTTGATGAGATGCCTGAGTTAGGCTGACATGGTGCAAACACCATCCCTTAGGGTCGCTTCGCACTGTTTTCCTGGTGTCACCATTGGTCAAATATAAACGTGACATAACTTGCTTGCCTCTATCAGCTAATATTACTGTGACAGTGTTTAAAAAAAAAAAAAAAGAAAAAGAAAGAAGGTGACATTAAACCAGCGAAAAAAATCTCAAGAGACCTGTCAATCAAGAAAGATATTTACTGAAGCTTCTATTGACCCATATATGCTCTTATCTAGAAACCTTTATCTTCTAAGACAATGTTGACTAACAGCTTTTCCTTTACTCTTGTTTCTATCTTAAAAGAATAACAAATAAGCTTAATTCTTCACAAAATCTTTAGCAAATGCCTTTTAAGCCTAACACAATGGTAGTTATTTTAAGAAGGACGGCTAAGCACTGCAACACTTTTCTATTTTTCCGTCTTGGTTTTTCATATTGGAGCACTTAATCACAGTTAATCTTTGTGCACAAGGAAGACACATTAACTTTGTTTGCGCAGGACTGATATAAAAGCTTTCAACTCCTCTGTTCCTGTATTCATCTCCCTGGTAAGCCTTACCATTTTAAATAACAGATAAAGGAAACGCTGAAGATTCAATGATACGGTCTATCCTTGCTCAAGCAACTGCAGTGACTAGACTCTGTGAGCAAACTTAGAGCCCAACAGATGAGCCAGCCGAAGCTGAGCGTCTGCAAATCCCCCTGCAAGGTTTGAGATGAGGAGAAGGACAGTTTATAAGGAGGCGTCAAAACCAGTGACCTGAGAAGATGCCAATGCTTAGGACAGGTGAAAGGAGACCACCTCCCTGTACAACCGGGGGCGTCCAGATGTCTCTGCTCTCTGCAGACCCAAGCAAAGCTTCATTGCCGGCATTGCAGCCACCTCCTGACTCTTGTCTGGGTGTCCCCTCTCGGTGTTTTGCTTCAAAGGCTACAGCAATGGCTTGCTAAAGAGTCTTGTTTTGATAGGGTTGTATTCTCCAAGGCTGTGAAATTGAGGGCTAAATCTCAGCTCCACTGAAGCCAGTGAGCCTGAAATGAATAGAATTTCCTTTGGACTGACTCCGAATTTCACTGCTGAGGGTAATGGTAATTTAAATGCCTTTTATGGCCTCTCTACTCTGTCAGAGCAATGAAAGGGGGCTTAGTCCTTGGTTACACCCAAAAGTTGCCCTGCTTAATTATCTTGGAATAGTTAAAGTAATAAAACCCTTTGCTGGTTCCTTGCCTCCCTCACACCTACCAGAGCAGATCTGCTGGTATAAATGTACCAATGTGGGACATGAAGGGAATTAAATTGCAGTGGCTTGGGGGTGTTGGCTGGAAGGAGACAGCTGTATGTTAATCCATTAAGTGAAACCTTGTTCCTGGGATTTTTTTTTTTTCTGCCTGATTATATAGGTATGAACTTAAACTACTGAACTCAAGAGAAATTCTGGGTTCTTGGGGCTGGATGCATGCCGTGACCACATCATGGTCCCAGATCAAGGGGAGACTCAGATGTGCATGGAAAACCACGTGCGTTTACTTGCACAGGAAAGAAGCCTGGTCATGGGGACCAGAGGGAGCGATAGTCCCTGGTGGTGGCACCTGAGAGTCAGGGCTCCGGGGCATGGCATGGTGCACATCCTCAGCTTTCTCTAGGAAAATCAGCAGGTAAAAAGAAACAGAAGATGGAGAGAAGAGATGCCATGGCAACTTCAGTAGATGATAAAATGCTACTAGAGATCCTCCTTTGCTGGCTCTTGCCAATTCTGCATCCTGTTTTGTGTTTGGTAGAATCAGCAAAACACAAGCAGTAGGTGCTGCTCCAAACTTTCTCTGTCTCTGTCCAGACATTTCTGGGAGCTATTCACAGACACCAAACTGAGAAACATTGTGCATATTTGGCCAGGAACCATTTTAGTTCACTATGAAGTGCTGTAGTATAAATAAATATATATGTGCAAACAAATGCATGAAGAACATTTGTTTGGTGGTCAGAAGAAGCAAAGCTGTCCTTGCCCTTTCATCCCAAGATGAGAGGACATTAGATCAGACTGATAAGCATGTAGGCTGTTGGTTGTTGTTTTGGGTTTTGTGTTTTTTTTTTTGTTTTTTTTTTTTTTTTCGTTTTTTTTTTTTTTCTGTTATGTTTCAGTTGTACTATTTCATCTTAACAGTAGTTAAGTACCAAAGAGCTGTGTAACCAATACACTAACCAACCATCCGGTAGACTCAGAGGCCTGAGAGTCAAAAGGTTACACTCAGAGGACATGTCTATGACAATAAATAGACTGTGGCCCTGAGGGCGAATGGCACAAAATGACTCAACCATAGAGACTCTTTCTGTCCCCTGTTGCCAAACAGTTTTGCCTCCTCTGCACTGCTTGCTTTCCACATATATATGCTGAGTGTCCTTTAAGGTGGTCCAGGGCATGTTGTCTTGCCTCTTGGTGCTGCTCAGAAGACCATAGGTGTTCTGCAGATCCCCAGTCATATCTGAGAATCTGGTGCAAATGTTATGGAGACTCCAGGGTTTCACTCCAGGCACCAGCTGTTGGTATGTGGCCCACTGGATGAAGCTCCTAGAAAGTACAGTCACTACCATCAAGAAAACTGATTGGAGGGCCAAATGAAAGTGTCTGCTTTAAATTGAGCTGAGGAAATTTTTAGAAGCCACTGGCAGTGTTGCTAGCTCCCCACCAACCACAGCGGGACTTCACAGGTCAATGTGTAAACACCTGAATTTGGATACCTTAATCTGTGAACTAAATCTCATTCCAAATTCCTACTTGAATATCTAATACCACTTGAAATGCACGAGCTTGTTCGTGGATCTGACCCTGGGTATCTAAGGCTCTATATCTTACCTGCTTTTAACAATGAAAGAGTAAATATCAGAAGAAAATCCTTAGAAATAGGCTTCTGAAGCAGCTTCATGTGCAGTACAGATAAGGCAGAGGAACCTCTGTTTGCTCTATTCCTCTTTACAGAGGGCCCTGTTCTGCTCCTCTAGGACAGGCAACTTTCTCTCCTGGGGAAGTAGGTAGGTGTAAAGAGATTTTTATTGCAGATATGCTCACTTCTCGCTCCCTGTCCTAATGGTTGCAGTGCGTGTGTCAATTGGTTCTCATTGGCTTTGTTAAAAAACAAAACAAAACAAAACAGGCTCCTTGGGTTTCTTCAGATTCCCAAAGGAAGTTTTAGTTCATTGGCTGTGGGTATCATCCTACAGTGTCTGAATACTGGTGCTACTGGTTGGATCTTGGAAGGGATTCAAAGGCAACGCTGTACATGAAAACTTCACAGGTCTTGGCATGTTAGATAGTGGTGGGTAGTGGGGTTGCTTAATAAAGCAGTTCAGTTCAAAGTGAAGGTAGAGGGAGTGTAGGCTCATAGATCATAGCACACATGCTAGCCCAGAAATGCCAGGGTATTTCAGTTGTCATTAAAACATGCAGGTACATGAATTATTGGTAGAACTAACCATCCTGCGATGCCTGAGCATGGAGCCAATAGAGGCAAAACACTTCCAATTTTTAGCAAGTTTGAATGCTTTGGCAAATTGTTTAGCTTGGAATTTACTGAAAGCCATATTCACTTAATTAGCCTTCCAGTTTACTGGCAACAGGTCTAGGAGTTTATCTGCGCTCAGACCCCCGCCACTATAGGCATTTTTCAGGTCCCCCACATTGAATTTTGGAAGCAACTTCAGGAATTCTGAACATGAGGGGTGGATGGTACTTGTCTAAGTCAGGCGAGACGTGGGTGGGCTCTTTCTCAGCTAGCTTACACAGCCAGTTCTTGCCAGTATCCCTCACATCCCACCTGCCAGCCCAGGGCCGGGTTTTCAATAGGGCACGATAAGATTTTTGACATAAAATCTGGATGCCTCAGATTCAGAATAGCATTAAAGGAGTATCAGTTTTTAGGGCATGAGATGTTCGGCAAAGGACAGACAGAGGGTCTGGGTGTTATATTCAGACCACCTTCTGTATGTGCCTATACACCTCAGGACAAGAAACCAATGAGTGATTTGCATTATTACCCTGATGTCCACACCTTGAACCAACTGTGAAGTGCCTACAGTACCCAAATCAGGGACCCCAGTAGAAAGTTTGGAGATTATTAGGACTATATTCAAGTTCTATGACACTTGAAAATGGGGACCATGATTAAAAGACCTGATTGTCAGAGGGAAGCAGGGAGGTCTTGGCCTTTCCCCTGTCGTTATAAACTTGTCGCTCTACTTTGGGATGTTCATGAGATATAGAAAACATTTCTATTTTTTTTTTTGTACACGGTAAGAAACTCCTTCCAATGAAAAATAATTAATCTTTCATCGTAGCTCATTTACATCTATCTCACTACCAACCCAGGAATGCCGGTCTAAACAGAGACAATCTCAAATGAACAAACAGGTAGACAGGGGGAGTAGCAATGTGGACTTCATTTTAGACATCAAAGCGGTTGTTAGCTGAGCAGTTCTATTTATAATGTTGGTAGGTTTTCAATGTGCTTTCACAGAATGAGATAGGCAATTAAAGAGTGGAGGTTTTACGTCGATGAGTAAGTCAACATTTCGTTTCTAAAACGATTTGTCTTAAATGAGTTGCTTAAGGTTCTGTTTATAGTCTTGGAGTGCTGGAGTACTGTCACACCTCGCTTGGTAACATCTACCCTCGGGGACTTGAGGGAATATCATCTGGTCATGTGTCTTTTTCTCCAGTAATTTCTTAACACCCTTTGCTTCCCAAAGTAGTGCAGTGGGTTTTTTTCGAGGTCTGTGTTATAAAGAGCAACTTTAAGTCCTACATCTTTAGGCCTTCTTGGCCACAGGATACAAAACTGAATGACAAGATTAAATCTTTTTAATTTTTATTTAATGTTCACAGGACTTTTTCTTCACTGAACATTGAGGCTGGGGTTTGTGGAGTAACTCAGGGCAGGGGAAGTAAGGAGAATGGGCTTTCATGGTCCAGGTATCGCCAAAGTGGGAA
This sequence comes from Vanellus vanellus, assembly GCF_965231255.1. Lineage (NCBI taxonomy): Eukaryota > Metazoa > Chordata > Aves > Charadriiformes > Charadriidae > Vanellus > Vanellus vanellus. The sequence continues at coordinate 5,523,439 of NC_138905.1, forward strand.
GATGAAGGATGTAGCACATGATGGGGAGAGAGAGGAACTGCTCACTGTAAGGCAACTGAATGCAGTTCTGGAGAACAAGGTTTTGCCACAAGGTTTCCTATATGGCACCTTTCCCACCTGGGGAAATGTAACTAGTTCCGTCTGGGACTAATTAGTCACCTGGTGAAGGAAAACAGGAACTATAAACTGATTTAAGAGTCCTGACCTCTCTTGCTGTAACATTCATCCATTGATGACTTCAGACCCACTATGGGGAAAGGGGAGAACTGCTTGCAAGAAACACTTCTACTTTGTTTATCCTCGGTGGCCTCAAGGAATGGATCGGACCAGCCTGGGGCAGCATCTGGGCTGCCCTTTTCCTCTCTGATGCTTATTTCTGCCAATGCAGGTATTCTGCACCTCTCATGCCACTCAGTCCCCTGAATGTCATGTGAGACATTCCCAGACCATCAACTTCTATGATTCCTGAAGAAAAGCTGCTTTATTTGTTTTTAAAGAGCCCGTGTCCGTCTCTCAGAGTGGTGAAGATGAGTTTAATGATGTGGCTTGCTAAATGCTCTGGGTCAGATGGCAAATAAAAGAGAAAAAAATATTACTCCTTGGTAAAATCCCATGTTTTTCTTAAGCTAATCTCAGAGTCTGCAGAGATGAATTCCCTCCTTTTGAATGTTTGACATCATCACCATCTTCTCAAAGTCTTTCTGTTTGAAACTGTAACCAGTATTGAGCTGTACGTTGGTTATTTTAAGGATAGAAAGGAACTCGGGTCAGACTTACAGAGCCTCATATGTTGGACGTGAGACTCGCAAAATGTCAATTTTCCTGTAGCTGAGAAGAACGGGTACTGAGGGGAAGAGCAGTGTGTTACGACCAACAGTGGCAAACAACAGAGAGCTTGGAAAAAAGCTGAGAATAATCATGTAGTGGTACTTCCTCAAACACCCTCCCAGGTGTCAGCAATTTGCCTCTGAACCAGAGGGGCTGCCTTTGTATTCAGTAGCCCTTAGGGTTTTGTTTGGTTTTGGTTTGTTTTTTCTTCTATGATTTTCTCTAGCTGCTCATTGGACCCAGGTAAGCTATCAGCAAAGGTCTGTCACTCTCATCTCCAGAGACCAACACTGGAGCTTCTGTCCTGCTGTGTATTTTCCCCTGCCAGGTGGTGCTGGTAGGGCTGGTCTGGTATGCGTGAAGCAGGAGCCTTGGATATGAGGAATCACAGCAGTGGGAGAGGCTTTACTGCAGCTGGGGTATATCAGCTGGCAGCGCCCTACGCGCAGAAGAGGTTTTCTTGAAGGTATTTTCCCAATGACACCTCGGATATGGGAGACCTGGCCCATGGGATGTCTCTGCAGACCAGCAGCACAGCACCAGTTATAGACTTTCACATGGAGTTTATTTACCGCTCCTGTTTAGGTGGAAAATATAAAGCTTGGTAGAGGCATGATTCCTGGGTGAAGTGTCTGTAGTAGGTGACAATGCACTCTTGTCCTCTCTCTTTCTCCTCCCGCTGCTAGCCCCAGCTGTGCCCATGCAGCTTCCAGGGCTGGTGTAATGTGAACAAGACAGCAATTTGGACTCTGATTGAAAAAAGCAGTCTGTCCCATGCCCCTTCTCCTTCCAAAAGCAGCACCAAAGCAAGAATGAGGAGTGAGGGACCTGGATGCAGATAAGGGTGGATGCTGCTCCTAAGGAAACGTGTGGAATCACAAAGTTGCTTACTTAATGTCTTTATGAGTTTGGAAGGCACTCCCAAGACGCTCCCTCCACACAACCCTGCAGCTCCCTCACCTCCTCATCTTCACATGCCTAATGGGAGGCTGGCGTTGACCACAGTGATGTTCAGACCTACGCAGGGTGATAATACCCTTCCAAGGCCTTTCTTATACGTACGCCTCACCACACCGCAGCCAAGGCAGCTGAGAAACCCTGCACAGATCTGGAGGCGTTCCCACTCCCTCTCCCACCTACCCACTGCCCCGTGCACCCCTCATGCCCTGACCGGCCAAGCGCCTTGCTGAGAAAGGTGGACGAGCAAGCTGAGGTGCCACCAGGAAGGCTCTGCACCGATCCTCCCTCTTGCAAACCCAAATGAAAGGCAAGGAAGCTTCCTAAAACAGCCTCCGAGAAGAATGGGTTAACCCGGGAGGTAGTGAAAGCCACATGAGAACTACACAGGTGCAGCAACAGTTTTTATTTGGTAAATATCACCTCCACAGCCCAAGAGGAGGCTCATGAAAGAAGATGCCTCTTCTGCAACTAGGAAGAGTGTGGTTAGGAGCGCTTGCCGAGCTAATAAAGGCTGTTGAAGCTTCAGCTTCCGTTGGTGGTTAACCCCGTGACATCGCTCCGCTCCTCTGAAAACAGCACCTGACTGATGCACAGCTTAATTCTGTGTGATATAAACAGGTTTTTTATCACATTAGCCTGCTGCCGAGCGCGCAACCAAAAGGCGCTGCTTAATCAAGAAGGGGGTAATTAGTACATAACGAGATGGGGTTGAGCACTGCTGCATCACGCAGTGCTGGGCTTGGCACGGGTAACCAGGGCTGCCCCTGCCCGGTGAGCAACTGCTGGAGCGGGTGCAGGGCACAGAGCCGTGATGTGATAGGAAAATGATCGCCCTTGTGGTTAAAAACCAAATCTTGCTGACCTATTTCCTAGCAAAAGTATTCTTTTTTTTTTTTTTTTGCTTTGGTGCTTTTCTCCATCTCTCAAGGATGTGTGCTTGGATCTAACGGCCGAGATGTGTAGCCGTCGGTCCGCCTGAGACGAGGGCTGGACCCTAGCTTTGTGGCAGGGCCACCTCCGTCTGCAGCACCCATGTTTCCTCTAGGCCAAAGGTCTACAGGGAAATAGGAGCTGCAGAGCAGGACAGAGCCCTAAACACCAAGCTGATTTCTGCATCAGGAGCTTTTTTCATCACCAGCCCAGAGCCCTTTTGCATCTCCAGGACTGATTTTCGAGCAGCCAGAAATACACTAGCAAAAAGCTCCTCACACCTTGTGTCCCTGCTCTGAACCTGCTTCATAAACTCAAGGGCTATTTTTTTTTTCCTGGTTTCCTCCAGAAGTAAATAATGTCAAAATTGGAGGAGGATGTCGCGTGAAGCCGGGCTCACCTTACCCCGTGGTAACATCCAAAATTGCCATCACATCCTCTCCCGAGGTGGGAACGGCTGTTCTCTCATCTGCTGCGTAACCCCAAGTAGCGATGTAAGGAGTTTGCCAGGTTCACTGTCCACAAATATATCTCTATTTTCTCCATCCCTAAGCACTATTAAACTATATTTCAAATACTGAGGAGGATGAAGGAAGAGTCTGCAGTGATACAGCCAAGTTACCACATAAAATCTGTATTCCAAGAGTTTCTCTCTCTGAAAATGAAGGGCTCTGTGAAGGTATTTTATTTAGGGTAAAATATGTACCTTTTGTTCCTTCAGAATTTTATTTGTCTGCAAAGCATCACACACACACCCATGGCTCTGTAGGCGCACTACGATTTTAATATTGCTTTGGTTCATGTTTCACTCACTCCACATCAGCAAAGCAGCATGTACAGAGTTGCAGCCCACTTCCAGGCTGGTAAACAGCTCCCTGGAGGTCCTCCTTCATCTGGGCCAGATCTGCTCTGCAGAAGTCCAACACAAAATGATAGGGTTTAAGATTGCCCCCACGGAAACTCAGCGGAAATTTTCTTTTTGCTTCACTAAGGCAGGATTGGGCCAAGGCTGTCCTACGCTGCAGTGGATCAAGGCTGATCCTACTTGACTTTCATTCCTCACAACTTCACCACAGTGCCTCTATCTATCGGCTGTGACAAACATATTTTCCCCACCCCTTCTTCCTCTCTCCCCTGTCCTCCTCTCCCAGCCGACCTCCTTTGCACAGCTGGGCTCGTCACAACACTGATTTCTTCAGGCATTAATTTATGAATGGTACAGGCAGCACTTTGGAAATTTACCCCTTCGTGCCAACTTCCTGCTACGTGGAACACCTGCATTTAACAGCAGAGAAAGAAAACAACCACCACAGTAAACCTTGGGTAAAACTGGTTTCAATTAGGAGCCTTAATTGCAGTGAAACTGAAAGGAAAAAAAAATGGGATCTTTGCTTATATGAACTCTCCTCCTTCTCTCCCCCCACCACCCTTTTCATTGCCTCCAGCCTGGGTGAAGCATCACATCTCTTCAATTCCCACCCAGGTGCTCAGCATCCCCACAAGTGGGCCTAGTCTCCAAATCCACGCCATCTTTCTCATTTGCTGTCCTCACAGGATGAGGCAAAATCTCAGCCACAGACTCTTACGGCTGCAATGGACCTTCCAACCGTCTGGGACAACTTCTTCTATATCCCAGGCTCGTGTTTCTCAATCAGTTATGTTCACACTGAGCCCAGTAACTTCTTTTTAACTAAGTGAAAGACCAAGAGACCTGAACTTTCCTCCTTTCTTCCCTTCACCGGTACCTTCCTGGGTTTGGGATGTCAGCCGTCATATAGCAAGCGTAGCTGATTTCCTGACTGAATGGAGCTCCACAGGAGGCTGTGAACTTCCACATGTGTTTTTCGCTCCCCCTGTCACAAATATTCTCCATGCAAGAAGACTGAAAGGTGCAATTTCCCCATTTTAAATGAAATATGCTCAAGGTGTGGTTATTTTCATATTTCAATCAACACAGTTTCGTGTCTCTTGGCAGAGTAAGCATGTCGCCATATGCGGTATTGCGTCCGCAGGTGTTACGGCCGCTGCCACACTAAGGAGGTGAGAGGAGACGGTTCGGACCTGTCACACCTACATTTCATCATAAAAATGTTAATGGATCATTCCAGAAAGTCTCTGCAATCTTTTCAATCGCTTTTACTAGATGTCATTTTGGACATTCTTGGCACCAGCATGGCCCATTTGTGCTGCATTTCTGACTCTGGAGAGCTGGAGGTGGGATATGTACGGCGCTCGCTCTCAGCTGCAAGGGTTTGCAGACTCCAGTTTCCGCCATAATTAAACTTGAGACTCAAAAGCATGGTGTTGCTGCACTGAGCTGGCAGCATAGGACGTTAGACTTCCTGCTCTAGCAGCAGGAGATCCTGGTGATGACGACCATGGTGGCAGGGGGGTCTACAACTCTTCCTCCTGGCTCTCTGCGTAAATGGGGCAAATAACTACTAGACTCAAGTGGCAATGGGACCTCCCACACATGGAGATGGTTGAGGTTCAAACCTCCGTGATGCCATGACCATAGGTGACCCCAGGGTACCTGTGTTTGTCTTAGCATTACTTCTGTTGCCATTGAACCATATGCAAAGACGTACATACAGTAACCTGATATAAAAAACCTCTATATGATTGCACTTACAGGTGTTATTGTAAGGTTGTATGGTTTGCTCAACAGTCATGTTGCCTGCACTCTCCTTTTGGCAGGAACTGTTTCACGTTGTGCTTTGTCCTTAGTGGCCTGTTATGTCCTGATTGCTGCTGTTTATGACCTGGTGAGACCAAAAGTGAAGACTGGTATTTACCCCGATGAGCATTCACCTAGAAGAAGCCAGGCTGTCATTGCCGGAGTGGAACTGTGCTCTTCCTTAGCTAATGTCAATGCAGGGCCTCAAAAACAGGTAGAGAGCTCAAGTCCCATCCAGCAGAGATGAGTTTCAGCAATATTTAAGCACGTAAGAAAGGACTGTTGGCTTTTTGTCGGGTTGAAGCGAGATCAAGTAGCATCCTGGGATTCGTGCAGACCTTGAGAGGACCGAAGGATTCCCCCTGTCTCTGCCAACTGACTGAGGTATTGGGAATGGCCCTTTTGTAATTCAGGTGCTGGAGGTGGGCACTTAGGGCTGAGGGATGGAGCTGGGTTCCCTGTCCAGCAAACACACAAGCCATGGGGTGGATTGCAAATCCCAGCTGTGTTTCTTCATGCCTATACCACCATCAACTAGAGAAAAGTGCTTTTTCCCTCCTGTGCCAGCGAACTTTGTTTTCAAGGAGGCAAAATGAGACTTGCGGGAGGTAACCAGGACGAGAGTGCCACCTTTCTTACAGCAAAGCCATCTGTCAAAACCCTCCTGCTCATGACACAGCCACGAAGGCAATGCAGACAGAGCTCGATGGAGCACTCACCCGGGCAGAAAGGTTTATCTGCCATTCTCCTGCAGTGCTGAGCGTGTGTGGTAAAACCGAAATCTTTCTCAGTGCAGCCAAAGGACGTAGCTGTGGTTGCTCTGCAGCGGAAGAAGGGATCGGTGTGTGTTTGATCTGAGGGAGGTCCCGGTTTGCCTCACACCAGAGCTGACAGGCACCAGAGCTGCAGCTCCCATCCCTGCTGTGGCCGGGATGCGCCGAGTGCCGGTGAGCAGCAAACGGTGGCTGAGAGGCAAGTACTTTCCTGGTTGTGATCTGCCCTGACGATGGTGAACTGCATCTCTGTTCCTGGCGTGGTTAATGTCGTTACCCCGTTTCACTATGCCACAACTCCCACTTCAGACCCGTCCTTCCCTTCTCATAGTTAATTTCCTTATTTGCTTTAGCAAAGGTGGGGTGTATCACCCTGGGTTTTGAGCAGAGCCTCGAGGAGCTGGAAGCCAGCCTGGCAGAAGAGTTCTTTGTGTGATTTGTTGCGATAGGGATGAGCCAGTTCAGCAGTGGGCACAGAAAAGGAAACAAAATAGCATTTTCTCCCATCCTTGCTGCAGATTTTTGCGGCAGCTTTGTCCTGCCTTTTGCCCTTGCTGTGAGCCTCAGTTTCTCCACCTGGGAAATGAGGAGAGGTGCTTGTATTTTGGGCCAAGCTACAGGCAGCCCCTCGCTGTTGTGGCTTGGTTTAAGATTAGGTTGTGCATGACATGGAAATTGAGAAGAAATGCAGATTGTTCTTATCACTCAGTGAATGGGCTTCAGCAGTCATGTTTTTCATGCATCTCAACCAACCATGTACTTTCAGCGTGCACGCCTTTCCTGTGAGGTTAAACGGATGGGACTGAAGAGGAATTTTTGGGTCATCAGATTCAGTCCCTTGTTGTGTCTGCCAGTAACCTTGTCTACTCCTTCCCCTAACTAACTTTTCAGGTTTTTACCAAAATGAACTGCTTTTACCCAAAGCTGCTACAGACCCAGAGTACATTAAAGATTAGCCACACTTTACCACAATTGCTTAGGAGTGGAATGAAACAAAAGCAAAACAATAAAGACTGAAAGTCAAATTTTCATGGGTCTTCTTGAGAGTGAGATATTTTCTATCTGGACAGAAGTGGCTGTGCCATGAGAAACAGAAGAGTGCAACACTGAGAACGCAAAGTCAGAGCTGCCACGTCAGCTTCACTGAGGTGCACCAAAGGAATCACTTTGCATTACACAAAGCCCGGCATGTTTTCTCACATGAGTGCGCAGTTGGGTGTATGTTGCCACTGGGCCACATGCAACCGTTTGAGAAGCCAGGCTTGGAATGCGCAAAGCAAACCAGCTCCAGGGCTGACTTCAGCATGGGCCCAACATCAGTGGCAGCTTCGCTCTGCCCTTGCTTGGCCCTTTGCACAGCCAGGTGTTCCAGGATATGTGTTTGCAGGAGCCCTCAGGAAGGTGAATGAGGAAAGGTATGAAGTCAATGTGCACCAGCTAAAGACATTTAGCTTTCATGGAGATGCTCTCATTCAAGGAATAAAGTCGCCTTACATTGCAGTAGCTTAATCCTCCTCTGAGGATTAAGCACTGAAGGCATTTTAATCCTAAATGAGAACACGCACATGTGCTTTAATTTATGGGCACTGAGTTCACACCTGTAGTTAGCCAACTTGCCTTCTCTTTCCTGGATGTCCCTGCTTAGGAAAGTTCTAATGAGATGCAACTGGAATTTGGGTGATGCTGTGGCTATTAGCTCTCTCTTTGAGGTTTCTGTGGTTTGGGTTTCAGTGCATTCCTTGTGTCTTGGGTTAGGGTGTTTTTTTCCCTTTTTGGCCTTTTCAGAGACCCTTTACATTTTAGCATATACACATGTTTGATTAGAAGATTCTCTGGAAAAGGGGGTTGGCAACTTATGAGGATTACCAAGATATAACGAAGCTATGCAGGGGGAAAATGAAAAGGGCCAAAGCTCAATCAGAACTCGGCTTGGCCACTACAGTTAAAGACAATAAGAAGAGATTCTTTCAGTATATCAATAGAAAAAGGAAGACTAGGGAAAATGTAGGCCCACTGATGAATGAGACGGGTGCCCTAGTGGTGGAAGACACAGAGAAGGCAGAGTTACTGAATGCCTTCTTTTCTTCAGTCTTCACTGCTAAAGCTGTCCCTCATGAATCCCAAACCCTGCAGGCAAGGGCGAAGGTCTGGAGAGAGGAAGATTTTCCCTCAGTTGAGGAGGACCATGTCAGAGATCACTTGGCCAAGCTGGACATTCATAAGTCCATGGGCCCTGATGGGATGCACCCGCGAGTGCTGAGAGAGCTGGCGGATGTTATTGCTAGACCATTCTCCATCGTCTTTGAAAGGTCATGGGGAACAGGAGAGGTGCCTGAGGACTGGAGGAAGGCTGACATCACTCCAATCTTCAAAAAAGGCAAGAAGGAGGACCCAGGGAACTACAGACAGTCTCACCTCTGTCCCTGGGAAGGTAATGGAGCGACTCATTCTGGAAGTCATCTCCAAACACGTTGAGGAACAGGAAGTTATTGGAAGTGGTCAGCATGGATTTACCAAGGGTAAATCATGCTTAACCAATCTGATAGCCTTCTATGATGCTATAACTGGTTGGCTGGATGAGGGGAGAGTCGTAGATGTCATCTATCTGGACTTTAGCAAGGCTTTTGACACTGTCTCCCATAACATCCTCATTGGGAAGTTGAGGAAGTATGGGCTAGATGAGGTGACAGCGAGGTGGATTGAGAGTTGGCTGTGTGACAGAACTCAGAGGGTTGTGATCAGCGGCACAGAGTCTAGTTGGAGGCCTGTAACCAGTGGTGTCCCCCAGGGGTAAATACTCGGTCCAATTTTGTTCAATATATTCATTAATGACCTGGATGAGGGGACAGAGTGTATCCTCAGCAAGTTCGTTGATGATACCAAACTGGGAGGGGTGGCTGACACCCCAGAGGGCCGCGCTTCCATCCAGCGTGACCTGGACAGGCTGGAGAGCTGGGCAGAGAAGAACCTAATGAGGTTCAACAAGAGCAAGTGCAAGGTCCTGCACCTGGGGAGGAAGAATGCAAAGCACCAGTATAGGTTAGGGGCGGACCTGCTGGGAAGTAGTTCTGAGGAGAAGGATCTGGGGGTCCTGGTAGATAGTAAATTACCCATGAGCCACCGTGTGCCCTTGTTGCCAAAAAGGCCAATGGAATCCTGGGCTGCATAGGGAAGAGTGTGGCCAGTAGGTCGAAGGAGGTCATTCTTCCCCTCTACTCTGCACTGGTGAGGTCACAACTGGAATACTGTGTCCAGTTTTGGGCTCCCCAGTTCAAGAGGGACAGGGAACTGCTGGAGCGAGTCCAGCGAAGGGCAACTAAGATGATTAAGGGATTGGAGCATCTCCCTTATGAGGAAAGGCTGAGAGCGCTGGGACTCTTTAGCCTGGAGAAGAGAAGGCTGAGGGGAGACCTTAGTATGGCGTACAAGTATCTAAAGGGTGGGTTGAAGGAGGATGGAGCCAGACTCTTTTCAGTGGTTCCCAGTGACAGGACAAGGGGCAACGGGCACAAGTTGGAACATAGGAAGTTCCATTCAAATACATGGAAAAACTTCTTTACGGTTCAGGTGACAGAGCAGTGGCACAGGCTGCCCAGGGAGGTTGAGGAGTCCCCTTCTCTGGAGATTTTCAAGACCCGCCTGGATGCAGTCCTGAGTAATGTGCTCTGGGCAGTCCTGCTTTGGCAGGGGAGTTGGACTAGATGATCTCTAGAGGTCCCTTCCAACTCTGAAGATTCCGTGATTCTGTGATTCTTAGATGGTAGAATTTTACCCCCAGAGAAACACGTGATTTTTAGCTATTGAATCCTGTTGGGGTATGAGGCAGCATCCGTGCATAGCTTGGATTAATTCTTGAATGAGAGGGGAATCTTCCTTTAACACATGCTTCCCTCTCATAGAGGCTCATAACTAAGCACTCAGCTAAGCTACTTAAGTTACCCAGTTTGTCTCCTAAGGCTCTGTCTATAAACATTGCAAAATGAAATTTTCTCTGGGGTGGTTCAGTTTAGAAATAATTTTTGGAGCAGTTTCTGTCTCTGTTGGCTAAATGCTGATAGTAGAGAGCAGACAGGTCACACAAACACCTAAATTTTGGTACTGCAACAGTTCCACTGTGCTGGATTGCTTTTTTGCTTCCAAAAAGGAACTCAACCATAGGATGCGTAAGGGGGAGCCAAGACCAAGTACACTTATTTTTTTCATCAGCCATAGCTCTTCCACTCTGAAGCGACTAGAAAGAGTGAAATGTGGGCAGGATTTAGAGGTACTAATGCACCGATAGCTTTCCTGGCTGGGAAATTCTGCACTAGCTTTCTATGAACATCCAAGAAGTCCCGTTACCCTGAAAGTTAATGTCTATGGGGAGAAGACGTGGGCTCACTGCTGCCAACCTGATGTATTTATTGGAAGATGACACCTGTGCCTTCAGATGCAGAGGTAGCCAACAGGCAGGGTGTTGGTTTTGGATGCCAGGACTAGGAACAAAGGCACATCCTCTCATCCTGCTGTGCTTTGGTTTTCCCAGCTGTGAAATTATATCTAGTCTCCTTGTTTTGGAACTGCTGTTGACACTCGAGGAATCTAAGGTCCTTCAAGAGCGATGATTTGAAGCAGGCAGTAACTTCATCTCCTAGAGAAGCCTTTCTTGCTCTGTGGACTACATGGGGAGCCAAAAGAGACTAACTTTTCTATTTAAACATGAGATTTGCTTACTACTACTCCCCTTAGCAGGTTTCCGGGTAAAAAAGTGGATGTTATTATAATAACGATATTATTATTATAATGTGCTTAACGTGATATTTCATTCTCCATGTAAGGTAAGTGGATACCCCCTCCCATTTGTTGTTATCATTATTTACTAATTATTCCTGTAGCCAAAGGTGTTTATTGCTCGATGAAACTAAAAAAGGAAAAGGGGCTTAGGTTGAAACTGCCTCTCACTCATAATGACTTTCATCCACTAAAAAGGAGGGAAAATAGCCAAGATTCTTCACTCAAAGGATTGCTTGTTTTTGATTTTGCTGCTGTTGTTGTTGTTGTTGATTACTCTATAAAGTCTTTATGGCAAATATAAAATGCCCTCACTTACACCCTGATACCGGGAAATCAGTACAACCTGGTCAACTACCCAGAGTTTTTTCAGGAGCTGACCCTCTTCTTCGCAATGTATGAGCTATTGACAGATTTTAAGCACGTGAGTGGTAGTGCCAGAAACAGTGGGCTTCATCTGCACTCAGAATGAGGTGCACGCTTCCAGGGAGGTTTTCAGAATGGGTTTCTATTTATTTCTAAATAATCAGAAAATTTGAATCGTATTGCTCATCTGCAATTCTCAAAAAGCTTTCCAAAAGCAGCAGAAAAGCGTAATTTCCACATGAAAACATGTTCATTTACACACCAGAGAAGCAGAAAAACAAATGATCTCTAAACCACTGCAAGATGTAAAAACACACACTCCCTTCATTAAGAGGTGCCAAAGCACCTTTCAAGTGACCCTTAGTCATTAGGGCTGAAAGATTCCTAGTCCTGGAGGCATTTATATACAGACTTCCCCCGACTTGAAATGTCCGGCACTTTCATTTCACAGTAATAATTAAATTAATATTTAAAGTAATTTTTAAAGTGACATGGTGTTGTATTGCAGAACAAGCTTTGGCACTGCAGGTGAATGAGAACACGCTGTTGCGAGTATCATTTTTCTGTTCTTCCTTGTGTCAAACTTCATTGACTCATTTAAATCATAGGGCTCAGCAGATCTCAAAACGATTTACAGAGGAATTACAATAAATTAAACTTATCCCCTTTTCACAGAGGAGAAAACTGAGGCAAAGAGAAATGAAGTAACTTGACAAGTTTATGCAGCAGGTCTGTTGCAGAGGCAGGCAGGATTCAGCTCTTTGGGCTAGTCGCGGGTGTCGCAGGGTATTGTGCAATGCTACGTGCAAAATGCATTTTCTCTCATTACTATGGACTAAATCTTATGAAAATCATGAAATACGCTAATCCAAACTAATTGAACGCCTTACCACTTAAGCGATATGAAAGCTACTTTGAGACCTTCTCTCCATCCTGTAATAAGATGTTGCAAAGATGTTACAAAGTAAGAAAACTGTTTATTTTAAAAATGTTTTCCAGATCTTTGACAAGTGTGTCTTTAAAGAATTTCCACACAAGTGTGGGGCTGGAAGTGTGCTGTCTTTGGTTTTCTCTGAGGCCAGGTTTCATACGACACTGGGTCTCCCACTGCCTGAGAGATAACATGAGATTCATGCTGCCATCAGGCTGCAGGACACAGAAGACAGCTGCTTTCAGCAGTGTTAGTGAGAAAACTTCTGAATTGGAAAACAAACCCAACTATTCAGTCCTGGACCAAAAAAATCCATTGACAGTATAAGAAAAACCCCACAACCCTCACCTCCATGCTCTGTCTCTATGCCATTTCTGCCCTTTAAGGGGATGAATGAGTTCATCCTTCCCCTCTACTCTGCCCTGGTGAGGCCGCATCTGGAGTACTGCGTCCAGTTCTGGGCTCCCCAGTTCAAGAAAGACAGGGATCTGCTGGAGAGGGTTCAGCAAAGGGCTACGAAGATGATTAGGGGATTAGAACATCTTTCATATGAGGAAAGGCTGAGGAACTTGGGTCTCTTTACTCTAGAGAAAAGAAGACTGAGGGGGGATCTTATTAATGCTTTCAAATACTTAAAGGGAGGATGCCAGAGGGATGGGAGGAGTCTTTTTTCAGTGGTGCCCCTTGATAGGACGAGGGGTAATGGGCACAAGCTTGAACATAGGAAGTTCCATCTTAACATGAGGAGGAACTTCTTCACTTTGAGGGTAGTGGAGCACTGGAACAGGCTGCCCAGAGAGGTTGTGAAGTCTCCCACTCTGGAGACGTTCAAAACCCGCCTGGACGCTGTCCTGTGCAACCTGTTGTAGGTGACCCTGCTCTGGTGGGGGGGTTGGACTAGATGATCTCCAGAGGTCCCTTCCAACCCTGACTATTCTGTGATTCTGTGATTCTGTGAATTCTGCTCTAGCTTGCACAAAAGTGTTTCATGGGGTAAAGAAGTATTTAAAAGGAGGTGTGTTTTTCATGCCCTGGTGAATTTGGCCTCTAGGTAGCAAATTCTTCCCTCTGTTATTCCACTGCAAGCTCATGCACTTTCTGGGGCAGGGAACATCTTTTTGTTCAGTGCACGTAAAGGGCTGGGTGCACTGCGGTTCTGGGCCATGGTTTGGGGCTCCTAGGCACTACCACATGCGGCATAATTAATATTAGTAATGAATAATAACAATAATAACAATAATAATAATAATAATGGCTGAATACGAGCGAGCGCCATAACCTTGCCCTTGGGTGCCTGAGTAGGAAACACGAGCCAAGGCAATTCAGGAGAGACACCAACAACAGAGTTACTTGCAGCAGTCCCGGCAGCTGGCTTTCCTAATAAGCATTATAAACGTGGCTGGGAGGGGGAGGCAGCGCACAGCAATTTCACATTGCTAGGCTCCACGTACAGGGCAGTGTACCGTCACCGATGGAGTCATTTCAGTCTCGACTGGAAAACCAGTGGGAATTACTGCTCCGGAACATTTTTCATTGAAGGCAGAGCAGCCCCAGAAGCAACTTCTGTGAGTGGCACTGGGGTGTAAAATGAATTGCAAACAACTATTGCTTTTATGTCTTCTATAGAAATGCTCAGGTGATGAGACTGGGGCTATTACGGAAGGTTGCTTTGTGGTGCCAGCCAGTTGGCTATCACTGGGACGATTAGCAGCTCTGTCACCTCTTTATTCAAAAGAAAGGGCTCCACTTCGATGCTGGCAGGTTCCTACTGACACTTAATTTGTGGAGGGACGCATCCTGAGGGGGTGCTGAGCATCCCCACCTTCCAGGGATGACTGTACTTCCCTGAAATGAACATCCCCTTGAGAAATTATACCAGATGAATGTTTGGAGTTTGTCTTTCTTGCTCTAGTGTTGCTATTGCTATTCTGCCTTCGTACGTGGGCTCCTTCTTGTGGTTTCAGAAGGCTGTTTGACATCTGGAGAGGAGGAACCACCTGGCCGTCATGTCACTCCTTCGGCCCAGTGTTCTTGGTGCAGAAAAATCTTTTGGTGGCACAACTAGTCCTTCCACAGCAAAGCCCAGGATATAACACTGGTGGCTTAGCGTGTATTTAAGTCCTCTGGTAAATAAGAACAGACTGAAGCTTTGCATTCAGAAACAAAAAAGGGTTTGGCCACATTTCCCAATGACAATGTTTCTCACAGTTTCCGTTTGGCCTGGCGTTTATTGCCTCTCCCAGGAAGACCCTTGAGCAGTGGCAGCAAAACAATGGTCGGAGTAAGCAAATATCGTATGGATAAAGGGCTTCAGCATGCCAAGCCAAATCCTGCCCACTTCCAGTCTACTGTAAACTCAAAGAAACTTGACTTTGGTGGCGTTGCGGTGAATGCGAAGCCCAGCTCTGCAAGGCCCTTCCCAGTTGTTCCTGGAAGGGTCAGATTCTGCTCTGAAGTCCACCACAGCCTTGCTCTTGCCAGCAACCAGCTCTTAGGTCACAGCCGTTAACCTACTGCCAGTGCCTTTCAATTAGTTTTTTTTGACCCGTCTCCTCCACCCTGGAAGGCTTTTCCTGAACTTCACTCCTCTGATGTTTAGAAATCTTCAAATTTCCAACCTTACGGCCAGTTTGTTCTTGTGCCAACATTGTCCTTTTGCTTAAATAGCTCATTTCCCTCCGTGGCGCTTGCCCACCTTCCCCTCCCTACGATGTATTTATAGAGAGCAATCACATCCCCTGCTAGCCAGTGCATGCTCAGCACCTTCCAGTATAGGTCCTTGGCATCTGTCTTATAGACACGGCTTTAAGTGCTTCCTCTGTGTCTGAACGCAAATAGAGTTCCCACCCCGCTCCAAACATGGTGCTTGCATATGCTGGATCTGGTCCAAACGGCCTCAGGATTGCCTATATACTTAATTTAAATGGCAACAAAAATAAATCTCAACCCAAGCGTCCTCGTGGGACAGGCTTTTTTTTTTTTTTTTTTTTTCCAAAAAAAATGGAGATCCCTGCCCTTCTCCCTGTTCCCTCTGCCTGGGAAAAAAAGGGCAACTCTAAGTTGCTGAGACTGAATTCCCTGCTCGCCTCGCTGGTGCTCTCCCCTTGCCCTGCTCCTGGGGTCTCGCCGGGGAGGGGAGCCCCTGCAGTGGTGCTGATAGGACTGGAGTTGTCTGGCTGCCAGAGTGAATCAGAACAGCTCCGTCTCTAGCATCCCGCCGCCTGTTAATTAATGCATTAATGAATTGCCTTCTAATTCCTATAATCATCCTTATTTTTGGGGGTGAGCAGGCTTTCAAGGTTGCATAGCTTGCCCAAGGCCAGGCAAGAAGTTAGTGGCAGAGCCAAGAAAGAAAGCCGGGTGCCCTGACTCCTGGGCTGGGCTGTGCTCACCGGGCAATAACGCTCCCTTCGTGGCCGGGCCAAATTGCGCTCCTTTCAGTAAAACATCCTACGCGCCATTTCCTTCGCTCCAGCAAACGCGCTCGGTACAACGAAGCACTTTTTTTTTTTTTTTTTTTTGCCTTACAGCAAGACTGCAGAAAAGCGTGTAACAAACTGAGATTTGAAGCTGCCTTCAGCAGTTCCTAATCTCTGCAAACGTTATAGTCTTTGTGGTAAGGAGCTTGGGAAGCTCTCCCTGCCTCCTTTGTGAAGGCAGATACGTGGAACTGGCAGGGTATTGTTTTCACTTTTGAGTTGAGCTCGCCTTCAGTACGCAGATAAAACTTCCTATGAAGTCAATAAGAGTTTGGCTGAAGTGCATAAGCCCAATTTGTTTTTAACTTATATGTTACTTCGTTGACATAAACAAGTTCAAACTGGCGTTAATGCTACACATAGCCAGTATAGCTGCTGCGGAGGGAACTGGGTTATGATCTGGTTAGTGCATCGCCAGGACAACCGTTCAGTTCTGATGACCAAATGTCCGTTTTTCCGTATTTAGGAATTGTCTTTTTTTTTATTTTTAATTTATTTAAATTATTCCCACCAATACATTTTTATCTGAACATCTAAGTTAAAAATAACCTCCCAGAACTGCATGTGTTAACATGAGTGGGATTCTCTACAGTATGTTTGATATTATCGTTATTATTTATTGTTATTTTACTATCACTATTATTCAGAGTTCATCACAGAGGTAATATTTCAAGACAAATTAGGGAAAATTTATACTGACCAAATTCATCCTAGAGCTACTCCATCATCTTTGAATTGACTCATCTTGAGATGGTTTCGTGGACTTTGTATATAAAGTGACAATTACCTTCTTTTCAATTTCCTGTGTAGTTATTCACCGGCGCAGCCTTTCTACTCACCAAACAAGAATCTAACTAACAAAAATATGCAGGTAGTTCATTATACAGATTCATTCTTCCAACACATTAATGTTTCCTGTGAGAGGCGGAGGACTTTCAGTTTACACTGGCGATTATGGCTTTTGGGTGGGAAATTTTTGCCAGAAAAAGAACCCTTTTGGAAAGAACCTGTATATTTTAATACTTTTTTCTTTCTTTGAAAACCTGAAAAAATCTAGAGTGGCAACCAGCTTTGCTGAGAGGCTTACTTGTTCTCTGCTTATGGCGGAAATTGAAAGTCATCTCAATTTTATATTAAGGGTTATAAAATACGGAGAAGTTTGACCACGTTCTACTCTGTATTGCAGAAGTGGGACTTCGAATGTCTTGCGTTCAAGGGAAAAAACAGAACCGTAAAGTCCCATCTCCCCAATGCAGAGATTTTGATTGCTCCAAGGTCTGCTCAGCCTGCAGCCTCCTGCCCAGAAAAGCGCCGGTGCGGGGTGATGGGCTGAAAAGCGCCGTTCTCACTGCTCGTGGTGCTTGCGTGAGAGAAGGCATGAGAGGGCTGTTGGGGATTTATGGAGAAGAGGCTGTGGAAGTCCTAAAGAAAGAGATCAGAGGAGGAGGCAGAAGGGAGGCTCCTGCCTGGTGGTATGAAGATTGCTGATTCAGTGCTGCAGCCCTTGCAGGAGTTGGTGTGCTCTGCGGTGCGAAGGGAGCCAAGCCACTTATGCAATATTAATATTAATAACTGCTTTGCACTTCTATAGTGCCTTTCATCCGAGGATTTCAAAGCGCTTTACAAACATTAATTAATTAAGGCCCATAACACCCTGTGAGGTAATGCAAGTAGATATTACAGCTCATGCAGAGGCCAGAATTGCCAGCATTACAGGTATAATCCTCTAGCAAGAGTTAACTTATTCTTGAGCAAGCTTTCTTACTTATAGGCATAAACAGGCTTCCCTTTAACACCGAGCGTGCCTGTTTTTTTTTTTTTTTTTTTTTTCCTCCTTCCCCTTGATCCGTCAGTCTTCACACAAGCAAAACTCCCACTATGAGGCAGCTAAATGAGGTGAATGAGCAGTACTTCCATCTCCCTGCTCGCTGCTTCCTCTTTGATCGCCTGATAAAATTGTAGGATATCGAGAGGCTGCAGAGTTGTGTCACATATTAGTGTCCTGCTTCTGTGGGGTTTCCCTGTTCTAAATATACTTTGCACCAGGGAGATTAAAAAAGGAAGTGAACTAAAGTATGTTTTATGGCACCTGCTTATCAGATGACCTTCGAACAACCTGCAGACATGAGCTAACGTAGCCCTCGTCGCAGCTGGTCATAAATGTCATTAGTGCCATTTTAGCCAGGGTTTTTTTAACCATTCCCAGCTCCTGTATTTCAGGGCCAAGGCAGGGAAATGGCAGGGAAAAGGTAGATCTCTTAAACCTGCCTCCCTCCTCATTGCAGCCACTCATTTAACTCCTGTCTTGCGCTTTTTCAGCTCAGCGCTTGCGCCCATCCTGTTTTGAGCCTGCCTTTCCCTCCATGGGAAGGCGCAGGTCGTGGAGCTGTGGGGTGCTTCACCATCCAGCCCTGTCCTCTCCTCGTGGAGCTGGAGCCGGGGCTGAGCTGAGGTTCATGCCGTGCACTTCTGACTGGAGCTACAAAAGGGTCTTGTCCCCAAACCCGGAGTTGAGCACACGTTGAGACCTGGGTTGACACTGCTGGCCACGCTGAGTCATATGGTGCAATTAAATACGCTGGCGCGTGTCCCTCAGTGCGTCCTGGCAGGAGCAGACCTGGCCAAGGGGAAGCCAGGTGGTTGGAAAAGCCACATTCGGGCTCTTATATTCCAGCGCTCTCACGTACACCATGGTCTGCAACATGCAGAAAATTGCTGTTTATTTTATGGGCAAGAAATACCCATTTTTCTGCCATTACCCACTGAAAGAGGGCTGATTTAGATTAGTTATTGGGAAGAAATTCTTTACTTTGAGGGGTGGTGAGGCACTGGCACAAGTTGCCCAGAGAAGCTGCTGCTGCCCCATCCCTGGAGGTGTTCAAGGCCAGGTTGGATGGGGCTCTGAGCAACCTGGGCTGGTGGGAGGTGTCCCTGCCCATGGCAGGGGAGTTGGAACGAGATGATCTTTAAGGTCCCTTCCAACCTAAACCATTCTATGATTCGGTGATTAGCCCCTCTCTCACCAATATTCCCTTACAGGACTGGCTGCTCTGAGTAACCTGGGATGGAGCAGACCTCTCCTGCTCCGACCTCTGCAGGCAAGGGGAGCGTTATGTCTCTCCTGCATGGCCATTTTGGTAACGGCTTGCTACAGCCGGAGAGCAGCAAAGGGACCTTGGGGGGAATTAGTCCAGAGTACAACTTCTCCAGGATTTGCCCATTCAATTGCATTCTGAAACTGCACAGACATTAGCTAATTAATGTGGTGAGTTCATTAAACCAATTAATTGCATTTCTTTCTGTGAGTGGGCTGGGCCTATCAGTCATCTTCATAGAGTGCAGTTTAGGGCGTTAAAAATATTCTCTTCATCAAATTAAACTTTATTAAATAATAACTCCTTCCAAATTCTAGGCTAGGAATGAACAACGTCACTCTAACCACAAGAGCTGTTTATTGCGCATAAACTTCTTTTACTGCCCTGCCAGCTCTGATAAAACCAATTCAGATGCGTATTCTCAGTACAGTAAGCACTTTCTCCCCTTTCACAGTCTTGCATTAACCCAAAGACTCCATCCTTTTGTGCAGAACTCCCACTGAAATCAATGGGAATTTTGTGTGTGGAAAGAATGCAAGGTTGGGAAGTTATACGTCCGCATGTTGGCCAGCAAAGGCATTGTGCTTGCCACAAGGGGCTTTTTGGCAGGCAATAGAATGTTTTGCATTTTTCAAAGACAAGCAGAACTGAAGAAACATTTAAAGGGGAGGGGGAGGAAATAAAGTAAAATAATTGTCTGTTGCCTGGTTTTGATTCTGCTTAATTCTAAAGTGAGTCTGAAAATGCCTCTTTTTATTTTAAAAGAACTTTCAGATTTGTGTTTTAAAAAAACCTTTTTTTTTGAGGTTTAAAAATATCTTCCTTCATTATATTGAACCTCTCAAAACTCGTGGGTTTATCTGTTAGAAGGTGTCTTTAGCAAGATGTTTGTTTTTCCTCAATGTTTGTAGACAGCAGAGTTAAAAGATGCTAAAATAAAAAGAAAAGGATGTTTTTACAAGTAATTCAACAAAAATATTTTTGGTTTTAGGTTTTAATATCTAAATATCTTTTTTTCTATGTCTAATTTTAAAAAAATAAATAAATGTTTTTGGGACCCTTGTTTTTCACTAAAGGCGCTCCTGAAAGTTTCTATTTCAAGATATGTTGAGCACCATGCAGTGAAAACCAGGACTGCTTCTTGGCACAGACATTTAAAAACGAAGTCACTCAAAAATCATTGCAGTTCAGTAATTTCCATTTCTGTAATTTTATCCTTGAAGATGTACTTGATTTTGGTTTGTAGCTGCCCAGGAGCAAGTAAAAGCAGCATTTACAAAGCTTTAGTAAGAAGAAAGGCCATGGGTGTCTAAGTGCCACCGCAGGTGCCTACATATGAAGCCTAGATCTTCAGTCCCGACTCAGTGCCCACCCCTGTTGCATGATCTCTGGTGCTCATCAGGTCCAAGAACAGGTCCAAGTGGTCCTCCAGCATCCCTTGCAGGTTGTCACCTCACATGGGGCTAGGGAAAGAGGGACACATAGTGTCCTCTCTAGTTGAGGAAGGCCAAAACCCTTCGCCTACCTCACAGGCAGTTGCTCCAACTATTGTCGGCTATCTAACACTGTACGCATCTCCATGTACGCACCTACCCATTGAAAAAAATATCCCAAGTTTTAGCTTTTTGCAGCCTTTGAAAGAGTTTAGGGGAAGACATTTTTTGGAAAACTGTGTCTTCCCTTCCTCCTGCCCCCTTGTTTTCACATCGCACTCCACGTTTCTGCAGCAAAGCCTAAAACTGCTCAGCGGGTCAGGTTTTTTGACCGATCTGTTTTTATCCAAAAGTGTTTCAACTCTACAATGAGAGCCGAGTTGCCAAACTCCACATTTTGGATTTCTTTCTCAGTCTCAAGCACCTAAAATGCAGGGGTTACAGCACCTAGCTTGTACATATCCAAGTCCTTTCATTAGGTCTAGCTCCAAGCTATGTGGCACTTTCAGAAACATCAGCCTAAGATGGAAAAGATCTGCCTTACTACATCTAGGATGTTTACATCAAAACTTGATAACACGAAGATCCTGCTTCCCAGCTTCTTCAACTCATCATTCCTCTTATTAATTAAATTAGGGCAATTTATATCAAACATGCTAAGAGTAAATTGGAGAGTCTTGGAAGAACTCCAGCCAATTAGAATGATAGTTAAAAATAAAATCATATCTAAAAGAGAAAGAAACCTGAAAGACCACAGCAGGCCACGAAACACTGTGAGAACTCGAAAATAAAGCTGCAGGGAAAAAATCAATTGCATTGTGGCCAATATTAATCTCCCATCAATAAATACCATATCTTTCACTGCTTATGGTAATTGCCCCAGTGATTCCTCTTAAAGTGGTTCCTGAGTACTTAGAGGGCCCCTTGATAGCATCTTATCAGGTCTCAAAGCAATGGTGTGAAAGCACAAATAGGAACTGCGGCCTAGTCTGAGAAAAAATGTGGTCTTTAGAATGTGCTGATTTGACAAAAGGTTGTTTTTTGTCACAGACATTAGTTTTTATCTGCTTAGTGGATAATTCTTCCAGAGGGGACTCTTCAGCGTCTCTCTGACACTGCTGCTCAGCTCGACATAAGGCGGATTTTCCAGTAAAAGAAAGTATTGAAGTCGTAACGGGTCCAGACTCCAACTGCTGCTTGAAATGGACTTTTTTAGAATCACGGTCTGGATGCTTCGGGGTGGCATGTGACTTCGCATGGGTTCCTGCCTGAGGGCAGCCTGAAAAATGACAGGAAGCCGTTCATGCTACCGTGAAAGTGTTGTCGTAAAAATAGTTGTCACACCGAAGGGAAGTGGGCTTTTTTCTCTTGGAAAGTGTTTTGAGTCAGAACTAACATCCATGAAAGCACAGTGCTGACCTTAATTGACTCTTGGGAAGTAGGCACAATGTCACATTTGTTGTGTGCAAAACGGCATTCACAATCTCCATTTGTTATCAGGCTCATCAACTCTCCTGCACGGATTTTAAGAATTATCCAATTGAATCTCTCCTCATGCTCCCTTTGCAGCCAGGACTTACGTCTTTCACAAAACGTATAGGCCAGATCCTGCACAAAATGCGTAAGTGGCCATCAGCGTGGAGTGAGCTGTTTGGGTTTAGAAATTTTGCATGCTTTTCACAACTGAGGAATCATTTTGCGTGCACATTTTACCAATTGCTGGATGACCCTGCCTATTTTCTCATCGTACAGCTCAAAAGATGCTTAAAAAGCCTGTATGATATATGGCAGGAGGTATCGGCCAAATACAAAAAGATTTCTGGGAGTCTGTTCAAGTAATACCATAGAGAGTCAGGCCGCAGAAGAGAAGCGCATAGGGACTTTCAGACAACGTCCTTGGACTGCATACATTGAGCATAATCTCGTGACTCTTACTTACATGTATACATGCTATTCTTCTTGAAGACCACAGAGTTTGATGTCCTTGGGGTCTCTCACTAGTGAGCACTATATTTTGCTTATTATTTAGATTTCCTTAGTCTTAAGTGGCATTTTCTAGATTTTACAGAAATGTTCCAGAATTTATCCCTTCCAAGGTGGCATGTGCTATTTGAAATTAAACTGAAAGACATCTCTTTGATGTTATTTTTCATTCTAAACTTAGCCATCGCATGCCAAAGCCCCAATTTTGATTGAACACGACTTTCTTCATTTTTGCAAGTGGGGTTTTTTTTAAAGTAAAGATCTTATTAAAAATTAAATTTTCATTGCCCTGTAATGTATCAGCAAGATTACACAACTCTGATTTACTGTTATGATCGGAAATTAACTTCAAAAGACAAGAAATGGAAAGTAGTGGCTTATTCTCCCATGGCACATTACAGCAGTAAGGCAGAATGATATAGTGATATCAGAAATGTATTTTCCCCTCAAATGAAGAAGAATACATCAATTCATTTCTCATCTACATATTTGCTTGCATTTTAGGACACTTTGCTACCCTAAGTAAACACCTGGGACAAGTCACAAGCTGGTATTACTATTGTGAAAAATGCCGGCAGATAAGAAGTTTCACTTTTCTGCTACCTCCGATGCCAGTCATCATACACTATTATATCTTTTTAAGCTAAATTAGTATTGAGTGTTCTGGCTTGCATCCAGCTGTGCATTTAAACCCACTCTTGACAAGCAGGAGTGGTCCACTGAATCTTCTTACATGCTGTAAAAGAAGCACGTGTTGAATTGCCCGGCTGGGTCCGTGCCAGGGTGCAGAGCATTTTGAGGATCCAGGCCATCCCACAGTCATCTCTATGGTTTCTGAGTATCTGCCTTAAGTCATTAAATTTTTTGAAATGGCATCTCTGTTGTGGTATGTTATCCCTCCTTCCTTCATAAAAACCTTTATTGAAGTTTCAACTCTGTCCTTAAGGCCTGATCCAGACCAGGATAGGAGGCACTACATTCACAAGAGTTGTTGGAGCTGGCTGAAGTCGTGTACGTGGGTTGAGGTATCTTACTGGAAGAGGCCCTCCTCTTACTGTGCTCAGTTTTAGCTCTGTGGACTTTTTTGAAGGGGTCACCTGGAGAGGAAAGCAAACAGTCCTGAATGATTCACCAGCTGAGAAAGTTTTGAAGAAGGTCCTAGCACAGGAGCTTAAACATGGCATCTGTTTATTCCAAGCGAGACAACTCATGGCAATACCTAAGTGTTGGGCACATGTGCCCAGAATTGACCCCAAACTCAGTGTTAGGACCTCAGATCAGTATGTGAAGAGCATTTAATGCCTTAGAAAAGTCACCCCACAGCCCCCAGTAAGCGGTCAAGAAAGAAAATGCAAAGTGGAAGTGCCCAAATCAGTGCTGCAGGACAGTATGGCTGGCATAAGTAGGCCCCAGGCTTCTCCTGAGCAGGTCTTCAAAGCACTGAGCAAAGCCAACTTCATTTTGCTCCCATCAAAAAATGCAGTCACCAAAGGAAAAGGAGGAGCCTCTCACCATTTATGTTGTAGTCCGGTGGTTAAAACCACTTGCCCAAGAAAAGCAAGACGAGTTCTCGGTTTGCCTCTGCCTGGGAGGTTCAAACCTACGTTTCCCAATTGCCATGGGAGTACCCCAACCACAAGACTGCAGGTGACGCTGGGTGGAGAAAGCATTTCTGCATTCCTTGGTCAGGCTGTGGGACTGCTCAGGGAAGACGAAGAGATTCCCACGACCCTTTGTGAGGAGAAAGGGTTGCTGGGGTTCTGGGGCATTTCCCCTTTTCTTTTCAATCTGATGTGTGTTTATCTAGACGGAGTAGGATATTTGGGTTTGGGAAGGGGGAGTGGCAGTTTTGGGGGTGAGTCAAGCAGACATTTAATGAGTAAAGGGTCCTCTCCTATAAATTCATACCCTCTATATCCTTCAAATCTCAGTCCGTAGCTCTGTAGTGCAAAATACCCATGCAGCAAAAAAATTTAAAACTGAAACTTAAGACAGTCCTCTTTTTAATCACTCAGGCATGGACTCATGCTCTGCTTGCAAGTCACCTTGGGGTACCATAGTTCTTTCATGTCTTTCTACTCATTGGCATGGCTTGAATGAGGAAATAAATGCTTTCTCCTCCCCTCCTCCCTGTGCCCCACATCTCACCCTCACCCAATAACTCGGGGTTTCGGGTGGTTTCATGGGAAATGGAAACTCTGAACCCCTGGGGCTGAGGAGGGCCCGGAGCCCACTGTCCTGCTTCCTGGGTGAGCACTTTAATCCTGAGGTGATTACAGGAGCGGAGGGCACTGGCACTGCTGTCTCCTCCTCCGCCAGCTGCATTTAAAAGAAGAAAGCCACTATGACTGCATTCTTGAAGGGTGTGATCCTGCGAGCGAGAGGTAGGTGTGTTCCCAGCATACCTCCAGGATTGGGCCCCGCAGGGGACTCCGGTGCCACTCTGCCTCGCTGTGCCGGATGGCACTGGGGCTGCCTGAGCCAAGCCAGGAGGCACCAACAAGCCAAGGCACCTCCAGGGTTAGATGGTGGAAGGAGGGGCTTGGGTATTGTGATTTTTTTTTGGATGTTGAAATTCCCACAATTTTTTTTTTTTTTTTGTTTTTTTCAGGTGTCACCAGTAATCATTGAGGCCCTTCAGGGAGGCCAGCCTCCGTGAGGCCTCCTGATGGAGACGTGGACACCATCAGTGAGGTTTTTGTCCCATCCAATATCAGCATCCCCCTCCAGGATACGCTCATCTGTTCACAAAGCATAGAGAGAAGCTACGGAGGAGCCTTACTGCGGGGCGCTGGTTACGTGGAACAAACACTGACCTGAACTTGTTCACTTAAAATGATGTGTGAGCTTCAGCACTTTGTGTTGGGCTTAAGTAAACGCCTAAGTGATTTGAGCCCTTAGACAAGACTTAGCTTTGAGACCAACGGCAAGCAGCTGGGCTCCCATCACCAGCTCCATCCCTTTAGAATTTAATTGCTCAGTGAGATGCACCTAACCAAGGGGCTGCAGCAGAGCATCGGATGGGGTGAAGGCAGTTTATTCTGCAAACTGGGAATTACCTCTTGGGGAACCGGTCATTACTTTTGTTTCTTTCCCTCTGTTGCTCCCTAGGGAAAAAAAAAATAAAATTGTAAAAGTGGTTGCCTGCGTGTACTAAAGCAACATGGGACGTTAATCTGGAAAATAGGGCCATGTCTCCATGGAGATCATACAGGATCCTTTTTTGTCTCACCTACCGCGATTTCCCAGTTTACAAGATGGAAATAGCTTTCCCGTGACTGAAGACGTCTTTCACACACTGTTTCTTTAAAATATCATTTGCAATCCCTCAAAGAGAAAGAGGCAAAGGAAACTGGGTGGGAATTAGTTGCTCCTTCACGTACATTGCACTAGTTACTGTGTGGGAGGATCATTATTTCTAATGATGATGGATGGTTCCTATATGAAAGGGTTTCTTGCCTCTGTTGTTCCCCAAGTTGGAGCAAGAAAGGGTTACTATTTTAATGAGAGAAGTTGAAATACAATTTATTGAGAGGGATGAAAAAGAAGAACCATAAAAGCTGAATCGAAACAAATGGAATGCTTTACCTGGTCACTTTTATGGCGTTGCTGCTTTCATAATGAACACACACACACACACACACGCTGCCACCGAGCTTTGACTTCAACTATTTTGTGCAACCCCTTTTCCCCCCTCATATCTTCAGAAAAGGCAGTTTTCCCCAAATAGATATTTCCAGTGCATATTTTTACTCCAAACACAGAGGGGAAAATGTGTCTACAAAAGCTTTTACGCTGACAATTTGTTCTTTTTTAATAGCCCGCTGATAGAGACAGTCTCTATTGCATAATGACAGAAACCTGAGACCTTATCGTACCTATATGCTGCTATTATTTGGAGCGCTGAAGGTGCGAGCCAAAACAATGGCAAAGAATGTGCTAAACAGGGACCCGCATATAAATACAAAACTGCCAGAATAAAAGCATAGGTTTATTCCAGTCCGCACTCGGCTGATTAAATTGAGGAGTTGTCACGAAGATAGATAGATAAATAGATAGATCATATAATATTTTTTAATAATTGCAGCCTTCAAACTTAACATATTTTGACAGGAGAGTATATTAAAAGCCATTAAAACAGCTGTTTTGCTGTAGGGAATATTACTTGTGGGTTGAATGCAGAGATATGTGTAGGTATTTATTCAGTAATCAATCACAGAGAGAAAAGACCTCGAATTTCAGTTGGAAGTTTTTATTTTTATCCTTTTCCTTACTACTGGTCTTTAAACCTGCTCTGAGGAAAGCTATACATGCCCGGCTGGTGCTCATCAAAAGCAAGCAATCACAGCTAAATCAGCATGCAAAATGCCACTCAACCTTGGGCCTTTATTAAAATTTGCTGGGACTCAATTTGAGATAGCGATCGTTCTTATTAAAAAGCAAAATGTAAGATAGTTTTTTTATATAAATCTCTGGATGGAATGGAATTGTTAATCAGCATAGGCTGATGTGATTTCTCTGTTGCAAATCCTGCCGAGGGCTCAGAAGTGGCACATTACCATAATTCCTAGGCTAGAGCTGGCAGCTTGAAAAAGACCTGCAAGAATCTTTAAAATGCTTAAGCAAAGCTGTAAGTCACAGCAAACAACACACGCCGGGGACGGTTACCACAGGTTCTTCGCGTTATATAACGAAGTTTCTTCCTTCGGTCTATTTGCTCTTACCACAATTTGCTGTTTCGTTGGGTAATTGTTTATGTTTTCTCGCGAAAAAAGGGCAACAACAACAAACCCCCAAATCTAACCAAAGCTCTGTTATTTCCCCTAAACAGCCATCCTATTTTAATACAAACCCCTCCTGCTGTATTGAGAATTTGATATGTGAAATCACTTGATCATGTATGTATATAAATATATATATTTAATTTAAAACTAATGCCAATTATTTCTAAATCACTTCAGCACCTTTCCTTTTTCCCTGTACTATGCTGCTCTTACGCCGGTGCATTTCAGCCCCGAAGTATCTGCGGGTCAGCGGTAAACAGATCCCCACGAATATTTTGTATATTCATTTTAAAATATTGTTGACTAATAAAATTAAGCCGTTATTGCTAATAACGAACGCTAAGTAATGCAAATCACAATCATTTTTGTACGATGTGAAACAACGCCGATCACTGCAGATAGAAAACTCCGCAGCTTAACTATGCATTGCCAGTAGAATTATGATTTATCTTTAATATCACTGTAACAAAGTCCGCTGTCGTGACTCCATTAGACAATGCACAAATGTATAGCAAAGAACAGTTTTTCTATACATGTTTTATTCCGTCTGCAAATCCGCACAGCTGTGGTGAACAGCGAGGAAAGCGCAGTCCACGCAAATGTCGTACTACCTCCCTGGCAATACATTTTGGAGGCGATGGCATCAATAGGAAGTGTTTTCATTGACTCGGACGCTTTTGGCTCAGGATCCAAGGCAGACGGTTGGCTGCTTTCTTCTTGTCTTTAATCAGGAATGCACAAGAGGCAAAGGAAACAAAGAGCCCTTTAATGAGGTACTTCTACCTTGATATTGCCGGTCCAAACCTAACCTAGACCAGCAACGGACAAAAGTAATTTTTTTTCCTGTTTTCTTTTTTTTTTTTTTTTTCTTTTTTTAGTTAGGGGTCTGGGAAATAAAGATGTTACTCACGGTCCGGTTCTCATGGGAGACGTGTCCACCTAAGAGATGTACCTCCTCCCCGGGTTTTGTTGAGGTGTTCTGCATTAAGATGCCAAAAACTCATTGCACAAAGAGTGATATACCTGTTGACCTACAGAACAGCCTTTGCAAACTGATGCATATGGAAAGAGAAACTTGTTCTGATGTTGATTCTCCTCTACCTGCCTTGAAGATTGTGAGAACAAATCGGTCATAGATTGCTGCCTGATAGTCATGAGCGAATTTTAATTCCAGCATGCAGGCACTCCCTTTGGAAGGGAAAGACAGGCTCAATTGCACATGGAGAGACAGAATTGCAACCTTGCAAAAATCAGAGACTTTGTTTCGAGAGCCAAACAAAATTGAATGTGTTCCCCCCACACACATACATACACTATCATCAAATATTATCAATTTAATTGCTCAGCTCCTGCAGCTGTGAGCACAATATATCAGCTCGGCTGGAATGGAATTTGTAATTCTGTAAGACACGTTCGAAAATAAAATACTGAGCTAAAGTCTCAGCTAATGAGAATCAGCATAGTTCCACTAACCTCAGATAAGCTACTGAGCAAGTAGGAATCGTTTGAGTTCCTCTGACTTAGTTGGAATGCCTTCACTCGATTCAGCAGAGGAATATAAATTTACTCCAAGAATTTGTGTTTCTGTGCCTTTTCGGGATCTGATATAGAACCAGTGCTTGGAACGAACCAGCACGATGTGATATACCACAGCAGATCTTCTCTAAACATCAGCAGCTCTGCCATGTAGCTGTGCTGGCGAACTCACTGTCACGGGATGTTGTAAATGCTTAAAATCTACGGTTTTGGGGGGGGGCACTGGAGAAGTTAATGGAAGAGAAAGCTATTTAAAGTTGTTAAGTATGAGGACATGATCTCTGGCTCAAAAATCCTCCATCTGCAAATTGCTGGCATATTTGGGAAGCACTGTCATGTGCCCACACTTGGATTCTTCTCCACACGTTTGATTTCGGCCTTTTTTAAAACAGGATCGTAAGCTAGGAAGACCTCTGCTCTGGCCAAACATCGCTGTTTTTATATTCCCCAAAAATGAATTACGAACCAGAACTTTTTTCTTACTCATCAGGGCTTTTGCTTCCTGTTCCCCAACTCTAACATACACTTTCCCCTTTATTTTGAGCGTATATAAGGAAAAAGGCATTTAAGATAATAAATAGAAGATCAAGAATGCCATATACCCATCCGCAGCTGTTCTAGAAACAGGGTGAGAAGGGGAATTTTTA
Source organism: Vanellus vanellus (assembly GCF_965231255.1). Classification (NCBI taxonomy): domain Eukaryota; kingdom Metazoa; phylum Chordata; class Aves; order Charadriiformes; family Charadriidae; genus Vanellus; species Vanellus vanellus. The sequence continues at coordinate 5,552,631 of NC_138905.1, forward strand.
CTCTGCATAAATTTCCCACACCATACAATACTTTTAGCTCACAGACCTTCAGTAACGGTAATTTTATAAATCAAGTAGACTATTCCTCTCTTTGGTGCTTTATTTAAAGTATTATCACTAAAGATGAAGTCTAAATTGTCTATACATATGATATAAATATATGCACATATATATGTATACTTATATATGTATTTATATATGTTACTAGAAAAATGGATTTTTTTCTTATTTCAGTAAGGGTTAGTAATTTGCTCCTGCACAAAGCAGACAAATATAATAACACCTTTCACTTGTTTTGCTGTGTTATTATTGATTTCCTTAGGTGCAAAGCCACGGAGAATCAGGTCCTTTACATTCAATTCTGTGTGTTTGCCAACTATTGCCATGTGGCCTATTTGAGTGAAAGTCGAGCATTCTTGAAGGGTTATGTAAATGTATACGTTAGTGAATAAACAGATGGTCTTTAATGAAAAACATCTTCTTTTCATGAGCTGTGTCACACTGATTTGATTCTTCATTTATAGTATCAGATCTTTGATGTAATGGAAAAATGCGTAGAGCTGAGTTTATACAGTCCAAATTTCAGTGGACATCCCTTAGATACGTAGGAAAATTTACACTGCATCAACTAGTGGTAGGTGAGCTAGCGCAGCCGATTTTTCATTGTTAGTGCTTGAGAACAAAAAGATGCGGATTTTGATCCAAGGATCTTTGGCTGCCCAGCAGATCTGTTTTCTGGGTATCACAACTGCCTGGACAGATCTAGGAAAACAGCCTCATTTTTCAATTTGAAACAGCAATCAGATTGGAAGAGACAGAAATTATCTCTCAGAGGGGAAAAAAAAAAAAAAAAAAAAGGAAAGAAAGAAAACAAAAACAAAGCCAAAGGAAAAACCCGAACAACCTACAACCTAAAAACTTAAAGAGATGCTTTGTTTATATCCATTTGCGTCAAGCCAAAATGGAACAGGAGTTTAGATGCCTGTGCTGCATTTATTTTATTTTATTTTTTTGAATGACTAGATTTTTTAGAAGCAGGTTACGCAGCTGGACTTCACATTGCATTTGCTGCGGCTGCTTCATCAGAAATGCTGGTAGTATTTGTCAGCCTGGAAGTGTCTTGAGGCTGCTTCTGAGAGATACAAGGAGGCAACTGATAAGGAGAGCATCAGAAGGGCAGTTAATTGCCTCCAGTCTCTCGGTGCCGGGGAATATTTAAAATCTATGGGATTAAAGGCAGATTAAAAACTGTGGAAGCAGGAGCCCAATAGCGCTGAAAGATCATAATCAGCAAGGGTAATGGCAGAGCAAAAATGAATGTGGCAAATAAAATGACAGATAGGAAATTCAGATCCGCTTCTAATGCTCGAAGTTCCATCTTGTAAGCACAATTCATCTACGTGTAAATCATTTTTTGGCTTCAAGCTTATCAGCCAATCGGTGAATTAAAAATGCTCTTTCCTTGGAGGATTAAAGAGGTTGATTGAAGTCAGTGTGAAAACTGGCTAATAAGTCTGGAAATGTCAGGAGGGTGCTTCATAGGAACTCAGTGTACTTTTTCTATCAGTGCTATGAAACAGGAAGTTTGAAAAGCTCTGTAGTTCTGTTACTTTGAGAAATGCTTTTGTGTCGTGTTTTTTTTTTTTTTTTCTTTTTCCCCCTCTCCTGTGTGTCAGAGTGTCATGCAGAAATATTTTAATTTGCAAGATGAATGGCGATAGATGCAAATATTGAAAAATTAGATTGGGAGGATTTGCTAAAATATGCAGAGAAGTAAGAGAAATTTCATTTCAGACAGCACAGGGAATGCGTATCATGCCAATGGGAAGCCCTACGTTGCAGGCCATGAACTGCTTAGACATGTTCCACCTTGGAGGGGATGTTTAAACTTTGCTCCTTTTCCGTGCCTAAAAATCTCGTGTAGGTGGAAAGGCCAGACACTGTGTTAAGGCAGTCTCTCCGCTAAATATGAGAGCTACCAGGGCATCTCCGGGTACGTGCATATATGAAAACATACTCTCCTGTATGACACCAGAGCTTTCAATCACTGATATTAATAGTTGAACAATCATTTCAGAACTTGACATGCAAAACCAGTGCTGTTAATTCTTCCACAGCCGATATTTCCATCTGCAGTGCCCACACTGGTAAATGCAAATTTACTTACACGGATGTATTTAGAGATTTTGACCGCAGTTGTCAGTTCCTAATATTGGCTGGACTCCGGACTAATGCCCTCTCTTTGTTTCAGGCCCACATCACAAAGAAAGCAAAAAAAGAAAATGTCCACAAGCAAGTAAAAGAGAATTTTCTGGAGGGAAAGCTGCTGCTGGCAGCTGCATGATGTCTGGTGCTGGTATACCAGTTTGTCTCCTCCTGGGCTCAAGGGAGGAAGAAGTTGAGGGATGTGTCCGTGGGTATTAATCCGATCTTCCATTAGTATAGGGAGTATTAGCTCTTTGGGTTGTTAAAGCCATGAAAAGTGGTGAATGCATGAGGGTGCTGATGGGGTAAGAAAGGAACGGATAATTCAAGTCTCAAGGACTGAGCCTGAGACTAGCCCAGCTCACTGTCACCGCTTGCTCCTGCACAGCCAAGCTGCTGTCCTGCACGCTGCCAATGCAGCTCTATCCTTTCTCACCTACCCCAAGAGTCAGATTTGGCTGTTTGGCCCAGTCTGTCAGTGGAGGCTTACTGGGAGCCCCATGCTTTGGCAGCAGCGTTGGTTCTGGGGTCCTACCTTTTGCCCCAAGGTACATGACCCCGCAGGACCAGTTGCCCCCAGCATGTCCTCTCTCTCATGTGAGTCCGGGAAATATTGTCTCACACATCAAAAAAAAAGAAAAATAAAAAGAGGATAACTCACTGGAAAGAAATCTGGTTTATGGCTAGATCGTAGGGCCCCAAAAATGTCAAAATCAATATGCACGGATGCTTACCTGCTTCTAATCTGTAATGTTATTTACTGTGTCTCATTCTTGGGTTTAGAATGCCAAATTGGTGAGGTGACCCATGTTTTCGTTTACCGTTTCGTTCATAACCACAACAAAAGAAAGGACAGAGATGCCCACAGACTCTTATAACCCCTGTCAAAAATGACGTCCAAAACTTTCTGCAGCTCTGTAACTCCCAAGGCAGTGAGAGCTACTGGATTCCTCTCCCTGCTGCGAGGTGTGTTTCTGTTCTTTTTCGCCCAACGAATGCTTTTCATGTAAAAGGCGTTAACTAGTGCAACTCTAACCCAGAGAGCATATCGGCCAGCTGAGAGCTTAACCGCTAGACTGCCGAGCGGTGGTCTATGTGCGTCTGGGTTACGGGAGGTTTCTTTGATCTCCTTGTGCCCCCTGGAATGCATTTCTGCGCAGCTTCAAGAAGAAGAGGCGGCTGCGCATCCTATCTCCCCAATCTCAACCTCACTTTACCCCCGTTGGTTCGGGCCCTCTCTTGGGAGGTGGGAAATGTGGTTTGGATCCCTCCAGGCTGAAGAAAGCACTGCAGCCAGATTTCTCACTTCACGGGCCAGCGCTTTCGCTAGCTCGTCTCCTGATTAAAAAAAAAAAAAAATAATGAAAAAGAAGGTGTGTGCACCCCTGTCTTGGTCCATGTTTAAAAAGAGTGAGCAAAGCTCAGTTCTGAGCGCTTCCAGATGTCTCCCCTCGGGAGTGGGCTCGGCCCTCTGGAACCTAAGTGGAGGGAGATATTTTGCTTTGCAGACCTGATTCATGTACCTTAGGCCGGGTTGGAGTTTGGGCACACCCTGTGTGCTCAGCATTTCCAAATTGGCTTGCTTTCAGTGGCTTCCGATGCACCGCGCGGAGTCTCGCCCCAGGGATGCTCCCTGTTGTGGCAGACTTCCTGGTTTTCCACCTCCAGGCTTGAGGCTGTAGCAGGACCAGAGAAGGAGGTGTGTGGAAGTGTTCCACTCTGAGATAACTAACGCCTCTTACGCATCAGGTAAGGAGAGCCCAGGGGCCTAACGTGGTGCTTTGGGTTTCCATTTTGGGGCCAGGCACCAAAAAAAATTAGCACTTAAGTCCTTTCCATGGAGCTGGTGTTTAGTTTTCTATTTGGGAGAAGGCTGCGCAGTACCTCACTGCACCATGCATTTTCTCTGACTACTAGGGTTAGATTACTGGAAATATTTGGACTTCTTACAATGGAGAGGAGAGCCTGGAAAGTTTTTTAAAATCTCATGGATGTGGGCACTAATTCCTACATCTTTAGTGGCACTGAAATCAGCAGGATTTTTGGTACCTAATTAGGTCTCTGCTGCCACTTCTGCAAACCCCACTGGGTGCCTGTGTATGGCTGAAGGCGCACAGGTATCTTTCTAAATGTGGCCCTCAGTGTCCCTGGGTACATCTCTTTGGTGCATTTTGTACAAAGCCTCAGCCAAACTGTGCTTTGTGTCCAGGCCTGTGCTAAATTTTGGGCATGAACCCTATGACGCATGACCTGTACGATGCCTGACGTAACCATACGGGCATCTCCCATGGCCTTGTGGTGGCATCTGTCATCTTGGGCTTTTCTCTTCAACAGTCTTGGGTCTGCCATCCATTTACTGATGGTGTCTGACTTGGCAGTGCCTGTGTGGTGTGGATGTCCACCACTGAACTATTAGCTTCTTGTGAACAGTAGACCCTTGAAAAGAGGTATGACATGATCTCTTCAAATGTTGCAGCAATTTCGGTTTGGAGTTAGCCTGTAACTGTACCATAGCTATGCAGGCAGGCAGGCGAGACACTGTCTGTGCACAGTACCTTGGTCAAACAGCTGTGCGACCAATGCTAACTTTTGGTCGATGAGGGTCTGTTTCTATATCTGCCAAAATAGAGATGTCCCCAAGAGCATCAAAACTTTGCTTTCTTCCCAGCCCTGGCATCACTGCGTTGTATCATGTCACTGTTGTTGTTCACAGGTGACTCGCTTTAGCCACACAGATGGCACTTGACTGTGGCAGAAATAGTTGAGGGTTGTTGGGCAGGACGAATCTTGCAGAAATGGTTAAAAGCTGTGAGAGAAGAAAGATGCTGCTGGTGCAATTAGCTAATTAGCACAAGGTTGAATTCTTCCTTGAGACATGGTACTATCCCTAAAAAAAAAAAAAAAAAGATTTGCCTAGCAACATCAGAGAGAGAGAAGAGATTGGAGCCCTCCCCTAAATCTACGTGTGGAAAAGAAAACATGGTGTTTCTGATACCACTCTCGTACAGTGGGACACCTGCTGAGTTTTTAATGGTATATCCCATGAAGGAGACCAAATCAGAAATACTAAGGACTGCTAAGGTGCAGATAAGTAGCTTATGTGTGATGTGGCAGGACGAGAGAAAGGATGCACAGAGAAGGGTGATGTGGCCAAAGCGACACACAAAGGAAAGGGTCTTGCAGCTGCGTTCAAGGTTGAGGACTGGGGTAGAAATGCATGGTCGGGAGAGCCTTTTCCATTCCTTGTTTGCACGGTGGATCTCAATTTGTGAGAGTTATGATCAAGTGACCGAGGCCTTCTTCACTGCACAAAAAGTGGTCCACAGCAGCAAAGTGTCTTAGCCTTTAGAGAGAGTGAGATTAAAACTCTTTAATTGTGGATGATGTTAGGGAAAATTACCCCAACTCACCACTGCCTACGAGTGCACACAAATATCTACCATAGTTCATCAAATATCTATAGCGTAAGCTAGAGGTAACTTGATTTGGACCATGAGAAGTAAACTTAAGGTGCCTCAAGCCTACCTCAGGGTACCTGTGACCTTAAAATAAGCTGAGCTTCAAGAAGTATAAATAATAATAATAATAATAGTAATAATAATAATAATTGCAACTCCCTGGATTCAGATGGCCTTACGTGTCAGGAATCATCCTTAATGATGGTGTGCATTAACGAAATTATTATCTGATAACAGCGATTTTCCATACACCTATTATAGCAGGTAATCACAAAAAGCAGAAAGCTGAGGTTTCTAAGCCCACCTGACAAACAGGAACACCTCACTCTTTATCTTTGTAATCACAACTCCACAACCAGCTCTCTGAGGCTGGCTTTTATTTGGAGTACCGACCTCTGGAAAACTAGGAGGACTTCCATTGGATTGATAGTTAAGGCCGATGTTATTCCAACCAGGGTACGCTCACCGGGCTGAAATCCACCGCGGGTGCCACGAGATTGTATTAAGGGTAGAATTTGGACAATAGTTTATAGTTTCTGTCCTGCTGTCTGAGAAGGAGATAAGCTAATGTCACTTTCAATGACCTGCACGTGTCTCTGAGCATTCTGGGTTTTGGTGGGCAGGTTGGCCAAATGTTTCACAGGTTGCTTAGTAAACACGATTGATAAATCTTTCTGTAGCAAATGCGCAGGGCCACAGCCCTCAGATTAATTTGATTAGCTGTTGCTGGCTTCTCCGTAAACACGGGGCTGCTTCTACATTTCTCTCTTATTATTTTTCCTACCGTAACCCCTGCAACGTGGCATGAATGTGGCACTCTGACACAAATACAGGAATGAACTATTGAGGAACGTGGTGTGACAGGTGAATTCTGCACAGCTGCCCTGTGGTTTAGCTTTGTACCCCTTTCCCTCCTTCCTCTTCCACTACACCTTCCTCCTCACCGTGGGGAGATGCTCTTCTTCCCAGCTCTGGGTCCATGTCTCAGCCTCCATTCACCTCTCTGAAGAGAATAAACTGACTCCAAACTGCAGCGGGACTGACTGCAACCGCAAAACCCATAAAGAGATTCCCCTTCTCCTCCTCTTGTGAGGGCTTTCCTCACTCAATCTGTCCCAGGGGGGTTGAACGCCTTCTGCCACCTCACTCTTGAGACATTAAGACCTTGAAATTTGAAAGAGGAGTGGCGTAGTCTGGAGAAAAATGGACCTGTGTTCTAACCCATGCAGCTTGTGATACGCACATTGTCGGGCGATAACAAAGGATTTACATAGGATTTACATTTTTCTTAGGGGACGTTTAGTGGAAAGGGAGCAATCAGTAGCAATGACAGATGAATCCATTTGGCGGCAAAGGCTGCCTCTTTCACACAAATAACAGGCTTTTTCTTAATCTACAATTTGTCACTGTTTATTCGGCAGTGCAAGCCTTTTAATTGCCCTGCAGCATCCTGGGTTTGTGCTCCCTGGGAAGCAAGGGAGTAGTTTGAGGGAGTTAGAGGGCATTTCTGCCTCTTGCATAAACCTAGAAAACTGAACGAGGCTTTCCAGAGTTCAGTCAGTTTTTTCTGGGTGAGAATATAGGTGGAACGTGACTTGATCTGTCGTGACTCATTCGCGGGCACGGTGTGGGAGGGAACAGTCTGGCTCCCCTCAGCAGTCAGCAGGTTGGCATCTGTGCCCTCGCTGCTCAGCGCTTGCTTTGCAGGGACTGATGCTGAAGTGGATTCACAGCTTGTTATGAGTCTTCTCAGCTCCTATTTAGCTACCGACATTAGAACTATGAAGATCATAGAATCATAGAGTCATTGACCAGGTGGCCAAGGCGGCCAACAGCATCCTGGTCTGTATCAGGAATAGTGTGGTGAACAGGACTAGGGAAGTGATTTTCCCCCTGTACTCAGCACTGGTGAGGCCACTGGTGAGTGCTGGTTTTGGCAGTGTTAGGTTAGTGGTTGGACTTGATGATCTTAAAGGTCTCCTCAAGCCTAGATGATTCTTGATTCTATGATTATGGTTGGAAGAGACCTTTAAGATCATCAGGTCCAACTGTTAACCTAGCATTGCCACGTCACCACTAAACCATGTTCCTCAGCACCACATTTACATGTCTTTTAAATCCCTCCAGGGATGGTGACCCCACCACTTCCCTGGGCAGCCTGTTCCAATGCTTAACAACCCTTTTCATGAAGAACTTTTTCCTAATATCCAATCTAAACCTCCCCTAGCATGACTTGAGGCCATTTCCTCTTGTCCTATCACTTGTTACTTGGGAGAAGAGACCGACCTCCACCTCGCTACAACCTCCTTTCAGGTAGTTGTAGGGAATGATAAGGTCTCCCCTCAGCCTCCTTTTCTCCAGACTAAACAACCCCAGTTCCCTCAGCCACTCCTCAGAAGACTTGTGCTCCAGACCCCTCACCAGTTTCATTGCCCTTCTCTAGACACGCTCCAACACCTCAATGTCTTTCTTCTTGTGAGCGGCCCAAAACTGAACACAGTACTTGAGGTGGGGCCTCATCAGTGCCAAGTACAGGGGTACGGTCACTTCCCTAGTACCTCTGCTGCTCCAGGAAGGCAGAAAGGACATGAGAGGAACTTCACGCAGACAGCTTCCCATCAACTTTTATACAATCCTGCTTGACCTAACACCATGTTTGCTCCCAGTTTGCCCCTTGGTGATTGGGATGCTTTTATCCTGGCTTCTGTTCCCTGCTCCAAATGTTGTATCTGCTCCTGTCATTTGTAGTCTCTATCATTACAGATTCAACTTCTGTCTGTAGGGAGTGTTTGGGAATAGTGATCTCTGCCTTGGGGTTGTGGGTCAACTGTGTGAAACTGCCAAGATCTTTCCAAAGCAGTGGGCTCCTGCTGAATGCAGTGCTGCATAGCTCTGGATGTTTTTGTCATTTGCCTCTGAGCCAGATCAACATAAAGCACTCCTCTTCTAAAAAAGTCCCCACTCAAATCATGAAATCAGTATAAGAACTGTGGCTCTTTTATTTTGATGGCCACTGCTTGGTTTAGGCCATTCCCAGATCCCCCGTTAGCTTGTTTATGTAATTCTACTTTGGGGTGTCTCTGGAAGGTGACAGAAATTATTCAGGAGAAGGTGCCTAATAAATAAACTCAGTTGTGCGTCCACATGGCAGCTGATGTTTATTCTAAGCAAGTAACCAGCTTCAACATGGTTCAGGCTGGGTGACCAAGCACTCAGAAAGCAAGAAATGCAATATTAAGGTTGGAAAGTCATACAGAGGATGATCCAGCTGGACCTTTGACCCTCCTGTATATATGCCTGAAAGTGTCTTCTTATATGACTGTGGGTTCTTTGCCCCAGAATATGACACTGACTATAATATGAATGTAAGCACAAGTAGACTATTATATGCAACTGTGTTTTCACACTTGGTTGGGTTCTTGAGTTTCAATGAGATTTATGTATCAAGCTCAGTTTGGGGAAATGATTTTCTTTCCTTTTTTTTTGTTCCTACATATACATCTGTACATAATTAGACAAGTTTTCTTCCACTTTAGTCTAAATTAGAAGTATTTCAGGTGATGTAGTATACTTCAGAGAAATATGAACTGAAAGCGGTTCTCTCTGCTCCCTCTGAAGAACCTTCAGAGCAGAACTTAAGTCTACAAAACAAAAACCCATTCAATGTATATGCAGAAAGGTAACTCAACTGCAGCCTTAGTATTAACCCCAGTAGTTGTCAACGTGTTCTGTGGGCTGCCCATCTTCCTCTTACCTAATGCTTTGGTCAGAATCTACATCAGTCACTGTAGTGGATATAGTTCTTCCCTTGTGGAAGTGATTAATTGTCTAGAAAAAATTTCTAATATCATCAGCTTTGTCAAAAGTTGTATGTGACCGAAAATCATCCATCGAATTGGTAGTAATGACCAAATATGTTTCATTGCCAACAACAGGGACAACCAAGGGCTTTTCTTTTTCCCATTAAAAAAAAATAAAGCCCATATTTTACCAGGATCCTTGTGTCATAGAGGAGTGCTTAGATTCCAGGTTGGCAAGAGCATCATTTGCCACAGAAATTTGAAGGTATATAGAGAATAAGGAGATTTTCAGGAACCGAAAGGAGGGGCTTACAGTTAAGGAAGATGAATGCTCATCCGGAGAGAGGAACTCTGCCCCTGTTGGTGTTGCTAAGGTCCTTGGGGAGATGAACAAGTTCCTGAAGTCCCTTTTTTTCATCCCCTAGGAGCCCCGTTTAGGACTCTCTGGCTTGCTTTGCAAATGTGATGAGCCATTATTGTGACAATTAGAGGCGATGGCATCTGTGTCTGAAACACAGAAAACTTTCTACAATACTAAGGTCTTAGAAAAATCATGCCCTAGAGAGCTTAAATAAGGCACCTAAAATTGGTGGACATCCTTTACAATCTACTTTGACTTCAATCTGTTATTCTCAAATATACAGGGAAAATAGTAACAGTCTTGTTTTCGACCCAGTCAGTTAAAATGGGAAAAGTTTCAGGTTTTCTTGTCTGACCATATAACCTCTACCACAATTTGACTATAACCTTTTCTACTGCCTCTAAATGGTAGTGGAATGCAGATCCAATTATTGCTATTATTTCTACTATTATTATTAATCCTGCTTTTATTTAAAATATGATTATTATTATTATTATTATTATTTATAATTGTAATATGATCCTTATTGATTAATACCACCACTATTGCTATGAATAATGGTGGTTGTGGCTCTTCAGGCCAGCTCATGTAGGTTATTCGATGCACAATTATTGCTGATGGTCTCAGCTGAGAAGCAATGGACAGGGGCAAATGATCTTTTCTTGGAGATGCAGTGAGTAATCTCCTGGTCACAATCAGGGCCAACTGGCAGAGCACTGTGAGCTACGTTTGTTCTCTTCCTTCATTACTCTTGCTTTTCTTCTCCTCCATTTCATGCTCGATTCAAATAAAGAAAATAAAAAGAACCCCTAAAAATGGATGAAGACTGGTTGTTACATGTTATGCCCTTGCCACAAAGAAGGCAAATGGTGTCCTCGGCTTCACTAGAAAAAGTATTGCCAGGGTCAAGGGAGATGACCCTTTACCTCTATTTAGCGCTGCTGAGGCCACACCTTGAGTACTGTGTCCAGTTCTGTGCTCCCCAGTACAAGAGAGACATGAACATACTGGAAAGAGTCAAACAAAAGGCTATGAAAATAATGAAGGTGCTGGAACATCACACATATGAGGAAAGGCCGAGAGATCTGGGACTATTCAGCCTGGAGAAGTGAGGGCTCAGGGGAATCTCATCAGTTTATGTAAATACCCGAAAGGAGGGTCCAAAGAGGACAGAACCAGGCTGTCTTCAGTGGTGGCCAGTGACAGGACTATTGGCAAAGGGCACAAATTGAAACATAGGAGGTTCCCTCTGAACATCAGGAAACACTTTCTTACTGTGAGGGTGACTGAGCACTGGCACAGGTTGCCCAGGGATGTGGTGGAGTATCCATTCTTGAACGTATTCAAAAGCCATCTGGACACGGTCCTGGGCAACTGGCTCTAGGTGTCCTTCTTGAGCAGGAAGGGTGGACCGGATGACGTCCAGAGCTCCCCTCCGAACTCAACCAATCTGTGATTCTTTTATCCTGTGATTACAGACGGGGTTAAAACCCTGCTCCCTCTCCCCGGTCCCCATACCAAGGACCCTTGGCCTTTTTTGTTGGGGATCCACATGGAGCTGAGGTCAGTCTAGGACATCTCCCATGTGCATGCGGAGAGCAGCTTTGTAGCTGCTCTTCCTCTGGCTTTGGGGATCTAAGTAGAAGCTGTAGCACTGGGCAGGGCAGTTGCTGGGCCTTTGTGAATCATTGAGTGCCTGGGGGCAGAGGAGAGACCTAACGGTGGCACCTGAAGCTTCCCTTGGCTCCTCCTTAAAACTGCACCTGGATAAGATGCACTTGGAAATGATGGACCATTTTTTAATTATTACTTTTTGTTCGTAGGCTAGGCTCTCTGTGAAATGCAGTTTCAGCTGTCATGAAATTACTTGCACCCTTAAGGTCAAATCTACCGATAACTTCGTCTAGGAGATTCATTTGTGGAGAAACTTCACCAAAAACTGAAGGCGAAATAAGAAAAGGACACATCTGTTTCATCAGGTATTGCTCAGCTGCTGCCATTTTTGTGTCAGAAGTGGCAAACTCAGTTTCAGTTTTTCTTCTTTCTTGGAAAGTGGCCATGCTGTTGGTATGAAGAAGAGCGAATGTACTCAACCCCTCCTGTCTAAAATGCCTTATTTCATGTGAATGTGCAGTCACAGAGAAGCCACATACAACATGCTAACCATCACACTCAGGAATTTATCCATTTACTTTCTCCATTGACTAGTATTTAAATATTTTTTTTTGAGATTGGAACAGATCCAAGGGGAGGAATTAAGAGCAGCGTGCTCCCATAGCACTCCCCAGGGAGGTGAGAAGGATATTCAGTGAGGAGGTAGCTGAATCAGGAAGAAAGTTGGATTTGAGCAGATGTTTCCCAACCAGCTGCGGAGTGGCCTAGCCTCCGGGCTGGAGGGTATCCGAGGGCAGCGTGATCCCGACAGCTCTGGAGCCATTCCACTTGGCAGGCAATAACTCGGAGCTCACGCAGACAAAGAGCCAGGGTGAGTCACCAGTCTGCTGATTAGGCTGCTCTCCTGGGAGGGAGGCACCTGGATCCCAGACCCAGGTTAGGGCTGCAAAGTGGAACAGCATCAACTGGGAGGGATTGGAAATACTTAATGCTGCCTGCTTGGGAGACTCTTCTTGCGTGGGAGGCACGAGTTTGAATCCACTCGGAGAGGGGAGAGAGTTTAACTCAGGCCTCCTAAAACCTAAAGGAAGACTCTTATCACTACCTTATCATTGTGGGCATGGGATGGCTTTTCTTCAACTATTGGGTGCTGAGGTGGACAATTGACCTTGCTTTCTTAAAAGCGATGGAAAATCAATATTTGGTTTTTTGATCCACTGGGACATTCTGCAGAGAACAGAACAAAACAGTGACTTCTGGTCCTCCTTTCTGTGTGAATATATATATTTTAAAAAAAAACCAAACCAAAACAAAACCCCCACACCTGCATTAGGGCTTTTTACCTGCAGAACAGGCAATTATTCACACTCCTCTGACTGGCAATGCCATACCCTGGAAAGTGCTGAGAGCGTGCTTGTATGTGCAGCCGGCCACGTTATCTTTGGGAATGGTCGGGTGGCCTGGGAGCCAGGGATGGCCACAGAAAAGTTTGATGGGCCTGGAAGAACTTGCAACTATGAAAAGTGAATGGGGAATTTTATTATCTTGGTAAAGCCTCCATAATTTTCTCTTAAATTGATATGCTAATGGTAAGCGGTAGAAATGTGGTCTTAGGGATGGATTCTTCTTCATTTGCACCAGCTTAAAGCTGAGGATGATTCAATTCAAACCCAGAGAGTTATTCTGAATTGACTCTTCCATAGAAGAGATAAAAAAAAGACCAAAATTATTTATTTGTGTCGATCCTATAAGATGTGTAAAGGGGACTCTCCCTGCCTTTAACAGAAATGATCTGAAAGATCCTATCTGGTCTACCTCTGTCAGCTTGGCATCTTTGCAGTAGTCAGTGGTTGCACAAAACTGGCCAATTTTTCCATATATAGTGTTGCTAAATTACCCTTTCTGGTTTTGTTTTATTACCCCCTCAGAGCAATGATCTCACCGATCAGTGTTGTGTTGCTCTTTGGGAGTGGTAGGGGTGGAGCGGGGTGGGACAAGCAAAGCCCTGAGCTTTTTCCAGAGTTCCCTGCATATGCAGAACATTTCATTGTCTTCTCTAACACGCCCTCACCTTTCACACAGACTGGAATTTGACACACCAGGTTAGAGAAAGAAAGCGAGGAAAAAAAAAAAAAAGCACAACACAAGAAAAAACCCAGCAAACAAGATCTTATCGTGGAAAATATCCATCCACCCTCCTGATAATAAAAAAGGCCTCAGGTTAGGAAAATAAAAAAATGACTCTAATGAACACTCAAAATTAACATGCAAATACATCCATGGTTCCTGGCACAGATGGAAAGATTGAACATAGCCCTCTTCCAAAACACCAATTTTTACACTTCTTGGGAAAGGGAAATTTTATCCCAATTATTGATGTTTTCGCATTGTCTTGAGAACGTTTTCTTCTCTGTTGAGGAAAGCTCTGTATACTCCTTCTCACTCACCCCACCCCATACCCCACATTCATTTCACCAGGTGGCATGACGAAACCCTCCAGATCAAGGCAGGTTTCATCAACAAGGCTTCATGCCATGCCACCCATAATTCATCCCAGCCTGCTGTGGCTTTCTCCCAGCAAGCAGTACCTCTTGCAAAACCAGCCCCTGTCTCACACTCCTTCCAAACTCGTGTTCCTGAGCACCAGCAATAGAAGAGCATGAATCACTAACAGAGTGTACAGACCTTCGCTCCACTCCGGCCAGCTTGTGTCATTGCCTTAACGTTAATTACACACCATAATATGTGCATTTAATTTCCGTGGTGTTTCAATTAAATTAATCAGGCAATTAAAATTAATTAAAATTACAGAAATCACCTGCAGAAGTGCTTGAAACGTGGGGGAGGGGAAGGGAGGGGTTGGGAGGGAGCTGGGAACGTAGATGGCTGTGTTTTCACAGACCTTCCTTCCCTTGATTAATTTTGGGGATAGACTCTTTCAAAGCAGGTTATTTAAGGATTTAAAGCCCGTTCCAAGGCCCGTTGAAGCCAATGGAAATCTTTCTATTGGCACTGATAGGCTTGGGACCAGGCCACTAGCCCCAAGTGCTCAGGATAGAGATTTAAGGGGTAGGTGGTGAAAGTCCTGATGCTCAGCAGAAATCCCTCGATGCCTCTGAGGAACAAGGCCAAGGGCCCTGAAGTAACAAATCAGGGTCAGATTTTGAAAGGCCACTGGTAAAAGGTGAGGCTGATGTCTGTGGGAGTTGGGGGCATCAGTACTTCCAAGGATCTGGGCTGGAGAGGTATTCTAAGAAACTTAAACGTGTTTTAAGTGTCAAAGGACTTTTAAAACGTGACTAAAAGTATCCCACCCTGAACTTCTGCTGACTTCTGCAGCCAGTGAGAGGGGGTCCTAATTTCACAGAGGTGATCCAGGCCTCCTGAAGTCTCGGGCAAGTTACTTAGCTTCTCTTTGGGCAAGCGACTCAGCCTTTCTTTCGCAGCTCACTTCCATGAAGCAGGGATTAGTGCGTTCAGTTGCTTCATGGTGGGATTGTACTCTGATCTGTGGAACAGTTTGAAGATGTCACATCAACCTGAACGGTCCTCTTGCTGCTTATCCCCATTCTACCAGGCAAGCACAGTCACATACTCGCCTTTTAACCAAGCCGTAAGTTTTTCCCCAGCGTGGAAGGGACGGCACATCTAGCTTCTGAACAGCTACTTCCCCCACAACATCCTGCCAGCCAACCCCAGCCCAACCAGTGCCCGTGTCTGGGAGACAAGTTAGTTCCTTCCACGCTTTCCTGGAAAGGCTTTGCCTGGCACACTCCTGTCTTGGCGCGTGAGTCACCCATTCTTCGCTCCCATTCTTTGACCCATAGTTGGGGATGTTTATACCGCAGTCACTGAAGCTCATGCAGGTATCCCCGAGCTGCCTTTAAATTAATTTGCTGGAATACCATTGGTAGGATAGCTGTAGTTTCAGGGAACACTGTGTGGGCTGAAAAACCAGGGTATGAGGCAAAATAAATGCTCATAATTAGGCTGAGCTGCTCTGTGCTGCACTGGCTGTTGGAACCCGAGCTCGCTGTTTTAAAGACATAACTGCTTTTTTGCACATTATAATTTCCTTCACACCGCCAGATAATCCCTCGCAGTTCCATAGGCAATTACCCATGCTTCTTGGTGTCCAAGAGGGAGTAAAACCTTATCACCTCTGCCCCGATGGCGCCCGCATCTGCTCTGCACTCATGAGCCACCTTTTTCTCTCCAGTTGTTTAGATGATTAACATAATTAAGTTATGCACACAGCAAATGTTTAAGGCTTCTAGTTAGACTGTAGTTGACTGCCAGCTTCAGATCTGAAAGATTTAAGTGCGCCAGAACTTGCCTTATTTTTTTCCAACCATATCAGTTGATATTTTCTCTTTCTGTAAACCTTGTGTCTTTTAGACCCTCAGATGATCGGCCACAGTATTCCCATTATTATTAGCCACTTAAGCATAGTTTTCTGCTACCCTTTTCATTTATTAATTCACAAAAAAATGTCTGCAATACAGAATATTTTTCCATCTTTTTTGGTTTTGCATCTATATCTTCAATTTTTATCTTATATCTGTCTTTCTCCACTCCCTTTTTAAAAAAGATAGAAAATAAAAAGCAGCAGAAACAGGAAAGAGAAGATAGAAAGTGAGGGGGAAAAGCCCACCCAAGAACAGAAAAACTTGATTTTCAAAATTAGAAGTTTTAAGAGTATGACAGTGTTTGGCTTCCGAACAGCCCAGAATTTTAATTACAAATCTGATGAACACTCTTTCTTCTCTCCAAAATTCTCTAAGTGATGAACACCCTTCTCTCACTTTGCTAATCCCCCTCCATCAGAATCCTTTGACACGACTTCTTGTGTGGCCTTTGGCACGTCACTTCACCTCAGTTTCCTCATCTATAAAATGGCTGTTAATCCCTATATAGTATCACCCACGCAAATTGCCAAGGCTTATGCCTGAACAGTGCTTTGAAGATAAGTGAGTAAAGTTTCAAAAGGACCTAAGAGATTTAGGAGTGAAAGTTTCATTAGCTTTCCATCAGATTTCTACTCTTATATCTCCGAGAGCCTTTTGAAAGTCTGCAGAATTGCGAGACTTTACTCATCACAGTCATACTCCTTGTTCTCCTCAAGGAAAGGGATTGCTCCAGGCTAATTTTGGCAGAAGAGCTTGTTCCTCAAAAGAAGCGAGGTGAGACTTGGGGTTCTCCAGTTTCTTCCCCCTTTCTGGGTATAAGATACGAAACCTTGAATGCATGCTCCAACCATTTCAGGCTAAGTGGTATCTCTCAGGCGCTCGGTATTTATATCGGTAGATCTACTTGGCTTATTTCGACTGAAAGAAGGGAGGGAAGGAGCATATCTTCAGCTTTGGCGCTAGATTTGAGATAGCAACCTTCAGCTGGGAGGCAGTGGTGAGCTCCTTTGGATGGTGGGAGGTAGTAACCTCTTCAGCTAGCATGATTCCTTCTTGGAGAGAGAAGAATGCTCTCTTTTCTCTAAATGCAACTTGATGGAGAGGGACTGCAAAGACGCCCTGTCAATCTTGGGCCATGCTGGTTGATTCAAGAAGAGTTACGAGGTTTCTCTATTTGCTCCATTTGTACAGAGAATGGAATTCACGTATTTTTTTTTTTTTTGCTAAAAAAACAACAGCATCAAAAAATAAAAGTCAAAATTGCTAGGGAGACATACTGAAAAATATCCAAATATTGGGCCTTTCGGTATTCCGTTTTTTGGTTTTGGATTTGCTACTCTGAGTTCCCCTTTCTAGACTTTCTCAAAAACTATAAAAAGGGAAAGAAAAAGACACAGATCAGTAAAAAGAGCTGTATAGATAGCAGTGGCTTAGTGGCTTTAGGTTGTTCAGTTTCAGTGGCTAAACCACTATTCTGAAATCGCCTGGAAATGATGTTGCTTTTTTTTGCGGGACTTTCCTTACCAGAATGAAAATGAAAATGAACTTGTGAAGAAAGAAACATTTTCTTTGGCCATAAATTAAATATTTGATTTTGATTTTGATTTTATTGACATAATGCAGCTGAATTTGAAAATGAAACGTGATTTGAAAACAAGAACCTGGAAGGTTTTGTCCCAATATTTTGAGGTAAATTGACTTCTTATCTTTTTTTCCCCAAACTGGCATGTTTGACATAAATTTGCTGATGATTTTGTCAACTAGATGCTATGTTTTGCCTAAAATAAACCTTTCTAGAAAAAAAATAAAATTGTACTGAGTTTGGAAAATGGGTCATTAAGAAAAACCAGTAAATATTATAATACTGAAAAAAGGCTAGTTTGAAGATTGACAGCAAAAGGCTCTGAATAGTCCAATGCAACTTTGAAGCTAGCCATCTTTTTGAGGGGGGTGGGGTGGACCGGCTATTCACATTAGGTCCTTCCAATCTGAATGATTCTGCGATTCTGTGATTTTCTAAGTATCTCTCTTTAGTACCTATTACCTCCAAACTGAATACCTTCCAGTTTAATACATTCAGCCTTTAACACTGTGTTTTTCTTCACTTTACAAGAGACGAAACAAACACAGAAGCAGGTCACGGTGAAACTTTCTGGCTGACTAGGCAACTGAGCCTACAAGACTCAAGTCTCAAAACATCATCACATTGTAGGTTTCCCATTTTCTCTTCAGTTGTACAAACTTCAACAAATGTCAAAAGCTCAAGAAAGGTCTCTAAAATACTTGTTTGCGAAAGTCCGAAGAAAAAAGGATCTCTTGGGAGATTTTTATTATTAATTTTTAAATATCTTCAACTACAGGGGAGTGCAATTGGCCTAAAAGCTATGTTTCTGCAAGGACGTTGATAGTGTCCATGCCTACTGCCAACCACTGTTGAGAAAGACGGGGGACCCAAAAACTCCCAGGAAAATTTAGTCTGTGGTGGAAGGTTCTTGGTATGCGGCAGAGTTTCTTTTCACCTCTGGAATTGCACACTACATTCTAATTAGAGCTGTTAATTAAATACATTTTGCTAAAACATGTTGCATCAAAGCTGAAGCATTTTGTAGAGAAGTGTCTGTTTTGTTGACATTTTTCTTGGAGAGATTGTTGGGGTTCAGGGCTCTGCTCAGGGAGAGTGTTCAAGGGGAAGCAGAGTCTCAGTCTTCTGTTACACGGCTAGTATGAAAGTGTCATTAAAATGCCAGTGTCATTTAATTTGACAAAATATTTGGAAAGCTTTTTATTTTCCTCCTTTTCTTCTCTCCAGTGTGGAGGGAAAACAAATTTCGAACCTCAAAAACTGTGGTAAAATGGAATTGCTGTCCTGGGGACAATTCCTGTAATAAAGACAGCAAACTCGTCATGCTAAGTCCAGTTCCTCCCTGTTGAAGCCCAGCAATTAATTTATGCAGCCTTACCAAGTGTCCAAAGTGTTTCATGCATTGCTAATAATTATGGGCACATCTTGGTGGTCATATTGAATTCAATGGCAATTTTCCCACAGATTTTATCAGGAACAGAATTTATCCCTATATGCTTTAATTGTATAACTCGGTTTCTGTTATTGCTTAAGACTCCCCAGTCTGTGCCAGCATGTGAAATTGTGATGAAGTTTTATGTTAGCGGCTGCTGCTAACTGTTCTTAATTATTTGATAGTCATCTGAGGCCTGAATTTCATAGATGTGCAGTTCCTCTTATTACAATTCTAATCAGTGGTAATTTGGATACCTTGTCCATCTGTAAATCAGACCTTTAAAAGGCATTCCTGATCCCATTGTCTCTAATGGAAGCAGCTGCACACTTCCAGGGCTAAATCTTTTCTTCAGTTAACAAATGAGGTACAGCTGGTTAAAAAATTATAAGATTATAATTATAAGATTTGTTCTTTTTTTGGGGGGGATCTCAAAAAGTAGTAAAATCACAGAATTTGTCATAAAGCTAGGTATTCTGATAGAGCAGCATTGAACACAGCCTTGACATTAGTATATGATGGAGACCTGGGTGGACAGCAGAAGTCTTTGATGTTTCCCACTGCCAGGAGACACACACCTGGGATAACTACCCTTGAAATTTTCCCAGTTGCTGAGCACCATGCTGATAGAATTGCTGGTTACTTCTCTAACTTTATTACCTTCTTTTTAGGGAGACCATAAGAGAGCCTGTGCTCCAAACACTTTGATTTTAACTTAGGATTCAAGCCAGGATGCAGTTGGCTTTCTGGGCTGCGAGCTCACATTGTCGTCTCATGTCCAGCTTTTCATCCACCAGTACCCCCAACTCCTTCTCATCAGGGTTGCTCTCCATCCCTTCAGCCCCAGCCTGTGTTCATACTGGGGGTTGCCCTGACCCAGGTGCAGGACCCTGCACATGGCCTTGTTGAACCTCATGAGGTTCACATGGACCCACTTCTTGAGCCTGTCAAGATCCCTCTGGATGGCGTGTTAACCACATCACTCAGCTTGGTGTCATCTGCAAGCTTGCTGAGGATGCACTCAATCCCACCGTCTAGGGCATTGATGAAGATATTGAACAGTACTGGTCCCAATAAGGACCCCTGAGGGACACCACTTGTCACCGATTTCCGTCTGGACATTGAGCCATTGACCACCACCCTCTGGATGTGACCTTCCAACCAATTCCTCAGCCACCGAACAGTCCACCCATCAAATCCATATCTCTCCAATTTAGAGAGAAGGATGTTGTGGGGGACTGTGTAAAAGGCCTTACAGAAGTCCAGATAGATAACGTCATAGCTCTTCCCTTGTCCACTGATGTAGTCACTCCACCATAGAAGGCCACTAGGTTGGTCAGGCAGGACTTGCCCTTGTTGAAGCCGTGCTCGAATCACTTCCCTGTCCTCCACATGCCTTAGCATAACTTCTAGGAGGATCTGTTCATGATCTTCCCAGGCACACAGGTGAGGCTGACAGGTTGGTAGTTCCCAGAGTCCTCATTTCTACCCTTTTTAAAAACAGTCAGTGATTGGAATAATCTCCCCAGGGATGTGGTGGATTCCCCATCACTGGACGCTTTTAAAATTCAGCTGGACAGGGTGTTGGGCCATCTTGCCTAGACCGTGCTTTTGCCAAGAAAGGTTGGACTAGATGATCCCTGAGGTCCCTTCCAACCTGATGTTCTATAATTGATTCTATGAGATAGCGGCTGCTGGCATGTTATGGGAGATTTCAGCATCTTCCCTCCCTGCTGTCTTGTGGGACGTGTGAATCAGGCAGTACCGTGTATCTGGGGATATATATAGCAGTGGGTTCACAAGAGGCTGATCCTCCCAGGGTTGTACATTCACGGTGAAGTGCATGGCTGGATGAGATATTTTGGCACCGTAGGTTTTGCCAACCCCTTCTCATCTTTGTAAGTTCAAATAACAGGATTTTCTCTCAATGGGAGCACAGAGTAACCTTGGTTCAAGCTGCCCTCCTGAACAGGTACAGTGACTGATCTAAGAAATTGGAAGAGAGGGCTTTAGTCTCTTTCCACTCAGAAATCATTCATGTAATCAGACCTCACATCTAGACTAACACCCTGTCTCGCCTTAGCTGTAATTGAAAAAAAAAGGAGTCTCTGTATGCTAGAGGCACAATTGTATCAGAAGTCTCGAGTGAAATACAGGCGCTTTTGCCTTTTGACACCCAAATTGGGGAATCTAAAATGCCTGGTAACCAGTCAGTTGATACTCAGACATTTCTGAAAATCAGCCCTTGGGAATACCAGAGAAAAGCTCCCAAATTTCACAGTATCACAGTATCACAGTATGCTAGGGATTGGAAGGGACCTCAAAAGATCATCTAGTCCAATCCCCCTGTCGGAGCAGGAACACCTAGATGAGGTTGCACAGGAAGGCGTCCAGGCGAGTTTTGAATGTCTCCAGAGAAGGAGACTCCACAACCTCCCTGGGCAGCCTGTTCCAGTGCTCTGTCACCCTCACTGAGAAGAAGTTTCTTCTCAAATTTAAGTGGAACCTCTTGTGTTCCAGCTTGAATCCATTACCCCTTGTCCTATCACTGGTCGCTACTGAGAAGAGCCTGGCTCCATCCTCATGACATTCCCCCTTTATATATTTATAAACGCTAATAAGATCACCCCTCAGTCTCCTCTTCTCCAAACTAAAGAGACCCAGCTCCCTCAGTCTTTCCTCATAAGGGAGATGCTCCACTCCCTTAATCATCTTAGTTGCCCTTTAAGAACCTTTCTGTCAAAAATCAGTTCTTACTGGGTAATTTTGGAACAACCTACATGTCGTCCCCACCCCCAAATGCTTTTAGGAGGTTTGAATGACCTTGAATGACCCTTTGTGTTTGGGATCAGACACAAAACTACTCCCAAGCTGACACCTTACCTACCACGTTCCCAGCCCAGTGGGAATACTGGCTCTGAAATGGAAAGGTTTATGTCAAAAATGTTGACACAACCCTAAAATGGAGTGATGTGGGAGTCAGGGAGGAGTGTGAGGCGGGAGCTCTTTGAATTAATCTTTCTCTTAATCCTTGGAAGGGCCTGTAGAAAAGATATTTTTTTCTATATTAAGTTTCATTAATTGAAAGGGTTTGGAACATAAAACTCGTAAACTATGGAAGCACAGACACAATGTGGGTGAAAGGGTTAAAGGACTGAAGAAGACTCAGTAATTCTCACAAATGAGGACCAGATGTTTGTTGGCATTTTAAAAACACACAGTCTCCTCCACCCCTGCTTACCTTTCTGATACTATGAACTGTTCAGTTGAGATCAATGAGACATTACTGAAACGGTAGTTTCTTTTCCATGGTTTCTTCTGTTTATATCATAAAACACGTGGGCAAAAAGAATAAGGACACATTAATAATAGCAAGAGCAGTTTTCACCTGGTATAAATTGGCATAGCTCCACTGAAGTCAATAGAAGAGCTCTGATTTACAGCAGATGGGCTTTTGTCCATCAGTGTGATCCCCTATACCCAGTGATACCACAAGAGCCTGTACAGACTGTGTCATGTTGCTCAATATTGCGTCTATGCAAGGCTGTGCCAGGTCAAATGCTGTGATGAAAGGTATGCCAATACAGGACCAGACCTGCTGTATACATGGGAGTTTTGAAATCCCAGGAGGAAAGAGTCTCACATCTAAGAAAGCGAAGAGAGATGGCAATAGCATTGGTCAGTAACTGCGAGGTGCAACAGAAGTGATCAAGAGCATGGTGGAAGGTCTTCAGCTGTGTTCAGCCCACAGGGAAAAAAAGGAGGGATTATGTGGAACTGAATGACTGAATGACAGCCAGGCAGAAGCAAAATACATCTCATTTGTTGTGTCTTCTTGCATTAAAATCAGACAAAAATGAAGGATGTGGAGGAAGCAGGAGCTATGCTGCAGTTTTGCTATAGCAGATAGGTCGCATCATGCCTGTTCAGTCCAGTCTGGTTCCTTCTCTGCCATGACTCACTTGTGCATGCTCATGAAGGGGTGCTGAATTTGGCAGGCAAAACACAGAGACAGTCATATCACGTTTTGTAAATCCTGTTGGCTCGGTTTAATCTGCATCCAAAAATATTGCCTGTGTGATGAAAGGGATGGGCTGAGCAATGGAGAGACATTTCAGTGCCCAAAGTGACTGCTGTCATCACCATTATCTTGAGCACCTCAATTCATCCCTTTTGTCCACTACTCACTGTGGACTGATGGCCTCTTCTCCTAGGGGCAGGAAATTATAACAGCAGCAAAGAGAGCCAAATTGAGGGAAGTTATGTCTCTTCTGTTCAGACACTGAGCAATTTGGGAGCAGTGTGGCTGCTGGATGTTTCCTACCACGGTCACTTGGAGCAGTGTGGCAATGAAGATGTGGTGAAACTGGCCGAGCCAAACCCTTAGGTTGCATGGATTGAAATTGGCCCTCTGGCTAATGGCTGAGAAATCTGTTTTAAATACCATGAGCTAGTCTCAAAGTAATGACATGGAGGCAGGAGAGGACAGAAAGAAATAGCGTGATGGCAAACCTGGAGTATTATTCTGGTCTAGGACAGGATTTAGCTTGGGCTGCTGTAAGTCAGTCCTATGGCACACAGCTTTTTCTGTGGGACATCTTTTTCAGATAATGTCCACTGTTTGGCCAGCTTCTTGCTTCAAAGGCATTAGGAAGAGGACTTCAGAAAGAAGGGACTTAAGCCAGAGTTGGAAGCTTCCAAAAATAATTATATCTTTATAATTTATTTAAATGTTTATTATATTATTCTTATTTAATGATTGCATTTTTATAATTTACTGTCTACCTGGGTGACGATATCTGGGTGTCTTTTATCTTCCTTCATTTCATTTTGCCCTGTTCAGCCAAGTCTTTTCATTCTGTTTTGTTATTCCTTAGAAAGGTATATCACAGATGATGCCCTGCCACTGAATACGTCTTTAACTGATGTATATTTAATATCCTTTTCCTAAACTCTTTTGATTTACTGTCTCTTTTTATCCCCTGTGATAATAACTAGTCAATGTATTACCTTGAGATTTTTCTTCCAAAGTTTTCTCTTTCCCCTTTCACGAACCTAAATATATGTTGGCCAATGGCCAAGTAATTTTCCATATCAGCAACCTCTCTGCTTGCGTGCAGTCAGGAGAGATGTGTCTGCTTTTCTCTAAAATGTGGAGTTCTCGTACGCTGAAAAATCCCCAAACTTTCTATTTAAAATTAGCTGGTCAATCACGTGCTACCTCCCTGCTTTTGATTTCATTATTTTCATGCACCTTTGTTCAGATTTCCCTACTACCACTTAATACCAAAGTAATGCTTTGCACTAAAATTGTGTTCACTGAACTCAATGGTAAGTTCATAATATCGGGTATCATGAAGATGAAGGGTGGTAAAATGTTATTCCAATTGATATGAATTGCTCCACCACCTTTGACACTACTCTTGGAAGCTGTTGAATATGGATTGGTGAGCTAAAGTTAACGGATGACCTTGTTGCAGTGGTCCATGATCCAGAGAACTAAGGGTGAAATCAGGAGCTAACACCAGTTTGACCTGAGAAAGATGAGAATTGGGTGGTAAGTTCACAGAAGAAAAGTCCACAGGTAGCCCTGAATTAAGCTTCTGTAAATACAAGATGGTTTGACAGATGTAGATTAAATTATTGGTGTACATTAATGCAGAAAAAAAAAAAAGCAGAATTTGGCTCTATGTAGTAGATTATTTTGTTTTAAAGCCTAAACCTCTATAGTACATGAAACAGAACAAGGCACAGGATTGAGCACTGTCCACACTGTTTAATTGCCAGCACAGTCCTGGGTAGTTTTTGCCTAGTGCTAACGAGCACTTTCCCAGCAACCTCCTGGGAATGTTCCCAATGCCCAAGGAGCTGTTCCCAACACATAGCGTGCAAGGACACCTCCCTGTTTTTTGGAGAAAGAAGGGAATTCAGCCTTGTGGACCTGTCCTGCAGCATTTGCTTTCAGGACCGGAGAAATGGATCATGATATAGATGTATCTGATATAGATAGTGGGCAATATTGCTGCGCAGTACGTCCTCGAAGAACCTGGTAGGGTTGGTAGTGAGTCCGATCCAGACATGTGAGTTTTCAGCACTGAGCTAAAGCCTCATTTATGGAAGGTGCACTTACAACAGACATCACTCCTTTGTGATTCGGGCACTGAAAAAGCCTCAAAATGAGCTGTAATTACCTGTGCCACCTTATTTCATTCTTTGTAAATTAAATGAGTCCCACCCCAAAAGATATGAGCAAATTTGTGGTAGGGGGAAGAGGATATGTAAAGGGTTAAAGCAAATCTATTAAGATGACATGGTTGAAACGGTCCTCTGTGCTCTGTTGTAGGTAAGTCTTGAGCATGCACAGCAATAAAAGGAGTGGAAATCTAGTTGAAAACATGTGTAGTAGGAAGGGACTTTTGGCACATAATAGACAACACGAAAAGGTCACACAAGCTTGTGTGGGTGGTGGAAGACACCACAGAGACTTGCACCCTCACAGAGGTATAGGCATGATATTTATTGCTAGACTCTGTAACTACCAAAACAAAGACACAAAAGGAGACAAAGGGGATTGACTGTTTCAGAAGATAAAATCAAGTACAGAACAGAGGGAGGAGAAGGGACCAGGCACTGAAGTGGGAGTTGCAAAGTGCCTTTAAAATAAACAGGGAACCCTCTTCAGCAAAGAGACATCAAGGACCTCTGGTGGCATGGCCACAACAATAGACAATAGATGAAGGATATGGTAAGTATGGACCTTTTTCCCTTGGAGTCAATGAAAAAAATCTGTTTCCTCGGGCATATAGGATTGGACCTCACTGTATTTTAAATGCACCATGTTAAAATACCTCTAAGGTATGTGATGAAATATTCCTTGGCCGCTTCTTACAGAATAGCCTTCAGTTTTAGTTAATCTACTATGAAGAGTCAGACACATTTTGATGACTGCTGAGGGGTGGAGGCAATAAGACCCTAAAATGCAATGCTCAATATAAACACAACTCAGGCCCAGTTTTGTGTGCAATCATTTTTGATGGGATTAAACAGAAATCAGAATCTGATCCAAACGGTGCTCAAAGCCTCTGTTCATGTGTTGAGGGACAAGTCTTTCATGTGGTGCACGAATCTAGAAATGCCACAATATAGCACAAAGCCTCTACCCTTTGTCTGGTTCAGCTTAAGTCTTGGACTGTCCGATGGACAAGACGGTACCTGTGGCATGGGGACTGAGCCCATAGCCTGCATCTAGTGACCTTCTACCAGCCTTATGGGTCCTTTCTGACAACCTAGACAGTGCACTGAAGCCTGAGGGTGAAAACAACACGAACTTCTGCGTAAGTCTGAAATCCCATATTGTAACATGAGGTAACCAGGCTCTTGGGTCCTCTCTTATAATCTTGAAAAAATTCCTTTTGAAGTCAGGGCAAGCCCCCACTGAACTTCAGTGAAGAAGAGCTCTCCGGTTGGCTGAATGGCACGTCCCGTCAGGCAGTGATGAACTGTGAGCAGATACCCCCTCAGTGGGACACTGACCTTGACAATTTAGAAAGAAATGTTGGGACTCATGTTGCTGAATGCTTTATTTGTGCTTACCACCACTCTGACGCAGCAGTAGGCTTATGGGTCATGGGTTGATGATGAGCTCTCTGCTTCACAGCCTGTGTAACTTTTTCATAATACAACAGGCTATTACTTTGGGTTTTTTTTGTGGTTGGGGTTTTTTTTTGAGTTTTGGGTTTTTTCCCCCTTTAATCAATCCAAGTGTTTTCTTCAGATCTTCTAATTCTAAAGAATGACTGTCTTCCTCAAGGCATCATCAAAGGACTTTTCCAGCAAAGACAACACATACTGGGAAAACTCTAATGTCTTTTAAGGAGCTAGCAGCTATACAGCCCAGCAAGGACTGGCACTAGAGGTTTCTGAGCCCAAAGCATTAATGGAGAAGCAAGTCCTGTGGCTATTCTAGAGGAAATGATACTAATAAAAGTATTTAAGAAAATTCTGGATTCCTTCCAGTCAGAGGGATATTTTTATTATATTTAAATACTCATGTCAGTCTCATTTACTGCAGACTTCTAGGAGAGCAAGGGTCATTCCTGAATGTCATGTTTCATATTTTTCCATTCTGTCTCAGACACATTTGATTTCATTCCATTGAGGGAGACACTGTTCTCCATAAAAGTCTACTGTTGCTTTTCTACAATGCTGTTCTTCCTTTTCCCCCTTCTAAATAACAATAACAGTATCTACCTCCTCATTAGAGACTTCCACAAGGCAGTCGGAAGGACTATCTGGAGGAACAAGATGGTAACTACATTTGGCAGATGGGGCACTGAGGCAGAGGGAAGTGATTTCTTCAGAATCACCCAACAGTCAACCCCTAAAGCAGAGCTGGGGACAGGATCCAAACCTCCGAAATCTCAGGGTAATGAGTGAGCACATATGTCTCACCTGAGCTCAAAGCCAAGGGGAGACTTGTTTTGCATGGATTTTAACTTGAACAGTGTGTTTTGGACAGAAGCTGCTTCTTCAGGTTATTAGTTCTCGCTGATAGTAGAAGAAACTGTTGGAATTTAGAGTCCCCCTGCTAATTCAATGCATAGAGTATGATGCATATGTACATGTGCGTTTTAAGCTGTATGGGTCACTAAGGACTCCCAAATTTGGTTTCAGCAGCTGTTTGCTTCATTCCTCAAACCGTGCATGTTGTCTTCATGACAGGGTACCCGAGGGAAGAGGATGTCCCATGATGTGACTTGATGAATGGATGGGTCCTTTTTTGGTCTGACTCCGTGCAAAGACTGGGGACCCTCTTGCACTTCGTGTAACACAATGCAGAAACTCGTCTTTGCAGCCATGCCATTCACACTGGATCATACCCATCTTGAGGAGTTGTTGTTTCCCCCCCTTAGATTTCTGCATCAAAAAACTGTGGGTAGAGACACCCTTCTTAAAACAATACAAGTTTACAGGTAAAAAGCCCTGCATACATATTTCAACTGTGTAGATTCCAGTAGTCTTAAATACTATGTATTCCAATTTCAGGAGTAACTGCTTCTTACGTAGCAGACCTAGACAGAAGAAATTACTCCCATTGTGTGGGGAATTCCATTTCACAATTTGTTTTGGTAATTAGAAGTTGCTATATTTCATGGAATGGAAAGTCTAAGTTGTTTTAAGAGCAACACAGAAACACACTTATCAAAAGGGAGGTCATTAACCTGAACTACTTGGCACAGGTGGGGACTCAGCTGGCCCGAGGTATGCAGTCCTGACCACCACGCTTTAAAAAAAGTAATAAACCATTTGGAAAGCATCCAGAGGAGAGTAACACGAAGGAGAAGAGGTTTAAGAAAACATGACCTATAATGAAAAGTTGAAGGAATTGAGTTTGTTTAGTCTAGAAACACAGCGAAAGAAGGGAGGCATGATAAGCGTCTTCAAACATATAATGGGTTTTTAGAAAGAGGACAGTGATCAATTGTTCTCTGCGTCCACTGCTGGTAGGACAAGGAGAAATGGGCTTAATTTGCAATGGGAAGAGTTTTAGGTTAGTTATCTCAAAATCCTTCTAACTGTGGACAGGAACAACACAACTTTGATGGGCTGCAGAATCATTACCACGGGAGGTTTTTTAAAGCAGGTTAGATGCATATCTGTCAAGGATGATCTAGAAATATTTGATGTTATATCAGAGCAAAGGATCAGGTTGGATGTCCTCTTGAAGTCCTTGCCACTTTATTCTCCCATCCCCTTGTAAAGTGCTTTGTCTTGGTAATGCCCACACATTGCCATAGAAATCACAGAGTACATAAAACATCTTGTATTATGGTGTACCTCCATTCTAATTAATGAAGAATATTTGTGAAAATTTAATATTAAAGGTCAAAACAAGGAAAACAAAATATAATAAAGCAAAAAAGTCCAAACAAAGCAAAAAGAGAAGGTCAAATTAAATATTCCATTTCATCTTGGAGTTTTTTTGAAATGTTGCCAACAAGAATATTAGCACAGTTGACTGGCTCCCCAGAAACATCTTGCTTTTGATACATCAGCTTTTTCTGATAGAAAGCTGTATAATCTAAAGAATATTAACTAGCACTGTTGCATCAGGAGGGCTGATGGACCTTTAAAACCCTGATGAGTTTTACTCTAGCTATTTATAGAGAATATATTTTCAGCAAAACTTCACTTCCTGCATGGTGGACTTGGGATGGGAAATGGTTTTTATAGTACAGTCCTTCTTTCACAGCTTATGAAGGGAATCTGTGGACAGATGAGGAGAGTTCTCCTCACTCCTGTTGGAGTTTCAAAGCTGAAGATAATGAAAGCTTGGCAGCAGCTGAAGGAAGATGAGCAGCTGAGGGCAACCAGAGAAGTTATCATCCCTCTAAGTGGGATTTAATGTGTGAGGGGTGATCCAGCCTCTGATAATTTCTGTATGCTTGGAAGTGAAGAAAAAATACAAAACTAAAAAGTTGTGGAAAATAAAGACCTAATTATCTCTGTCTTCTAAGCCTCACTGCAAGTTGCATGGAAATTCCTTTTGGGTCAGAGAAGTGCAATTACTCAGTAATCTGTGGGGATTTGTGTTTTTAAAGGGATCTGAGTTAGATGAGACCGCACTCATCCTTGGAAATGGGCAGTATGGGGATATTGCAGCCCAACACCCAAGTGCTGATCCTTGTGTGTGGAGATGTTGTTACAGACATCCATGGGGAAGTCCTGAATAGTGCATGAGCAGCTGGAGCAACTCCTTGAGGAAGGGGCACCGGACTTGCGCTGCACGGTCCCTTCTACCAGTGGCACCACTGCAGGCAGTTGGGCTGTTACTTTGCACAGTGACACCCCATGGGCACTGCACATAGCTGATGGGAAGAGAAGCTGCAACAGAAGTTGGTGAGAAAGAACTGACCGAGGGAAGGTATAGTTCAAAACTATTTTTTTTTGATGAAAACCTTTAAGAAAACATTATCTAAAACTTTGGGCTCCTGTCATATGCCCAAGAACTGTAGCAATAGCAACTGAGATGGGCACACATAACTTCTGCAGAGACCCTTCTGGAGAAATTATTTTTCTTCTTTTGACTACAGTAAAAAAACCCCAAGTGTGGCTGAACGTTGGATGTATAGACCCCAAAGCAAATAATTCATAATGAATGCCCTATCCCATTTTAATTCATTCTGTGTTGTCTCTATATGGCAGGATGTCTAGAGGCCAAATACTGTTCTCCATAATGTTGGTGCAATCCCATTGATACATTGATTTCAGGAGGTCACACCAGATTATCATAATGGCTCCTTCAGGCCGTAAAAATCTATGAATACGAAAGCACGGGAGAGCAAGTTGAGGAGAATGCAGAAAACTTAACTTTGTATTTTTGTGTGGAGGAGACAGGGGAGTATGAGGGACTGTAATCTAATAGACATAGGGCCTTTTGATCATGAATGTGAGCACTTTTCAGGTTGGTACCTGTCGAAAGCTGCTACTATTTGATGGCTCTAACATAGTTTATGTGAATCCAGCTGGCGGTCTCTGTACAGTTCCTTGGAGCTAAAAGTCTAGTGAAGTCAATAAAGAGGCTTCATTGACTTCAACAGGTTTCAAATCTGTCCCTCAGTGGACAAAAGTTCATAACAACTTCAAACCGTCCACCGTATGATGCATTCAATTTAACTCTCACATCTTCTACCCTCCAACACAACCCAGCTTTATCTGAATATCTGTTTTGAAACATAGGCAGAAATAATTATGCCCTTTTAAAACCTGGCTTTTGAATGGGTACCACTGTAATAAAAGACTGACACTCTAAAAACAAATGTTGCAGTGAGCACCGACTGACTTTCCTCCATAAAAGTCTCTTGAATACCCACATCTCTTCCCCAGGGACAAGTTTGCCATAAACAGGCAACATTCTTTTGTTATTGTTGTTGTGTTTTTAACAGTCTTGTACAGTATCTTGTCAAGATGTCATCAATACAATTGCTTTGACATTTTTAGTGCAGCATTTGGAAAGCAGATTGGGTTTTTCAGTCTGGCAAGCCAATATAAGTCAGCCTCCGATACTTAAATTTCTCTATGAGATCCTTCACTTCTATTATAAACAGATCCAGCAGTTGAGAGATAAATTTCTTGGTAACAGTTTGGACTTTTTTATGAACCACCTGCAAGTTTTCTGCAAACAACATGTTTTATGGGAGCTCAAGGCAATGTTCACCCATCAAGACCTGACAGTAAGAAGTGGATGAATGAGGCCTTATCTCAGCCACACATGTAACCTTCTGTGTCCCCTGGCTTGACCTCCCTCTGCACTCATTTATGAAAATGATTCATCTTTAAAGAGCTTCCTCGCTCTGCCTGGAGGCTGTAGATCTTTCTGCACTGGACTTGTGTAGGCTGAGGTTATAAACTTCAGCATGGAAGGCATACAGAGGGGCTTAATTTTGAACATTAGGGAAAAAAAAAGAATGTGTACACTGTGTACACACTTAAAGAGGCAGGTTAAAATACAGACAGTTAAAAAATCTCTTTTTGTGAATACTGAGAATTTTAAAAAGGAATTGAACCCACTAAAAAAGTGGGCGTCTTTTATTGATGTCATGTTAGATTTTTGTTTAATATCAAAATAATTTTTTAAAATCTATTTGTTCTCATTAATTATGCTTCTTGCTTTCTGTGTGGGTATTTTTATGGAGAATAATGAATATAAAATAATTCATTTCTAATCAATATTACTTCCTGGCTCTCAGACTAGGACGTACCCCAGTTCAACAGCTGGGTCAGGGGGGAAGCACAGTCTTTCACGACAAAATAGTCTTTTGTAGTAGTGTAAATAAGAATTTTAAAAGTCAGCAAAAAAGCATTCTAGTGGATTTTTAGCAGTATTTAAATTTCTGCAATACTAAACTGTAATCTGTTAATGAAAAACTTCATCATGTCTCAAACCTATTTCTGCCCTTTCACTGCTACAGGAAGTAAACTTCTACTCTTCTCAGCAAACCTGAACATCTGAGACTCAGCAGTAAAAATAACCTTTAAAAATAAAAGCTGGTGTCAACTTCTGAGTTATGTGTTTGAGTTTCTTAGGGTAGAATACTTTTGGTATTAGTTTAGGATTTGTCTCCTTTATATAAACAAGCTACGCAAACTGTAATCTGAAATGCTTGATCATCCATGCAGGGGGAAAAAAAAAACCCTCCCCTATACTGGGAGATCATTTAAGCCTGAGCAAATTTATTCAATTGGGCAGAAGCTGGGTTAGAGCCTGATTCCACTTTGCTTGGTGGTGAAACCCGTTCTTCAGGGCATAGGTGAGCAAAAAGTTCCTCCAATAGAGATGGTCACTGCATGGTGTCCTTGTTTCTTTCTTGAGGCCCAGGCAAACCTTCTAACCACTAGCGCAACAGAGAGGCACAGAGTCCAAGGGAGACTGAGCATGAAAGCTCTTGAGCTATGTCCTCAGAAAGATGTAGGTGAGGACAGATGCAATGTCATGACAGATGGTCATGGTCATATGGATGGAACTTCTCTGTGGGAATACTCATCTTCAGGTTAGGCAGACCCAGCAGCCAATAACGAGGCTGTTGCTGAGTAAAACAAATCCCTGGAGATCTTGTTGAGTTTGTTGTGAGATACTAGATGTGGGCCTGAGAGCAAAAAATATTGCATGGAAAGTGTCTGCCCTCATTGACTTCACAATGATCATTGTCCTCTCCACAAATATGCACTCCATGAAAGAAGAAAATTCCGGTTAGCCTTACAGCCTAGCATCAAGAAGTTTTTGAGGAGAAACAAAAGGATTACAGAAATATTATAGTTATCTCCTAATCAGGTAATATAAATCCTAGAAATTCATAGCTTATCTTAAAAAAAAATCCTAACATCCCTCAGTATGGAAAAGAAGTTCCCCCATACAACCTCCGCTCATGAAGTCATGAAGTCATCCATTCTGGGAGAGTGTTTACTGTTCTAGAGTAAATAGGACACGCAACACATCTGCGTGCATTGCAGTACTTTCTAGCTCACAAAGCATCACAGGCAGTCGTAACACTAATGGCTTTTACCAGCTGATCATCTCAAAACTCAAGCTGTTTTTTTTTTTGTTCCCCCTGCATGACTAAAGTTTTATAGATCTTGATTTAATTGTAGCCACAGCCATTAAATCCCATCAGTTCTGGTGAAAGCATTGGCCAGTAGCTCAGAGAGCTTTTCTTACTCTCCCTTGATTATCTCTCAATGTATTTATACAGTGCACTTCTAACCCCTATAATCCTTTGTTGCTGAGCATTTTTAAGTCAACAAGCTGTGTTCAGACATGTTATATTGATGTAGCACTAAGGACACCTGAAAAATAACTGATAGGACTGTGTAGGATAGTGTGTTGGACTGCAGCAATATGATCTGAGGTCCTGCAAACGCTATGACCACATTGTCAGCTCTACTCTGGTTCTCAGCAGAGCTGGGTCAGCTGGATGCAGACACTCTCTCCTTTGACCCTTAGACCTCCCTTTTGTCTCCTGTTTTGAAGTAGACTCTCTGTCTCCCTGATCATCCAAGAAGTCCTCCTCTATATGTCACTTAATCTATAGTCATGTTTCTAAACGTAGTGTGGTTGTGGTTATACACATCCAGAATATCCAAGTGAAGCTGTCTTTAAATATGGAATGCAAGATATTTTTCCCACCCCCATAAATCACCGAGGACCTTTCATAGTTTTTGTTGAAATCTAGTGAAGCTGAAGATACTTTAGGTGGGGTTTGTTGCTGGGCTTTTTGTTTGGTTTTTGTTTTTGCAAAATCATTACTGAACATAAATCTCAGCTTCTTGATGAGTCTGCGAATACCACCAGTTGACCAGGGGATGACTGTGTTTATGGTACTTGATTGGGCATATTTAATACGCTTGAGAGGAGGGAACATTGAACACATTTGATTCAACCAGTTCCTGGGAAGAGCTGAGTGTCAGCTGGGGGGAGGGAGGGACAGAGACAGACAGACGACAGAGCTCTCATCCGTAAAAGAAAATAAACAGCATGCCTGCGGAACAAGAAGGTCTCCAGCTTTAGCAGATCAAATGTATCTGAGTTGTGTTAAATAAACTAAACTGATTCAGAGAGGCTGCAGATATTAAAGATCCTGGATACAAATGAATAAGGATTAAAGCTCCTATTCTATTCTATTATTTTCTGTTCTAGCTCTTCTGTCACTGGTGTGGTATCAAAGATCCACATCTACCAAAGGACTTGCATATCACAGCACTGAATTTAGTAGCTTCTAATTCTTAGGAGCTTTGTGATACTGTCCAATTTAGGCAACTAAGCTTCTTATGCAATACGTGGGGCACCAAGCACTTCTGAAAGGGTTTAGCATGTGGCAGCACAAGGTAAAAGCTCAGTCTGATAACAGAAAAGCTGAGGGTACGTGTGAGGCTTTGTACTCTTCTCAGGAATCCAGGTGCCCAGCTCCAGACTGGAGGCAGATACTGTCTTTCATTCAGGTTTCACAGCCTACTTGTCAGTCCCTGGACTATGTCTCCAACAGCCAGTTGAAACATTCACTTGGTATCTTGGAGACTCTTTTTCAGATCTTCCCAGTCTTACTGGAAGAGATCTGTGTCTCTCACTTAAATGGATTAATAGTAAAAATAGAGTCATTCTGTCTTGTTTGGACATTTTATCCAAAGGTGGAGCACAGAAGATACTGATGACCAGAAGAATCTCTGCATTTCTAGCTTTGCTATTTTCTCAAGAGGTGACAAACCTGGGCTCAGCTCCTTCACCGCCCATTAGGAATATCGGGGTATTGAACTGGGGTTATTCCTAGACCAGCTATGCATTTAATCAGTCAACTATTGAGATTACTTGCCCAGAGCAGGTTTTGCTGAGAAGATAACTGAATGATTTCTGTATCTTCCTGCCTCTAGAAGCTGATTTCCTCACAGGCACCGAGATCTAGGTTTGTGCCTCGAGCACTAGAGCATCAATGAATTTGTGAATGATTTGCAACACTTTAAGAAGCAACAGTGTCTGTTCCAGAATTGGGGTAGTGCTGCCCAGTGGCTAATTTCAGTGCTTGCAAACCTACATGCAAAGAGCTTGTGATGCCTTTGAATCACCTCTCATTTCATGTTTCCCACTAACAATCCTCTGAGTGGTGTTTGGCAGCAGGAATGGCACGACAGAAAGGCCAACAGCCACAGGGTCTTTTTTTTGGGGGGGGGCACAGGGATATTTTCTGACTGTTTCACGTTCAACAGAATACCAGACCTGAACCATGGGAAGAACCTGGATGGCCACTGAATGAGTTTCCTATGCCTAATTGCCACGCAGGCTGGGAGTTTTCACCCTATTTTGTTTAGATAGCTGCCTCTGATCATCTAAACTTTCTCATTTATTGGCATGCTGACAGCATGCCAGTGGCAAGACAACTCCCTCCAGGAGTTCCCATCATTTGCAGCACAGCTTCCTCCCTTTCCACCTACTGCAGCTATTAGGCGCATTCAATATACACCCAGGCATGCATGCACTAAGATATCTAGGTGAACCCAAGGAGCAACCAACCCTGAATACAAAACAGGCCTCCAAATAATAATAATACCCGTGGAGCCTGAAGAGTTGCCTTCCTTGCCCAAAAGGCTTTTTTAGGGGTGCTGGGAAGGGAGGGGAATGGCTCCGGAAACCCCAGGTTAAATCCTGCAGTGGAGATTTTCATTTCTGAGTGCCTCCACACTTTTGGGGTGGGATACCTGCAAGGGGCCTGAAGCTAAGCTTCCTGTTAGAACCCACTCAGCCAGACTTAATTTTGCAGTAGCTCTCTGACTCCCCACCACCAAAGTGTTAATTTAGCCCACAAAAACGGGTAAGCCCGCGGGACCAAGGGGTTGGCTAACAAGCCTTTTAGCCTGTACAGATGCAGGAGTGCTCCGGTGCAGGACAGGACTTGTTCCTTGCATTAACTCTCCTCAAATCCAGCTGCTAGGAATTGGTAGGAGTGAGGGGGGATATTTTTGCCTCCAAGGCTTGTTCAAACGGGGGGGGCTATCAGGTAGAGCACCAGGCAGCGCTCTGCAGGATGGAGGCACTTTTGCCTGACTTCTCTTCACTTTTCCTCATTACCAGGCAAACTTCTAGCTGGGGAGGCACTGGTAGGCTTGCCAGGTGCCAGGAGTAACAGGAATAAAAAAAAAACTCGGGGGATTTCCCAGCCAATTTTCGCCTACCCAAGCATCCCAAATGATGTGTGTTTCTACTTCTGAATCACTAAGTATTTAGGACTGGGTTGGTTATTTGGACAACCCATTTGCCCAGAGAGGTAAACGGCTGAGAGAGGCGCCCCCGCTTCTTTGCAGAAGCCTACCCACATCACCAGCTGGAGCCCAAGGAGGAGGGACGCCTCTGAAAGGCCACTGCACCCTCCTCCTCTCTTAGAGGCAGCCAGCAAGCTTCAATTTTCTGTACCTTCCAGGCAGAAAATTGGGAAGCTAAACTGCCTCAAAATAAAAGTATTTAGCAATACACCCGTTTTCAGATTACTGCTCTAAGTCGGAAAAAGAGAATTAAGCAGTGAATGGTACGTCTACCAGTGGCCATAACTTAATCTGCTCCCTGCATAAGACAGCTGTATGAAATAAGGACATAAAAAGAATTGTACCAGCTGTAAAAGGATCCATCTAACACGTCTGCCTCCTCCTGACAAGGGCCAACAATGAATACACGCTTGGGGAAAAGTAAAATAGCAAAGTGAGACTTCCTCAGAGCACTCTCCCAATAGCTTGAGATTTGCATTTCAGCGTCTTCCAGGGCCAGAGGTAATGTCTTTGTATTTAATAGCTCTTGAAGACTTTTTCTTTCATGAACTTGTCCAGTCCTTTTTGAACCCATGTAAATTTACAGCATCCACAACATCCCGTGGCAAGGAGTTCCACAGCTTAATTATACATTGTATGAGGAATCATTTCCCTTTGTTTGTTTTGAACTCGTCTCCTCCGTGTTTCATTTGATGTCCCCTTGCTCTTGTTTTGGAAGAGATAGAGTACAATTGCTCTTAATTTCCATGGTGCTCTGATGTCATAGACCTCTGTCATCTACCCCTCATTCACAATCTGGTCCTTAATGAGCAATCTAAGGTTATCACACTGACTCTTGATTGCTTAAAATTGTTCTTCCCACCTAATGGGAATCCACATTAGGCAGAGAGAAGTGAAAGGGGTTTTAGAATGAGGAAGAATAAAATGTCTGGGTGGATTTGTAATATCAGTAACCATCACCATTTACAGGGAACAATCTTTGATCTGCGGGTACTTGGGAAATTCCTCTCAACCATCCGTCTGAGGAATTATGAAGGAGTTCCCTGTCTTGCAAGTGTGCTGCAAAAGCAATCAGAGGATAACACCACATCTAAATCTGCTTATCAAAACCACTATCAGGAAGAGATGACAAAAATATACTATATGTTTACCAAAAGATCAGTTCTCTTTGTTAACTTTTGGTTCAAATTATATAGCCAGTAGACACTTAACACATTATCTCATGGAGATATCAGTGATACTGTATTACAACATTACGCAGAGCTTTATAGACTAGTGACAAGAAGCTGAGAGTTTCTCAACTGACATATAATTATCTAACGTGCTTGATGTGCCAAAAATTGCTACTCTACATGGATGAACTGAAAGCACAGAAAGAGAAACAGAAAATACCTGAAGTATTTGGTAGGGAGGAGGAAAAGCTAATCTTTACAGCAGAGGTCGTTTCTTAGAAAAATATATCTGGAAAATAATAAATCGCTATCAGAACCTTGTTTTAATAATAAACTTGAGTTTAATCATTAAAAGTACTCATCAGCTTATATTAAGCATGTACTTAATTGCCTTGCTTAATAAAGGTCTGACTGGTTCACTTTCAGAAAACCACTCCATTCATTCTGAGGTTCACAATCTACAAAGAATTTCTGGCAGCAAAAATTGAACCTGTGTCCAAACAATTTCAGACTCTGGGGTCTTTGGAGGAGCTTTAGATAGAGAAAGGAACACATAAAATGTTCAGCTTTGGGGTCAGTCATCTAAGTGGTTTAGCTAATTGCCAGTCTGTGTTTTTATGCAGTTGCGTTTGCGACATCAAATGATTGCGTATTCCTGACTGAAAAAAAAAAAAAAATCCTGAAAATTTAGCAAGATTCCAAGAAATAGTTGGAGTTTTTTCCAGGTAGCGGGAGAAGGGAAGGGAAGGGAAGGGAAGGGAAGGGAAGGGAAGGGAAGGGAAGGGAAGGGAAGGGAAGGGAAGGGAAGGGAAGGGAAGGGAAGGGAAGGGAAGGGAAGGGAAGGGAAGGGAAGGGAAGGGAAGGGAAGGGAAGGGAAGGGAAGGGAAGGGAAGGGAAGGGAAGGGGAGGGAAGGGGAGGGAAGGGGAGGGAAGGGAAGGGGAGGGAAGGGAAGGGAAGGGAAGGGAAGGGAAGGGAAGGGAAGGGAAGGGAAGGGAAGGGAAGGGAAGGGAAGGGAAGGGAAGGGAAGGGAAGGGAAGGGAAGGGAAGGGAAGGGAAGGGAAGGGAAGGGAAGGGAAGGGAAGGGAAGGGAAGGGAAGGGAAGGGAAGGGAAGGGAAGGGAAGGGAAGGGAAGGGAAGGGAAGGGAAGGGAAGGGAAGGGAAGGGAAGGGAAGGGAAGGGAAGGGAAGGGAAGGGAAGGGAAGGGGAAGGGAAAGGCACAACAGTTATTTCTTAAAGATCTAAACTTTACTTAGCTAAGTTAAGAATGGGTATTCAAGAAAAGCAAAGATGGGTAGGTAGTTCTGTTTCCTGCAAATGACTATCATTTTTTCTGACACAATTGAACCCAGTTACTGACAGAGAAAAAATCGTATTCTCTATAAACCAGAAAGTTAATCCAGAACGTCAGTGTTTTCAGTCCTGCAGGAGACTGACCTTTATCTTAATGATCATCAATTTAGAGTGAGTGTGAGGCCCAGATTCTCAAAGATACTCAGGTATCTATCCCTGTTTAATTTGTATGCTTTAAATGCATTCTGAGATCTGTGCTCAAATATAATGGATTATTTCAAAGGAAAAACAATTGCTAATTTTTTTAAGCTGAACTCAAATGATCCAAAATGAAAATCAAAACTCGTCATGTCATGGCAAGTCATTGCCGAGATGCACATAATTTTATATGCCTGGAAACACGTTCATCTGCCTGTAATTCTGTCCCTATCAAAAGAACTTTCTCTCCAATTTCGATCCAACAAACTGTCCCTACTCTTCATTTAGCAAAATGTATTAATGTAGTAGAGACACATACAAGAACTGGACATGGCTCAAGTGCTGTTTGCGAAAGACAACTGTCCGTTACCCTGGATTTCCCTGTTCTTTCCCTGTCCTGCCCTTTCTCTCTGTATCCAGAAGGAATGACTTCTTTTCATTACCTCTTGTCTTCTGCTTTGATTGCAAGTTTTCTGGAGCAGGCGCTTGCTTTTTGTTCTGTGTTTCTTTGTTCTTTTGTGCAGCATCCAGTGATCTGAGACCGGTTTTGGTTTTTTACATGCTTAAGTTTGGTATGATGCCTAGAGCTCTAAGTTTACAAATACTAAGTATTACACACATACAAATAGTAAATAATAACACCAATAAGAACATCTGGGTCCATGGAACTCACTCATCCTTCCATGCTGTTGGAAAAAAGAGCTTTAACTGCCCAGCATCTCAAGATACAATCCTACTTGTCCATGTCTGACTACCCACGCTGACACTTCAGTGGGAAAGTTCCATTTTTCTGCTTTCTTCCCCCCCCGCCCCATCTCCCCCCAAACACTTAAGATTCTGGAAAATTGAGCTTAGTGCTTTTTCTCAGGTTTCTCCAGCTGCTTATGTTTCTTCTACTCATTTCAGTAAAATTTGTGTGATCAAATCAGTTGTGGGTAAAATGACACGTTTTCACCTTACAGATAGAAATGAAGAAAATTCTTGCTCTGTTTATTAGGGAAGAAAAAAAGGAGGGGAAAACAGATTGCATTTTAAACTGCAACTTTTCCCTTAATTACTGCTTGGGAATGAAAATAAATTCAGCTGCTAGGCAAACAATTATCTTTCTGTGAAATTCTTTATCTTCATTAGTGTTAATGTACTTTCTGTATGTCAGACCACCAGCTTTTCAGAAGTTCCATAAAAGTATTTCTTAAGGGCCCAGCTCTACCTAGCCTGTAGCTGGGTGAGCTGGAGGGAGCGAGGTAGACCTACTACTTACATGATGCAATTACTAGGCAGAACTGCAGTTCTTATCCTTCGGGGCCAACATACCTTGTAGGAATCACAGAAAAAGTAAGTAGAAGCCTTGTTGCACAGTAGGCTGGAAAAGAAGGAATCTGAGACAGCTCTGATTCCTGTTTTGGCAGAAGGTCATGAAGAATTTGGGGTGGTCTATGGCTTACACATATCTTTATTTCCCACAGCCTCCAATATGTGATTTGCAGTGCCTCCTGGGGTTTAAGCTGACTGCTGAAAATTAGTTCTATCACTCCAGCACAGAATTTTTGGTAAAAGATGCAAGGAAATATGAACTGTTTGTTGCCTCATGAATGTCTTTTTCTGGATACCTAACCAGATTTTCTTTGACAAAAGGGCCAACACAGATGTAGGGAAAATGGTTCATGCTAGGGCCGCTTTCCTGCCCATGAAGCTTTGATTTCCGTGATGAGTTGGGGAGAAGGGAGTTCTGGATGCAACAGGCCAGCTTGGTGGAGTCCTCAAACCTTCACTTCGGCTCTCTGCAAACCCGTTCCTTCTTGTTTACTCGGTAATTGCTCCTGCCCTTACTTTTCAGCAGGAAACATAACGTGACCTTTGGTATTTTGAAATAACATGATAACTATGCACATCTTCAAAGGACAGGACTGTTGAAGAACAGCTGGGGATGGTGGTGGGAACAGCCTCCCCCTAATATTCAGGCCTGATGGAGGAACCAGAAGAACCTGCAGAGCTCGTGAGAAGCAGTGGGGAAAACTAGGAGTGGCCAGAGCAAACTCATTGTCCCCTTTCATTACATCTGAGATTGACCTTTATTAGTTGCCTGTGGGTATGGAATGGGCTGAGCTGAAGCTCTTCAGAGGAGGTAGAGCCCAAGCACCCATGCAAAGCATGGAAAAGGAGGGAAAGCCAAAGGGAGATTGCACTGAGTGCTGATGATTCTCCCTTTAGGGCCGTGACTAACCACTGTAGAAGCTGAGCACAGTTTTAAAAGGACTCAGCTTTCCAGCATCTGGATAGACCAGGAAAAGATTGTTATTCCTGTTTGTGTGCAACAGGAATGGTGAAGCAGAAGACATCTGAATTCCTCTGAGGATATTGGTCAGAGAAATTAAATTCTTATTATCCATCAGAACCATTGCTTAATGGAAATGGAAGGTTTCTGCAAACCCTAGTTTTTCTGGAGGGGGGGAAAAAGACCTTTCATCTGAAAATCGGACTGTCCAAAAGAAATATTTTGATTCTTGAAAAAAGAAAAGAATATTATTTCTCATTTCTCACAAAATCATTTTTCGGTAGCCTATTCAGAAAAGGCAAATCTTCATCAGAGATAGAAAGACCCTAAAACTGCTTACTTGGCTTTGGGCTTCTGCATGAACTTTGAAAGCACTTGTGTGACAATAACCATGAAGGAAAAAAAAAAAGGATAAGTTTTTGCCATCTGAAATGATCGTGTGAAACATTACCACTGGTATTGATCAGTTCTCTCACCAGGGTGACAATGTAAAATCTTTGATTAACAAAAAAAAGCTGATTCTTATGAGAAGATGACCTACACATGAAGGCTTTGGTCAAAGAAAGGGTTCCCAAATCGATCTCTTTTGTTGTGGGCTAAAAAAAGTTTGTGTGAGGCACTTAGAGAGAATTTCTGATTATAGTCTAAGGGAATTCTTCGTATGGTCCTTATATTGACATCTGATCTCATAGACAGTGCTCCATGAACAAAACCTGAGACAAAGGGCAAGATAACACATCTCATATTCTGAATTTATGACTCTGAGTGCTTCAGATTCAGAGGGGATGTATTCTGGGTTTCACCTCTTCACAGTGCTAAGAAAGGCTGTAGGTTTATGGAGTGAGTCCACCATTTCTTACTTAAGTGTAGAAAAGGGGGTGGTTGGAGACAAAAGGAGTCTTGACTCCTTCCTGCTTCTTTTTCCCTCCCCTCCACACATTAACGTGTGTTGTTGAGTGCAGTAGAAACAGAGCAAGGCAGATGACTGCCAACATTAGCTGCTTAAAATCATCCAGCAACAAAAGGGTACTGCTTTCTAGCACCTATAGGGCTATGGTGTAGCTCTATAGTCGTGAGGAAGGAGCAGTGTTTGTAAACCACAGCCTTCCACCCCTTCTTTTGAAGCAGACGTAAGCTGGTCAACTGTGATGGGGGTGCCAAGGGTGACCTGGAAATTGAGCCTAAATATGTACATTAAAAAAATCCCACCCAAACAAATGATGTTAATGCTTTAAAACAGTGTGTTAAATATATAAAAAAAGGAAAAGGCATTTAAATAAGCATTTTGTCTCACTGTAAATAATTATTTGCTGTAAGTGGGATGCATTTTCACTGTAAGAAGAATTTGGTAACTCGGAGTCCCCCCAGCACTGAGGTTGCAGACACAATGCACCTACAGCTCCCTTCCGAGCAGCTGCCATGGCCTCCAGGCATGCTCAGGTCCTCTGAGATTAGAGTTGGCCACTTTGAAGATGGAGAAGCCTCACCTCGCTGTTCTTGCTAACGCCTCCAGCTCTGCCCTCCTCTCCTGAGGGGATGGAGTGACGTTTGCGGTACAAGCTGGACATCTTGCACGGCTATAATTATTCGCTAATAGTGATCATAAAAAAAAAAAAAAAGAGAGTGTGCACCACTCTCTCCTCACACTTTTGTGTTGGCCTCTTGACATGTTTTACAAACACAAAGGAATGAAGTTTCACAAGAGCCCTGGGAGGTAGGGAACAGACCCCTACAAAGGAGCCATCACGCTACAAGACGCCAGCTAGGAAAGGTGTCAGGATGGAGGTTTGTTTCTGGGGAAAGGTAATCATTGTTTTGGGAAACTTGACAACTGTGCCGGAGGAAAAAGGCTGATGGTGTACGGACATGTGTGGGCAAGCTCTCCGCTGACAGGGGAGAGCTTCCAGTGTCGGCACCCGAATCCAACCATCAATCACGCTGAGGCCATAGGTACGCAGCAAGCGCTCTGCGACCCGGCAGAGGCGGCGCATGATGCAATGGGCACAGGTGTGCAGCAGACACCGGGGAAAGGCAGCAGGGCTTTGCATACATAAAGCGTCTTCCCTCTGAAGTTCTCAAGGCGATTTGCAAGCATTAATTAATTCTCACAACGCCCAGGGATGGTAGGCAAGGCAGTGTCACTGGCAAATTAATTTCATAGGTAGTGTCTTTGATATCACACGCTCATGTGCTCACTGCATAGGATTTGATGTATTATATTATTTCCCCAACACACCTGCTGCCCTTTAGCTCTTCTATACAGCATCCTGGATGAATTTATTATTATTTCTATTATTATTATTGCTGTTGTTACTAGTAGTATTAGCATTATTATGGCAGGACTGGTGCTACAAAGTGGATACAACCGAAGAGAAAGTCATTGCCCCAGAGAGCTCATAATCTAAACCGACCAGATCCATACTTGTGCAAGTCCACGCTCGCACTCCAAGAATGACCGCTGTGAAATACCGCAGTAAAGTTTGTGCTGGGATCGATAAAGATTGGTCTGACTGCGGTTTCTTTTTTTCGTGCAGCTCTGCATTCAATCTGTCTGTGGTACGGGCTGACTGGACATGAAGATGTTCTCACCTAAAGATCTCCTGAGCTGAGGGAATGTGGTGCAGTCACCCGAGAACCC
This sequence comes from Vanellus vanellus, assembly GCF_965231255.1. NCBI lineage: Eukaryota > Metazoa > Chordata > Aves > Charadriiformes > Charadriidae > Vanellus > Vanellus vanellus. The sequence continues at coordinate 5,596,370 of NC_138905.1, forward strand.
TGCGCATTGATACCGGGTTGACATCAAGCAAATATGATGTCTATACAGAGAACTGAATATATACAGAGGCTTTCGTCAATAAACAACATTCTCATAGAAAATTATAAATATTAAGTTTTTTTTTATTTTTCACTTTCAGAATGAGCTTAAATGGAAAAAGAGTGGAAAACGATGCAGGTAAATCTTTCTTAATAATTCAAACTAGCAGGAAATGGAAATTTATCAACCAGATCTATCTGAAATTTACTGGGCTTGGGAACAGGCGCATTACTGATTGGTTTTTACCAATCCAGTGACCCTGGGCATTTAATGGCATGCTCGAAAGCTTGTTTCTTCCTTCTTCCCCTCTTTTCTTCCTGTTGTATTTCCCCAACCACCCTTTCTTTTCCTTACCTGTTTCCCAACCAGGTGATCCCAGCTAGGAGATACAGATTCCTTCCCTCAGCTGGCTTAGGGCACGCATAAAAAAATCACCCTTTTTCACTCAACTGGATATCTGACCTCTTTATAGGTACTGATATATCAGTCTTCTCTTATATGTGACATAAATATTTATCTACCGGGTAACAGAATGCAAGTGCCATGGTTTCGAGCATCACAGAGCTGACCTTCAGTTTGGAATTCACAGGTTTCTTCAGTAATTTATACTGTAGGTTAACCTTACACTTTGTCTTTTCTATCTGTGCCCTGAGGACAAACAAGTAGTCCAATGCCGGTTCCAAGCAACCTGGATTCTGAGTCATGTTTCTTTTGAGATTATTCTGTTCTGTTCATTGGGCCTTGAACTTTAGAGAAGAAAGAGGCTCGGAGGCATCGTATCTGTAGGATTATTTCACTAATTCTTCGTATGATATTCTGAGATCTGGTAGAGGGCTGATGTTAACATGGTTTTCGTCTAGGCCAGGTCCTTGAACTGGAGAGTTGAATTTTGACAACTTTAATTTTCTTCTGTCATTACAGATTGTAGATCGTTTGTGTAGATTGCAAATAATACAGGTGTGAGTATGCTCCCTTGTGGTAAGCCATTTTGTTGTCACATCATTTACTCCATTTCTTTCAAAGTTCATCGTGAAATCATTTGTTTTCTAATAAAGATTGTATCAGTCACACTCTGTGATGATCTTTCAGTATGATAAGCATTTTGGCAGGGCGTCCCATTAGCTCAGGCAAGAAAAGGAAGCAGAGATGTTACTTTTTTCTCACCAGTAACATTGTGTTGAGAATACCCACCAAGCTCCAGAAGATCCAGGTTCAATTCCCTCTTCTGCTTAAGGGGATTTGAACTTGTCTCTCCACTTCCCTGACTGCCCTAACCACTAGGCTAAAGAATATTCTAGGGCAGGGCTTTCTCAGTTCCTCATATTGAAACCATTTCACTTTGCATAGGTTAATCAAATATTCATGGGAACAGGAAGATGGCGAGCCTATGCAAATGTCTATATATCTTCATGGTATAGTCTTTCATTTGGGAGCAGAGACCTGGCTTCCATTATCCACATCAATGAATACTTAAATGAAAAATACAGAAACATTAATAGAAGCAGGCACAGGAACCGAGGACTTCCCCTTCCAGGTGAACACACTAACCACTCAACTAGAAAGTCATTCTCCCTGTGACCCAGGAAACAGTAGAATATGGTATACAAATAAAACTGCTCCAACAAGAGAACTTCAGACAGGTCTGTCCTGAAACCTTGCACTGTGAATATTCACCCATAACTTGAGACTTGGGTTCAAGTTCCTTGAGAAGAAAGCTATGAGCTTTAATTACCAAGGTGTGTACTGTCCATCCCTGGTAAAAAGAAGGGCATTGACAGTATTTCTTGCTCTTGCTTGCCTGCTTAATTTTTTATGCCTCTTTAGGTGATCAAAGGGTTGTTGTGTTGATGAATGTTGTATTTGTTCTGTACAATGTTTGTTCTGTACGATATTTGAATGTTGCCTTTTTTGGCTGAGTCAGATGGATGGTTTATTGCCTTCTGCACTTGCTTCATAATAGTAACTTTCTCACCACTGGTAGATTGTGCTGATGGAGGGTAACTTCTGTTGTTGCTAACTTCGTTGTATGGGGGCTTTGACAGGGAGGAAGAGGCAGATAAAACGTATTCTTGATCTTACATCTTTCTGGCCTCTAACCGCGATGTACCTGGGTCTTGCACCCACCACAGAAGAGCAGTTACATAATGGTGTATTTATCTCACTGTATAAACAGTAAAGATCAGCATGTGGACTCACTTCTTGCCTTTTTGGACAATGACCTTCCCACCAATTTCCAGGTAAAATTCCTCATTATCCTCAAATTATTCTTCAGATCCACTAACTAGACCTTGGAGATGAAGTAAGAAGAGGAACATTTAGCATGGGTTTATTGGGTTTACATGTCAAGGTTTTGGTAGCAGAGGGACTGCAGGGTTGGGTTCTGTGAGGACACCAGAAGCTGCTCTCATGTTAGACAAAGCCAGTTCCAGCTGTCTCCTGGATGGACCCGCCACTGGCCAAGGCTGAGACAATCAGTTGACATTGGTAGCACCTCTGTGATAACATTTAAGAAAGGGTTAAAAAATGCTGCACAGCAGCTGGGAGAAAAAAAGTGAAAAAATATGAGACATACAACTCTTCAGATACCAAAGACAGTAAGGAAGGAAGGGGAAGAAGTGCTCCAGGTGCTGGAGTAGAGAATCCCCTGCAGCCCGTGGTGAAGACCATGGTGACACAGGTTGTCCCCTCGCAGCCCATGGAGGACCATGGCGGAGCAGACATCCACCTCGTAGCTCAAGGAAGACCCCACACAAGTGGATGTGCTGTGAAGGAAACTGCAGCCTGCAGAGAACCCGTGCTGGAGCAGGATCCTGGCAGGAACTGCAGCCCATGGAGCAGATTTTCTGACAGGACCTGTGAACATTTTGGGGGACCCCCGCTGGAGCAGTCTATTCCTGAAGAGCTGTACCCCATGAAAAGGACCCATGCTGGAGCAGTTTGTGAAGAACTGCAGCCCATGAGAAGGAGCCACATTGGAGAAGTTTGTGAAAGACAGTGTCTCATGGGAGGGACCCTGTGCTGGAGCAGGGGAAGAGTGTGAGGGGGAAGGAACACCAGGGATGAAGAGCTATGAACTGATCACAGCTCTCATTCCCCATCCCCCTGCACCACTTTGGGGGACGAGGTGGAAGAATTGTGGAAGTGAAATTGAGCCTGGGAAGAAGGGGGGGATGATGTTTTTAGTTTTGTTACTATTCCTTGTTATCTTACTGTGATCAATTGGCAAGAAATTAAAATAATTTCCCTAAGTCTGTTTTGCCGATGACTATGATTGGTAAGTGATGTCTCTGTCCTTATCTTGACCCATGAGCTTTTCATCATATTTTCTCCCCCTGTCCTGTTGAGAAGAGAGAGTAATAGAGCAGCTTGGTGGGCACCTGGCAGCCAGCCAACGTTAACCCACCACACTGGGTTTTGTCTCATCTCATTTTAAGTATCTGCAACAGAATTGGCCTCATCTGAGCTGATCATCTGGGGTTTGCTGACAGTCAATGGAGAGAAACGAGACTTTCTAGAAGGCAGTTCATCTCATCCTAATGTAGACATAAATACAAAGCAGATGAAACTAATCTTTTAAGTGCTTGTTACTCTGTTGGCTCTTAAGGAAGCCCAGAGAGTGTAGTTCAGATGCGGGTATCCACAGCATAGCTCTCAAGGGCTAAGTAAGATGGCTCATTCTCCTGGATTTTACTATCTCATCAAGATTTAATTGTGGTCTGTGGTTCTGGTTACCCTGAAGACTTGACATGGCTCTGCACACACCCAGTGGCACAAAAGCTTTGCGAAGGGAAAATACTGGTTGTGTCCATAGGACACAATTCAGAGCAGCGCTGAGAGTCCCAACTTGGTAGCAGAGAGCAACACTGTGTGGTGATACTACTCCAGATGCAGAGGCGGCACTGATGCATCAGCCAGGCGCTGGAGTCACATTAGGAGCCTTCAGAAAAGTTAATTAACTCAAATGCAGAATGGCACAGTACTCTAGAGTGAGCTTGTTCATACTCAGCTGAGGTGTCTCTTCCTCCCTTTCTTTATATAAACCAGGAGTGCAAGAGGATTTAGGACCCCTGGACCTCATTGGCAGCTGGATCTCAAAGGTACCCAGGACATGAACCTCATTCCAAAAAGCAGCAGTTAGTTTCCTGCATCCCTGCACATCTTTAGGGCTAAGTTGTTGCAGAAACATATCAGTGTTCAAGAAGGGACAAATTTAAAGGCAACAAGTGTCTTGTGTGTTCTCTTTGTCTTTATATAATTCTTCTTCTCCATTTTAATTAATATCAGATTTATTTAATGGAAATAAAATATACTTACATCTGGCTCTAATACCTACTTTTTTTCTCAGTCAGTAGATCCCACTCCTGCATTTTCATAAAGGCATGTGAAGAATCAGGATGCACATGAGCACATTGATAATGCTGTTTCATCCAGCAACTTGAAGGTGCTTCCCAAAGACGTGATGTATGATTTGAGATGTTGCAAAGCTGAGTCACTGACACTCTGATGTGACTAATCTTAACAATGTGCCTTGATTCCATAATATGTCACCGTAAAGTTTGACACGTTTGATACATTCATTTCAGCATTCCAGTATACTTTCTGTTCCCACAATGAATCTACTCATTGGGAAGACAAATTGTCTGTGGGAAAAACCCAACCCAACCCTTCCAAAAACTAGCTCATTTGCCTTTAAATTTGTCTATGGACCAAATTTTGCCCTCATCAATGGGATGCAACTTCCATTGACTTTACTATTCATATATCCAAAGGCAAAATTTGTTCCTATCTATCAATCTACCTACTATTTTATCTACTATCTGTCTGCTTAACTCTATTAATTAGTTAATGTTTGTAAAACACTCAAAAGATGTAAAGCCCTATAGAAATGCTAAGTATTATAATTATTGTTATCTGGCTGCTGTATCTCTTTACCTATCTAGCTATCTACCTTCTCTATCTATTATAATAACAATAATACTTAACACTTATATAGTGTTCTTAATCTTCAAAGTACTTTACAAACATTAACTAATTAATCTAATCTAGTCATCTTGCAAACAACTCCTTTAACAAACCAGTGGTTGTTTCTGTAAAGTAAAATTCTTTGCAAAATAGAAGAATCATACTTTGGGGGGGGTTATTTTGTTCAGGTTTGACTATGACAAGGTAATAAATATGTATAAAAGCAAAGAAGCAAGAAGATGGATGAGAAAAGCTCCATCACTAGATAACATAGAACTTGCAACACACAATAACACGTCATAAGCAGCTATAGACCATGAAGAGGTCTCCTGGCAGACTTATTTCTGAATTATGTGCTGTCTTAGTTTCAATATAGAGACTTCCTGCTACAGAAATGCATCTTTTTTTTTCCTTGTTCTATATATAAAAAGCCACAAACCATTTCAACCTGTTTCTTTTTTTTCCAGATTATTCTCTAACCAGAAGCAAGGCCAAGCTGAAGTCGGGCTCTCAAGTCCCAGATCTGCAAAGGTATTTAGGCCCCGGGTTGTTTTTTTCCTTGCGGAAACGGTGGCAGCTGTGTCCCAGAATTTTCAAAGTGTTCAGAAGCTGTGATGGGGCCAAGGGGGTCCAAAAATATTAAGAAGAGACCAGCTTCCTTGGAGAATGAATACTCCCCTAAATACCTCTGCGGATTTTCATCGATACTCATATTGGGGGTTGGGTAAAGACAGCGATCGCTGTGTATATTCACAGCATTCCAGAGGCGTAAGGTGAGATCAAAAACCATGTGCAGGTTTTTGGGGGGCAGACTTATAGGTTACCTTTGTGTTACTAAACGTATGAAGGTCACAGACTCAGATCAAGTACTGCTCGCTGACTGTCCTCGCTGCTGAATTGTCACCTAATTGCCTGACTTGGTTTCAGACCATACTCTCCAAGAAAAATCTTCTACAGAGAGGGGTAAGAGAGCTAGTCTGTGCCATTTGGCATTGGCACTGCCAATCAGTTCTGGCCCTGTTACACCAAATAAGTGAGGCACAGCCATCACAAAAGACTATCCAGGCCTTATGCGGCTTACAATAGCACCAGAGAGCAGAAAATAGAACTAAAACAAATATAAAAAAGATTATGTTTTCCACTTGATGAAAGGGCAGGCTTTTTCTTTTTCTTTTTTCTTTTTTGTTTTTTTTTTTTTCTTTTTTTCTTCTCCCCCCCCCCCCCCCCCCCACTTTTTCTTGTGGTATATTTCTGTCTGCCCTATTTATTTATCTACACAGGCAAAATGTACTGGGACAGTTCTGGTAAGAGCTAGCCTAAAAATGAGTTAGGATTCTCCACTGAGCTCCCCACAGGGCAGCCTGGCAAAGAGCAGAACTGTGACCACTATTGCGCAGAGCCTTCTGTCTGTATTGGTTCTGCCAAAAAAAAAAAAAAAAAAAAATCATTGTTTGACAATTTCCCAAAATCGCTTCCTCCAACAGCTAGGTTAACGTAAAACATACTCCCCCCCCTCCCCCAACTAAAAAAATCAACTAACTTTTGTATTCCTTTTGCAGACAGTCTTGCAGCCGTGGGTGCGTGTTGCCAGACATCAGCTTGAAGCACCAACGTGCCCTTTGTACCACTGCGAGACATTTCTGAAGAACAGCTGCCCTTTGTGTAACGGCCTGCGTACGGCTGTCGCCCTGCAACAGGTATGTTTGTAGACGAAAAAGAAAACAAAATGAAGCAATCAAACAAAAAAAGTGTCATTAGAGGAAGGGGGACAGGGCCGGATTCAGATTGCGCATCATTAATTTTGTCGTCCAGACAAGGACGGCATACTGAGTTGGAGCAATTACAGGCAGGTCAGGCTTCCAGTGCAATCAACGCAACAAGCAGCTGCGTTGTTTCTGCGGCAAATTCACAAGACGACGACCTGCATGTGGGTCTTGTCAGTCAGGCATGGGAGCCAGCCAGGCTGAGCTGCAGGTGATACGGCCTCAGCCGCGCACTCCCCGAGCAACCTTGGGCACAAGACCTACTCTAACCCCTGCCTTCACGTCTTTATTTTTTTCCCCAGTGGGGCACTGCATAAAGACAGTGCTTTGATCATCTCAAATGTTATACCCAGCAGGGCTCGAAGAACGAAAGTGCTTAGTTAAAGCTACGGCTGCGGATGAGAAACATGTACGCGGCCCATGTAAACATGTACGCCTCTGCTAATAAGGGATGCATTGAGATATGGGGTATATAGAAACCAAAAATTAAGGGTTGAGGTTGGAAAAAAACGGAGTCAGGAATCTAGGAGGCTTTGCCTAGAAAGGGTGAAGATATCACTGAGCGTTTGCAAAAGATTAAAGACCCCCATAACACACTTGTAGGGCTGACGCATCTCAAAAGTGGATGTGCGAAGCTGATGCAGAAGGAGGACTTTGGATCCCATTTAGAGCAGCAGTTAAGAATTATATATTCTTTGATTTTGTGGGGGTCAAGGTGAGAAGTGGGAGCCCCTGCGTTCACTGCAGAGTGTCTAAACAGAAGGTCCTGTACAAATACAACTCCAACTCCTCTTCCTCCCACCTCCTCCTCCTCTCTCTCCCCCCGAAATGTTCCTGAAATGCTTCTTTGGGCAGGGAAAAAAGCCCCCCGCCCCTTCTCTGAGCAAAAAAAAAAACAACCAAAAAAACCATGTGTAGAAACCCAAACCTCCCGGTTTGTTTGAATTCACTTTGCAGAGCAACTGTTCCTTATATGCGCTCCTTGGTGACGCAGAGGAAGACAGAACATGTTTTTAATTGCAAAGCCAAAGGGTTGTGCATGGGTCCCGTCATGCTTGTGAGAACTTGTTCTTCCCCAGCCCTCCCTCTCCTCCCCGCTGAGACAGCCCTGCCAAAACTCCGTTTGAGAGTGGTCACAGGAAAAACACGAAGCCTCACAGGGATTCGGGGAATAAACGTCAATCTGTCAGAGGTGTCACCAGAACTGGATATATCTGCTGATCTGTTACCACTTGCTAATTACGGATTCGGCAGCTAATTGTCATAAATCTCGGTAAGAGGTGTGGAATGAGACAGAGCTTTCAAAACGGCACGGCCTGGATAGGTTTGCGCTCGGCGAGTCACAAAGCAGAAAGGATCATCCCCGTGCCAGGCTTCTGCCGCTGCGCGGTGCCCCCGTGAATACCTGTATTGTTACAAGTGCCAGTTTGCTCCGAGCAGCATTTCTGACATTCCTTTGCAGGAATGGTGAATGTCCAGGACTGGAATAACCTGAATTGTTGAAGGATTTTGTTTAATAAACCCAGAGGTGCAGGTAGTCGCAGCCAGGCAGATGTTTTACGGGATGAAATCTTGCAGATGTGATTCAGCTAGTCAAGAGTTTGGAGTTGGAAAGAAAGAGGTTTAGGAGGTTTCATGCAGCTTTTGGTATCCTTTCCGATATTTCGGTTTCCCGCCGTCTTACACTAGCTGGTTTAAACCTTTCCCCGCATCTTGAAAGCTACACTTCAGGGTGGAAAAGGTAAAGCCAAGCCTTTAAAATCTCAAAGGCATCTAATTTTCTTAAATGTTGAGCACCTTCTCAGGAAATAAAATCCCTTCAAGGTATCTGCAGCTGAGCATCCAAAAACAACTACTTGAAAGTTTCTGTGGCTCTATGGATCACAGGCTCTGTATTCATCTGAACCAGTCTTCAGGTGATCAGTAGCGCCTGTAAAAGATCAGCACTAAATTTGGGTTACTGATTGACTGGCTTGTCATTTGGAGTGAGTAGAGTTAAGGTTGCATGTAGAAATGTCTCTTTATAATAAGTAACTCCTGATTTTCAGAAATTTTGTTCTGCTTTTTATTTCCTAGCCCTTTTCCTGTTTTCAGCCATCTTTTGTAATGTTTTCATCTAGTCCAAGTTTTTATCTAGACCAAGATTACCAACTATTTTTGGAAATATAAACTAATATCTGTCACATATTCCACTAAAATCTGCCAAATTTTCCAGGTAGAAAGACACAACAATCTATTTTAAGGTTGGTTTTCACTAAAGTTGGCTGAAAACTCTACAGTGGAATGTTTGCTTATTTTTCCAGTTGAAAAAGCTGATTCATAGTAATTCAAACATTTTGCTGAGATGGATCAGTTTTGATTCAGGTGTGACAAACTCTAAGCAGAGTACAGTTAACCTCTAATGATGAGGTTTGTGCTGGAAACTAGACTTGAAAGATGCCATCACCTGGTGGGAACCAGCTCCTCTGAAGAACATCAGCACATTGGGATCGGTGCCATCAGGGAATCAGGAACCTGAAAACGTCAAAACATTTTTGTCAAAAGTTTTGGTGTTTCCTGCCGGGTGGGAAAGGAGACAGAAAGAGGCCACAACACCATTACTCACTTCTTCCTTGAGCTTCCATGTCTGCCCGCCCAGCTGTCCAAGAAGTCAGGATCAATTGCTTTGTCAGGATAAAGTGAAAATGAGGGGTTTGATCTAAATTAAAAAGAAATTTAACATTAAAATATTGAAACCTTCTCCACAGAGAATGATTTCTCTTTACGCACTTCTAGTGCTCATAACAAGCCATGCCCATTAGTGTTAAAGTCCATTAACTGTTCAGTTAAAAAAGTGTTAATCCCTCTATGGGAAATGTAAAATTACTTCTCAGGGATGAGTGGGGAGAATTTGCTCTGTATATTACTAAATCCACATAGGTGAAGGTCTTTCTGACTAAATTCTGCAACCCACATTTCTTTTTCTGAAGGCAAAAGCTTTTGTGTACCAAAAGCAACCATTTTTCCTGCAGAAGGCAGAGATGCTTGTCCACAGACACCAAACAAACAAGCAAATGAACCAACACAAAAATTATCCCCCCATAACTCCAAACTTAAGAAAAGGTAATTGAACCTAAAAATTGGGTCCAAAATGTCTGTTTCAAAATTTCTGTCACTGTGATTTTGGAAAAAACACTTGAAAAGGACCGGACCTGAAATATTTTTTTTTTTTTTTAATTTAGTGAGATACTTTTTAGTTCTAATTTCAGCAAAAACCTCATAGGAAATTTTTTGGGGTTGACTTAAGGCAAGTCATCTATCCTCAGCTATACCTCCTTTGCTTTTTGGTAGTGCATGCAGTCCATGCCAGCCCTGGAATATCAGCTTCTCCAACAGAATTGATGCAATATGTCTAATGAACTGGATCACCAGTAATTTTCCACAATGGAATGACTCTTGTGTAAAAGGGTTTTAAGTAATCTCAGAATCAGGACTAAACTATCAGAAAAATGACTTTTATTGGAGTGTTAATCCTCCATTTAGTGCTCAACTGCTGCCTGAGATAGGAAATGATCAGGAAACACAAAGTGGACCAAAGAACTTAAATCTGTTGCTTTATTCTCCCTGCTGCTTGAGGGAAGCCAAGTAAATAGCACCAAACCATCACCTGATGCAGGTGATTTCCTTCCAGTATGGCCATGTGCCTTCTCCCACTGGAGAGACACTTCTTGTCTCCCCAGTTCAAGAAGGACAGGCATCGGCTGGAGAAGGTCCAGCAAAGATGATTAGGATGATTAGGATGATGAGAAAAGACTGAGGGACTTGGGTCTTTTTAGTCTAGAGAAAAGATTGAGGGGGGATCTTATTAATGCTTACAAATACTTAAAGGGAGGGTGCCAGGGGGATGGGAACAGTCTTTTTTCAGTGGTGCCCAGTGATAGGACAAGAGGTAATGGGCACAAACTTGAACATAGAAGTTCCGTCTTAACATGAGGAGGAACTTCTTTACTTTGAGGGTGGCAGAGCACTGGCACAGGCTGCCCAGAGAGGGGGGGGAGTCTCCCACTCTGGAAACATTTCAAACCCACATGGACGCCGTCCTGTGCCACTGCTGTAGGTGACCCTGCTCTGGCAGGGGGTGGGACTAGATGATCTCCAGAGGTCCCTTCCAACCCTGACCATTCTCTGATTCTGTGATTCTGTGGTTCTGTGATTCTTAGATGTGCGTGTACGTGTTTTGTGTGAGAGCAGGTGTCGGTGGCTGCATGGTCATGTAAATCACACTACCTATTTCCTGACATGTTCTGGTCCCTCTGGAGTCGGCTGGGTCCCAGCTGTACTCCAGCAAACACACATCCTAAAGACCTGCACTGGGTCTTGAAATGTCCATCTCTGACCACCCTTCCCCTTCTTCTGCCCAGACCCAAACTCAGCCTCCGTCACTGATGACAATTGCAGCAGCCAGGGTGAGACTAGTGTTTAACTTAAGGTTGTTTTAACACTTTGGAGACTGCTGTCCTGGGTGATTATATAGTCTTCCACATTTGTTTGGCTGAAAATATGGAAAATTAATTAGTAGCAGAAGGGTATAACTTTGCCAGCCATTAACTGAATTATAAGTAAGTGTTTTCTTTGTCTGGCAATATCTTACCTAGTCCTTGTGCCAAAAATATCTCATAACTTGGTATTATATTCTCTGAAGACAACCTTTTCAATGACTTTATGTGTGAAATAATGTAATACCAGTAGGAGAGGATTTTTTTTCTTATTTCATTTTATTTTTTTGGGTTGATGAAAGGGGACATAGCTACATTTCTGAAGGTCAAGTGTTTGGAACCAAAAGCTGTTTGCTTATCCAAGGTTTGTTTTTTTTTTTTTTTTAAATTGTAAGAGAAAAATAAAAAAACACACCTAATGATAAAAAAAAGGAGAGAAAAGATGAAAGGGAGAACTTTTTCCAAGTTTAAACGCTGTTGCTTACTTACTTTCAGCAAGTAAGATGCTGTAGATGTTTGGAGAAGAAGAGAGAACCAGGTTTGGCATTTGCCTCCAGTCTTTGTTTTACAGCGAGCAGTATTACAGCTGAGACATCTTCCATCTGCATATTTGCTCTAGTACAAAGATTGATGTAGCTTGATATGTGCTGCAATAAAAAAAAGGAAAAAAAAAAAGGAAAAAAGGAAAAATAGAGAAAAAAATGAAAGAAAAAAGAAAAAGAACTCATCCGTTGCTCCAGGCATGTTTTTAGAAGGCAGTTATAAAATAGTCAACTCCTAATTTGCCTGATGTCCATTAATCAACATAGCTGCAATCAGAGGTAAAGCACATTATTGTTTCTCCACTTGGGCCTTCACGCTTTGTCAAAGCTTCTCTGTTCCATTATTTCTGGAGATCTAAAAACCTGGTCTGCTCTAGATGGTGGGTGGGAGCTGAGGATGTCTCCTGTTGACTAGCCTTTTTCTCCAGACCAGATATTATCTGGCTGCTGAATGTTTAGCTGCTCATTCTTCTGGCCATAGGTATAAAATGCAACTTATGGAAACAGGAGGTGGATTTTCAACATGGCAAACATGGGCCAGGCAATGCACTTGGTGCATAACGGATGCCTTGTCCGTTGGCTCATATAACTAGGGGATGGACCGAGAGGATGGCCTGAACTCTTCTCATTCCCCTTGCATGCAGAGGCACACACCATTCAGCCGGCTTTCTGCTGCAAATCGCCCACGAGTACCCGCCTGTTTTCAAAATTAATCAGTGTTGATTTGGAAGCACTTTCATCTGCGTAAACTCTTTTTCTTTCCCCCACCCCCTTTCTCTTCCTCATGCTGAGACAAGCTACCATGGATGCTACAAACACAGTGGAGGTGTTGTCTAGACACCCAGAGCATCTCAACTATTGCTGTGAGCATGAGACTTGCCACGCGAAAAAGACACACATGAGGCTGTTGACAGGCTCATCTCCTACTCTCTTGGCCAAGTCTCCAGCCACAAAAGCCACGTCTAGGCAGTTGGATGTGCTTTCAAATGTCAATGACTGGACTTGATTAGCAAATACAAGAAATGTTCTTGACTGTGGCAAACCCCAAAATTGTCTAAGAGAGAATTTGTAAGGGCTTAAACAAGTTGGTCTGTGCAGTTTGCCTGGTTTTCTTGCCTAGCAAAACAAAGTGATCTGAATTCCTCTCTGCTAACAGGGTTTTATGGCCTTCATTCAGGCATCACAGAAGTGCTGGTTGGAGGGGATGTCTGGAGGTCTGTAGTCCAACCTCTAGCCTAAAGAAGGCCCGTTTCCAACATCAAAGCAGGCCAACCATGGACTTACCTAGATGAGTCTTGAAAACTGCCAAGGGTGGAGATTTCACAGCCTCTCTGGGTGAGCTTGTTTAGTGTGGGGCTTCCTTCCTAGAGAAGAAGCTCTTCCCCGTGACCAACCTGGACCTTCCAAATCACAACCTGTGGCAATGGCACCCTCCTTTAACACCTGCCACTAACAAGAAGAGATTGGCTTTTTGTAACTCTCCATCACATATTTGTAGGCTGACCAACAAATAGATCAGCTCTTAACTTCCTCTTTGCCAGGATAGATGAACTTGTCTCCTTCAACTTCTCCTTGTATGTTATATGATATGGGCCGCTAACCATCTTGCTAGCTTTCTGATGAGCCTTATTCAGTTTTTCAACATCTTTCTAGAGCTGTGGGACCCAAAACTGGACACAGTATTTCAAATGCAGCCTCTGCACTGTTGCAGAGAGGGGGACAGTAATTTCTGTACCGTGTTGGTCACACTCCTAACATAACCCAGCAAAAAGTTAGTTATATTCACTGTTGTCTCACATTCAGTGTGGTATCCGCTTTGATGCTGAACTCAGACTGTCCCCTGCCTTTACTGGTTCATTGGGTTATTCCACTCCGGGTGCAGAAATTTATACTATCTTTTCTGTACTTCAAGAGGTCTCTGCTGCCTCAATCTTTAAGTTTCTAAAAACCTGCCTGGCTTGAAGCCCTGCTGTTCAGGTTTTCATCTAGTTGTAATATGCTTGTAGTTACCAGCTGCTAAATGGACACTGAGCCACTTATGACAAACATTTGAGCCCAGTATCAGGCCAATTTTTGACTTGCCTAGCAGTTTGTTCCTTCTTCAGCGTCCTAATGATAATGCTGTGGGTGACAAATTCCCTATTGTATTAAAGATATATAATATCTACTGCTCTTCCCTTGTCCTTACAGCCAGTTATTTAATTACAGAAGGCAATCAGGTTGGTTAACCATAACGTGCCCTAGAGAAATCTATGTAGACTATTCCTGATTGTTTCTGGTCTTTCAGTAGATTGGAAGTGAACACCAAGAGTATATGGTCCCAGGCCTTTCTAGGGCCTGAGGTGAGGCTCACCAACTTATAGAATCATAGAATCATAGAATGGTTTAGGTTGGAAAGGACCTTGAAGATCATCGAGTTCCAACCTCTCTGGGCAACCTATTCCAGTGGCTTACCACCCTCAAAGTGAAAAACTTCTTCCTAATGTTCAATCTGAACTTGCCCTATTCCAGTTTAAAGCCATTCCCCCTCGTCCTATTGCAACATTCCCTAGTAAAAAGTCCTTCCCCAGTTCTCCTGGAGGCCCCATTTAGGTACTGGAAGGCCGCAATAAGATCTCCTCGGAGCCTTCTCTTCTCCAGGCTGAACAGCCCCAACTCTCTCAGCCTCTCCTCATACGAGAGATCCTCCAGCCCTTGGATCATTCTCATGGCTCTCCTGTGGACTCGCTCCAGCAGGTCCATGCCCTTCTTATGTTGGGGACTCCAGAGCTGGATGCAGTACTGCAGGTGGGGTCTCATGAGAGTGGAGTAGAGGGGCAGAATCACCTCCTTTGACCTGCTGGCCACACTTCTGATGCAGCCCAGGATATGGTTGGCCTTCTGGGCTGCGATCGCACACTGCTGGCTCATGTTGAGCTTCTCGTCAATCAGCACCCCCAGGTCCTTCTCCTCAGGGCTGCTCTCCAGCCATTCCCCGCTGAGCCTGTATTTGTGCTTGGGATTGCCCTGACCCAGATGTAAGACCTTGCACTTGGCCTTGTTGAACTGCATGAGGTTGGCTTGGGCCTACTTCTCCAGCCTGTCCAGGACCCTCTGGATGGCATCCCTCCCCTCCAGCATGTCTACCTTGCCAAACAGCTTGGTATCATTGGCAAACTTGCTGAGGGTGCACTGGACCCCACTGCCCGTGTCACCAACAAAGATGTTGAACAGTACAGGCCCCAGTACCAACCCCTGAGGAACGCCACTCGTCACTGCTCTCCACTTGGACATCGAGCCATTGACCGCAACTCTCTGAGTGCGACTGTCCAGCCAGTTCTTTATCCACCGAGACCACGATATCGTGTGGGACAGTGTCAAACGCTTTGCACAAGTCCAGGTAGATGATGTCAGATGACCTTCCGTTGTCCACCGCCGCTGTGACCCCTTTGTAGAAGGCCACCAAGTTTGTCAGGCATATAGTTCCCTGGTCTTCCCATTCTTAAAGGCAGGCATAATATGAACGTTTTCCATCATGAAGCATTTGCTGTCCCTAATTGCTGTGATAGACAGTGACCTTGCAATCACATCAGCCAGCATTTGCAGCACCTTCAGGTGAATCCCCTCTGACCCTAGTGTTTGAACACATATGGTTTATCTGTGTTTTCCCTCATTTCTTGCTCTCTCACTATCCCTCTCCTTTCCAAACCAGGCTGGTGGTTGTCAGAAGCCTGGGACGAAGCTCAGCCTGTCAAGAGTGAGGCCAAAAAGTTGTGAAGTAATTTTGCCCTTTCCATACCATCCATACCACTAGCTTGTCTCCCATATTAATCAATAAAAGCACATTTCCTCTGAATTTCCAGTTACATGCTTGTGGAACCACTTCTTGTTACCTTTTATGCCCTTAGATGGTTTTAGCTCCAGCTGAGCTTTGGCGTTCCTGATATTGTCCAGGTTCTGAAGCATTAACTTTGCTTCAAGAAAGAACGTAGGAAGATGTAGGATTTCCTGAGACTGTTGCATGGGGACCAGTGTGTGTGCTCTTGCTGCTCATCCTGAAGACACAAGAAGACCCACCAGGTCCCATGCGCCTTAAAACTTTACACACAAGTTTTTCAAGAGGTTTGATTTATGGTTGATGTGTGAAGCCATACAGTTCCTTCCACCCTCTCTGTTCTGCGTGTTGGAAAGCCACCTCCTGTTGGTACGGTACTTGCAGAAAATGTCTGTCTGGTTGAGGGGGAAGTGGGCTTGCAAACCTTCTTTTGTGCAAGGCACAAAGGAAAAGGGGTGGCTTGTAGTCAGCAGCAAAATGAGAGGAGGCTCTCTCCTCTCTTCAAAGGGCTTCCTCTTCCCCTTCTCTCTCTATTGTGAATTCTTTAAAAAGACCACCCTTCCCTTCTGCAGAGTGAAAACATCAAAGGGAATGGTGTGGTGGGGTATTTCCTTGTGAACACTGACTTACCTTACAAAGGTGAGGAGTTCACAGGAGGTTCTTGTGAAGCATGTTCTGACTGCCTGGCTTTGAATGCTGAGCTCACTGGGAAAATGTTCTTACATCTTGAGGCAAGCAGCTTTGCTGCAAAGCCAAATCTCTTCTTCTCCCTCCCACTTTCTGCTTCTCCAGTCACACATTATTTTATTTTATTTTATTTTATTTTATTTTATTTTATTTTATTTTATTTTATTTTATTTTATTTTATTTTATTTTATTTTATTTTATTTTGTTTTGTTTTGTTCTGTTTTGTTCTGTTTTATTTTGTTCCGTTTTGTTCTGGTTTATTTTGTTCTGGTTTATTTTGTTCTGTTTTGTGTTGGGTTTTTTTGGGGCAAAGGTAAAACATTTTAGGCCTTGAGGGTTTTGTGACCTGTTTTTTTTTTTTTGTACGGGGGTAGTTACAAAAACTGAAATGCCACACAAAAATAACGTTTCCTACAAAAAGTTCTTTATAAAAGATTCAGTCTTCTATATGTGAAGATATATTTACTCAGGAGAATGTGAATCTATCCCATTCCAGGATATGGGGAAGATATAATTTTGCTCATGCTTGTCGCAGCATAAGCATTTGATTGTTTCATTGGCTGATAAGCTTAGAAAGAACAGTCAGCTATCAATCAGCTGTATCAATGTCATTAGGATAGCTCCAAACCCCTCAATTTCCTACTGGTTTAGAGCAAACTTAGTGGCAATTAAAAAAACACAGCAACTATGATCTAGGCCGAGAACCTTGGACTCCATTTTTTTTATCTTGTGTGTTTTTTCCTTAAGGGTACAGCTGTTGTCCACAAAATCAGTGGTGAAGGCCCCTATCTGTAGTCAAGGACACCGCAGAAAGACACTCTTCAGCCTATGACTCCACAACATCTTTCAGTGTTTGCTCTGTGGTATGAGAAGTGCATGTATATGTGTGTGTATATATATATAAACAAAAGTAAGGTTTTGATTTACTGTAAATGAGTAAAAATTAATTTTACCCATGAAACCCTGGAGGATGTGTCTCAATGGCTTACCTTGGAGCAAATACACTGGTTCTTACACCCCATTGTCTGCCCCATGTCTTTTTTGGAAGTTCCTAGCCCCGCTGCCAGGACGGTTCAACTCCTCATGCAGCATCTTGGAGTGCAAACTCAGACTGATTTTGGCTGTAGGAAAGTTTTGAGGAAGGGAAGATGAAGGGGAAAAAAGCTACGAACAAATCCTCTCTGCTCAGGTGGCTGGGATGAGTCTTACCAGTCCACCAGTGAAAAGAGCAGAGGAAGCCCTTAATCAGGAGCTAAGTGCAAAGGATTTGATGTATATTTTTTAACCCACACAGTGGAGGTTGGCCAGAGCTCGTGTGCATTTCTGGAAGTCAGAGATGCTGTATGGAGGAGCAGATTTTTGCTCTTGTCAGCACTTTGGTCTGTGTGTGGTTTCCTCATCGCCGTTAGCTTCAGGCGCTTTGGAAATTTTATTCCTCCTGCAAGGCAGAGTGGGAAGGGCTGACAAGGTGGGTTAAAATATTGAGTAATGAGGATAATTAATCAAGGGTCTCCTGCAGAATTTCCACTTTTTTTTTTTTTTTTTTTTTGTGTCTCAGGGCAATGAGCAGACGAGGAGCAACTTCCAGCGGGCCTCCGGTTGCAGTGTGGGTGCTCACCCATTTTCAGGTCAGACTACTTGACCTCGAAGCCTTCTGTCTCTTCAGGTTGGATTGCTTCAGATTGAGAGGGTTATTAATTGGGAGGTAGTCTGAAGGTCACCTTGTCCTGAGGGTATTGTCAATAAGGAGTGGGAGATGTTCCCTGGCTCAACAGATGTGTACCCTAAGAGAATGAGTAGCAGGAGGTGAGAAGTAAAGGTTTCACAGCCTTTTAGTCCCAAATACTTCTGAGTCCCTGTCCTGGTTTGAGCGACACAGGACTAACTTATCTTCTAATGCTTGGGACAATGGCACTTTTAGAAGACTCTAGTGTCTGAATTTGTGAAAATATTTACTTTGTTGCCAGCTCTGGTGTGTGGGTTTCAAGGTCTCAGTGTTTTCAAGCTCGCCAGGTACAGGGATGAGGAGGAGCGAGAGCCGGGCACTTGACCCAAGTTGGCCAACAGGGTCATTTCATATTATGAATGTCACATTTCAGATTAGAAAGTTTACTGAGAAGCTCTCTCTCACCTGTGATGACTGCAATCCCGAGAACTTCTTGCTCCAGTGCCGGACCTCTCAGCCCTTCCCTTCCTCCCGAAGCTGTAGTGCTCGCAGTGTCCCACATTTGCTGTCCACTGCTGGGAGTGCACAGCTGATATAATTGGCTGAGTATAGTCCTTGTATATTTTGTATTGGTATTGGGATGAATATTGGTCCTTTAGTATTATTAATGCTAATAATCTAGTCTTATTCTATTAAATCTGTTTATATCTCAACCTTTGGGTTTCCTTGTTTTTTCCCCATTCCCCTTCCTGGGCGAGGAGGAGTGATTGGGTGATAGAATAATTGCCTGAATGACAATAAATTGTTGTGGGTTCCTCAAACCATAACAGTCCCTAACTGGAGTAAACTCAAAGCTTCTTAGTAAAAAGGGCAAAAAAAAAAAAGTTTTTGCGGCCATCCAGCAACAAGCCATCCTAAAGCCAACCAGCTCAGCCTGAGCCACTGGTCTTCACCAGTGGCTTCATCCTGTTCCTGCTGCAAAATGCTGAGCAGTCCTCGTACATCTGAGGGGCTGCAGACACTGACTGTTCCCCCCAGTACACAAAGACGAAGAAAATTGCAACTGCACACTTTTAATTTTAAGGGAGAAGTCATCAGAATGGAGAGGACAAATAAAACACTTTGGGAAGCAGAATATGGCCTTCCTCTTCCCCTGGTGTTGTTTAGTATCTTGAGGTTACATTTTGGGCTGCTGTTCAGGAAATTCAACTAATCCTGGTAGGAAAACAGTGAAGCGTAACTGCAAGATAAATACATTATTCAAGGACCAACCACTCCTTTAGGCATTTCACCCCTTGGGCCTGAAAACACTTGAACAAGTCTCATGTCACTTGCATATGATATTACTGCTTTTCCCACAGCAAAACTTTTCCTTCCTTGGAGAAAACAATTTTAATTAATTCTCCGAACAACATTTCTGCCAAGTCTAACTGGCCTAGTGTATTCATCAAATTACGGCAGCACTCAGCCTGTGTCTTATAAAACTTGTCATGACTCATTTTCACCCTTTTTGCACCGGTTATAAAGAGATGAATTCAAAGACATTCCTTCTCGTGCAGGTCCAGATTGAAGCATATGTTTAACATAAAGACTGCAGTGATGTATTTTGCTGAATTGGGGCCTTTTATAGGAAAGGCGAATCCAGCCCTTTTTGTCATTCTGTTTTTGAGTAAACATTTCTGCAGTGCAACATTAATTATGGATTCTCCACCTTGATTCAGTATCGCGTTTAGGCTGCTATTCCCTGTTAAATCATCTTCCTTGACATGCGAAATTCAGGCTGCCTTTGTTAGATTAAAGTCTTTTTATCTGACCTGCCTTTAAGCTTCATCTACTTAGTCATATCACTGGGTAGGTAACAGAAAATTGCCAATATGTCACCCAGTGGGTAAATCAATTCATGAAAGGAGGCCTAGTGCTTTTAGATTGACTGCAGAATGGCTCTTTTCTTTTTTTCCAAGCATATCTTCCTCAGCACACCTGGGTATTCCTCCTGAGGGCTCAGGAAAAAAGTTTGAATTGCCTTGTTCTTTATTAGCTACATCCCATCTCTTTTATATTACAGGTGAACGTGATTTGCTCCACAGTGTGTATTCCTAAGAGAGGTACTGAAAGGAAAAGGGCAAATTATCGTCCCAGTGATGGGGAAAGCAGGAAAAGAGCTGGCGGGAATATTATCGCTGCTAACAATCTCGGATGTTTTCTGCATATGTTTGAGAGGCGGCATCCTCCCGGGTGGGGTGTGCATGAGACACAGGTGACCTCTGGTTCGAGGACAAGGCCAGCAGTCTCTTAAACGACAAGTTTTCTTGGGCGCCAGAAGCTTTCAGGAAAAAAGCCTCCGTTTTCAGAAGGCCCCCAATATAAACAGTCTGTCCAGGGAAGTGAACTGGGTAGTGAAGTGTTGGAAAAAAGAGGGGGATTTCTTTTCAAAGTCTATTGCAGGGTCTGTCAAACATCTAAGGCACCCGTGGTAAGAGACCTGAGAGAAGGAGTGGAGATGGATGTTTTCCTTGGGCAACAACAGGTTTCGCAAGAGAGTATTTGGGGAAACCGAGGCAAGAAAATGCATCCGATGTTTTGCTCTTTTCTTTCCACCTACATACATCATTCACAGAATCACAGAATCAGAGAACGGTCAGGGTTGGAAGGAACCTTTGGAGATCACCCAGTCCAACCCCCCGCCAGAGCAGGGTCACCTACAGCAGTGGCACATGAAGGCGTCCAGGCGGGTTTGGAATGTCTCCAGAGTGGGAGACTCCACAACCTCTCTGGGCAGCCTGTGCCAGCGCTCTGCCACCCTCAAAAGTAAAGTTCCTCCTCATGTTAAGATGGAACTTCCTATGTTCAAGTTTGTGCCCGTTACCTCATTTATGCCTTACAAAGCAGAGCAACTGTTTGAGACTCCTTCCTGTGAAGGCTGTGGCTGTTGATGTCTCCTGTCCCCCAAGCAAGGAGCTGTGCAAGGTGCGCGTGCTGAGAAATTTTAGCTTGACCTTCTCAAGAGTGACGGTAGTCATGGGGCAACTGAACTGAGGGGTTTAGTTTCTCACCAGCAGGGCTGCAAACTGCAAAACTGCGGTACTTACAGCTGGAGACTTCAATCCGAGGGAGTCCAAATGCAAGAGGCACAACGAATCCTCCTGGAGAGTTTTACAAGGGAGTGAGCTTTACCAAACCACAGACGTGTATTTTAATGTGATATGATGGGTAGAAGGAAGAGGAGGAGGTAAGACTTTGGATCCCCTTGGTCTCTGCACTCTGCCACAATACGGTGTATGAAACAAAACACTGGGAAGCTCAGTTCTCCCAGGTTACATCTGGACTCTGGAAACAGATGTCCAGAGCCAGTGAAGATATTTCTGCCAAAACTGTTTAGCAGTAGCAAACTGAATTCTCCGTTTCATAAAACTTTATTTTCTTTTACACAGTTTTTGAAATGTTGCCCCTCCATGTACTTGTTCTTCATTATTAATTTTTATGGAAAAAAGCGGTCTTCCCCTCCCTTAGAATTGTAAAACTTTGCCAGAAAGCAGACAAAGCGCTTTTTGGGCTAAAAACTCAAAGTTTTTGAGTAACTACCCCTGACTTTGTACTAATGCTTTTGTAAATGCTTTGAAAATGCAAAACAGTATATGGTTGGTGCTATGAGCTATATGTCTGTCATAAACAACCAATATAAAATTTTTGAGATTCTTCTTCAGAAAGGTATTTGGAAACTGTGACCCTTCGTATTCTCTCACTTAGAGTGGAAATCAGGAATAACTCATTAAAATCTATGTCTTTTCTTCAGTGTAAGTGAAAGAAAAGTCAAAATGCATGCATCTATCTGATATACATTAACCTAAAGTCTGCTATTAAACCACAAGTCATGAAAGACTATGGGAAATCTGAACCCCTGCTGATTTTTGCTAATTCTATAAAGAGTCTATTTAATTTCCTCAGGAAAACAAGGCAAACCTTCCCTTGAGGGCATATACATTTTTGAATGGGCTACAAGTAAGTCCCTAAGGGCTCCGTTATCACTGATCACAGTTTGGTCTGTTGGATATTGCTAAGGGAAATTTAGTGTGATTGTCTGTGATCACTGGCATGTGCTCATACCCATTAGGAGACCTATTCAGCCCACTGACATTTGGTTCCTAGGAGAATAGGGTAGCTGCTCTCAAAACATTTTGAGTTTGCAGTATTTTCTTCCTTCCCATTCCTTCCCCCCTCCCTTCCCCCCATGGTTTTTTTTTTTTTTTTTCAGACAGAGGAGCAGATGTTCAAGATCAGAAAAGAGCTCGTACAGAGAGCTGCCACAGTGGGAAGACAGTGCTGTATGACTAAGAAAATGCTATATAACAAAAGCACTCATCTTCCATTTTTGTTAATTTTCTCTTTTATTCTGTTCTGGGCAATTGTAGGGGCGATGTAGAAAAGCAATAATATCTGCAGCTGCATCTATTGTGCAGAATAAGTGAGATTTTGATATTTCCCTCTAAACCACAGGTGCTTTCGGAGTGTCACAGGTCTGGCACTAAACCCACCAGTGGCTTCAGGAGTGGGGATGCTGCAGTGTGGTTGCCCCTTATGACTCCAGCTTGCCTTTACAGAATACAGGGCAGTCCCCAAAATTTCTAGCTCTCTCTCGGCGCTGACATTTGCAGTCTTGAGAACTGGTCTCACAGGCATCAAAGATTAAAGTTGATGGATATTTGTGGTGGCAACTAGTAGTGGCACTTGTATTGATGGTGACAGGGAATAAAGAACAAGGTTCTCACAGAGGTGTCTGCTCAGTGTAAAATATCAAAATTACTTTCTTTTCTGCAGAATTTGGATATAGGTCTCACTGCAACTTCCTTTTCTCTGGGGTTTAATGAAACTTGGGCACAATTGCTCTTTTGCCAAGATGAGCAGAACTACAGGATAGGATTGGGAAAACAACCTGTAATAAACCCAACATAAAGTTCTAAAGTTTATATAGCAAGAAAAATAAAAGGAGAAAAAAAATAAATTTAAGTTTTGGTTAAACCACCAAAACCATCTAACACCCTCTCTTCGTTCTTCATATAACCTTCTGGTTCTTGTTTAGCGTTAGACCCAAACAGACCCATTTTTCTTTTCCGCTCCCACCTCACCGGTTTTAATGATTTAGCCATTTCTTTCAATAGAAGAGAGTGAGTTGCGGAGGCCAAAACCAATGTGGCTAATCCTTGCCTGTGCATTTTCTTCTTGTAGGCCTGCCAGATCCCAGTGCTTTGCCTAGAGACTTTCTCCGTTAGGACAGATTGCAAACCAACTTGTTTTCTTCTTGTATGTGCGTCAGCGAGGTGTTTATGGCTAGTCCCCAGAAAGGGTGGGGAAACAATCCAGGTGTGAAAATGCATGCATGTACACGCTTGCAGTTCAACCGTAACCATAGTTGCAGACAGCTTTCTTTTAAGCTGTAGCTCTGCCATCAGCTGGTTCCAGTTCTGCATTTGAGTGCTGCTGAATTGCCAGCATTTATTTAGGTGCCGTTTTGCTGAAACTGTGGTCCGCTAAGCAGAGAAATACGACCGTTTCTCACCCGTATGCAGCTGGGCGTTTGCGTTAGTCTGTGCTCCACACAGAGGCCACAGCAGCCTGGCACTGTCATTTGGCATGACTTGGTTTTGTTCTAGAAAATAAGTAAACCAGGTTTGACGCGAAGGTTTTCCTTGTTCATACGTGTTTTCTTTTGTCTCCTTTTTTTCTTAAATTCTCTGCTTCACAAAGGTTGGGTAACAGTTGAAATGAAAGAATAAGCTGGGAAAAAGCAGCTTTAACCACTAAATGCTTTGGCAGATAAAAGAAGAATCAGCTGTTACCTGAATGAAAGGACTAAGGACATGCAGCTGTCAGTAAAGTCCTACTCACTTAAGTGGTTTAGATCTTTAGTAATGGCCAAAACCAATGAATCAAGGGAAAAAAACGCAAATGATGGACTGCTCTGCAGTTGTTTGGTCTACTTACCATTCTGGCAAAATTTATCTGGACCTTTGGGGACTGTGGAAAAACAGAGCTGTGCCCTTGCAAGTGAGGTAGCTTGGCCTACCATGGTTTAATGCATACCCAAGACAAATGGTAAAAGATGACTATGCCACTAAAGTCCTAAGACAAAGTGCTATGGCAGAGAATTAGGAGAAACATCTGGAGGAGAGCCCAGGACACCTTCAGAATGGTTTTCTCTTTATCTTAAACTCAATATCCTGAACCAGAAGGACATCCAGTTAGCAATCAATAGACAAGTGTGATCACAGTTTCTGCCTGCTTCCTTGGTATATTACGAAACACTCCGAAGTTTAATTTGTGAGAGCTTACAGTGTCTCTGGAGGTCATTGGAAGAAAGGTCCTATCTGCAAATATTAAGTATTATCCATCTGGAAGAAAACACTTCAACAACAGAGAGAGATTCCTTAAACATAATGTGGTTTTCCAGTGGAATTACTTCTCATCTTCAGAGTATCACCTGTTGCATAAATACATTGCTACAAAGGTAACAACTAGGAATAATGTTTAAAAAAAAAAATCCTTGCGTTCCCAAAGGCAAAATAGTTCTGTGGTGTGAAGATACGACTCTCACCTGACACAGTGCCATTAGTTCAGCTGAAGAGAATTGCCTATGGGCAAACATCAAACCATGATGGATTAGGTTATGTTTTTTTCCACACAGGTGTCTCTGAGTAACTTTTCGTAAATCTTTGGAGATGAAAAATCGGGGAATAACTTAATCATGTTGTGTTATTGAAAAGATTTACTGAGCAGCACCCAGTGGATTAATTGGGTGGTCCTTAAAGAGCCTAAAATCTGGGGGGTTGCTGTGGTTGTGAAATCTGTCTTTGCATGGAGGTGTTGTTTCTTTTTTTTTCCCTCTCTTCCACCAGCATTGGGGGTAATAATTCTGCAAAGAAGAATACGTGGTTGGTGACTTATCATAATTTTTTAAATCACTAGTAACTGTCACATACTACATGCTACAACAAATGAAACTGATCTGTGCAGTGTGTTGGATAATGGAATGGTGCTAATTAGGAGACAGTGAGAATTGTATCAACCCTGTACAACTGTCACAAGCAAAACCATGGAGCAGCCTAGGGAATGGTTATAAAGAGAGTATCATGGTCTCAACACTGCCTAAAGGGGAAGTCTCATAAAGCTTCACTATAAAATTTATCTGACAGATTTCCAGGCAGTAATTATAACTCTGATTTATATGTGTTTAATATTACTTCTCCTTTTTTTTTTTTTTTTCCTCAAAAGACTCTTGGAAGCTTCTTGTATTGTCATTCTTTCTTTCACGAAAAGGGAGCCAGGCAGCTGTGATGTCACAGAGCTTTCTCAGCATTTGCATTAGGCTTTCTTTTTTTTTTTTTTTTTAATTTTCAAAGAATATTACAAACCATCTTCAACCCACAATTCTTCACAGTTGTTCTGTCCAATGTGTAGGGTCATGCCTACACAAAACAGTTAAAGACTTTTTTACTGTAGTGAGACATACGAAGAGTCACAAATGTCACAGCGCTCAAGAAGAGATCTGTGAAAATATTCCCACGTGCACTTAGTACAGATCTCTTGAGCTTTGAATGTCAGGACACACAGAGCACTGAGATTGCCAGGCCATAGAAGAGGGGAGGGATGTGCAGTTCAGCACCCCACCTTCCAAGGAGGCTCATTTTAGGATCCCAGTCTTCCTTCTTCCAGGTATGGGTTAGCGCTGTGGGGTCCCTGCATGTGAAAGGGGCCACCCGGCTGTCTCAGGCATCCAAAGCTGTAGAGCAGACGAGAGGATGCCATCTGAGGATGCAAATAAGTGACAGGTAGACCCAGGGAATGAGGTGGAAACACCTCAGCGAGTCTCCCTTTCAGAGGCGCAGGCTTAGAAATGTCACCCCCAAGGGTAAGAGGAGGGCTGTAGAGGGATACAGGCACTGTGAGAGTGCATCTTTCTATGGATTGTTAAGCAGCAGCACAGGAATGCCATTGGCAAACCCACCGTGCGAGATCACAGAGTCCTAAATATGACACTAGGACATCTCCAGGGCCTAAAACAGGAGAGGAAATGCTGTATTGAGCAAGTGAGTCAAAGCAATTCAGCTTTGGTGACTTTAAAGGCACGGTACTACCAAGCTGAAGCTGCAACTCCCCTCCGTGCTCCATGAGAAAAGCAGCTTCCAGTACCCTGGATGTACAAAATCATTGATAAAGGAGTCAGGACCAGGCCAAAGAAAGGACTCATGTGGATGTTGGTTATATACTTCAAACTGTGATCGTGGTCTTTCCCCGTTTTCCTCCCTCTCCCCAGATGCCCTCATTCAGCAGATGTGTTCAGAGCATCCCAGAGCCTTGCTGACAATTAAGGCTCTTACTGATACAACGGATCTCAAATCAAAGTGTCATTGTGCTGGTGAGCCTTCAAGGAGAAACCCCAAACTTTGCAGCAAGAAAACATAAACTGTGTTAAGCCTGAATTTTATGTTACTACCAAGTGTCTTGATTTTTATTCAATTCACTCTTTAATACTATTTAGGTAATTTTGCAGGGGAAATGCAGCAGTCAGAATGTCCCTTTTCTTATGTTCTTCAAAGTATTACCTGGAACATGAATGCAATTATCATGTCCACTTGACACATGGCTTTTTATGAATACAGGGACAAAACCCAGAAACTCTTTCTCTCTTGACGCCTTGGTGATGCATTGTCAGAGTGGTTCAGATCACGTGTTGCTAACTTGCATTCCCAGTCATCAAAGGCAATGACAGAAGAAACAAAATGCCCTTCCTGTGGAAGTCATTGCATGCCCTGTTGTCACAGTGGAGCATTAAGACTAATTTATATATGCCTTCAGATCGAATCCAGGAGGAATCGTGCCAAAAACCACACCACGCTTAGCTTCACAGAGGCAGCGTTTCTCTCTAAACCACAGCTGATTAACACTCTCTACCTGGGCTTTGTGGAGGGACAGCACAAGGAAGACATTACTGCCTTCAGCTCTGCGTCACTGCTCTCTCTCCGTCTGTGGCATGACCAAGGCCTCCTTGAAATAAGCCACAAATTCTTCCTGGCAACACTGAAAATCTGATTACACCACCAGGGCACTTCATTTATTTGTTTTTATTAGAAATAGGACATGGGAATGAGTAATCCCTGTTTTGCTTTCCTACCTCTAGCCTACAGGGAGCCGCTGGTCCTCTCTCAAGGAATGGGGAATGTCAACAGAGAACCTGAACAAGAAGCTGCTGTGTTGTTTTGCCAGGAGGGTGGCAGAGTCCTTCAGGCTTCTGTGCTCCTGTTGGTGACCTGTGGAGTGGATCTAGATGATGGGCTGTTCCCGTCAGCTGCCACCTATTGCTTGCGGACAAGACAAAAGGCTGTTTGGACAGCAGATGAGACCCAGACCAGACCTCTACACACAGCTAATTCCAGAAGTAGCTGCAGTGGCTTATTTAAGAGCAGAGGAGATAGCAAAGCTGGAGTTTTACCTCCAACTGGCCACAAGGAACATGACAACCAACACGAGAACAGGTACCCACATAATGTTGACCTTAGTGTTATCACCATGCAAGTGCACACAGCAGGGAAGGGAGCCAGCTCAGTATGGGATCTTGCAATGTTTAGAGGAAACTGGTCTGTCCTATGCAGCGCTGACTAAGCCAACTCCTTATGTATGGTCCAGTGTGTCTCTCCCCATATTCACACTGACAACGACTCTTCAGAACTGGTATATCAGTGACTCCTAAGAAATATCGCTGGCTGATTACCAAGGATCAGAGAGAGCTGTAGTCACCAGATTTTGCATTGAGGTTCGAAGTGTTCAGATACACAAGAGGGGAACAGAGAGACGTTGCAACCAAGTGTGTTTGCTGTCTGACATTTGGCTCCACATCTGGGCTTCTGGATTCCTGGAGATTTATTTTTTTTTTTGTGAGAACCAGAGTTTCTGATAGTAATGTGGAGTTTCATGTTTGGACTTCCAGGGAAAGGTTCTCAGACCAATTCTCTCATTCCATGAGAATATTGGCAATTTTTTGGCAAACCGAGAAGAGAAAATTGTCATGTGTTGACCAAAGAACAAAGCTGTGTAAGGTCGTTATGATTTGTGAGTATGATTAATCTTGGTGGAGGTAGCTCTTGTGACCAAACCCCTGACATTAAGGCTTTTGAAGTAGCCTTTGAAGCAGAAGTGCTTCTTGCAGAGTATTATTGATCTCAGCTAAAGATGAGACTTTATCAGGTTGGTACTATAATTTTGATGGTTTTTAGCCTACAACCCTCCAAATCAAGACAGGAAGGTGAAATTGTCCCCATCAAAAAATGGTGACATGAAAAGAGACAGAAGGACTTTTCCAGGCCAAAGAACATCATGTTAGACCGAATTTAATCACATCATTGCTGTCCATGCAATAAGGAATTTCCCTCTAAAGGTGGATGGAACTTGTACATTAGAAGTGTCCTCAGGAACTCCAGCGAATGCTAAATAAATTGACCCGCAACTCCTGTTGTTACTGGATTCTGGAGAAGCCAGTCTGGTGTATGGAAGGATGTTCAAACATCTCTGCTGTGTTTATTATTCTCACTTGCACTGAGGTCAGGCTCCACGGACTGTAACGGAGATATGGCTCTCACCCACACACGGCAGCTGCTTGAAACTGTATAGCTGAGGTCAGTATTGTCCTTGTACCCACACCCCCATTTTATTGACTTACCAGCCAGATGACTAAACAGTTTGTGAAGCAGCTCCTGAATTAGTACACTTTTTGACCCAATGGAAACAGGAGCAAAAAATAGTTAATCAGCCTGGTATATTAAAATAAACTCAAATTGTGTCTCACAATATTGCCATGAAAACTGCAGTTGTTCATACTCTGCTTCAGACACTTTTGCTGAGGAGCGGCAATCTTGGAAGAGCGACAGTATGGAGAGAGGGGAATTTCACAAATTCGCCATCTAATTTTAATCTACTGCTGCAGGAGAGTCAGAGCTCATGTAACTTTGGGGCTACGCTGTTGCAACTGAGCTGAGCCTCTGTCTCAATGGTTTTGCATTTGTGTTGCCAGCAGACTTTATTTTGCACTGGCGAAACACCAGGTCTTTCCCTAGTAAAACCACCCCGTGACATTGCTTCTGGAAGACAACCACAAAACCTAATCCCTTAATCCCACTTGAGAAAGCTGTTTTAAATGGAAAGCAGAGTTGTGTTCACTTCCATACTCACATGACTGATTCTGATCTCAGTTATGCCGGTGCAAATTGAAACACACACTATAACATGGCAAAATTTGCTCTTGGTCTGGCCCAGATAACGTAATTCCCATCTGTGTATAAGGTAGCTCCATGCTATGCTGATAGATGCGTCAAAGACTCAAGAGACAATGTGCACCACATTACTGGCAAAAGCATGAACTGAATTAGGAGTTATAATTTCAAAAAGCCTTTTTTTTTTCTTTTTTTTTCCCCTCACTAATAGAGAGAGTCTAGGCCACTTATCTGCAGTACTAAAGATTCATGTTCAAGATCATCTCTGCTTGCTTTGGAACAAATTCTCAGATTTTTAGCTCTTTCCCTAATATGTAAGCCATTCTCAGATGGGTATTTCCTTAATTACTTTTTTTCCCCTAACCTATGTTCTATATTGTATAAACTATAAGATAAACTCCATCTCGCTCCACAGCAGTGATGTGGAGATCCAGAATCATGACTGTTTCTCAAGTTATGTAAAGTGGTGGTTGCAGACTGTATGCCCTGCATCTTGAATGAGGATTTTTGCAATGGAGGGCATCATCTCTTCATGAAAAAGACTTAGAAGGTCCAGGTCACATGCCAGGGTCATACAGAAAAAAGGTCTAAATAATTTTTAGAAATAAAAGTGGAAAAAGAGACTACAAAAACCTCGCTTTCTTGGTCTTAGAAATGATCAGGAGGAAAATCTTTGTCTTCCATCTCACCACTTTGGCATATAGATGTAATTCATAAAGCGTATTTCTCTTCTACTTTCTGTGCTTTTTTTTTGTCCTGTGTACAGAGCTCCTGTTGCTCACTGTGTGTGTTGGGTATCATGGAAAGGCAGAGAAAACGAGAAAGTCTCCAGAGAGAATAAGGAAATGTCTGCTGTGCTTCATAATGGCTTGAGCAAACCAGCGATGACATTTAAATAGTGTTTATAAAGTGTATTTAAGTCCTTGGCTGAAGCGAAAAGGCATTATTATTAATATCCTGTGGTTTCTTATGAGGCTATATTTTTTAATCTTAAATATAGGTGTCTTTATAATAGTTTTTACAGAAATAATACTTTTTTTTTTTCCCCCGTGGAACTGGCTAAACCGCTTGCAGCTGAGGCAGCAGAGGATACATACTGCCGTTGTCGCAACTTGGTGCTGAAACTGCCCGTGACGTAGCAGGACTCCACGTAGGCGAGTTCTTGAGCTCAGGAAGAACCTGAGAGCTCATGCCTTGCTCCCAGTAATATATGTTAGTTTTTATTTATTGCTTTAACTTCATTGGGTAGGATTAATTTCACCTTATTGTGTCCGTCAAAATTGATGAAATACATATCTCCTGACAGCCACTGGAAATTGTTTTCACCTCATTTAATGCCGTGTCTTAGACTATGAGGAATTCCTCCCTTTCAAAGTCTTTTTAAAGGCAGATGGATTCCAACCTAAGAGTTTTAAATGAGGCTATTATTTGGATTAGTAATGCAAGGTGGTTTCATAACTGATTTCCACAAGGCAAAACACACAATGTCATGGAAAATAGCACTTATTAATACTATGGGCCAGATCTGATCCAACAGAAGGCAGAGGAATGCTCTGACTAAACTGGAAGCAATCCCAACGCTCTGTGATGCAACCTAGCACAGAATAAGACTGCTAGAAACGGGACAAAACTGACAGGTTCACTCTGTCTCCTTGCAACTGCTAGGATTTTTCCTTGTGAAACGGTATGTTTTGTCTTATTCACGTGTGTTAAAACATAGGTTTTCACTACTGCTTTTGTCACACTCTTTACAGTCAAAGTGATTTCAGTGCGAGAAAGAGTTTCTAATACAGGTCTGGTCTAGGAGAGCAAATGTCTAACTTTTCCACCTAAGCAATCACTCATTTTATCAAGAGGTGGTTGCAATGTGAAGCAATATTCCACAGATTTATGTTCGCACTATTTAGTCCTAATGACAGTAGTGTCAATACAGAATCATACATGGAGACTTATAGAATCACTTATAAATTTTGCTATCCACAGATGGCCATTTTAGTTACATTTATTATCCAAAATCCAGATTGGGACTACTGTGTCCTGTCCTATCCTATCCTATCCTATCCTATCCTATCCTATCCTATCCTATCCTATCCTATCCTATCCTATCCTATTCCACTTCCCATGCAATAAGGAACTCCCCAAAGTGAGTTACTAGTCTGTTCTTTATCTCTAGCAGACAACAGAAACTTTGTAGTCTTATTTCATATAGAAATGACACAGTGAAAATGGGAAATGATCACAATTAATCATTTGCAATAATTTTCCTTGCTAATAATATTTTTTCAAGTCATGTCAAATGTAGATTTGAAAATCGTAAGCAGGCAACGGCAGATTTGTGAAAATGAAAAAAAAGGAAGAAAAAAAATAGTGGGCAAAAATTATGGCATTTTTCTTTCATTGAAAAATGATTTTATAAAACCAAGAAAGATATTAGCAAAAAACCATCAGTACTAATACTTTTTAATTTTATATTTTTCATGATCTTATCAGGGGTGGTAAACAGCTTTTTTAAATTATTGTTTTGTACTTGTTTTCTTGAAACCTGATTCTGTATGAAATGAAACATCATTTTCAGTTAAGTATCAGTAAATGTTTTAGAATTACATTTTATTACAAGTCTTATAAAATATTGATTAAGATATCCAAGTAAATTGCAACAACTGAAGTTAGATCCTCTCTTAATTCTGCAAAAGGATATATATGTTATCTTCTCAAAAATTACACTTTGCTTCCTGTTGTCCTGATTTTATTTTTACAATTGATTTAATCAGCTCTGTAAAGTACTATGAAACCAAACAAGTCATGTCTCAAGTTTTGCATAGTAAGTAGAAAAAACACGTGTGTTTGTGCCGTGTGTACGAATCTGTCATTTTTTGTCATATTCAACAGAGAAATCTTGATTTCTTGTTAGAAGGATAAA
The DNA here is from genome assembly GCF_965231255.1 of Vanellus vanellus. Taxonomy (NCBI): domain Eukaryota; kingdom Metazoa; phylum Chordata; class Aves; order Charadriiformes; family Charadriidae; genus Vanellus; species Vanellus vanellus. The sequence continues at coordinate 5,628,496 of NC_138905.1, forward strand.
TATATAAATACAGATACGCATCCGTATGCAGCTCAGGAATTTCCCAAGATTTCTAAGTGTGAGAACTTCAAATGTAAATTAATAAATATGTATTAAAATATTTAAACACAGGAGTGCTTTTCAAAAGTGCTGAGAATATTACATTTCCCAGGTATGACACTGCTCGCTCCTAACTTTGGGAAACGAAGTCATTCATTAAGATAATTAAAGTATGTAAGACCAACTTTTGGTCTCATTATTTTTAAGTTCTTTGTCCGTAAATCAGTGTTGTAGCTCATTTCAACACTTTGAATGACCATCTCCTTCAAACAAAATTAAACTAAGGGACTCCGAACCCGATTGTTGTCACAGGAAAACAATATGAACCCTTCTTCATGCTTTTATCACCACTGTCATTAACTATTGGCATGCGTAAGAGCACATAATGCACGCTAAGCACTGACTTCTCTCTATTCCAGACTAGGTTATAACCACCTGAAGAGGAAAACCCCAAAAGCTGCTTCTACCTCTACTTGCTCTAAATACATGGGCTGCTCAATGGTGGTGTTCAGTAAGACAATGCATCAGTTTCCCTGCTGAAGAAAGATGCCGTTTAAAGAAATCAGCCTTATTATGTCCCAATGACAAGCATAATTAAGAATGTCTGTCTCTGAAAGGCATAAGAATAGAGGGAAAGCTTTTGTTCACCTGAGCACACTACCATCCTTGACCCATCCAAGTAATTTAAGCCCTGGCTGAATTGGACAAGGACAGGTGTAATTGGGCCCCAGTCTCGGCTGCTTCCAGCCTTGCAATTACCCTAATAAGGTTGTCTGTGGAGGGGTCAGTAGCTAGCGGCCAGTTTGGCTGGAGCCTTCTCCAGCTGTCAACAGAAGGAGAACAAGGAGTCCATTGGGTCAGAGCGCGAGACGAAATGAATGCTGGTAATTGATCTAGTGACAGCAGCGTCTGTCCTGAGACGAGAGAAACGGGCAGCTGCAATGAAAGACTTGATGCCAACCCCTCCTCCCCCCACCCCCCCCAAAAAAAAAGTCCACAAAGAACTCGTATGTTTCTGAAGATGTGGCAAGGGGGGATGTTACGTGGGTTTTAAAGGGCATGCAGTCACGTGGACATTAAACGTGGACATTTCATTCAGCTACGCACAACGGTGTTGCCATTTCTGTTCATTTATGTGAAATGAATAAAACAGGCCTTTCCACAGGCTTTTTAACTCTGCCCTCTCAGCCCACTCCCTCCCAAAACACCCAAAGGCATTCGCAGTCCATAGGTAAGGATCCATAGGTAGTGTTGACAGATGGGCAATTATGTCCTCTTGGAGCTTTCCAGAAAGATTCTGGATCTACCCTTGAAAATACTTTCCCAATTAGTGGTGTGATTCAGTGTGTGTATTCTGAGCTTCATTATTTCAGGTGGGCTGAAATGTAATTTTAACTCGTCCTTCCATTGCTCTGTTCTTGTGACAGTTTTTAATTAAACATAGTCTTTAATCAATTAAGTGGCAGCTGCAAGTAATGTGTTAGTGCTCTGAATGTGTCTTTAGAAATATCCAAACTTGTCGAGAATGCAAGTTCAAATACCAGCAGGGAAGAGACTGCCTTTCATCCTTTCTTTGAATTCCATGAAATTTCCTGTCTGGGTCTACACATCAATATCTTGCCTAGACATAAGAGACAGACTTTCAAAAACAATTCATCCCTCCTCCCTTTTCTATCTGCATGGTAATTCAGGATAGTAGAAATAATAGTAATAAGAAATATTGCAGCTGGAGTTAGGGGTTGCAGCTCTAGAGCTTGAAAAAACCCTGTTGATTGCTGGCAGAACTTACCTGTTTGGAAAGGGTGTTGATGGTGTTGATAAAGGCCATTGCTTATCATCACTTTGACTTCAAGGCTAACACAAAACATACATGTCCCTTTGCATAATTAAGCTTATGGTTACTTGTAATAATGGTAACAATAGTAATAATTGTTATTACTCTTTATAGTTGAGGTTAGAGATTACTTTCTGCCACTTTTTACAAAGATATAACAAATTATGTACAGTTACCTTAGTTAGGCACCTAAGATCCAGTGTTTCTCTACAAGGTAATCAGCCTAGGGTCTCCTTACATATATTTATTTACAAATTGAATAAATTCAACTGGGTAAGCGTGAGCGAACAGAACTGCCATTATACACGTGAGAAATGAGAACAGAGACACCAGTAGGTTATGGGTGGGATTGCCAAAAGTAAGAAGGTGGAGGTGCTTACTGGAGGTGACAGCAGCAGGCAAGGGATTCAGCCTTTAGGGGGGTGGCTAAGAATTAAATGAATTAAGATGAATTCTGCCTGGGGGAACCTCCTACTCTTCATCCTATCAAGGGACTCCGGGGTGACTAGCTCAGTTGCAGATGCTGAATCTTGAAGGATAGGTTGGCAGAATCCTGCCTGTGACTTGTGCATGTTCAAACTTGGAGTCTATGGCACGGTCAGAAACAAGGTTGACTTTTCTAATGCTCGCTTATGAATGAACCCAAAGAAGCAAAGTGTCTTTGCAAGGGCACATGAGAACTTGCCAGCAGGAAAAGGGAATGAGACCACATGCTGCTTTGCATTCGTGTCTTTTGCCATTACATTCTGCATGGAGGTCCACAACCCCCAAAATGTTGAGATCTTAACACTACTTCTCGCATATACATATCCAGCAGGATGGCAAATTACAGTGATATGGAGCGTGAGCTTCCATTTTACAATCGCGTGCGTTTAATAACCACAGAGCTTAGTGCCATTGGAGCCGACGTCCTGCAACTGCTGATCTGCCTAGCAGGGAGGTCTCTGTGCGCGACATCAACTTGGGGAACTGGACAGGCTTGCTCTGACAGCGTGTCATGGCTCCATGGACCCTATAGTTGCCCTTCCCCTACTAAAGGGAGTGCATGATGATAATAATAATAATAATAATAGTAATAATAATAATAAAAAAAAATGTTGGCTTGCAGTATTTTTCTTTTTCTCATCCTTATGCCACAATGCCAAAGAAGTTAGAGAGAACGCTGGCTACCCGAATGATGGATTTATGACTGCAGCTGACGCCTTTTTTCCTTTTGTGAATCAGAAGTTTTAAAAAGCAGGCGTGTGTCTCCTGCACAAATAGCCTGTATTACAGAGCGCATCAGGATCCAATGCACATGTCGAGGCCCATGCTGAGCTCAGTTCAGAAACCAAGGGCTTGTCCACTGTGCAACGCCTCACGCACTCGTCAGACATCAGAATCCCTTGGGTGCGTTAAACACGCTGAATACAGTCTCTTTTCCCTATGAAACACATCTGGGAGTTGGAAAAGAAAGTAATTTTGGGGACGTAATATCTTCGTAAGTTGTGTTTTCATTTTTTTGCGGGTTCTACTCAAAGAAATTCCACTCGGATGCTCTTTCTTCACCTAAAGGATATTTTATTTCAGGGCACAAACTACATTTGGAGAGTAATCATATTTTGAGGTGATACATTTGACTTTCTCTGGTACAGTAAATTTATCGAATCAACTTTTCTGGACATAAAGACTATATTTGCTGGTGTAATCGGGTTGTAAGAGCTTAGAATGAGATATGTAAACTTGTCCATGAAATTGGGCGCCCCTAGAAACCTCCCTCTAAGTTCTGTTTTTTTTTTTTTTTTATTAATGACATTCAAAAATGAAATGAATTTGCATACAAGGTTTTCTGTCCCTATGTTCAAAAGGATTTCAAAAATTTAAGGAAATGTCCTGAAACTCACACTCGAGTGAGGTAAAATGTTTGCAAAGAAGATCCAAGAATGGGAAAAGCTATTTACTGTGCTGAAGATGCCACCTTAACAATTAAAAACTCACATAGCAAAAAATAAAATAAAATAAAAAAAAAATCAAGAGAACAGTGGATAATTTAATGTTTTGCCAAAAGTATCATGAAATAGGAAAACCAAAAAAGGAATTAGCAGAAACTAAAGAATGCAGAAACAAAAACAATACAGATTTAGAAAGAGCCATCGAAGCCAAATCGTATGAACATTGAAATGGATTGTCTTTCACGCCTTAGGAATATGCAGGCTATATCCCAAAGTAGCCACGGTGTGTAATGAACACTGCTCCAGCACACTGCAGCTTCTGGGGAGCCAGACCATGGACAAAGGCAGTCAGGCACTGGGGCCAGTTTTAACTTTTTGTTTTCTCTTCATCTCACTTTTCCCACTGGATATCAGACTGTTTTCTTCCACTTTTTGTGAACTTTTCTCATTAGGTTAGAAGCTTTCTGACAAAGAGATCATCTGTTACATGCTTCTGCTGTGCCTCAGGCAAAAGGACCCCCATATTTCGGTGAAAGCTTTTACAGTTGCTATAAGAACAATATAGCTGAATCCCACATGGAGTTTAGTTAGTGCACATATTGATCTTATAGATGTGATACTTGTGGCTGCCACTGTATATACAATGATAAGAAATGGCCATGATGTCTCTCACTTTTCCCTTGGCCTATGTTCAGTTTTTTCCAAAGCAACTATTAAACCACTAATGAATAAGAAGGAACGATTTTAACAGAGGGACATCTAAACTGCTTTTCCTTACTTAATTTTTGTAGTGGAAGACGTGATGGAGCTATTGAGTAGGCATTAAATAATCAGATTGATTATCCTTGCATTTATAAAAACTCGATAGTACCAGTCTTACTTTGTACCCACTATGTGTTCAAGCTAAATGTACTTAATTTGCATGGAGAAACATTACTTTTTTCATTGGGGAAACCTAAGAATAGAAGCTCAAGCAAAGTGACCATAATAACCAAAACTGCATGATAGAAGACTTCAGATACGAATTTCTGTTCCTTTATACTGTCCTCAGAGAAATTAGTGTAATTTGGATTAACCAACAGTGAAATGACATCATTTAATCAGTAAAGGTACAATTTGACACAGATTTCATTTGCTTTTCAAACATTTAAGAAGTTAGAACATTATTGAAGTAATTGGAAAATTTCTCCTTAAAATCAACAGGTTAAATATTGTCTACTGTGCCAGCCATGAAAACATGACCCTCTCTCGACCTTTCACATTATTTCTGTTATCACTGGTGTCTCTTTTAACTCCCTCAATAGTTACACTGCAGGTAGAGGTGGTCCAGGTGTCAGGACTTAAAAATTCTGATCTTATTTATGATTCCACCTAAAACTCCATTAAAGAACAGTTCTAACACTTTCAGTGATGGAAAAGGAAACCAGGAGTATAAAGGAGAGGTTATACACAGACCCAAACTTGCTCTTTCCATACAAGCCAGCCAGAAGGAAGCCAGACGTGGCTCTGAATCTGTACACCTACACCAGCATGCTGCTGACCACAGGACAGTCATCCTACCGTGTGCACCACTTCTGGTTATCCTGGAGTGGTACCCATGGAGCTTTGGTCTCCTACATGTCTCCACATAAAACTCCTCTCGGTTTTTGTAACCCTGTTTGTACATATCTTACAATCAAAAAGTCTTTTTCCCTCATTCAAATTGCAGATTGGCTGGTTCTCGCTCCCCGAGCAGGTACTCAAAATTGTGTTTTATCTTCATTGTTCAGTGGGTGGTCCTCTTCACCATTATTTATTACCTGCTGACGACAGAATGATTGGTTTCCTCCTGGGCTTTTCCATGGTTCTCCTCGCTAAATGCTATTGGAAATATTCCAGCAAAATATTTTCTTTTTTTTCTTGGAATCTGCTGGTTTTTTAATATTTATATAGTTTGGAGAGTTGAGGTAGGATTCTTCTTGCCAATTTTTGGGGGGGCAATCCTCAGATTAAGACATCTATTTTTAGGTTTTAGCATGCAGGTGTCTCCAGGCGGGCTAAGTATCTGAGCGGTGGAGATCCAGACCGCACAATTGGTGGAGCCTACAGGGCGATCTCACAGGACGTTGCAGGGATAACAAGGAGCCTACGAGCCCCACGATGGCAGCCTGAAGCCACCTATGTCCCTGCCATTTCTGTTCAGCTCAGACTGAGCCATAGCAATGACTCTTGCTCAGTTGAGTGTACTGGATTAAAATAAACAACATCTCCACCAACCTAAAGTGTGTAACTGCTTAATAATGCCTTAGTAACTCCTTCTGGCCTTCCCAGTTGAAATTTGAAAATTACAGATAATTACAAGCAGCAGAAAAGGAGTCTTATAACAGGAAGTGCTGGACAGTGTTAATAACAGGTTTCATTAACAGATCCACCTATACTGTATATGAAGCTGCATTAGGAAAAAAAGAAAACCCTTGGAAGATTAGACGCTCAGCATAATAGGTATTATTAAGTAAGCAAATTGTCTACAAAACCATACAAGAATCTTTCAGCTTCTTAAAAACCCGCATTTTAAGCTGTAAATAGTGGACTCACGGGAAAGTCACATGCATTGGAATAGCTATGAGAGCAGTTTGTCACAAAAATCTGCAAATAAAAAAAGTAAGCTAAGATCCTGAGTTCGCAAAATATGGCAGACCCCTACCTCAGTCAGATTTTCTTGCTATGCAATGGCTGCGAAGGTACCTCATAGGTTTCAGTAAAGAACGGGTGCCTAAGTAAATACTGTAGTGAATGGTGTCCCTGCTTTAAAAAGAATAAGCTGTCTGATCACTCCAAATCCATCAAAAACATGGTTTGGTCTATTCTTTGGATGTGCAAAATCCACAGAACTGAGGTTTCTATGGTTCTCTCTGTGCTAGTTAAAATTAGTACCTGTACCTATTTCTCTTGGACAGGAAACACACGGGGTCCATGCGTTTTGTCAGTGCCCAGTGTGGAGCACCAAGCAATGATCTGGTGTGCTTTTTCCAAATAATTCCCCAAGACTCAGCATCCCACAGTCAGGAATGCTTTAGTTCCTCAGCACCTTCTGCTTCCACTGTAGAAATTAATCATGAGAAGAAAATGCTTTGGGACATGGGTTATCTTTCTTGATAAACGTACAGCTGCTAGCAGGCTAGAGCCTTGGTCTTATACACACCACTGCTTTTATTCTGAAATGTTCTTCTTTACAACCCTGTGGTTGCACGGGTCAGAGACGAGGTAGAGGTTCCCCATGTTTTCGATTTGCTGAAAGAAACTGCGGTGAAGAAGACTGTGTCAGCCATATACGGTGGATATAGCGTGAACAGAGAACAGTCCGCGAGAGCACTGTGTATATGTTTGATTTTGCTGCATGTGTGGTTTATAACTCACTGGAGTCTCTGCATCTCATTAGTTCTGGGTGGATCTCTCCCACCAGGACAAGCAGCCTTCATTTCATGATGTTTTTGGTCTATCTGATTTAACACTAAGTGGATGTAAGAAGACTGATGACACGTGACAGTCCATAGGCAAACCCGACAGGGTTATTCAGATAGTACAAGAGGGCTGGTAGGGTGCTCCTTTACTCCTCTTTAGTTTTAGAGACAAATTGGTGAAATTCGGATTTTCTTAACAATGTTTGACAGATCAGCCATGTTCTAGGAAACAGCATGTAAGACAGGCTTGGGCTAGGACTCAAAGACTTGGACCATCTCTGCCTGAACTGCTCTATTTCAATCTTGAAGAAAAAACAAATGCGGACATGATATTAAAGAAGCAACAGACAAAGCCCAACACCACCAGCACGTAAAGACAGTTATGGAGGAACTGTAAGCGGGAGCATTGAAACAACCACCTCTCCAGATGTCTTTTGCCTGTCAGAGCTCTGAGGACACTGCCCACACGACATAGCCATGAGTGGCCAGGACTTCCCACACCTTGTCCTGACCTACAGGAACCCATCGATGAACCATAGTGAAAAGCAGTTAACCGCTGAGCAAAAGGAACCATGAATCCATGTAAATCTGAAGCCTGGATGTTGCTTGGAAGGGAAGAAAGTGAACAACGTTCACAACAAAATTCGGAGCATACCATATACTAGGGAGTGCTAATGGGAACCACAGTGAGGGAGACAGGAGCCATAATCCCTACATTGTTTTTGAGTGTCCAGGGTGCATCACGGGCTAAGAGGTTTATAACCGATGGGTGTGTATCCTTTGTGGGGATGATTTTCCCTTCAGGCACGAGCCCTTTGTTCACACCTTGGTCAGTCAGGAGAATGACGAAATATTGAAACGTGGACTTGTGTTGGCACGAAAGACGCAATGAACTCAGTCTGTATTTTTGTCAAAGAGAAGGCTGAGCAGTGATTTGATTCCAGTTTGTATACACTTACATGACAAAGAGAGATTTGATGATAGTTTTCTTAGGCCAGCAGTCCAAAAAACATCCAATAAACAAAAAATAGGAGACGGAAAAATTCAGGTGGAAAAGAAGTAGGTTTTAACCATGAATCCAGTTAACAATCAGGACAGCAAACTGATGCTTTCAAAAAAGTTTTTCCTTGTTGCTGTACACTTAAAACTAAAAACTGAAGATTTTTCCCCTGAAGGGCGTGCTTACCTTCAAACCGGACTTAAGAATGGCTTATGGCCTGGGCTATGTGGCAAGTCATGTATCCTTCTTCAGCTACTCAAAAAACCTTCAGGAACTTTCTTTTCTGAGGAGATGTCTCTTAATCTAGGGCAGTACAAGAGGTAGCAAGTTTCATAGTTTTCCTTTTCCTTTCTCTTTCCCTCTTGCTTTAGGAAGCAGAGACAGCAAATTGTACCAAGCATGCCTGAATCCTGTCCTCCATCCTCCCCGATCATGGCTTTTGCCAAGGGCTGTAATGAAGTGGTCGGATCAGGGAGAAAAGTTTGAGTAAACTTCATGCAGGGTACCTTCTCTCTTACACACAATTATTCCTGAAAACCATAATCTTGATCGGTATCTGGGTTGGTCTGAAAACCAGACTATGCAGATGAAAGTGCATGAACAAAATTGTCTACAGCTACCTTAGAGAAGACAGGGCCTCTTTTTAAATTTGTATATGCATATATACATTTATATATATGACATTGTCGTTGCCCAATGTTTGTTGTCAGATCCAGATTGGATCTCTTTGGCCCCATTTTCTTTCTCATTGCACACATTACACCAACCCCTTCACCTGGATGCGCTGGCACACCGGTGTTTGTTGGCACACCTGGAGAGGGCCATGCAGAGGGCTGGAGGTGGCAGGCGAGACCTGCCTACAACGTGGCAGGGTTGAGGGTAAATACCCGTTGAGCCATCCCCCCCCAGCCTACTTCGGTTCGCCTCAGGTCTCTGCCATGGACCTGCCGTGTGATCATGAGGGCACTAACGTCTCTGTGTCTCACACCCCCAAGTGTCCCATGGAGATGACGATATTTCCCTGCATTTCCTTTGTCCATGGATGATCTTCTGTGTGAGCGTATACAACGCCTGGCACAAAAGGTAACGGTAACGGGGCTAATATTCCGTCTTTATGAAAAGGCACACGAGGGCGTCTCAGAAAAATGACGACTTGAAGGCTGCTTTCTCCTCAACACGATGCAGCCTGGAATCCCTTCAAGGCTCTTCACGCTAACAGCATAACTGCGCAAATGGCTTAGGAGTGAGCACGCACTGAATTACAACCTCCTCCTACAGGAACTCTGAGTTCCCTTTAAAAGAAGCTGTTCATTTTGCTGCTGAGCTAACATGATTAAACAAGACAGGTCTGGCAGGGCTCTTCCACATTGTCAAATCTTGAACAAAAGGCGTAATTTTCCTATTTTTTACTACTCCAAACAGCCTGCTTATAGAGATGGCAATTACTCACAGGCAGTGTAAGTCAAGATCTTTCCAGTGTTTATATCTCCACATGAAGCATACATTTACATGGCAACGGCATGGGACAAGACATGTCTTTTAATTTTCCCATCATAATTCATAGCAAGGTCCTGCCAAAAAAACACTGGAGCTGATTACCAAGTGTGACTACGATCGGATCATTTAGCAATTTGAGTTTCCACACCTTTTGTGTGAGGCTGGGCTTTGTTTTACTTAAAGCAATAATTGCATTCTAATTTCATAATATGGGTCGTGGTTGCTTCATCTCTCTGTGCCTTCAAGGAAAAGAAAAGGTGCACAGAACACAACAAACATTTTTTTAATTAATTTTTTAAAATGAGCTAATAAATGTTTACCTGCTTCACAGGTGTGCTTGCTCCAAAGTGACTTAATTATCATCCCACAGTCCCCATAAGAAAGATCACAAAGGGATTATACACTGATGTCATCTCCAGTAATAATGAATTACACTTTTACAAAGAACAGAGTTAACAAATCATTTTTAGGAATAAAAGGATGGCAAAGGTTTTCAAGTAAAATGTGTTAAAGAAGGAGTTAAGATTTAATAGCTTTTAATTCAGGCAGAATTTCAAAATAAACTGAGCAGAAACGGATGATTACAAACAGACTTGGACTCCATCCTGCACAGTGCTCAAATTTGCCTTCAAAGCTCCCCCAGTGAACAGCGGAGAAGATGAAGGCACTTCTCACATCCCAGTAGGATAGATCCAGAGCTTGTTGGAGACCTTTTACCTTTCTTCTCATCCAGAGCATGAAATGCCAGGCTTTATCTGGAGTGGTAGGGTCATGTCAGTTTATCAGGTCACATAACATACGACAGGTCACGGCATGTCCCAGCTGGTCTAGGTTTCACTGGATTGCTCATCCTCATCTCCATCACAGCAGCATGGGTTCCCACAAATATTCAGTCCCAGGTACTTCATGACAGATCCAGTCAATCAGCTCTTACCTTCACACCTAGGCACAACCTGGAGGTGCTGACAAGCGCCAATAAGCAGTAGGGGCCTACTGTGCGTCTGATATATAATATGTGATCCTTCCAATTCCATGGGCTTCAGACTAGGTTTAGGATTGAGTCCTTTCCTAGAGAGCACAGGAAATCAAATTGTCTGAAGATAAAGCCCAGATTGCTCTTATTTAAAGCACAAAGGAAAGCCATTTCAGAACTTTATCATGTGCCTATTAAAAGATGTAGACACTTTCCTCTCTTTTAGGGAACTACGGTTCTGATCTCATTTTTTTGCCACAAATTTCTCACTTTATCTCAAACGCTTGTCACTTTTATAGCTTCTGCAATCTCTGAAGGTACCAAACAGAGGTGTTTTTTCTGTACTGGTCTCTGTCACAAAACTCATCTGCAGCAGTCTCTGCATGTGTTTCCCAAACAAACGTAGCCACACTTCTATCTGGGGAATACCCATATCATCCAGAATGTCTGGAAATCGGGTAAAACCACCTCTTATGCTGTTCCCAGCTGATCTCCCTCTTTTTTCTTTTTTCAGCTGCGAATGCTTACAGAAGGGCTTAGACACTGAAAGCTCCTGTTCAGGTTTTGGAGTTGCTGCCATCCTTGCCTGCACTCAGAGATGTAAGTCAGCTATCTGCCATGTCAACTGGACAGATGTGCCATGAGTTTCCTCTGTCGTGGTGTCCTTTCGCTCCTGAAGGACTCCGTGGGCTGACGTTTCTGTACGTATTAGCTCCCTGCAGCCATTCCTGTGTACATATATAAGCAGAGACCGTGCATTGGGGCTTGCTTCATCAGGGCTGCACAGCTCACATGATGTGCTCTATAAAGTCTATTGGTATGACTTAAGACTTAGTAGCTCTTCTTACAACATGTTCCATGACCACTTTCGTTAACAATATACCTTAGCTCTTTTATGACATTTTTTAGTTATACTTCAAAGAGCTTTTAAGTTACCATATCCTTAATCCTCCCCAGAACTTGACAGGGAAGGTAGCTATGCACAGTCATCTCTTCTTACAAATCAGCAAGAGGTCCTTATGTGAGTTTCCCACAGCATAGGAGCAGCAGTGTCAAATTTAGGATTAGGATTTCAAAACGTATAGGACGTTGTCTCTTGTGTAGGTCTGTAAACTTCTGTGAAGAATTTGATGCTGTAAAGAGTCAGTTTTCCAGATCAGAGAAGGGCCAGTACTGACAGTCTGGCCATAGCCATCTAACTTGGAGCCTATTTGATGTAAAGAGTCTGCTTATGTCCCTTGGTAGCCAACAAGGAAAGAAAGGATCCATCAGAGCATCATTTAAAACATGCAACAGACCTCTCCTTTGAGTCACACCCGTCTTTTTCTCTTGTTTATACAGACAGTTCGCAGTGTTAAGCTTTCTGGGGTAGCTACATAAAGATAGGTGGTATAAATACCCTTCTCTAATGCTGCATGACTAAATGCAACCCTTTGCCTTCACCCATTGCACAGTGCTCATGCCAGATGCGTATGTAGAACAGGTTTTAATTCCAAATAATTGCTGGCTTTTGGTTTTGACATACTGAGTCGGATTCATTTGCCTAAACACAGGCATTTCGGGCATATATATGAGATATTGCACTATAACCAGCTGCTGTAACTGCAGGGGTAGAATAGGTCTCCCACAAATCCTGCGTCATGTCATGGAGATCTCTTAGCTTCTCCAGGGCAGTGAAACAGCCCAGGCACCTGTGTTTAAGCAACCTAGATCCATCTATTTGTAAACAAGCTCTTTGATGTCATCAGGAGGCATCAACTATTCTTCTTGGAAGTTTGGTATTTCTATTTCCTCATCAGTTCTCCATGTGCCAGTAATTCAAACAACTAGAATGAGCCTGGTTCTCATTTGCCAAATCCTCCAAGCAACTCCATGTAGCTTTACGGTCTGCCAATAATTACACTGTGAAAACTTACAAAATAACAGAAATTTGTTCCTGGATTTAAATAAACCATGGAATTGAACCCAATTTTCCTTCCATTTGATAGTTTGAATAATATTTTTGTCATTGTTTTTTCCTTGTTTTGGGCTTTGACTTTCTGTGGGTCTGAAAAATAACTGAATGAAAACATGGGGTTGTGCATGAACTGTAACTGTGCATAATGTTTTATGATTTGAAGAGAGTTAACATCAAATTAGCACTGATCAGTATTGGAAGAGAGATCTCTCTGGATATCTCAATGGCATTTTTCTTTCAAAAGGCTAAAACTCCCACAGAATTACCCCTTTTTGGGTAAATCCCCTGTCTGATAGCAGTTACTTTCCTGTCTCTAACTGTAGCTCGGCATTTTGTCAGTTGTTGTCCTTTGAGAAAAAGGAGAAAAGAAGTCAGACTGAACGGAGCATGGCCATATTATGTACTTGCTATGACGGGAATGCCCTTCAGCTCTGACTGCACATGGCATCTCGGTCTTTACCTCTCGATGTGTCACAAGCCAAGCAAACAAATGAAAGATGAAGAAAGGGGAAAGGGCATATCATCACTTTATTTCCTTTAATTGTTTAAATAGTTCATTCAATCTCACCTATGCTGTCAGACTTCTAGAGATCCTTGAGAGAGTGAAGCACCTCCAGAGCCTGATTCTGCCCTCTTGTCTAGGCAACTATTTGGTGACCTGCATGGCTGAGATGACTCCCTATGGATGGCTATAAACTAAGAAAGATGAATCCCACCCTTAGTGACTTTCCAAGGCCATTCAGGAAACCAGCAGGAAAACAGGAACAGAGTTGTGATCTGCAGAGTCCTAATCCAGAGCCTGACACAAAATGCACCTCTCCCATGCTCTCCACGCAGAGACTGCGAAACCTCCTTTACAAGAGTATCACAAAAATTAAATTACACATTTATTTTATCATCACTGCTGTCCAGATGAAGTCAGAGTTTTTCGATGAGTAAACTGAGGTAGACGGTGAATCCACCTGACCATTAGCGTGCAGGGAATAAGTGACGGGCTGACAAGAAATCTAATTTCTTTTCTCTTTCTTGTCCCGTGCTTCTGTCTGTTGCCACAACTTTTTCCTCCATGGCTCAGCTCAATTTTGACTTGGAAATATGACGGGTAGTCTTCTCCTATAGTAATTGTGGGGACTCAGTTTAGTTGCTTTCCAACTGAAGTGCTATAGGTCATCTGAAACCTCTGCACAAGACTGGCAGAAATAATACAAAATCCAGGGGAGACCCACACCACTCTGGAAAAGCAATGAAAAGACAGGCAGGACACCCCAAGGCATTTCAGTTGGGAATAGATATTATTAGGCAATGGGAAGGGTGGGCTACAGCTCACAGTTTAAGATAGCTTCATGTAGGTGATTTAGATGATCCGAGCTCCCATTATAATTAATGGAGACCTAGTGTTTATTCAGGTATCTAAGCATAGCTGCTATGCTAGCACTAATTCAATGTTATCTAGCTCAGTTTGAAAAACCTTTAAACTTCCATGTTGCAAGAGACCAAAACCATTCAGATAGTACAACAACTTTGACTTTGTGTTGTAGTTTGGGCCGGATTGGCCACTCAGGCGGACTGACAAATGTTCTCCCCTACCTCTGTCCGAAGAGAGGCAGGTGAGAGAGAAAGAGACTTATGGGTTTATAAGGAACTAAACTACTTTGATGAAATATTGATAATAAAATAAAAAGGAAATAATAAAATATATACAAAACTGTATCAAGCTCCCAGGATGACAATCACGTCATCAGATGGCACTGGGGAAATCATGACAGACCGGTGATAAAAGGTTTGTTTTTATGTTGCTCTCCAGTTGAAGCAAGAGTCTGTTCAGGGAAGGTCCATGCTTATGTGGTTTGGAAGTGTCCCTTGCAAGATGATTACAATGACCCTTTCTGGCCCCCATATGTATCTATTCCATCACTGGGCTACAAATTTTACAATGCAGAAAGTCAGAGAGACAGAGAGAGGTGGGGAAAAAAAAAAAAGAAGAAAAATTTACATGGCAACTGCATTGCATAACTAGCAATCATCGTAATAGAATTACTGACATTATGGGCTGCCAAAGGAACAGTTAGTAGCTTGTCTCACTTGTCTGTAATTTACTCTCTGTCTATTTAGCCTTGATGTACAACCTAGGTCAATTGCTGTGCCACTTTCCTATCTTCCTACTTCTGAGTTATAGAGAGAAATGTGTGCCTCATGAATGACTATCTCTCCTGGTCAAGCTTGTCTCTCATGCTGTTCGGCAGTGCCATGTGTTAATAGATAGTGCTGAACAGTTAATATCACCAGCTAATTGGTAAAGCACATGTGAAGCAGATGTATTTAAATATAGAACGTGGAGGCAGAAGGAGTAACTGAAATGCATAAGTGATAAGGATTTATTATTAGAACAGATTAATGAGCCCACCTTTTATTTTTTTTTTTTTTCCCCTCCTTCATCTCTTCCCTGCCCAAGTGTATTTTTAATTCTTCTCTTTCAGGAAGATTTTATTCCAGTGTTGAGAAAACTTTAATGGATAATTTTGTGTTGGCCGTATGGCAGCACCTGGAAGGCCAAACCATTTATGCCGTGTACTGAGCATGTGGTATTTTTGGAGATGCGGGTCTGTAGTAAAACAGTTACAAATGATTTATAAATTGTAGATGAAGAAGGGATATGTGAAGAAGGGAGAGAGATGGAGACGTGTATTTATTCTAATGCAGATCAGTTGTCTCAAAGATCCACAATATCAAACCAGAATACCCCATTTCCCTTTAAAAGACTGTTGGCTCAAACCTCAGCCTTCTGCTCAGCTTTTCACTGCCTTTGCTGTGAAACCTCTCATTTCCACAGGCCAGTCTTCTCCTCGAGTCTAGGCTGCAATGGAAACAGAGGTGTTTTCAGATGTACCCTCACCCCCACATTTAGTCCCCATGGAACCTTCCAAGCTAACTAAGATAGTGGCTCCAGAATTAAGAACTAGACTTTTGCCAAGGTGTACATGCTTCACTTCACCCTCAGATGGGGAGGTTTGGGTCTTACGTCTTTTTCATGGAGCTTGCCTTCCACTCTGAGATACCTGGACCACTTTGTAAGCACCCATTATGCTCACTGAAGTCACTGTGTGTATTTTTGCTTTCTCCGTTTTGCAGCTGGAGACACTGAGATCCAGAGGGTGTAGGATTAGCATTTTCTTAAGATGAAAGTATAAGTTAGAACTTAAATACCGATCTTGAATGAAAAGTAGACAGAAGAATCCATAAGGAAAGATGCGTGTTACCCATGCTCTTCTGCTCAGCCTACTGTTGCTCTCCTCACCGTTTTACCAAGTGGCTGGTAGCTGGGCAATAGGCACAACAAGGCAATTCATGGTGAATAATTAGTCATGCATTTAAATTAAACAAGAATGCCCATGCTTTTACTTGTCCATGGCTTAATGCTTACTCTCAAGAGGTTGTGGTCCACCAGCTATTGGACTCAATGGCAAAACACCTTTCCTTGAATTCAGCCGAAAGACAACTGAATGGAATTTACACACTCTTGAAGTGGACAATTTAGAGTTAACTCACTTTGTCAGGCTTCCAGTTCCAAATAGGTGAGGTTACTCTTTTATTTATTTACTAGAAGGATTGATTTTAACCATATTTTAAGCGGTCGTATGTCTCTGCAAGACGTGCAAGCTATGGCTAATCTAGAAGGCCTGGGGATGCTTTAGCTGTGATGTGATGTTGACCAGACATGAGTCCCAAGGAGACACAGATCTCTTCATTCCCACAGTCTCCCTGTGGAGGAAATCTGTGCACACGGATTAATTATTGGGGGTGTACACATCCCTTTCTGTCTCTGATCAGGACAGGAGGGGACTTGCACACCTTGGTACAGCATAGAGTGACCGTGTCCATATCCGTATCCACTGCCTGATCTACATACAGACTCAGTAGACTTCACTAGGCTTATGAAATAAGGACCATATTCAAATAATTTCAAAAAAAGATCTGCAAAATCTTCTCCAAATAAAACAAAAAATAGTGTAGGTTATTTTCATCTTTAAGATAAATGACTACATCTATGTGGAAAAGCACGTAAGGATTCAAATCATCCTCAGTTATACCCATGAGACCACATGAAAATGAAATAAGGGCAGGATTTTTCGAGCAAACAGAAGTTTCTTTGGGTTTATCCCACACTTTGCAACTTCCCGTGCTTCAGTGACATGGTGTGGAGTGTTATCCATTGCGGGGTTTGCTTAACTGAGCTTGCTTTTCAGCACACCAAAGCTCCCCTAAGCTGCAGGTTTTGTTTTTATTGTTTGGGTTCTGTTGGGAAGATGTTTACAGTTATTCTAACATTACCCTTCATAAACAGATTACCATTGCAAATTGCACTACGGGGAAGTGGTAAAAAATTTTGGGCAGGATTAAGGTAATCCTAAAACAAGCTAATAAAAAAACACATATAAGTGCTCTATTTTTAAACAGAGACAAGACGAGACACATAATCTCTTTCAATAAGTTTTCTGGAGCAATAAACCTTTAAACCCAATGTACAATATATATGCATGTTTTTGTGTGCGCGCGCCTGTGTAGATGGGTATTTTCTTAAACTTTCCTTTGCCAAGATACAAAGCCCAGCTTGTCAGAGTTACATCATGTTTATAAATCTCTTCACTGAAATTCGTTTGACGTCAACCTCCAGCTCGTGTAAGCATAAGTCTTGTTAGGCAGATGAGTGTTTGGGTTTTTCTTTTATTTATTTTTCCAAATCTATTTCTTGGAAGGTGGTATTTTTAAAATTATTATTATTATTTCATCAACTTTTTTATAGAGGTAATAAAAGGGACAGGACAGAAATAAGGATTTAATGTTTATAACAACTTTAAACCTTGCCCTCTTGCTATCTGTAACCACACCACCAGTAAGGAAAGGGCAGATTATTTTCCAAAGCTGATACTATAGGCTTGGTATTTTTTTCTCTTTTGATACACGTGGTTTCATACAGATTTTTTTCTCCCATTATTTGATTAAGAGCTGAATTTTATCCTTGCTGATGTGAGTGACAAAAGCCCTGCTGGCTTCGATCAAATGGAAAGAAGTGTTTAATGCATATGATTGCAAGCTCCACCTGAGCCTCTAAAACAAGGGGCAGATCTTACAGAGATAAAAAAATGCTATTGCTGTATGGGGCAATTTATCCTGCCCCTAGGGCAGAGTTGTCATAACTCCATGGTGCAAATTGTTGCAGCTTGAAAGTGGAATTGCTACAGCCCTATCTTGTAATGAAGGTAATTTATATTGGCTGAAAACCTACCCCAGTGATTTAGATCCTGATCTTGTTTACACCAAGGTTGATGGCAAAATTGCTGGTGGATTCAAATGAAAACCAGAGCCAAATGCCACTGAAGCCTCCAGGAGTATTACAATTGACTTGAAAGGCAACCAAGAGAATGGGTGCACTTATGAATTCACTGTCATGGAAATTACTTGAAGGAGGCAGTTCTGCCTGGATTACCACCATATGTCTTCTCGTGGTCACACAGTTTTGCCTGTTGGATCCAACTGGATTTAAGGCAAACTCAGATTCTTTGCTCTTTTCACCTCCCTGCTTTATGTCTGGGCAGCACACTAATTTGTGTCATGTGTGAGGAGTTCCACCACAAATACTCTTAAATCTTTAGGTCTCTTTCTTTTTAATTATGGCTTCCTATTTTTTTTTTTTTTACTGCCACCTCTTTAATCCTGAAAAGATAATACGCTGATCTCAAATCCTGCTTCAGGGTGGCAGCTAATTGCATATTTGGCCAAGCACTGGACTTCCTTCCTTATAATGTTTGTCTCAAGTGCTACACGAAAACAATTTGTGGTGCATTTTACTAGCCAAATGTATATAATATTACATATTATTAGAATGTTATTAAAGACTTTTTGTTGTTCTCCAGCCAAACACAAAGGACTCTTTTCCCTTGTATAAAGAAGTTTCAAAGTTAAAACTTCCTGCCTCTTCAAGCTTCCAGTGGTGTCTTGACCTTAATGAACTGTGAAAGGCTATTTTTCTCATTCCAGGAAGAAGCTGTGGATATTTTCCATGACAAGGTGTGACTACACCGCGTCTGGATACCTCTGAGCTAATTCCAACTAACTTGCTTGGGGAGTGCATGTGGGAGAGTGCAGAGAAAAGCCCAAATTGCAAAGCCTACCGAAGGAGTAGAGTTCTAACTCTGCTAAACTCCCTGCTGTCAGCAATGCCTGAGGAAGCTACTTTCACGCTCTACGTGTTGCAGTCACATCTTAACCTTGTCTGAGCTGTTCGCCTCCTTTTCACCTCCTTTCAGCTCACCTTCTAGGTGTAGTCTCTGATTCTTGCTTTCTCTGACCCAAACCACACAAGAACCTTGCCTGTTCCTGGTCTCAAAGCTATAATGGCAGAAGCAGGCATTCGTTCGGGACCCAGAAATAGTTTAGAAAATGTTCTCACTTCCCAGATCAAGAAACTGAAGCAGAAAGCATTCTTACTCAAAAGCTGGCTTCAGGGGGAGCAGAACAGGAGGGGCTGCAGGCAGGCAAAGTGACCTCCACATGCGCCAGGACTTGGGAATGGGACACAGCCGTGGCTGCAAGTGCACAATTATTTGCAGCCCAAACTGTTGTATCCCCTCTACTGGGGGATTCTTTGCCTTTCCAGCCTGGCCTTGTCCCTTCACCCTCTGTACCTATTAGGACCAGGTCTCATCTTCTGGCTCCATCCCTTTTCCTATCCCAATCTTTCCTTCAAACTACTCCTGTAGCAAGCACCTTGTACGGTGGCATTATAATAGTCTATTTGAAACAGGGAAGAAAGGGGGACTGGAATAGAACACCTCAGAGGAAAGGAACACTTCTCCTGTGAGGACAGGCTGAGAGAGTTGGGGTTGTTCAGCCTGGAGAAGAGAAGGCTCCTGGGAGACCTTATTGTGGCCTTTCAGTACTTAAAGGGAGTTTATAAGAAAGATGGGGACAAATATTTAGCAGGGCCTGTTGCAATAGGACAAAGGATAATGGTTTTAAACTAAAAGAGGGAAGATTCAGACTAGATATAAGAAGGAAATTTTTTACAATGAGGGTGGGGAAACTGGCCCAGGTTGCCCAGAGGGGTGGTAGATGCCCCATCCCTGGAAACATTCAAGATCAGGTTGGACAGGGCTCTGAGCAACTTGATCTAGTTGAAGATGTCCCTGCTCATTGCAGAGGGGTTGGACTAGATGACCTTTAACAGCCCCTTCAAACTCATACTATTCTGTGATTCTATTCTGTGATTCTATGGAAAGTATTCCTGCTTCAAAATAGATCCACACACTTATGCCAGAAATCTTGTAGAAGAAACTTCACATCCATGATCTACTAAGGAGATACAAATGGCCTCAAGTTTGCACCAGAGAAGCATTCTGTAGGCTTTGCTATTTACCCTATACTTAGTGTAGAAAAAAGATTTAGGAATTCCCATGGGAGAATCACTGGAGCCAGTAACTCAATCTGTGGTAGGATGAAAAAGGCAAAGAGGGTTGTTGAAGGCACCAGGAGAGATGGAATACACACCAAAATAATGATCAAACTCAGCTGGTCTTCATAGAATCATAGAATCATAGAATTGTCTAGGTTGGAAGGGACCTTTAAGATCTTCATATGTTGGAATTATGGCAAACTGCTTAATCTGTTACTTGAACAACACCCATGTGCTAAACCAGCACATATCTCCTCAATACCACATCCTCAGAGAAAGGCAGCCTTGCGCACTGGAGCAGCAACATGGGGCTGGTGTAGAAGAGACACAGCCATTGACCCTGTCGCTGGCAGCATCCACAAAGTGAAGGTCACCCACTCCACATCCCCGTTCCAGGATGACGGGCTCAATATTTGGACTCGATGGGTTTATGGTTGGACTTGATGATCTTAAAGGTCCTTTCCAACTTAGATGATTAGGATCATAGAATCATAGAATCATAGAATCACTGAGGTTGGAAGGGACCTTTAAGATCATCAAGTCCAACCATTAACCTACCCTGACAAAACCACTTCTAAACCATGTCCCCAAGTACGACATCTACCCTTTTTTTTAAACACCTCCAGGGATGGCAAATCCACCACCTCCCTGGGCAGCCTGTTCCAATGTTTAATAACCCTTTCATTGAAAAAGTGTTTCCTAATATCCAATCTAAACCTCCCCTGACATAACTTGAACCCATTTCCTCTCGTCTTATCATTTGTCACCAGGGAGAAGAGGTCAGCCCCCACCTCTCTACAACTTCCTTTCAGGTAGTTGTAGAGGGTGATAAGGTCTCCCCTCAGCCTCCTCTTCTCCAGGCTAAACAACCCCAGTTCCCTTAGTCATTCCTCATAAGATTTTTCCTCCAGACCCCTCACCAGCTTTGTAGCCCTTCTCTGGACACGCTCCAACACCTCAATGTCCTTCTTGTAGTGAGGGGCCCAAAACTGAACACAGTACTCGAGGTGAGGCCTCACCAATGCCGAGTACAGGGGCACGATCACTGCCCCAGTCCTGCTGGCCACATTATTCCTGATGCAGGCCAGGATGCCGTTGGCCTTCTTGGCCACCTGGGCACACTGCCGGATCATAAGCAGCCAGCTGTACACCAACACCCCCAGGTCCTTCTCTGCCGGGCAGCTTTCAAGCCACTCCACCCCAATCCTGTAGCGCTGCATGGGGTTGTTGTGACCCAAGTGCAGGACCAGACACTTGGCCTTGTTGAACCTCATACCACTGGCCTCAGCCCATTGGTCCAGCTTGTCCAGATCCCTCTGCAGAGCCATCCTACCCTCAAGCAGATCAACACACCTGCCTAGCTTAGTGTCATCTGCGAACTTACTGAGGGTGCATTTGGTCCCCTCATGCAGATCATTGATAAAGATATTAAAGAGAACAGGCCCCAACACCGAGCTCTGGGGGACACCACTTGTGACTGGACACCAACTGGATTTAACTCCATTCACCACCACTCTCTGGGCACGGCCATCCAGCCATTTTTTACCCAGCGAAGAGTACACCTGTCCAGGCCATGAGCAGCCAGTTTCTCCAGGACAATGCTGTGGGAAACAGCATCAAAAGCTTTGCTAAAATCCAGGTAGATAACATCCACAGCTTTTCCCTCATCCACTAAGCAGGTCACCTTATCATAGAAGGAGATCAGGTTTGTCAGGCATGACCTGCTTTCACAAACCCATGCTGACTGGGCCTGATCACCCTGTTCTCCTACGTGTGCCGTGTAATGGCACTGAGGGTGATCTGTTCCATGACTTTCCCAGATACTGAGGTCAGACTGACTGGCCTGTAGTTCCCTGGATCCTCCTTCTGGCCCTTCTTGTGGATGGGTGTCACGTTTGTCAACCTCTAGTCAGCTGAGACCTCCCTGGTTATCCAGGACTGCTCATAGATGATGCAAAGTGGCCTGGTGAGCACCTCCACCAGCTCCCTCAGTACCCTTGGGTGGATCCCATCCAGTCCCATAGAATTGTGTACCTCCAGGTGCTGAAGGTACATGGTCCCTCACCATTTCCCCTTGGACTACAGGGGCTTCATTCTGCTCCCCGTCACTGTCTTCTAGCTCAGATTCTATGATTCTATGATGGTTACAGCAAGGGCTTTGGCCACACTGCTCAAACTACTCTTCCCCCAAATGGACTACCTATATCTATGCTAGTCTGCACATGGCCCATGTCTCCTTTGACTTCCATCGGGAACCATGGTAACCCACAGAGACAATCATTTTTGCATGTGTGGAGATTTTGAACTCACATTGCTCAAAATAACGTGAAGACACAGCCTGCTAAAGAGGTGGACAGGGTGGATATTGCCACAGCGTAAGGACACAAGGACGTGAGGTGATGTCAGCAGGTTAAAAACCTGCTGGAATTATGTTGGAGAGGAGGCATCCAGCGCTGGTGTGGTCCAGTCCTTGGAGTGAGCTATCCCAGAGTTTGACGATGCAGGCCTGTCCCTGGTGTCCCCAGTATGCTTTTCAAGAGCACTAATGGGTCTGTGTCACTTCCAGCGTAAGGCTGGCTCCTCTCCAAGTTAGGAAATGCCTGGACAGAGTGAGCTTGGGTTCAGAGAGAAATGCAGTCTCTGTTTGCTCACCTCCCACAACAGAGCTCCCTCAAGCACCAGGACATATGTGTTGCTGAGTCCTACTCTGTTTTGGATTTTGGTTTAGGTAAGTAACATGAGAAAAGCTCACAAACCCATCTTTCTCTTCAGACGGCACAAGACTTAAGTGGAAATATGATGTATTTCGCTCATCACTCAGGCTTTTAAACTAGTGTAAAATGACGATTTTGAAACATTAGCTTTTTTTTCTCCTCCCACTTTGCCTTGACCTGAATTTAGGGAACCGACAGATTCTTTCCACCTTCCCCGTTCCCTGCAAGAAAAAATAAAGTTTTGGATTTCAGCAATTTTGATGTTATTGTACTTAAAAGATCCAGTTGGAAATGCAATGAATATCTTGTTGATGACATCCCGGTGACAACTGAAGTTAATAAGGGTTGTAAAAAGTCATTTACTTCAATTGACTTATTGAAAACGCACAAGAGCTGTCAGTTTCATTAATGCAAAAAATGTAGGGAAAACCCTGCTTTCTTTCCTTTCTTCCTTTCTTTTTGAAGTTGCAAATATGTTACAAATAAACTGCTAAATAGATTTAATATTTGACATAAAGAACCCCTGTTCCAGATGTCTGACATAATTTATAAATTACTGTGCTTACAGAAAGCGTGTTATTGCTATGTGACTTTACCTTATTTTGTTGTAATGACTGGATATTATTCCTTGAGCAACAGGGAATAAAATAAATCACCGATAAATAGGTAATGTCCTGTAAAACACAGATATCAGCACAAATTCTATCCATATTTGAGCAGTACAGGTCGAGGTTCAGTTACATAGTGAAAAATTTAGCATGCCCCTTTTAAGGGTCTGTCTTGTAATATTTTTAAGCCGTTCCTTAATTTTCTTAATGCTTTGGAATAGTGTTTTCTAGGGAAGACAACTCATCAGAAGCTACCCTGTCCCCGCTTCTGAAAAGTGAGCAAACTTTATTGTTGCACTAAGTCACCCACAGGGATGAGAAACAATGTCTTTAATGCTGAAGATTTCATCCATGACAATTAGGATTCCTTTTTCCAGTGACTGCATTTTCACCTTCAAATCCCAAAGGTCACAGAGAGGTAATGTTTTCATTAAAACATACCTGCTAAGGTGACCTAAGCCTTAACATAAACAAAGTCTTTTAAATGCAGACACCTGAAATACCTTGGTTTTCAATCCTGGCTCCAGTGTTTGAATCTCAAAGGTGAAGAAGGCATACCAAATTCCTTTGAAGACCAGTTTTCTAACCCTAAACTACTTATTAGAGGTAGATTTCCACTTGAAAACAATTAATCATGCATGTGGAAACTACATTTTTAGCAAATTTCAAATATGCAGTATTACATGTGTATATGTGTACTTCCAATTTGTAAAGATAGGCATTTTTTAAGTAAAAATGTCCCAGCTTTTATTTCATAAATATAGCTTATGTTTTTATATGGACAGGTTGTATAGACTTTCTCTCCATTAAGGTAAGGGAGGGTGAGCAGAAGAGGGAAACTTTCAATAGAACATAAACTCATAGGCCATTACTGGGCATCAACTGGTGAAGACAAAATTGTGCTGGATTTTTACGGGTGCAAATCTTCACCAGACTATGTGAACAATTCAGGGAGATGAAGAATCTGAACCGCAGGTCTCACTAGTTTCTGTAAGGGTGAAGCGGTAGCTTTTCCAGGAGCTACGCATTTTAACGTCATCGAAACCCATACGGTTCAGCAGAGGTATCATCTACGCTGCTGGCTGACCCACAGTCCGTATCATGCTTCCTCCAAGCTCCTCTGGGAGGCAACTACCAGATTTATGTTCCTTCTGCTTGTACAAGGAAGTGGGATAAGTTTAACCTTAAGGATTTTCTGTCCCCACATCCTCACTGACCTTCTCTCCATCAACTTCTATTTTTCCTTTAATTATTCTGGTCTTGTGCTACAAAGTATAAATTCTCTGTATGTGTGTTCCTGTCTTCTTGTCAGTGGATGAGAAGGCTTCAAAACCTATGGTTGTAGATAAATTGTGAATACAGGCAGCAGGAGGGAGTAGGATTCAATGTTCCTTCTAAGATGTCTCACCAAGTATGTTAAAAAATGCTAAAAATCATTGTTTACAAGGGAAATATTTACAGCTGCAGCAGGACTTGTTCACACTTTGCTAACAAATGAAGAATTATTTAGGATTTTTTCTGCAGCTGACGTCTAATCTGTTGGATGTTTTCACTTTTTCATTAGTAGAGATCTATTTAGTGACCTAGCTGAAATGGGCCTGGTGGTTATACTTGCTGTAAACTTCCACAGTAAACAAATAAACTTCAATAAAACATGCAACACATCTGGAAAGTTTGCTGTTTGAAGGAAAAAGGCACCATGCTTTAGAAGACGGGTGATTTTGAGGTCAGGAAGCTTCTTTGATACACAATATGTAGGATGCAGCCTAAATGCTACTAATGCTACAGGCTGACTCCTGTCTGTGCATTAGGTGTGTAGCAAAGCAAGCTTCCTCAGATAATGCCCAAGATGATGACTCAGTGAAGAGAAGCGCCTCTGGAGGAAAACAGTATTCCCTAACTTACGCTTAAGGTCTTAAGTGGCTAAAGCTTTCCTCTGCTGGCCTTGAAACCACCCATCTATCTCCATTGCCCGTACAGGTAACTCAGTTTACTCAGTTCCCATAACACAATTTTAGATATCTAAACTTCTTCAGTTATTTTTTTGTCAGGGGAAGTGGAAAAATATAGCAGCCCACTGAGGTCTGAAAGGAGAGGAACAAAAGCAAACTGAGGCAGTGGTCTTCCAACTCAGGAAGAACTTGCCCGTTAAATGCATGGCTTCTTCTTGTTAAATGTTTCAAGTGTAGAGATCAGAGCGTAGTCCACTTTTGCACTTAAAGCTTTAACGCCGCTCTTTCTCGGAGAAGCTAATTCTGCTGCTCTGTAACAGCACGGTCTTCGCAGTGAGGCAAATTCCACTTGTGTTCCGTCAAGCCTGAATCTTCAAGAGCAGTAAAACTGCGCAATAACAATAACTAGATAATTATAAACTAAATATTAAAACTAAAACTGGCCATACCACTGAACTGATGTGCCATGTAAAATACAGAAGCTGGTAAAACATTTATTATACAGTTAAACAGTGTAATTATTTAAGGAAATGATAGGACTGCAAGAAAAGACTGGATTGTGGCCCTGTCTTGAAAACGTGTACAGCTCTCCTCACCTGAATACTCGTTCTGTAGAATATAAAGGGATTGTCCACGTGTTTAATGTCTGCAAAGTTGCATGTTAGCAAATACACACTTGAACTGGGTCTACTCAAGGAAGGAAAATCAAGCAAAAAATTAATTCCAAGGAAAGGAATCTAACAATTCAAGCCTGTATATATTAAATCAGTAACTTAGGAAAAAAACTGAGTGAATGAATGTGGGACAAAAATGCCAATAACAGAGTATGAAACTGCCTTGGCTCTTGATCCAAAGTCAGTGGAGGTCTGCGGACTCCAGTGGGGTTTTGCACCAGGTCCTCAAAGATCCCTCAGAGTAATCTCAACACTCATGAACACTGCCCAAGGAAATTAAATGGGTAGCATGGACATCACTGGCTTTCCTTTCAACAAGAACAGATTTCTATGATCATCAGTGGAGCTACGTCAATCACACCAGCTACAGATCCATCTGGGGCCCAGCTATGAATTTCTGATGGATTTGTTATGCTGGATGAGGTGGGAAACAATAGGAGTCTGCACCGGGATGCTCAGCTTTTCATCGCTACTTCCTCAGAGCGTGAGAGAATGAGAGGGCAAATAAGGTGAGCAATCTTAATCACTCCACTTAATCCCCCACTACATGATGCTTAGATAGGTCAGTGACGTAGGAAGGAACATGATTACACCAGAGCAGACTGAAATATCTACTTTGCGCAGCTATGCAAGGAGGTGCTGAGCCGGGACCCCCTTGAGAAGGTCTTTGTGAACGAACTGCTATGAGTAAGCTCAGGTTGGAAAACCGAGGGTCACGTATATTCCACAGAAACTATTTGCTTTAAAGAGGAACCTTGGTTCATAAAATGGTTTCTCATATTTATTTTGATTTGATTTTCTTACAGCGTTTCATGTTCTGAGGGGGGGACGGGACTCTTTGCTAGGGTCTTTTCTTGTATGTTTCCTACATTTCACGCTTGCAGTCTCAAAGGCTCTGAAAACAGATGTCTGGGTTTCAAAGCAGGTTTTATTTTTTTGGCAATGCCAGACATTTTACAGTAGAAAATACAAAACAAAAACAAAGCCAGTGACTTCTGATGTCTTCTGTTTCCTTATCACCCTTTGTTATGCTTGTTAATCAGGGTGACTGGGAGTATTTTAAACATTTATAATGTATACATTTCTCCCCCCACCAAACATCTGTTTATTTTACAACAACATGAACCTTGGGAAAAAAAAAAAAAGTAGCTGCTATTATATATTTTTTTCAAAGTGAAGAAGTAAACATGCAGCTTTCGCATTTGCTACATCAAACGGATGCTATTTATTTAGTCGCTTGAGGCAGGAGGCCTGATCAGAAGAGAATTTCTTTTATGGCCTAAGGTGGTGAACTATTTTTAATAAGAACAATGCTTAAGGAAAAGAAAATTCCTAAAAAACCTCTTCAATCAGTTGGAGAGAAGGGAAATCCCCTCTTGTGGTAAGGAAAGGTAATGAGCTACTGCTCCATAACACATCCAGCCTGGGCTGCCTTAACCTTCCTGCGTTGGAGGAGGGAGAAGATGTGTCACCAGGCATCATCTCACCTGAAAATAAACATAAAAACACATGACAAGAAACACATGCTGAAAAGTTCCTGTTTCTCCCATGTCTACGAGCAGAGGTGAGGGCAGTTAGATCAGCCCTCGACACCTGCCCTGGTGACATCACCAAGCAGGTGATGTCCAACCACTCATCCTCTTCCACAGCTTTGTGCTTCTTTTGCTCCATAGTGCGTGCCCAAACATCCAGATACTCAAGAGAAAATAGGAAATGCTAGAAATAATAAAAGTGGAATTTTATTCATTGGCCTCTCACAAACAAGTGAAATGGCGCAAGTCAGGGGTAGTTGACTGGGTGAAAATCATCCAGGAACCAGCTCGAGCCTTGCTCCCTAACCTTATTCAGTTTACAGGTACAGACATAGCCCGAGGTCTTTTTTTAAACTACTTATCACCAATGTGCAAGTTAGAAATTAGAATCAGCTGAATGAAAGCTGATGTAAACAACTTCAGAAACCACGACTATTGAACCCATCATCAAGAATCGTAAGACTCACAATAAAAACAGGGCATAAAGGTTTCAATTTTATATTTTCAGAGTTAAACCTTAACTTGAAACAAATATATTTACTCGTCACTTGGTTTCTGTCTTCAATGTGAGCAATTACTTACGAGTGTAAAACCAGGAAAGATGACTGATTGTGCACAATTTGAATGTGCAACAATGCAAATATTGTAAGAATATGATAGAATTTGAAACCTCAAAATTTCTTTTAGACTGCCATTACTATATTTGGATAATAGAAAAGATTCTGGAAAATATAAACTGAATTTTTAAGTAACAAAATTGTTCGGCTTTTATTCTTCAGGCTTCAGATTTCATAGTATTTCAAATGGTCTTTTAAGCACAACAAAAACTTTGTCTTACGACCACATTTCCCAGAAAGTGTTTTGGTTCTCTTCTGCATACAAAACTCTCCAAATAAACAGATACAGTCTGCTTTGCAACCCATCCCTTTGGTGAGAAAATGCGTTCTTGCTGTCTTGATTAACAAATAATAACCAACATGTTAACGTGAAGAGATAAAATAAGGCTCTGAAATGCTCATTTGGGTCAAAATGAGTTTATTTCCCAGGGCATAGGGAATCCCAGCTGAATTGGTTGCTGCAGTGACACAAGAAACATGCAAACTGTACCCTCGATTAGAATCTGGGAGAGCGAGATAAAAGGTTTATCTGTGTGACAAGAGCTGTTTGATGGACTATTAGATGACACTTTTTAATGTTTGCTTAAATCTCACAGCTTCTGTTGCTGCTTTGTCACTACCCCTCCTTACCCTCCCCCCATTCCCCAATTAATAATCTTGCCTTTCAAGGAAGGCTTTCTGGCAAACAAAAGTGATGAGAGCAAATATGTAAATATCATTAATATTTTGCTTCAAAAACACATGCAAAGAACATGTGTGTGTGTGTAAACATTTAGGCACCATCACACGCCGTAACGCGGAGATCTGTCCCTGTGTGTTTGTTTACGTGTGTTTGTGTTTCACACGCGCTTCAGCAGATCAAGATTTTCAAGCACTGGTGTTTGTGAGTTGGCGTAACCATGACACTGTTGCACGAACCTATGGCCATAATTTGAGATACATATGTGCTATACCTATATGTGCCCAAACATAAATATGTGTATGTATATATTCGCACATATCTCTATGCATACATACACGGAATCACGGAGTTTTCAGAGTTGGAAGGGACCTCTAGAGATCATCTAGTCCAACTCCCATACACATACACATATAACCAGACTGTCAGGAGGTAACGTACTCATGCATACTTATCTTTATATATATATCAATACAAATATATTTTCATTTGTGTAATATATGTATGTGCATTATATATGCATATGTATTAAATAATATTGCGTGCATATGCAAAAAAATACACAAAAAGATAAGTTTAAGTAGGGCTTAACATATTTTAATCTCTGTTTAATGCTTTGTCTTGGACAAGAGGCTCCCGTGAGACACTGATGGCCTGATGTAATTCAGCTGTGTTCTTGGTATGACTTCAGGGTGGTCACCATCACACTGTGGTGGACTGAATGAATGAGGCTGATGGCTATAAGTGAGAGACGAGATGATAGAGCAGCAGAGCTTGCAAAGTGTGATGGGGAGAAGGAGTATAGCCGGCTCCTTAATCAGATTTCCCAGATTACCATATTGTATTTGTTTATGGGGTTAGTGTGGATAAAAGTTGCTGCCTCTTCTCCTCAAGTTCCTTCAAATACTTCCCGTATCCCTGTACAGAACAGGGATATAACTCACTCCCACTCACTCCATAGTTAGATGTGGAAAGACCTACAGGGAAAGACCTTTGCTTCAGAGGGCTTCATCCTCCCAAAGATTAATTTAGCCTTTGTTTTCCTTTGAAAACACAAACCCGGGGGAATTTCCCACATAAAGGTGAGTTGTCAGAGCTGAAGTTGTATATGGTCATACCCTATGTACTGCATCCCTAAGCACTTATCAAAGCAGAATTAACACTGCCAGCAGCTTTGAGGCGCGTGGCTTTTGCAAAACATCATAACCAAATATACCGACAGACTTCTTCCTTCCACCCATTCTTCCCTAAGGTGGAGTTCACGTCCTGCCCTTCAAGATCATGTTCAAGTACATAATTCATAAATGCATTAAGCACTTTTCGCTGCCAGTTTTCTTCAGTTTTAGTGGTTTCATCACGCTGGGCCCAGAACATGACAAATGATCAGATAGGTGGTCTAAGATGACTTTCCACTTATCTGATTCTTAAGCTAGCTGGAAATGATAGTGGCTTCCCAGTATAGCTTGCAGCAAACAAAAAGTTACTCTAGATCACATCAAGAACAGTTTTGCTTCCTAAATGGGGTTATGACTCACAGTTCAGATTTTGATAAGACTGATGACATTGCCTTTGTCATCGCTCCCTCTCCTCTGCCTCACCTGTCTGCCAGACGTTGTCTTTCACAGAGACAACCAGGTGGCCTGTTCATTCTGCTGTTTCGTAGCCTCAGCTCTCTGTGGTTTGACTTCCCAGATAGCTCTAACAGGCTGTAGCATCCAAAGACCTGATCCTTATTTGCTTCTTCTGGCTCAGGGAGTTAATAATCAGCTAAGGGTCTTGAGGGACGACTGGTCATGGTGCGGCTTCAGCTCTTGCAGCTACACGGGAACCAGATGGGAGGTACTGAGAAGGTATCCATGTTCTGCATACCCGTAATAGCCATAATCTGCATGAGTTACTTTTCCGTGGTGGATGATGGAGAAAAATGGTCCCTTTTAGAGCAAAGTTCACGTTGTTGCAAAATAAACATGTAGAATAGGTTGTATTACTCATATATCTTGACTATGAGGCAATCTCAGAAAGATTAGGTGGGATGTAGACATCGAAATTAAGTGAAGTGAACTCACTCCCCAGTAAGTTGGAATCCTAGGACTTTTACTTGGTCGCAGCGATAAAGAGCTGATGAGCAGAAATGTGTTCATTTTCAGTAACTCAACTGAATTAGACTGTAAATTTGTGTCCCAGATGCTCTGAAATTCTCCAAGCAACATTTTGCACTGCTTAGTTTCTAGAAGCATCAAGGAAAAATATTTATATAATGTGTGTGTATATATGTATACATATATGTATATGAATATGTGTATGTATACACGCGAGAACCAAAAAGCAAGCTAAAAGGAAAATGGACCAGAAAAGAAACAGCAGAAGTTCCTCTACATAGAGCAAATCTGTTCTCCATGTCTACCTTAATCCATGCATTGCAATTAAATCCACTTCTCTGCACCTGAGTCTATTCACTACATCAAAGCCAACCCACTAAAAGTACTTATTTCTTGGTAATTCAGCTATTAATTGGCGTTTTCCTCCCCTGCTCCCCCCCTCCCCGCCCTCTTACTGTCTTCCTGGAATGATTTATCATGAACGGTGAAAATTCCCGTGTCACCTCATAGTATAGAGTAACTGGAAAGTGTGAATGGTGTTTGGAAGGACTCATTGTCTGATTTATGTTATGCCAAAAATAAGCACTTCTGCTCAGGCTCAGCCTTGTTAACAAATTTCTTCGTCCGCGGGCAAAGCAGTCACTGCTGCCAAATTATGCACTAACGCAGACTCAGCAGGACTAGTTTTTCTTAAAATCATAATGCCACTGATTTTTTTTTTTTTTTGCACTTGATTTACATCTGTTTAAAGGTGGGTGAATGAGGTCTAATGACCACCAGAAATGTTGCTTTTGATTTATACTGCTGAGTGAGCATCAAGCTTACTATTCCAGGCAAAATTCACCTGAGCCGTATTAGATCTTAAAATATGCTGGATATTAAAATGACAAACTTTGATTTCCTTTTTCTTTCAACTGGAGCACAAGCAGATATAAAATAGGATTTAAAATATTTTTTTTTAATGTGTTCTCATAGGAAGAAAATAATTGCAATGCTAAGGAAATGCATTATACAGTCGAGAATGAAAAAATGCCTGTGGCTTTAAAGTTTTTTTTATTTTGTAAGCCACCCATCCCTCCCCACCAAAATATTGAGTGTCACTGTTAAAACATAGAGAGACAACATACATCACTGGGGATGCTCAGAGCATGTGGATATTGTAAACTATGGAGACACATAGCAATGAAAACGGGAAGGACCTTGACATGAGTGCTTTGCAAATGCAAAGATCATCATGAAAGAGGAATCTGCATAACAGGACGAGAGTGATTCTGCATCAAATTGCCATGCAGTTTCTACTACTTCCACTGCAATACCAGTTGCAGAGGCAGTGAGTGGGAAAGCTGTGATTAGAGCTGGCCTGCGCTCGCACTTTCCACTCCCAGGAGAATTCCAACATTAGGAAATTAGTCCTTGTTCTGAATCACAACAAAGCAGTTTTTCTCTCAGAATTTTCCAGGAACTGAAATGAAATAATGATAAAAGGTTCAGATCAATCAAAGCATTTAATTTCAGTTTTAGATTTTTTTTCTTCAAACAAAATACTCTGTGAACTAAATGCATTTTGAAACCAAAATAAAAATACTACAGTTCAATACAGTTGATTATTTTTTTTTTTCTTCTGGTAGAAATAGTTACAACTTCATATATTTGCATTCAAAGCTTTTATTTTGATGAAAGCATTTTGTGATAGGGGAAGAAGATGGGAGTGTGGAGGAATTTTAAGCTAACTTCTGCTGGGGGAAAGAAGAGACTCATGGGTCTCCGCAGAAGGCAGCTTCTAAGGTATGTGTTTAACTTGGATTTATTCCCTACCAAACTTCTTAAAAAGACACAATGGCTTTACCTTTTTAAACATGCTCAGAAGAAATCACTGCTTTTGAGTAGTTGCTGCATCACTTTGGTCAAGGATGCACTTCCTAATCATGTATCTCCAGCTTCCTTATGCAGCACATGAATAGTTTTAGAGCTTTTATTTATTGGAAGAAGAGAGAGTTGTTTGTAGTTTCACCTGTACAAGCCAAAACAGAGACCTTATTCTTGCAGAGAACGGTGCTATCGGCTCCGACAAGGTAAATGCAAAGAAAATATCCTCTAAGAGTAGAGTCCTCATAGTGTAAAAGGAAAGCCAGCGTCCTCTGAAGGGTGGTATTGCACGACCATGCCTGTCCTCATCACCTGGGTAAATAGCAAAGTAATGCCAACCGACCCAAATACCTCTCAGTGAGACACAAGGGCTGATAAATATTTGTGGGATCTCTTGATTTGTTTTGCTTAGGAGGAAAGGAGATACATGCGTTTGGAAATTGTGTCTAGGATGTAGCAGGAGCTAGTTGTTTATCCATTGATTGGGATTTTAATTAATGGTTGGTTTTTGTTGGTTTGTTTTCTTTTTTTCATCAAATTTCACTGTAAAGAGGTCATAATATGTGCTGCTTGTGTGGAGAGAAAATGGACCTCTGTGTCCAAAAGTTCACAATCAAAATTTTCTGGTCTGGGGGGAAAAGCAAAAGCTTTTATCTTCCAAGGGGGCTGATTTCGTGAAAGTCAAATATTCTGAAGGAATCAAAAAAAGATATGATTCAACCCAGAATTTATTTGGAAACCTTCTGCCCGACCACTGACATTGACAGCAGAGGCAGGAGTATGTCCCGTTTATGGTAAGAGCTGTTCAAGTGCCCGTGGAAGAATCACTCCCATCCCTGAAGTTCTCACAACCTAAGCAGGTGGTTTGTTTTTACTGCCTACTGAAAGAGAAATCCACATGGAAAATCTGTGGCGGAGGCACAGCTAGAATTAAATCTCCTGAATGCCATCTTAGTATTGAAATGGAAAGGCTTCTGTGCCTTTTGCTTAAACTTAGTAGAAGTTTTGCTGAATTGGGAGCCAGCACTTCTCATCCAGAGACATTGACTTGCCCTGTGCCTCAGTTTCCCTATCTGCAGGGAGAATAGTAAAAATGTTATTTACATCTGATTATCATTTGCATCAGGTTGGTCATTAAAATGCTATAGAATTCTATGGAATTCATTAAAATGCTATAAAAGAACAAGATTCATCCACTATTCACTACTCGTGTAAGATTACTCACAGAGTAGTTTTTTTTCCTGATGAGATGCCCACCATCCTTTTAACCAAAATAATAATGTGACTAACAGAAATTACTGGAGTTTTGATAATGAATGGCAAATACTTTTATTCTGTGAATTCTTCTTCATGTGTTTAAAGAAATGATTGAATGAAGAACAGCCTTTCTGCAAATGTTCCTGTGAACCAAAGCCACTTATTGCAAATAGGCACGAGCAGCGAATTAAAAACACACACCAGATTTTGATCTCAGTTCAACAAGTTTTGCTTGGGCACAAGTCCATTGGCTTCTTCACCCAACCAAGCGAGACACAAATCAGGCTGACATACGTATGCGTGTCAGATAAAAGTGCGCAGGGTTATGTCCATATTAGTCATGCGATAACAGGACAGATACATGTTAGGGTGGAACAGTGTTAGCAAATTATCTCACAAAAGGCTATTTGTCTTCCTTGGGACGTGTGCCACTGTTTTAACAAGTCTGAATAAATCTACATTCCTGACTTCCCGTCATGGAGACTTAATCCAGCTCGGTCAGCGAAGGGATGCAGGCTACAATAAACTGATTGGAGAAGGAAAAGCTTTCAGAAGGTCTTGTATTTGCCCTCTGGTGGGTCCATGTTTCTGCGCTCCAACTCATCGAGGTGCCCAACAGCGCAATGGGGAGAAGGTGAAAGAAGGGACTCATCAGAGGTGCCCACAATCCAGCTACAATGTGCCTGCCTGGATTACCTTCCTAATCACTGGCCAGATGTTGAAGCATCAATGATGTGTTTCATCTTATCAAGAAGTAAAGGCCCCAAAGAGATTGGTCACTTCTCTATTAACTATGAAGGGAACTGAGGGGGATTAGGTCGGGTACGGTGTATGTGTCTTGTTGGGTGCAGATATATTGGACTCAAATCATGAGGTCAGGTTGGACAGGGCTTGGAGCAACCTGGTCTAGCGGAAGGTGTCCCTGCCCATAGCAGGGGGGTTGGAACGAGATCATCTTTAAGGTCCCTTCCAACCTAAACCATTCTACGATTCTATCAGCCAGAGCTCCCCACACCTGGCGACCTTCAGCAAAGGCAAAGCGTAAAGCCACTTCGTTTTAACCGTTCCTGCAGTGACGTGATGACACACCCAAGCCCTCTGCGCCACAGGTCCCCTCTCTGTGACAGCAGGAGCAGCGTCACAGCAGAAACAGCTGGAATTCAAGCCTCCAGTTGGCTTTGCTTAAACCACCACTAATTTGCCCTGAAGTGCACTGGGAGCACTCACGTACTCTCTTTCAGCAGCAGTCACAGCAGCCTGTAGCTAAAAGCTGTAGCAAACAGTAACTCCTTAAGCTTCTTCAGCTAAATATACAAAGCGGGCTTGCCTACACCTTAAATTAATCGAGCACAGATTCATAGGGAGGGGTGAGGACAGGAAAAAAAGAGCATTAGACCTGTTTTCCTCTCCCCCAAACTCAGCAGAGCAGAACGGATGACCTGGATTTCATCTGCCGGTGCTCACAACCTCGGCCTGCCTGCTGCTTTTAGGTGATGAGCTCTTTCGTAACCAGCCTCTGACATACAGGTATTTACAAAACAAGTTTCCGATCAGGGGATCTTGCTGTCAGCTACCAAATATTATCTGCTACGCTGACTCTAGGACAGCCACAGGCTGAGGAAAACAGCTCGGGTCAACTCCTCACCCTGTTTGCTGGAGCGGGACCCAAATCGTGAAGTTTACATATTGTTTAATACCGTGACCTCTGCGCACTTGCTAATCCCTCATCCACCGCTCTGCAGCTTCTTTCTTGTCCACAGCCTCCAGACTAATACCCAGAAAGATGCTTGGATTTCCGAAAGTGCAAACCACGCAGCCGGCAAATTCGCAGGGGACGTTCTGTTGAGTCAGCACACCACCCCAGCGCGACCGCAGCTGTAGGATCTCTCCTTCCTATGGATAATCACATCTTCACACGCATCAGGCACCTTCCCGCTGCAGCAGGATTTTGATACTAGCAGCAAGATTGCTTCTCGCTCTCGGGGCAAGCTGAAATACAACCAGAGAAAAGACTTTTGATGCTTTTAGTCAGATAAATAGTGTTTCAAAAATCAACGCTTATATCCTTTGAATCACTAAATTTTCCCCATTGTGATGATTTAAAAAATGCTATCAGATTTTATTGTTGATTGTAGTGTAGTCGGGAATACTTAATTTGTTATGAACTCAGGAATATTCTCTTTTAGCCGGGAATACCCAATGCTTCATTGGTGCAGACTCAGATGGGTACACAGAGAAGTAGAGACAACATAAATCCACAGTGTATCTCTCCTCTACAGTATCTGCACGCTGACAGGTACTTACCTTACCG
The DNA here is from genome assembly GCF_965231255.1 of Vanellus vanellus. Lineage (NCBI taxonomy): Eukaryota > Metazoa > Chordata > Aves > Charadriiformes > Charadriidae > Vanellus > Vanellus vanellus. The sequence continues at coordinate 5,664,926 of NC_138905.1, forward strand.
CACACACAAGGTATCTCATCCCTCTTTTACGGAAAGTTTAGTTGCTTCACATTTTTTTCTGCAGGCATCGCAGGCAGTGCTCAGGATGCAGCTGATGTGTTGAAAGTTCACACCCTGGTTCTGTCTTAGTCATTACTTGTACAACTGTACACTAAAAATCACTGCGATGAAGACGATGGAGCTGTGCTAGCGTATAGGGACCAGAATACAGATGGAGCTGCGCTAGTGTATAGGGACCAGAATACAGCACTGGCACTTTCCTTCCCCATAAAGCTTCTGTTTCAGCTGGGAAAAGATGGGGAGGACACTTAGAGCATCACTTCACCAAATCCGAAGTGAAATTTCAGACCGCTCAAGGTGAGTCAAGAAGAAGATCTTTCCTGGGGGATATTCACTGAGAGAGAAATCAAAGCAGGTATGCACCTAGATTCCATGTCAATGTGGTTGTATGTAGAACCCAGATATACGTGCCCAAAATAGACAAGGTGGCAGTGCCTGTCATGCAGTTTCACTGGGAAACACTGATTCAGCAGTTCTATACCATGTGAAAGAAAAAAAAAAAACATGTCGCTGCTTCTACAACTAAGCTTGTTGGAATATCTGATTATTAAGAAATACTGAAAAAAAATTAAATTGTAGTCCCACTAGAAAAGAATCTGTTCCCTCTAAGAAAGTACTGTTTTGGCCTTCCATCTCAGAAAAGCTTTTTTTTCTTCTAGGAGACCGAGACATTCCTCCAGGAAATTCTGCTATTTAAACCTCAGTTTTCCTGAAAAGTGGCAAAACAAAAATGACGTTAATGTGAATGCTTTGAAATAGCAGTTCAAAAGGATATGTTTCACTTGGAAGTATCTTATTAAAAATCAAGTAATTCTCAATATAAATACTTTCCAGGAAAAAAAAAAAAAAAGAGTAGCCGCATACCTTTCCTGAAAAAGAAAATAATCTTATTTAGGTAAATAATTGTCCCTGTGAATGTTTGTTGGGTTTTTTTTTGTTTGTTTTTTTGTTGTTTGTTTGTTTGTTTTTTCCAATAGTGGGTACAGTGCTAAATGGGTGTGCAAGCCATGAATAAGTTTGTTAGAAAATAACTGAGGGAAAAATAGGGTCACGAGGACGATACGAGGGCTGGAGCACCTCTCCTATGAGGAGAGGCTGAAAGAGTTGGGGCTGTTCAGCCTGGAGAAGAGAAGACTCCAGGGAGATCTTATTGCGGCCTTCCAGTCCCTAAAGGGGGCCTACAGGAGAGCTGGGGAAGGACTTTTTGCTCGGGCATGTGGCGATAGGACGAGGGGGAATGGCTTTAAACTGGAAGAGGGCAGGTTCAGATTGAACATTAGGAAGAAGTTTTTCACTGTGAGGGTGGTGAGGCACTGGCACAGGTTTCCCAGAGAGGCTGTTGAGTCCCCGTCCCTGGAGGTGTTCAAGGCCAGGCTGGACGTGGCCTTGGGCAACCTGGTCTGGTGGGAGGTGTCCCTGCCTATGGCTGGGGGGTTGGAACTCGATGATCTTCAAGGTCCTTTCCAACCTAAACCATTCTATGATTCTATGAAAATAACACAGAAAAGGAGGGGGAGGCTTTGAAATTAGATTGTGTAAGATGTTATTTGGAAATATTAAGCAAAGGCCTTCCCTGAAACACAATCATGTTAATACTGAAATTAAATACCTTTTAAATATAAGGTGCACACCGTACAATATAGATTCTCCCGGGGCTTTGATTATGAGGTAGCAGGAGCAAGCCTATAATTAATATTATATGGTGATTTCAGTTTAAAGCAGATTGTTCCAAGAGCTGCAATCACCACTACATAAGCAAGTTGTCCTTCAATAGCTAAGAAGGAATTAGGACCCAGAGCGAAGACAAACACACAAGCTTATTTAATTGTTGGCAATTTCTTTGCGATAGTCTAATTGGACCTGGAATTTGGATATTTCTGAATAGCTTTAGCACTTGCAGGTTAGATCCTGTCTTGCATCTAGATCCTTTTCGTGTATTAGGTCAACTTTTGTTCTGTATAATGGAACAGAATTGTCTTGAGGGAAACGATGAGTTCAAAAATGTTTGCTCCATACCTTTGGCCTGAGGCATCATCCTTGGAGACCAAGCCAGCTGAGGAAAAGAAATATCCTCTAACCAGAGCTGTGAAAATCGCAGTAACATCTGGCACGGTGAAACAGAAATTAGTAATTATCATCTCCCAGCAGAGCAATGGGAAACCGCCATTCTCTGTCCCTCAAGAAGAAAATAATTAATGCTTAAAAAAAACCAAAAAAGACATCTTAAAGAACCAAATTAAGCTTACCTAATCAAATGCTCTAATACAGGGGAATTTGTCTGGATCACCATTTAACTAAGTGGTTATTCAAATGGGTGTGTAGTATTAACATGAATCTGAGATATTTGCTCCCTTTACATCCTATGGCAACACATTCCCTAAGTTAATTATATGCTGTGTTAAAAAAAAAAAAAAAAAGGTTTATTCCATTTTACAGTGGCTATGTTATTTATTAAATGCCTAGAACAGTTAGCATCTTGGTAAGGGTATCAGGTCGGGGATTTTTAAAGCCAAGAGGTCTTATCATTTTGTTTGACTTACTAAATGATAGAAGCCAAGGGATTTCTCTGAAGTTATTCCTGCTTTAACTGTGCTAGATCCTGACTTTACAGCAGAGATCACTCTATATTTGAAAGAGGCTGGTAGTAAAATGAGTGTGTTCTTTGTATTATTATTGTATTTTTATCAGCACTGTCTTCACAGTATCACACAGTATCACAGTATGGTAGGGATTGGAAGGGACCTCAAAAGATCATCTAGTCCAATCCCCCTGTCGGAGCAGGAACACCTAGACGAGGTTGCACAGGAAGGTGTCCAGGCGAGTTTTGAATGTCTCCAGAGAAGGAGACTCCACAACCTCCCTGGGCAGCCTGTTCCAGTGCTCTGTCACCCTCACTGAGAAGAAGTTTCTTCTCAAATTTAAGTGGAACCTCTTGTGTTCCAGCTTGAATCCATTACCCCTTGTCCTATCACTGGTCGCCACTGAGAAGAGCCTGGCTCCATCCTCATGACATTCCCCCTTTATATATTTATAAACGCTAATAAGATCACCCCTCAGTCTCCTCTTCTCCAAACTAAAGAGACCCAGCTCCCTCAGTCTTTCCTCATAAGGGAGATGCTCCACTCCCTTAATCATCTTAGTTGCCCTACGCTGGACTCTCTCCAGCAGCTCTCTGTCCTTCTTGAACTGAGGGGCCCAGAACTGGACACAATATTCCAGATGCGGTCTCACCAGGGCAGAGTAGAGGGGAAGGAGGACCTCTCTCGATCTGCTAACCACCCCCCTTCTAATACAGCCCAGGATGCCATTGGCCTTCTTGGCCACAAGGGCACAGTGCTGGCTCATGGTCATCCTGCTGTCCACCAGGACCCCCAGGTCCCTTTCCTCTACACTGCTCTCTAACAGGTAGCTCCCCATCCTATACTGGAACCTGGGGTTGTTTCTGCCCAGATGTAGGACCCTACACTTTCCCTTGTTGTATTTCATTAAGTTATTCCCTGCCCAAATCTCCAGCCTGTCCAAGTCTCTCTGGATGGCAGCACAGCCCTCTGGCGTGTCAGCCACTCCTCCTAGCTTAGTGTCATCAGCAAACTTGCTGATAGTACACTCAATTCCCTCATCTAAATCATTAATGAATATATTGAATAATATGGGCCCCAGTACCGACCCTTGAGGCACTAAAGGTTTCTTGTGGGCGTGATATCAAAATAATCACTGCTTAAAAGCGATGCTTTTTATTCGATGAGCTGCTCCAGTCACCTCTGCGTAGCATGCCAAGAGCTTCTGCATCATCCCTTATTAGACTTCTCCTCTCCAAAGCTAAGATGTGGTGTGTTCTAGATACCACATCTCCTTTCCCAGGCAGATTAGACCTGAACAAACAACAGTGGTCTAACCCAGATTTCTAAAATTTATTATCCCCTCCTAATGGTGTTCCGTTATCCTCTGATGGAGGTTGCCCTCTCTTCTGAACTTTTGAATCTCCCTTGAAAGAGAAAAGCTACTGCTGTCTGGAGACAGCAAGTCCATTAGCACCAGCAGAAGCATTTCCTGAAGGTCAGCTGCCTGATCCTAGTTGGGGTATTACATGGCTGAACTCATCTCAAGCAAGCCAGAAGAATCCTTTTTGTCTGGAAACTTTGACCTCCTGCCTGAACTGGATCCTGAATGGCTTCCTGTTCAAGCTAGGGAATGTCCATGCCACCAGAAAAGGGACCTGGTTAATACAAGAAAGGGGACGTTTATCTGAGTTGCAATACTCTGAGGATATAATTTGGATTTCAAGCAGCCGGAACTTTTTCAACAAAGCCCGTCAGTGTATTCCTCAGTGTGTCAGGAGCAGTATCTCCAGGATGATGCATGGCCCAAGACGTGGGACACCACTGGCAGAGAGGTCCTGGAAGAGGTTTCAGGTCGCTCTCTGAAGAGTTTGAAGGGAGTGGATGGGACCAGTTTTAGGTCACCTGAGATTATGAGACCATGTCCTTGATGCATCTTCACAGATAGGTGCAGGCTTGAACTCCAAAATCCGATGCCCTCCCATTGTATAAACTTCACATCTGAACGTTAGGGTTTTTTTTCAAGCGGAATAAAGCACAGAAATATAGCACCAGACATAAAGAACAGTTATGAAAAGATAAAACACTTTTCACATTCATGCCCACGGTTTCTTTTTTTAATTCTTTTTGCTAGCTTTTTTTCATTCTGAGCCCTCTATATTATAAGGAAATTCAAAACAACTTTAAAATATGCTTTTAAAAGTACCAACAAAATATGAATTGATCCTTTAAAAGAAGAGATGCCACATTAGAAACCTCTGTGCATCATTGATATGGTAACAGATTATTTTAGAATATCCTAGGGCAAAAACCCACTGTGGTTTCTGTGAGCTGGCAGCGCAGATGGAAAGATAACAGTTGTGACCAGACTTTTTGGGTATGAAAACACATAAGAGAGCTGTTTTCATTCCTCCACCATGTGACAGAGAAGCGGTCAAGTAAACTTTAGCAGTTCAGTCCGCGTACGTTTTTAAAAATCACTTGTGATCTGCAACGCAGTTGAAATAGAAAAACACGAAACCTTCAGCGCCCGCTAGTTAACTCAACATAGCCGCCTTGCCAACTCATGGCCAAAAATGCTCCTTGTTTCTAGTTTCTCCTCCATACTTAAAGATTTTCCTACCTTTATGTGCTCATGTCAGAGATCCCACATTAGGTGCCAAAAGCAGCTTGCTCGATGGGTTGAACACTGGATGCAGTAGATCATGTTTCTTTTCCACCAGAGTGGTAGAGTCTGTTGTCCTGAGCAGAAGTAGAGGCACGACAAGGCTGGGTGTTCACAGAGCGTTCATCCTGCTCTAAGTGGGAAAAAAGACACCCTGAACCTTCTTGTGCCTGCTCTGGCTGGTGGATACCCATGCGCTGGTGTGTTGTGTGCCAGATGAGAGCGTGCTCCACACTGTCCTGCTGCAGCCTTGGCCTCTGGAAAGCCCGCTCATCTCTCCTGGGCTCTGGTTTCTCTCTGCCTCCTGAGAGGTGGCCGCACTGGGCAGAAGGCTTGATGCAAGTACGATTTTTTTCCCACTGAAATTATACAAGTCGGTTGACTGGAATGTTTTGTGAATTCATGCTGATCAAAGACATTCGTTGCAATTGAGGGAAAAAAAAAAAAGCAGCAGGAAAATGGGAAAGGGGTTTTGGAAAAAATGTAAATGTTTTTTATTTGGACGCTTTCGAAGTAATTTGAGGTGATGTTTCATTTTAAAATATACTTCAGTTTTATTTAGAGTAGAATAAACATCCTTTCCAAGGGCTCAGAACTGCAACATTTCATTTCAGCCTGGAAAAAATAGACTTAAAATAAAACTACTTCTTTTGCTGCTGTTCTTCTTGCTTTCACCTCTCATTTTTATGTCACTTAAAAAAAATTGAAAGAAAAATCAGAAACAGTATGAAAAAAGTTACTGTGAAACCCAGAAACCGTGGGGCCCAGAAAAAGCCTTTCTGTGTTCGACAGCTCTTTCCACATCTCATGTATTTATATAGAAAACTGTTGGGCTTCGCATTTTTCATTCGTCTAACTGTACTCGTGTTTACGGCAACAGGGCATGATCTTACAGGAACTACCTGCTACTAAAATGAGAATGATATCTCCAGGTAAGGGGAAGACAATTTGCAATTTCTGCTACTGATGGTACTCCGTGATCAGTTGGAACCTGAAAACCAGCACAGGCTCCTCTGAGAAGGGGCCACCACCTGCGTATGGACATTCCGTTGTTTTTTTTTTTTACAGAGATCCACAAAACTCATTTTCAGTAGCTTTCCTCTTTTCTTTTCCCTGCCTGACTTCCAAGCGGGAGGTCAGGTCAAACTTCTGGCTGGTATAATAGCTAATTACACCCCCTATTTGGCCTAGGATGCGGGGTGAGGCATAAATTAGGACCTGATAGCTTGGTCGGTGCCGCGGCGGGTTATTAGATGTGTGTCAGCGAGCAAAGTTCTGATCAAAGCTCGCAGCGAGGCAGCCAGAGGTCGTGAAGCATGGCTGGGGACTAATTGCCGGGCTGTGCGCTAAAAGGAAGTTTGCAATGAAAGGCCATTAAGCTGCAGCTTTTCCAATCGGTGGAGCAAAGCTACGGAGAAATGCTGATTGCTGAGCGGGCATGGAAACGAGGGGCTCCGGTGCGGATCCTGCTCTGGGTGGTGGTGACGGTGATGGCTCACTTCACTTCTAAAGAGCTTTCCTAAGGAAGGGCAGAATCTGCTCTTAAACGTCAGTCCTGGAAAGGGCTTATTAACCATTCTCTTAATTTAAATGGGTTGGTCAAACGAAGCAAACCTTTTTTAAGAGCTGGCACTTACAGAGAAATTTGGCTGGTTGTAAAATGAGCTGGCCGCAATAAAACTTCGCTCGCGGGGCAGAGAATGGTGAGGGCAGAGGGTTCAGTCAGACACTTGAAAAGCATACCAAGATCTTTGAATCACAGCGCTTACGGCCACACAGAGAAAACCAAATAACTGTTTTTTACCCTCAAAAGATTTCTACGCACTCAGTATATCTACACATGGAGCACACCAGCCATATTTCGCCCATTTTACAAACAGGGAAACTGAGGCAAAATGAAATAAGCTTCTGCCTATTTTTTTTTATTATTATTTTTGTTTTAACACTCAGATTTCCACATGTCAGACTTTCTTGGAGTCCAAATGACATAGTTAAGCTGATTTGAAGAAGAATGAAAAATCCTTTCCCTTTTTTTTTCCCCCCTTCTGTTGCAGAAGTTAATCACTGTGACCTACCAGTCACATCTTCAGTTTTGTTTCCTTTTAGGTCTTTTTCACAGCTCTGAGAAATTTTCCCGGTTAAACCTTTCTTGAGGTTGGTATCCATCTCAACTTCTCTCTCCTCTTCCTGAGAAAATTTTAAATAAAATAAAATAAATCATGGCTTTCTGTACGTTCGGTGAAGATGAGGACAAACACTTCTATTTTCTAAACATAGGTATAATTTTTTACGTACGTACAGTTTAAATGAACTAAGTATTTAAGTTATAAAATGACACAAGACCTAAATAGCAGAGACCAAATATTTTCATGTCTGTTTGGAAAGGGCATCTTGAATATAAACAACAATAAATAGCTAAGAAATGTCTGGTGGCTCTGGCCAAACATGGATTATCAGGACCAAAGTTGGAATTTCCACACAGAGAAATTTCCACTCTGTCAACATTTATTTTCAGTCTGGTTTGGGACAAAATGTCACATTTTTGGGGAAAGGAAAAGAATCTCATGAATGCTTCAGTCAGAAATGCTGAAATGTATTTGTGTCACTTTGGCTTTCAGTCGCTCCCCGCTACGCTCTTGCAAAGATAGAGAAATTGTAACTTAGATGAGTCATGTCCAGCATTTCTGCATGATTTTTTTTTTTTTTTTTTTGCCATAACTACATTTCTCATGAACCCACGTGTCCCAGCCCAAGGAATGGTTTCTTGATTCGGGAATCAAGTTCCAGCCTGTTGGGCCATGTCACTTCATCTAAAATAAGAATGGCAGGAGGGACAAATACTATTGCAGTTTTAGCTCAGAAAAAGCTCTTGCGCAAACTCCCACCTGGCTGGGAATCACTTTTCCTCCCTCTCCCCTCCTTTCCCTTGCACCTGGCTCACGTTTTCCTTTTTCTTTCCCCTACCTGTCCTTGGGGTAGGACGTGAAGGTATCATTGGCAATGGTAATTATTGACTTCTATAATGCAATTACCAAGGCGTATCGCCAGCCTGTCAATGAAGTCATACCTTTTAAATGTACAGTTTATGATTTGAACGCATATAATGAGCCTTAAAAAAAGTAAGCTGTGGCTGTAGTTTTCTTTCTTTGGATCAAAGGAATTGTAGTTCCATGTAAATGAATGAATTTAGGGAAAAAGCACCGAAACAAAGATTAAAATCTCTGTGTGGTATTTCACAGGTGACACAGAAAACAAGAGCAACATTTAACAGCTTTCCTAGCTGCTTGCAACCTATTTTCTTTTAAAGAAAATCACTCACTGTGTTAGAGCAAGAAGGAAAAGAAAAATTTTGTTGTTGGATTTGTCTTTTCCTTTCCCGTGATACTGAAGAAAATGAGAAGAGAAATCTGTTTCATGTCTCTTTCTGTGATTTTCATACAACTTAACTAGATTATTAGAAATGTTCAGTAATAATCTGTAGATGAAAGGAGCGTTAACTCTTGAGTCTTTATTATGATTAAGGCTTGAAGTCATTTGAAAATTGTATGTGGAACATGATCTATTACATCTTATGGCAAATAGGAGCTCATATATTTAGGCTACAGCTAAAGAGTACCATCTGCCTATGTATTGAAGAACTAATTGCTAGCAAAAGAGAAACAAATATGTTTGTGACTTTGTACGGTAAACTCGGCAGTAAAGAGAATAAGGTCCTGATGTGGAAAATTGTAAAGCCAGTTGTTCTGCAGAAACAAACCATTCTTCTGTGAGGAGTAACAGTAGAGATCCTTTTCTTTTTATATCCTGAGACAGAAGGCAAGCCCAAGACTACATGATTTAAAGTTAATCTTCCAAACCCATAACTGATAAGTTGGTTTCAATAGATGTTGTCGGTAATACTGCCAACAGCAAAGGTGCTCTGGCAACAGACCTGCTCCTGTTGAAGTCAAAGGCAAAATTCCTTAACCTGTAGTATCCACCTTGGTATTTATATATTTGAGAAATGAGCCAAACCCCCAGATTTAAAAGTGGTATTTGAACTTCCCTAAATTCAGGCTTAACTTGTTACCGGGCTTTAGGTTCTGCTTGCAGGGAAGCCAGGCTGATGCCATTTGAAAATTTCAGATCTGGATCCAGTTTTTAATTTAATGTACTCTCAACACTTCAAGTTGTTCAGTTCCAAGATTTTAGTTCAGGTCTTTCCATTCTCAGTTTTATAACTTCATACATGCAATTGTTTGAAGTCTCTAAAATGATTAATGTGCATGCAACCCTGTGAAAACATTCTTTGGTGTTTCTCCAATTTGTGGTTTCATACATGAGAATAAGAAGTAAAGAGGAATATTATCCTTTGCTTGCACTGCAGCAAGGAACACTAGTCATGTAAATATAGCCCCAAACACAGCAAAAATTACTGAACTGTATTTGAAACACGGTTTGCGGAGCTCAGCTTCATTTTACTAAAGCAGCTGTTGGAATTCTAAATCTAAATAAATAATTCACTTATATGAGGAAAGAAACCTGAGTGATTTCTTCAAGTGATGTAAGCTGCTATTGGGAGAATTACAGGAATTATTACCAAGAACCTTTTCACAAAGCTTTGGTTAATCATGTTTAAACATCTCATAAAAGGGTCCTTAAGTGCAAGAAGAAATCACGGCCAACAGACAGGTAGGTAAAGAGTATATATCTGGAACTGAAGAACCATAGGTATGAGGTTCAATAGTTGTCTATGTACACACAGCACTCACTAAGATGCATAAACACAATCTGTAGACATTCTGGAAAAAAACAATTTAGAAAAGACCTCCCCAAAATATGAAGATTATTTTGTACATCAGACCATTTTCTGTAGAAGTTGTTAAAGGGCAGGATACAGTTCCGGCATGCAGAATCTGCAGGTCATTAAGTCTGAGTAGAAGGTAATGCTATTCAGATACACGACATCACCAAGATTGATACTGAAATAATACATGCAATTCTGGTATTCATATCTAAACCAGGATGTGGACAAATTGGAAAGTGCTGATAACTGCAGAATAATTTGAGTTCAGGGTCCAAACCAAAAATGTCCAGTCCCCAGTGAAGTTCTTTACCTTCTGCTGCAGACAGTCATGCAAGATGATTGTAGCATCCTTTTCAGCGCTTAAGATTTTTAAAATATGACTATTGTTGATCATTTTGATCTGCCATTTGCTCTCCTAGTGTAGATATATGAGGATAGTCTTTCCAGTTGCTTCTCGTATAATCTGCTAGAATTTTTCCTGCCCTTCTGTTCTGAACCTCAGCCCACAATGCCTTCATGTAATTCCTGATCTCAGTTAGATGGAGGCAAAAAAGTTATTTGACAAGTTAGAAACACATACCTTTGGCCCATCAGCTCACTGACAAGTCCATGACTTTTCTTTGCTAACCCTGCCAATAGACCCTGTAGATGATGACTATGTGCACAGGGCAGAACAGGGTCTATTGGCAGTGAAGCAGTATCATGATAACCATGGTTTCCAGGTTGAAACTGAATCTTGGATGTCTAGCCTAGAATAAAAAAATTTGTGGGACCCTACTGTATAGGCACATATTGAGCGGGAGGTGAACGGTGAGGATGGACAAATACTTTCCAAGTCTGCCCAAAAAGTGGTGTAACACCCACATGGAGAACATGGAGCAGTTGTAAACTTACAAGGAGATCCTTCCTAGTCAAACGTGATTCAAAATTATAGATGAGTCTGCAAAAAAAATCAGCGTCGACTGATATCTTCATGCACAGCCAATGCAAATTCTGGACCATACCCAGGTATAAGGTAAGACTGCCTGGAGCCAAAGATATCTCAAAGCTCCTAATACAGTCAGCATTTCCTGACCCCACTCTGCTCAAACTCCTTTTTCCACAAAAGAAAGAGTAAATCAATACCTAATTAGTTTATGCATTTATGCACGACTCTCTAATGTCAGACTATAGATACATTTGTGGCAATGCATTGATATCGACATGGACTCCACTAAAATATTACTGAAGTACTAGAGGTATTGAGGACACTGAAGTTACACAAATGTGACTATGCAAAAGATAAATAGTGTTGAGCCCATTTAGTGGACTCCAAATATTAACACAGCATTGCAACTCATGTAAGCCTTCATATCCTTCAGCACCTCTGCTCCTGTGTGTGAGCTATGGATAACTTTTTGTTCTGTGTGCTCCGGGTGTTCTGGGTTTAACTCGCCATTGATAGGTTATTAGTTTGAGCTCCTTAGAAAGTGTCATTTTAAGTTCCCGTTCAATGTGTGTCATGTCTCTTTCTTAAGAGAAGTTTTAAATCTTGGTTAAAATCCTGTTGAATGCACTGTTAGGGTGCCATTCTGGATTTACGTTACTAGAAATGAGGACAATATTTATGCTAAGATGCTGAGGTGAGGACAGATCTTTATCTGATGTGAGAACAGCTCTGGCAAAGTATGTGAGTGTACCCCATATTATGGGTCCCCCCTACATTTCATCCCTCCCCTCCCACCCAGAAAGTCAGCTTCCTTGCTGGAATTTTCCGTTCTCCCAGACCGTCTCCCCTGCAGGTTTGCACTGGTCTGAAGCATATCTAACATGGCAATTGAGAGGTTTGTTGGGTTCACATGCAGCACAGAAAGCAATTTTACTTTCATACTTGATGTTCTTGTGCACATCTGACCAGAGTAGCCGAGTGCACAAGTTGTAATCTTTCCAAAAGCAGTAGGTTGATATCAAAGGCTTCGCAGTGAAGCAAAGAATTGTGGCAGTACTTCAAGGAACAGGTTTGCAATTAACTGTTAAACACAGATTGAAGGAATGCCCCGCTTGGTTGCTGCAGGCTTTCCTTGCGTGCCAGCGATGACTGAATCTAAAGCACAGAGCATGGCTGGATGATAACCTGTTAGCAGGGGGAAAAAAACGGGGGAGAATCATTGAGTAGTTGATAACATGCAGGCTGCTTAATGGTTTCAGAATACTGCACAAAATAACACATCAGACCCTCTGAATTACAATTCTGTTGACAAAAAAAAAATGAAAAGAGAAGGAAAATAACCAACTCATATTGTGTACATGTGAGGTTTCTTTAAAAAAATCAAAGCAAACCAGAAATTGCTCAGCCTATAAGCTCATTCAGCCATTGAAAGAGAGTACAGATGGCAGTACACATAGTTTGGAAAACAAAACAAAACAAAACACTGCTGAAAAAAAAAAAAAGAATAAACTGAAATTGCTTTTATACTTGGTGGTGTAATCGGGGGTCTAGTGCACTCAGCGGTTCTAGCTTTAGGACAAGGCATATGGAACAGAATATTTTGATTCTGTTTTTTGTCCCATTGTTTAATTATTAAATATGTCTGTTTGCACTGTAAGCCCCTATTTGGCTGGCGAGCCCCCTTGTGCAAGGGATGCCTTTGGTATACAGCACTCCGTAGCATAACCAGACACTGATTTCTGCTTGATGTGGCTACTGTATAGGAGGCCATGATTTAAGATATAGACCAGGTGTAACTGGGTTTCCAAGGATTCACTTCTCTAGCAAGAAGAAAGAAAAAACTGTGAGTTTCTAAATTCATGCTCATGGCGATAGTTTTGTTTATACCTTATTACTTGTCCTTAGTACTTAGTACAGGGTTTCCTATGCTACTGTGAACTCTTTCAGTAAATAAGAGTATCTACCTCTTTTTGGTGGTATGTCCCAGGGATGAACATGCCTTTAATGAGAATGACCATCAGCATTTCTGAAGGGCTTTGAGATTTTTGTAGTGCTACCCTTCTATGTATCATTGATCATGGGTAAACCTAAGATCTGAAGATGTAAAATGGGAACTTTGATGCCTAAAGATTTTTAAAATTGTAGACATGGTCAAACTCTTGGATTTCTGTGTCTCACCACTCCTGAGGGTCACAGAGCCTCACTATGTGAACCACTATTACATTTGAGCAGAAAGAAAACCTTTGGATGCATTAAGAATTGCAGAGAAATAGGACCTGAAATAAGAGTTTGCTCTTGTAGATGTTGCTCTCCAGGCTAAAATGAACTTTTCAGAATGCTGAGGTTTTACAAAGGATCTTCAAAACCAATTAGCATCAGCAGAATTTGCAAAGAGTTGCTCAACATGTGTCAGCTTTTGGCACCAAGTTGTTAATGCCATTTGCTTAAGCAAATATTGTTCCTGTACAGTTCATGATTTGGAATGAACCTGAAGATCAGCACTGAAAAAATAGGAAAGTTTACAGTGAAAATGTATCGTGATTTCTCTACATTCAGAACTGGGGAATAGCACAGACAGAGAAGGATCCTAGCTGGCCCTGCTTTGACCAGGATGTTGGACTTGATGATTTCCAGTTGAATTATCCTATGACCATACGAAAGATTGCATATAGACTGTCTGTTGTGCCACTGGCTGAGCTAATGGTCAGCCTCACCTGAAAAAAGAAGTCAGCTTTGAGCCACACCTTACAAAGAGCACATCTCACTGCTTCGGCATTCACATTCGGGGAAGCTAACTGATTTTCTGTCATTTGTTCAGGAAAGTCTCCTCTGAGACAGGAGCCTCCTAAAGTTATATTTGAACAACAGGTTTCTTGTCATTGTTACTACAGGCAAACTGCCAGTGCAGTGTTCTGCAAAGATCAGGATTTGATCTCTTCCTCTCACCTCCTTTTCGTGTGTCTATTCCATCCCCAAGATCCTAACCCAAGCAGTGTGTGCCAATATCAATAAGTAGCACCCAAATTCACCATCTGTATTCAAAACTAGGCATGTGCTGCAAAACTAAATGTCAATAGTTGCTGGCATTTGGAATCAGAGCCCATGCAAAGAAAGTTATTAAGTGAATGACTCAGTTTAGATTGTACCTTGCTTTCTGTGGAAATAATTACTCGCAATTATGTTGAAAACATGAGTTTTCAATAAGTTTTGCTTGGAAACTTTGACTTTTAAGTGTTGTTATTGTCATCGGAAACAGTGTTGATGGGTAGATTTAACATTTAGCTCAATATAAAATGTTCTTCTAACTTTAGAGAGCTTTATTTTGTTTAATCAGAGAAGTCAGGCAACTCAAGCCAGGGAATTAATTGGAAATTGCTAACAGCTAAATTCAAGTTTAATTCGGGGGTTATTGTGCTCCAGCTCTCCTGTCTATCAGATCAGATGTTCAACTGTTCTTAAAGGTCCAAACTTCAAAATTACTTTACATCCCTGAGTGGAAAATAAAAATATTCCTAGTGGAGTTATGGTCTGGTCATGAAGGCTTTCATCTTAATTTTTTATGAAGAAGCTCTGCAGGATTGATTCCTCTCCTGTGCAAGTAGAAATAGCAACCTGGTACTGGTTAGAACAGCCCTTTGGCTATGCTGACAAAGCATGGGAAACTGCAATAAGGAAGAAGGTGGAGAAAGAAAACCCAGAACCCAAGGATGGTATGGAGAGAGATCGTATGGGTCAAAAAAGTGAATAAAACAGTTTAATATGTGATTATTGTCCTTCTCCATGAAGTGACTATGTCTCGGGACCTGTGCCAAAATAATTTTGCTAGATTTGCTGTGCACAAATATACATGTAGAAGAAGCTTTATGATCCAAACCCAGTTTTATTACCTGACCTCTCTTTTTTTTTTTTTCTTTGATTTGCGGATATTACCGTCAAAAGAAAGTCTTGGTAGTTTTCTGAGAATGAAAGATATGATGGTAAAAGAACTCATGTCTTCTGATTAGAAAGACTGGTCTGTGGCATTTTCCCTTTCAAAATTAGATCTCTACCTCCATATTTAGCCCAAAGGTAGGTATTCTTCACTCTCTTTTACATGGGAGTGAAACAAGGCAGAGACCAACCGTTTTTCATGCTGGGTGAACTACAGGTATGAAGTAGCTTTAAAAACATAGCCCCAGCTCTGAGCCTGAAAAAATCTGACCTTGAGCACTGCTGAAAACGCAGTTTGTCAAGTAGTGACTTGCTTAAATGCCGGTAAACCAGAAGATCAACAAGCGGTCTGGCTGCGGGTTCCCATGGTCTTACCTCCTGCTCAGCTGCAGCCCCAGCACTGGTGTGCCAGAAGGCAGCAGTGTGCATGACCTACAGCGAGCCCTTCATGGGGGATGCTGTGAGGCACTTGACATTCTCCTTCCTCAGGCCAGCAGTTTCACCTTTGCTTATCAGATCACAAATATCGTGAGATGCTTTATGAAAATAATGTTAAGTTTTCCAAAGAACCTTTGACAACCCATCACCGCCATGCAACTGGCGCTGTTAGCGGGGTAGTCTTGGGTGAAAGGCAACATTGCTAGAAACAACAAACCATATGTAGCTAAATTGATGTAAGGCAATCAGATTAAAAAAAAAATAAATATATATTTTTCTCTATACACACACACACAGACATATATACATGGCCAAAAATAATGAATGCTATTTGTTCCTCTGATCAGCTTCCTTTAACTATTTAACTACAAAGTTGTCCAGGGGCTAAATCCAAGAAATTCCTGCCTAAATGCCTATGCAATGTGCTTGCATTTCATAAAGTCTGAAAACTGTTTTGTCAACAGTTAGCCTGAGATAAATGGGAGGCTGGAGTTTTAGATCATGTTCCCAATCATTTGCTAACTGCAGCCAGTCACCGAATTGTCATGTTCCGGAGATTGCTTTCACATTCTTGTGAATTAGTGTAGCGTGTGTCAGCATTCCTTAAGAGGTACCGTTCAGCTCAGAAGCTTTCAGCCTGTTATGAGCTCTGTCCTCCTCTGAGCAGGAGTTCAGCAGATGCAATACCACTTCTTTGGGGAAGAGAGTGATCAATCATAATCATGCCTTAGTGTCTCACTGGCAGAAACAGCGAGTGGTATCTATTGACTCGATTTTCTAGAAGAAAACGAGAAAATATATTTAAAGACTAGAAATCACACCAGAGTACAGAGTTTGATCTCTTCTTGAATCCCATTTTTTCTCAGTTCAGAGGTTGCTGTGTTGGGTCATCTCAAATAGTGCTATAAAATAAGGTCCCGCAAAGGGTGACGGGTGAGATGCACAGCACTTAGCTTTGAGTATCAGTAGTGCTTGCATCCACAGCTGTGCTAGTCTCCCTCAGCTGCCTTTATAGTCGAGTTGAGAAAATAAAGGTGATATTGGGGCATAATTCTTCACAACCTAGAGTAGCCGCAAAAATAAACCAGTCAACTTCTTTGCTTATCAATGGAGTCTAAAGAAACTAGCTCAGATACAGAAGTCTACATTAAAGATGCCCAAGATAGCTATACTTCACATTTCATACACGGAAAATTGTCCCCTCCCTTCCTGATTTCATTCAAATTAACATGTGCATCACTTCTTGAGACGGGCCCTAACTACAGGCAGTTGTGAGAAAGTAACCTCCTATCTTCTGGAAGCAGTGTGGTTAGACTGAGAGAGACAGAGAGGGGAAAAAATCGAAAAGTGTTGGAGAGAGAAACAGAAATGAAGAACAAACCAAGCAGAACCTAATTCCGTAGCATCCGAACTACAGCACTCTGAAAAAAAAAAAAGTGAGACTCCTACTAGTTGCTCCACACATGCTAGAACGTTTCTGTCTTCAAGCAAATTATCATCGGTGCACAGGTGACATTAGAAAGAGACCTTAGAACAAGACCCAGCATGTCCCCTCCAAGTGAATGTCACGAGCCCCTCACTAAGACCACGATTTTTCTTGCAGCTTGACCTTGTTGTTCAGACCTTGCCTAACATCAGCAGGAAGGGTAGAGCATTCCTGTGCCAAATATCTTCTGACCTGGAGACTACAGACAAATTTCCTAGGAGACCAAAGTAGCAACAAGCTAAATTAGGAAATGAACACTTAAGTTTTCTAGTGCTTAGGCAAGGGATGTAGCCTAAAGGTTACGATATAAATGCCAGGGTGACTCTGCCAGTCACAAAGTGGTAGTCATCAGTGCTTCTTCCAGGGCTTTTAGGCCTGTTGATTCATGTTAGGAATGCTCTGATGATGCCTGACAGTCTGGCCTCTTCATGAGACCTCGGCAGAGGAGCAACTCATTGTAGACTGTGAAGCTGTCTAGACACAAGCCAGTGTGGTTCTACACTGTCTTGCCAGGAGAAAAGCAGTTCTGGACACGTGTAGTCCTAAGTGCCAGGACAACTTAAACCAAAGTAAGTGAGGTGAGGCTGAGTGACCCCTAGTGTTAGGAAGAAGATTTTAGGGTGACAGTTTGGGATTTGGGAACACAAATTCCTTTCATTCTCTCTGCCTGATTGGCTGCATGGAGTTGGACACCAGTCTCCACGCTGCCGTATGCAATTGGACTGTCTCTGACATCAAGGGGAACACACTTATCTCAACACTGAGTGATTTTGAAAAACCCAAGCCCTTGTGATTAGGCAAAAGCAGACATACGGACCGTTTTGCCCACTTTTGCATCAGAACTCAAGATAAATGAGATAATGTAGCAGGAAACAGCAAGATGCCCCACGTTTGTTTTGAAACTGGCTGATGGCCAGGAGATTGCACAGGAGGAACCACAATGGACTTCAATCTGAAGACTAGAAAGAGACGTGACCACCATACATGCATGTGAAGTCTCGGTGTCCTTTGCAACTGCACGTGGTCAAAGTCTAGAGATTTTCATATGGTGAAACATCAGCTTTAGTTTGCAACTGCCCTTGGAGCAGCGACAACCCTTTATATGCCATTTTGTAGGGAGTGGGCCCTGCTGCTGTTTGAAGTGTGTGTGGATTTTTTGGAAGGCAGAAAGGGAGAAATGTCTGCAGAGGGGTTTTGCAGGGGTTAGAGTGGATGCTGGCTGTCAATAAAGCCATTTAAGGGCATGTTGGCCTCTTAAAGAAGACATGTTTCACCTTCACCTTAGAACAATCTCAACTCACCTTCCCAATGAAGAGGAGAAATCCTTAGTTCAACATCACAGTGCCATAAATGCAGGGTAAATGGAATTTGTCAACCTCTGGGTTGAAAGTTCACTTTTATTTCTTGCACACGTTAAGTTGCCTGAGTTTTTTATATCCCACATGTTTCTAGTTGCAGTGGAAGGGACTGTGACTGAGATCCGGACCTGATGGACTGTGAATGAGACCATGAGTGTGAGGAGAGGGAAGAAAAACTCTCAGCAGCTGCAAGCAGAGAGCTGGGGCCTGAGACCTGTCGGGATCAGATACAAAGGTAAGAGGCACGGTTTCTGTGCTGAATCAATTTATTCCAATAGAGAGAAAAAGTTCAGCTCTAAAGAAAGGAGACAGACATTTTTATGCTTTGGAAAGGGCTTTTTAATGCACTGCTGGGTAAGCGGGGCCCTTTGACGTGCCTGGTTGGCAACTGGGAACCACGGCTGTGCCTAGACACAAGGGACATCAGAGTTTTTCCTCTCTCCACACCGGGGCTTCAGCATCATTCACAGAAGGAAAAAGAGCTTTTAAAGAGTGGTGGTTGAGGGTAGAAGCAAGAAGCAAGGAAGAAAAGAATAGATAACAGACCTAAGGTCACCTCGCAAGAAATAACTACGGTTCCAGTCACTTCGATGAAACTTTATGAACCTGAAAGTGCCTGTGCCCTCAAACTGATGTCCTTTAAAAATGTGCTGGGGTGGGAAAGAGGTGGGGGAAGAGTTGTGATCTCAGCATTGCTATAAATCATATAACAGGCCTTTTCAACCTGGCCCTTCTGTATTTGCATGTTAGGCTTAAAAGAAAAATACCCTAAATTATGTAACAAATTTGAAATATCTTTCTTATACTACACCTACTAGAACTTACAGTTGTTGATTCCTCTCAAATACCATGAAAAAGGCATATTTATCAAACAATGTTCTCTCTCCAATATGCTTAGCATTCCCTAAAAGGAAGCTTCATGTTTTCTAATGGAGGTTTGACATTCGGAGTACTATAATTTTCAAGCTTTTTTCAAGGTTTTAAGGAGTTGAAGGATGAAGAACAGAAAAGAAGACAAAAAAAAGCAAGACCGAAAAGAAACCTGAGATTATGATGAAATCACATGGTTTGAGTAACAGGTATATTTTGAAAATGCCAAAATGCTAAAATAAATCTCAGAAGAATCTCTCAAAATCTCTTACCACAAAATTTATGTTCTTTTTGTTGACCAAATGGTCATCTTTCATAGAGAAAGATGAAGTTTCAATAAAGCAAAATAAAATTGTAAACAAATGTAATATTTAACACACAGTAACAGTTCCTATTTCAAACATAGGGAAGTAAAAACCTGTTAATAAAAAATAAAAATTAAAGCAAGAGTTTTGCTTAATTATATTTCAGCTTTTTCCTAAAAAAATAAAGTCTAAAATTCCCCAGAGTGCCGTGCTGCCATCCAGCGTGACCTGGACAGGCTGGAGAGATGGGCAGAGAAGAACCTAATGAGGTTCAACAAAAGCAAGTGCAAGGTCCTGCACCTGGGGAGGAAGAATGGTAGGCACCAGTATAGGTTAGGGGCGGACCTGCTGGGAAGTAGCTTGGAGGAGAAGGATCTGGGGGTTGTGGTAGACAGTAAATTATCCATGGCCCAGCAATGTGCCCTTGTTGCCAAAAAGGCCAATGGAATCCTGGGCTGCATAGGGAAGAGTGTGGCCAGTAGGTCGAGGGAGGTCATTCTCCCCCTCTACTCTGCACTGGTGAGGCCATAACTGGAATACTGTGTCCAGTTTTGGGCTCCCCAGTTCAAGAGGGACAGGGAACTGCTGGAGCGAGTCCAGTGAAGGGCAACTAAGATGATTAAGGGATTGGAGCATCTCCCTTATGAGGAAAGGCTGAGAGCGCTGGGACTCTTTAGCCTGGAGAAGAGAAGGCTGAGGGGAGACCTTATTATGGCATACAAGTATCTAAAGGGTGGGTTGAAGGAGGATGGAGCCAGGCTCTTTTCAATGGTTCCCAGTGACAGGACAAGGGGCAATGGGCACAAGTTAGAACATAGGAAGTTCCGTTCAAATACATGGAAAATCTTTACGGTGAGGGTGACAGAGCACTGGCACAGGCTGCCCAGGGAGGTTGTGGAGTCCCCTTCTCTGGAGATTTTCAAGACCCACCTGGATGCAGTCCTGAGTAATGTGCTCTGGGCAGTCCTGCTTTAGCAGGAGAGTTGGACTGGATGATCTCTAGAGGTCCCTTCCAACTCTGAAACTCCGTGATTCCATGATTCCGTGATTCCACCACAAGGTGTTCTAATGCTTATAAAGAATTTGGGAGGGACCTGCCTTTCTCCATTTCAAATGTTAATGTACAAGGTGGCAAGTGGAGAAATATGACCTCACATTTGGCATATCTCAGCATATCTATCTTTATCAAGATGAATCCTACTTTTGCAGCAGAGAGATTTCCACCTCCTGCTTCTTAATACTTAGCTACTTAGGTAACAAAGCACAGAGTAACCCAGTTAAACACAAAGACACCACCTTCTGCCAGATCGGTTCCTGGATTTGGCTTGCTGCATGGCCAACAGAGTGTTACTAGAATAAGTGACCAGGGAGGGAAGAGAGAGAGGACTGCTACAAAGAGAGGATGAACTTTTCTGCATCAATATGGATTTTGATGGTTTGAAGTGATACTGCAACTACTTAATCTACCTGGGCACTTTCAACTGGCAGAAGAGTAGGACCTTTAGAGATACTTGAATTAGATGTTCTAAAGATCTGCTTGCACTGGAGCACCCAGCAGTACCTCCCTGTTCCCAGAAAATGGCATGGGGCCACAATGCATCCTGGCACAGCAGTGCACCGTCCTTGTCCTCCCCATGCCTGGTTTCCAAGAGAAGAGAATTCTTCTGTAGGGTGCACAACCAACATCCATGGCCAGGACCCTGTTTTGAGCCATCAGGAGCTGGTATCCCAAGGCATGACATGACAACGTTCCTGCTGCCAGCTTCAGACGTGGCTTTGTGCACCTCCTGCAGGAGCCCACCCTCTGGGGCCAAGCATCCCTGTTAGCAATCTTACTTGACTGTTGTCCACGCTACCACAATCAACTGTTTAAGGACTGTTGCAATGCAGACACAAGGCAGTTTATTTTGATGTAGGAAATATGATGCATGCCTGGTTGTCCACCTTCCCACCAAGGATTTATCTCTTTCACTCTCTTCAGCCCAAACAGATAAACCACCTCGTTCCCTTCTCAGCAGGATTGTCTAAATCTGACGAGAACAGCAAGAGTATCAGGCTGATACTCTTGCTACTCAGGAGAGATGGTGCTGCTCCACTTCTCCGTCAGCACTGAACCGTGCTTGAAGTGAAACATCTAGTCCCAAATTGTCTTTTCCCTAAGGGCCACAATGCATGTGTGGAATTAACTATATAATTAGATTATCCACCATCATGGCCCTGGCAGGATGAAGTATTTTGAGCATAAGTAAAACAGCTGTATTATGAGTTAGGAGTAAGGTAACATTTTACAGACTTTTACGCTACAACAAAGAAAGATAAGTGTGACATGAAAGTTAAAGTCTTTTATCTGAGCATGTCTTTGAAAAGTCAGTCTACACAGACTCAAAGCGTCTGTTAATCAGATTATGGGCCATATCCTGCTCCCAAAACAGTTAATAGCAAAGCTCTCATTGGTTTCCTCAGGACAGAAACATGCCCTAAAGGAGCATTCTACTTCTTCATAGACCTGCTTGTTGGAGAAACATTTGTACTATTCACAAAGGCAAAGCGATTTCCTGGAAGCAGAAGCTCCTACCTGCATCCTTAACAACTCAGGCTATTTTAGGAACTGAAAAATCCCATCCAGCGTTAGGATTACATTTTCAAAAATGTTTCGTTCGTGTTTCTCATGCTGCTTCTACACCACCCATGAAGGAGGTGGAGCTGGTTTTTGATTGACAGGCATCATGGTTTCTGTGGATCCTCCCCCCCCCCCCCCCCCCCCCCCCTCAGAACTTCCCTTTCCCACCCTCTCATATTAATTGTTGGTCCTGAGCCCCTGGTAAGATGCATGCTGGCAGGTGAAACATTTGTACCAATCTCCATAGAGGTGATGGGGACTGGGGACTCCTGTCCACATCAGACTGCAGGATCACAGCCAACATTCATGTTGTTGTCATTCTGACAGTGTTAGATGCTCTTTACTGCTTTTCTGCCCACAGCTATTTCTTCAAGGTCAGCCTTTATTTTAGCACTTCTGATTTAGTTCTGTTTACATGCCTTTATATCGTATTCAAATCTTGCCCTTTCTTATACAGCAATCAAAAAGAGGTAATTGCTGCCTCTATGTAAGTTATGTAGTTTAAGTTACTTGTTGGGTTTTGGTCAATGAGTAACAGTAATATAACCTACAAAATCTTAGCTAAAAAAACCCTCAACATAGAGATTTGGATATTTTCCTGCAGAACATGTGATTTTGGGCTCCTCAATTGCTTAATGTGGCTCCTAAGCCATTGTAAAAGGAGAATGATTTATTTGCATTTTAGTCCCCAGAGTCTGATAATTGGGTGCTTTTGAGACACCTCACTGTGGACATTGAAAATCAGGAGCGATATCGGAAAATTTTGGTCACGGTGACTGGCGCCCTGCGGCGTATCCATTTGGTGGGTAAGGATATGATGGTACAAAGCTTGCTTTGCCATCTTGGAATATAAATCGCCTTCCAGCCTATGCAAAATGCGGCTTTGTTAGCTGTTGCTGCCGCTTCTCCAGCCCACTGTGACACAGAGGGACACTTCTCCATTCCACTTGCAGTAGAATCTTTGCTGTTACACTTTGGGCTGCCTCAAAAATATGTTAGTAGTTAATTTTAAATCTATTAATTCCCACAGCTCGGCAGTGACAAACAAGTTTTCAAGGGCTTCCTGAGTACAAAATCTGGACCGACATCTCTAGCTATATAATTTCATCAGCAGGAAGTACCTTTTGCAGACCTCACTGCTAGTCAGATAGAAACCACAGATTCTGCTTCTCTTGATAAACCCCCTACATTAAAGACTTCAACCTTCAACAATTTTCAATTCCAAGCAAAAACCCTGACAATTTTATTTCCCATGTGCTTCTCATTTTCCAAGAGAAACGCAATGTCCTCTCCCACTGCATATCAGTTTAACTCAGCCCGCAACAGCAGCGAAAACTTTCGGAAGGTCATTTTCCAGAAAGCTTGTTGCTTTACATTGGCTAGAAACAACTTCTTCCCCAGCATCTGTCCTGAAACTGCGTGTACATTTAGTCCTCTACAGCGTTAATTCGAAATCATGCAGAAACTTTAAACAAATTGGCTTCAGGCTGCTCTGTTTCCACACCAGCAGCCTCCTTCTATTTCCACTTATGTTATAGAGTCTCTGCATTAACATATATGGGAACCAGGACAGGGTCTATTGAAATGGAACTAATTTCTGTTTCTGTCTCATACAGATCCCATTCTCAGTCCCGTTTATTATATTTATACAGTGCCTATATTTCCCTAGTACTTAAATATCTGAGGACCTTTTGGGACTGCATGAAGCCACGTGACTAATATCATGTAAAAATCCTATATGCATGGAACAGTATCTGGTAAGCACAAAGAACTGGGCAGTTGCCTTCTAGAAAACATGAAAAACTGATTTTTTGCCTTGAATCCTACCATTTCTAAACATGAAGGTGATTGACTTAGTGCTGTAAAGGAGATGTCTCCATCTAGTCAGGACCCCAAACCAGCTCTTGCTTGACAAAGGAGGGGGAGTATCCCTAGTGGTGATGTAGTGGCAGATGAATAAGTGTAAACGTGGTTTACCTAGGATTTAGGCAAAATAGAGCTTATTCACTTCTCACTGCCAGGCCTACAACCCCAGTTGGATGAGTGCGTTCCCTTTCATTAGCTAAGCAGACATGTCTACTTTCACCGTAGTGCAGTGGTCAAAGCACTTCTGAGGAGCACAGTAAATGTATGTTCAGTTCCTGCTGAAGCACAATCTAAGCTTCCATTTCCCTGAGAAAGATATTAACCTTTATCTCTTTAGAGAGTTTGAGGTACTCTGTAGTCCCCATGTAAAGATGTCCAAAAAATGATTCACCATTCTCTTGGCAAGAAAGCCTAACAGAAAGCATCGATCTTTAGTGATTAAGGGCTCATTTGGATGGGAAGAGTCCTCCCTGTGTTGGAGACTGTTTTTTGTATATTGTCTAATGACTGTTACATATGAAATGACCAGAAATCACCCTTGGAATATGCACTAGCATCCAGGCTGCTTTCTGATCACAGACAAGCTATGTAATTACTGAGCTCTTAAGTCATGTCCTTTTGTTGTTGCTCAGTGAATCTTGTGGTGTTGGGATTTTTTTTTTATTTTATTTTTGTTTCTGGTTTGGTTTTGTGGTTTTTTTTTTTTTTTTCCTTTTTTCTGAAGGGACAGTTTCTAAAGGATACATCAGCATACCCCCCATCACTCAGTCCACCATCAATTAGCCCACAGGTTTCCAAGTAGAGTCCTTTCTTAAATGATGTGTGTATGGGTACACAAAGGTGAACAGGGAATGTGGTCTCCCATGTCCTGGACAAGTGGTCTACTCTGTTGTGGAGGGCACATGAGGGGTGTCCTTCATTTTCTGTTTTAAATACTCTTTCTTACTTTCCATTTAAGGTGTCCAAGTTGGGAATCCGGAAAGCATGAGGGTATCTCTTCACAAACACAAACAAAAGGTCTGTGTCCCATCCTAGCAGTTATGGTCTGAAATGCTCCATGGTCAGTGTCTCAGTACTTTTAAGTATCTATATCTTGCAAAACATTTTGAATAGTGATTGGGCTTGTGGAAATGGTGTAAAAACTGTCTTCTTAAAACACTGTCTGGCTTTTGAAACCTAAAAGTTCTTCTTTCACAACATTTTGTTGATGTTTCATCTTGGTTCCCATGGTAGCAAATTTGATTTGTTTTTCAATAGCTCGTTTACTAAACTTAACAAAAGGAATGGATTTTTTATCTCTTCTGTGTGTACTGAAAGGTTTAAATTCCTTTCATGGATGCATGAATGTACCTACAAACAATCAGAATTGTTCAAGAAAGGGACAAGAGAAGGTGATTTATCAGAGGGCATATTTATCTGGCTGTCTTTTTTATTATTGACGTATTTTAGGAAATCTCCTCTTCTTAGACTCCTTCCATTTTTGGTCAAGCAAGGCTTTTCGTGAGGGTGTTTCTGAGGGGCCACTTGCTTTGCGTGTTTTGAGGCACATTTTGGCAGCGGCAGCATGCGCCTCCCATCTATAACCCTCAGTACTCTTGGGCTGGGCTGCAGGGAGGGCTGCAGGGGCTACATTGCCATCTGTAGGCATCTGACACTGCGAGGAAGGTGACTTTTCTTATTATTTTCTCATGTGTCTCACTGAGCAGAGAGGATGGCAATGTGGGTTTTCTTTTCATCTTTCTGCTGTTTACTCAGACATACATGTTTTTTTCCCTGTTTCTGCAAATAAAGCAATTAAGTTAAAGAACAGCCCCAGAGGGGAGCCAGGGATGTAATTTTGACGACTTTTGTGGTCAGTTGTGCGCTGGCATTGAAAGGGAGTCGGCTGAGGAGCTCAGTTTTTTTGGGTGTTCTGACATTTGAGGTGTGATATGAGTTGAGGTAGATGCGGATGTTAATGTCACTATATCTGGTGATAATCTTGGTTTTGAGTGATTTTGTTGATAAACGATGGGTGCCTTTGAGTAACCTTAGAACAAGTTTCAGGTTAGGTTCATGTAATATTATATATGCTGGTATCTCTGATGCAGTTTTGTGAGAGAAACCCGGAATTGTGTGTTCCGAACGGTAAATTCACAAATAGTGATTACTAGACGGGATTTGCACTGATTGGTCTCCGGCTTGTCTGGGTGATAATTAACAAATACTATCCAAAAGTTTATCTTCTGGCCTGGTGCAGAAAAACACTCATATCAACAGAAGCTGGAAGAAGGTATTTGGCCTGAAAGGTTTAATAGTTTTCAAACTACTTTGAGTTGTGTTGGTGAGTTTATATTGCTTTCATTATTTGCATTGCTGTAAAAGCAAAAAAAAAATCTACTTTGGGATCACAGACTTCATGGTTTATATATTTTGGGTGGGACTTATCTTCTCTTACTTTAGCCGTCAAGAGGTTAGGCATCAAAGCTCGCTCTCTAGTCCATGAAGAGAGATACGCAGCTTCAGAAGACGACTCATGCCACCTGTTTTAGGATCAGATAAATTGTCCTGCTGGTGTCCCGCATCTTTTCTCTGTTTACAGCAGTGCTGAACCAGGTGATTCATGTAAACTGAAATTCAGATAATCTCAGTGAGAAGACTGCAGCTGAACTAACCACTCTCAATTCCCTCTGCAGTCCACGGAGAGCACGAGTATTTTAGGCGTGACTTATCCCACCTATTTGAGACATCTATTTCGGAATAAGATGTCTGAAAGAGATTCTGTCACGGGGATGAGCTCAGGTGGAGGCACTGACTTTAGACTTTGACATTTACTCGGAAGAATCATTTCCTAAATAACTTTTTTTCTAATTAAAGATAGAAGAACCCAACTTGATCTTCTATGTAAATATAAACAAAGATCACAAAGACATACCTAATCTGAGAACTAAGACAATGCAATGCCAGTCCAAGTGTGGATTATCTCCCAGAGCAGCTTGAACACACACTGAAAACTGTATTTCAGCCTTTTGGTAAATCGTTAAGGATCAGCTGGGCTGTTACTTTTTCATTACATCAAAACCTCTCTGGAAAAAAAAAAAACCTGTGCATTTTTGCAAATAAATATTGAAGTAGCAATAGAATTTGTGTCTTATACAGAAGTTAAATTTATGGCAAGTACAGGAACTACACCACATATCTTCAGTGCCAGACCACCCTCTAATAAAAAATTCAGTTTCCTTCCTACCTGGTAATGTTAGGAAGATATTTCTTTCTGGTAAGATAGGCTGGCAAGACATCGTGTTAATATCAACGGTCAGTCAACGGTCAAAACTACATGTTTCTGTTTGTCTTGGTTGAATAACATGCATTTTAATGCTTTTCTCTGGTTTGCCAATTAAAAAACAGTGTGTTACCTTTTTTTTTTTTCATCTAGTGTTTTGGGTTTATTATTGATTTGTTTTTTAATTAAAAAAAATTGTTATTTAAACAATAACTGCAAAAATAAAATACCTCCAAGGTAATATTTTCTTATATGGAAAACACCATACAAGCTCTTTTGCTTCTCTTTACCTACGATATGTCTGTTCCTGATGGTACAGGATACTATTTGGCTACAAAGTTAATATTTCAAGATATACTTGATGATAGACTGATAGACTTTTGCAGCAGCAGAACCTTCTTCCAATCAAGGGATTCATTTTGACAGTTTTAGGGGGGCATATCAGCTCGAGTAATGGTGCTGGATTTTTGGAACAAATCCAATACTTTTCTCAAAGTACTTGAACATACGTTCACTTTTCTTTTTGTTTCCTGTAAGTCTGCTTGCAGATGAGGCCTCTTCCCTCCCTTTCGAACGCAGGAATGAAAGGACTTCTACCATATGCAAACGAACAGGAAAGCTTCCTTCACAGTAATGTTTGTAAATATTACTGCTCCATTTGCATCTATACAGCCATAGTACTAATCACCATCGTTATCATCTTTTTTTTTTTTTTTTTTTTACCATAATGTGATGACAAAACCAGCCTTCTGTTTGATTTTCCAAGTAGTCATAATTTACCTCCTTAATGGTATCAACCGTGTCTGGTGTAGTTTGGGATTCAAGGAGGGATAGTACGGGGCAGTGTCTAAAGCTTTATTTTGTTCTTATTTCTTGATTTTAAAGGGTAAAGGTTGTTTGCTTGGAGTAGTTTGGTGTTTTTTTTGTTTTGTTTTTTTTTTTTTGTTTGTTTGTTTTGTTTTTGATTCTTATAAATAGAAGTTTTACTGTTTGCCTACACACTCCTGGTACCATTAAAGCAACCATTACCCTTTAAAATTTTAGTAGAATATGGAGTTGCTTTGGTTATATACATGTACAACTAAGGAACTGTTGCCTTAAAAATGCATACAGAAGCAAAAAACTATGATCTTCCTTCCCACACTCTCATCCTTTGACCCAGGCCAGTAAACACAAATTAAGGATTTAGTTTGACAACAAGGAAATGCTATACTTACAACGGTCCGTTGAGATTAGACCCTTTACAGTCTTCTCGTATTTTTATATCTCTGCATTGTTTTTCCTCTAGACTTATGTCCATTGAAACGCTTTAGTAAAGCTTTGCATTGGCAGAAGTCCCCAGAATAATCTGTCAATAGAAAAATTAGTTTCATTTTGCCCTCAAAAAGATAAGAGTGATACCTCACTTCAGAATTGGAGTTATCAAAGCATGGAAAAGTCAAGCGACTTATCAGATAACCTAGCAGGTATTTTGCAGACTTAAAGAAAATTTTGGAAGACTAGACTTTTATGTCAGCTCTTTGGCCTGGGAGATTTGAGCTGATCTTTTGGGTTATTAGAACCGTCATTTAAATGGCATGGTTCTCTACATCGATTTAAAATCTGTAGAACACAAAGCCAGTACATAAAGCATGAACTTGACTGAACTTACAACCTAAAAACATGAAAGAAACACAAGAAAACAGAGCGACATGTGAGAATTAGAATTAACGGCCAATGTCATGTGTACAATATTATGCAATATCACTGTAGCTGTAACTGTGATGTGAATGAGACAGTGAGATCTGCACAATAATATTGTTTGATTTTGGATGGGGGAACTGCACAGAAGACTTGTGGCATCCCGACCACAGGAAATCCATGACTCTTAATGTTGGCGAAATTTGCAAAGCAGAATGCTTCACAGATGATTTAACTATAGGAAGAAATTACAAAGTAGGAATTGAACACAACCGCGGCCCTCTGGAATTCAATAGGCATTTTACTAATGGTTTCTTTGTAGTGAAGAAGTTCACCTCCAAGATGTCATG
This sequence comes from Vanellus vanellus, assembly GCF_965231255.1. Lineage (NCBI taxonomy): Eukaryota > Metazoa > Chordata > Aves > Charadriiformes > Charadriidae > Vanellus > Vanellus vanellus. The sequence continues at coordinate 5,694,088 of NC_138905.1, forward strand.
GAAAATATGGGCACAATGAGTTGGAGGAAAGAACTCAAAGAAAGAATATGGAAATGGGATGCAGATAAGCCAAGTGGGAACGTAAGTGGAGGTCTGTAGGGAAGTGAGTACCCCATCCTTGTTTTAATCAATAAAATCATTTCTCATAGCTGGAAAGAAGAGCGTTTAGAGTGCTGGTGGTACTCTAATCCCTTAAACTATAAGGCTAATAAAAAAAATATTGCACATTTTTTATTTCTTGTATTTTCATTATTTGTAAGGGGGGTGAAAAGGGGATTTATTTATGACTGTAATGTTTGGATCCGGCAATCATGCTGCAGGGCTTGGGTACAGAATTTGCATTGCAGATGTCCGTTCCCATGGGAAACCTGCTGAGAACTGAACTCATTTCAGCAGTCCTCGTAGCTTTCAATAATTCATCCAGCTCGGCCAGAACCACCACTCAATATGCTGGATTCTGTATAAACTTTCCCTAAGTTCGTGTGCCCTTCAGGATCCTTGACTCATATCTTCTTTTTATCTCTATATTTAACTGGGCAACTTCAACACCTGATATCACAGGTCTGGTCAGAACACATAAAACCTAAGCTCATCTCATGCAATACTTTTTCTGCATCACTGCTCAAGTATTAATCCAGAGAAAGGTACGTGAATCCTACAGTATCAGATATGAAAGGCAAATTGTCTTCTTCTCGTTATGTCTGCTCCTGATTTCTAAGTTGGTATGGTCACCCTCTGAAGCGTAAGGTTCCCTGTCTCTCCCTATCACAACTCTGCATCATACAAAACGTCCTGTAATTCTATCATAGTGTCCTTTTGTCTGGTTTGGTTTTTTGTTGTGGTTTTTTTTTTTTTTTAATTAATTATTATTTTATTTTGACTTTCCCCTTTTTATTTTCACTGGATGTCCCTTTTCTTTGTTTCAGACGTAACCAGATTATCTGTTCTTTTCAGCTTGTAGGGTCTACTCCAAAGCCCATTTAAGTCAATAGTTTCTTTCCGCTGACATCAATGAGCTCTGGATGAGGCCCAAAATGAACATGAGTTAACTCGGTTTGATAGGATGGGCATTAACTATACTGATTGCTACTGGAAACAAATTTATGAGCTGCTCACTCTAGGAGCCAACCACAATAATTTTAATTATACAAAAGGAAGTATTTCTTGTGTAAAAACATTCCAACTACTTCCATTTCTTTTAAGCTACTTCAAAAGTGGGCAGAACTACAAAGTAGTATTGAAAACTCAGGATGGGGTGGAGGGGTATTTCCCTTCCTCTGAAATTCCTCCCCCATATATGCATACTGCTAAACCATCCCTAGCAGGGATTACTTTTATCTCCAGCTCATGAAACTTCTGAAGAGCTTTTTGCTTTTGTCCTTGGAATACGCCACGTTGTGCAAAATGGCATGTGAAACTCTTTCTTGAAGAAGGAGCTCGAACGGCTCCCACCATGTGCTTTCCCTCTCCTTCCTTTGCCAGTATCAAAGTTCCTGTGGTGCAGGATATAATATAGGATACCTGCGTCTCTGTTCAAGCATTTCAAAGTGAGCACCCTGTGAAGATCACCAAGCTACTGAAGATGTACACAAACCTGCTAAATTGCATATCCTGCATATCAGGTGAGTAGATACGGCGGATTTATCCTTCATCTGTATGTAGCTATGCCAGTACTTTTTATTGAAAGTTTGTATCTTCTGGGAATCTGAACAGCTTAGTGTCAATAACTGTACTGGTTTGATCTGAAGGACTGTATTTCAACACATAAGAGAAACGAAGAGTGATAATTTTCCTCTGTCAGCCAAACTGTAACTCTTTCTGTCGGTACTAACAGCAGCCATGATCCTGTGTTTTAGGCGTCTGAACAGAGGTTCAGGTTACTCAAATTCAACTTTGGTTATGACTGACATACCCTCCAACAGATCACGCAGCATGTAATACTGCAAAATCTCTGCCTCGGTTCCCTTCCTGCGCGATGGTGCTCCTGTTTTAGGCTGGTTTGGTTAGGGATTGCTTTGTCATTCAGGAACTGCTTCTACTTAGCACGGTGGGACTCCAGTCTCGGTGGGACTCCAGTCTCAGTTGGACCTCTGGAAAGTTTCTCTTCCTTTTTCTCTCATTTGGTACTCTCATGGCAATGGATTCAAAGAGGAAAGCAGGAAGGAGTAGACTTTTTCTCCTCCCGCATCTACCTGCCTTTGTTCGTGTGTATTTGGATGCGTAGCATAAATAGCAATGGCATTGAGGAGTATTCTCCCAAGATGTTTGACTCAATATCTCTCAGCAGATAATCAAAACATTTTCTACTCTGTGGAGTGCAGAAATTCCCATTAAATGGGAGAAAATCGACAAATCTACTCCGCTTCTGTGAAGAGAATCCTACTTCTTTGTACTAGTGCAAACCTAGAACAGTGCTATCGCCTTATCTTTCATCTGAACATTTCAAAGGTTTTGACAGAATTTAAGCAATGAAGCATTGCCGTGTGCTGGGAGCCAAGCAATCTGGGGATGGGGGATTATTCAATTTTCTCCCCCTTAGCCTTGTACCGTGGGACTGCCTCACCTCTTCTCATCGGCAGAAGGAATAACCCCTTCCCAAGGTAAGCACAGCACCTTCTCTACTGTTCTCCTTCTCTTCTGAGTGAAGCCCAGACCTGGAGGCAGCAGGAGAAGGCGTAGAGGCAGACGTGCAATGTTAAAGGCAGCTGAAAGAGGTTGAGGTGTTGGCAGGAAGGCTGGAAGAAGGAGCTAAGGGCTTGAGATAAAATGGCTGGTAAATACTCCCTCTGTCTTTTCTCCTGCGGAACTGGAGGGGAGGCATCAAAATGGGCTCGTATGGAGGAAAACAGTCTGCTGTGAGAGAACGCAGGAATCCTGCTGCAGCTCTGGAGGTGGATATTTAACATACATAAGCACAGGAGAGCCCTTTGACTTCCTAAGGGAATGCAGGAAAAGGGGAAAACACAACCCGAGCGTCTTGACTCTTACAATACTGCTAGATGTGGCCAGTCATCCTGAATCCTCTCCCCTGCCAAAACAAACGGAGTGCTCTGGCCTCTCAAATATAGTCTGCTATAAAGATAATATTTTCCACAGATAAGAGTGCCATATGCATTATATATGAACGTAGAACAGTCAATAGTCTATTCATGCTTTCCTTCCTCTTCGCTATGTGAGACAACTCTAAGAAAACAATCTTGATGTAAATGAAAATTAAAAGAGATATAAGGAGAAGAACCACATAATACAAGCACAGAGGTACTGGTTCAGGGAAAGGTTTTACCCTCGAGAAGCAGCTGGTGCCTCACTTTCCATCAGAAAAACACTCCCACTTACAGCCTTTTCAGTTTCAGTCTTTGGGTTGTAACAAAGCTCCCTGCTGTTATCTCGTTTTGCCAAATACCTGCACTGTAATAGAAGGAAAGATCCACACCGACGGGGATGGAATGCAAGTATGGACTGAGTGGGGATGCTTTGTATAAGGAAAATAAACATCAACATTCTCGGAAGGGAAATATAGATAAGGGAATACATATTTTATGGAGGCCGAGCAGGTGAGCTTAGCTTGACTCGGGAGAGGGACTTTGCTCTTTCCTGTCTCACGCTCGGTGCCTGCACGTGGGATGCCAAGAGGAGGATACAGCCATAACTTTCCCTGGAAATCCACTTGGAGCCGGAATGACCAACTCTGCAAGCTCAGGGGGGGATTTTCATTGCCGACCAGATGTTTGGGTATCAGGCCCACGTATAAACCTACTTATAATCAATATCTTACCCGACCTAAGAAATCCTGCCAGCTCCAGTGGGCTCTGGGGTCTCTGCGGCACCCATCACCTTTATTAACAGGGACTCTAGATAGCAGAAATTCACAGAAATTTTAAATGATATAATGGAATTTTTAAGTGATGTTCCCTGAAAGAAATTAGGCAAGTATTTTCTGTTAGACATTTAATTTTATTCTCAAACTATTAAAACCTGATTTATTTTCCCATTAGGGAAATAGTTAGAATCCCAAACTCTTATTTAGAGACTAAGGGTTGAAAATAAATAATGTGGGATTTTGGAACCTAAATCCAAAATTGTAATCCCAGTAAATCCCATTTAGCTGACCTTAACCGTGTGATGCACAGGTCAGAGCTGTAGCAGCATGTGTTACAGGATCTTTCTTTGGCACAGAGGCTAATGAACATGGCATGGCTCACATCCATGTTATATGAATCTCACCCTTCCAAACAGGCAAGATGCATCTAAATTGCTTATTGGGACTGGTCCCTGGCCTGTGCTAAGTCCCAGACTGTGGCTGGTAATTGTTGAGGAAAATGCTGGTTGGCCCCATGCCTAAGCGGTGACTTTCTAACAGTGTAGTGGTGAGCACTGCACTTTTGATACAGGCTTGTAGGACTCAACCTATAACTACGCTCAACCGATATATAGGGTTGGGATTTAGTCTGGGATGGAGACACCTACTTTTAAGAGTTTTGATGAGGATAACTGGATATTGAGGATGTAGATGTTAATAACTGGATAACTGAGTGGATTCTGGAGACCAGTTCAAGAAACCAAATCTTGGTATCCATTTTAGGGGGAAGTGACTACACCTCTAGGCTCCCATGACCACACTAAGGGCATGATCCCGTTGCCCACACAGAGGTGTCTAGTGCGACTTGGAGTTACCTCAAGGTATCCCAGCTGGTCTCCAGCTACTACTACTACAGAAAGGAATTTGGCTTCCATGTCCTTCTCACATCTACCAAGTCAGTACCGCAAAGAATAAGTCATACTCAGCAGGACATAGGGCATACTCAGGACCCTCAGTTTATGTCTCAGTACTCTAAGGCTTCTCAAATGCAGTAAACATCAGTGTGGGAGCAGCTGAGCCCTACATATCTCTTGACCATGATGACAGCCTAGGTTCTCTGCACACATATAGACACCTTATATTGAAATTTACCTGTTTATGTCTTATGCTTGAACTGAAACCTACCCTACAGGCTGCTCTTCTTTGAAAGCCTCGATCCTGAGGGTGTTTCCAGACTATGCATGACACACTGGCTTCATTCTAAATGGAGGGGCATCTGCTTTCTCTTCATGATAGCAGTAATAGAGTAACTTGGTAGAGTTAATGTCATTCAGGATTTGCAAGATCCCCTTTCAGTCTCCATCCATTCCTGGGAATGTCCAATCCTATTTCCATTCCCTCTGCGGTCTTCTTCCACCCAAAAGGGGAAGCAGAGCGCCTGCTGCTCAGGCTGCACACTCCTGCGCGATCAGGAGCATGGTGTCCACACCTTCTTGTGAAGATCTTCTGCTCAATGGGGAAAAAAAACAATCACAAAGCCAAAACCCCAAGAACCCTTGGCAAAGTACCTACTAGTTAGAGACAGAACTGTAGAAAATGTCATTCCCTGCAGCCCTAAGTCAGCCTGCACAGTTGCCCTCTCTTGCAGTGGATATGGCATGGTGGCAGCAAGGAGAGAGAACCTGAGGACCAGAGGAGCTGTGGAGGCATAAAATGCAGAGAGACGGCTCTCGGGTGGCTCAGTTTGCTGCCTGCTCAGGTTGTGTACTGTGGCATCCCATGGGATTCCCACCCTTAAAAAGACATTGGGGCAAGGGCAGTTTTCATAGCAACCTCACTCAATGGGGCGCTCACAGAACTGGAAGGGAGGAGGACAGTTTCAGCAACTACTTATTGCTGTGGGTATGTTTTAACCCAATGACCGTTTGGGTAAAATATTCTCATTTCGTGAATTTCACGAATTCTCATTTCATACCAGCTTTTAATGCGTGCCGGTCCCTGCTTCTGGAGGCTGTGCCCCGGCATCTCCTTACAGCCTGAGTTAAAGGCAGTTAAAGTTCATATCTGAGTTTCTCAGGTCAGTAGGCAAATAGAACTGGCAGTGATGTTAAACAATTTAATACCTCAGCTTCCTCTGGCTCAGAGGAAGCAAGGGGCCAGCAACTGCTGCAGAGAAAACGAAAACTGGCTCAATCTGGTAGCTTCCCCCTTCCCACTGGGAGCTGCACTGCTGCACTGCCAACAGCAGATACTCTTTGGTGGGACTACAAACAGCGGAGCATCCTCCAGAGATCTGAAATAGACCGCACCGCCCGCATGACCCAGGGTTGCCCGAGGAAAAGTAAGAGATTGCCTGCTAGTTAGTTTAGTGTCAGTGTAGCCAGTGAAATAACAGGATTTGCATGCAATTTTCACAATGTATTTGCTCATTTTGTAGTAAAACAGGCATTATTTGCCATGGTTGGTAGAATTTTTAAGTTCATGTGTAGGAAGAACCAATTTCTGCTGTTTATCTATAATGCCTCGTATGGTATTTCGGTGAAGGGATTTCCCAGGCTCTGTCTGTTTAAGGGTTTTGGAAAAAATGTTTTGATGTTAACCCTGACATAGGTGCTCCCTGTTGGGTTCTTCTGTTGTTTGGGATATGTCTATCACAATATTGAATTCCTCCACTAGAGAAGCACATAGGTTAATATTTATACTCAGAGCTGACAGAATAAAATAAAGGGAGGGATATTTTCTTTTTTATTTTTAATTTTTGTTTTTGCGTGTATGAGTGTGTGTGTGCGTATGTAGAAAATGATGAAAAGGGTTTGATTCAGAATTGCACATATCTCAGGGACTGGGAATTTTTATTTGACGATAAATAAATTTAATTTTTTTTTTTTTTTGGGTGGGGGGAAGTCATAGGAATTATATCAAAATTCTTTATTTGAAATGTTTCAGTCCAGTTTGTATGTGGCTGGATAGTGACTGTCTCTTCTCTCATTGCGAGTGCAGTGACTGTCAGTAACAGAGGTTAATGGGGGGACGTCCTACGAGCGGTACTACCAGGGATAAGTAAGAGCATCGTTAGGAAAGATAACCTCCAAACAAATCTACCCCATACCCCACACAACAGATTTTTCCCAACTCCCTTCCCCCTTCAAACATAAACCGCGCACTCGTCCTTAGTGCAAGTAACAGTGAGGCTTCGCAGTTTGCCCCGAAGGTCAACAGACCTGGGCTAGCTCAGGGAAAGAGATCAGACAACATTAAAAGCAAAAAAGTTGGCTTTACTTGCAACAGTGCTTTACTACTTAACAAACGTGGCCCTGATCTTGCAGGGAGACCCTTGCAGGCAGATTGCAGAATTCAAGACCTAAATTAATATTTCAAATGAGCCAGACCCTTTCATTTTAATCAGAACCTCATTTTAATGAACTTATTTTGCCAAGGATAAACAATTCCTGAATAGCATTGTAACTTTCCCCCCTCCACACATACTTCAAAACTGTCAAGGTACACAGGGAGAATATTCATTAGACGTTTCAGGAAGTTACCATATAGCTTTTACGCCATGGCCTTATTCCAATTTCTTCCCTCTCTTCCCTTTGGTGTTTGAAAATTTTAAATCCCAGTGACAGTCAATTCCAGGTGTTCATTTCTGACAGGAGTGACAGCTTTGAACTCTGTGGAGGAAACCAAACCAGAGAGGGGAAGATAAAAAAAAAAAAAAAAAAAAAAAAAAAAAAAAAGAGAAAAAAAAAAAGAAGAGAAAGAAAACCTTTTGCTTAGATTAGGTCAGGAACCTCTTGGCACTGTCCACATTTTTCTCCAGCACCTTGGCTTCTTGCTTCATGTCTGAAAGGGAACAGAAGGAGCAGATAATCAACCGACCCCGGTGCACTTTCACAATTTCTGTATAAAATTTCACTTAATGCAATTGTGGCGCCAGGGCTGGGCGTATGATGGTACCATTCAGAATATGTTTATATAACATGACTGCATGCCACTGCGATCCTTTAAATTCTTTTCTAAGAGCTTTACTCACTCCAGGTTCACTCATCCAAAACCCTTTATAAGCTCAAATATCTGTTACTTTCTCCTTTGAGCAGCAGGGCTGGAGACAGGGGGGAAGGGGAAGGGCAGAAAACAGAGGGGAAAAATGTAACCGATGTGGACACTGGGAAGAGTTCGCTCTTTTTCCCCATTCCTGGGGCATAAAGAACTTTTCTGCTTTAATGTAAATCCACTAGGATACAGCTGCCTTTGCGGTGGCTCTAGAAGAGTATAAAGGGAGGATTTGTGCTGCCCTGAGAAATCCTTAAAAGCACAATTGCTGTGTTTGTACTGTGAGCGCCCGGTGTGAACGCACGTGTACACGTGTGAACACACAGACGTGCCCTGTCTCCGGAGGGTTTGGGACCTCTGCGTACAAGTGTAGGGCAGCCGAGGGGGGCACGGAGAGCACGACGGGGTGGTGGCTTCTCATGGCTCTACACAACCTGCGTCAAACGGTATCTGCTTATCCCTTTCCGTTCACTGCTAACACATCTCCTCCAACCTCCTCTTGTTTCTTCTATGCCTGTATCTATGCTTGGGGGAAACACCCTGGAATCACATTGTCACATATTTTTCTCCCGAAACCTTCCTGATAATATCCTTTTTCCTCGTGCAATGAGAATGCAAACACGCCTCGTGGCAGGGAAGCTGGTCTGCTGAATCCCCGGTGTGTCAGACAGAGTGACACAACACCGTCGCTTCTTTATTTCCCTTCCTTTCTCCATTCTTACTCTGCTCTTTGTTCATCTGGCATCCCGCAAGGCATTTATCGGTGATATCAGAAAGGCTATAATGGCGTATTACAGCTTGGACAGTAAATAAAGACATGTCAAGTAGACTTTGCTTAGGGAAAACAGTTCCCTGTAAAGCAAATTTTTTTAATATGCACACTCTTCCAAGCCTATTAATAGGACGTTTAAATGCATATTCCAGCTTTTGACTCAGCTTGCATAATCTCTTCACAGTTTGCTTTAAAACAATATTATTGCCAGACGTGAAAATAAGTGTGTCTCTTTCCAGCAAGAACAATGACAGTCTTTCATTTGGATGGTGCGCTGCTCAGTCATTTTAACCTCGGCTTGGGGATTAGGGCTTGCAGTTTCTCATCATATGTCAAAAAGTACATTAGGCAAGTGAAAGATGTGGGGTATGTTACTTATTTGTATAAACAGTTCTTATAGCAACTGCAGAGTTGTATAAATAGGAGTTTGGTAGGGTATGTTGCTGTTGTACATTATCCAAAAATTCATTTCTGAATGAGAAAATATTTCCAACAGGCAGGTAGGAATGTGCTATTGTGTGATCATGGCAAAGTAAAACAGTAAACTCCATCGTGTGATCATGGCAAAGTAAAACAGTAAACTCCATCAGGATGTATGGTTCTTACAGAGTGGTACCGGTCATTTGCATAGAGTTACGGGTGAAGGGAAAAGGCACGGAGACCAATCCAGTTACCCACTTTTCAAGCCTCTCCCTGTGTTAATTCAGCCTGTTGGGACTCAGTTTACCCATCAAAACAATCCAGCTTCTCTCGAGGGCTGCAAAATACAAGTATCGAGAGCAAGATGGTTGCTTTGTTAAAGGGAAGGGGAACCTGAGCGCCGGTTGTGGCGGGGCCAAGATTTTATCCCTTGTGCAAAGCGGGGATCCCATGGTATGACCCATAGTACACAGCAGCTACCTGTGCTTGTGAGCAGACAAAGCTTTTCACAACCAGATCACACCAGCATTTTCAGGGCGAGACACCACCATTTGAAGATAATTTCTCTTTTTCTGTTAGCAGGCAGAAAGCTCCAAGCTTTACCGCGTGCTCAGTCTGTCCTAAGGGAGACATTAACTGCATCCCGGTGCCTGTCCCCAGTCCCCTCCCAGCGCTGCAGTCACGGGGCACCATGTGCTGGTCCAGAGCACGCTTCACGTTAGAGCAACGTTTTGGGTGAATTTATGGCACAATAGCTCTTTTCTTTCTGCTGGTCTAGTAAAGACTTATTTCACACTGAGGCATGGATGCCTCCCACGGAGGCAACACGCAGAGGTATTTCCGTTAGGAGGACAGTTGCTATCCACTGCCTACAGAAAATGTAGCGTATTCAGCCCCCTTAAGATCTGCAATATCTCTAGATTAAAAGCATGGTATGGAGCTATGTAACTGCTATCGGATGTGACAGGAGACTTCTGGCTTTTTGTTTGTCACTAGTGTTGATCAGGATCTTGTAAAGAAAATAAAACTTGTACTCAAGGAGAATAAATTTCCATATGTTTTCAACTCATAATTTGATTTTTTTTTTTTTCCCCTGGAACTATCAATATGCACTCTGAAATATTGAAAAGAAAAAAATCCCCATGTCTTCTGGCTCAACATGACATTTTTGTTTTAAATTTTTGCTAATAAAAATTTAGAAAAATAGAAAGAAATGTGGACAATTTTGATCTGTAAAGCATTATATTAGCCAGAAGGTATTTGTTGCATATTTCTTGTTTCTTTTATTTATTGTTTTGGTGTGGAGCAGGTTTTCTGGAATCTCAGAAACCATTGTGGGATAGGGAACTATCATTTACACAACTTGATTTACCATGAGTAGTGGCATATTGGAATTGACTGGGAATCCTCCTTTGAATATCTGATTATCTGGATGTGTTGCGAACACACTGAAAATAATATGAACTTTAAATGCATGCCTTAATTCTTATCATAGTAGTGCAGGAAAAGAAAATTTATTTCCATGCTGTTTTCTTCATGGGTTTTTTACTAGCAAGTAAACACAGCCAGTGATCATTCTGTGGATGTGTATGTTTTAATAGGCATTTTAATAAAGTAATGTAGAATATGTTTACTGCCATTCATTAAGAGTTTGATATCAAAATGTCTTACAACCTGTCTAAATTCATAATAACTGCATACTTGTGAATATTTTAGCTTTGCCTACAACCACCTTGGAGGTTTATCACATTATGCATAGAAAAATATTGTGGGAAAGCACAATAAATATAATCTCAGCAGCTATTCCCTTCAAAGACTTTCAGTTTTATGCATCTTGAATCCTAAATAGGTTTATTGCCAATTATACATGATGATGAAGCAGTAACACGGAGTATATGCCATATTTAAGAGACTCACACCAGCAGATGCTCTTGTAAATATATTTTGCTTCAAACCAAGAAATCAGTATTGTGAAATCCCCCCAGAAGCTTGCCGCTGCACTTTCTCAACTCAAAACTTGTAAGCATCCTTGCTCTTTGATGGATGGCTTCTTATAAACTCTGGCCAAAAGCAACTGCAACACAAAGGTGGTTGTTTATGCCCAGTTTTTCCATATTGCAGTAGCGCTGGAGGTGTGTACGAAGCTCAGGACCCGCTGTGATAACATCCTGTATCCAAAAAAAAATTGCAGCCTTAGAAATTGCAGAAAATAAGGCCAGAGGGGATGCTGGGAGGGTCATCCAGTAACCCATCCTTCCTTGTCCTGCTGACAAGTGCATGGAGGAACAGACTACCTTTTTTTTTACGTTAGCAGATGACTGATATCATCTTTCTTCCCTTCTGCACCTTAAGTAAATTCCAGTTTTGCTATATTTTCTCCATTAGTATGCGCTTTTTTTTTTTTCTGTTCCCCTGGATGCTCACCTGTCTTACCTCTTTTTTAAGCCATTTTCCTCAATACTGAACACTGCATTTTAAATGAAGCTGAGCAGAACCAAAGGGCTGTTTCACAGGCTTTATTCAAATATGCAGTGCAAATAGGACAGAAAAAGAAGTACTTTATACTTAAATGTACACCTTTGGAAGGCAGACAGAGAGAAATTAAGGCCTTGGTCCTGCAGATGTAGATACTCTTAATTAAATTCACTAACTGGGATGACCTATGGGACCTTTGGTTTGGTTAGCTCCAGGCGTGCACCTAAGTATTGCTGCAGGATTGAAAAGCGAAAGACTTTCCCAGTCTTACGCCAGAATAAAGCTGTGAACAAAATCCATCCCTGCCTAGTCTTAATTCAGTGCCTTAACCACAAAACCACAGTTTTCTGTTTTTTTTTTTGTTTTGTTTTGTTTTCTTTTTTTTTTTTTTCCCCGGTGAAAGAAAGAGTTTCAGGCCTTTCAGAAACAGAAAATAATACCCACCTGTCCGTTACAGAAAGTTCAGCTTTTTTTTATCATAGTGATTTCACGGTTTTGTCTTCACTGTTGTTCTTAAAGCTGACAAAACAGAAATGGGCTCTCCAAGGTCTGTGACAATTTTATATCTGTTATTCCATTGTTTCCTTTTGTTTGTGACCTGGTCCGAGGATCTCGATGTCCATATTTACAAGCATTCCAATGGGTTAAATGATTTTGAGGAGATTGGCTATCAATAAAATTTTTACTTGACCCCTCACTACTTGCTGTTGAGCAGCCAACTCACACAGCACAAACCTTACACGGCTGCTTGTTTTTCCTCATTCATCCAGTTTTCCTTAAAAAACATAATCTCAGTGCATTTCACAAGACTTGGAAAAATTAGTCTAGACCTGTGAGAGCATGTGGCTTTCTATGCTGCTAAGTGAATCTCAGAGAAATTTTGATTCTGAAAATCATACATAGTCCTTCCTAAACATCTGTTTTGCGGAATATAGACAAGAATAAGACAAGATGTGCCAGAATCCAGACTAACAACTATGTGTTGTTCACATTTCAAATGTGAACAAAGTTTTATATGGAAATTTCAACCCAAAGGTATGATTTTGTCTTCACCCATTATTCAACTCTTTCGCCCCTACATTGCATCCTGTGAATTTTACTTAACAGGGTCTATCTCCATTTGTGTGTACTAGCACATCTAATGTTAATATTCTTAACATCAGATAAACAATAATGAAAATTCATTTCACATCTGAGAATGTGTTTCCCGTTCAGGAAAATACATGGAAATGCCTTTAAGCCTCTCCATATTAAGGACAGCATGTAAGCAAATAACTTTAATCTTGTACTAAGTATGTGCTTAAATAAATGAAGATGCCTTTCCAGCCTATATTTTTCACATTGCTTATAAGCGCATCAGAACTTCTCTAAGCTTCACTTATTGGCATAGGAAGGATCTCATTGTTACAAGCCCGAAGTAGGAGGTCTAATAAAATTTCCTAATCTGATGAACCACATAAAAAGAACCAGAACAAATATAATTTTATATCTCTACTGGGGGGGAAAACAGATGATGTGGCTTGAAGTTTGCTCCCCTATCTTTTATTAGGCTGTAACTTATACAAATTATATCAAGCTCTGCAATAAAATGAAGCTGGATTTATTTGTAGGCACAGATCTTCTTAAAAAGATGTAATTTTTTAAATCCTGTAGGAAATAGAAGCTGTACATAAAATTACACTGGATTTAGAAGAAAAGCAAATAAAATACAGATGATGCTATTATAATGTTTTAAAATGTGTATTTATCACGTGTTGTCCTTTCCCTTTCTGAAAGCACATTGTTTCAGGTCTTTCAATAAAAAAATAACGATTTGTGCACAGTCTAATAGTAACAAACTGCACAAGTGAAACCACTACCAGAATATCCTCAAAATGAGGCAGTACGAGACAAAGCAGTATGCAGAAGAATAAAAAATTCTAAACGAGAGGGAAAAAGAAGACCTTGGAAACGATCCAAGCTTTATATTTTAGGCGTCAGACATTCTCTCACTGATGAATGGGTAGGAGGAAGTTTACCTAGCAGTAATCACTCGACTCTGATTCATCTTGCTGAAGTTTAGGTGTGTAGGTATCTAAAAAGTAGGTGTCTAGTCATGGCTAATTATCTACGTTCCTTCTGTAGTCAATACAGAGAGATAGGCACATCTGGAAGGTGATTCAGTCTACCTATCTCAGGACATTTATCTTGGGATAGAACCAGTCTCTCTCTCTCTCCTAGTGCCTATTTCTGTCTGTTCATTACAAAGGGAGCCGAGGTGGTTAGCTTAGATTAGATGCCTGACTTGTAGATAACTAAATTTAGGTGAGGTGATTCTCTCCGTAAGTAATTACTCTTATTGTTGATACTGGGGATAATTTCCACTGATATCAAGATGTGATGTTTATCTGTACACCCTGTGGGATTTAACCAACAAAGTTTTCCAAATGGTAATATTGCTTTCCAGAGACAGAAATTCGTGCCTGAATTTGTATTGCCCGGGTCACCCCTTCCAGTGGCTGTGAATAGCGGTCTGTGCCTCCCGTCTTAACGTATTGTATACCAGTGAAACGAGCGACTCCCACAACCCGCTCCAGAAACAGCTGCATTTCAGTGAGGAGGGAAAACAACCCTGATTTACACATCTGCAAAACCAGCAGCGCTTAAGCTCTGCCCGGTGTTCAAGGCGGAGGCAATAGTCTTCTGGATTGTTACAAAACCGAATTTTCTGCTAATCTTCTCAGTAGCCTGAGATGAAAAAAGATAACGGTAGTCAAAGTGTAACACAGACATGGGTTCATTTCTGCAGATGGAGCACTCCCTGGGCTCCTTCTCGTATGCTGTATGCTGTAAGGTGGAGGAGGAGGAGGCCACACAAAGAGGAGGTCTCTCTCCACCTCCCCAGTTCTTTAGCAGAGAAGACCCTATGATCTGAAGCACTGGCAACAATCCCTATGACACACACCAAGGCACCCAAACTCAATGTCATGTTGTTAAAAAAAAAAAAAAAAACAACACTTTTGGGAAACAAGAAAATTAAAAAAAACCAAACAACTGTGACACAATTTTCTCATCATTTCAGGTACCATGAATTGAATAAAAAGTGGTGATAGAGGTAGAGGTACTACAGGAGGCAGGAGCAGACATGGGCTGAATGCTAACGCAAACGTGGCCGGTCCAATGTAGTGACAACTAATTCTGACCACAGTAGGTGTAAGCCAAGCAGCAAAGGTTGGCCAGAAATAATTGATTTTAGGAACATAAACAGAGGTTATGGTAGTAACCTTTCTTTTAGTCATTAAAGCCCATAAGGAATTCAACAAAATTTTCGTTTTTCCACTCAGTAGAACACTTAAGCAAACCTGGAACTGGGTCTGGGACACAGTTGGTTAATACATGTCACAACTCAAAACATAAAGAAAAAAAAGGTTCAAATATTTTAGTATCCTCTGTGAAATTTCAATAAAAAAATTGTCCAGATTGGATAAGAAGTTCCTTTGGGCTCCTCAGCTGTCCTAGCACACAGAACCCAAACCTGAGGGCTCGATATTTAGTGTCTTTAGCTGCCGGGTGAATGTGAGTCATGAGTAGGGCAAACTTCCAATAAATTTCTGAACTTATTTCTGGACTCCACAGTCCAGAGCCTAACTCCTGACCCCAAGGAGGCATCCCAAGGTTCAAAGGGATGATTCAATCTGGAGTTGTGTCTTGAGCCTGGACATCTTATAGCCTATCACATCGCTGACTGACATTGTCTATGGATGTAAGGCAAGTTTTGAAGAAAGTGGTGATGAAAATAACTGAGGAAAAAAGGAAGAAATACACCCCCTATCCTTCTGATGCACAAGCTGGATGAAACTCTATTGTGCCTCAAAGCCTGGGTTTTTCATTGTCCCCCCACCGCCATACTGGTTGGCCTAATAAAGGCTGTATCCTCTCTCCAGTGAGCTTATCTTTCTGTATAAAACTGTAGACATGCTAGAGACGTCTGTCTGAAAACAGTCTGCTTTCATAGTGGCTCATAAGAAATGAATTGGGAAGTTCTCAGCCGGCTTCTTCCTCAGTAATGTTTGGGTATTGGTTCTGTAATGGACACTGGTTTCTGCAGAACGACAAAGAACTTAGTAGCTCATGGACGGTTCCAATCTTGGCCATGATTCTTAAAGAGCAGAGTTAAATATTCTGTTGAAGAGAGTTTGGGTGTGTGAGCAAATGTCTTTCACTCATAAGGAGATTAAGTTATACAGAGTTAAACAACCTATT
Organism: Vanellus vanellus; assembly: GCF_965231255.1. Lineage (NCBI taxonomy): Eukaryota > Metazoa > Chordata > Aves > Charadriiformes > Charadriidae > Vanellus > Vanellus vanellus. The sequence continues at coordinate 5,709,849 of NC_138905.1, forward strand.
ACTGCAAATTCTTTGGGGCAGGGATCGTCTTACTCCTCCACGTTTGATGGCTTAGAGCAATAAGCTTGAGGCTCTTAGCAACTGCTGAAACACAAAAGGTAAATAAGGGTGTTTAGGGCTCGATCACAGGCCTTTGCTCTACTTGGTAATTGTTTATTCGGGTGACTCCCATGTACTTCAGTGTTACTGCAGGCCATATTGTCACCTAGGTACATATTGCAGAACTGGCCCAGAAAAAACAGACAGTGCTACTTCTCATTGCTTTCCGTGAACCAAAAGAAAAGAAAAAAAATCAACCTACAGGGCTATTATTCTGGCCTTTCTTTGATCACTGACTTCACTTAATTTAAAATTAAAGAAAGATCAGAAAGAATAAATGCATATTAAATTAATAGCACCTATTCAAAAGGCTTGCACATTGCAGATAACAAAGTAAGGCTCACAGGAAAGATAGAGATACAGAATAGGATGGAATTTCCCCTACTTGTTATCATTTTCAGATGTCCGTATTCACGCTTATTTAATCATTACCATAATCTGTATAGAAAAACGGCCGTGACAACCTGTATCTCACTATATACACATACACATGTATATTAGTTGGAAAGGAAACACAAGACCTGGTTCTTTTCTCCCTTATCTAGGCATTATGTATACAGGATCGTTTGTCCAAGATGCGGATGTCCCAAATGTTGTTCTTTCTTTATCCATGGGGTCTTCAAACTTCCATCATCTTTTGTCCAAAGTCATTGCTTAATCTCCAGCTAGCAGGTTATATCAGAACTGAAACACAGAATGTGCTTTTTTGCTGTGGAGTCCAGAGTTGAGGGTTCATGCCATGGGGACCCTATAATTGTCTGTGTCTGTGGCATCACTGTCACGATGTTCAAATAAAAGGAAGCGGTCTTGAGTTTTGGTCCCTGCATCAGTTTTATTTATTGTTTCACAAATTATGGGGTAAGCTATGGGACAAGCAAACACTGGGCTGTTAGAACCAGAATCCAGTTTCCCCTCTTTTTTTTTGAGTGCTGTACCTACTGGGTCCCAGAGCGTCACCAAAGCCTTCTTTGTCGTGATCCTTGAATAGACCTGTGAGCTAGTACACAGTCAGACTGATATCATTCTTATGTTTCCTTCCCATGCGCTGTCTTTATATGTCCCAGGAAAAAAAGGCAAATGACACAAGAAGAAAAATAAGCTCTACCTGTGTCTGCTTTATTGCGCTATTCTTTATTGGGCATTTTACCTGTTTCGTGAAGAGAGGTAGCACCTTGATCCCCTTGGTAAATGGTCACCTCTATCAGATGTCCCCAAATTTCTCATCTGCCTGGACATGAGCTCCAGCATCAACTTTCATAGTGAAGAATTAAGCACAGACTATCATTGGCTGCATCAGGGAAACAATCCTTCTGTCACACCTCCTTTGAGTGTGAAGCCCCAGGAGATGTCACACACTTCACAGCACAACAGTCTCTTGTGTTGTGACCATTCTTGCCCCAGACTGAGCCAGTGTATACTCACAGATGGGGCTGGTGCAGAGCAGGCTGGGTCCCAGGGTGGGAAAAAAGCTATGCAGAGGCTTGAAAACTGGTGGGGCCAGGGGGCAAACTTGATGTCAGTGGTGTGACCAACTCAACGTGCTACCTGGTGTGACTGGGAACCCCTGTATATCGAATTCACACTTTGGATTCAAAGTGACTTGAGCTTCTCTGGTATACCCAGCCCATAAACATACATTAAAAAAACAACTTTCACCCCCTTGAAGTAATGCTATTTTGAGATGTCATGTTAGAGGTCTCGGTGGAGGCTCTGCTCTTCAAATAGATGAGACCAGGATCAGGCTGTTGTTTTGCCAGGAGATTTTGAAGGAGGTTGTTTTTCAAAGGTAGATGGAGGTTCTGCAGAGTTTTGTACGGTATAAGCCCCCTTGATTAAGCTCTTTTCATTTTCAAATTACTTAATTACCATTCCTCTTGCTTTCAAATCAAATGTGCAACAGCTTATCTCATTCATATAAGAAGGCTAGTAAAGGCGGCGATATCACCAGGAAATTAAAAAATAAAATAATGATAATGCCAGTCGGCCACAAGAAGAGAATGAAAATTGACTCTTACTAATGTTATGTATTAATTACACTTACCCTTATTTAATGTCCCCATTATATTATACAGAGCAGTGCTCAGTAAACCTAATGCAAACGACAGTCTTGTACATGGTGGTTAAAGGTACCCTTCTACACTCTGCTGTCACAAAGAAGAAAATTTCATTTATACTTTTTGCAATATTTCTGTTCTCTGGAAAGAATTTATCTTTTTCAAACAGCATTGAAATGCATCTCTATGGGACAATTTGGGTCAGATTCTAGACAGACATAAGTTTCTGATCAATCTAGAATATGCACATGCCACAGTGGGAGGCCAATAGGAAACTAAAGGGAGATAGATTGATTCCAGCTTCACTGATTTAAAAAAAAAAAAATCTAGACTTTTCAGAGGCATATTGAGAAGAGAATTTGTTCCAAAGGCTGTTAAAAATTTCTCAGTAGGTGTTGAGACATTTTTCCATTGATTTTTTTTTTGAACACTTTGGAGTGTCCAGTAGAACAGAGTTCATTTTTTGGCAAAAAGATTTTTTTCAGTAAAAAAAGCAGTCAGATGTACCAAAATGTTTTATGGTGCCACCTACAGTTTGCCAAAATTTTCATTCAATTAAAAAAAAAAAAATTGTGGTAAGTATTATAGCACTACATTTCAATATTTTCTGTGGAAATGTTGTTTCCAGGGTTCATGTTTTTTTCTATAGATTTTCTGCACGTGTAAGAAACCCTATCATGCTTGAAATATATCTAGAACGCAACATATCAAAATGAGTGGAAAGTGTTGTGCAGTCCCTGATGATTGTTTTAAACATTTTCATTCCTTTTTTTTTTTTTTTTTAATAAATAATTAATTTTGCTTCAACACCTCCCTCCCCCAAAACAGGGGGTTTAACATAATTTTTAATATTTTGCAGAAAATTAGACTGTTATGCAGGTACCCAACTGACAAGAAGCTCTGTGTCTGAACTTATAATAAAGAATATACGTTATGCAGAACGGCTGAGGTTTTCCATTATTCTCACAAACGCTGGTGTGGTAGGGACCCACCATACTCTGTGAACACAGCTCTTATCTGCTTCAGGAAGATCAGTTCAATAACTCAAACAATTTTGTCACTCACTTGATGAAAACTCTTTCTGTCTTAGATTTTAGCCTTTAGTGAAAATGCACTGTAGAGTTTAAAAAAACTGATCAGTTCTTCTGTTACATTATTGTCCAGGATTGCATATTTGCTGGAGAATGAAAGGTTCAAAAAGTAAATAGTTAAGGGCTATAGACAAAGTGCGAATCTTCCTGGGTGGTCAGGAAGGTTGATTTTGGTCGCTAAGCTATTCAAATTTTTAAAAACGATTTTAAATTTTCTCCTCCAGTCTCTAGGACTTTTCCTTAATTACTTATTTCCGCAAAGACACTCTTTTCCCAGGGTGATCATGCAGATTTATGTGGAAAGAGCACTAGAGATCAGAATCTGGCCCATTGCTAGCACGAAGATCAATGTAACTCTCCTGAGCATACTGCACTTTGTGTGCATACAGAAAAGTTACAAGTCCGGTGCAAATCTATATCCTGTTTGGGCTAGCCTTAAAAATCAATAGAGTTGGCAAAGTTCCTCTGTCTGTGACCTCCTAATACTGTAATTACAAAGTCACAATGGATGTAATTGCTCTATAAAACTTCACATACCATGGAAGTACATAATCGCCGAGAATAAGATTGACAAGGTATACTTTGTACGTTATGTTTTGTTGGGTTTTTTTGTTGTTTTTTTTTTTTTCCTCGGGACAGCAAGGCTCCGTTTAGGGTGTGTTGTGGCAGGAGGACTGGGTATTTTTTTCTTCCTGGAATGATGAAGTGCAAACAGTTCTCTCTTTCAATCCTGGAGGTTACAGGTGTGCCACCATGTTATCCATATCACTCTGCAGCATTCTTCGCAGCTATCATCATGCCTGTAAAATAAACTAGGTTCTTGCTCCTGCCTGAGTTTATACACTGTTAAAAATTTACTGTCACCTCCTGATTTATGAACTTACTTTGCAAAGTTCTGAGCTTAGTGGTGGGTGACAAGTCTTTCTCTCTGAGTAGTTTCAGCTCTTTTCTCCCACACCAGGATAAAATGATGTTATTTCCAGATCCTGGGCTCGTATGTCCAAGGACTGGTGATAAGGGCAGAGCCACCTCTAAGAAGTCCAGTGAGCAATGAACCTCAAAATAGCTCAGGGATTCAGGCTGAGGCAAAGCCTTCGAGTTTCAGGAGTTTTTTGAAATATTCAAAGCTTCTGGTTATTCAAAGCCCATCTTGACATCTTTCCAGAACTATCCTGTTTAGCTCATAGTTGTTTTTAAAAACATCTATCTGTTTCTAGCTGCAGGAAGAAAGGGAAAATTTTTCAGCAAGCTGTTGAATATTTACAGAGGTTAGCTATATAAAAATTGTTTTTTCTCATGTTTGCTTCAAACGCTTCCTACTTTACTTTATTATCTTCATGGACAGGTTTATTTCTCGGTGTTGTGTCCTCAAACCAGGACATTTGGTAATGCTGAATCCCAGACGGGCTTCTTTTGAAACATATGGGAGTTTTGTCAAAGACAAAATCTGGTTTAAAAAGGCCATGTGGCAAATAGTCTGCAAAAATGTACAAAGTGTTGGAAAAGCTTCTGCTGGTCTTTTGACAGATCAGATCAGTCACTGTCAAAGCTGAATTTCTGATGACTCACAGAAATCAATCCTTCTGACTCAAGAAGTCTTGAACTTCCTCACGATGCAGATAATGTCTTCATACGAGGAGAATCTCACAAATACTTTAAATATCCAAAAGTTAGTTGCTGTTACTTGTTTTAATCACATCAGGCTCTCACAGTGGAAAGGAAGAGGCACTCTCAGAGGGGAAATTGTCTGGCCCATCTCAGATGGCTCTTTTCCAATAAGCTGAATGACCTTCTGCACATGCTTCTCTCTCCCTCTGTTGATATTAAAGAGACCTCAAAGTGATCAGCTCAGACTTAAGTCCCTAACTTTTACACGTCTACGTCTGCACGCCCCTTCAGAGTCGCACAGTTTCCCTATAGTGACACGAGTTGCATTCGGGCAGAGTGATTTTGTATGTTTGTGTGTTGTATTTTCTCATGATATGGTCATGGGGAATGAGGAAAAGGATTAGCTAATCTGCTAATCACTGTGCTACCAATGACTTTAGAGTACCAGAGCTATTCCTGTGTTTTTGAAATTCTCTGAACAACTTCACACTAACCACGTTTCATTGACTTGTTTCGAAAAGCGTCGCATGAAATGCTGATGAATCAGCCAGCATGGGCCAGGTCATCTTCTGGGAAGAACACCGGTAGTGTAGGAATTACTCTGATTTACACAAGGCAATTAGACTTCTAAAGCGAACTTGTCCAGTCTCATAGGCTGTCTCCCTGTCTAACACTTGCGTACAAGTGATCATCCCCTCTCTCTGCGAGAGAACTTTCAGCCTGATTTGTAGCCTGGTAATGAGCTCTGCTTGGCTCTTGGCTGCAAGAATGGGTGCGGCAGCACACAGTGGGATCCTGCATTGGGAAGATCCCCATTAGAAAGGGCACTCCCCAAGAGCAACATGATGGTTGTCCTTTTCTCCTGCATCACAGGACCAGCGCACCACATGGCCACTTAGAACACGGTCAGACAAGCCTCTAATCTGATGTGTTGGCTGTGCGTTTCCATCTTGTAGCTTTACGCATGGCTTCTTGCACCATTGAGGAAGAAGGGGAAGCTTGGTAGGACCATCTTCGACTGCCTAAAGGAGGATTATGGAAAGATGATCCCAGACTCTGGCTAACAGTGTGCTAAAAAAGGACAAAAGGCAATACTGACATGAAGGGACATTTCAACATAGGAACTACGTTTACTAAGGAAGCAGTTAAGCACTGGAAAACAGTTTGCCTGGAGAGGCTGTGGGATCTCCATTCTTAGAGGTTATAAAAATTTTAATGGGCAAGACTCTGAACAACTTATTCTACCTTGGAAGGAGGAGACTGAATTAGAGATCTCCTAAGGTCGCTTGCAGCTTGACTGATGCTGAGATTCTGTGATTTTAGGTTGAGAAGTGTGACAGATATGATTGCATCCGTGTAATACAACATCTTTTTCCTACTGCTCTGATTTGGGAAAAAAAATCAATGTCCAGTACTGCCAGAGACAGGAGAAAATATGGATAGATCCAAATGGTAAAGAGAGAGAAAAAGCTGTGCAGTCCTGTCCACATCTCTTACTGTAGGCCCAAAGCCGGAGCTACTGACTGGGTCACGAAATCCTCCTCAATCTCTGCTAGATACACATTTGAGTCAGCTCCGTAAACAGATTTACAAATGCGACTTTTTAAGTCTGATTTTGTAAGGATACGAGGACTTTGTGAGCCTTCACTGTGTATCTGTGAGATGCCCACAGTAACCTTTGGCAAATTTCAACCCATTGGAAAAAGTTTGAGTTCAACTCCCAAAGGAAATGAGTTCCTAGCCATTTCCATTCCCCCCCGAAGACAGATACCCGAATAGATAAAAGAGAACTAAATAATGAGAACTAAATAATTGGAGGAGTTCTGCAAATGAGAATCCACTTTTTATCTGTTTGTGTATCTATGTATCTATCTATCACATACTTGTATCCTCCCTTTATTATGAATATGCTTATGCACAGCACATAACTGGAATAGCAATTCATGCATTTCACCTGATTCCCTTCCCTGGTTGCATTCCACATTTAAGGATTAGGATCTTAAATGCACATATAGGAAAGTGTGAGTCAATGAGTATGTTAAAAGCATAGTTACAGAGAAGATAAAATGTGTTCTCTTTCTATCAAACACTTGTACCTTCTAGCTCTAGTGTACATATTTTCGTATCTGAATCCATTTCAGTAAAGTGTTCCAGCTTCAGATTTGTTGATATTGCAGTGACTGTATCAAAATTCATTTTACTCCACGTTTCTGTTTGTTTGTTTTGTTTTGTTTTTGTTTTTTTTTTTTTTTTCTGCGACCCTGGTTCAGTTGTAACTTTTCTATGCTAACTGGTGTGGAAATATTAGAAACAAGGGTAATATTAATGTACAGTTATAAAGACATTACTAACATAACTTCAATAAAACAAGCTGTGTGGCAAAGAAAGTGGGAATGTAATTGATCTGTCAATGCCTAGTGTTGATTATATAAAGCTGTAGTCACCCAACTCAGACCTTAAACTCTGTATCATCAAAATAATGATGCCTTTGAGAAAGAATTTAAGAATGAGATAAAACCTGGATTCTCCAACAGAAAGATTTAAAATAACCCACAAACGTTTCTTGGACTAATGGAGTTCTGTTGGAATGACCTTAGATGAGATTCTGACCTCCAAAATTCCTCCAATAGGTGATGTGAGGGTGTATGTAGAGATATTTTTTTCTAAGTGTGAGTAATTAATCATTACTTATGAAGAGCAGTAGAGTCTCAGCCATATGCACTTTAAAAAACTGGACTAAACTTTATTGTACAAAATACCCTCAAATTTCAGGACAATTTGGGGGGGGCTCAGTAAACTTAATCACCATTAAAATTCCATAGACAGCACCAGGCAGGAGTTCAGATGAAGTGATGATAATAGTCCTCGTGGGTGTCAATGTCTTCAGGTGAAATCCTCACCCTGGCCTGGCCTCTTGTTACCCTTTCGACTTATTTGTACCATTAAGGATGGTACAGCTACGTAGATGGAGTCGAGGAGAAGGGGGGTTACGGTAAGATTTCCTCCATATGGGCAGAGTGGAAAGCAGATGTGCTATCTAAAAATTGTCTTTTTTGCAAGAAGGAGTACGGCTGGTGGGGTGGAAACGGACAGTCAGGCAGGAGGGGAACTTCAGAGCTTCAGCAGGAGCCATCTGAAGACCTCTGCAACTGCCCAAGCCTAGTTTGACCAGGAAGAGGGGAGCAGCCACAGGGAGGGAGGGTGGGAAGTCTCTTTAACCTTAGTGGAGTAACACATTTCCCATGTTTTTGCTGGCATTGGGCCCTCGGCAACTTTCCTGCCTGGTTGTCTGAGTCACAGCACTTCAGTCTCTGCCCGGAACAACTCCAGCCAGTTCTGTCCTGATTGACCAAATGTCAATAATTTCCTTTTTTTTTTTTTTTTTTTTTGGTGTGTTTGTTTTGGTAACCTCTATTCGTGAAGGAAGTCTGGATCTGATAGCTTTCCTGTTTCATTTCCTACCTGTGCTTTATGAGTGATCATCTTTCCTTCTTCTCAAGCAGCAAGTCTCCACGCTGTTTCCCTTATGAAATTATTTTTGCCATAGTTTTGAATTCCCAGCAGAGACGCTGAACAGTGAGGGAGAGACTTTTCTGGTAGGTATGAAGCACAGCTATGTCTGAAAGCACAGTCCCTGCTAGAAAAAAAAAAAAAAAGAAAAATGTGTGAAAAACATCACGAAAGATAGTGTGTTGGATACTAGTTTAGATTAGTCCTTGAGTGACTACAATGTATTTTGATAATACTCATTTTACTGTTGCTCCCATGCATTGTGTTTTCTCCCTGCAGTAAGTATTGAAATGGAAAAAAAATAATTACAAAATAGACAAGATTTGTAGTATTTTTTAGAGAAACAATGAAGAAGCTGTATTTGGCCAACAGCTGTTTTATGTTTGGTTCAAGATTATATTGGAGTTACGGTTTGGGTTCAGATGCAATTTTAATAAAGCTTCCCCATTTGTTCTTCGTTACTCTCTTTAAATGGGCTGGGATCATCTCAAGCTTCTTGGTTTGTTGGTGAGAGTTTTTTTTGTTGGTTGTTTGTTTTTTAAACTGTCATCTGAAACTTCAAAACACCCTGAACTGGAATTAGAACAATTTCTGAAATTTATTTTTTAGTTTTATCCAACTGGAGAGCGAAGAAATAGTTACTTTGTATTCATAAGATGGTGGGAAGGCAGACAGCTCATTCGCAGAGGACGGATCCGATTACATCCTCACCCTGATATAAATCCATTGTTTTTAGAACTCTTCCCCCTGTTTTGCATTGCTACACATGAGATGAAAATTAGATTTTCAGTGCACTGAGGACTATTTGTAATAATGAATCATGTGATGAAAACTTTCTCCTGTGTGTTGAACAAGTGACTGTTTGTGGAGCTCACCCTGTGCCCACTTTATTGAATCACTGTTTCCTTATGCTAGTTTTTAATATACAGTTGCTTCTAAGTGTTAGTTTAATGTAGGATTTGGAGTGCTAACTTTGTATTTGTGGCCGCTAATGGAAATAATAAATTGTATATGACACTTCAAAATATATTTTTAGCAACAGTTGTGGTACACGAAGGAAAACTGATGAACCCCATGCAAAGAGGTATTATGATACTCATCAATTCTTTCTCCCGGTGTACTTTTTCTTACAGACAAAATACATATTTCAGGTACTCTACTAAATCAAGTCATTATTAATAACTCAGGAAATTTTACTTCAAATATACTAAGATATTTTTGAGCTAATGATATCAGGAAGAGGCATTTTTTCCATGTATTTATTCCTGTTGCATGGATTCAGAGGGGCCATTTCACATTTCATAGCTGGAATAACCATTGATTTCCTTCTGGCACGCATGTGAAGTTCCTTTTATCACCAATGGGAGTCATATATTCACATTAAGTTGAGAACAGGCCCTGATTCATTTCCATTTTTCTTCAAGTATAACTGCAATATCAGAAATATACCAGATGCTTTTTATTTTGTTTTTAAAGATATATTTCACTGGAAATTCTGCGCAGACTTAATTACTGTTCTTCAGAGCTGCTTGAAAAGCTCTCCAGGGACCTTTTTCATAACAAGATACAACCTTTTTTTGGCTAGCTAGACTTTTTCTTAGCTGCTAACCTTTCCATTTTATCAGTTCTTTTCTTGGACACCAAAAATTTTGCCTGAGCAATACTTCATCCTATATTCACACCTCACCATTTAAGTCTTTTTCCAAAAAACTGTGAAAAACAATTGAAAAATTCCCACTTACCCCAGCTGATTATGGATCAATCTTACAATAGGTCTCGCGTCAAAATTCAAAGAATTTTGTGTTAGCACGGATGTTCCGTCTTTTCTGAGAATGAAGCAAACGGAAACCCTACATCTAGATATTTATTTATTTTTGTCTCTCTTGTTGATTTTGTTAGTTGCTGAGTCAGTTTTTCCATTGCTACAGTTTCCCCACACTTTTTTAAATTCAGTCAAATTCGGCAACGCATTTGAAACTCTTTGTTTCATATATTCCCACTCCCAACCGTATTGGAAATGTTAAGCTACAACTAGCGAAATACTAAAGTATGAGCATATCTTACTGCAGTCTTTGACCAAGACCAGTAAGATCATCATTAATTTCTGAAGCATAATTTATTTACTTACAATTTATAGTATTATACTGGTTTTATTCCACTATTTTCTATTTCAATTCCATAACTTTTTTTTTTTCTTTTTTCTTTTAAATCTCTTCAGCTTACCAGTGTGATAGTTAGACTTGCTCAGTAAGATTCTGCAGTAGATGTTAAAAGAAATCTTATCTTTTTAAAATGCTTACCCTGGACACAGACAATAATCTGAAGTTGGGGAGATGCAGGGTATGAGAGAGGAAGATGGCCTTTTTTCCTCTGCCCATTTCAGTACAGTACTATTTACTTTAAGGCGATATTCAGGGCCCCAAATCGTAGTTGACTAAAGTTGAATTCTGCTTTATGGGCACAGATGGTCCGAAAAGTTTAGAGTTTAATCAGAGAGTGCGTATAAAGTTTACCATGGAAAGTAGAGATAGTGGTGTTTGAAGAGGCTGCTCCATGGTCACGAAGGAGTCGAGTTGAGGGTACGGCCCTCGGGTTCTTCATTGTACTGGTCCAGGGCTCTGCCAGTGGCTGATCATGTGACACCAAGAGAAAGGAACATGTGCAGTCCATATTTGAACTTAACAAGTGTTGCAACATTGGCTGAAAAGGAAACCTCAGCAAAGCTGGGGTCTCAGCACAAATCTCTAGTTGTCTCCACTTGGTTTCATAAAGAACTGTAATTAAAGGAATGTTTATATATAAATGTGTATGTGTATATATATATACTTATTTCTTTCCAGCTAACCTGATAAATGCACATTTTTCTGTTTCTTATTTCAGTATTTTTACTGACATCTTTTCTGATTCTGCTTCATTGCTTTTAACTGGTTCTTTTCACATTTACATTTCTATTATTGCTCTTCAGAGAAAGAGGCTGGTAGGTTACAAATGTGGAAATATTCTGTAAATGAACTACATAATCTGCGAATAAATTGCAGTTTCTTCAGAAACACTAAATGAATCATCTAGAAAGATGTACAAGAGAGTTCCTATTTTCATAACCTGTATTTTTTATAAACTCATAAATGTTTCAGCCAGCAGACAAGGATGTCAGAATGGAATTGCAACATTTTGCTAAATCATTTTACCTCTTTTTTTTTTTTTTTTTTTTTTGCTTTTAATTATAGGAATAAAAGCTTACGGTGATTATTATCCCTATAAAAGAAGAACCCCTTTCTCTCCTGTCCTTTTTTCTTCATCAGTACGAATTCTTACATCCTTTTCCTCTAAGGATTTTTCCAGTTTATCAATATGCTTTCCACAAAAGTACATGGCAAGTAGCAAAATGCATTAAAGCTATTACTTTCCTCAATCACTTAAATTCCCAAACACTGAACTTTTAAGACTTTCATGTCCTTTGGGTTATGCAAAGCTTGGTCTGTATCAGAATACATGAAGACAAGCTAATAGCACTGTGTTTACCTACTTCTATATCTCCGATTAATCACCCAAAGAGCCCAAACGTTAGTCAACTGTAAACATTACTAAAAGCTACTGGTTGGCACCAATTGTTTTGGTTGGGGGGCACCAAAGGAAATGGAGGTTTGCTTTTGTTATTTGTTAAAACGTATACCAGAATTAGTTCAACTTTTTCCAATCAATCAGTGATGATTTATGAGGCTGTATTAAATAATTTGTTATATAGGTGAGCTCTTCTGTTTTCAGATACAGCTCTTCAGTATCATGGCAGCAAGTGGTCAGAACAGTTTTTAAGCTACCATTTTACCCATGTGTTTTCAAAATAGTACAGGGTGCATATAGAAAATGTATTGGAAATGACTGGTTTATATGTAAATATATACACACAAAGGGAAATGCCATTTCATATATGTGTGAGCACACACATAATCACACAAAAATCTTCTTGCCTATCGATTTTAAGAAGATCTGTGAACTCCCAGTTTGGTCCCATGTCCCTGCTCATGTGAAAGGGCACAAGTTTGATGAAAGCAATGGCATATCCTGTGTGAATATGACCATTAAGGTCTAATAAAAGCAAGAGTGATCGAGGGCTGTAGCTTTAGGACCCGAAAAAATCTTTCAGACATTGCTCCATTGAGTCCAACAATTCACCAAATGCATTTGAAATCCTTCTGAAGCTAATGAGTGTCCTGTGTTTGGGAGGGATATGTGACCGCAGATGCACCTTTAGTCTTTTGTTTGCATGCATAGGTTCTCCATACTTGACCAGGAATGGTTTTTGGGGAACCCTGGGACAGCACTTCAGATGTTTTTATAATGAGAGTGAGATCATGAGTCCAATGAAGGGAACAACAAAACCACCACAGGGAAGTCTTATGTTTCACCCGGCATAACTGGATTTTTTTCTTCCTTTCAAAAACATATAAAAGAACTTTCTTTCCATTCCCAATAGCCCTGACCAGGTAAAGTATTATTTCTATCATCAGTGGGCTGGAAACTTTGGGAAGTTATTCGCTAATGAATTACAGACTGTGCAGCATCTATATATGAGTCCCTTGAAAGCTAATTATATATATAGACATACACACACACTCACAAACACTGTTTCTCTATATTTTCAAGAAGTTTGGACTTATAAAGAGCACTCACTTACTCAGGTAGTGTTCGAAAACATCAACTGGAATTTCCATTTTGATCCTGTTCAGGATTTAGCCACCTGTACATGCATAAGCACAGAGACCACCTATGAAGCTCACACAGGGGGATTTATAATGGGGATCGCTCATATTTTTTTAGTTAAATGATGGTAGGTGGCATTTCTGCTAGAGACAGGTGCATTTATTCTATTTGTAATCAAATGACTACCCCCATATTCATCCAAAGAATGCCTCTGAGAAACAAAAAGCTTTTTACGAAACCCAAATATATTATTTCTAAGAAAAAAGAGACAAGAGAGCAGATCTTCCTCCATGGCTGGTCATACTCCTTGGCCTCTCAGCTGATGCTGCTGATAAATTTGCTGATAAAATCAGGAGGGACTTTCACAGGGGAACTTTACTTTTGAAGTAGCTATGTAAGGCTCAAACCTCCTTACATTGCAGATCTGCTGATCCCTGTTGTCTAACTGTGGTTACATGTGCTGACTCCAGTTTCAAAAATAATTTCTTAATCACTTTTGGCTCATCTTGGTCTTTCGCATTGCAAAGCCAGTGCAGCTGTGGAAGGATGGACCAGATTCCATTCTCCCTCACACCTCATCAACATCAATGCTAATTAAGTTCTAGGTTTGGGGCCAAGTTACACCCTGAGATACAAATGGCCTCCAGATTGGGGCAAGGGCTTTTTTCTTTATTTGCGCAGCGCCTGGCATGGTGTGGTTCGTGGATGATGTCTGAGATTCCTGGTAATTACTGCAGCAGAGGTAATAAATAGCAATACTATACCAGTTAAGAAAATTATGGTAATTCCTTCATGCACAACGTCAGGATTGGTGTCAGCAAGTCAACTTTGTGTCCACATGGTATAGTGCCCTGCAATCCTGGTTTTCTGACTGCTCAAGCTGGAGAACACGGTGGAGCCCACCATGATTTTCTCCTGTCCTCATGCAAAGCAAAGCTGAGGGTGCAGAACAGTGGTTCCTGTTCACATGTCATCCTGGGAGCAGGGAAGCTCTGCCAGGTCTCAGAGCACATTTTGTGGCTGCTGAACCTCTTTGCTAACAAGCTAATTCTCCCCGTGAACACGCTCTGCCGCAAGCTGCTTCTCTCGCTCTGCAAGGCTTCCTTCTTCAGCAGAACAAATGAGCCGCTCCATTAAATGCTTCAGGCCCGTAATACCTTTCAGGGTTTTGTTTAGCTCGAGCAGACAAGTTCTCGTCCCAGTACAAACCTGGCTCTGCCTCTCTCTGTCTTTCCCTGCAGTGTTACTTGAGTCCCCATTTTGAAATGCCGTAACAGCACGGAATAACTATTTAGTTGAATACAATCACATAATTGTGTGACAAGACAAATGTAATGTAGAGCATGGGGGAAATGTGATCCTAAACTCGGGGCATCCATTCTGCACCAGAACAGTTGAGAGCTATGTAGTTTTTGAAAGCCAGTCTCCTCTTGACAATTACCTTCAATTAATGGTACACTGCACTAAGCAGAAAATAAAAACTATGCCATTAAATCCTTTGGTACAGGCTGGAAGGGTTCCAGGTTGGCTCTAAACTACCCTAAAGAGCCTGTGTTCATATTACATAGTTATAACTTTACAGGCCTAAAAGAATATGAATCAACAGTCATTTATGCTGTCCCCTGCACTTGACAAAGCTTATGTCTGAGACTTTTAATCCCGATGTAGCCAGGATATATGGAGGCTGATTTGCATTGAAAATATAAACCTGTCCACAAACATCCTCTGCTACTTTAAACCAAATAGCCACTATACAGGTACTTCTTTCATTGATATATATTTCATAGAAATCTATTGAAAGAGTAAAAGCACTCTTGTCCTGGAAAGCCTTTGCTATGGGCTTTACATTGTAATCCATGCACTTGAAACCAGGTCCTTTATTCACGTGTTCTCTCATGCATGGGCTTAGGGTAAGATACGCGAACGAGAGCGTGGTCAGCCAGGAATGATGAGTGTAAGGTGTCCCAGGGTGCATCAACCCACCTGTCCCGGCCCCATCCCACAGTGGAGGGAGAGGTGGTGTCCTTGGGAGCAGCTGTCACCTCCCCGTTGTCCCTCCCTGACATGCCTCGGGTGGCCTTTGGCCGTGTGATGATTTTGACATACTGAAAGGTCAAGAAGATTGGCCATTCAGGCTAGAGCGCATCCAAAAGTTATGATGAAAGTGTTGAGATGAATGAACATGCTCTGAAAAAAGTCAAACCTTCTGATTTTAGTTGTCTCTTTTGGCTTTATGACTTACACTTCTATGAACTAAGGCATTTTCTAAGTTGCAACTTGGCTAAAATTTTTCTGTCAAAAATATTCAGCTATGAAAACATGCTTACAATGAGGCAATATCTTTAAAGGGAAACACCTTTTACTAGGAAAAAAAAAAAGCTACGTACTTTTTTCCTAAAGAAAAAATATTTTCTTCATGTTTGCCTTTCAAAGGCAATCCAGCCTTTGGTTTGATTTGCATTTGTTAGTTTTTTAATTAGAGTTCTCAGTATATCAAACAGACGTAAACATTTTGCTCTGGTGTGTTTAGGACAACTCTAAATAGTCTCTTTAATACTTTAAGCACCAAACTGAGAAGGCAGTTCCCACTTGTTGCTTGTGTTCAGCCTGATTATGGAGGTAGCCTTGACTCTCAGAGATACCTGTCTGGTGCTCAGCACCTTCCATCACCACAGTCTTTAGAGGCAGATAAGCTGGAGCAGCCTTTGGGCTACAGGTTTGGGGGATTTTTCTTTTCTTAATTTACCCATAGCTGCAGTAAATATCTGTGGGAAAGAAGGAAGACAAGATGTGAACCTCTCTGAGGCAATGCTGCCTGATCCGTCTCCCTGAAAAGAAAAGACCCAGCAGAAATATCTCTAGAGTCACTGGGAGTGACTTGGAGCATCAGAGAACACCATGTCCTCTCCAAGCCATGGTTTAACAGCCAGAGAGCACAGGATTGTTACCACAGCCCAACTCAGTTGGTGCTTGTCATCCCTCTGAAAAGCATGCCTGAGATGTCCCCAGGGAAATTAAGTACATTTCGCTTGAGCATTTCTCATGTGGGAACACAAAATCCTTAAGATTCTCCCAGCAAGCAGTGTGAAATGTTCATAACAGGTTATTGTGACATTCATCTTTTCCGGTTTAATTACTAATAAGCGCCTGATGCAAGTTTTCACTTTTTCCTTACTTCACTGTGGCAACTTTTGAGCTTTCCTTGCTACTTTTTACCCACCTGTACAACAGGTACAATGATTTCTCCTCATGTTTTTCCAGTCTGTGACACCCAACCAGTATTTTTGGCAGCTCTGAAGAGAGACCAATGCGCTTCTTATGTCCTTAGGGCACTGCAAGGCTTTGCCAATATCCCTCATAATTTTGAGATATTTGGAAATTAACTCTTGAAACATGAAGTGCAACAGTGAAATCTTATTGGTCGCCTCTAGAAGACGGTAGTTTCATTGTATAGTGTGATAGAGTTTAACTGCCTTTTTTCCCTAAAGCTCTTCAGGCAAACTGTACTTCAGCTTAACCTTTAATCATTAATACAGCTTCATTTGGCCCCAAAATATCCACACTGTTTAGAGCTTTGCTTCTGAGACACGTGATTATTCAAACCCAAAAAGAGAAAGATGTGCTCAATGCACAAGATGTCAAACTGAGATTAAACCCACTAAGGTCTACAAAGCCTGCTGCAAAAATGATAAGTATCTTTGTCAAAATCCCAAGCAAAAACATGTACGTCAAGTGAGATTGTCGATAAAATATGAATATCAGGGTAGGACTAAGTTGTGGGTTAGTTTCAAAGAACTTTTTTCCTCTGAGATGCAAAAATTATCTCACATCTTACAACCCATTTCTGAACACTGCATTTATAAATTCTGATAACATGTGTAGTTTCCTTCTATGGCGACACATAACTACAAAAGACCTGTTTATTAAAAAGTATCTATGCGTTTCTGTGGTTCACTGAGAGATTTGGGGTACTAATTTTTTATTTCTAATTCGTCTGCCATTCATTACACGCATACCCACAAACCTACAGCTTTCTCACACTGGACATGTTCATTATGAAAGATGAAACCCTGAAGATGGGGCGTTTGATTCCCACAGAGACATCATCTGCCACAGCATAATTAAAAGGGTTTTGTCTAAATGATATGATGGGGATTTCTCTGCTTGGGAGGGCTGTTTTGAGCTGCAGCTAACCCTATTGTCTCAGGGGGTCCTTGTGTTAATTCCAGTCCAAGTTCTCGCCCTTTCCCCACTATTTCTCTGGGATGTGTTAAGGTCTAATTTAAGCATTTCTTACTGGTTTATTTGTTAGGTGTTGCTTGTGAACTCAGAGTTGTACAACATAAAACGCAGAAACAAGTATCATTTTTTTCTTCATAGATAATGCAACTGGAGTCATTGACGCTTAGTCTTTATTTATGGGAACAGACTGTATTCCTACATCGCAAAGTGTGAAAAAAAACACCCGCTGATGAGTAACTGTTTTTATCCTGGGCATAGCGTGAGCTGGAGAATTCACCCTGTAATTGTGTCAAAGTGAAATTTGTTTTAGATCTTTGTAGATCTTGATTCATCGACTTTGGGCAATACAGACTCTACAACATTATGGAATGAACTACACCAAGATGTGATGTTCCAGCCGGAGGTGAGAGGCGCACTACTGTCAGGGTTAAAAAAACAGAGCAGCTTTGGCTTTTAGGCATTTGTTCTTGTTCAGTAAGTACAAAAGGTGCTGGCATGAGGATCGTCCTGCCCAGGCCAGGGTCACTGGGTTCTGCTGTTTAGTGTGAGGGGAGGGGAAGGCACTGAGATTCTTTCCATGTACTGAGAAAAGACGAAATAAGGCCACCAAGTCTTTCCTGTATATGGTGAGATATTTCTCTGCAGAGCCATATTTTGGCACCAACGCATTTCCCTTATCAGACTCCTTCCAGGTTCTCAAAATCCTGCAGTACCTCTTCCCTCGCAGAGGTCCTTCAGTTTCCAAGGCTTCCTTCCCTTCCCCCTGCCACTCCCCCAGTTTTTCATCCTCTGGATTCATGGGGGTCCTTCCCTCCGCTTCCTGGCCATTCTGAATTGGTCTTCTCTATGTCTGGGTAAACAGCAGCAGCAACTAACGAAACTGAGGTATGACTGATATTCAGGCAAATATGGACACTTACATTCCCTCTCCTATAGGTCTTGCTGTGATTTGGATTTTCACCATAGCTTCAGGTTCCCATTTTGGATCAATGCGTAGCTCTTCACCAAACTAATGATGAATAATTAACCAGTAGTAAGAATCCTTGTATTGAGACAGATGAATTAGGTAGTTGTTGGAATCTGGTTTGTTTTGGTGTTGCCTATCCGTTGGTTCTTTGAAAGGGCTTAGACGTTATTTAAATCAATCCACTTTTGAACTGTGTAGGACTTATTGCCTGAATAAAACCCAAAACCAAACAGAATGATAATTCCAACATTTGTCTTATGTGACAGAAGGGAAAGACAGCTGTAACTCAACTATATTGATGATTCATCTATGAACTGTACAAGCATTAACACATCCCATCATTACAATTTCCCCACTCCTACCTGCTTCTTTGCTTAACCCACCTGTCGCATCTTGCCTTCTAGATTGCAAGCTGTTTGGGGCAGGTACGTTGTTTACTCTGTATACGTTGTACAATGTCTAAGTACGACCTAGTTTAGGCTCCTAGGCTCTTCTGCTAAAATACAAGTAAAAAGTGTAATGAACATCAGAGATAATCAGAGGTAATAATAAGATACTGATTAGTTTTAGGATAGGAACTTTTAAAGTGTATTTTATTTTTTAATAATGGTATAATTAATGTGTGATAATGATCTTAGTGTAAAATCTGATTGGAAAGTAGACACCTGTTGTTTTTTCTGCAAAGTAGTTAAATGAGGTCAGCACTTTAAGCTTTCTCCCCTCCCTTCCCTGCAGCCGAGGGTTGACCTCACCTTGGTTAACATGAAATAAAATTAAAATACCTGGTCCCAACAGTGCCTTGTGGTGGGAAATTAACATGTGTTAGCTATTCACTGGTGACAATGCTGGAGTGTTTCAAGGAGGGGAGGGAAGGGAAGGCTTATCAGCTGTTTCCTTGGTCTGATATTCCATGGACTTCGCCACACTGGCGGACTTTCAAGATAAGCTCTTTTATAGTTGTCTTTCCCACTTATTGTGAGAACTTTGTAGCCCTTTCCAAAGGTACCACCAAAGACATATCTACTGAGAGGTAAAGATCCTACCATGAGCTGGATTCAAGCCCTTGCTCAAGAAGAGATGGGCTCATCTGCTTGTTGCGCTGGTCCCCTCCACCATGTATCTGTTTGAACAAGAGCGTTACTGCCTGTTTGGCAACAGAGTATTTAGCAGGCACCAGTCATCAATCAAAGCATTATCATTAATAAACAAAGTGAGACATTGGACAGAATGGGAAATTAATCACAAGTGACAGGTGAAGAACCTCAGTGCAAGATGAGCTTTTCTGCATATTGAGGAGGAGAATTTTTCTGCTAGCCTTCGCAAAGGGAAACTGGGTTTCATTCTGAGTTACACCATATCCCCCCGCTTCCCTCTGCTGTGTAAAGGGAATGGTGTATGATCACTCTATTGCCAAATGGTGTAAACTTCAGAGCAGTATCAATTGTTCTCATACAGTCCTACAACAGTGAAACAGGGCCACTATTTCTTGAAGCATTGGGAATTCGAGTTTCCAGTGCTTGGCAGCATGATTTGGATAATTTCAGGACTCATTGTGACTGAAAAAAATTTATTGTAATTATCACCTTTCTCCTTCCCGCATGGGCCCCTCAACAGGTACCAAAAGAACTGCAGTGATTAAAAAGGCAGAGTAATAACTTTGATTTAGTCTGATTAATAAAGTAATAAAGCTGATTGAAACCTAAACAATTCAAACAAAAGTCCTTCTCAATATATCAACAAGTTGAACTTACGTCACTGATTATAGCCACTTTTTGTTACCCTCTCTCCTGAAATGGAAAATGATTCATTCTTTCATTATGACAGTTATGACCTGAATATCATGCTGAGCTAATTGAAGCTTGCCTTTACGTTAGAAAAATCTACAAGGCACAGAGATAGCGTGTGTGTCTTTCAATAGCTGCTGTCCCAATGCTTTTTTTTTTTTAACCAAAGCCTATTTTACTCCTGTAATTGAGTGACATAAATTCATACAGAATGAAACTAAATCAACGTATATTCACATTAAGTCACAGATCATACATTTAACCAAGAAATATCCAGTGTACTTTTGAGCCCTCCGGTGCGTAAGCAATGATGAATCTGTTCCTGGTAAAATACCGGTACAGGAATCCTTATTGCTCCAGCTTTTAGCTCAGGGGAGCATGGGGGGCTCTGGTAGATGTTGTAGGATGTTTACCAGGATGGCATCTGTAGATGTAAAAGCATGAAAGAGGTGATGGTGGCTAGCAAAGCACTTTGAAGGTCTGGTTGTCCTTTAGCACACCGTCAGCTGGGCAATATACACTTGACACACTTGATATAAGACTTTTTTCCCCCAGTAAAAGCCATTTCAGCATTTCACGCTCCAATCTCTGTTTTAAATGCAAACCAAATACTAGCTGGCACTAAAATGGAAGGGTGCTGTAACCTTTTTGAGGTGCATTGTCCCTTGAAGGAGAATCCTGATTTAGGTTATTCTCCAGTATTTAGGGCCCCTCTCTTTTTGGTGACATCTTCTCAGATGACAGTAGTGATCTGAAGCACAGGAACATAAGCCCAACGTCCAGGGCCAGATCAAAACTAATCTTTCCCAGAATCCTTTTTTCTACAGTGGATGATAGAAGATATTGAGAAAAAAAAAAAAGTAAGAATAATTCATCCTTTGATAATCAGTGATTTACATCACCTTCGCCTGAAAATATCTGGACCATAATGTGTGATAGCTTGGGTAGAATATTCTGTTCATTTGATTAATTTCTTCCTTTTGCCTTCACAACATTCTGTGGCAATCAGTTCTACAGCCCCAAGAAAAAAAAAAAAGTATTTTCCTAATGTTAAAGGAACACACAGTTGGTAAATATGTAGATCACGATCATCCTCAGAAGACTCTTCCTACTTCGTTCGGTACTTCCTTAGATTTCCCGACCTCAGCTGATGATAGTGTTATCTTTCTATAGCCGTAGGGAAGGTGATGCTCCAGCCACAAAGACCTACCTTGTTATCACTGCTGCGTTATATCCAATGATAGCCAGAGAGAAATTTGCCTTGTTAGAGCAATCGACATCCAGCCTAACAAACACTGAGACCATGTTATACCGGGCCTCCATGCTTATTGTCCTGGGACAAGAGCATTGAAAGGACTGTTTACTGTTTCCTGGATTACAAAAACACTGTCTCTCTGAGCAGCTCCTCCAAACTCTGGAGGAGAAGTTGAATATCGCAAGACTCTTCAGGAGGATACTGTAGGGTTCTTCTGCGTTGCAGGAGATGGGGCAAAACTTTAGAGAACACAGTTACAAACTGACTTTCCAGCAGAAGTTCAGCTAAGTCTGACCGTGTAGAAATCTCTTTCAACAGCTACCTCTTTAGTGAGACATATGGGCAATTTCTTAAGGAGCCCACCTTTCCTCCTCATAATCTGCTCCTATTGATAAATTGTCACCAGAAGTCAGAGAGGACCTTGGTTTCCATTAGAAAGAATGATACACATTAGAAACAGATACTGTGATTCTGTGATAAGTGGTTCCAGATCTTAAGGGGATGAGCGCTTATGAAATGTGCACAATAATGCATTTTAATGGTTACATTCAGTAATAGTAATAACGGTAACTAGTAACTGACCCAGGCAGGTCTTTTTTTGAGGCGTTGAATTGTTTTAAAGCACTCAGTTGTGTTTCAATGACACAGAATTTGGCGCTCATGAAAACATTCAAAAGTGAGGCACATTCCTTAATGGGGGTAAGATTACCCTTGGGGTTGCCGAGACCAGCAAAAGTGCCTGTTGAAATATAAAATGCCTTTAAGTCAGTTGGGAATATCTTGTTGAAAAAGAAAATCAAAGACTAGGGCAGGGGAAATGTACTGTCATTTTCTGTTAAGGAGCTCATTTTTTGCCTCCTTTTAGAACCATTAGAAATTACTTCAGGCACAATTTAATAATCTACATCAGTATCCCAGGAGTTAAGATAGCAAATGATATTATGGCAAAAATGTCTTAAATACAATAAACCTCAGTAAAACCAGAAATGTTGCTTTTTCATCAGATTCCTGAATAATTCAAGAGCTGTAACATCCAATTTTTAATTTTACTTAAATGGGGATATTCTTCCTCCTAAATGACAACAGTAGTTTAGTATAAGGCATATGCAGTGGAGCAGAATTAGGTTAAGATTAGGTGTTATGTAAGAGATTGTGTAATATAACTCTTTCACATGTGATTGTGCAATTGTCAGTGTTAATTGTAAGCAATTATCCATGTTCTTTGGATACTGTTGTTCCCATCCTACCTCCCTGATTCTGTGGGTCGCATTCCAAAATCTTCATACGGGGGAGAGAGGTAGGGAGCAAGGGGTGGCAGGGATGGAGGGAACTCCTGCCATATTTCACAGCCGAGAGCACCGCAGCTCTTGTCAAATTCATGCTGTTGCCCAATGGATGTGGGCTGGGTGATCCTGCCTCTAGCAACCCTGCCTAACTTCCTCCCATATCCAAGGATTTGGCTTAGCTTGGAAGCTCCTGTCCTATGTGCAGATTGTCCCTCATCCGTGACGCTGTCCTGGCACAAGGTGAAAGCTGTCATACATGAGCCACTTGTCACTCAAGAGCCACCGCTTGGACACCCTTGTCTGCTACTTCATGCACACCATGGACTAAACGCATAACAATGACACAGGCTGATTCCAACAGAGATTAAATGCACTTAGAGGAAGGATTCGAGATGACCTGGAGTTGGTTTTACACTCTTTTTGCCCTCAACTTTTAGCACAAGGACTGTGGGAAAGGGGTCTGTTGGTCTTTTAAGCATTGAACTAAATTGTATAGCACCCTTCCTGGTTAAGTAGTAAATAATGCAAGTTTGCAGACCAGCACGCTTTAACTTTTTTTAGCACCCCTGCTGAGGGCCATAAGATAGGTAGGGTAGCTGGGGATAAAGGCTGGGAGATATGGAGGCACATTTGACAAAGCCTGCTTTTCAGGTTTCTGAAAGGTAGTCAGGATACTGACCCAAAGGGAAATGCCGTTCTATGGCGGACTTCCTGAATTGTCGCTCAAACCGGATAAGATTCATCTGACCAAGTGTAGACATTGACAATAAAGGCATCTACGTCTGTGCAAGTCATTCCAGTTTCTCTTTACAGTCAGGGGAAATCTGGCTGATATGCCCCGTGAAGCCCGGAGCACTATTCATCACATTCGCAAATATTCTTCTCAATTAGGTCAGAAGAATCATGCCTATAAGCGCCTGATTTTCTCCCTTAACTGTGAGGAGAGCTGGTGAAGAAAAGTTCAGTTACAGATGTAAAAAACGCATATGTATGCCTGAAATCTGCTGAAATGAATCATATTCTAGTTTTCTATTCCTCAGTGTCTCGTGTAAAAAGGAGATGCCGGTACAGCCTTACCACTGTAAGGTTCACTACTTACAAAATACGAGCTTTTTTTTTCTTTTTCTTACAAAAACCCAGTTTATGCTATAGCCTATGTATTTTACAAATCAAATAACAAGTAAAATGATGTGCTACTAGGCAAACAAAAATCCCTCTGAAGCTTATTGACACAAACTTTCTTCCCAAATGATGTTATCTCTTTTCAAATTATATTAGATCATATCTTACCAGGAGAGCAGGCTGGTTAAGTGTAGAACTGAGTCTGATGACACGCCAGCTTTACTGCACTGAGCTCCAAAAATTTGAATGGAGATTCTGCTGTTTTGATATCACCACGGAACTAGAACTAGATGCACATTCATGTCTTCATTCTTCCTCCAGAGAAATCATGAAGCCTACTTGTGAGCTTGCTTAATAGCGAGATATTGTCCAGTTTGGGTGGACAGAAGGAAATAAATAAATAAAGAAAAGGAAATAGTTAACTTTAAACTTGTAAATATAAAATTGCTATTATTGAGACTAAGCAAGAAGCATCAAAACCACATTCGACTGTCTTCTTCTGTCCTATGTAATGCCTAAACACAAGTCCACCAAACCTTGCACCCCCGAACACCTTCACATGCCTTTGTAGTGCTCTCTACAGCGTTCAAAACAAACTTTAATGAAAAAATACCACTCTGAGGGGTTGTGGAATAGTCGTTGCATTGTTTCTTGCCCTTTGACCTAAAACAGTGGACAGTAATAACAGTTGGACCAGATGTTCATTGTAGGTCCCTTCCAACTGGACTATTCTATTCTATTCTATTCTATTCTATTCTATTCTATTCTATTCTATTCTATTCTATTCTATCCTATTCTGAGATATTCTATTCTATTAGTTAATATTATACCTTTAGACCAGTGATGCCACACTGAGCCCAATAAAGATGAGTTGAGTTTGGAAGTGGCTGGTTCACCCAAGAGGGGACAAACTCCAAGCGGTGGAAAAGTGAAAGCAAAGTGTTTGTATTCAGAAGTCCAAAAATTTTTAATACTTCTCAAGACACCTCTTCAGCAAGATGAAAGAAGGCTAATAAAAAAAAAAAAAGAAAAAAAGGAAAAACCCATTTTATAGGAGATTATATCATTCAGCTCGTCTGATTTGTGTGCCACTTTCATAGCATCAACAAAAACCCATTTCCAGGAGACCAGTGTACTAAAAACTGTGCAAAATTCAAGGAGAATCAGGTTTTATAGCGGCGCTGACACTCAGGTTATCGATGCATTGAGCTATTGATGTGCACTTTAACTCCAGGAACATAAAGCGTGCCAAAGCAATATTACACGTGAGAGTTATTCAATAACATGTGGAACGTAAATCTATTCTGTATCTCTTTGCATCAAGAACATTAATTAATTGTGTGATGAGAATGCCATTTTCAGCTTACAGTGCAAGCAGGGAGAAACTGCCAGTGATCCTTCTGGCTTTAATAACTATGCATTTGGTTCAAGGAAGGAAAAATGAATTTAGTTATTAAATTGGAGCATTTTCTTTATCATTATGAGATTGAGCTGTAGGTAGAACTTACAGTCTTTATATTAGAGCGATGAAAGTGTGGATGCCTCTTTCAGGGTCAGTATTTTGTTTTGTTTTATTCTAGAAGACTGTGCAAATTCAGGTTCAGATTGTTGAAGAGAGGGGAACAAGAAACTGCATGTGCACTGTGACACATAATATAGGGAATGACCATACGGGTTCTCCCCATATCCAATTATATCCATCCCTAATAGATCAATCTACAGACATATGAACCAGAGTGGGCCTGATCCTGCATCTTTTACTTAAAACTCTTCTTCCCCAATGCCATTTTCTTTGGTTTGTGAAAACCCAGGGTCAGCAAATCCTGTGTTTGCTACTGCAGATCATGATGATGAGAACGGTAAAGATTATATCAAAGGATATTGAGACTGCGAGATCCTGTAATACAGTGTGACCTGGAGATATTGTCTGTTAGAAAGAGAGAACAAGAGCGCACATGCTTAAATCTTATGAAAATGGGTCCTCACAATTTATGCAACAATTCCAAATGTAATACCCAATAACTAAAGAATCCAGGGTCATTTATTAGCTGGCAAAACCCCAGCTACATATCTTTCTTAGAACAGCACCTTTAATGAACTCTCAACCTAATTTCATCACGTGCTAACGTGTCATATTGAAGAGAAATCCTGTTGATGTCTGGCTGATCTTTGAAAGACGGAGATAAGAAATTCTTTGCCAATGTCAATAATGGTACAATGAAATAAACTGTATACGTGCATTGATAGCGCTTGCATCTATAGGGGGAGCTGCTTAGGAATGTTTTCAATGGGAGGTTTTACTGCGCAAAAAGTGCGAACTCATGCAAGTGCATTATTTTTTTTTTTCCTGAGAAGTTATTTTTGTCTACGGAATTATTCGTCTAAGCGAGGATGCGGTAGGGCAAAGAGAATGCCGATCACATGCTATTCACAACAATAAACTGGGAAGAGGCTTGTTTGAGTCCCTGCTCTGAATCACTTAGTGATGTAGTTTTCTAAAACCAAAATAGATTCACTAAGCACAAGCATTTCAATAGCTTTTTAGAAAAGAGACAAAAACTGAAGTCTTCTGTTGTGGAATAAAATGGAAAAAATAATTTCCTGATATTTTTCACATGACATTAGGGAAGGGGCTTTCTATACACACACACTCCCGTCAGCACGTACAGGTAAAGGATGCTACAGGATATATGGTTATACCCCACAATTAACGTAGAACCAGGCGTAGTTTTCCTGGGAGGCCAGAAGACAACCAAAGTCCTCATATAATCCACCTCTTCTGCCCACTAACAGCCTCTCCTGCTCCCATTGGGATCATCTCCATACCCCACCAGGTGTAAGTCCCCCACAATAGCCATTCCTAGAGTCCCAAGGACCTTCACACACTTTTATTGTCTTTTGGGTCCACTCTTTGAGGAGGGAGATGGGGCACTGGAAGAAGTCTCAAGAAGACTGCTGAGCGTTGTCTGCTTAGTCGTTGTGTCAGTGCGGTAAAGTACTGCGTGGCCGGGTGGAAACATATATTGCCGGTAGCCTCTAACCTTTCATTGATGGACTTCTCAATCTCTGTGTTAAATCTGTGATTTACTGCACAGGAGTAAGAAACCGAGACCACACAAACTTTCAGACCCCAGTGATACGATACATTTTGTGACTCAAATTTTACCAGTGCTGCAGTATCTGGGGGAAAAGTCACGAGCGAATAAAGTGAATTTGTGGATTGCCAGTGTCCAGTCATAGGTCATACTTAATTAATGTTACAGTTAGTGCCTAGGAGCTTGTGGTTCCCAAGTTTTTCTACTGAGATGTACAAGGGAGCAATGCCATATCTCATGAACAAAGGGACGTTTGCCAAAGAGCCTGGTTGTTTCATTGGGTTTGCCTTCAGTCCAACCGTGTGGCTAAAAGCAAAGTGCTTTTGTATTTGGCAAAAAAATGCAAAAACAATCTAATTGTAGAGGTGCTGATGCTACCATGCCAGTCACATACACACAGGCAGGCTTTCCAGCACACTCACCCAACCTTTCCTTCCTGGGATCTGGGTGCTTTCCTTCCAGTCACAAAGGTCACCACAGCATTTGGCAAGGATGTGCAAGCGCAGGCTCCTCCATGTACTTGTGCCACTGCTTCAGTGACTGGGTATTTTAATTGGAGGCGCAGTCTTGCAAAAAAAACAGATAATGGATAAAGACCCTGTCCTATCATTTGGAAATGCCTAAGAAGAAACTATTATTTTCTATGCCCTTAAAGATCAGTGCAGGAAAATACCAAAAGACAGGTTAAAAAAAAAAATAATAATATCTTTTAAATCTTTCCAAAACCTTTCTCTGTACTGTGCTGGAGAAAATTGTCAAAGTCTTTTTCTTTTGTTTGAGAAGTTTCATATTCACACAATTGTAGAAACGTTGTTTCCTGGTTGCATATTAACAAAATATTCCCATATTCCAGGAAGAACAACTAATTCTGGTATTTGAAAAAAAAAAAAAAATTTCTGCTGTTGGTGGTTTTTAAAACTAGTAGAGATTTAAAAGTCATGATATTACATGTGCAAACATTTTTGAAGGCCAATATCCAACTGATTAGATCTCTGAAAAACTAATTAACTAATTTTCTTGAAACTCCACAGCAAATTGAAGTATTATCCAAGGCTTAAAGCTGAAAATTTGGGAAAGGATTCATTTATTTAAAAAAAAAAAGGCCTAATTATTAACACTTAACAGAGCTTGTTAATTATTTCAGTACAGCAGAGCTGTCATACCCCTTAATGAATTATATAAAGCACTCAATACTTTAAAATAAGTCAAGATTAATTTAGACTATCCGAGTTCATTCTTATCCCATGCACCCTTATTTGAAAACGGAGTAACACTGCTGTTTCACCTGAGTTAATTGTGCTTCACAATTATAAAAACAATAAGAGGATGGGCGCTAAGGGTGCTAGTACAGTTTCTGAAGTCTGAGTTTCATAGTGCAAGTAGAGCAGGTAATGACATTTGCAGTGTATTCCTTGAAACCAAGCACAGACTGTTTTGAAATGAAAAAGTCATAAGCGAAGTGTTATGTGTCAAATGTCTGAATTTGACTTTCTATGTCCTGGGACTGATGGCTTCTATTGCTGTTGCTTTTTAGATGCAAGTTACACTGATACAAAGGGAAAGGAGAAAATCTGGTTTCTTGCATTTCAGCACCGCAGTGTGTCCAGTCATCGACCAGAATCAGCTGGTTCATCCTAGGAAATAATAATAGCGAAAAGCAATATAGCAGGGGCCAAGGAAGCTTTTTAAATGATTCACCAAATTGTTCAAGTTCACGTGCAAGATTTGAATACAGAAAAAATGTTTGTCCTGTAGCTGGCCGCAAATAGCAACTACTAAATTTTCACAATAATATTCATTGGTGTCTTTTTTAGTTTCCCTCATCAGGAATTCAGTGTCATTAGACAGTATCAAACTCCTTGGGTTAATTTATTCCTTTTACGTGACTTATGCTGATTTTTTATTTTATTGTCTCAGAATCTACTCCCATTTGTTATATGGTTCCCTTTTAACAATATTTCATTTAAACAGATTTTTGTAAAGTTTTCTTTCTGGGAGGATTTATCAATGCTTTTTAAAACGTGTTTAAGAGTCTTTTTCTTTTCTAGATGCACGCAAGAAAAGTACTGTTAAAAGTTATAATAAAACCTAACAAAACCAGAAACCCCACCTTGCCCACCATAAAAATAGCAAGGGCATATTTAAGGAAACGTTTGTCAGGGAAAGCAGAATGAAATACCTTCCTTACAAAATGTCATTTTGCTCGTAAAAGGGCCAATCTGTTTCATTTGTTGATGTTCGCATTAGGACCCATTTGATTTAACCATATCTTCACTTTGGAGGAAATAATACAATGCATTATTAATGTCTCATAGTACATGAGAAATGAGTATATGAGTCAATATTGCTCCAGTGCTGTGCATTATTAAGAATAAGTTAAAGTAGGTCAGCACAGCACATGAAGCTAAATAGACTAATAATGCATTCTACGGGTAGACATTCATCTACCAAGGAGTCATGCGTTATGTGCTGGCACCAACACAAGATAAGCATTTTGATTTGTGGATTTTCAAGATCACATTTGTACTGAAAAAAGAAACGGCTTCTTCAGTTTCTCCAAAATTCGCCCTCACTTTTTTTAAAGGGGAATAGCTGGGTCTACTTTTGCTCAAAATGCAGGGGTTTGCTGGGGAGTTTTTTGGTTTTATTTTTCAAAAGCAAAATCTAGTTAAGATATATAAAAAAGGAGATGAAAAGATAAATGAAGCTCACAATTAAATATTCCCCTCAAGTGTTTGCAAGTTAATCACAGAAATTTTGTAGTAGCTTATGAGTGTTGGGACATAAAACAGACTAGAAACTAAAATGAAAGTAATCACTCTGTTTTTTTTGTCCAAATTAAAAGACGTGCCGAAAGCAAGCTACAGAGCACCAAACAAGGGCGAGTTACAATGTGAATGTTGCCTGGCTGGCTGATACTGCATTATAAGCACCGATCAGTGCAAAAATGTGTTTTTTTAAATTGTCATCAGCACCCGTTCAGGGAAATTCCTCTTCAGAAAGTATTGGAAAATAATAATATGGCATTCCATTGCTATTCATTCTCAAAGTCCACAGATCACATCTGTTTAGGTTACAAGTTAAAACTAGGTTATCATGCTCAGGTTTTTGTTTTCTTTCCTGAGTATCATTCATCATCAATAGGAAAGATATTATAATTGAAAATTATCCTACAGTTCTGTTCCTGATCTCTGAGCCAAGAGCTGAGTTGTCTCCCCAGAGCTAACAGTACCAAAATGCAGTTAAAATGATCAAGTATGAGTCAAATACACAAAAAGAAAGGTTTATTAAGCAAGGAGGTGCCAGCCTTTGATGGACTTATACTGTAAGCAGCGTGCTTCACTCTCTGCTGGCTGTGATATAAAACCAAAGGGGAATATCTCTTCTTTTGTTTATTTTAAAGGAAAGATTTAGAACCATTAAAGTTAAATTTTAAGCCTGTTGGCTCCATGTTTTCCCAAGCACCAAATAATCCCCAGGACTGTATTCATTTCCACAGCCTAAAAACTGGGGTTTTTAGGAAGGGGTGACCACCGTGCAGCTCCTGACCGACGTGCAGCCAAGCGTGGGTCCCAAGCTGGGGTCTGTCCCCTGGCTTTCTATGCCTGGTGGAGGGATGACCCCTTTCCAAACTGCTGCCAACATTAATTCTGGGTGTTTCACCTGGACACTTGCTGCAGGCTTGCTCCTCTCCCACATTGAGTCAGAAGGGACTGGGGAACCGCCAGCATCTCTGTCCTGCAAACTGCACCCACCACATATGGGTTGACTTTTGAGACAGATGGGGGAAAAAAGTCCATAAAAATCGATTTCATACATGAAAATGATAGAATTCCTGTATTTAGCCTGTCTCGGGTGTCTTTAGTGTCTAAATAACTTCTGCCAATGGCTTCCCATCATCTAATTTAGTTGTGTCGTTAACAGCCTTGGAAACAGCACAACGCAGGTAATGGAAGCCTGAAGTGATATCAGGATATCATATTACGATTGTTTCCCGGCCCTAAAATCAAGTTAATAAAGAGGAACTTGCCAAAAGAATTAGGCACTCCCTGGTAGAGAAAAACACAGGATGAACTCGGTGCACTTTTTTAGCAGAACGTACTCTTGCATAAGTATTGAATGATTCATGTATATTGCTTAAAGATGAGCTACATACAGTGAAAAACAAGAAATCATGTGAGATTCTCTCCTGCTTTGTTTGTTTTATTGTATGAGTAAACAATGAAACGTGTTAAGTACATAATTTCAGTTTTGATTTTTTCCTTTATGGTTCATATATGCAAATAACAGGTGGCTCATGGAGACTAAAAAGAAATAATAACAGAATCGAACTCAAAACAGTGAAAGATAAACATTCAATTCATATTTTTAGAAATATTTCTTTGTGTTCCACTGCCTACTAAGCACTTGGACACAGAACATCTTTGTTATATATTTGTAACAAATCCTGTGTTTGATTTTTCAATTAAAGTGTTCCAAAAGCACTCCAAAAAAGACATGTTGAAGCCCCTCAATCTCCAGGAAAAATCAGTCCTAAAGTTTTTAGTATTTCTTAAGTCGAAAAATATAAGTAGAAAAGTCTTGTATTAAAAAAATCTAAAATCAGTCAAATTAAATTGTGCCTGAAAGTTCCTTTCTACTAAAAAAAAAGAGGGCATAAAAAAAAAATCTGCATTCTAAAAAAAACCTATAGTAAGTTAACCTAATTATGTTCCACAAAAACAAAGTAAGCATTGTAAATCTGCCCTGAAATACTAGTTTACTCATATGTATTATTTTACAAGGCACTTATTTTATCATTTAGGTAAACTTTGCAAAACTACTTCAGCATGTTTGTTTTTTTTTTTTTTAATATAGAAAGAAGAATTGTCCCTTTTGAGTATGTCTTGAGAACACATTATTACAAAACAGCTTGGAGAATATGGGAGATTGCTTATCTTGCTGTATTTAATAGGACATCTTAAACTGTAAGCTCTGGGTTTGCAATAAGAAAAACAGATCTCCTGCCATCATGTGGAATGTAGCAGTATCTCCTTTTTGAAATGATCTGATGTTTGAATACCACGACAGTAAACACATCGTGACAGCGACATTTTTTTTGTGTCACATTTGAAAACTGAACCATGATTACAGAACATGGGCATTTTGCGGGGTAGCGTCCTAGCCCATCTTCAAAGAAACATCCCCCGTGACTGAGATGGGGGAGGTCTGCAGATGAAGCCCTGGTGATATGGACCCATTTCTTTTAATTCCCAATGTCAGGAACATTAAGTTACATGAAGGTTTGGAGACTCCTCCCTACAGGATTGTGTCTGTATTATGTATCTCATTGATTTCAATGAAGTTATACCAGGAGGAGGTTTGGTTTATACTGCGTTCTCGTTATAACTATCAGACTATTTGAAAACATGCCAGGCCTGATACTTATCTACTGGTGTCACTTATACCATTTTAAATCCACAGAGCAGAACGAAGCCAAGCTTGCCTGTAGAATATCTTGACCAAATTCCAGAGCCTTTATGTGTGCAAAATATACATCTACGCAAATTTTGCTGCCAGAGCCACTGGACTTTTAAAGGAAATGCACACCTCCTGGCCACACAATTAAAGGCAGATGGACATCCCGGTCCAAAGGGAATGCAGGTGTGGAGAGATTGGTCTTGATGGGAAATAAAACAAAAATATCACATCTCTAGTTATCAGGTCAATCACAGAGCCACGGGGTGGCTGAGGTTAGAAAGGGCCTCTGGAAATCACCTCATCCAACTTCACACTCAGAGCAGGATCAGCTAGAGCAGTTTGCTGAAGGTCGCGTTCAGTCAGTTTTTTAATATTTCCGAAGATGGAGACTCCACAACCTTTGGATCCCTTTTAACCTTGATCTGTTTTGGCCCTGGGCGACCTTAACCCAAATGTTCCATCTTTCTGCTGGTGTCTGTCTTTCTCTAGGCCTTTAGAGATATCCTAAACGATGGGGGATTCCTCTGCTTACTGCTCTACTCTGCCTAGTGCTTTGTCCAAGACAGTTTTTAGCTTAGTTTTAGTTTTCAGTACCGGGATATTCTCCCCACTATTTATTATTGTATTCTTTCCCATCACTCTCTGTGGTACTTTCTCCTTTCCCTCTGAAGTCAGTTCTCCTTTTTTTCCTGGTAGTACCTCAATTACCCATGTTGTTTACAGCCTGATGATTTCCTGAGATGACTCAAAAGGGTCTTCTTTGCACAAGGTGAAGGTGATACATGAATTCTTCTGGAAATAGAGACTCTTGATCAAATGAGAATACGGGATTCCAGCTATCCCTGAAATTTCACGTTATGCCCTTCATTAAAGCTGTCACTAAAGAAAGTGACTGTCAGAAAATCAACTTACGGTGATGTATTTGCTGCTAGATCAAGTTGCACACCTGGGTGTTGGAAAGAAGAAGATATCCTCATTCTTCCTTCTCTCTTTGAACAGAGATGATCACTTCAGCCTTTCTGCTGTGGAACTGGATTTCATGGAAGGCTCACTTGGTATGGATTTCATCAGATTAGATGATTTTCAAAACAAGTCTTAAAACCATGAGTTACCTTGTCTTTGAAAAGCACACAGATTGGCTTGCTGCTCAATACAGTGATTTACAGTTTTATAAGAACCAGCTAAGATGGAATCCTAACTCTTGGCTATAATCAAAGAAAACACAGTCACAATTGTCATTTTTCTTAGAAATGTCAATCCCTTTTAGACTAAATTCTGGAATAACATTGTAGAAGTTACGATTGCTCTCAGATATAAAGAGAAAGCTATTTCTAAGTTTTACAGGAATTCCTACAGCAGATTTTGCTCCTGAAATAATTTGAATCTCCCTTGTTTTCCTTTCTTCCTTCAGAAAGATTTAATTTCTCTCCATAATGACTGACATATCAGTGCTGTTATGTTTTAATATAAAACATCTAAATATTTCTGGGATAATGCTGATATTGAATATATTGTGAATCTTTTAATAGACTTCATTCTTGAAATTATTTACATTATCTTGTTTTCTTCCCCTGGCTGAGTGCAGTTGCCCAAGCTGTGTAGGGTGAAAATGAAATCTTTTAAAAATCAATCAGTGTTACCTAAGGAAAAGTGGAAAAAAAATGTAACCCATTGTGTTTTTCCAGTAATAGTATTCCCAGTGGATAAGCACTAAACTAAGAAAAAAACTGTATTTACCCATAGGACAACTTGTCTAGCACTAGGTAGACTTGTAGATCTTGCACCTCACAGACACCCCTTACCCCCATGGATTTCCAATTGTAACTCTCTGTAACATTGCTGCAGCCCAAGCTGTGGTTTGGAGAATAATGGGATTAATGCAACATAAAAGTTTTCCAGAGCCATGTTTATTTGTCACGCATCATATTGAATACCCTTCAATGACAATTTAACATTGGACCAATTTTCTTGGCCATGATGTGATGTTTTTTGCTTTTGTGGCCCCTGTAAACCATTTGTGAATTCTTCATTGGTTCAATGGTAGCAATGATTTGATAGGTGTCATCTAAGGAGTCTTTTAGTTATGGGGCTTTAGCTTTCTTCTCTGTAAAGTGGGATGATTCTTAGTCCACGGGATTGCTGTGAAGTCTAAATCAGTTGTTATTCTTGGCTTAGACTCCAGTCTGAGAGGTGTCCTTGAAGCGTTTTTTTTTTTACGCTGTTAGTGCTAAATATTATGGTAATTCATAGGTCAGATCATGAACTCTTTACTCATGCAAAATTTAAATTGACTTAACTTCTGTGGTTATGACTGAATATAAAAATGCAGTATTATTTGGATTTGTTATTTACAGTAAGAAATACAGTACATATTTAGTTGTGTGTGTTTCTTTAACAGAACCTTGTGAATTCTTATCTATTTTCATGTGCACGCTTATTTATTTCAAACTGTTTATACAAGATAACTAAAATGAGTAAGAAATTAAAAAAAAAAAAAAGTCTTGCATGTGTTTAAATACACCAGTGTGATGCATTGGCTTTCTACAAATACAAACAATACAATGAATATGTGGACTTCCTATTACAAGTTCAAGTGGAAAAGCAACACAAGACCAAATTAATCAGGTCTAAAATTCTTTCTGCAATCTCTTGCCAGACAAATGAGGTTCCTTATGGCCGATGTCAATGGTATTGTAAAGTTTTAAAATCAATAAACAGGCTGTAAAATTGCATCTGTAATCAGGATAAGGAACACAAACATTTACAGAGTAACATGCAAACATAACAAAATACTGCAGCCAGCTAAAATTGAACGAGACGCCCTGTTCAGAAGCCATTATTTTTAAATGCATGTTTAATTTAGAATCTCAGCTGAGATAAAATGCAGACAGAGCCACGTTAAATTGGTAATACCAACTGCCTGAAGATATCTCCAGATTAACCCACCTATCCGCAATCCATCTATAGTAAAAAATAAATTAAAACTAAACGACAGAATTCAGACTTTTTCGTCTTTTTTTTTTTTTCTTTAGTATTGTACATCATTGTCGAAACATTCAGAGATAAAGTTTAGCATTGCAGAGAGCTGGTTATTATTTAGACAAGCTACGGAATCAGCAGCAGGAAGTTCCCGGGTAAGTGTGTGTCTTAAAAGGTCTCTATGTGTTGCAGCAAGTCGCTACGAGTGAAATGTTTTGGAGCGCTCTAACAGGTGTTTCGGGAACACATTGTTATTTAACCTAGAGCTGCTGCTCTGTAATCTGGCCAGTTTGTTCACCTATCATGTAATGTATGACTGATCTTTCCAGAGCTTGGGGGAATAACCCACAGCAGTTAAAAAACACAACAACAACAACAACAACAACAGAAAGATATACAGGGGAAAAAAAAAAAAAAAACAACCCCAAAACTGGAATGGGAAAGAGAGCACAAGGAATGAGGTGGGTGATGTGGTTCTTTGGGATAAAGCAGTAAGGACGGAGAGCCACATCTCTGGAAAAAATGAGTTGCCACTCTAAGGAGTGGGGAGAGACTGACACTTGAGGCACAGAGGCATTTTTTGAAGGACGATGTACCTTTCGTTGTTGATGTCTTGGGGATAGATGTGTGGCATTCAGTTCTTAAAAGGAAATATTGAGTTAGCCAAAAATAAAATTGAAGAAAGAGTGTCGCAGTCTATAACGTGCTGTAAATTCTTAGGTTTTCAGGGAAATCTTTGTTGTGGTTTGCCTTTTGCCTTAAAGACTCAGCTCCTGGAAGCATGTGATTATGGAAGGATCTCAGATTTCAGTACAACAGAAAGACTGAATCCCTGAAGTGAAGGGTGGGTTTGGTTTTTCAAGTCCATGCTCTTCCATGATTTTTTTTTCCTTTCTGTTTTCAGTTCCCAATCCGTGAAACGGGAATGAGTGTACTTGATTTCCTCATAGGAGTGATGTGCAGATAAATACATTTAAAAACGTGCAGTGCTCCAATAATCTATTGCATACTTGACTACGATAAAAAAAAATATTAATACAGGACAAATGAAATGAAGCTTGATGATGTGTCTGTACCTGAATACCCCTAAGGGCGCAATAATCAAAAGCCAAATGAAGGAAATAATTTGATGTCAATCTCACGCAGTCTTGGAAATGGATTCTGGGATTTTTTTTGACATTAATCGTTGACGGAATTGCCATCAAGAACTGTGTATAAGGTATGTCTACACTTTAGTTGCAAGTATAGTGTTGAGATACCTGTGTTTGCTTTAAGTAGGCAGCCATCTAACCACTTTAGCATGGAGCTCTGAGCAAGGTATTGCCTAGGTGAAAAATTGAAAAAAAAAGTTCCTTTCATAGGAAAAACACCAAAGAAAATATGGTTTCTCATTACTACCATACTTCTTGTAGAACATCTTTGGCACAGGGTGTTTCCAAACCTGTTTTGTATATTTCAGTAATACGACACAGCGATGAGCAATAGACAGCGTCGGATAAAGGGAGGAAAAAGTGTGACCAACTGACTGACAGGGAGAGAGAAAAGAAAAACAAGGGAAAAGATGTATTTTGGGAATGAACTGAAATATATTTGTAGAGTTATCAGGGGATATAGCAAGGGTATCATAGGTGGTAGCCGTTTCAAGACATGGCAGTTCTTTTGCTGTAACTACTGGGAATTGCCAGTGGAAGGGCTAATGACAAAAAATGGATGGATGAGCGAGGAGTGTGGAAGAGATATGGTATGAGGGAGAGGTGTAGCAAATCTGAGAAGTTTAATTCAGTGCTGGGATTTACCCAATTTACACTGCGATGTTCATTTAGGCTTCTTGTGGGTTCCTTCTGTTGTCACCACAGAGTTTTCTATTAGAAGAGAGATACCCATGTTTCTGTAGAGCGATACAGATGTTGACAAGGCCTACAAAGCCTGATCTACCTTCACTGTTAGCCCTGCTGCTACCTGATGACCTCCAGAAGTCCCTCCTAACTTAAATTTCTCTGGGATACCACAATTCTTCAAACTGCCATCTGGATGTAGCAACTCTCTCCTCTGATTGTCTAGAAAGCTAAGGAGGAATACTTTCTTGTAGGTGCTTCTGGTAAACTCCAAGCATAGGATGAAACCTGGGCCAAGAAAAAGGAATATTTTCCAAATTAGTAAGAAGGAAAGGTGGTTGATTACACATGGGTGGAATCCTCAGATGAGCACTGTCATTCTAGAATGCAAGACATCCAGCCACCTTAAAAATATATAGGATGTTATTTTCTTAGGGCAGAATGCCTTCTAGAAACTTAATCTCACTCATGAACAATTTTGAGAAGATGTCTAAGCTCTCCTGTGAGCTTTTCTGCAGAAAACCCTTGATATCCATTTCATTTTACAATAGTCACTTCAGTACAGATACCAATTATTAGCCAGGACATGTCAGTGCTAATCCATCTTTAAGACAAGGTGAAATTACATTATTTGCTAGTTATATTAGACAAGAGAAGGCAGAATTTTTTAGACTTTTTTAGAACTAAAATTAAAAATTTTCCATGGAACAGGAATAAAAAAATATTTATTTTTGAAAATGCCATTGAAAGTTGAGGTTTGGGAATTTCTCACTGGGTAAGAATTAAACTTTCCTACAACGTCTTTACTTTATCTTGTTTAATGTAACTAGTGACTAATAAAACTTATCTTGTTTAATAATGGATGAACTAATTATCCCTATACATGTTTAATCCTTTTTAAAACCTGCTAAGCTCTTGGACTTGCAGCTATCATGTGGCAATCAGTTCCGCAGGTCAATTATCCATTGTGAAAAAACGTCTTCCCTTTTATCCTCTCTGCATGTCTTGCCATCCAGTTCCATAGGATGTTTCATTATTCTTGTAATATGAAATGGTGTAATTGGGAACAACCAATTTCACGATCTCTATCACATCCCTCATATTTGTTTATCCTCTTTCTTTCCCAATCTATGTTTCATTATAAGCCTTTTTTTTCTGTGCCTTTACTACCCATTGCCAAGGTCTTTCTTTGCTCGGTTTTGATGGTGACAATGTTAGGCTCAGAATTCTAATATTTTTCTCACCGTTTTATTGATAATCACATAAATTGCAATGCTGAATTTGTCACTGTCATTGACTAGTCTTACAAATGTTGCAGGGGTTATAATTAATGGTTTTGCTCACTGTCCTAAGTTGCTTAGCCCATATGCAGCAATCGTTATTAATAAATCACCACGTATCTACAGTTACGTCATTGGGGAGTAGTTATTGTTTCCTTTTTCTAATTAAAAGGAAATAGTTCAGGTAGTGATGTATTAGCCACTAGAGACGCAGAAAGACTAGAACACTGCAGTGCTCGTTGCTGCACTGCCTAACTTTGGCTGCTGACTGGCGTATGCAGCTTCAAAGGGAGTCTATATTCTCCCTAGGCAAACTCACAGAGAAAGGCATGCATCTCCTAAAATTAGTTTCACAAACCCAGTGCATCATGCTGAGCATATCTGTTAGATATGGGATTAGAACCCAAGTTTTCCCATTCTGCCTATGTTTAGAATTGTTATCTCTTCCATAAGCACAATGAATATTTAATTAAATGAAACAGATTCACTGGAAAAGATTGTGAGACCCACAATCTCCTGGACTATCTTTTAGCGGTTAGGGTATTCTCCTGGGAGGTAGAGAAATAGAGATGTGGTTTCAAATACCCTCAGGAGCAAGAGAAACTTGCACCTGGGACTGCCCTGTTCCAGGTGAATCCATGAGACTTTTGAATAAAAAGGAGTCAGCAAGAGGGTTATAAATCTCATTTTCTTGGATGCATTTCTCTGTGCTCAGAGAATGTTTCTGGCTGAGGTCCTGCGGGCCAGATAGGCAGGGAAACCACCTAGTTTGCAAATCCAGTCCGCAGTGGAATGAAAATAGGTGTGGAGCACCTTGGCAATGAGAGACTGCTGCAGAAGTGTAAGAGATTTTACTGGAAGAATGGTAGCTGTGGTAACTCTA
Organism: Vanellus vanellus; assembly: GCF_965231255.1. Lineage (NCBI taxonomy): Eukaryota > Metazoa > Chordata > Aves > Charadriiformes > Charadriidae > Vanellus > Vanellus vanellus. The sequence continues at coordinate 5,749,100 of NC_138905.1, forward strand.
CTGGTCTGGAGTTACAATGTGAGGTGAGGTTTGTAGACAGTCAATGTCTTTATTTAGACCAACTAATATCATTGGAAAAAAGAAGATAAGTGTTTTAGGTAAATAAGCCCCAAACCATTTCTCAGGCTTGCAATAAACCCAGGAACATTTAAGGCAAATGACAAACCAATTATTCTATATTTAATAACTTTTGTTAGGTAAACTAGTCTAGAAGAAAGATAGAAACTGATGGAAACCTAGGTGTCTACAGGGTTAGGCAAAACTAGGCAATTTTGAAGGTCTAAAACGTGACCTTTGTCTTCTGAAGTTTCTCGATGGCTCTGTTTTTAACTTTTTAACACTGTTTTTAGCAAAAGTGTTACAGGAAGTCAGTAGCTGCACCAGACTAAGAACATTAATCAGTGCTGTTCAAAATTCCCATCCTCCACGAGGGAAGCATTAGGAACAGTACAGGGAAGGATGACGGTTAGAAGCAGATGGTGAGTAAACTGTTAAGAGTCCAACTTCATTAGCATTGCTTTGATAGATTAATGGTGCCCTGAAATCCTGCCAGGCAGGCTGTTGCCAAAGGTGCCATCTGCGTGGAAAAGCATACACATCAAGAAATTCAGCAGGAAAAAAAAAAGAAAAAAAAAAATAGCTCCATCAGTCACACCTCAAGTTATTTCCACCCACCATGTGCTGACGGATAACCAAAAATTCAATAGTAATTATAATAATGTTGAATTACATTAAAAAAAAAAAAAAAAAAAGATACCTGAATGTCATGCTCTGTACTTTCAGGTGGCAGGTCTTCTCAAAATTAACCTAATCACATCTTCTATTATTATTATTATATTGTCATCAGCAACATCAGAATCATTTTTCTTATTATTTTTACCATTGCTTGCAACGTGGACACACCTGGAAGGCCTTGTATGACTTTGCATTTCAGTGGTAAGAGGTAAACCCTGCCCCAGCAAGCTTAGCAAAGGATTTTTCAATTCCGTTCTAGTTTGTATTTAGCTGCAACTGAAATTGTTCCTATTCAGTTCCCGTTCGAGCCAATAACTGTTTCATAATCAATTTGCTAACCCTGGGCTAGTTTTACATGGCTCAAAATCAGAAAATAGAATGTATAGAAAGGGGAGAGTTTCAGGTGGGGAAGTGATGTCCGTGGTTTCAGCTGGAGGGAAGTTGAACCCCCAACTCCAGCTCCCCTGACAGATCCTTTGCATTTGTTGTATAAGGAGCTTTTTCCTAACTCTCTACATCTGTCTGAACGGGTTGAAAGCTTTGGTGTTGCACTGGATTAGGAACATGAGTGGAATCGATGCTGTGGTGGGCGAGTAAGAGATGTCAGTTGGAAGAGCCAAATATCTCATAGTTCTCCCTTCCTGCTTATTCACTCCACCTGCAAGTAAATCTGTTCCTAAACATGATTCATTTCTGTATAACAAGATACAACAGTGAGATTACTGCAGGAACCTCATCAGGCTTGCAGGGTTGTGATGCATTACCGCTGATAACAAGAATCAAAGATCCAGCCCCTTCCCACCCGATCCAATTTGTACAGTGCTCATCTGCAGTATGATCAAAAAGCCTGTGGGCTACATGAGTCTTACCTAGGGTCTGTAAAGCTGCCCAGCCTTGTGGTGGCGAAACAAGGATGGACGTTGTATAGGCTGATACCCCATGTGGAAAAGATGGAGAAGGTAGAGGGATAGGAAAGGTGCAGTGTGGCAGTTGGACCTTGAAGACAGAAGACACACAGTTCTGTTGCCGAAACACAGGTATCTACTGCTATTTGAGATGCACTAGGGTATTCAAGGTGGATGGCAGATGAACATCAGATGCATGAATGGAACCGTGGGAGGCCATCACCCGACTGATATATCAGCTGGAGTGGTGGGATCAGGTGGGATACCCTTGTATATCTCAAGACATTTTAATTTAAGCAACAGAAACAAGCCCAGATGAAGAATACCTTGACTCCAGGCTCAGATACACAAGTTAAGATGTCTCCATTCAGTTGTTTATATCAACTGGTGTTTAAACTCCTATTTTTGTTCATATGAGAGTGATCCAACTGACCAAGGAAAGGCACATGATCTAGCTGCTTAACCATGGGCTTCTACCAGCATTCATGATACCTTAGGGCATCAGGAAGGGTGTGAGAGGGCCTGAGGATCTCCTGTAAGTCCCGGGTCAAATATGCAAGGCCTACAAACGTGTCTCAGATATGCCATGGTGTCTCAAGTGGCACTAAATGCCTGTGTGGGCAACTGAGTCACGTCTATGTTCACATAATTATACATCTAAATTTAGGTGCCTGAATCTGGAGCTGAATAACATCTAATGAGGCCTTATGCTGAACAGACCTCCGGCAGAAGACTGCAGATTTTTCAGGGGAAAAAAAACAACAAACCCAAACAAACAAAACCAAAATCAGACTTAAAATTCTTCAGTCAGGCAGGTAGTACATAAGGGGAAAGAGCGCCCAAAATCTCCTGACTTTCAGTCCAAACAGGTTAACAATATATGCCAAACTTGTATGAAATGCTAAGGAATTCAACACAAACCCAGCCTACATTCCAGTAGCTTCTAAGCAAAATTTCAATCGGGGATGGCAACAGAGAGAAAGAGAAGATGAGAAGGGAGATATCAGAAAAGGAGGGTGGTAATATTGATGGTATATAATTATCTGCAATACTAGCAAAGGCTGGGCAGGTGGGGCAGTCTCCATTACAAATGTTGGCTGCGTTTAACATGTTGGTGAAGTCTGAGTCACCTGCACAATGTTGACTGTGACTTCAAGTCAGTTTAGAACAAGCTCAGTAATATTCAAGGCTTAGGTCTCAATTCTCCACCTTCCTTAAGAATGTTCTCACATCTCACCAGCCTCAAACCTAGTTAAAGCCATGTATTAATCACAATTAGCTGGTAGGATGCTAGATAGAGTTTTTTCATGAGTTGTGTTCAAAATCTCCACAGATACAGTCAGACTTACAAAAAAAATTTCCCAGGAAAGAAAACATGCAGAATGTCCAAAGTTCATGTTAATGTTGATTCACAGCATATTGATTTTCCAAGGAACCAATAAATCTCTTGTGGATTTAATATTTATTCTAACCTATCCTTAAGAACCGTGAAAAAGAATTGAAAGGAATTAACTATAGTCCATTACAGTATTCTTCAGCAGTGTTTTTGGCTTCATGCTAAATTAGCAATGTCTGTAGGTTTTTGTTTGGGTTTTTTTTTTTTTTTCATTTATTTTTAATATGGACTAGCCTAGACTAAATCTAGCTTTGCAATTTACATACTCCATTGTTTGGCTATAGAAAACCAATTTAATTATTTTTATATTTTTACCTGTTAAGGTTCTTTTTACTCTTAGAATATAATTTCTGCATGGACGCAATTTAGTTTGCTTAGAGTCCCAGAATCTTCTTGATACTGTGAAATCACATAGAAAAAATACAGATTCATCAAACATAAGAGATAAAGGAGAACTGAGAACAAGAGTCTGATATTTTGTACAGCTCAGGCTATTAAGTTTGCCTTGGCTGTTTTTACATTAAGTCTCATAACTGCAGTCACCATAAAGGATCTCAGTCATCTGGAGTCTAAAACCCAGGGTGGGGACAGGGAGGACTTGGACTTTTAGGTGAGCATGACTGCTGCAGTGGGTCCTGTTCATATCTGTCCACATGTCACTTTTTTCATGATACTCAACAATGTTTCCAGGAGTTCTCGGCCATCGTTTGTGGCCTAGTTTATTAAAAGAACATGAAGGCACTGCTCTGATGTCCTCAGAGAGCGATGGTTAGGAGAGAAGAAGGGTAGGAACCACCATATATGTCCTAAACTAAGACATTGCCACCTATGAGTAAAGGCCGTGAACCATCAAAAATGCTTGCAGACCTTCAGGAAGAGGTTATTGCTTGGATGAAATGTTCCCAGATCTGTTGGACCCTGGTAAAAGAAGAAGACACAGCAGACAAACATCAGAAAAATAAAATTCTCTGCATCACATATCCAGTACTTTTAGTATCCAGTATAGATTCTTTTATACCCTCTGAATTAAGGAGACAACTTTTTTTTTTTTTTTTTTTTGTAAATTACTTGAGGGTTCATCTTTCTGTTTCTTCATTTCCCCCTGGTTTTGATGAGAATAGTTTCTGTACCTCCACGTCTCATTTATTTTCAATTTCTGAAGCCCAGGCTGAGGAGTGCCCACACCCAAACAACAGTGACTAAGACTTTGAAATAACATGAGGCATCTTTAACTTATTCTCCAAACGTGTAGCAATGAGTGAGGTGCTGCCCAAAGAAATTGGGTGAGACAATTTCCCAAGTAATGAATTAATAAATGTTGCAATGCTTGTAAGTGCCAGCCAAAATCTCAACTTGGCATGCTAGAACGTGATCAGAGCTCTCCTTCTCAGCCACCTTCACTTTGCTAGACAAGATGTTTCTGTTGCATTAAACTAATATAAAAAAGGAGGACTTGGTATCTGAAATGTGTTTTAAACTACTACGGAGGAAGTTCACAGAGCAATAACTGAATAATATACCGAGATTAGACTGATGTTGTGTGATATAATTTGGATACGTGCCTGTTTCCAAGAAGAACAAGACTTCATGTCAGTCCTACTCCAACTGACATCGGGAAGTACTTAACCACACAACCATTTACCCTCACCAGAAGCAACATCAGAAACCACTATGTCAGTTTATCAGGAGTGATTTCTGTAGCCTCCTAAAACACAGAATCATATATGCCTCACACCCACATTTTCCTGAGCTAATTTTAGCTATCTCAAACTTGAATATTTGGTCTAAACTATCTCTCCAAAGCACCTCCATAGGTGAGGGAGAGTGAGAGAGAGGCGCCTTGCTGGTTACCTAGATGGTGACTTCAACTGGGCTTAATCATCTTGGAGATGCCATGTGTCTTGAAGGATAAGAAAGGAACCATAACCAAGTAGTTCTGTGTAACCCCTAGCATTTAGGGCACTAAAGGCCAGTGAGGTGTGTCTGTCATAATAGCTCAGAGATTCAATTTGCCTTGTTTAAAGTTGAACTAATGGAACCTCATGAAGTTGTGGTTACGAAACATCATCTGTTAAACTTTGAGATAGAAGCAGTCTGGTGGTGAGAATGCCCTGCTCCCTGAAGTAAAATACAAACTGGGAAATGAGCCCTTCCAGGGAGCTTGGGGAAACTTGGGAAAACGGAAATGAAGAAATTGCTGGGTCCTTCACTTGCTTCGCAAAAACTCCATGCAACGCTACAGGCCTGGGGAAGAGTGGCTGGAAAGGGTGGAAAAGGACCTGGGGGTGGTGGTCAAGAGTTGACTGAATATGAGTCAGCAGTGTGCCCAGATGGCCAAGAAAGCCAATAACATCCTGGCCTATATCAGGAGTAGTGGGGCCAGCAGGCCTAGGGATGTGATCAGGTGCCTGTGCTTGGCACTGGTGAGGCCTCACCGGTGTATTCAGTTTTGGGTCCCTCACTGCAAGAAAGACATTGAGGTGCTGGAGCATATCCAGAGAAGGGCAACGAAGCTGGTGAGGGGTCTACAGAACAATTCTTTTGAGGAGCCACTGAGGGAACTGGGGTTATTTGGTCTGGAGAAAAGGAGGCTGAGGGGAGACCTTATCACTCTCTACAACTACCTGAAAGGAGGTTGTAGCGAGGTGGGGGCCAGTCCTCTCTCCCAAGTAACAAGTTACAGGGCAAGAGGAAACGGCCTCAAGTTGCACCAGGGGAGGTTTAGATTGGATATTAGGAAAAACTTCTTCACTGAAAAGGTTGTCAAACGTTGGAACAGGCTGCCCAGGGAAGTGGTGGAGTCACTGTCCCTGGAAGTATTTAAAAGATGCATAGACATGGTGCTTAGGGACACGGTTTAGTGGTGGACTTGGCAATGTTAGGTTAACGGTTGGACTCAGTGGTCTTAAACATCTTTTCCAATCTAAATGGTTCTAAGAATCTTTGGGTCTAAATGACACCCACTAGCTAAGAAAATTCACCATTTTACAAGATCTTGCATATTGCAGAGACCGTGGGCCAGGCTGAGTGACTAATTTGCATCAGAGGGTGGTTCAGGGTAGGATCCCTCAAGGTGATTAAGAACAGCTCCACTGCCTTAGAGGGCCTGACCTTCCTAGGGGACTGGTGGCCTCTGTGAATACCTCCTCCCCTCCATGTGAGTCCATAGGGTCCAAATTCTGTGAACTAAAATGTGAATCAGGAATTTCTAAGTTTCCACTCCGGCTCTGGAAATCAAGGCCCAGGTGTCTGGAGTTTTGACTTGTCATCTCCCCAGTGGGTCTTAGGCACTTGTGCCTGTTTAGAAATCTATCCCTCTGGACCCGAGCCACCAAAACACTGAACTACAAACATATTTTTCACAGGAGACCATTGGCTTCTCCACGCTATTTGCGTTTCATGTTAAGCATACACTTAAGGGCCTTCCTGGCTTGGATTCTGCAAAATATATATCCTGGAACCAAATTTTCAACAGCAGTCTGTCATATGGGAGGGAAGAAGGCTCCAGCTCTGGGTGCCCAACTTTATCCCATCATATTTGGTGTCAGAAGCCCTCTCACTTGCAGAGCAAAGCACATAATACTCAGGAACAGGGGCCCTTGACACGCCTGGTATTTTATCTTCTCTGTCTTTGAGAAAGGGATATTAGTCCTCACTTCTCAACCTCAGATGGTTGTTGTGAAGATTAATTAGTTAATGCTTTTACAGCACAGTGAAGATGTAAAGTGCTACTATATAAAAGTATTATGAAGTGCCTGCAGGGTCTTGCTGTCTAATGTGGCTGAATGGGAGAGGCTCTGAACCATGGAGATTAGGCAATTTTAAAATAGTTCTTTCCAAATTGCATTATTTTTAACTCTTTGTTGTTACTAATATCCTATCAACGGGGGTTGGAAATATTTACCCCATTCATTGTCTTTTTCTATTTTCTCTTAACACTTACTTTTAAATAAACACACATGGCCTAGGGTTTTATCTGCATACAGGGTTCTATTGACTTAAATAAAGGTGTGATTTTACACCAATTTCATTTATCCTAATCCTTTTATTTCAATTTTAAATTAAGCTTATTTCAGTTCGGCATAAGCTGAATCAGAACAAGTTTACGATAAACCGAGATAAGCCACTCTAAAACTGAAATTAGTGTGTCCACACAGGGATTTGCTCTAGTTTAACCAAGGCTGTGAATGTGCTCACAAGGTATTGTGGTATAAGCTATCAAATGAATTTACGGCTTGCAAATGATTAAGCAGTACCTGCTAGTGCACTTACTCCCCCCACACCTCCTCTCCAAAAACCTTCGTTTTCATCAAGAGATAACCTACTTCCAATTACTGCCCTCTTTAACACAGGGTGAAAACACGTACATATTAAATACCATGAAACAGTCAGGACTTGGTATACATCCAACGTGAGCTGGAAAAAGGAGAAGACATTTGGACAAAGACTGTCCCATAGTTTGGACTTGCAGGAATGACAGAGAGGATGGAGGGGGGGACACGACAGTTACCGTCCAGCCTGATGGTGTGTGTCTAACCGCTAACAAACTGCGAATTCACCCTTCTGGTTCAATCTTATTTATGTGCCTGCATGCTGCTTTGGCTGACTTACCTCCATGCAAATGTGTGCATAGACACGCTCTGAATTGCTGCTGTCCCAATGAGTCACTATTATCCTAATCAAAATGGTGGCATTCAACACTGCTTTTGTCTTAACACATGTAATTGCGCAACAGGTAGATTGATGGGTGGTTGATGGAAACTCAAATATATGCAGGGGTGTTAACAGAAAGGGACAGAATGCAGCTTGTTCTGTTACAAGAACAAGGAAAATGAAGTAAAGAAAAAGAGAAATGAAAGGGAAATAAAAACTAGAAGAAGAAAAATTAAAGAAAGAGAGAAAAAATCCTTTTGTTCCTTTAGCCAATATTATCAATAGAAACACTATGGACAAAACCTGAGAAAACAGTGAAATTTCATTTGCATGTCTAATTTTGGATAATACGGCATCTAAATAACTGACATAAAATTCTTCTAAAGAATCAGAATTGGATCTTGTACAAAAGATCTATCTTTTTCAACAATATACAATTCTACTTCTCCTTAAGTGACTTAGATTTCTAGTTACCTGGTTGTTGTCAAGCACTGATGAATGTGATTAGCAAAATAAATAAGGGTATTAACTGTTTTCCCCTTCACGTAAATTTTTATTTCATTCAAAACAGACTGAAGATTTTATAAAATTAAAACCTAAATTTAGGCTCCCGAGCCCTTATTTAGAAACTTAAGTGAGAACCTTATTTAGCAAAGATCATAAGCACATGTTTAAATTGATCCTGGTTCAGGAATGTGCTTAAGTATATGCTTTAATCTGATTAAATATGTGTTTAATGTTAAACACATGTTGAAATGCTTTGCTGAATTGTGGCCTGATTTTCAAAAGTGTTAAGTACCTTGAACATCTCATTAAGGTCAAGAAAAGCTGCATGTGTTCCTGCTCTTACCCATCAAGGCATTTTCTTACATGTTTAAATTCAGATTTAGGAGCCTAGCCATTTTTTTTAGTAAAATTTTGGACTCAGTATTGCTGAAGATAAACACAGAAACATCTGGATTCATACCTTATCTGAACTATCTACCCATAATGAGTTTTCAAAGTTGGACTGAAGGACTGAAAACTTCAGCGAAGCCTCGGTTTGTTTGGTTTTGTTTTGTTTTTGTTTTTAAAATGTAGTTTTTAGTGCTCTCTGTTTCCATTTGGAAATGCTCTGCTCTTTCCAGTCCCAGCCAGCACCAAGAAGTGAAGAGGTGTGTGAAAAGAAGTATTATTATTAACATTATTTATTAAGTGCTGACAGCATGCTTAGTTCAGTACAAGACACAAGTGAAGGCAGACCCTTCTTTGCAGTTCTTACTCACAGGTAGTCTGGATTAATTTCAAGTTCCAGATGGCTTTTCAGGGTGGTTTCTTTTTTATCTGAAATAGTTTTCCTTTTTCTAAGAAAAACAAAGAGATAGTTTAGGATTAGAAAGGTTTTCTTCCCCTATTCTAAGATTATAACAAATTAAAGGCCAGCCATGTTTTGGCTTCTAAAACTTCTAAAAGTCTGCTCAATCCTATTGCTCTTTGTCGTTCTTAAGAGGAAACAGTAGTTTTTAAACTGCTTCTCGCTGCATAAATACATATTTGTAGGCTTTTTGCATTTTTTTTCCTTCATGAGGAACTTTCCAATAATTTTCACCCACGTATTTTGATTTACATCAATAGCAGCTTTCCTATTGACTCAGAAAAGCTTTAGATCTAACCTAAAAGCCTTTCCTCATCTGAGCCTTGCTAAGGGGTGGTAAGTCGTAGCCTGTTCCCACCTGCTTATTTTCACTCTTTTCTTCCCACCTCCTCCCTTGAAGCACTAAGAAGGTATTTCTCACTCCTCACCCTCAATGTACACACAAAACATGCTGTCAGGACAGCTGCTGCCTGATCATGTTTTTTGAGTGTGTTCTGGAGGAGAAATACCTTCTCGCTTTTAAGCGGACCTGATACCGTGTGGTGTAGTAGCACCATGACCATACTGTAGCTCTACACATGTGTGATACCAAACTATACACAAGCAACCAGGTGCTGGTATAATGATAGTATACGTGAAACTAACCTGTGCCCAATTCTGACTCAACCTGTGCCACAGGGCTCATCCCAGCCCCACTCCATGTCTGTCCCCACCATGGCTTCGCGTCCTCCACCTTTTTTCCTATGTCCTTTGGTAATCGTGTGACCGTTCCTATGGAGCAGGAGCCAAAGTGGGAGATGCTCCTTCTTCCTCCTGAAGGAGGCAAGATCTTCTGCCCTTAGGTTAACACCGGAACAAAACGGATTTTTTCTCTGATGAGGGACGGGGCATAGGTCTTCAGAAACGTGTGAGAGTGGAAAGTTATATAAGAGGACCTTCACTCTATTGTGGAGAGGCAAAGAAATTCCAGAGGCAAGAAATGAGTCCTAATGACCTGTTGTGCTAAAGATTCCAAAATGGCATGACCTCTTCCAGGGACAAGTCCTGCTCCTTCCCAAAAGAACAGATCAGGTAGGAAAAAAGGATTTACCCTAAATCCTCTGTCCCCCCTGCCTCTAAATATAGGAGGTCCTCGTACAAAATACTTAGTGATACTTGGTGATATTGTGATACTTTTTTGTATCTTAATAAACAAAAATTTCAAATTACATTTCCCAAAGCTATCACGTGGTCTTATCGACTATTTAAAAGGGATGGTAAATGCTTAGGGTGGGGGAAGGGGGTGACAAGCATTTGGGAGCAGACTGGCATCGGTCATTATTTTACTCTGCTCCAGTGCAGGCAGAACATGACATCTGGCTGTAGTCTTTCAAGCGAGTTACTAAATCCTTCAATTAGGTCTCACATAATGTTAACAATCTAAAATACATCTTGTCTAGTTGTCTAGGCTCCCTCTACAGATAATGAAGAGAATCCATAGGGTGATTCATCCCAGAATCATGAGGTAATTGACTCATTTAATGCACGATGTCCGTCTACATGCATTTGGGCTACAGGGGAAATTTAGACAACTATCTTATATTAAACATTACATTTTTAGATGCCTAACATAAGATGAAGCCGTCTCAAAACCTTTGTCAAGAATGCTTAACTATCAGATCAGCAGCAGAATCGCTTTGGTACCTTTACTCCACCTCAGCTGATTCACAAGCTTGTTTCCTTATCGGGACTTGTTTCGTGTGTTCCAGATTAATGATAATCATGATAATTCTTTAGGGAGGTTAAGTAATCCTCACAGTCACCATGTGTAATAGGTAAATATAGATATCGCTGTTTTACAGATGAGGAAATAGACAGTGAGAGTTTAAGTGACTTGTTCTATCTAATTTAATCTTGTTTGAGCTAATCTAATCTATGTTTTATAAATAAATCACCCAATCACTGTGATATGTAGGCAATAGATAGTCAAGCCAGTGCTGGAGACAGTACTCAAGAATTCCTAGCTCCCAGGCCTGTCTTTGTCCCACAAAACCATTGCCTTAGGAAATAAGACATAGCAGCAAATGGTTTTAAAGGTTTCCATGAAGTATTTCTAGGTCATGTATTTTAACACAGTTGAAGTTCTGAAAACGTGGAGCTTCTTTCTCTGCATGAATTGGGATAAGGGTTGTTCCTTCACAGAAGAGCTGAGCATAGGAGGAAATGGATGAGAGAACCGTGTGGTAGGTAAAATTTGTGTTATTCCTTTGGAGGGTTATCTGGGAGAAGAGAAGACATAAACCCCTTTGAGGACAAGGTGATATGACTTCAGTCTTAGCTCCTTCCCCTAGGAGTTAAAGGGATATTAAAATTAATCAAGAAACCTAGTTGTTTGAATTGTTTTACTACTTTGATTTTTAGTTGGTTTTTGTTTGGTTGTTTGTTTGTTTGTTTTTTAATGAAAAAGTTTCTACTCGGGTAGTACTTTCTCCTAAAAATTGAAATCAGTTTGTGAGAAGGGCCTGTATGGGCAGTACCCTTATTGGGAAACCGAAATTCAGATATAGAACTCACACTTGACATACGTGAGTGAAAGAACGAAGTCCACTCTGAACGAGTCGCTGCTTGCTGGAGCGAGGAAGAGGAAGGTTCCTAGCTGAGATAAAGTGTAGATATGAACCAGTCTGGAAGGAATGTTTAACCTTGAGATTTTGCTATCTCTGGGCAAAATCTGTTGTCTTTGGGCTTTTTAAGTGGTTGGTTAAGGTTGGTGGTTCTTTTTGTGGAAATGCGAAAAGGGTTTGTAATCTTACAAAGACTTTGGAGGAGGAAGCAATTGTTTCATTCAATTTATTCAGCTGGTAACACACATCTGATAGAGCTACATTATAGTACACTTGCGGCACTGGCTTCTGGAGGTTCCCCAAATTATAGGGTGTATTCGCAAAATGAAGTGTAGTTTTCAGTCTGCTACATGAGAAAGTGATCTCCTCTCTCAGACGAATGATTTCTTCCCTGTTCAGTTTTTACTGCGGGTACAGTCAGTGCGGCCTTCTGTGATTAGCTCTATCTCGGAAGTACGGGGCAATCACTTCTCCACAGAAACATGTTCTACCTCTTTCAAAGCCTCTGGTTAAATTTTTATCTAAGTCATCAGATTTAGCAATTTGTAACTGATCTAATCTCTCTGCAAAATCCTTGCTCACCGAAACTGTATCCAACAGCTCTTCACTGTAAACCTTGTTGTTCATATAAAAATAGAACCGCAAATTATGTCAGTGTCTTTTCTTTATTCTCTCTCTTTTTTTTTTTTTTTTACTTCTTATGACCTATCGCCCTTTCTTTTAACCTAAATCAAACAGATTTGCAGATTTGCCTAACAATAGCACTTTATGAATCATATCACCAATTGCCAGCTATCACACTGTGAAACAGCTAATAATGTATAATTAACGTTATAGGCAAGTAATGAATCACATCATCATTGCTGACTGTCTACTACATTATTAAAAGGAAAGATTTAAGTAATCACAACTACCTTTTTATTTTCTTCCCTCCTTCCCCCAAAGTACTGTAAGAAGAAAAGGAAATTCCAACTGTGTATGTCAGCTGTTATTTCCATCGAACAACATGATGCATCAAAATGATAGCTGTAATCATTTACGTAGGAAAAAACGAAGACAGGTAGGTAAATAGGTTAAGACTTTCTGTAACTTATCATATTTACTGTCAGCATGAACATTCAAACAAGCAATTTGCTGAGATCAAGAATATCTCTGAGCAGAAGGAATAAAAAAATTCAGTTTAAAAGGCACATTTGTCTACCCCACAATTTGGAAAATTATTAGAAAGAAATTCCCCTCTAGGCTCCCCTCGGACAATGTGCAGTAGCTGTTCTCTAAGAAACTAAGACAGTCTTCGTATCTCCAGGTTTAGGTTCTAATTTTTTTCCCAAGTTAGGCAAGGTATTTGAGCAGCCTGTTTCACATCTTCTGCATCAAATTCTCACTTACTTTGGATGTCTTTTTGTTTTTTCTTTCCCATTTTTTTTTTTTTTCCAGTTTTGGCCAATAATCGTGCCCAGATCTGAGCATCAATGTAGTGATTTTTCAGCTCATGTTTCACTGCAAATAATGATGCTTTTGTGGAAAGCTCATCTTCCTGCTCTCCCCATACAGGACAAATGGTTCCCTCTTTGTCTTACCAGGATGAAAGTCACCAGAAGCTCTGCCAAAGCTGTTAATACATTCCTAGTAGGTGATTGAGGAGAACCATGTCGATACAACCTTATGTGATACACGTAGTAGGTCAGATGAAGAGTGCTTGCTAAGCAGTTTCATTGACCTGTTTGCCTCGTTCAATTTGATCAGTGGAAGAGCAACTACTAAAGCGAATGAAAAATCTGCACAACAGACATTCTCACAGACCCTTAAGGAGAACCCAGGAACTCACCTTGCTAAGACTGTTTACACAGAAGTTGAATGAATATTTACATATAGCAGAATCAGGACATTTTCACTATTTTCTATGGTCTCAAGTCTCATAATGAGGAAACTTCAAAATATGCATCTTCCCAACATCCCTTATCTTGCAGGTAGGTAGGTAGAGAATAAATCCCTTCTCCACAGAAGTCTGTATAGGACAAGGGTATTGAAATGAGATTTTCTGTTTACCTGGCAAATGTTTTAGATACCAAACTATCCTTCCCTCTATAAACTTTTTATTGGTAATTCTTTTTTAAAATATTTTAAAACAAATGGCAGTTTCTTTAATGGGCATATTTTAAGCTCTTTCAACAAATGCATTTTTTTTTTTTTGTCAAAGAAGAGAATCTGAAAAATTTTCAGGTTTTTAATATTAATTTTTTTTCCCCTTCCTTTCTCCCCTGTTCTTCATTTCTTCCTTCTGAGCACATCTCCCTCTCCCTTTATTGCTACTGTGCTAATGGAAAAACCCAGAAGGTCTGGATGAGACTCTTTTGCTCTGATGCTGAGCTAATCACGGTAGACTCCCTTGTTCCTAGTGGAAGCACCTGCAGAAGGAAGATCCTCTGATTTAGCTGTTACCTTTTCCAAAGATGCCTATAGCTGTCCTTTGAATAGAGAGTATGCCTATGGCAACTGGTTCATACTCAAACATCTAAGTGTAAATACACGAAGTTAAATGATAGCAATACCACCCAGGAATGAAAACTTGAAATAAATTTGATATTCCCTTTTCCTTTGATACTTTTTTTTCCCCTCCTTTTGTGAGCCAAGTTACAAATGGCGGGTGAAAAAAAAAGAGGAAAGAACAAGAAAAATCACTGGCATTCAGCTTGTTAAAGAAAAGCTAGAAATAAATACTTATGAAGGTTTCCAGATTTAGCTACACTTTAAAAAATACTAATAACAACAAAAAACTAAAACAGAAACTGTCTCAAAAGTACTCAGTATGTATTCGTTTAGTATAGCACAACGGAGGTATATATGACTGATTTCGGCACAGTAACCAGCAGTTGAAACGGTCAATCATAAGAAGGGAGAAGCGAGCTCACTTCTTCCCTGAGTTCAAGCAGCTTTGTACATATAAGGCTCACTGCCCACAAGTTTGTATTGACAATGGGGATGAAGAAAACTGTGAAGAAAAAGGGAAATGGGAGCCTGACTTGGTCTTATGAGCAGTTAGGCTGCCTGCTGAGGAGGAGCAGGTCTGGATTATGACCTCTGTTCCCAGGCTTGTTTATGTATTTTGCATTAGGCAGTCACTGAATAAAACCAACCTGGGAGCTCTGCCAGGGGTTGTCCACACCCATGCTGTTGCAGAATTGGGACCTCGGTCTTTCCCACAGATATGGTTTGTCAGTCCTTTCGTGCAGAAAAGTAGAATTTTCTCCTGTAGTGTCAGTCACTTATTTTTCCCAATACCCTTTGAAGCAACATAAATACGGGTGGGTTTTTTTAATGTTGATCTATGAATTATTTTCCCTATTGGTAATATTTCAGATATTTTGTTGATACTGTTCCTATTTCCTGGGCTATTTGTCGGATATGTTTATCCTCTTGAACTACTGAGTAATTTACTGCTTTGTGGAATTACAATCTCCAAAAAGCAAACTAACTCTAGTGACGTTTTCCTTTAAGAAAGGTCTTCCACATGTTACCAAATTACATTTTAGTGTCGCTCATTGAATTTAAATAGCATTTCTGGTATTGGTCAATGTACAATTGAGTTGCCTGCTGTAAAAAAAAAAAAAAAAAAAAAAAAAAAAAAAAAAATCAAGCTGGTATAAGTGTCAATTTTGAAGTAATAATTATAGTTTTATGCAGTAAAGTATTTATTATATTATCAAATTAATACACCTTTTGGCATGTCAGGGTCTGTGGGTAATTATAGTTTAGTATTGTGGTAATAATTTGTATGATTTATGTTACCTATGGAGCAGTACTGAAAGCCAAAAAGCTGTCTGGCATAATTACTGTTAAGAGGTAAGATCAACAGATATCCCTAGCCAAAAGAACACAGCCCTAAGGGTAATAGACTCAAACAAGCAGAAGTCACCTCAGGTATTTGCTTCACAGCTTGCCTTTTCTCACCTGAGAGACGGCCCACCCACTATTCCAGGCTACATTAACAAGAATTGGTTACTTTTATGTTGTTGCTTTCGACTGACCTTGAAGTTCTCATTTTAAAAGTGAGATATAAGAAAGTGGTAATGGGGGACCCTTTGTAAGACCTAATTCTTCTGAATTGTGAAGAAAAAGGTTTGCCATAAGATGAAGGCGGGTGAATTATTACAGGTTCTCTTCTTTCCATTGACTTGGGTGCTGAAAATATTGTTTTTGAGACTGTGGTCTTGCTTTTATTATTTTTTGCCCTAAGTTCTGTGCAAACGTAGAACAGAAAGATAGCCTTGACATGAAAACTCTACACAATGCTGATTCTGTTCAGTTAAAGTTTATTACAGTTAAAGCAGATTCATAAGTGACACAGCAGCTTGAGTAGAAATAGGCTGAGAGTCATCATTCCCCCCTCCAGTTTCTGTGTACTTATGCAAATAAATACATAGAAATGCAAAGAGAACCCTCATCTCCTTTCCAAGCTCAGACTTCTCCAGGCAAATGCTTACCACTGTTTGTTTTTTTTCTTTTTTTTTCTGAAATAAATAGTCTCCAGCAATTTTACGTAAGTAGCAATATCTCAGGAACTATCTCATGAACTATCTAAAAATCTCGCCAATAAAATCATGATCATACTGTCCAGCCAAAACTGTAAACCTGCTTTGCTTCCCTCTCCCCTCCATCCTCAGCATCACCCGTCCAAACGGAAAGTGTCTGGTATCATGTTCTGTGAAGGTTACAGACTCGAGCTTCAGCTGAGGAAGGTTATGAACAAAGGCCAAGATCCACAAAGGTATTTAAATACGTAATTCTAATTAATTTATATGTGCCCAATCCCAAAAACATTTATGTATGTACTCAACTTTCACTTGCCGTGTGATCTTCCTGAATTCAAAGACATTACTCACCTGCTAAAATAGAGGTCTCTATATTGTGGTTCAGTAAAAAAAATATCGAATGAAGAGAGTCCTGCCAGCAAGTCCCTCTTTTATCAAATTACAGAACGTCACAAACTCTGCCTGAATCCTGTGAGGAAGAAGGTATATTTTCCTTCCTATTCTTGTATCATTTTATTTCTGAAACTCTGTCCTACCTAGAGAGAAAAGTAGCAAAAAACCCCAAATACCCATTGACCCTGTTCTACATATTCTCTGTCAGCACCAATTGACTGTGAAAGGACTTGAACAGCATCTGAATAGTGTGGGATTCATCCCACCTGATGTTATGTATCAAAAAGTTAAATATCTAAATCTGAGCTAGGCTCACTTCGGAGTCAATAGAGGCAAGTGGGCACCTCCAGGGAGTGAGTCATCCAACCTATATCTCAGACACTTATGATGGGATAAGATGAATCACACTCTGGAGGTGCCCGTTTCTCTCCATGAAGGGAGCTTGGGGTGACGAGCTCAGAATTAGTTGTTTAGTTTTAAGACATCCAAGTTAGGGCAGATGAATTTTACCTCAAAGGCTTGGAGTGTTTTCCTGAAACTCGAACCAACCTTTTGAAGTTCACTCCTCATCCTTATAGAATACAGGTGTGCCAATATCCAATTTCTCATGTTTTTAATTCTATAGGAATAAAGTTATATGTGTGTGTGTGTGTGTGTATGTATATACTTAATGGCTATACTGTCAAGCTGACCTTCAGCAAATAATTAAAAAGCATTTTAATCCTGCTGCACAATGTTTTTGTTGGCAGGTGCCCCGGAGGAGATACTCTCCTACAAGGAGGCAGCTGGCGAATTTCTGCCCACTGTATCAGCATTACACAACAAGTGGGAGCTTAAGTAGCTTATAGGCCATCCTACAGCTTGATAAGGTTACTTTGTGGTATGGGGCTAATTAATATAAGACCTCCTTCAGTTGTTTACCTCCTCTAACTACCTCATATGATGAATGTCATTAGCTGTTGCCAATAGTTATGCAATATCCTTTGGCACGGTCCTAAATCCAAACTAGCCACTGAAGCTGGGAGGAGTGGAATTGGTTCTTAAATGCATGTTCGCATGGCATTGGGTGTCAATACCTTCAGGTAAGCTTGAGAGAGAGAGGTGTAAATAGTCTGATGAGGCAGAAATGCTTTTGTACTATCAAGGAATCAGAATGGTTCAACAAGTAGGCTCTGTTATTGTAATTTCTTTCTTTTCCGTGGTGGTTAAATATCCTTCCTGTGTGTCTTCCTTGCCTTGAAGATGCAGAAACTTGAGTGCAGCAATTGCTTGGCTGACGAATAATGCCAGCATAGCAAAGCACGTGAAATTGAAGCAGCCAAGTCAGTAAGTCATTTCACAAGCCCGATGAATCTGGGTGACTCATGCAAACAGCATAGAGCAGGCTGGTTGGTCAGGGTCCTTTTTAGGAGGGAAAAAAAAAAAAGAAGAAAAAAAAAAAGAATAATAAAAAAAAAAAGATTATTTGATCTCAGACAAAGAATCCTGTTGTGCTTTGCCACATTCGCGTTTAATGAAGCACCTAATTATGATGGTTACCAGGATGTCGTCCCGGCACCAGGCATGATGAAGTGGTCTCAAAAGAGGTCAAGAAACCCTGCTCCCTAACATCTGAGCTCAGGTGCTCTTTCTAACACTCTCTGTCTCTTTTGGGAGATAGCATGAGTAACTTAACCTTGTTTCCTCAAGTAATAAAAATAATGATATGTATAATGGGAATAATAGTTCTCTCACCTGCCTGACAGGGAGAAGGTGCTGTGAGAATTAATTAGTTTGTGAAGCACTTTGAAGATAAGTGCTATGTTATTAATAAGTAAAACCCACTGCACTTAGATACAACTTGCAAGTGATTGTATTATATTACAGTGCTTAGATAACACAGAGATAGTTGCCTTAGAAATACCAATAGATGATAGAGAGTTGAAGAGATAGATACCCACCAGATTTCTTGTGTTTTCATTTTGCGTCACAATTTCTAATGGCTTAATGATATTTAGCTCCTAAAATACGTTGCAGTAATGGAAATTATATCCTGTATCTTAAAGATGTCATGGGAGAAAGGAAAAGCAGTGGCGTATGGTGAATAGATACTGCCCAAGAGTGAAAACAAGATGACCTCTACGGGGCCTCTTCCAGCCCTGTGCTGCGTAATCTTTAAAGATAGTTCATTAACCTCAATTCAGATCGTCCAGCGCAGCTCTGTGCTCACTGAGCTTGTCTACCACAAATCGAAGTACCTTTTGGGGGCTGAGTGAATAACGTTCACTAAAAAGCAACATTGCAAATGTGTGAAAACTGGCGAGAAGAGCCATCTCTCAAACATAATTAAGCCAGTGAGTAAGGAAGTTTAGTATCTTCTGGGTCAGCGATATGATCCTGTGATGCGCATTGTTGAGCTGGCAGTGGGAGCTGTGGGGTATTTTAAATCTGGAAGCCTGACAAAAGCTCCTTGGAGAAAAATTAGTAAAGATATGAAAAGATGTAAGTTGACATATAGCTGCTCACGCTTCATGGTCACTTTGGCTGACCTGGTGTTTCCAGTTCACGGAGTTTTCAGAGTTGGAAGGGACCTCTAGAGATCATCTAGTCCAACTCCCCTGCCAAAGCAGGATTGCCCAGAGCACATTACTCAGGACTGCATCCAGGTGGGTCTTGAAAATCTCCAGAGAAGGTGAATCCACCCCCTCCCTCTGTCACCCTCACTGTAAAGAAGTGTTTCTGTGTATTTGAATGGAACTTCCTGTGTTCTAACTTGTGCCCATTGCCCCTCGTCCTGTCGCTGGGAACCACTGAAAAGAGCCTGGCTCCATCCTCCTTCAACCCACCCTTTAGATACCTGTACGCCATAATAAGGTCTCCCCTCAGCCTTCTCTTCTCCAGGCTAAAGAGTCCCAGCGCTCTCAGCCTTTCCTCATAAGGCAGATGCTCCAAGCCCTTAATCATCTTAGTTGCCCTTCGCTGGACTCGCTCCAGCAGTTCCCTGTCCCTCTTGAACTGGGGAGCCCAAAACTGGACACAGTATTCCAGTTGTGGCCTCACCAGTGCAGAGTAGAGGGGGAGAATGACCTCCCTCGACCTACTGGCCACACTCTTCCCTATGCAGCCCAGGATTCCATTGGCCTTTTTGGCAACAAGGGCACATTGCTGGGCCATGGATAATTTACTGTCTACCACAACCCCCAGATCCTTCTCCTCAGAACTACTTCCCAGCAGGTCCGCCCCTAACCTATACTGGTGCTTTGCATTCTTCCTCCCCAGGTGCAGGACCTTGCACTTGCTTTTGTTGAACCTCATTAGGTTCTTCTCTGCCCAGCTCTCCAGCCTGTCCAGGTCACACTGGATCACAGCACGGCCCTCTGGGGTGTCAGCCACCCCTCCCGGTTTGGTATCATCAGTGAACTTGCTGAGGATACACTCCATCCCCTCATCCAGGTCATTAATGGATAGATTGAACAAAATTGGGTTACCTTTGATTGTCAGAGTTCATTGGCCTGTAAAGGATAAAATTAGGTGGAAAGATAAAATCTCAAAGGAGGTAGGTAAGGCAGCTCTTGGTGGTGAAGGCTTCTGATTCCACCCAGGCGACCCGACCCTTCCTTGTGAATAAGGAGGTCCTTGAGCAATGTCATGGAATTTTTTGTCTCCATGTGGCACTGCATTATCGTGCTGTCACTGGGAAGTGTCCATGCTGTGTTTACAGGACAACCGTGTCCATGCTATGCAGCTTTCCCACCAGGCCAACACTTCAAGGTGGATAACTACCTCAAGGGCTTAATGTGGCTGTTGAAGTTTACTTCTAGTTTCAGGTGTGATGCAGGGCTTCTGAAACCCCTCACAACCTCTCCCTGCTTCTTAAAAAAGTGGTATATGTATCCATTTATATATATATACACATATATAAAATGAATATTGTGAAACTACAAGACCTAAAAAGTCACCATGATGCTGAAAACTACGGGCAGTCCGCATAGAGACAACAAGGACATCTCCCTGATCCTCTTTTTCCTAAAGATCAGGACAGAAATGGAGCCGTTTCTTGGCTCAACGTTGGACCTATGACACCCACCTCAGCAGTGCTGGCAGCACCCAGAAGAGGGCGGTGGTATATGCAAACAATGACCACTTTATTTTCTTAGAAAACAGGGAGGCTGGAGGTCATAAAATAGACTGAAAGCCATTTCTATTCCATTCTCTTCTGAGTATGGGGGTGTAGCTGCCATAAATGTTAATGAGAGATCACGTGCATCGAAAGAAGCACATCCTCTTTTGTGAAGACAAGATGAAAGCCTTTTATAAATATGACCTACTGGTGAAAAAGGCATACATTCAGATGAAACCTATGGGTTTATACTGATGGGTTAGATTTTTATTTTTTTTTTAATACAATACATTTTGTTAAGAAGAAGGATTAAAGTATTTGCCAAAATGATTTGTGTTGACAAAATGGCTTAGTACATTTGGCAGATTTATTTTATGAAGCGGAATAAATTAAGGTGTCTCGTAAAAAATGTGGGTTATATCCAGTGAAACAATTTCAAGTATTTCAGAAACTCTATTTTTATTCACTTTGCAAACGTGCTTAGTTGAACTGCCAGTCACTGTTACATTTCCATTTCCAAGCAATTAATTAAAATCCCAAATCAGGTTTTTTCTTGATCATGCCAGCAGGAGTTGGTTGCCATGGTAATAGGACGATCAGTAGCATTTGGGAGGGAGGAGAGGGAGAAAAAACGTTCTGCATTTGGGCTTTTATTGTTGAAACATAAGTGCAGGTCTGGAGGAGCACGTTGGCTGATCTCTGCAAGCCTGTGGCCCCAATGGTGACAACTGGAAGTGAGCGAGCGTTCTCAGGATTACATTATTGTCAGGGATATCATTTGGTCCAGTGTAGAAATCATTACTGAAGCCTTTTCAGTCCTACAGTCTATAGGTTGAAACCGTGAATACAGCTGATCACAGAGAGTTTCAGCAGTGCTGAGGAGGATTTTTCTATCTGTAATTGCCC
The DNA here is from genome assembly GCF_965231255.1 of Vanellus vanellus. Lineage (NCBI taxonomy): Eukaryota > Metazoa > Chordata > Aves > Charadriiformes > Charadriidae > Vanellus > Vanellus vanellus. The sequence goes on from NC_138905.1 coordinate 5,770,676, forward strand.
ACATTTGCAGAGAACTATCAAATATAATGTTTTTTCTCCCCCCCAGGCCTTCAAACCTTTGGATTTGAAGCTCATTTTCAGACAATACTCCAGATCCATGGCGTTTTCTGAGAGCTGTTGCATATATGGGTTTAAGAAAGCATTAATGATCTCGTCAGGGTGGCAAATATTTACGGGTTGGTGTCATTGACAGGCAATTAAGGGGAAGACAACATCTGGCAAGTCAGGTGGGATGAGAGGGAGAGCAAGTTCTCTGAAGTAAGTACAGAAAATGGAGTCCTTCCTGAAGGAGGGAACAGGTCCTGGAGAGTTCAGAACTTATTGGGGAAACCTTTAACGTTCATTGGGGGAACTGTCTGTGATTTAATAGACATTTCTACTGGATGAGACCAAACTTCCTTCCAGCAGCAAGAAACATGTCATGCCCATCAGGTGTGATCTAGAAAGCCCACTGAAGCTGGTTGAAATACTCCCATGGACATCTCTGGGCTTGGAGCCAAACGTGTGTGTTCAGTGAGGCATCTGGATCAGTAGACAGTTCAGCTCTGAATGCTGGTCTCTTTCCTGACTCAACTGCTATTGTGTCAAATGTGTTCTCCCCCTTTGATATCATATCACATGCTGACCTCTTCATTACTGCTGTTAATGATTCCTCTCTTAGGTCAGAGCCAGTAGTGGAGAGCTCAGAAGCTCTTGCCTCCAAATTGTCCCCAGGACCACCCCTAGTTTCCTCCCATGTGAGCCATTTTAACCCAGTTCAGGGTAATTTGGTTGCTCTTACACCATCAGGTAGTTGTGTCTGAGCTGAACAGTACAACCATAGTAATCACACGGGTTAGGGGAAAAAGACATTTACCTTGTGCATCATCAAAGGAGAAGCACCAACTGGAAGCAAAGAGGCCTACCCCCACACTGGCGTAACTGTCAGCACAGCCACCCTGTGAAGTGGACCTAGAGATGACTCCAGCTTAAAAAAACCCCAACATTTCAGTTTTCTGCTTTAAACCCAAACAGGTTTGAGTGTGATAAGCTTCGGTACGTGGCCATATAGTGTCCCAGAGGTGGGAGCGTGAAGCAAGTGAGAGAGAGAAAATGTGGTGGCAGATGAAAGAAGTTGAGTACGAGCACAAAAAGATTGCAAATCCAGAGCCTCGGTTGAAAGGTGGCAGTCAGCAGGACACTCAGCCGTGGAGCTAGAGCCCTCTCCTGCTCCTTCCAGTCAGTTGCCCAACACAGATCAGTTTAAGCGTGCTCTGGACCAGTTTATGCACGGCTGTGTGGTACCTTAGGGTCCTTTGCAGCCTTGAGGACATAGACATGGAAAAAAACATTTAAGCAGACTTTGATATTGCCATTGCTGCTGACGATGTGGCAAAACAGGATAGTAGCAGAGAGATTCCCTGGATCGTTAGGCCATATTAATGCAGAGGAACACGGTGCTTCACATATGGTGCTTGTTAAGCCCCCCATGAAATCAGGAGATTGGTAACAGAATTACAACATGCTTAGGGTTACAGGTCACATGCCAAATTTCATCCTTATGTATTAGCTGGAAATTAATCTGAAAATAATTAGGAAAGAATCCAGATATTAAAAAGGAAAGATTTTGAGAACATTAGGATTTCATATCTTACTGCAGCATAAAATTCACATGTGAGCATCTGAAAACACTGCCTGATGGCCAAGAACTTTTGCTGGAGAGGAGAGTGACTTTAATAAAGCTCTTTGACAAGGTCCTCACTCAGCTGTCACATCAGAAAAGCCTCACCTGGCCCTGAGACTTGTGGCTTGCCTTGTGCTTGCACTGTCTTGGTAGGGGCTCAGCAGGGTTGGGATCTGAATGGGTTCAGATGGAGTTAAAGAGGCCAACAAGGGATTTATTGATTTGGATACGTCAATTTGCACTAGTCCAAACAAGTTGGGTTCAGGGTCCCACAAACTCCAAGGGCTGCAGGGCAAAAGTTGAGCTTTTGATCTTCTATATGTTAGGATGTAGTATAATGTCATGATTCAGGGCTTTCTCTAGTGTCTCAAAACGGGGGAGGGAGATGTGAGAATAATCGCTCTCTTTGTCTTTTCCATTCTGAAGAACTTTAGAAAAGTTTCATTATGTAATTATTCTTATCATTATTGGCTGACATCGTTTCTGCTCTTTTCCCTGGGATTTATCTAACTCTTTGCTGACCTCAGACACTCATCTCACATTCACACTCCTATGTATAGACATCTAAAATTTAGGGGCTCTGGCATGTAAATTAAGATTCTTGAATTAGATAAAATGACTCGCAACTTTACATCCTTGGTACAACCTCCCTAGAACATTTTGGAAACAAAGTCTGCATTCAGGTTGCTCGAAGTAAGTGCCATTTGAAAGCCCCCCGCTAAGTCTGAGATATTCACGTGGGGCTGGTAGGTGGCATACAGGACCTGCAAGAGATGCCCATATAGAGAGAAAACTGGAGGCCGCGTAGATACTGGATACCAAGTGCACCTCAGATGGCACTTGACAATCCGAGGCATGTGAGTCAAGCCTTAGATGACTAGACTAGACCAGAAGCACAGTTTTTAGATTGCTGAAATTTGATGAACTGAGCCTCACCTTCACTGTCTTCCACATAAGAGGTATGTAATCCATGGTTCTTTTCAAGAAATCAGAATTTACTGACAACCTCAGTTTAGCAGATGATAATAATCTTTAATTGAATGAAAAAGGAATTTCACTCCAGTGATATCTATATCTATCTATGTGTTCTTGGTTTTTAATATTTTTTCAGTTTTACACAAAATCCTTTTATTATTCAGAAGAAAATAAACTACTGTGAATCATATATATGTGCTCTTAGACTATTTAATATGTTCACATATTATTAAGCGTGTAAATGTATATGTATTTAGGTATGTGCATACTTCTATGTATTATACACTACGGTTATAGTGGTGTTATCCGCAAACCAGCATGCTAAAGTGAAAAAGTATTATTTAAATATCTTAAATAATATTAAGACAAAATATTTTGAATGCTCACATTCAGAAAATAAAGTATTGAAACATGAGAAATCCAAATCTATTGTTTTATGAAAAAGCACAATTATGGAGTCATTAACTCAAGACTCAGGCTCCATTAACTCAGCCATGTATTTTTATTACACACTAGACATACTATTAAGTTTGCAGACAGGCTTCTTTGAAAGTGACTGTCCTGCTTTTATTCCTAATAGGAATGAAGCCAACATTCACTCAGACGACATGGAGGCCAACCATCCTGCCAGATAGTTGGAAGATGAACTGTGAGAAAACGACTGCATCCTTTCCTGAAACATCAATTCCACCGAGCACCATGGAGGCTCCAAGCCATTGCAGAAATTCTACAAAGAACTGTTTGGAATCGAAAATTTTCTCAATTGCTGCTGAAGAGCAAACTTTTAGAGCAGAAGAAGAAATAGAAAAATAATAACCTGTCCTAAAATAATAAAACCAAACCTCCACTATTGTCCATGCCTGAGATCCCAGTGAATTTGAACAGCGTAAGATATTTGAAGAGAGTGTTATTTTATGGCTGAGATCATTCATTTGGCATAAAAATACTCCCAATGACAGATGAAACCTTTTTAGAGGGCTTGTTTTAAAATTCACAAAGTCCAAATTTTTTTTTTTTTACATTTAAGGAATATGTGCTGTGATTGTGTGGAGGGCGTGCTGTAGTTTTTTAATACATAGGCAAATATTTAACTCATTCTAAATGTCAAACGTAACTCCTCCAAAACCAGGGACCACAACTGCTTTTTCTACACTTGAAAGCTTCAGTTTTCTCCCTACTATCCCATCACAGTACAGATTACATGAAATTTCACCCCTAAGGCCAGAATAAAATTCCGCTATTTAGTGTTCTCGTGCTTTGAATTACTTATTGTTTCTCATAGACTCTTATCAGGAGCAATTGAGGCTTCTCACAGTTTGTTGCTTTAATAGTTACTAACTTTAGACAACAGAATACATTTCAAAGTTTACCTTTTAAAAATTGTCCTCAATGCACCTGGCACAGATTTACCTGGGAATCGAGAGGGGCTGTTGGGTCCGTCATTGCTATCAAACTTAGAGGCACTGTGTGATTCCAGCAAGACGGATGTGCGGGTTCCCATGAGGCTGGAGCCACATCTATCGAGACACACCCGTATGTTCCTAGAATTTTGATTAAAAAGTGCAAACATCATCCTTATAAACATCACGTTTATAAGACCTTGTGTACAAACACAAATCAGGATAAAACATTTTTATTGACCTTTAAGTTTTATTTGCTCAGGAAATGAACACCAATGGGGTATACATGTATCCGTCCATCCCCTCCAACAAATAGTGAAATCACTAACTAGTTTTGCTCAAGCTTGAGAAAAAAGCTAGAGAAAAAAAAAAAGACTGAAAATATTTAGCCGCTGTAAGATTTGTAAATACAGATTTGTAAATACAAATATTTGTATGTATATATATTGTTGAGTATACTGAAGGAGAAAGACTGTGTTAGTAGCGTTGCTATAGCAAGAGCCTAGCTACAAGCTCAGACATAAGAAAGTTTGATTAAATTCTGTATACAAAATTGTCTAGTGTCCTTTGAGATGCTCTCGAGTATTCAGGACGTCAACGTGGGGGTGGAAGATATAATACAGGACTTATGGTGGACTGATATCTTTCTAGAGTAATGACAATGGACCTGGTGGGATAACCTAAGGCATTTCAAATAGCATTATTCATCAACATATGGGAACTGATTTGAGCCCAGGTGTCTTTTCAGTGCTGAAGTTATGACGAATGAATCCCAACTCTAAATATAGGAGGTTTAAATGTGGACCTGAATTCCACCCTACCTAGGTGTCCAGAATCAATTGAGATATTAACATTATAATGTAGAACACACCCAAAGTTCCTAAGTTTGGTAGAACTCACTAGCATGTTTTCACTTCTTACGTAATATAGAGTAACTGAAAGTAGTTGTGAAACATGAAACCTTCATCAACATTGCATGAGGTATGTTGATTCAAAAATTCTGCCTCAAAGATTTTTCCATATTTGTTTAAAAAAAAAGTATGATCTAATGGAAAATGGGGGATTAGGAGGAAGGCTGGTAGCTATTCAAAAAATAGCATTAAAAGACAAACCTGCTTTAAATACAAAGGAATGCAAGATAGACTATGTAAAGGTAAAATTAGGAAAGATGAGTAACAGACTGAGGCACTGCTAGCAGGGATATAAAGAATAATTAGAAGGCAACCTTCTATAAAATCACTAACAACAAGCAGACTAAAGAAAGTTTACCTGCTATTCAGTAGAGAATGAAAACAACGGACAGATGATGATGAGAACACCAGAGTATTTTTCACATCTAAACTAAAATGACGAATGGTAATGAAGCAGCTAATGTAATTAACACCACTAACAAAGAGGGCAAAACAACTGAGAATAGGTAAGGAAAAACAGTACAGTGCACGGAACTTTTCAAAATGCCTGGACCTGGTGAAGTCCAAATTGTTAGGCTACTTCTGGAATTGGTTAGAGCAAGCTCTGCAACTGAGGAACTATCTTTTAGAAATTATGGAAGATCAACAGGAAGAGGTGTATCACCTGTACTTAAAAAAGAAGAAGGAGAGAAATCTAAGTTTTGAGAAAAATATTAAAAGAACTGCTCTTTTGCAGTTTACACCAAAAACCAAGTTCTGAAAAGTATATGATCTGCATTTTCAAAAAAAGAAAGTAATAAGGAAGGGAATAGTTTGTTCTTCATATTTACTGTGATCAAAGGTAGTGGGCTTAAATTTTAGCAAAGACTTAGACTAAATATTGGGGAGGAGGAACTTCCTACATGTAAGGATAAATAATTACTGGAGAATGGCAGTGGGAAGCCTCACCTGTGGTAGTTTTAAAAAAGGCATAGATACATATAAATCAAAAATGAGGTAGAAGGGGTCCTTTCTTGGGCAAGGCGAGAGACTTGGTGACGTTATAACTGAATTTAACATTGTACAGGACAAAATAAATTACTCTTCTCTATGATCAGGATCATATACTGTATATTACTTAGGACCTCTAGCCTCTACTGAAGTATAAATAATAAGATAATTATTTTTCTTCACTTTTCTATCCCATTCCTTGATGTCACCAGTCCTGTAACAATGCCAGTCATCAGAAACTTCTTAAAATAGTAAGAACAAGATAATTTTCATTTGAATTCTGCTTTACTGTGGAGGTCTGGCAAACTGATGGAAAATCCTTCTTTGTTGTCAATTTAATCATCTGTTCTAAGGCTCAATGAAGAAAAACGTAAGAAGCAAAATATCTTCATTATTCTTCACATGCTTAAGTATATCCTGCAAGTTCAGCAAGAATGATTTAAAACTGCAAAATCCAGGTTGTCTTTCATTTTAGATGCTGGCCTTCCCTGTTCACTGCTCATGATCAAAAACCAAACAGTGAAATAGGGGATACAACGCATTTTTCTACATGAATAATCTGCTTCAATGAAAACATGCAGTTCTGTGAAGGCTTGCAGTGTCAGGCCACTGAGGAATTTTAGAAAGAAAGAACAGGGCATTTTTTCCTATCTTTGACATGAGCCTCTTTTAAGGGTTTTTGAGGGTTTGCTTAGGACAGCCTATCCCCAAATATCTCAAAGGATAAGACATTGGCATCACCTATAGCCAGGCAGACATTTGTGCTTTAAGTATAAAATGGGCGTGTATATGAATTTTTCTGGGATGATGTAATCCTGCTGTCAAACCCAAAGACAAACCCCTTAATATGGACACTGGAAACTTTCCCCAGTGTTCTCCAACACTGTTTTCATAGAATCATAGAATCATAGAATGGTTTAGGTTGGAAAGGACCTTGAAGATCATCGAGTTCCAACCCCCCTGCCATAGGCAGGGACACCTCCCACCAGACCAGGTTGCCCAAGGCCACGTCCAGCCTGGCCTTGAACACCTCCAGGGATGGGGACTCAACAGCCTCTCTGGGCAACCTGGGCCAGTGCCTCACCACCCTCACAGTGAAAAACTTCTTCCTAATGTTCAATCTGAACCTGCCCTCTTCCAGTTTAAAGCCATTCCCCCTCATCCTATCGCCACATGCCCGAGTAAAAAGTCCCTCCCCAGCTCTCCTGTAGGCCCCCTTTAGGTACTGGAAGGCCGCAATAAGATCTCCCCGGAGCCTCCTCTTCTCCAGGCTGAACAGCCCCAACTCTTTCAGCCTCTCCTCACAGGAGAGGGGCTCCAGCCCTCGGATCTTCCTCGTAGCTCTCCTGTGGACACGCTCCAACAGGTCCGTGTTTTAACGCCATATGGATAAAAAAGCTTCCCATGGCTTAGGCAACATGGATTAAAAGGCACATCCCTTATGAATCCTGCACCATTGTTCCTAAAAGAAGGAGGGGCAGTGAAAAGCTGACCTTTTTTTACTGTTGATACAATCTTAAATGTGAGTATGTTCAAACACAGAACAGTCCCAGGTACCAGCATTTTTTCTTCTTTTCTCTGCTGATCACCCAAATCCTACAGCTAGTCAGGCTGAAATCATCCTTGGAGAAACTCCTGTTATTCTGCTATTGCTTCTGCTCAACAACAGCTATTTTCCAGCAAGAACGGTAAAACTGCAAAGACATTTAACACACCATTATGGCAGTACTGGTCTGCAATATTTCTAGAAGTTCAAATGACCAAAAATTGATTGCAGGCATTCACATAGGCAGACCTGACTGAACAGATGCCAGAGGAGATTTGCTCACTCAAGTGGAGATAAAGAGCAATTTTTCAGTGGAGAAATTACAGCTGTACTTTGACCACGCTACCCAAGCCATTGCAAGGTGGCCAATTCTCAGGGTGGGCAGAAGATAAAGGAATGGCTTACTCAGCTATAGCAAGGCAAGATTGATGGAAATAAAGTTTTCGATGACAACCTGAAAATGAAGTTGATCTAAAAAGGGATGTGCCTCAAAAGACTGAAATTTCTTATGTTCTCAGTAATAAAAAGCTATTAACAAAGCATTTTTAAGAGTATTTTATCTGGTATATCATGGAATAAAGATCTAGATATAGGCAGTAATTAAAGATCAACTTTGATTTTGATAATCCTTTTTAATTGCTTTTTTAATTGTGGTGAAATTTTAAAACATTTCTGTGAAGTGCTCTGTGGAAAAACCGCTGATGTAGAGAGATTAACTAATCAAGATTGCTCTATTCTGTTTGAATAACTAGAAAGGAACTTTGAGTGGGTAAGTGTAAAATAAATCTTCTAACTAATGTATGGCTCCATGTAATCTCATCTCACCTTCTGGGAACAATGTATAACAAATTAAGCTTGGATCATGAAATGTCATACAAATCTGGCAGTGAGATTTCATTCGGAGGGGAGAACTACTATTCTCTTGGTTCTTAACAGCCATAGAAAATTTCAATTACGTGAGCATCTTGACAAATTCTACCTCCAGGGTATGGAGGATTTTTAAAAAGTTTTCTTTAACCAACTACAGTGTCCCAAAGAACATCACCTGGTTTAACCATCTTGACTCGTACCTATTTGCAGGTCACCTCACCTCTTGGATCATAAAGCAGCCTTGACAGAAGATGTGATTATAAAGTGATATACTAATAGATGAATAGTTTAAGTGGCATAGTACACATCCTCCCAATAAACAGTAAAATAAGGGGGTATTGTAATAGCAGTAAACAATCTTGTTTCGTCGTCTTCAAAATTTGGTGATCCATTAAAGGACTAGATATACACCTTGAAGTTGAACATAATTAGACTATTAAGAAAGGAATAAATAAGATGACGCAGAGAAAGATTACTAAGGGAACACAGAGTGAAACAAATGGAAAATTTATCCAGAAAGGATTTGAGTGAGGATGAAGCAGAGGAAGCAGGAGAGAAAAATTGTGACAGAGAAATATGCACATAATATATACCCGATATATGTATCAAGATGGGTTTTTGAATCTGGTTCTTCTATTGCTGTTACATAGAATTGGTTTCATTAAAAGACTGGTAATTGTGTTACATAGTGGTATGTGCTTGTTTTAAATAATTCATTCCTGGCAACGGTGAGAGAGACATAACTTAAATGAGAGAAAAGTACGCTAAATCTGTATGAATTTGGTAAACCCTGGACATGTGAAAGCTCTTTTGAAAGGCTGGTCAAATTCCAATGTTGTGAAGATTAAAAGTATGCCTCCCATGTTGCGTGTTGCACCTGCATGAGTTCCTTACTACGCAAACTTGGACACTCCAGAGAAGAAAGACTAGGAATAATGTGCAGCCTGTATTCAGAGTAAGGAAACTCTTTCATTCCTGTATCCTCCCTGTAGATAAAATTTATATGATAACACAAGACACAGGTACTTTTTCTGTAATTCCTCTCCTTTTCAATATATACATCGAAATCATCTTAGCGTTACCTGATAGAAGTAGAGCAGGAGAGAAGGGGTTCCATTCATATAGACATACCTTAAAGAAATAAGGTGGACTCTTTCTGGAAACAGATGTACACTGTGTCCATGACATCCCGAGTCCTTGAAAGTATACACTGATTCTGTGACTTCTACACTGAAGCCTTCAGAAAGACAAAAAAAAATTAAGTTGGATAAAACATATATTGGTAATCATAGCTGAGAGCCAGTAACCAACCGCTAGTGCCTTTTACCTCTTCATCAAGAGCAGCTCAGAGAAAGTCCTGCTTACGTGAGATTGGAAAGCAGCGGTGATGTTTCGGGAGAGAGGTGTAAGGATTTTTATTCAAAAGGTGACATGAGGACTTGGCATCACAGCTTGAAAACAAGGCAAATTTCTGAAGGAGCATAAAAAGGGTTAACAACGCAAAATGTAAGAATTAATAATGCATAATAGCCATGTGTACATTCCAAAAAGAATAACATGGAGAAAGCACAGGTAGGAAAAAAACAGAAAGAAAGCTCTCTAGGTGATGGACAGAGGTGGGTTGTAGCAGACAATCAACTGTCCCAAGGAAGAACCCAGAGGAAGAAAATCCCATAAAACTACTTCTAAAAATAGGTTGCCCTTTGAACAAAGTTACATTAGCATCACTACTGTTGTTTTTACTTTCTCACAGAGGGAGGAAGGTGGTGTGGGTGACCACATAGGTAGCAGCCAGAATGGCTGTGCCAAGCCTTCTCTTCCACATGCAGCAGATGCTGCATTTCAGACCCTGCATGCCTCTCTGGACCCCTTCCAAAAAGTCATGGAAGAAGGAGAGCTGAGTGGTTCCCCCTGTACCTGCGCTGTTGATGAGTGTTATGAGGTTTCACTGTCTTTTTCAGAGCAGGTTTGACGTGTCTCAGGTCATGTAAATCTCCATTTCCCAGCTTACCTGCAATTAAGTGGGAATAGCAACAATTCTGCACCTCGCTGATGTACTGCTTGGTGGCCAGAAGGTGCTCAGCCACTGCAGCGTTTGAGGAACACATTGATCCTTCAGGTTTGACTATGCAGAGCTACCCTAATTAGCTATAACTTAAGTTCAAACCTGTGAAAATAATATGTCCAAATCATTCTCAACACTATGTAATTCATAGTTAAGTATCATTCCATGTGTGTCCTGTAAACGGAGCACAGAAGCCTGTCTTCCTTGACACCAAAAGACTGTGTCTAATGAGTAGCTTGGACTAAACTGTTAATGGTTAGGCAAGATGATCTCCCATCTAAATATTATATGTACGTTTTTAATAAAAACAAGTGCAGCATTCTGCAAGCAAGTAAACTTCAACCAAACTTCAAATATTGTCATTATTTAAAGTATCAACACACACTTTTAATTTCCATTGGTGAAATCAAGAAGCTTTCACTATTAATTAAGCAGCTAATTTTCTCTTGCCATATGAAAGATGGAGAAGCAGCTAATTGCATTTGAGATTCCCTTCAGCATAATTAGATCTAGGCAAATAGATAATCCCCTTGACACCAATGGCATGCATCAGACTCATTTTAAAGCAATCATTTAATTCGGGAATATCACACCTGTACTGATTAAACAAATGCATTTCATTCTCCTAAGGAATTATTTGGGTAACACACAAAATTAACTTGAAAAATGAACCATTTGTAAAAATAATAGTATAGTTGCTATAATTAGGAGGAATATATTCTATTTTAATTTTCAAATATGAGCTGAAAGTACAATGACAAAATTAGGATTAGACTATATTTTTCAGGAAGACAAATTTTAGGTCAATGGATACAACTGCATTTGATAACAGTAACCCCATCTTAAGCCGTTCTTTGAACCAAAGATTGATTCGTAGACTAGAGCAAAGTTCCCCAGAAATTCTTTTTTTAAATAAGTGTTTTCCTGACAATATAAACAGTTGAATTTTATCATTCCTGAATAAAAGTGGGGCTTTCTTTTTCTGTTTTTAAATGGCTTTTCATTTTGAATGTCTTGTCATTATGTGTATTGTAAGTATGCAGTGTAACACAAAGTGTAAAAATAAAGTTTTGATCAGCTTAAAATACATTTTTCCAGAGGGTTTTACTTTCCAGTTCAGAAAAAGCCATTTTTTCCCTATTTAAAAAAAAAAAAAAAATCTTCATCAATCTTTCAAGCTAAAATACCATTTCAAGCTAAAATACCTGCGTGTATATGTGTGTGTGGGCGTATGCATGCTTGAGGGATACAAAGAGAAAGATGGAGAAACAATTCTAATGACAGAAAAAGCTGTCCTTATAGGCATGAGATGTTAACTGTGAAATTAGCTCTACTGGGTCAAATTAGTTTACTTTTCTTTGTGGCTATACTGATTCTGATATACCAGCTGGTTTGCCACAGGTTGGATTGCACTGTACCCTGGAAGACACAAAGCCCTAAAGCTTCACTGATAGACCGTGGACATTGTCTCTTAAGGAACCCAAGATCCTTCTTGTCATCAAGCACTCTCGTTGCTTCATGCTTAAAAGTTCTTTATAGCAAGACAAAAGAGACCTAAAGCTGTTTTCGTTGAGGTTAAAACTGTTTTGCTGGAATTTTTCAGTTTTCAAACCCCAAGGAGCACACTGGAAAACTCTAATACAGGCAAGCCAAGCCGTACATTTGAACAACTCAGCTGAGCAAATCCAAGGATCAGTGGAGGTCGAGATGTGTTTGAGACAGCTTCGTGCACGTCAAAGACTGCATTGACCTCTAGACTTTAGATTTTAAGAATTTCTTAATTAACACTTGATAATTAATGTAGGATCACTTTTAACAGTAGTCAGGAATTGAGAAAAATACAGTAGCTGTTGGGGGTAGTACTGATCCTGTACCGATGAACAAATATATATTTTACAACCTGAAACCTCAGTAATAGATAGAAGAGTCAAAGTAAATACCTGTTAATCGATGATCACATTTTTTCCACCGTAAATGTTGCATTATCTAAGCATTGATATCTAGGCAAACAGCCTGGGTAACAAAACCGATGGATGGCAAGTGTATTCCTGTATTCTGGAATCAGTGCGTGTTAGATGGAGTAAATATTACTCTGTTCTGTTGCAGCCTGTTCTGTGTGCTATGACCATCTGACCTGGAAGAAACGGTAGGGCAGATTTTTAAGAGCTGTAAACTGATGTCGATCCGTCAATTAGACTGTTGGAATTTCCAAGAATCCATAATTCTAGCATTACGATAATGTTATGCCAAATATATCCAAAAAAAGTATCACTGAGAGAAGAGAAGAAAGCTTTGGTTTGTTTTGTCTTTTTGAAAGTCATTTTAAACATTTAGCATATATAATCTCTCAAAAATGCAATGTTAATAAAGAAAAAATAGAAAAAGACAAAGAACATTCCCTGATTTCAACACTGTTCTTTCACAGAACCTTCATAAGGTTTTTAAAGTACAAAAAAAAAAAAAAAAAGAAAAGGAAAAAAAAAAGGAAAGTTTACTTTCATGGGCTTCAAATGAACATTCACTAATGTCACCTGATAGTCTTTTGCTGATCTCAATGGGATTTGAAGTAAGCTTCTGGAAATAAATATCTTAAAGCAGTACAAATAAGAAGAGCTTTCAATTTAATGAGAAAAATAAAAATCTCCAGAAAAAGCATTTTCGGCTTGGATTAATCCAAAACAATTTCTTTTCTTTTTTTGTGTGTGAAACAATTCTCTAGTTTCAGTGGACAAGTGTTTTGTCCAATGCCTTATGAAATGTTTGGCATGTTTATTATTTATCCTTGCTTTAAGATTCTTCCCTGATGCCAGTTAATCTCTTTGTGAAAATGGCATTTTGAAATACAATAGTAAGATGATTTACTTTGACTACTTATTCTTTTAGTTCTCCTTTCACTCCCCACCTTTATCCCAGCTGAAATTATTTCTTGATTTGCATCAAACGCTGCGAATAGTTTCGATTTCTGCAGAAGTTTGTTATTAAGTGAAGTTATTATTTGCCGTATATTTTTTTCCATGCTTCGCATAGACACCACGCTTGAGAGTTCAGTAAAATCATTGTGTTCGATACCTTTCTTTAAGGTTGCCAGCTAACCTGCTGTCTCACACAAGTTAGAAAATGTCAGTTGCCTTGCACAAAGCAATCTAATTTCTTTTTGTGGGTTCCCACAGCTAAATCCTGATTTTCTTCTTGTTTGAGAGCAAAATGAAATGCCGTGGGATTTTAGCTAAATGATCATGGCGATCACAGAGCAGCTGGTGAGCACCGCCGCTTCTAATGAAATTCTGTTACCTTTGAATGGAAATCAGGATTTTGGGATAGGGCGGAGATGGTCTTACCTTAACACCAAGTTGGGACATGGCCAACATATCTACTCAGACCTTAGAGTCTGGATGCACTCCTAGGTTTAATAACATAGACACAGCCAATACATCCCACCTTTACCACCAAGTTCTGAGTCTCATAAGACAGGTTCAACTCAAACTCATCCTGTAAATATAAATACATGCTTTGCCACAACGTGTTTCATTAATACCAAACAGCCTCCCCAATCATTCATCACCTGAAATGATACACACAGGTGCTGAAGTGAAGTGCAGCTGTCGATAAAGGCTGATGCCAAATTATTTTCCTGAGGTGAGTTGGCTTTCGGTCATGCTAAGTTTTTGTTTTCTACTCTTTTCTTTCTTTCGTTTTTTTTTTTTTTCTTTTTTTTTTTTTTTTAGGAGAGTGGGGAAGAGGAGAAGTGTTGGGATTTCCAATATTTTTTTTTCTTTAAATATTTTTTTTCTTTTCTTCAAATAACAGTGTCTGTAATTTTCTTTTTAATCATAACAGATGGGCCTGTCCATTCAGTAGTTTGTGAGGCTGCAGTCATGCTACAAAAATGTGTTGCTGTTCGAAAGTAGTGCTGAGGATCTCAGGTTAAAACCTTTGCTGAATCTTTCAGTTGAAACCAGGAGCTCCCGAGATGCGAAAACATTGAATATAACTTTCATGCCTGGCTTTGATCCCCCCCCTCCCCCTATTCTACATTAGGACAATTGTTTTGAATTTGGGGGGAAAAGTTGCAGATGTCCGTCTTGACATGTACAATGCCTTCTGGGACTCCCCAAGAATGGAAAGAATCTAAATTCAAGTCCTTCTCCTGTTATGTCCAGAACTCAGCCTCATATTTTCACGGTGCAGGTAAGAGCCACAGACACAGCGGATCAGCTGAGTTGCTGTGACAGCAACAGTATGGAGGTAGGTGTCTCTCAGAACTTGTTGAAGAACTTCCAATTTCTATAAATAATTAAACAGTCATTAAGGCAGAGACTTAAAATATGATCTATACAAAAGCATTAACTACTTAACCAGGTTGTCTCTTTGTTCCAATGAATATTTCATTATTTAATATTAAGCGGAGACAAATTCCCCTCTGTTTTCTATATGAAGCAGTATATGAAAGCAGAAATCTATTGTAAGCTGTCTGTGTAATCTGTTGTATAAGCTGTCGGTACTGGTTGCTTTCCCACTGGTAAATGACAATGATGTTACCTGTTCAAACGTGACCTTGTGCATAAAATGGGTCAGTAGGGGTTAAGTTCAACACCTCACCATTGGTCAGCTAGAATTCAAGATACCAGTTTAAGCTGGTCTGGGAGGACCCCTAGTTCTTCCACTGAGCTGGGTACTTTGGAGGGTGTTTTATGTTACCCATTTTACTAAAATACCTCAGGATAGAATGAATCTTTTAATAAATTGTTTCTAGTTCTCTGTCTATAAAGAAAAATCTAGATAATAAGTTTCAACTAAACATTTCAATTTTAGGTATATAAGTTTAAGGAGACAACACTAATTTTTCCTTTAAAATGACTAGACTTCGACAGTGTCGACCTCTGTTTTTCAGGCGGTAAGTATAAATGGTGTATCACAGTGTGCCAAT
The DNA here is from genome assembly GCF_965231255.1 of Vanellus vanellus. Taxonomy (NCBI): domain Eukaryota; kingdom Metazoa; phylum Chordata; class Aves; order Charadriiformes; family Charadriidae; genus Vanellus; species Vanellus vanellus. Next base: position 5,786,023 of record NC_138905.1, read on the forward strand.
GGGCACGATATTAAACTAGATATTTTTAGTTTTGCAATGAAGATAATACAGCCAAAGGGAAGCCTGCTCAAGGAATATTGAGACCTGAAAGTCGGATAACTCTGTTGAGATGGAGACTTGATGCATATAAAGCCAAGACTCATCTACTTTATTAGTTTAATTAACATTATTGGCTAGTATTTAAATGGGTCAAATCATTAAGATTTATGTTTCTTCCCTAGTACATAAAACCGATCCCCGGCAAGGGAGGGCTGTTTTGCCAACCGTCTCTTGTTAAAATATTATCAACATGTTTCTCCTCATTTCTTTCACAGCTGGAAAAGGTGCTCGCAACATCTCCCATTTAATAGCACACCCTGGCTAGAGTCCTTAGAGGCTTTTGTTTCCCCGTTAATTGAAGACTTCATTTGAAGATTGCCAGAAGCCGGCACTATTTCAGAAAAAGCTGGTGGGCTGCGGCGTGACACAAGAGGCTCCCAAAGAAGGAGGGTTGTGGCCCTTCCTTCATCACATAAGAGCAATCCCACAGCCCCCGGCGCCTGCGCTTGCGCGGGTGGAAATCTGGCTGGCACGTCCTACCCTCTGACTCCTATTAAAACACCAACAAAGACTACCCATCCCGGTCTGCCAAATGAACATCCAAGTGCGTAACAATTCAATCCCTCCTTCCTCCCAAATTGCTAAAGCAGCTCGAGACTGTCACTTGCACGACCTTGCGAAACGTCTGTAGCGTTGCAGAAACAACCCGCGCCTCTTTGTAGTAGGAGAAGAGGATTTTTTTTTTTTTTTTTTGGAAGGAGGGGTGTTTTTATTTTATTTTTCCACCTCCCTCCCTCCCCCTTTCCTTGAGCAAATCCCCATAACAAATAAAGTTACACTTCAAGACTGGATTACGCAGACTGTTAGGTTCGCATGCCAATGTTTCTTTAAGTTAAAAATTATACTTCTGAGAATTCAAATAATATGTTTAAAGTATTTCCAGGCTATTGCTTTGCTTGTATTTGTTTTGGCACTGATTCCCTCCACGAATATGTCAGTTTTGAAGGAGAGATGAATGCTGTTCAGTTACAGCCTTTGCCTATTGATCATACATTTAACATCTGTTGACTTTGTTTATGTGCAGTTTTGGAGGGATACATGGCAAACTTAAGAGCACTTGCCGCAGAGAAATTTTGTTGATGAGACCTTGCCTCTTTCAAGGCAAATATTCCTGGATGGCAAATAGTCTAATGGGGGAGTAGCAAGAGCCCACAGCACTGCTATTCATAGATCAGAGTAGATAATCAGAATAGTCCTTTTTGACCTCAAAATTTATATATCTATCAAAAGGTTTCACTTCAGTTTTTCATTGTACTGGCTTGTCTGGGACTCAGATGAAAGGACTAGAGAATGCCTGTCTCACCTGACATCCTCTGGAAGATATTCCTTTCCACGGCTGTCTTTTCTCTGAAAGCCAGCTTGCCTGATATCCCCAAACAACATGCCGAATCCTGTACTCTCAGCCTTGATTCAACTTCTCCCGAGGCGTGCGTATCCTGTGGCTGCATACACCTGAGCTGGCTCCTCACAGCTTACCCCTGGAAACAGACCTGAGAGGAGATACAGGCCAGGGACAGCTGAGCTGACTTTAATTGAGCCAGTTGCGTGTGCGTGTAAAGCTTATTAACTCAAGCTGAAAACAACGTAAACGTGGCTGTGGCTATAGATACCCGGACTGATGCTGTACGGCAACAGCTTGGATCGTCTCGACATGAAGATCTCCTTAACCCACTCTGTTGCACTTATATGGACTTGACAGACACATTTCTTTTAGCCCATTATTTCTTTCCTGCCTCTATTTTGCCTTTGTCTTTGATATACACTTAAATCGGGGCAACTTCTGTATGGAGGCAACTTCCTCTGAGAGGTATGGAACATAGTGGCTTCTGCAAGTTTTAGAAGCAGAGGAAGAGGTTAGGGATGGCAAATGAGCAAATCTGTAGGCAAAATTATTTTTTTGCCAGTTATAATTTTCTCTAATGGTGTCCAGGAGTGGTCCATCTGTTTCTCCTGGAGCTTTTGAAAGACTTAGGAAATCAGCAGGGAAGGCAGGTAGAATATCCTCCAATCTTATCTTAAAAGCAAGCCGAAGCTGACACTTCTTCCATCTATTCCACCTATAAAAAGGTCTATTTATATATTATTGGGAATGATTTGTGGGAGAACTTCACAAACTTCGCTTCCTCAAAATTTCCTTAGACTTTGTATTTATTTAAGAACTACATAGTAGAGCAAGAAATTGAGTCTGGAAAGTAACTGGACTTTCTGAATACTTGGAGGAAATGTAGGAACAAAACTATTCAGATATATTTTATTATGTTTTAAATAATGGGTGAATACAAAAGAGGAAAATTTGGTCAAGTTAATTAACACTTAGTCAAAGAAAAAAAGAAGACATAACAGGAGTTTTAGAAATTACTTGACATTGAGATAAAGGAATAAATCATTAATTGGTTATCTTGTTAGAGTCCTAACAAGGTCACCATGACTTTGACAGTGACCACAGCTATATTGCTTTTGGAACTGAAAGGGAGAATAGTGATAAGGAAATTGGATAGGTAATTATGCAAAGGTCGGGAGGGAAGGTCAGATGATTGCCAAGCTGGTCAAAGGGCAAGGCATGTCATCAAAATGGCTGAAATGATAGTTGTCTGTAAACTCATTGTCCCTTTTCAAATTGACATCAAAGAAAATGGAAAGCATTGATAATCTCTCTAAGAAGATAATTAAGCAGATGGGCATAAAAATTAAAAAGATAGATAAATAAGCTAATGAATAATGTACCAGAAAAAGAGATGCAAATGTACATGTTGAAGTATGGACAAGCTTAATAGCAAAAGCTTACAGGCTTTGCTAACTTGGAAATTTTAAATAATGGAAATACGAAGATTTTAATTCTTAATGATGTTAATGAATTCAGTGGTGGGAAATGGCATGGCCATGGATCTCTCCTGTTTCTGGAAGAAATTTTGCTTTTGTATTTTGTGGCGACAGGAACGGACGTGAAACAAGAGCCAGCCGTCTCTCCTCAACCTGTTCCAGCATCTCAGCGTATAGCTCCTCTTTTGAAAGTTTCTTCTTGGCTCCGCTCATATCTCTCCTTCTCCTCACTGCAGCTGAATGCAGGTGTGGATTTACCAGGGAGACACAAGCCTTTTTCCAGCAGTGGCAGTCTCCTCCATGTGGCTTATTCTTCAAATTAGTCCAACTGCAGACTTGCAACGGCAGACCTCACCTCTTAAGATTAAGGCTGTGTCTGCCATGGCTCACAGCACTGTGAAAATCCAGCCAGAGCCAAGGAATGAAATGTTGACCCTACAGTCTTGCAAGTTTAGTTCAGCTCAGGTCTGCAGCCCCAAGATGTGCCTCAGTGCATATGAATGCAATAAATAAAGACGAAGCAATATATCTTACTTAGAGAGTAGGCGGCTTTTCCTCTTTGCACGGGGGAATAACTGTTTCTCAATTAACATCAGTTAAACTGTCATTCCTTAAAGCAAAGGGCTGCCATGTGAATAAAGGTACCTCATATTGCAATAATTATTCCTATTTCCATATAGGAGTTGATAGCATTCCTGCCTGTGGTATAAAATATTTGATATAAAGATTTTATTTTGCACCCAAGGTGTGTTCATGAAGGGAGCATTTCAACACTTTATCGGTATAATTAAAATATAGAAATAGAGGGGGTGTGTGTGTGTGGATAAAGCAGAAAGATGACCCGAACTCTTTTGGTTCTTTTGTTTTCAGATTGACTGAGATGGCTTGTATCAACAGCATAATAACCATTGATAAATTTTTTTTTTGAGCTGAATGAAAAAATAAATTTCCAGATATGCAGATTTTTCACTGGAAGTTCATGGCAGTTGTTTCAAAAAATGCAGTGGCGTACTGGGTAGGACACCCAGAATATCTGTGTTCTTGTCTGGATATATAGAGCAGGGACTTGAACCTTAATTTTCTTTCACTGCAAGTGTATCCTGTACACCAGGCTACTGGAGAAGGAAAATCTTTATTTTAAATTCCATTCTTTTTTAAGATCAGGCATATATTTGCATGGAAATTTTCAGTTTCCATTAAGTGACACTTCTCAGTGAAAATCCATCTTTTCCTATTCTAATGATGACACGAATTTCCAAGTACTTCAATGCTTCTGCAGAAAACCAGAATCTCCTACAGCTGTAATTCTGATTATAAAATGTAGCTCTCCACTTCTGCCCTGCAGATGCTCATGCAGTGTGTGACATAGTCTGCCTCATCACATATTTTATGTCTATCAACACTTTTGGCACCTACTACAATGTTCCTATGTGCAATGTGGAACATTACAAACCTTTGAAGCTCTCCAGAGTGAGACCCCATTTATCTAAGTTAGGTACCTAAAATCCTTAAGAAACTTGCCTCTGAATGCTTTCAAAGCCCCCTACTTCTTTCTGTTGACCGTACAGGAAATTTAGGTATTTGAGAAAGCTTCCTTTACTTAACACCTACAACTTAGATCCAAAGCAGATGTCCAACTTGTTGAGTAGATCCCTGCAGCCATACCCATTCTTCTCTGCATCAGTGTTTTGGCGTTATGATAACAGCCTATGCAAAATCTTTAGACCTTGTTAACTCTGTATTTAATTTTACCGCAGGAATCGCAGGAATCACAGGAATGTTCACGGACACTGAAGAGCAGAGCTGAATCTGGCCCATTAATTTATTTGTTGCAGGGGAGGGGGAAGGAGAGGATTCTTTGTGTTTACATCATTTACACAACGCAAATCATTCACAATGCACGTCTCCTTAAGAAGGAAATTTGGGGTCCCTCCCAGCTTCCCTCAAAATGATGTACCCTGAAATTGATATAGGAGGATACAAGAGGAATGTGGTAACCATTCCTGTTTGATTCCACCTAGGTTTCATACTAATGATTATCAATAACAGCAAGATGCAATGTATGGACGAGACTGCATTTATGTGGCCAGCTCGGGACTGGACTCGCTCCCAGCTTATTTCAAGCAAGAGTCATACTTTGTCTGAATCTGAAAACTGCATCTGGATCTGACACCAGGATTTCAGTTTTGTGTCTGAGGAAATTTCTTTCAAATGTCCCTGGAAGTTGCTGAAGCCCAGAATGGTGACTTAGTTTCCACATACCTCTGAATTTGCTATAAAACAGAAGAGCGAGGAAACGAAGGAAGAAACGGATGATCTCAGGGCCCTGAATAAGAATTTCTGTTTGCATTCCTGCTCGATGATGACTATTATGCAGTGTTTTGGATGCATGTTTTTTTCCTTTCTAGGATTTTATCCTGGTGGAAGAAATTGTGAAAGACTCAGCTGCAGATCTAACTGCTTGTTGTCTTGTGGTCATTACTTCTCTAGAGTCCCCTGTCTGAAGCCCCCAGGCACGCTCACGGGATATGAGCTTCCTTTCAAGTGTCTCTTGGAAGAGCTGGACTCCAACAGCTCTTCCTCCTTGTCCTCACTATTTCCTCCCCATACCCCTTAGGTGTCTTCAGAAATTCCCCAATGCCCCTTGATCATAAGCCCTATAGTGTAACTTTTCCCGAATTCGCATGCAAAGCAGGAGGGATTGCGTGTGCATTTACCAGAATACAACGGAGAGTAAACGGTGCAGAGGCTGAACAAAAAGTCTTTTGCTCCTACTTGTCACAGCCTGAAGACGCGCAAGAAAAGTGATTCTGTGCTCGGACAGAAAAGACGGTGCTTGCCACGCACTGCCTCACCAGGGTCCTCATGCAACCTGCTTTATCTCAAGCACTTGAAAAACGGCTGCTTGAGTAAGATCAGCACCATCTCTTCTGTGACTTTCAGCTGCCTTTGTCCTGTCATTCTCCAATCAGCAGGATGATGACAGTCCTTGGGCTCTGCTGCCAAGGTGGTACTCCTCCTGACAAACTTGCGGTCCCTGGCTGGCTTCACATCTTAGATGTTTGTCTCTGGTTAGAAGATCATCCTGATTTAATGATGAGCTGGCAGGTTTGAGCATTCACCTTTGGGTATTCCACCCTCTTCAGAGATGAGGAGGTTGAAGGGTATATGCAAAGCTGCTGCTCCTTTCTTTCCACTCATTCAGAAGTTGTATAAGGTGAGGTCATTTTAAAAACACATCTTGGAGCGTATCAGAGACTGCTCTAAAGTATACTGGCACCTGGAGGAGCACTCTGATGAATCAACATCCAGGAACAAGAGGTGCCCAAATTCCCCATTGCCATAAAGCCCAACTTTCCCTATAGCTCAAGTGTCATTTTCCACGTCATTCCCAGAAAGCTGAGGACATGGGGATGTGCAGTGTGTTACTTCCTTCTGCAGAAAAGCTGACTTTAAAAGCTCTCCAGGTTCCCAGATTTCAAGCTCTATTTATAATGCCAAAGCATTAAGATATTTTTCATAGTTTTAATGCTATCACATCTTTTAATGCACTGCCTTAAACTGCCAAAAAATAATGCTCCCAATCAAGGCAACTATATTTTATATACAAGCTATGACTTACTTCTTCCTAGTGGTGTTAATCAGATTTCATTTATTTTTATAGCATTAGGAACATTAACGTTACCCTCTGGAAATGTTCCCCTTTCTATTTGTCCTTGGATAAGATATCTCCTGTATGAGGATAACTTTCTTCCTGAAGATAAATGTTTCCCGATAAAACAATATTGTTAACCTGTAACAACTGCAACATGAAATAAATGCAGTTGTCAAATAAACTTTAAAGGGGGGAATTAAAAATAAATAAAAAAAAAAAATAGAAGAGAGAAACCCAGGACATATTAAAATACTGCTGTATTGTCCTTTGCTATCCCCAAATGCATTTATCTTTCTGGCTATCTCACATGATTGAATAGCAGAGAAGTCACCTGAAATAATGTCAAATGACAGAAGATGTATTAGCATCACAGGGTAATGTGTTTGTTCTCAGGAAAAGGAAGGAGAGGTTCAGGTGTCTTTCATACTGAGGCATGCAAACGAAATCAGTGTGGTTGAAATACACTTAAAGTTTCTATGTGTGGACTATAGGATGGACTTCAAGTCTGCAAATATTCCTGGGTACCTATGTGTCTGTTCTTGTTCTGTAGTGTGTCAAATTTAGGGCTTATTGATAGTCATTGAAATCAATGGAACACTTCCTACTGACTCCCATGTGTTTTTCATCACACCCTGACTTCTTTCAGGTCTTGGCCCAGATAAAAGCTTCAACACCTGCTTAACATATACTGCAGTAGAACTGATTACAAGAGGGCTTTGTCAGGTAATGTCCATCTGTCTGCCCATTATTTTCCTCCTTTTATCTTTTCTCCTTTTTTTTCTTTCCTCCAACTTTTCTCTACTTCTCTACTGTCTTCTGATGGCAAAAAAGTGAGCTGTTTAAATTGTAAGGTAAAATCAGCCAAGTCACTTAAAAAGTTGACCTTTTAAAATTTTCATGTCCCCTGGAGAAGACGGTTTTCAGAGCAAAACTGATAAAGGTGTGGGGTATTTCATGAGTGAGGGAAAAATGAGGCATAAAAATGGTTGAAGACAAAGATGACAGAGGTGAATAATTTAATGTTTTAGCTCTCTTTTGATATTCTCTTGTTGTTTTTCATTTTTTTGTTTGCTTCCTTACTTGCTTTACCCCATGAGGTAAATATCCAAAAATAAATATCCAGAAATATCCCAAAGGCAGTTTTCTTTGTTGGCTTCGTAATGAAGATCAGATTTAAAGGGAGTTGCCTTCCTTTCCTAATTCCAATCCCTATTAGACTTTGTTCAGAATATATATTATTACCTACAGATTATTTATGTATTTTGAATTTCCCCAATCTTAATCCCATGCTGATATCCTCTGCTTGTATGCTAATTTCTCGGGGTCGGTATCATCAGTGTTTCCAACTCTCTCCCCTGTTCAGCATCAGCTTTATTAACTTTTCCACCGGTGGGCAAAGGGAAGAAACATGTCTATTACATGAAAACAAAAAACTAATAAAATGATGAAATACAGAGGGGTGCAGTTCCCTCTCAGTCACCAAAATCATGATTTGATATAGTAAGTATTTTCATAAATTCATTATCATTTATTTAGGTATATATCTATGGAAAATACATAGCAGTAGTTTGCGACCACACAGATTCTGTATTTCAGTACTACATTATATTTTGACATGATAATAGACCGAAGACTTAGAAAGATTACTCTTGGCTGTAGGACTTGCCTTCAGTTCCCCACTTCAGTGAAAAATTTTTGATGTAGTTTGTCAATGCCTTTTGTTCCCACTTACAATTTTATCACACCACCACTGCCCTTCTTGTCTCTCAGGGATGGTAAAAGAATAAAGTTCTGGGTGTCCTCTGATTTGGAGGGAAGCCATATCTTAGGTCACACATAACTGGAGCCCTTGAAAATCTTCCATGTGTACACTCAGGGGGAATGTTGGTACTTTTTTCTGGGAATAGTGGGAACAGTATTAGAATAGAAGAGTACACTGGTGTCTGGAGCAAGTCCTAGGGATCCACCTTCTCCAGCTACTTCTATCTTTTCTTCTATGTAAAGGTGACAACAAAACTTACTCTCTTGCTGGGATTTCTGAGAAGTTATTTTTTTATTATATTTTTAGAACGTATTACTTTTAAAGTACACTATCCTTGTTGAGCAAAAGGTGCTCTGTGTGCTTCCACTGTAGGTTCAGCAGCTAAAACTTGGCTTCTGCTTAGCAAAATAGGCAAATTCAAGGGCAGTCTATGGGAGAACCAGAGCTGGTTGTATCTATAAACAGAAGCATCTTTTGTGGCATTTGCCTGTAAGAAATACCTGTTTGCCTGACCCTTGTTCACCTTACTCAGGCATACATCTTGGCACAGTAACCAGGATGAACTAAAGAGCCTTTGGGACCCCTGTCCTCCTCTGTAAGGGTATTACATTGCCTTAGTTATGTCTGCAAGAGTCTCTGCTCTACTGTTCTCTGCTGCTGAAATTCGTTTGGTTTCTCCCTTGGTGTCTTGATTCATTTTTCACCACAGTTTCTGACCTTGGAGGCAGTAAATTGCGTCTCAACACAGTACCCCAAAAGATCTAACTGGATGCCTTTCTGTGCCCTAAACCATTATTTTGGTGTGTGTTCTCTTTGTAGTTTCAGAGGAAGGAGGAAGAAAGGGGGATGGAAAAGAAGTTGGGAGCTTTTATAATTATAAGAGCTTTTCTTAGGGCTTTAGCTAACTATTAAGTAAATATGTTTCTTATTTTAACCTCTGGAGTGCCCCAGGCCTCACAGGGATATTTCACATACGTGGATTTTTGCGGTAGGATGTAGGTCATGCTATTGCACTGATTAGCATGGACTCTGCCTTTCAAGATATGCCTCTGGGTGGGATGTTCTTCCAAGGAGTAACTGGATTAGTCACTAGGTCAAATACTAAGTGCTCGGTCTTTGTGGCCTAGAAATTCAATACCTTGTCCCAAGCTGGAGCCACTGAGCCTAACAAATGAACTCTTTCCGAGACCTTGCCCAGCATCTACCTGTTTTGTGTTTAAACTACAGGAAAATTACTTCTAGCGTATGTCTGAGGACACAGCTCTTAGGCAAGGTTGTTATAAGGTGAGGTAGGTGGTCGACTATAAGTTTTGTCTTAGTGTTCAATGCATTTTCTGAGATACTTTATAAGCAAAGAAATCTCAAATCCATTAAGAACTGTGAGACAGATAAAAAATTGAATTTCAGTTCCAGCCTGATGTCTTAATCCATTTCTGACTAAACGTTTTACACTGTGTTTAGCGTTAGGGACATCTGCAAATGAGCACACACATGCACACATTGCACTAAGCTTCTTTTTTTCTTTTTCTACTTTCACAGTTAAGGGTTTTTCTTCTCACTTCCCTCACCCCTTTTAATGTCTTTTAAGAGAAAGATGCAGTCAGCAAAACCAGCATTCTGTGGCTAATGTGAATCAAGAAGGATGTGTCATGTATAATGAGACATGAATAGCTAAGGAGATTGCACAGCCTGTACCATAGGCACATGGAATTGGATGGTGAATCCTGCTTTATATAGGTCAGCCCCTTCCTGAAACATATGATCATATCCCCGTTTCCAGCCTAAATGTACTAATGGACAATTTATATCATCCTTATTCATGCTAACATTATGATTCAGATTGTCTCTCTTTTGCATTCCACTCCCAAAACTATTTGCAGACCACTGTACTTATTCCTAGACTTATGCCCCCTTCCAGCTTTCTTCTCCTATTTTAAACTAATTTTCTTGTGAATGCATAATCAGCCTTGTCCGTATTACTCCAGACAAAGGCTGAGGTGTGCTTGTAAATGGCACTGTCTTCCTTGTCTCTGTGAGAAACAACTGATGAGACACCCTTAAATTGCTAATTGTTTGGTTTGGTTTTGTTTTTTTTTTTTTTCATGGACAAATCACTTTATTGTCTCTTTTTCATTCTCCTTGGGAAAGATTTCGTTTTGCTTTGACATCCAAAATTATGCATCTAGTGTAAGTAAGTGAATGGTATAGGCTCTCTATCAGTCTAAAGGAAGGTAAAAGGCACTTCAAGAACATGTTTAATTTTACCGTTTTCAGATGAGATTAAATATCTCTAGGACTGTCTCACTTAATTTCAACACCAAATATGACTGAAAGTTAGAGTGGAAGAACTCAGGTCTCCTTGGTCAACTAGATCACCCACGTCTCTCTCAATGCCATTTCATTGGAAAAAATTGTTCACGTGTAACCACACGTGAAACAGAAACACTGCAGTGTTGTGGTAAGAAGGCAGGGAGCTGAGAGGAACGCTGTCATCTAGTTCATACTGATTTTACCTACGACTCCATGAGCTATAGTCAAAGACTTTTACTTTCCTGTGTTATGCAGTGCACTGGATGCCTCCACCTCAGTAGACTGATCAGTGTGACCTGGGTCCTACAATTATGTTCACACAGCGTGTGCAGTATTTTATGCAGAGCTTAGGCTCAGGAAAAAAACAGCCAACTGGGCACATCTTCGTGTTATCATTACTGTCTGAAGAGTACAAACCCCTGCTTGCAACTGGGGCACTGACTATAGGCATTCTTACAGCAGAGATATGTCTGGAGTAGGATTGTTAGCTGAAACTGTACTTGTTTGTGGGGATATTTTTTAAATATATTTTTTTCCAGCACTGAGGGTCCTTAGCGCCCCTATATGTCTGCCCAGAGTGGCTGTCACATTGTGTCCATGGAAATACTGTAAATATGATGCAGCATTTGTCCTTCAGTTTTACTGGATACCACTTGGTGGTTAAACTGAACCAACAACTGTCCATCTGCCACAAAAGCATTTTAGAAAATCAGTCATAGAATCATAGAACGGTTTAGGTTGGAAAAGACCATAGAGAACATCTAGTTCCAACCCCCCTGCCATACACAGGTACACCTCCCACCAGACCGTGTTGTCCAAGGCCACGTCCAGCCTGGCCTTGAACACCTCCAGGGATGAGCCATCTACAACTTCTCTGGGCAACCCGTGCCAGTGCCTCACCACCCTCATAGTGAAAAATTTCCTTCTTATATCTGGTCTAAATCTACCCTCTTCCAGTTTGAAGTCATTACCCTTCGTCCTATCACTACATGCCCTTGCAAAAAGTCCCTCTTCAGCTTTCTTGTAGGCCCCCTTCAGTTACTGAAAGGCTGTTAAAAGGTGTTCCCAGAGCCTTCTCTTCTCCAGGCTGAACAGCCCCAACTCTCTTGGGCTTTCCCCATAGAAGAGGTGCTCCAGCCCTCTGATCGTCTTCATGGCCTTCTTCTGGACCTGCTCCAACAGGTCCATGTCCTTCTTGTGCTGAGACTTCAGAGCTGGATGCAGTACTCTGGGTAGGGTCTCACAAGAGTGGAGTAGAGGTCAGCAATCACCTCCCCGGACCTGCTGGCCACGCTGCTTTTGATGCAGCCCAGGATGCAGTTGGCTTTCTGGGTTGCAAGTGCACATTGCCAGCTCATGTTGAGCTTCTCATCCACCAACACACCCAAGTCCTTCTCCTCAGGGCTGCTCTCAATCCATTCTCTGCCCAGCCTGTGTTTGTGATTGGGACTGCCGTGACCCACGTGCAGAACCTTGCATTTGGCCTGGTTAAACGCCATGAGGTTCGCACAGGCCTACCAAGCCTGTCCAGGTCTCTCTGGATGGCATCCCTCCCCACCAGCATGTCAACTGTGCCACACAGCTTGCTATCATCAGGAAACTTGCTGAGGGTTCGCTCAATCCCACTGTCTGTGTTGCTGACAAAGCTGTTAAACAGCATCACGGTCCCAGTATTGACCCCTGAGGAATGCCATTCATCACTGGTTTCCGCTTGGACATCAAGCTGTTTACTGCAATCCTTTGAGTGCATCCATCCATCCAGTTCCTTATCCACCAAGTGGTCCATCCATCAAATCCATGTCTCTCCAGTTTAGAGACAAGGATTTTGTGCAGGACAGTGTCAAGTGCTTTGCATACGTCCAGGTAGATGACGTCTGTTGCTATTCCCTTATCCACCAATGCTGTAATCCCGTCATAGAAGGCCACTGTAGAAGGTCAGGTCATCTGTCCTGAAAGAGGAGAGAGCTTATAAATGGAGGCTACTGAGATTCTTCTTCTTCTTCTTCATCATCATCTCCTCCTCCTCCTCCTCCTCCTCCTCCTCCTCCTCCTCCTCCTCCTCCTCCTCCTCCTCCTCCTCCTCCTCCTCCTCCTCCTCCTCCTCCTCTTCCTCCTCCTCCTCCTCCTCCTCCTCCTCCTTCTCCTTCTCCTTCTCCTTCTCCTTCTCCTTCTCCTTTTCCTTCTCCTTCTCCTTCTCCTTCTCCTTCTCCTTCTCCTTCTCCTTCTCCTTCTCCTTCTCCTTCTCCTTCTCCTTCTCCTTCTCCTTCTCCTTCTCCTTCTCCTTCTCCTTCTCCTTCTCCTTTTCTTCTTCTTCTTCTCCTCCTCCTCCTCCTCCTCACTCTCCGCCACCCCCCATCTCCTTGGCAGGTATTTCTAAATGTTCTGAACACTGCATTTGGGTTTCCATTGTAGCAGCTGATAGTCCATGTGACAGTTCTACTCTGTGCCATTAATGGTTAGCACAGCCCAGTCTGCTGGATGGGAAAATAGGCATAGGTGATGTGGAAGGATACATCAATTTTAGGGGCACCTAAAAGTCATCCCTGTCAAGAACAGACAGTGAAGATTAGATTTCTTGTCCTACCTACTGGTTATTTATCACAGACCTTAATCTGACACTTTCCATTAATATGAAAGTAATGGTGTTACAATAATATATAAAATTTAATCCTATGTAGCAAATTAAATTATTGCACCTGAATTAATATTGTCTTTGTTAAATTATTACCACTTTTTATGTACATAAGAAGTCAGTCTAAAAATTGGGATTTGAGAACTTGACCTATTACACCAAGGCAATGTTCAAGTCTTAAACATTCATATTAAGACAGTATGTTCCTTAGGTCTAAAAATAACCCACCTTTTTCCAGGTAGCTACTAACCCCCTCTTATTTCTTAGAATTTATTTTTCCCCCTACTGTTACCACAAAGCCGCCCACCTGTTTCTAACTGTACTCCTCTCTACAAGTGGTGATGCCAAACACAATTGATTTTCTCCCTCCTTTATGTAAGAACATGCATTTTCATTCCTACATAATCTGAATTTGCTATGTATACACATTATTATGAATCATCTATGCAGAAATAAAGACAGGCAAATATCATCGCCTTAACCTTTCTTTAAACCAAGAAAAAAAAAAAAAAACTAAAATGAGGAGGAGGGTGTATGTACATGTGTGACAAATTTAAACTTTCCCAAAGGGTGAAGAAACTCTCAAAAATACTAAATAAATTTCCTTTGCTCTTCAGGTTTTCATTATTTTTGATCAAAAGCAAAGTTAGTTGTGATTGTTATCAATTATTCAGCCTGGAGAAAAGAAGGCTCCTGGGAGACCTTATTGCAGGTTTTCAATGTATAAAAGGGGTTTATAAGAAAGACGGAGAGAGACTTTTCACCAAGACCTGTAGTGACAGGACAAGGGGCAACAGTTTTAAACTGAAAAAGAGTAGGTTTAGAGTGGACGTAGGGAAGTACTTCTTTATTCTGAGGGTGCTGAAGCACTGGCCCAGGTTGCCCAGAGAAGCTGTGGCTGCCCCATCCCTGGAGGTGTTCAAGGCCAGGTTGGATGGGGCTTGGAGCAACCTGGTCTGGTGGGAGGTGTCCCTGTGCATGGCAGAGGGGTTAGAATGAGATGATCTTCAAGGTCCATTCCAACACAAACCATTCTATGATTTTAGATTTCTCTGGCTCATTTTTTTCATAAGAAAGAAAGAAAACAGAAGAAAAAAAAAAAGAATGATATTTTATGTGGCTTTTTGCTGCTTTTAAATGATATAGCACAATGTTTCTTTCTTCTTTCTCTGTCTCTTTATTTCTGTATTTCTCTCGTATGAATTCCATGTTTTCCCTCTGGTTCTATATAAGATGAATTATACACATCCCTTGTACTTTGTTACTGGCACCGGATACAGTTATCCTTAAAACACCTGATTTCATTACAACTGCTTAGAAAGCAACTATTTATCCCAATATTTTTTTCTTTGACATAATTCTAAGTTTAAGCTAAAAATATTCTTTAACAATTCAAAAAGGGAAGCAACTCAATGGACAAACAGCTTAACTTCTCAATTGGAAAGTATCATCTTAAAGTGTAAAGACCAAGATTAAAAATCTATTTTTTACAAAGATTTAAGTTTCGGTTTTATTCTTGAATTCTAAAGCTGATACAAATTGGTCATTGCAACTATCTCATACAAGTTTGCTTCTAAAATGGTACATTATTTTCAGGTACAAATATTTTCACTTTTACACAGAGGTGAAGAAACATTTACCCATCTAAAACATGGAGGATACTTTCACTTCATATTTCACAGCCTAACAAACACATTGTGTTTTTTGCTTGTATCTTCATTTCCTATTTAGCACATCAACCAAAACCGGTATCCAGTGTCATTAGAGGGAGGCCACAATAAAAAATTCTGAGTCATAACTCAACCCTTTCCACCCTCAAAGCAGTTTGTGAACAATCGGAATGACAATCTTGTGAAGCAAAGCAGCATAACAATTCCAGAGTTAAAGTGGCTTAACTGAGGAAAACAGATTTGAAGGCTGTCACACAAGCACAGGCATTTCCAAAGACATGTTAACCTATTTTGGACAATTTTTTCTTGGACTGGGAGGAACTGTACTCTGGAGGTGCCTGTCTCATGCCAAGAGGGGTCATGGATGGGTAACGTAGGCTGCTTTCAGGCAGCTGGAGTTCAGAGGGATGAACATAGACCCCAGTGACTCATTAACAGAGCTGGGGTTATGTTGCCATTAATAACATCTGCCTTAGATGCTAGAAGTTGCTTTAAATAAGAATGAGTAATTTTAAAACATGGTGAGCCTACTGCATGTTTCGGAGCAAACAAGTGCTCGAGAGTAGGGGAGAAGGTCCAAAGAGGGAGTTTAGTTTAGCAGACATATGCACAGAGAACGAATTAATTCTTTTAGTGTCTTAGTCTCAGGTGGGGTGGAGAGAAGAAAGCTTCATCCTTTCCTTGGAAAAACAATAAATGCCAAATTGTCATGAAACTTTCCCTTTCACGGGTGTGCTTGAATGAGTTCAACTTTCATTCACTGTTCAGGCTTTGAAGGTTTGGCATTCTGAATGATTTTGAAACTATCTGGGACAGGTTCAGCAGTGCTGATCTGAACAGAGCAACAAGTGTGAAGCGGTGGCCTGCGAGCCACCCCCAGACATTACACAGCATGAAAGTGACTCAGACCTTCAGAAATGTCTTCATTCACCAAAGCAGTGGGTATGCAGAACTCTGCTATGTAACTTAAGTCTGGGTAGAAAGCGAAAAATTCTAGTGACTCTGTTTTTCACTGAAATACTTGTTTTCTTATGTTATTCTACAACCCGCGCCCTATTCCCTAATAATTCTGTGAGTCTAAACCCCATTGAGATGTAACCTATAAAAGCACGAGTGCTTGATCACGCTCCAATTCATAATCAATGGAGCTCCAATTCATAATCAATGGAGTAACTTAGTTGGCTGTAACGAATCTGTATTAACGTCTAAGGAATTCAACATCGTCTGGATGAAACTCATCACTGTTTGTCCTAGGCAAGAATTAAAAAGATTATTTATAATTGTTACCAAAAGAATATAGTTCTCTTTTGGATAGGCAATAGAATTCTTTCCATCTCTATGTGCGAGAAAATCTGTTGTGTGTGGGACTTAATAACTGTGGGAACACAGAGGTTTGCTATGAAAAAATGTACCACGTCTCTGTCATAAAGCAATATTCCACATCTAAATATATATAAAAAATAAAATCTTAAACACTGCAATAATAATTCACCTAATTACTTGAAAAATGGAGTATGTAGGAGAGGAAGAAAGAAATACCTAAAACAGTTTTCTGTTAAAAAATGCAGGTAAATTGATTTGAAAGTAATTGCAAATCCAGGCCAACTGTAGGGGATTCTTCTAACCAGGCGGAAACAGGATTATTTTTATTCCTCACCAGTATGGTTTGGTTTGTGTTTTCCATAATGAATTCTGTTTTTTTTTTCAGACAACGTTCAAAAGGAACATCCACGACAGAAATAAGGAGATGGTATCTGATTTACAAACTGTGAGTAAAGTACTTCGATCTGCAACATGATGTTCAAAACCAAATTGTTTTATGCCGGTTTTAAGTCATAGAATCAAAGAATACCGGGTTGGAAGTGACCTCAGGGATCATCTGGTCCAATCTTTCTCAGCAAAAGTACGGTCTAGACAAGATGGCTCAGCACCTTGTCCAGCTGAATCTTAAAAGTGTCCAATGATGGGGAACCCACCACTACCCTGAGGAGATTATTCCAATGGCTGATTGTTCTCATTCTGAAAAATTTTCCTCTTGTGTCCAGTTGGAATATCCCCAGTAGTAACTTGTACCAATAAATAAAGGATTTAACCTAAAGCCTTCCACATTTTAAGAAGATGCCATAGCCATCATACTATATAGTCTGCTGTCACAGTTTCTGTCCTGTATAACCTGCCCCCGCCTTTGACTAAAACTTACATTGTTGCGGTCAGTTTGGTACCTTTTTTCCACTTCCTTTGGCTTAGTTATATTTAAAGATGATACAGAAAATGGAACAGTTTTATCACAAGCACACAAAAGTCCTCACCTCTGCCTTCACAGGCTTTCTGAAAACCTGTAGTCTGGGTTCTTGTCCTGAATCAGCAGAACTTGAACTCAGATCCATCGTACTGCAAGTCAATGAGGTGCCAGAGGCTGGAGAACAAAGTTCTCGTTGAGGTCCTGTTTGAAGCTCTTTCATACAGTTATTACAGTGTTAAAAATATACTATGTACATCCAAGAACATAAGGTTTCATCACTGCGAGGGAATGCAAAGCTATTTAGAATATAATAGAATATTTGATTAGTTTGTTCATGGTTTACCTGCACAATAATGGCCATAGTGAAGGTACCACATGGTTTAATCTGGGCAGCAGGGACAAAAGGGTTTGACATACAAGGACACAGTGAGAAGCGGAAAAGGTTTGTTCTTGAGCTATTTTATTTTATCTTTGTTGCCCAGCAGAACTGGATTTTCTTACTTGTTTCTATTTTGCAGTGGAAAATTTAGAACTTGAAAGTTTCATTGGAGTATTCATTTAAAGGAGATGTGTGAGCAGGTCCATCTCTGGTCAAACTGGGGTCTTCTCACTGGATTGATTTCTGCCTACAGGGAGAGAGCAGTAAGACAACAGTACCTCACCTAAGATGAGAGCACAACACCACCTGGCAAATAAATCTGATCAGAAATATTTGACCTCAAAGGCATATTTCTATGTTTTTTCCTGATCTTGTCACTCATCCTAAGCCTTCAGCATCTAGTGTGACTTTTATGATACTCCCATTATTCACTAGTTCCTGAACATCATATATAACCTAGGACGGCTTCTTTGGAGTTACATCTGTTCTTTGATGAATCATAACTGTAGCTAAACATTTGGGGGAAAAAAAGAAAAAAAAAAAAGGATAATATATCTAGGATCAAGGGCATGTGACTGTGCAAACCCACCAGGGCTCTAAGAAAAGTTGTTGATGTTGTTTTATAAGGAAATCTGCTTCCATTGGCCTAAATCAGATCCACTCCCTTGCAGAGCTGCAAGCTGGGCATCTGAAACTTGTTAACAACAGCTGTTATTGGGTTGCTGTTTGCCTTTTTATTTTTCTAAGTGGAATCTTTAGGTCATAGCCTGTTGTTTTTAGCAATCATTTCAGAAAGTTTTATGTATGAATGTATAGGTAGGTCTGGGCTGGAGCTTAAATTTGAAAGAGAAACTGTTTCTGTTGTTATAGTATATAGCTCATCGGGAGTGATGTCTGACCCTACAGCATCGTAAGGACCAATGTTTTGGCAAAGAACTGCAGACTCATGCTGGGCTCGACTGCAGAAACCTACCTCCAATGCCAACTATACTTGTCTCCAAAAGCTAAACTCAAATGACTCATCAGACATACTAGACGAAGTAGAGAATATTTTGAATGTGTATTGCACATGCAAAAAATATTATTAAAAATCTATCCTGTTTGTTTATTTACAATCTTAGCTTGTGTGTGTGCACATATAGTAGTAATAGGGCATCCTAGTATAAGAATTCAGAAGTAATCCTGAGGAGCTGAGCCTTTACTCGATTTTGATGTGGGAATTAATCCCAAGGGAAGGGATCTTGTTTCTCTTTCTGACATACCAGATCTATCTCCTGTCAGGAGCAGGAACATGAATTTAGATGGCCCTCAGATCTGAGCCAGTCCTGCAAAATGATGTTCTTCCTAGGATCATGTTTCCATCCTCTCCAGGCTATTGGGTATTCTGCATTTCCATAGATTTCAGAGGTCACTTACAATTTACCTAAGTCACCCAAGAGACAAAC
The DNA here is from genome assembly GCF_965231255.1 of Vanellus vanellus. Lineage (NCBI taxonomy): Eukaryota > Metazoa > Chordata > Aves > Charadriiformes > Charadriidae > Vanellus > Vanellus vanellus. The sequence goes on from NC_138905.1 coordinate 5,805,037, forward strand.
AAAGCATTGAATGTTTTTCTCTTACCCTGTGAAGAAGAGCCATAATGTTATTGTTTCTTTGCTTTAAATGAGGAAAATTTTACTGGATACATCTAGCGAGGGACTAGGAACCAAGTACGGAAGTGCCCAAAATTCAGCATAGACTGGTAAATCCAGCTGGGGTCCTGAATCACTATAGTAGGCTAATAAGGTGCACTGTAGAGAGAAATAAGCTTTACCTCTCTATGAGATTTACTGTCTCAGGCACAGGCGCAGATATGACAGAACCGTGCAGAGACCTGACCTGGCTGGGTAGTGCTTTCCCCGCTCCCGTTCTGAGACAAGCTTGGGAAGAAAAAGTAGGCGTCTTTGCAACATGCTGTCTGTTGAGGAGAGGCTGATTTTACAGAGCCAAAGGTATGTTCCACTTCTGTCTCCGACTTTCTTTCTTTCTTTCTTTTTTCAGAATTTTTATTAGAATTAAGAAGACCAAACCAAGCTCTTCAAATACCAGCTCCATGAGATCCCCTTGTGCTTTCTGGCCATGAAGAATCGCCGTTTTCCACCTTAAGCCTTAATTCAAAGTATCCCAGCAACTTCCTTATAATTCTCTAGGGAAGCTCAATGAGGCAGAATGGCTCTGAAACAGACAAGAACCTTTCCAATCACTGTCCAGATTAAACCACTTTTCAAATCAGAAGCCAGAAGCTGATGAAAGGTCTGGTTTTTGCTTATTGATATTTTCACAGAAATAAGTTCATCACCAAATTTTACTTGCTCTGTATTTCTCCTTAGTTGTTTCAACAGGTTTCAAAGGTCTCAGGCAAGATAAGAGTCACTTCTTCATTAGGTGTTTTGCAGAAGAGGCTAATCTCATGGGACAGTCTTAAAATAGCTGAGGTTTGAAAGTCTGCCTTAATCAGTTATTATCCCAGTGGCTGATGATGCCAAAAGGTAAACAAGGCACAAATGACATGATTCTGGGACCACTGTTTGATAGCACAAAGGAATAAAATCATAGAATCGTAGAATCATTTAGGTTGGAAAAGACTCTTCAGATCATTGAGTCCAGCCATAAACCTAACACTGCCAAGTCCACCACTAAACCATGTTCCTCAGCACTACATCTACCCATCTTTTAAATACCTCCAGCGATGGCAACTCAACCATTTCCCTGGGCAGCCTGTTCCAATGCTTGGTAACCATTTCAATGAAGAAATATTTCCTAATATCCAATCTAAAGCTCCTCTGGTGCAACTTGAGGCCATTTCCTCTTGTCCTATCGCCTGTTACTTGGGAGAAGGGACGAACTTCCACCTTGCTACAACCTCCTTTCCGGTAGTTGTAGAGACTGATAAGGTCTCCCCTCAGCCCTCCAGGCTAAACACCCCCAGTTCCCTCAGCTGCTCCTCATCAGCCTTGTTCTCCAGACCCCTCACCAGCTTTGTTGCTCCTCTTCGGATGCGCTCCAGCACCTCAATGTCTTTCCTGTAGTGAGGGGCCCAAAACTGAACACAGTGTGGTCTCACCAGAATGGGTTGAATCTTGGGCTTCATTTCCTTGTTTCACAATATGAAAAAATTCTCTACTTAAAGACATGTCTTCAAAGGCACTCAAATACAAAAGAGTATTGGCATCTCACGCGTGGTGTAAGACTCCCTCACCTCTACAACAACCCCAAGTACAAGAGCAAATTAATAACAAGATTTTATCTTGATATGTCCCTATTGGCACTTCCTTCTTTTTTTAACTCTTTGACAAATTTTAATCAGATTTTAACTTAGAATTCTTTTCTCACTTATTTTCAAATTGGAATTCAACCTTTCAACTTGCATTGCATTAAACATAAAATATGTTTTTATCAATAAGAAAGGCATCTAAAAAGGTTTGGCTGAAGATTTTCATTAAATAATTTAGAATGTTGAAAGAACATATGAAAACATCACCAACTGTAAAAACCAAGCAGAAAGAATAAAATTAATCTTTTCAAAATTTTGTAGATTAGAAACAATTAACAATGAAATATTGCTGTTCTCAAAACCATCTTTTTATTTTCCATAAAATGATATTAGGTCATGGAAAGAACTGCAACAGAGTACCATGCCTTTGTCTCACTGAGACCTTGGAAGGACCTAAAGTTTGGATATGAAACAGCTGGAGGAAGGAGATTTTGCTGTTACATAAATGCTTCTGATGTTTCTTAATGATCCTAAAGTAACACAGTCCCTCTACTACTATTTCCTCCCTCCTATCAAGTCATTCCTCCAGGACTTTCTGCATGAATCTAGTACTCTTACAGTCTCTCTAGTAACAACCCTCCAGGCTATTTAAATACAGAGTCTTTGCCTTTTCTTTAGGGTTTTTGGAAAAGATCAGCTTAAAATTTATACAGATATGTTCCCAATTTGAAGCTAATGTGTATCACACAGCTCAGTCTCCGGGTGATTTTTCTTAAGCTTTTTCTTTGCATGTGATCATAGAATCGTTGAATCATAGAATGGTTTAGGTTGGAAAGGACCTTGAAGATCATCGAGTTCCAACCCAGGGACACCTCCCACTAGACCAGGTTGCCCAAGGCCACGTCCAGCCTGGCCTTGAACACCTCCAGGGATGGGGCCTCAACAACCTCTCTGGGCAACCTGCGCCAGTGCCTCACCACCCTCACAGTGAAAAACTTCTTCCTAATGTTCAATCTGAACCTGCCCTCTTCCAGTTTAAAGCCATTCCCCCTCGTCCTATCACTATGTGCCCAAGTAAAGTCCCTCCTCAGCTCTCCTGTAGGCCCCCTTTAGGTACTGGAAGGCCTCAATAAGATCTCCCCGGAGCCTTCTCTTCTCCAGGCTGAACAGCCCCAACTCTTTCAGCCTCTCCTCATAGGAGAGGTGCTCCAGCCCTCGGATCATCTTCGTGGCTCTCCTCTGGACTTGCTCCAGCAGGTCCATGTCCTTCTTATGTTGGGGACTCCAGAGCTGGATGCAGTACTGCAGGTGGGGTCTCATGAGAGTGGAGTAGAGGGGCAGAATCACCTCCTTTGACTTGCTGGCCACAATGATGATGATCACCACAACAACGATGCTCAGACACTGATTTTTAGAAGAAAGTGAATAATGCATATTGGCAAAGTGAACTTTGTATTTTTCATTTGAGCAACAGCAAAATTCATGCAGCACTTGACATGAAATAAATGAATAATTTGTTTCAGCACAGCATCATTACCATGATCAATATTTGTTTTGACTGAGGATTTCAGGTCTGGCTTCAAATCAACTCTACTAGCCATTATCATTTTGAGAGCTGAAAACCAACTCCTTACATGCCATTTCTATCCCTTCAGAGGTGCATTAAGTTATTATTTATTTATTTCTGACACTGAAAGATTGCCAACGAGGTCAGGTAAGGCATAAGGCTTTTATTTAGTCAGGCAAAATGAAAACACGCTTTTTCCTGCATGATTTGCAACCCCAAATCTGTAAAACAAAGGTCATTATCAAGTTACTTAGTAATGATTCTATTATTTATCAAAAATTGTCGTAACAGATTTTCAGAACTATTCAGACCTTATATCGTACTTATAGATTATTAGTCTTATAAACACATGAAATTGATAATGATGTATCTTTGCACAATGATGACATACATTGTCTTTGTCACATAGCAGGCCATCATAAAGAAGTTTACTAGGGACCAAAGTATGTCTGATACATTTAAAACTGAAAAAGCCCAAACCAACCAACCAAAAAAAAAACCAACCTGAAAATTTATCCATGTATTTAATATCATAACTTAAAAGAAAACAGTCTTATAAAATGGCGTCTTGGTCAAATACATACATTAGAATATAGTACACAAAGACAAAATATTTACAACTCCACCATGAAACTTTCAAGTATTTTTCAAGAGTCCTTTCCTGCGTTCTTTTCAGTGAAACCGAGCTGAAGGGAATTAAGAGCATGGAGATGTGTGAATTCATCTGGGGTTTCTCTCACTGTTACTGCTGCAGAATGAGGAACAAAACCAGTTGCCACCAGGGGAAAGAGGGGGGGAAATTGTGCTGGTGTAATTAACTCCTTGCATGTTAGCAGTGGGGTTTAGAACCTGAGACATGCAAGAGCACATGAGCAAGTTTTTGTCTCTTCTTCAGATAACACTGAAGGTTTGGTCCTGGAAGGTGCTGACTAATCTGGCAATGACCCAGCAAAGCACTTACATGTGTGTTTTAAGCCAATACAGGATCAGAATTAGACCGCTCAACGTCTTGTGGGATCAAACCCTAAGTCTTGGGACTAGAAGCCATAAAACACTTAGGCTGCCCATTCATTAGAGGAAACCAAATCACACACTCTCGAAGGAATTATTTCACTGTCCAGTTAACATGAAGGATTGACCACAGGGCTTGAGCAGCAGACTTACTCCCACAGTGAACTATAGAGTTTTGTGATTTCTGCACTCATGTTAATACATCCCAGGCACATCCTGGCAGTCCCCGGGCTGAGCCATTTTCATCTTGTGGATCACAAAAGAGTTGACTTGTCCTTTGCAAGGAACTGTAGAACTAGCATTGAAGAGTCATCATTACTCACACGATAGGATACCTCTTGACTACACAGAAATCAGGTTCTTTGTACCGAGAACATAACACTAGCAACTCCAAACCTGTGTTAGCTTTGGTTGGGTTTTTTTTCTTTGTTTTATTCTTTGTTTCTTTGGACAGTTGCCTAGGTAACAGGCCAGGCTAACTGCAGTGAAAGTGGTGGTCGTGGACATTTCAGTGAAGTTCATTTTTCTGAGGTTGCCCATGTCTCAGGTCAAAACCCTGCTGGCTTCTTTACAGAAGGAGGCTATCAGACTCAGGTATGTTCCCTCAGGTTATTGAAAAGTGAGACCACCATTTCAGAGGTCTTTGCATGGCATCTAAATAAATTGCATATATGGTTGTATCAACATTTTACACTATTGTGAGCCAAATCACTTTAATGTAAGATTAGCTCCTGATTCTTAGTATACTAAACCTTTAATAGACTTACAATTTTGAAATTGAAAAGATCAAAGCAATCATAAGCAGTGTGTATAATACATAGTTTGGAAAGACTGGAATCTTTCTAGTATATATTTTTCTTTATTTGTTAATCTGCAGGGAAGGAGCAACATTCTGTAATAACAGAGGGAAACAGGATTTAGCTACACAATATGGCATTCATAAGTCAGTTCCAGCCTATTCCCTCCCCTTTCTTTTCAGACACTCATAACTTTCTCAAAATAAATTTGAGGGGCTGGAACTATCCATGCTTGGATTCAACTGAAAGGTAAATGTTTGGATTTTTATATTGTTTTTTTTTTTTTTAAGTTAAGATGATTGAGTGTGAATTATTCAAGAGTGAACTTAACACACTTTTTCTTGTATGTTTCAATTAAAAATGTAATTAGGACAAATAAAAAGTGATTAACGATCAAAACTTGAAACACAGACCTGTGAACATGCCTAGGTGCATTTATATTAGGGAGTAGTCCTATTTCTTTTGAAGGCTTCAAGTGGCTGCAGTTGCATGCAGAAAGTTGAGTATGGGCTCAGCTGTTTTAAAATTGGGGAGCATTCTTTCCTTTTTATGTAGCAACCTAATTATTGGCCAAAATGTGTAGGGAAATGCTTAAGGAATATGAAAAGCGTAGGTATTTTTCCTAGACAATTTTATTAAAATGTATGCAAAATAATTTTTATTTCTTTTTTTATTTTTTCTTTTTTCTTTACAGTGGTTCTTTTATTAACTTAATCTCAGTTTAATCTATATCTTGCCAAATTTAAGCAGCTGGAAGATTGGAACTGCTGAAACAATTTTCCTCAAGTCTCAATGAGATCTACAAAAGAAATCAAGGTTGAAGGAAACCAGACGACTAGGTCTAAAGTCATACATGCCTGAACTCAGCATTTGCATCCAGTTTAGGAGAAACTTAACAACTGCGTCCTAAACGTTTCAATATTTTCTATGGTCTGCGATAGCTTAATGTGACAGCAATTTGAATAGGAAGCATGACAGGAATTTGTAAAAGGTGTTACTGTTCATATTATTCTTGTTGTTGTATTAGCTGACAAAAAATAGCGAGCAGTAAAAAGGGAAACTGAATTTTGAGGGGGAGTTAATTCTGAAAATTCAGCTTGAAATCTCTAGCTTCTCAGTGCTTGATATTTCAACTTTTTTCCTTTTTTTTTTTTTTTTAAGAATTACTAATAAGCTTTTTTTTATGTCTAGTAAATCAGTATGAAACTACTGCCTTCTATGATTTTGTGCAAAACCAGAAGGAGAGGAATATATCTATTTTGCACTGGAGGCAGATATGCTGATCAAAATTTTTAACATCAGCAATTTTCATAAACCATAGGTCAGATAACAGCAGCTCATTACAATGCATTCTTTCGGTGTATGAAAGAAATCCTTGTGTACCTTAAAGCATGTCAATGTTTATGATTTACAGAGTATCAGATTTCAATCTTAAGTCCCATATTTGAATGCCACAACTTATATTCATATAATCTACCCATTTTTATCAGCTTCAACCAGTGAATTAGCATACTGGCAAAGTCCAAAGTTTTATCCCCGCCTTTTTTTTTTTTTTTAACATATATCCAAGTGAGTTTCAGGATCCAGCCTACAAATTCTGATTGACTTGGCATAATGACAGATTCTGATTATTTTATTTTTTTCCTCTCTCCATGTCACAGAATCTGTTTTTCATGACTTGTCAAGCAGCCTCTGATTAATTGGCCTGGCGGTACACGGGGCAGAATCCAGTCTTTTTCTTTTACGTTTCCCAGAATGTGTTTGACAATTCACTGTGCACACTCCAGTACCCTGGCACTGCTCGCTGGCAGAGCCCAGTGTGCTGCTCCTCAACCATGGCTAGTGACTCGCGCTCAGCTCGATTCTGCCGCGAACATTTCTAACCAGTGTGTAAGCCCCCTGCTTGTTAAGGGCTCTGCAAAATGTTTTCCTATTAACCATTTTGATGTCGCCTCGTTTGCCTAACAGAGGATGCACCCTGGAAATGAAAAGGCAACCCAGTAGATTATCAGTATTTAACACAAGGCTGCCACATACTGCTGCACTTGCGGTCAACAGCGATGAAGGTAGTGATTTTGACAGAAAAGCTAGCGTTATTGAAATAACATTGCCACGTGACTGCGTGCATGACTTCAAAGAACAGCGAATTTAGAGAGATGGAAAAGACCTGTTTTGTCTGTTTATCTCTTTTCCTTTTTTTTTTTTCCCCCTGAATGCATTACAGTCATTAGACAGGAAAAATAGCGGATGGTAAACTTGATGGTACCCTAGATTTCAGTCAACTGTATAAAGCTGTAGTTTACGAAGTCTTCTCTATTTGTGAACATCTGTACATGCAATGAATTGTCCTTTTCTTTCCCCCACCTGACTTTTTGGGGCTCCTCCTGGCTCTTTAAATTAGTCAGTGAAGTTGATGTGTCCAATAAGGGTCAAAAGAATCTATCAGATTCTTTAATTGCTCATCATTGCTTATTAAAAGCAATGGGTAAAGTATCTCAGATCCTTTCAAAATGGAAGAACTTTTAAAATGGGGCCTTTGTATATATGTTATTAACCCAACATGGGTGCGTGTCCCAACCCCGGCAGAATTCAGAAAATCTCTCCCTGAATATCCATGCTCCATTATTATTTATGGATTATGTTCTGCACATGTGCAGGAAAATCAGCCATTAAGGCCTGCACAGAAATTTATGACTTCTCCTCAACGATATTGCTATTTCCCGCTATTTTTCACTTCAGCTGAAAAGTGCCACTCACACACAGTGCCTTTCAGAATTTGGCCCATGTTTGTTGAAAAAACAAAAGATCACAAGATCTTCATCTTTTATCAGTTTTGCTAAAATTAACCCAAAGTTTGTATGGAGCATCCTGATCCTGAAATAAGAAAAGCACAGAGGTTTACAGTGATGCCTGCACCCAAACTCTTGGTTTTCCTGAGCCTGTTGCTGTACTAAACTGCAATCTCACGCAGACATTCAGGACAGACCCATTTTGCAGATGGTTGTGGGTTCATTGGAGGATGTGACCAACTGATGATCTATTGCTGGGATCACCCACCGCTGTGTAGTGTTTACTATTTCACCTCAGACTCCTCAGCTCTTCTTCACCAGGCCAGGATAAACAGTAGTGACCTCTCTTGTTAAATTTCTCAGTTTTCCAGGCGGATTTCAGCTACAATTGAACAACAATGGCATGTTTGAGAGATATGAAGAGCAATCTTCAGGGCTAGTTGACCTCAGTAGTATGATACCACTTCTTCCTACTTTTCTTGATATTTTGTCACTGAGACTGAAAACAGTCCAGAAATTAGTATTCACTGACTCCACACATGAATGAACTCAATTCTAATTTATGCCAGAATGTAGCAATTCAAATAAATTTTTGAGTCAGTGTACATCAAAAAAGGACTAGAAAAAAACAAACTGCCCCCAGGATTTGACTCATGGTCTTCTGTCCAGGATCACCAATCCCTCAGAGTTTCAGGGAATCACTATTATTCACAGAATCATAGTATCGTAGAATCATAGAACGGTTTGGGTTGGAAGTGAGTATTTGAAGGCTATAATCAGATATTCATTGACCTGGATCACTCTTGCAATGGCATTTTCCAGTGAAAGCAAAAGGTTTGATATTAGTGTACTCATTTTCTTTATTTTTCTTTTTAGCTCAGGCTGTCTTAGAAGTTTCCTGTGCTTTGTACTGTGGGTTATATTTGTGCCATCTCAAGAAAACTTGGCACAGAGTACTACAGAAAATGGGTTGTAGACACCATTGCTGGTGTTAGCCAGCGTAGCCTGGTGTAAGGAAGGCCGTTTTAAGTGTAGTCGAGCCAATGGCATAACCCATAAATCCATCCTACTACCCAAAAAGGAACATAACATTAGATGAGTGAAGCTTTGAAGTGAAAGGTGAGCAAACCTACTGTACTGATGTATGATCTTAAACCTATTTCCCCTTCCTGCCATGAACGAGTGCTCTGAAGTGCATCCGCTTCATTTCCCCAGTCTTTGCTCACCGCACAACAACTGTTTCTCTGTTTCGCCCTGCAAAAACAAACGTGTTTCCTCATTAAAAAAGAGATGGAGCAGGAAGGATTTGTCTACCAAAATTCATTTAGCTCTCTGAATTTTTACATACAAGGGGTGGTTCACAGCAGCACGCCTCCTGGGCATGGGTCTTTCCAGATGAGGGACGTCACCCCCCAGGGTGATTCAGGCCTCCTACCATGAGTCAGTCTCTGTAGGAGCTTATCTTTCCCCATTGACTACAGGGGAAGCCACCAGCAACCAGGATCCTGATCAAGGTGACTCTGTGACTGCCAAAACCCAAGCGAGCTGAATCGCAGCCTGAGGGTTTACTAAGTATGAACACGGCGCTGCTTTTTAGGATTCAGCGTTGCATACTCTCACTCAGCCAGGCTGAACCAGGGCTGAATGCAGAGTTCATTTTTCTGACATCCGGGGACATTACTCATGTCCCTAGACATGAAATATGGAAAAAAAAAAAACAACCAAAAACAAAACAAACAAGCAGGAAAGGCTCCCCCCTTCCCAAACAGGCTAAAACCTCAATCCCATGCTGTGCGGGACCTCTTTTGAAATGTAATTTGCCGAATGAGATTTTGATAAATGATGATTCTACCGTGCAAGGCAATAATAGTCCACATCATTGTTTTTAAATTCTTTACAGTCTCCTTGCTCTAGTGCTGCAGAATGCAGCGTTTCAGGGAAATATACTGTGTCTTCTTTAAAGCAGGAGGGCTTGACAGTTATTTTGAGGACGGATATCATAGTATGAATTGTATAAGCATGTACCGAAGCATTTAAAACTAGCAGGATCTGAGTATAACTTTGCAAAGTTAAATTACTGTAATGTCAGAAGGATAAGAAATGTGTTCAGTGTTATGAAATGAACAGATATCCTTGTGCCGTATTCAGTCCTTATCATTTAATGGCATATAACAATGTTTTGCTGTTAGACAAGCAATCAAATTTTTTTAATGTAAATAACCTTGTCTTAAATCTATTCCACTCTGATCACTGCGTGACTGTAAAAAAACCACACTGCAGCATCACTTACAAATGGTTTTCAGTCTAGTGGAATAGATGTCAGTTGTGGGTGTCTTTCAGAAGCCGGAGGTTTTAATCTAAGCAAAGGAGATCAATGCACAGCACAGGAAGGAAAACACATTGCAAGAGTCTTTGAGAAGTTTTAGGCTTCTCTTCCCCTCCCAGCCCTTTCACTCCCCTGTGATATTAAACACAAACTGTTGCCCTTGGCAGCGCTGTTTGTAAGTTGCAGAGGAATTCTTCACATTGAGGCAAGAATTAAAGCAGAACGAAGTAGCAGAGTTGCTTGAGGGCTTCCTCCAAAGCTCCCTGAAACCCATGTAAAGGCTCCTGGAGGGTTGGTTTTTTTTTTTTTTCAGCAAGCCCTCGATCTGTCCTCAACACCCCCACTGAGCAGTCTTCAGATTCCTTCTGCTGTTTGCTTTTTCTAGCTGTTCTTCTTCACTTCTGTGGTCAAGAGAGTTGGGTTAAAGAGCTATAGAAATCACGTGTCCTGAGGCTATGTCTGTACCACAGAAACTGAAGGTTTTGCTTTATCCCAAAACAGAGCAGTTCTCTGACATAAGAAAGTATCACAGTGCTTAGTAAGAGAAGCTGGAGTCTAGTTTGGTATGCCACTGCAATACAGGTGACTATGTCGGCATTTCTCAGTGCATGTGAGAACAGATTTCAATCCCTGGTGTCTCCCGGACACAGTGATTTGGGTTTATTGGGATAATACTGAGAAGCTTTCTAGAAATCAGCATCTCAAAATGAAAAATCATGGAGAGGCTCAGAGAGATCGCAGCCTAAATTGACAAAGCAGATGAAGGATGGAAGGGGAAATAGAGGCAGAAGGAGATGAAATAACCACATTAGAATCATAGAATGGTTGGAGTTGGAAGGGATCCTGAAGATCCCTGCCATGGGCAGGGACATCTTCCACTAGACCAGGTTGCACAAAGCCCCACCCAACCCGGCCTTATACCTACCAAGGTTGTAGGTACCTTCTACCTACCTTGTACCTTGCAAGGTAGGTTCATAGAAGATGTGGAACTGGAATTCAGATCTCTCAGCTGCCACTGTGTTCATGCAACACTCCCCAGCTGCAAGCTGACACCTCCACTGCTAAATGCAAGGCTGGGATGGAAAGCACAAAATGCTAAACAACGTCGTGCATGGTGCTTGGACTGTAACGTTGACCATGGACCATGACAACCAGGGTTACTCTCTACTACTAGGTCTTGGCTCTACGACTCTACCTGACCATGGTCAAATCTACTGCTGTGTTACAACAATAGGTTAGGACCGTCCTTCGTGGCAGCTCTGGATGAGCAGCCATACTCCTGAAACCCATCAGCTATAGCAAGTCATTCAGAAAAACCCCAAGATCCCATAAGGTATCAGTTCTGCTAGTAAAGAATCATCTTTTCTTACAAGAAACTGTTGAAGATAAGGTGTTTTCTGTGGAAGGCTTTCATGACAATCCCCAAAGGAGATTGACTGAATGGATCGATTTTCTTTAAAATGAAAATAACTCCTCTCCAAATGTCAATGATCGCTTGCTTGACTTCATGTTCCCTAATTATAATTTTACAGTTTCAAATCCTTTGAAGCTCCATTTTTTCCCCTCTTTGGTGCTAAGGTGGGGAACATTTCGACAGACTGTTAGTTTTCTAAGAACAAGTGTCAGTTCTGCTTTTTTGATTTGTTTTGTTTTGTTTCAAGTTTGGTTATGAAGCGATTCATAACTATACTAACACCCACAGACAGTATGTCTAAAAATGATTTAAACAAAATGTATTGCATTTTGCACCTTTTTTCCATTGTTCTTAAGAACTGCATTTGTTCTCACTAAGTCTTAACAACGATCAGATTGAGCTGGAACTTGGGTAAGAGAGGTGATAAGTTTGCAGATAATAATGCATCTCATCAGTCATGAATTGCACAAATTAATCTTCAGATAGGGGCATGTCATACAAGAATTTACATGCTAGCACTTTAATTGTCAGAAGCTAGTTTCTATTAGGCAGATGGACTGTGAATGAGTAACAGCATTTCCCATTAGTGGAGGGAAAAAGAAAAATTAAGGTAAGTTCAAAAACATTAAGAAAATGCTTTAATAATATTGTTTAACTTAGCTTGTAATGAGGACAAAGAGCAAGACCTTAACTGAATTAAAAGCAAGTCTGCTTTGTTTAATAAATGCTTTCTTTCTGTTTAGAACAAAAGATGTGTATGGAAAAAGATAGTGAATAAAAGAAGTATTATACAGGAAAAAGCGTGCAGAAAAGGAAAGATCTATTTAAAGGAATACTTTGAAAAGGGCGGAAAAAAATTCTGTGAAAAACAGTGCCGATTGTTTTTTTTTTTGGATGAAATTTGAATATTTCATTTTTTTCCGACCAATGCTGGTAAAAAGTGGGTTTTTCCTTCCTGTAATAAAGTGGACCAGGAGGGCCTTTGCACTGCGTGTGGTTTGATTTGCATAGGGAAAGAACGTGGTTGCCAGACACAGGCCACAAATCGGTCGCTGTTTTTATGCTGTACTTAATTATTTTAGTGTTTCGGAGTGTGAATTGATCACCGTAGGGGTTCAGAAAAGTCCGTGTCCACACCCTGGCGTGCCCTGGCAAAATGCAGTCCTACCTTCAGGAGATACCGACCCTTTGGGTCGTGCTGGAAAAAAGTGCGAACGCGGCTCAGCCCGGCGATGCTGAGTTTCAAACTCAGCTGTATGCAGCTGTTAAATAGACAGAACAGCCACTGGCGCTATTAAAGATTCACCACAGGCTCAAATTTCTGAGAATAAAAGGATTTGGGCCACATCCTCACTTGGGATAAACTGGCTTCCAAGAGTAGGCATCGGTGAACAGCGCCCGTTTACACCGTCAGAGATTATATTATACATATAAACTTTCTCTGTGATTAAGGGCTTGTTCAGTCGCCAGACAAAGCTCTGCAGGTCATTACGGTGATAGTACTTTACACTCTTGTGCTTTTCAGTTATCATCTGAAAGCATTTTTAAAGTATTTATTTCACTTTAAACAAAACTAAAAATGAAATTGCGAGGCAGCAACCCGGAGGCAGCTCAGAATTATTACAACCTGTTGTTTTGCAGGTGAATAAGGGAAAAAGAATACGTTTTGCCTAAGGTTACTGTGAATCGGAAAAAAATGAGGATTAAAATCAAAGTGATACAACTACTAATCTTTGGCTTTAATAACTAAACTGCAGCAGGTCCCACCTGTGCTCAGGGTTCCTGGTTGTCATTTAGACGAGTAATTGAATAAAAGCTAAAGCAAAGAGTCATTCCTCGTTCTTGTTACATTTAGGGGGATTTCTTATCATGGATCTAAATGTGACATAATACCCTAATGAATCTCGTCAGCGCTAAGATGTATTCTAGGTGCTGTTTCCTGATCAAGACTGAAAACTCTGTCCTCTATCCCTCAAAGTAACTGAACAAATACATAAACATACGATTCTTGTTATTTAAAGAGATGACAATTTGTTTATATACATTTACTGTTGTATGTATTTGTGTTTGCAGCAACAAAGGTTTAGGACTTCAGACATAATTTGTCCCTTTCTTGCAATATTGTTCAGACACTCAGGGGTAGTTCTGTTGTCACGTTTTGTTTAAAAATTATTTCTATACTTACAGAGAGTATTGCAGCATTTTATCTTAGCACATGAAAGCACTGGCTTTTGGGATGTTGTCCTATCTTTTTCTCTGTGATTCCTCTGACCATCTTGTCTTTCCTTACTATCTGTGTAAATATAAACTCTCCATTTTTGTTTTAGTTTCACCTAAAAAACCCCATAGCTAATGTGTAATTTGTTTTATTTGTTTTAATGTATTTTCTAATGTTCCTTTTCCTACAGTTCTTTGATTTTGGTTTGTTTTCTTTTTTTTTTTAATTGTTATTGTTATTTATTTTTGGTGTTTTGGTGTGGTTTGTTTTTAAGTGAAACACTGTGATAACATTCCCATTCCTAATCCCTAATAAGATCTAATGTCCTAATTATAAATGGTTCTGTACAGCTTGGACTGATGCAATCTTTTGCCTGCAAAATATTTTCACATTGCCCCTCAGAAAATATTTTCATATAAAATGTATTGAATATGAACTAATTTCTGAAAGTTTTCATAAGTGATAAGTCACTAGGAACAACCAGATGTTTTTTTCTTAAATTCAGGAAAACTGTAAAGCTTTTTGTGTTTTTCTCTTCCCATTGAACAATGTTTTGAGAAAGAAGAAAATTGCTAAATTGAATAATCTTTGTATGTAAGGATTGGACTACATTTTTATTCATTATTTTAAAATACATAATTGTAATAGAGGCTCTAAGAAGAAGTATATACATGAACAGTTACTTTCTCTTTTGGTTCCTCTGCTTTTTATCTTGTAAAACTTCAGAGTCTTTAAGAATTGCACATGCATGTATGAAGAAAGGAAGAGAAAGAAAAAGTTCTGCTCTTCCTGATTTATCACTAGTTCTAAGGCATCACTCAAAAAAAAAAAAAAAAAAGAACAGAATACCCTTATTTCTATTTTCACCTATCTCCCTGCAATTCTTCTGGGCCCCCGCTATCTAACACTATTTTGTTTTAAGGAATATTTGAGAGCTCATGGCAGTATCTTCTGGCCATCCCCTCTTAGGAAGTACCTACTTCCAAATTATTTTCCCAGTTTGAGCCATGAAGATAAATGAGCTCTAATACAGCACAGTCAATCTGGGTTTTTGAAAGTGAACTTCTAAATGAAGTCAGATGAACCAAGTCCTAAAGTTTATTTCCTTTTGCTGGTTTTAAAGGGCATCCAGGGTGACTTAGCTCAGTGTCCATGTGCACACACAGTCGTCCCCCCACAACAGCTTCTTCCTGTCTAGGGCAGAGATAAAGCTTATCAAACGGAAAGCCACTTCCATGCACCACCACACTTCGTGCCGACGGGAGTTTCTTATGTGGAGGAGCGTCATAAGTTGTGGCAAGGTTTTTCTTTATGTGATGACAGGTTGTTTGGGTAGCGGCTGATTTCAAGTCTGTTTTTTCCAGTGACTTCAGCGAGATTTACATCAAATGCCAAACTCCTTGTTGTCCAAGGGTTTTTTTTGCTGAATGTAGAAAATCAGCCCCTTTAACACTCACAAGATGCATAAGCGGGAACGTATGCACGGCTGGAAGAGATACTGTATGCTAATTAATTGACTCACAAAATGGGGTTACGAATCTGTGAGTAAACTTCCTCAACATTATAAGATAGAGAGTTAACAGAATTTCCGAATGGACATGTTTGAGATAATTATGGTTTAGGTCTTGCCTTGCATTTTTGGTGAAAGGAACAGCAGAAACACAGGTTGCTGAGCAGCAGAGAGCACAATCCCTCATTCTGTGGTAAATAAGATACGCTTTGAGCAGCTGAGAACTTACAAGGAACATAGAGGAGCCATTTCACGATCATCCATGGTTTATGTTGGTAGATATTTGGTAACTAACCAGAAAAAATGTGTTAACAGTCATCCAAAAGCCTGTTGTAGCCAACCTAGAAGTAGAATACCTTTTGCGAAACGGAACGGTTACAATTCCATCCTTTGTGTGCTTGATTCAAACACACCAATGTTATAAACCATAGGCTGATAAATGGAGCTAAAATATCGGTAAAAGAACAGAGTTTTTAACCGTGCATAACACAGAAACAAATTGTTAAACTTACTCAATTCTAAAGGCCTTTTCCATAATTTCTGCTAATGCAAAAGACTCCTGAGGCAACAAGACAGCTTACCTGCCAGCTTTGACATTTCTATAACCAAATCAATATTTCAGAAGCCTTGCGCTATAAATCTGATGTTGATTTGAATTTCCTGAAAGTAATAAACGATCCAATTAGAAAACAAACAAAAAGGTGAGAATAATTACGCTGTTTATTCTTCCACGATGATAAGGTGAGCTTGACAAGACAGAATGCTCTTCCTAAACCCAGAGTCTGTCTATGCTTGCAATTGATCTCAGGAGTTAAAGGTTTTGTTTGCATTTTTAACGCGCCAAGTTAAAATGTATTGCCTTGATAGAGATGTTAAGAAGCAGTTTGCTTACAGTATCTCATACCCCTCATTTTATATTCCTCTCACTTATTGCAGGATTTCAAAGGCATTTGGGGATGTATCATCTATGCAGAAGTAAGACTTACACTGCAACCATTTACAGTAGAGCAGTGTTTAAAATCCTTTCTCAACAGCTCTTTTCTGCACATTAACATTCACAATTTTGGGATTCTTGCATTGTTAATTAATTACCGAGATTATTTTTTTTCTAATGAAAAAACACCACAAAAACTAAGGAGGTCAGTTTTCCAGCTCCCTTTTTTGCATTTATAGGTGCAATCAAAATCAGAGGCTGTTCTGTTAAGCACCACAGTTTGCAGTCCTTTGATTTTTGGATTTTCTGAGGCTTGATTGTGCTTAGTTTGCAAGAACCAAAGGAAAATGTTGTGCAGCATTTTCTGTGGGTATTGGCGAGTCCAAGCCAAAGCCAGCTTTGCTTCAGTAGGTGTGGGCAGACACTCTTTGTGGTAAAATTAGCACCCAGCCCTCAGAAAACACTTGGTATTGCAGGACTCCTCTCTTTCTCAGTAGTTTCTTACAGATACATTTGTTATGTAGCTGATCTGTTTGCTGTTTCAGAAGGAAAAAAAAAAAAAAAGCAACAAAAAACCCTGCAAAAGTAACCGCTTCTTAGACCCACTAACAGTCCCACTCTGTTTATGAACTTCGTGCGAATAGCACTTGGTTGAATCTCCTCAAAATCTAAGTCTAGGGAGCTCTACTGTGGTTTCTCTTTCATCTGTTTCACAAGAACTTCTCATAATCTTGTCTTGACTTCTCCAGTGTCACAGGTACCAAGACATCAAAAGCAAGACCCTAGGGAAAGTAGTAGCCATTTCAGAGGTCTAATGACTTGTGCTTGTGCCTAGCTGCACACTGAATAAGCAAACCCAGCAGCTGGTGGTTGACAGTTCAGTTCAGGGCACTTTATCTTGTAACTGGGAGCTGTACTGTGCCATTAGAGTTTAAGTCGAAGTCGCATGGAACTTGCGAAGTAGTTCTGTCTTCATTCACCTTAGCAAAGAGTCCGGCTTACGGGAGGGATCTCAAAGGCGCTAGTGGATTTGGTATTGGGGTCACCGAGTACCACTGTTCACGTTAGCTGAAGCAAGAGCAGGCACCACTGAACTCTTGAAAAATCAGCTCAGAAGAGCCATCAGATCTGTATTGCGGGAGATACAGAATATCCTTGCCGTGGTCTCCTATGGTATTGTCCAGCAACCCGATAAACCCCACCTAGCCATTCTCATCTAAGAGTTAGACATTTACTGTAAAACCGGACTTAAGAGTTTCCTTGGTAGGAAATGGAGAGGGACAAAACTACTGCAGAGTGTCAGATCGTGCTGTTTGCTTGAGGTATCTGTTTCAGGACTTAGGTGGTACTTAACCTTATCTCCGTGCACGTCCACTCATCCTAGATGACATCTTTCAAATAGATGCCTAACTGTTGGGCAACTAGGGCCAAGTCAGATGAATCCTCACCTTTGGGGATGATAAAGAAAAGCCCAACAATTTTTTTGTGTGTGCCAAAAAAATAATTAAAAATCTAATTTTGTCAAAAAACAAATCTGAAGCCATCACGCTGATTGTTTGATTGTTTGCTCTCCAGTCCTCCCGCATAAGTTTTGTGTTTTGTTTTGTTTTGTTTTTTTTAAAACTCATTGATTGATTTAAACAAAATTCATCAGAAGCATGTAAGTTCAGAAGATATTGAATCCTGAGGAATTTTTTAAAAAAAGGTAGCTGGGTAATCAGAAAGCCCCAATTGGTCTGAACTGAGGAAAAGGCCTTGGTATGACTTGGTGCCAGGGAGGTCATAGAAGACATAGGTGCTACTGAATGTCCAAATTGAGGGAAACCTACACTGAAAGTCTTCAGAAACAGACTTCAGTGGTTTCACACAACTTGCTTAATAAGTTTGGCTTTTATGTGTGCAGCAGAAAACAGAAACCAGAATCCGTAATAATTGAATAGTAATAGCAGCACCAGCATCAATTTAAAAACAAACAAACAAACAAAAAAGAATGGTAGAAAGATATTAAAAAAAAAAAAGAAAAAAAGAAGATAATCGGTTGTTTTGCACAGAACCGGGGCTATATGTTTCCACTGCGTTGTCTTTGTACTCATTCGCACCACGCGAGGTGGGAGTAGAACGAGCCTGTGCCGGGATGGAGGATGGTAACAATTTCCACCCACTTTGCGCTCTCTGACTATGCGGAGCACAGGGCAGCGGTGAATCAAACCCAGTAACTCCATTCCCGAGTGCTGAGGCTGCTCTGAAGGTTTTCAACACCGGGTTTTGTTTTGCCGCGTCTCATGAAAAAAGGCCCTGCATTTATTGTTCTCAGAGGTTTTACTGTTTTTTCCCCACTGCGTGGCTATGAAAATTGTTTCATTCTTATTCTAATATTGCGGGCTTCAAGAATAGATCTCCTTGCCTGGCGTTCCTCTGAAATATGAAAGAGATGCCCTCTGCAGCAAGCTTAACACTGCTATCATCTGCATAATAAAGATAGGCGGTATGTATAGAATATGCATACACACGTATAAATTTATACTGATATACAGTGTGGGCACAAAGATAAACAGAATAAGAATCACAGTGGCAGAATAGAGGAAGAGACCTGTAACTCAGTGACTGACATCAAGAACAGATCTCATCTGTCAAATGACTGAATTGAGAGGCTTTTATGAACATCTCTTCTAGGACAAAGTACTTTATATGTGGAAAATAAATGTACGCAACCTGATAGTGTGTGATTTCCCTAACAATTCCATAGAAAAAGTTGTTTCTCGTTCTTTCTTTTTTTTTATTTTCCCTTGGCAGTTTTCTCTCACCTCCTCTCCCAGAACAAAATAAAATAATTGGATTCCTAGAAATACATGTGCTAAATTTTGGATCTCAATATGGGTAAAATTGTCTGCTTAGTCAAGAGTTCAGATGCTCTCAGAACCTCTCTAAACATTTCACAAATAATTAAAAATATTGCGGTTACATCAGAGACATTTTTCTTGCAGATCTGTGGGGAATTTGCTTATGTGATTGGTATCGCTTTTTCTTGAGAGATGTAAAGTAAGAGGTGTACAAAGCTTAAATTTATCAGGATTATGTCATCAATGTCACTTCCACAAACACTGGTTGTCAAGAATCTGCGAAAAATAATGTCTGCATATATTCAATTGCAGAATGAAATATCAACTGACTTAGTAAAACAAGGCAAAAAATTAAGATTCTAGTGGAAATTGTCTGATGGTACATCTGGCAATTGGAAGCTTTGTCATTGGCATAGGACTTCGATTCAGAAAGGCATTCGCATATCTCACTTTATTCATGTGATTGTGCCCCAGTTGAACTCAGTGGAACCACAAAAGCGCTCAGGTTTCATGTGGGCTTAAGAAGTTTGCTGAATCAGCACCTGAGCAGCAAGAAGAAAATGCCCTTAACTGTGGAATCACATTAATGATTCTATAAAAAGGCAAATATATTCAGATAAAGACTTTCCTCTAGGAGGAGATGTAATATTCTGCACTTTGCAATGCAACTGTTTGTATTAAAGCTCTTTTCTTCATTTGATGACTTTTTCCCACTTAGTAACACCGTGAATTTTTAGCTCATTTTATGTACCTTTTATCAAGCCCAGTGTGGGTTTCTGATCTACCTTTTAGCCAGATTAGGCTCCAGTAACCAGTAAGCATGTAGATTCTTGTCTGAAAAGAGGTCTTTCTGAATGGACGTGACTCAGTGTGAGCCTCATTTGACTGGAATGGACAGTGGTGCTTTTCCAAAGCTGAGGTTCAGACATCACCTTGTCCCCCATAAAGGCGTTTTTGAGTCCCTAAAACTGCAAATGCGTCACAGAAGGACCTAAAAAGCAGAATTTCTTTGCAACAACGTCAAGTAGAATACACTTTTTTTTTTAAGAGAAAAAAGGGGGTAAAAAGCGAAACTTAAATAAAAGGGTTAGATTTGCTGTGTTCTTTGAAGCTTTGCTTTGTAGGCAAGGAATCAGTGTGCAGAGAGGGGAGAGGGGAAATGGAACCAAAAATAATTTAAGAAAACACTGAGTTCTGTCTTTGAATTATATAAAAGCAGCTGCATTTGATTTAATTTTTCTTTAACATAATGTGCTGTATAATCACTGGCTTCGTCATCCCCTGGGCCCAAGCTTCCTCTTCGCACAAGCTTTGGGAGCTGTGCCACAGAGTTCAGTGAAAGCAGAATTTGACCCATGCTTTGCTTTAAAAATAGACGGCTACCTCTGTCGCTTTTTCTCCTTTTTAGAAATTTTTTTTCTTTTGAGATGCTAAATGGTCCTAAAAATCCTTCTCCCCCAAGGTAAAAGCCCACACTCCTAAGGCTCATCCTGTGGAAGGATAAATAAATGGAGGCATAAATGGAGAAATGCTGAAATCTGCCAAGGGGACCGACTACAAGACTGGTTTCAACCCCGCTTCATAACCCAGAGCAGGGACGGGAGGAGAGAGGGAGGAAGAGGATGAGGGACTACACGGAAGGAGATGAACTTGTTTCTCCATACATTTAAAGGCTGGCTGTCTTCCAAGGTACAGTGACCTACTTTCACGAGGGTGAAAGAAAGTTTTGCCAGGGGAAGATTTGTCCCTAAAAAAGCATTAGTGAGAATTTGAAATTAAAACCCGAGTGTTGAAAAATGCCAACATTTCTGCAGTTATCAACCAGGGCTAAATGACATGTTAGGATGGGTTTTTTTCCACCTCTCCCAAAACTCAACCAGAGAGGACTGTGGTGTTTCAGAGATTATTTTAGCTATTAACCATGGACAAATAAATATTAATTGAGTCTGCTTCCATATGGAGTAAATAAGAAAATTTATAGCACCTTTACTGAAAGCAAAATCAGAACAAAACATAGACATTTTAGCCTTTAAGCCTGAAAATGCAAGTAAAATGAGCAAAAGCAAATAAATAACAATTTGTCTCTCCTGCCACCTGGAGAATTCACAATGTACTCTAAACATTGTTTAATTAAACCTCATTGGACCCTGGTTCAGTAAAAGGAGAAATATTTCTTAACTGCTTATTTTAAAGGAGAGAGCCTTTGGCCTTCAATTACTATAAATTACACAGAGGGCAAGCGTGGACAAGCAGGATTCAATAGCCTTTAGTCAGCCTCATCTTCGCAACTCTGGAAAGCAAGGTTCTTTTTACAGTAGGACTTGACTCTGCAAGCCCTGAAGCCATGGTTAAAGATCCCATTGTCTTCGCAGGCACAGACACAGACCCCCAGTGCCTGTGGAGTTGGGGGTTAGAACTTCGCGTTAGAGCTGTTTTGCTGCACCAATAGTTTTTCTCTGTTTTTTTTTTTCTTTTTTTTTTTTTTTTTCAAAAAGTGGATTTCCCCCCCACCCCACATAGTTCTCGACGTGGTTTCAATGTACTCATCTTCCTGAGATCAGTTTTACCTGATAAAAGTGCAAAGCCATTATGGCCTTATTTGTCAATTTGGTGTGTAGGGGAGAAACGCGCGATTGAATGTTGAGGTTCTGCAGCTCCTCCAGCACACGGTGATTCATTAGGACATTATGTGGTAGGTAGTTGCACTCTGGCATGCTCTAGGCATCGTGTATACCACCGTTTGAAACAGAGCAACATAATAAATCCTTTTGTTAATAACTCTAAATGATGACTTATGCCCTGGAAATTCCTTTTCCTCCTGGCGCAAACAACTATAATCTCCGTGGTGCTGCAGAACAGAGTAGACACCCTAATACCTTTACTGGAGGTGAAGTAATATGTACCTCATTAGCAGGCCACAGATCAAACTATTAGCAACGTGGTGGGAAGCAGGCTAGGATTTGGTGGGATTTACAAAAGGTCATCTGGAGACAGCATGCAAAAAAGCTTTTTGGTTCTGCAAATGCCTCTAATCAACTGATTTCCCACCCAGTGGGCATGGGGAAGACGTTTTATCCCATTGAGCAGAATAGTTTGGCAATGGTGATTACATGGGATTAAAGCTTCACGTATCTCACGGAAGCTGTAGCAGTTCCTCCTGGTAAATTAACCTTAGTGTTTTGTGACAGAGAGGAGGAAGCCCATCAGCTCATCTTTGTTTCCTTTGCTCTTTATCTCTCTGCAGCCTTCATAGCAGCAGGGAGAGGAGAACTAGAAAACACTGCAATATCTGCCACGAGCAAACACTGTGTAGTTGTCCTGCAGTAGCCCAGAGGGTTAAATCCTTAGTCCGGGTATAATATAACCCACAGCTCGGTGAAGACTGAGACCTTCCACTTGATGCACTGTAGCTGCATCAGCCAACTGCATCCTTAAATTAGTCTTCAGGTTCATGAAATTTTATATAGTGTTTCTTTTTAAAACAAATCTGTATCAATGGTTGTAAACAGAGGTCAGAATTTTAATTTGTCATACAAAAAGGGAAACTGAGGCAGGAGGCCAACTCACCTAAGCCCATCTCATGAGGTTTGCAAGTGCTATACCAACACTACTGCTCCTGAAGCTGCAGGACTCTGGTCACACAAAGAGATAATATTTATAAAAACTTACTTTGCCCATTCAGTTCCTTGCATGGAGGCCCACTCGCTGTGAACTCCCAGTTTGCTGAGTTCACCAAGAGAGAAGATAGTTCTTTGTCCTATGTGCACATACCTTCCAGCCCTGGGAGACCCCAGTTCTCCCTGGACACCCCAAAGGTTTGTGCATGCTCTCCCAGTCCATCATGCACCCTCTGCATGGTGCTGGTGCTTCTCCTACCAGACAGGAGGAGTAAGGTGCAGGATTGCCTGCACCTTACTCCCTATTCAGGTCAGAATAATCCTTACTGGTATAACAATGTTTAATTATCATAGAATCACAGAGTGGTTTAGGTTGGAAGGGACCTTGAAGATCATCAAGTTCCAACCCCCCTGCCATGGGCAGGGACACCTCCCACCAGACCAGGTTGCCCAAGGCCACGTCCAGCCTGGCCTTGAACACCTCCAGGGATGGGGACTCAACAACTTCTCTGGGCAACCTGTTCCAGTGCCTCACCACCATCACAGTGAAAAACTTCTTCCTAATGTTCAATCTGAACCTGCCCTCTTCCAGTTTAAAGCCATTCCCCCTCGTCCTATCGCTACATGTCTGAGTAAAAAGTCCTTCCCCAGCTCTCCTGTAGGCCCCCTTTAGGGACTGGAAGGCCGCAGTAAGATCTCCCCAGAGTCTTCTCTTCCCCAGGCTGAACAGCCCCAACTCTTTCAGCCTCTCCTCATAGGAGAGGTGCTCCAGCCCTCGGATAATCCTCATGGCTCTCCTCTGGACACGCTCACAATTATTGAATGTTTTTAAAATGCACAGATTAGCTCCTGGCCATAATCTTTGTCTGGTCTTTGGTTCATTCCTCTCAGCTCATAAAATAACTTTGCATGCAGATGTAGCAGACAAAGAGCCAATGAAAGGAAATCTGAAGCTTGGCTGCTGCTCATCCAATTTTGTGTTAAAGCCCAGACTTGGGAAATTCCTTTTTAATTGGTCCCTCCAAGGCCTGGAATATTTATACGTGTGCATAAGGTGTCAAGACCCGAACATGCCAAGTTAAATGGCCCACCTTATTTTAAAAAGATGCCTACAGAAACGTTTAGACAGAATTATTTCAGTGATGTCTATATCAAGAAGATGTTTTGCCATTTCAAAGGACAAGAGAGGAAGGAAGAGTGGTTCTCTGATAGCTTTACTAGCGAGAGTGGCGTGACAGTGAGAGACAGCAGGCTCACATTAGAAAAATTAAGTTCCCTTGCTATCTAAGTCTGTTACCGAGCCTGGTTCATTTGAATCTTTCTAGGTTTCTGTTTACTCACCTGTAAAACAGAAATAATGTTTTTCTGAAATTCCTTAGAACTCTTTTTTTTTTTTTTTTTTATTTTTGGTCTTGAACATGACTAACCCTTTCAATTTGACAGCATCTTCCTTCTGCATAACTTAAGGAAACAGAAGACAGATTTTCCACACGGTCTAAATTCAGGCACTTAATTAAAGCTAGGTGCTCAAGGAAGAAGCAGACAACAGCAGGATGGATGAAGAGCACCTAACTTAAGAGGATGCCACCATCCAGAGAGCTTGCATCGGCCTGCAAGGGATTTCCAGGGGAAGGAACAGGACTGTACGCAGAGAAAAAGGGACATTCTCTGAGTTCGCGACAGCAAGTATCGGAATCAGTAATTCACTGTTATTTGTAAACTCAGTATTTGTGAGGGCTCTTCCCTTCCCACTCCTCGATCTCAGGCTGAGCAATACCAAGGCTGTTATGAGTCACTGCGCTATCCTCCAAGAGAAGGGACGGTGCAATTCTTTCTTTTCACTGCCTACGCGGAGGTTTGCTGCTCATGGCAAAATGATTGCAGTCATTACCTCCCTCCGTGGACCCCGTTGCTTTGAGCTGAGCACACGGGGCATACTCAGGGTCACTCTTGCTACAACCTGCCTGCTACAATCTTCTCCTTCCCCTTCCAGGACAAGGTCATAACAAGGACAGGTTATGAAGGATGCAAACCTAACTGGAAGAGGCTTTGATTGCACGTGCATTGTTAAATAGTCTCTAACCCTCCTTAAATGGTGCAAAGCGCCTGGTTTCACAGAGCTTGGAGCTGTCTGTGTGCAGAGAAGACAGGCTGTATCCACACCACACGGCCACTGTAGCATGGTGCCATGCCACGCTTCCATCTGTAAAGACACGGTTCCCAAGGTTTGCCCTGCAGTCATAAAACATCATTATTGCTTTGTGTTTTTGTTTTTTTTTTCTGTTGCTGATTTATTTTTAGAGTTTCTGAAATAAGGAAAGGGTTGTGCTGAAGTCCACCAAAGCAGTATATCTACAGTGCAACTTGAAAATGTGCATTCCCCAGCTGGTCAGTACTAAGAGGCTGAGGGAGGTGTGCGAGGGTAGAAAGCTTATGGGAATAGTGTTGGAGGATTGCATAAGGCAAAATAACCCAAATCTGGAGCAGTTTCATCCTTACGATGTTTCACTTGCTGTCCCTGGAACTGCAGTTGCGTTCAATTCTGCAGAGGACTCTATTCACTTCCAAAGAGAAGCCAAGAGCAAAATAACTTTCACGAAATATGGACACTGAGGACACCAGGAGGGAAATGAGGATCTGTGTTTTACAATGGTGGAAATGTACACAGTGGATCCTGGCTCCAAGGTCCCACCAATGCCCAACTCTGTTGAAGCCCCAGGGACAAGATTTGGTTTCTGGGAGAGCAACTGTTGGCAGAGGAAGAACAAGGTGGAGAGAAAAACAGACTAAAGTTCTCCCAAATGTCTGGCTGCAGCTCTGCTCTTGGGTTATCTATGGTCAGGCAAAAATGGGTGATATAATTTAATCAGTGTGTAGGAATAAGGCATGGGGAAGGGGTGTCTGTACCACGTCTGCCCAGCTCTTCTTTAATAAGATGAAGATAACACAATTTCAGGATGTGTTAATATTTCAGTACAGTCTTCTGCTTTGGAAGAATTCAGACAACAACTTGGTAAAGGGCTTTGCAGAGTAATTTCACTTTCAGAAAGGGCAATTAAAACTGCAGTACTTCTATCTCCTCACAACTTATATTGTTTTAGAAACACAGGACAAAAAAAATATTACTGAATGGAATTTCTGAGGGATTGGTAGGAATCAATATAATGTATCTTTTGTGTTAAATGCCTTAGAATCTATTTTCCTGCAATAAAAATACATTTATAATATCCTTAATGCTGATAAAATATCATCTTGATAATCTATTCAAACACCTAAGAGACTTCAGTTTCTGTTCTGACATGCTCTGAATTTCAGTTTAAAAATGCATTCTGGTTTAACTGTCATCAATAGCCTCATGCAATCTCAAAGAAACAGGCATAGGCTATTCAAATATGTTTCCAATATAAGCCGGAGATTGTCAGACAAAGAAAAAAATAGCTTCGCAGTTAAAGACATAAATGTCAAGAAATAAGGAGAGGAAGAAAAAGTGTGAGAAATTCTGAATTTTTTTTATTACATTTTTTCTGGTTTGGGTCAATTAATTATAAATCATCATAATTTTAATAAAAATAGTCTACAAAGCACAGTTAAAAAGCATGACTTAGTTCATCAAGATCTAAGAGGGTCTTTCTTTGCTGTTGAAATTTTAATTATTCACTCTTTCAATATTCATAAGTCACCTCGTTCTTTAAATCTTGAGGTGAGCCATGCAATCACAAAATTTAAAAATAAGAAAGATGGTAAATTTAAGGTGATTTCCTGTACTTGAGCATTTTATTTTGTTTTCTTGTATTTGAGTGTAAATAAACTTTGAGTATAAAAACTCCTCTGTCTTGAATCCTAAGGCCTAAAGCCTTACTGTCATAAAAAATGAATTTTTTATGGAACTATATGACTTCAGTAAGTGAAAACTTATAAACCATGCCAGGTATTCTAAATCTCAAAAGGGAATCATGAGCAACAGTCTCTGATTGTTATTAGAAATGTAGGTTTAAATTCTCTAATGGATCAATGTTAATAATTGTTATGATACCAATATCTTGATGGTCCACTCACCAGTGAAATCTCAATTGGTGATTAAAACACTACAGAACTAAATATAAACATTAATAAAACCATACCGATTTTTGTTTTAAAGCTCAGATCTCAAGTTTCAAGTTATCCTACCTAACAAACTAATTTTGCAAAAAAAAAAAAGTGATACTTCACCCCACTATTCCTTCTCCTGTATGACAGCATTTTATTTACAGTCAGAGTACTGAGGCTCAGGATGAAGTAAGTCGGTACGTAGCCAGGCAATTCTTAAATTGTAATTGTAAACCCCTTCTTTGTAGCAAATATTTTTTGCAGCTCTCCACCTCATTTTGTAGAAAGGCAAAAGTTACAATGTCAGACTAAAGCCCTTTTCGTGCTGACAGCGATAGCCCTGTGTAAATGGAGAAATCTCGACTTTGAAGGACAAGATTCATAGGGCCGTGCAAGACATAGGTTCTTTTCTACTGCAAAAATATTTGAAAGCCCTTACAATCCTTTTTTTTTTTTTTTTTTTTTTGCCTTCTGTTCACCCCGCAAAGGTCATGCTCAGCAGCCTGAGAGACACAGACAGAGAAGCTGTGGCAATTTGCCTTGAACAAAAGATGCGGTTCTGATAGCGGGATCATGTAGCTCGGTAGTTTCATCACCATTTGGCTGCTTGTAGGAGTTCCTGTTCACCAAAAGGGACCTTTAAATTTTTGGCTATTCTGCGTATTTCCTTTCCTGCTAAGCATATTATAATTGGCGGTTGGGTTGTTTGGGTTTTTTGCTTGGGCCCACTTTTTTTTGTTTTTGTTTAACTTGTGACTAGACTTTTCCATGAGAACCAGAAGGTTTCTAGGTTAAGATCAAGATGTTAATTTTCATCTTGGTAGCTCCCTTATGTTCTGCTTGTTTACCCCAAATATTGCTTCTTTTTGGTGACACAACTATGGGCGAACTGGAGCTCTGTCATCATGAATAAGAACGAGCTGATAGGTTTACTGTGTGCGCTTTGAATTCACTTTTCCCCTTCTCTGAAATATTCCCAGTGAGATAACCCTCAAGTCACACTGAGTATCTCTTTCTCCAAGAGTCCGGGATGGAATTGGGGTATTGAAAAATGGCAAACGTTCTTTAATGAACTGTGAGATCCTGAAGGGCCCTTGACCTCCACTGAGATTTCAAGGATATTGTGGGAGCCCCCAAAAGGAACCAAACGAAGCAAGTTTCTTGAGGAAGTTTTTTTGTCAGGACCCTTCACCGTAGGACGTCTTTCCCTTTGGAAATGTCCAGAAGTTTGAAAATCAGAGAAGCATGAAAACCACAGGGACTCTGACTACCTACAAAGCAGAAGCCATACACTTCTGTTGGCCTCATTTGAATGAGACAAAGCAACAGGGTGAGAAACACTCCCCATTTTGAGCTAAAGAGTTCAACAAAAGTCCAGGCACATAATTTGTGTACTTGATCTGTCTCCAACCCAAAAATGTGTGATGGTTGTGTTGTCAGGGTGGTGCCTTGCTTCAGTTTCTAGGCATTAGATCTTGTGGTCTTTTTCTCTTCTATATTGAGTAGAACCTCTTGTGCATTGCTCCTCCCTGCTGTTAAGAGAGGAGACATGCTCATGTTCGTAGACTGTTGTTCAGATTTGTAGCAGAGATGCTCTGTGAGGATAGGCGGCCACTGTTCTTTAATGTTTCTCTCCACCAAATAATATGCAGATTTATGGAAAGCACCCGGCATACAAATCCTCAACCTCAGATGACAGCCCCAAAAAACTAATATAATTCTAGTAATAAATATTAACAGCTAAATGTTTGCTCTACCTACATTTGTATGAGGGGATCTTTCCTCCTACAGATTACTTTACCTACTTCAACACTGGTAAGTCCCTGCAGACTGCAACCAAAGATGATATTTTTTAAATGAACAGCAATAAAAATTCCCCATAGTAAGTTTAAATCCTGATAATGGTGCACTTTTATTGCATTGTACTGAACTTTTACCAATCAGTCCAATTATGGGCTAATTCATTCTCATCACTTTGGAAAGGTTTTGTGTTTTTTTTTTTTTTTTTCAAAGCCCTATCTGATTTTTTGCGTGTGAAATGCTTACAAAGGGAAGTTAATAAAAGAGCGGTTCATCTGCATATACAAAGAAAGATCATAATATAAAAAATTGCCACATTAGAGAAGTCTAGACCTTGACTATCTGTCATATATTTTTATAGCTTTTTATCACTGTGCTATCTGATTAAGTAGTGAAATGGTTAAGATAAATGAGACTTAATTAGCGGAACTGATACCTGTCTATTGCAAGTCTTAAATTTGCATTTGGGAGCTCTGATTTTCCGAAGTGGGAAGCGCACGCCTGCAGCCCTTCTTCCCTTTGAAATCAATGGGAGTTTTCCCTGCAGAGAAAACAAATGTTCAAGGTTTCACCCAAAGCAGACTGAAACTTTTGCTGTCTACTCATCCCTTTGACTCATGAGCTAAAACATGGGGAGACAAGCAAATACCGGAGCTCTGAGATGGAAGGAGAAGAGGAAGAGCCTAGACTTGACTTTTAAGATGTCAGGTTGCAGAGCTCAGCATGCAGAGATAAGTAAGTTGTGTCAGGGAGAGGGTTGGTACAGATTATTTTCTCTCTGGAACAAAAGTGACCAAAATATGGCTTGGGTTTTTTCAGCTTTGCTTGTGCAGCAAAGTATTTACATTTGAGCTCAGGGCTTAGATGGCCAGTTGCCATCGGTTTCAACTATTTCAGTAGGAATGGGCTGTAGCATAACTTCCCCGCCAAACGCTCTCTGTGCCGAACAAACGATTTACCACAGAGCTCAGAGATGGGGTATTTACATTCATTTAAGTTTGGTATAAACATTTACAGAACATTAGGACAAATACCAACATTCTCAGCTAAATGTCTGACCACAATTATTTCTGATGAATAAATGGCTCATAGAACGACTCGAAGACGGGAGGTTTTTTTCTTTCTTTTTTTCTTCTCAAACCAAAGGACTTTGAAAAAACAGTGCACTATGCAGCTAAACACACTGTGCAAAGGTTCACGTAGAGTTAAAGAAAACCATAGATGTTTGCGAGATTAGGGAGTGAATATCTAGATTAAACCAGTTTATGTTGTCCTTCTTCTGCTGTTCTGTTTTTTCCTTCAAAATCTCACCTTCAAATCTGACCCCAACAGACATGCCTAATTCAGAGAAGATGCTTTGTGCTGACCAAGTACTTTTTAAACCAAATATTATGAGCTGGACACTGCAAAGGTACTTTTCCCACTGGAAATGGTGGCATGAGGGTTGTTGACTACAGCATAAGAGAGTATTTACTAAATATTTCTCAGATATGCCTGGCTGTGAGAATAAGAAAGCCACTCAAAGGTACCCAGAATTACCTGGTCTAAATTGCTCATTTTCTCCTCAGTTTTAACACAACAGGCAAATGTATTCCCCCCTACTTTTTTTTTTCAAGTGTGCCATAGACAAAAATTGCAGCTGCAAAGATTTCTGACCAGTGCTTTTTCTGCAGCATGGCCAATTCATCTTCACGCGAGAGGCTACATTAACCTTTCTGAACAGCACCTTCTAAAGGGCTCAGGAGTGACACTCCTTCTTATCTGCGCTACTTGAAGGGTTCATGTACCCGGGAAAGACAATTTTGAGGCAACACAGAGAAATCAGGCTCCAAGAATTCAGAGTGAGACCTGCTCAGGCACTTCCTAACTTAACTTTTGAAGAAGAACAATCAAATTATAATCACTGGGATTCCACTAGAAAAAAAAAAAAAAAATCTATGTTCATAATGCTGTTTTTCAGAATATTTCTCATAGCCAGAGCAGTCCAGCAATTGTAGGGCTCACTTAACATGTCTGAAACAGTTCTGGTTTCAGCTCTGACAAACCAGGGACTGGTCTTGACTGAACATGTAATTATGAGTCTATTGACTGTTCTGGGACGTGTCTTTCTTGGTTTGGGGGGCGATTGTGTCTGATTAGGCTTTTTTATGACACTAATTTAAAGCATCTAACGAAACCAAGTTATTAATAGCTCAGCATTTCTGAGCCAAACTATATTTTAATTTTCCACAACTCCCCCTTGCCCCCCCCATTCTTTTGAGCTGTTCTTCATCCAAATACACTTCTCCCTGTGAAAATAATGGGTACAAGGCAGAAAACTAAAATCTCTTTGCACTTCTGACCATTAGAAGACAATTGATTACTCCTTTCCCCAAACACCCAAATTTGCAAGTGTTAACTACTGATCTGGTTCAGATCCTAGATCCTATGAAAGACACATCCTCTGGTCCAGTAGTGGACAGAAGACTGTGGGACTCGATGCTTGGAAGCATCAGTTTGGCAGGCAGCAGGGCCTGGGAGCGTCTGGGCCTTCACTGTAGAAGACACCTCCAGGTAGAAGGAAACCCCATCCTATGGAGTTTAAAGCCATAAACAGAGACACGTGTGTAAGTTTTTCTTCTGGTTTTGTTTTTCATACCTTACTATGGCTGATTAGCCTTAGCTTTGAATTCCTGATTCCTACGCTCATCCCTGACATAATTTTGGATAGGGACATGTTATTTCATTAAAAGAGAACAAAAATGTCACTAACACCCCGCGTCACCTCATGAGCTGTTGAGGTCAAGCTACTTCACGGGGTTTAAAAGAAGAAACAGAAGGAAAATGAGTTCTGAGCGTTTAGGTGAGGCTCAGATGAAAACCAAGACCACTTTGTTCCCCCTTACTTAACAGCACAATGAACATAAACTGAGTTTAAAAACATGAATGTTTCACAGAGGTCGCATTTTACACTCCTTATCCAAAGGTGCAGAAGACTGCATAACAGCCAGAACAGTGATGAATCCTGTCTCAAAAGTTGCACGCACATTCAGTGAGGGGGTGTGGGAGGGAATTTTAATGAGTTAAGGATTTCTGTCTGCAGTAGCTTTAATCATCAGGTCTCCCCCCAAAATGGAGAATATTCATGCTTACAATAATTAATACTGAACAGGAGATTTATATCAATCTGACAGATAGGAGATGAAATTAACTGTGCTTTCATGTACAATTTTAAGTAGGTCAGATAAGAACATCTATTGTAACCAACTTTTATTTTATAGATAGATATATGCTGACACGTACAGACCCACACGTACACATTATGTGTGTCTACAAAAATCTCATACACACAGCAGAATCTCCTTAACCTACCCATTTCTTTCCCTGGAGCTCACCACTCTTCCCCTCATTGATTCATAGGCTCTAAGGTCGGAGGGAATGGTTGTGATACAGCCAGATGTTCTGCAAACACGGGACTTAGAATACCACACAGTAATTCCTACGTTGCATCCTGTCTGTTGAGGTTGGGCTGGAGCATACTAAAAATATTTAAATAAAACAGCCTCCTGTGCTGCAGAGATTTTTCTCTAAATTTTATTCTTTTCCCTCCCTACCTTTACAGAGTTAGGCTGGATCAGCATCAGGGATCTAAAAGTACTTCCTCTTTTAATAACATTTCCCACTAAGTAGTGAAAGCAATAGTAAGAATACAACTGACACAGGAAAAAAAAAAAGGTATCAGAATATGGCATTGATGTGATGGGGTTTCAGTTAACTTAGTTCTCTGAAGGTGTTCATTAGTTGTTCATAGCACTTGGTGCTTTAGAATTTAATTCCTTCAACAGATAATGGAAATGCAAGGAAAAGATGTCTCTATCCTGCAGTGTAATCTACATGCACATTTTTAAGACCAACCTAAATTATAAAGAAATTAACAGTATTTTGTTTCAAAGTATTCAGAGTCCTTTTCAGTGATGTTGTTTTACCTATTTTCTAAAATGAGAAATTAAACCTGCTTGTAATATTTATTTAAGACCTTAGCTGTTGGCTGTCTTAACATATGGCTGCTTGAATAAAATAATTTATTTGTGTGTGAATCATCTAGGGAAAACATTAAAACCCGAAACGAAACTCTAAAACATTGTTTGCTAATAGTTTAGGTTAAATGCCTTGCTCTACTTTTCCAGCATCTGTTTTCTTCCCTGTTAAAATTGTGGAAAGAAGGGGAACCGGAGAAGTTAAAAATAGGAAACATCTCAATACACACAATTATGAAGAATCATTGCAAAAATTAATTTAGTTGATTAAAAAAGTCGGCAGTACTTATTATGGAAAATAAATAAATCTTGTTTTGAAATACTAAAGCAATCTACCAGGCGCATGCTTGAAGTTTACAAATGCTACAGCTGTGTGACATAGTCACTAGTCAACACCGTGTGCTTAACTAATCATGCACATAATCGTAATTGTGTCCTTAATTACTTGCTGAACTGGGGACTAGTCCAAAGCCCCTATAACTCCGTGGCAAACCTCTTTGTGGGATTTTAGTTAGTTATCTGCGTGATTTCCTAGTCTTGCTCCAGTGTTTCTGGTCTTGCCACCAGTGTTCAGTGGGTACAGAAATTAGGTAAAGTGGACTCATATTGGATATTCAGTTGGACCGTTGCTCCCAAAGAAGGTTCCCCAGTTAAGAATCTGAAGGTACGTGGAGTGGAGACCTATGCTGGTGAGCTTGGGAGAGGACCTGAACTATCCAGACTTCCAGCCAAAGCAGTGAAGCTCATGAATTGGAAGCCAAGCACATGAAGGGCTCTGAGTGTATAATAATTACATGGTGTAATTCCCCTTGCGTGTGAACAAAAAAATGTATCACAAAAGCAAGGGGAGAGAGAATCAGGACAAGAGGGTTGCTTTTAATTTTTTTTTTTTTTCTTGTTAAGAAACTCTATTAAAAAAAAGTCCCCTTTGGTAGATGTAACCTTAACTTATCACATGAGAATCATCAAATGAAACTAACTGAGAAAAAAAGTGAAATTGTCTAGACTGAATTGCAGGCAGCATGGTGAAAAGTAAATTGGGAAGTTTAGCATTCTTTCATTTTTAATAACCTGAGGTGTTATCAATAATGTGTGTAATTAATTTTTTTAAGATGTTCATTTTAGATCAATAGCATCCCTATGAAACAGCCAAGGATATTTATTTAAAACAGAAAAGTCCAAACTCTATGGTGAAATCGTGGCAATTGACATTAGTGAGGACGCAACTCTATTATCTCCTGTTGCTTTTTTTTTTTTGCGGAGTAGTCAGCCAAACATATATTAAAATTAAAAAAAAAAAAAGAAAAAAAAAAGACGTTGAATGGGTGCATTTCTCTTCATCTCTTCTCCTTCTCTGTAGTTATGCATTTGAAGTGTGGAAAATGAGCGTTTGGGAAGCTAAGAACAAGTATTCCTGAAACTGTTCAACTTCTGATTCTCAGGGAAGTTATTTTCTGTAGAGGTGCTAAAAATATTATCCCTCAGAATAGCACGAACTGACTGCTGCAAACAGTGTAATTTAAGGACTTGTGTGCTCTTGGGTCGCATTTAATAGCTTCACGTGGGCATTTTAGGTTTTTCCCATGAAATACTTTTTCTTGAGATGCGGGCTTTGATTCAGCTGACAGAAAAATAATAAATTCAATAGTGTGTATATATGGGCTATCTCTTATAAACATGAGGGCAATTTCTCAACAGAGACGCACAGGTCTCTCTTCCCAAAATAAACCAGCGCTGCCTGTGGCACCAAAGTCTGGTGGATCAGACCCTCAGCTGGCTTGGCAGCTAAATGAAGCTACATCTCTCAGTGGAGGAACTGATCCCGTCAGCCCCTGCAGGTAAACGACTGCTTTGGAAACCGATGTCAAATCAATGACAGCCCTCAGCACGAAACCATAACGTTTGCAGTCCTCAAACCGGGACATCTGTATATGGCCCAGGCTGGTGGTATTTAGACCCTGGACTTCACATCTCACCTTTGTGATTGCAGCATAAATGGAGTAACTAAGCATTTTGCTGTATAGCTGCTGGAAATAGAGCGCTGCAACATCACTGCTGGAGCAAACTCAAACGCACTCCACACCTTATTGCCTTTTTTTTTTTTTTTTTTCCTTCTTCTTTTTAACTCCTCTTTCTTTTCTTCCTGCTTCCTTTCTCATAGAAACACTCAGTGAATAATGGTAGAATCACCCAAACATCATAAAGACTTGAAATGTCTCTGTAAGCACCCTCAGCAATACAACAAGGCAAAAATACCCAAGATGACCTAAGACATATTTCTTTACAGTTTTGTCTAGAAGGCTTAGTTTTACAAGGGATCCACCCTTCATATTTCCTTTGTTGTTGTTTATTATGATCATATAAGAAAGCAAACAGTGCTGTATACAACACATAAGAATACATTAAGAGAAACTTCGAACGAGCTAAACCATAGCTCCTCATTTGAAGGGAGGGGAAGAAGTAAAGAAAAATTAAAGTTTAATTTTGTTTCCTTGCTACTTATGTGGGAGAAAAAGTGCCCTGCTCTTATAAGATGGTTCTACCTGTTGTTTTGAACGTGGCATGCCTGAGAGACAGTACGGAGCTAACTATTTGCGTGTATATTAAGAATTATATTTCTGTGTAGGAAACCTGAAGACTTTATTCATTTTTTTGTGACTTTAATGTTTTTGATATCTAAAGTTCATGAAAAAGCCATGTAATTGGTACAGAACTTTTTTTACTTGCATCAAGCCCCCTAATCTTTGAACATTAGAATAATTTTGCATCTAGCCTGGGGTAAATTAGTTTCTTCAGGGTTTTTTTTTCAACTTTCCAGCATTATTTATTTTCAATTTGAAATTCTTTTAATATCAAAGTGGGTGTAATTAATTCTCTGTTTCTGATGATCTGAAAATTAAAATGAAAAATTACAAATAATATATCAAAGAACTTTCATAAAATATACCTGACCAAAATAGTTCAGGTTTACTGAACCTACATATCAATTTTTGTGGGGATATTTTCCCCCTATATATAAAAGCCATGCTTTAGTGCCATCTAGTGCACTGAGAAATCACAAAAGAAACTTCCCTGAATGTTTATGCTCTTGCCTTGCAATAAACACTTTAAAACTCTAGATTAGAGCCACGGTTATCGTATTAAGTAAACAGTGAAATGACTTTTAATTACCTACTTGGAGCCTGACTACATATGACCGACGGTGAGTGTAAAGCAAGAGTTTCAGGTCTTCTCTTGCCAGCCATCGCTGAAACTGAAAGAGACTCAGCAGTTCAGGTTTAATCTCTTTTCCTCTGGAAAATTAGAGGCGTCTCAAAAGAATTCTAGCTCTCAGCTAAATATCATGAGTTTGATACCTAATTGGGGGATACGCAAAACATGGTGTGCGCAGAGCCTGAGTTTCTCCTTTTCCATAACCGAACGTTAAGTGTCTTGATGCCAGAAAAAGAACAAAGAAAAAATACCAAAAGCCCGCTGATGGACAGTACAGCTCGTAAGAATAAAATTGTGACCACATATTAGTATTTTTTTCCCTTCTGTTTTTTGGGGGGTGTTTGTTGTTGGTTTGTTTTTTGTTTTTTGTTTTTTTCAGATTTTGTCGATGAAAAATGAAAACAGAGCTTGCAAGCCTGGGAAAAAAAATTGGAACCACATATTAGCAGGTGAGAGATGCTGCCCTGAATTGCTCTCTACTACATTCAACTCATGATGGCCACCCCAAGAATCATAGAATGGTTTATGTTGGAAAAGACCTTTATCTCGTTCCAACCCCCCTGCCATGGGCAGGGACACCTCCCACCAGCCCAGGTTGCTCAAAGCCCCATCCAACCTGGCCTTGAACACCTCCAGGCAGACATGGCTTGTCTGGGCCACCTGTTCCAGTGTCTCACCACACTCATACTGAAAAGTTTTTTCCTAATATCCAATCTAAATCTCCCCTGTCCCAGTCTGAAGCCATTACCCCTCATCCTATCACTACATGCCCTTGTAAAAAGTCCCTCTCCAGCCTTCTTGTAGGCCCCCTTCAGATACCGGAAGGGGCTATAACATCTCCCTGGAGTAATGATGAGAATTTGGGCCTCAGTGTCTGTCCAGATAGCTGTCTTACCAATGGTCCCTTTGGGCTTTGGAATATTAGATTTGTTATCAGCATAGGCACTCTTGATGGCTTGTGTGTGATTCATAAATAGCTAGCAAGGTTTGAGAGGTTAGAGGATTTGATGAGATGATCTGAGGTTAGATACTTGTATAGGAGAGGTTAGATGATCTGCTGAAAGCATTCACATCTCTGGAGATCAAAACACTGATTATCGGCACAGATTTTACAGCAGGTAAATGCAGGTTGTCAGGTTTGACAGATCCAGTGCTTGCAAACAGGTGCAAGATTTCTTACCCCGAACCAGGGAAAAATTGCTTCCCTGGAACTTTTACTACCGAAGGGGGAGGTGATAGTTTTGATCAAAAGGTGAGACTCATTCTAGCAGTCTTGCAAAACTGATAATCTGTGCTGATTCCCTACATGTGTCCCTGATAAAGATTTATCTACTTTTTTTTTTTCTAATATGTACTTTGAGTCTAGTATGGCAAAACGTTTTTGTGTAAAAAGCCAGATATATGCAGTGTGATATCCAAGTTCATTGCCTGGGTGACTCGGCAATGGCTGAGGGTCAGGATAGAAGCCCAGGAAAACTGTGAAACTTCCCCAGAAGGAAACCAGCCACAATGGGTGGCAACTACAGCATCATGTTGGGATATTATAACCCCTTTTCCAAAGTGGTGATAATAAAAATAAAAATGAATAAAAAATAAAAATGAATAAAAAATAAAAATAAAAATAAAAATAAAAATAAAAATAAAAATAAAAACTAAAAATCTGTCTTCTGCCTTAGGCCTTTGTGGTGATCAGCAAGGAGAGCTCATGAGATGGAGTTCAGCTGAAGCACAAACTCCCCCCTTGAAACAGGACAATCTGCATCCCAGTGGGGCCCCGACCTCCACTTGGACTTCCAGGTGCAAAGTCATGATAATAATCCCCTTCCGAGAAAGCGTGTGCTGGGTAGCAGTGCCAGGGGGAGGGTGGGCAGGAGGAGAGGAAGGAAGAGGGCAGCGCATCAGATGATGCCTCCGCATCCCCAGTGGTACGAGGGACCGCGGGTAAATTTTTCATGCTGATGGTTGCATGACTTTCAGACCCCATGAGCTGGATGTAGCTGTCCTGAAACGATAAGATCCTTCCCCCTCAAAACACAGCCTTTAGGAGAATCAGGAGCTCTGCTTACTAGTCACTGCCCTGCTCCTGCCTAGTAAAAAGAATAAAATAATGGCGATCTCGTTAAGAGAAATGCATTTGTCAGCACTCTGAATTTTAATGTGAACTGGCAGCGGATCTCAGTGATAAAGAAAAAGTCTAATGCGGATGGTAATTTTGCAGAGACCTTGCTAACATGTGTTATCCACTGGCTTTCTTTTGTTCACCGCTGTGAATTATCAACCGACTCAAGGCAATAGAGGGAAAAAAGTTATATGTCTCACTGTGTCACTTTCTTAGTGTCATCCAAAGCTCACTGCAATAATTTAATTTTGCAGAGAAAGCACAGTTTATTACATTTCTCTCCCTCTCCTCTCCCCCCTCTCGCCCCTCCCCCCCCCAGCATTTTCTAGACAGGTATTGAACAGTGATTGACCAAAAGTTATGATTCGTGCTTAGCTGTGGGGTTCCACCAAATGCCTAACAAATTCAATTCTCCAGGAAAAAGAGGAAAACATCGTATTCCCTAACCCTCCAGAAAGGAAGCTTGATCCAACACATGATCAGAACCAGCCATTACCAAGGAATAGACAAGAAGCCCCGCAGAAAAGTGGTGATTAAACAACCCAAGGCAAACTTTCCTCTTAACCTTTAGCGGTTATAGGTAAAGATAGCAATATTTTCCTGCGCAAAACAGCTCCGCTAAAAATAAGGGGGGTTATACAACATGAATAATTATAACATTCTGAGATTCTTACACTTATCCTCTTATCGGCAAATAGGAACCTTTGGTGATGATTTGGGATGCTATTTTGCTAGAAACTAATTGCAGAATTGCAGCAAATGCACTGAAGCAATGTATATATACTGTTCAAATTATGACATGGGATTAAGTTGTTAGATCCAAGCAAACAGCTACAGAATGAAGCTGTAGTTCCTTCCCTGATTAATTTTAAATGTCCGATAGTTTGTTAAAATAATTTCTCTCAATAATCCTGAGCCATTCTTCTGTATCTTGATTCAGTTTCACTGTGCAGCAAGGAATTCCCCAGTTTCCACACACGAGAAGGAGTTTCCTTGATGAGCCGTAAATGCATTATCTTCTATCACTACAGCCTCAAAAGTTGTCTCACTAAAGCTCTTGAAGCTCACCACAGTTCACACCAGTCAGCAGAATTTAGCCCGTTGACTCAACCTCTCTGTGCACTAGAAATCCCCGCTGTCCAGCACCCCTAATTTAAGCGCTACTTCTGGAAAATGTGGAAAATAACCTTTAAAGTCATCATTAAGAGTATTGCTGGGAGTGTCATATAAATATCTTATTTACAAAAGCATTGAATACCATATGTTCAGAGGAAGATGTGCCAAAAAGTGCTAATTACACTGTTACTTAATGCCAATCAGGTAATTACACTCAGCCCACTTAAATGCTGTCTGCAATCTGGGATGCCTCAGCAGTTGAGGAAGGATTAGTGCCGCCCCATAATGCACATCGGTGCCCTTTCCTGAGGGCACCAGGTATTGAACCAAACTTCTAAGTAGGGACCCAAACCTCACAGCCCATTAGTTCCTCTGTTCCTCCTCCTCCTCCTCCTCCCCCCCCGTTTTTTAGGTGCTTTTCTCTCTGCTCCACTCAGACACTCGAGAGCTTTTTCCCCCACCCAGAAACACCTGCAAAACTTTTTTTTCTCCCTTAAAATCTCCCCCCCCCCCCCTTAACTAATTTCTGGCCTTGTAGGACTCAGTTGGCCTACAGGTTGTCTTCTAATTGCCATGAGAGGTGGCCATGACTTGCTGAACTTGGCCCGTCTCCCCAGCAAAGGGCTGATCAGTCCTTGGCAGGGTTTCTCAGTTGAGTGCTTCTTTCTGCACCTCCATTTTGAATTATTCAAAGGATAGGATTTCTGCTCAAAGCCTTTTCTATTTCTCAAATCGACTTCTGGTCAGAAAGCCAACCCAGGGGAAAGACGCAAACGTAGACATATATAAAAATAAAAGTATAAAAATAAATATATTTAAATGTATAGATTATATATAGATAGATTATTTATACATTTAATATAATATAGATGTATATTTGGAACCTTCCTGGAAAGCTGACAAAGTTTTGCGCTGGCATATATCCGTGGGGAAGTCCATCAATGTAGCGGACGGCGAGGCTGGTCGCACATCTAATCCCAATCGTTTCGTAGGCAGCCAAGCCACCAGGTCCTGAGCATTGAGCAGCACTTGTATGGAAAAAAAAAAAAAAAAAAAAAGTATGAAACATATTCAGTAATCAGTGGCAAAATTTGTCATCACTTTAATGCAGCCAGGAGGCAATCGGAGACAGTTTAACAGATGTTTCCATATTTAAGCCAGAACAAACAGAACAGATTAATTTCCCCACTCTCTCCTCAGATGCAAATGCCAGGAAGTTCTGGGTTTGAAATTTCACTGTGTAACACAAGGAAAAAACAATGTTTTCATCCCGTCAGCAGCAAAGGCGATGTATGCAGCCGCGGTGATCTCAAGAACCAGAAGCCAGTCTGTAAGTTCTGGCTGCCGCTTGGGGGATAACAAGGTCGTAGTGAGGTCTATTAGTGCCTGATCACACAACTTCGAGTACAAGCAATTTAGAAATATTACACACTACTAATATAAAATAGTAATACCAAAGCAGATTATCTGTGACTAGAGCAAGAATATCCTCAGCCCAGCATCAAATTCGCTTTTTTTTTTTTTTTTTTCCCCCTGAACTGTGGGGCAGGTTGAACACGGTGTCTTTTTGTCCTATGTGGCGTAGGTTTTTTTTTGCCAGAAAGGGATGAAACGTGCGCTCGCTCGCTGCCCGTGCCATCCCGCTGATTGCAGAGGGGTGTCCCAGGGCACCCATCAACGATGAATACAGCCCAGAGGTCACAAGCTACCTCTCAAATTGCAGGACTCCCACACTTAATTCACAGCTCTAATTATACCATCAGCTGTCATTACTCCTGTTATTTAGATCTGTCATCCAGAGCTAGGCAGGGAGGGCTGGGGCTGAGCTAGCGCCCTGGGTCTCGTGGAGGCAGAAAGGAGAGGAGGAAGGGCTGCAGCATCCAGGGATTTGGCACCTGATGTTGCAAAATGGAGCGGTTCGGAAGCGGCTGGAGGGGAAACCGCTCTGTCAGCAGCTTGTGCCCCGCTTCAGACGGGAGGTGGTTTTACAAATCTGCTTTCTCCCTCCGTGCCGGTGTATGAGGGGTTGTTTCTCTGAGTTTTTTTTCTCACTCCCCATGGCTTGAAGCCTACTGAAACTGGTTCTCCAAAGCAGAGGTCCAGTCTGATGATGATGGGTAATCAGCACCACAGAAATCACTGTGTAATTTCATATTTTCTTTTTTTTTTTTTTTTTTTTAATCTGTAGCCTGTACGTTGCTTTCTTGCAAACTTTGGGAGGGCAAACAGGGAGAGCAAAGGGTTAAAGCTCCTACCTTCCCCAGCAGCCGATGAGTCCCATCGTGTGGGTTTGCCCTTTCCTGAGCGCCCCAAACGTGAAAGCTGTGTAATAACCCCTTCCTCAACCTTGACTCAAACGTTGCCAGCTCAGTGATTCACCCCGGCTTCACCACCTGCTTTCGCTGGAACCGTGAGCTGAAACCCCAACCCCAGCCGAAAACAGCCCGCGTGGGGGGCGCCGAGAGCTGTTGTCCCCACCAGCCCACTCCTCCCCAGGCTCCCAGCCCCGAGTGACAGCTGTAGGGTTGTATTTATCACAGGTGCGCAGTTGGCATCTGGCATTAAAAAGGGGGGGGACCAAAAAAGGTGCCCTTCCTTCACCGCAAGATTTCCCCTCCGTTTGCCGTTTTGAAGGTTTTACAGTCATTTGACAGTCATCTTCACGATTGCCTCACCCAAACTTTGCTGGAGCTTAAACACATCTTCCGTGTGACAACGATTTCAGCCCTGGCAGGATCTAAAAAAGGGTTTTAATCCTAGCTATTTTCTGTTCCGCTTAATTGCCTTACCCAACACTTAGACTGCATATAAAGACAATCCATCTTTCCCCCACTTTCTTCTGAAATAATCATTATCCTTCTCTGCAGAAATAAAAAAAAAAAAAAAAAAGTGATAGGGGTTAGGAGGAAACTTGACATTGAAAACAGACACCCAAATTATAAATGTCTTTGAATAATCCAAAATATTTTTCATGCACTTCATAGAGTTCCTTTCTGGAGCTAATGGAGCTTTAATAAAGGATGTTTCCCCCCAACCCTTCTCCATGCAACTTCCCCTCCCCTTTCCTCTTCCACTGTGAAGTTTCCACGAGTAATCCCAAAACCAATATTTAGATGACTGAAATGTTAGAGCGTAATGTTACTGCATAACATAGCATGTCCAGAACTCTCCTCTGGGACAGAAATCTTTTTTTTTCAACATATTAAAGGAGAAGTAAACATTGTAATGGGGAAAAAACGGATGCTTTGAAGAGTTATTTTACATTTTTGCCATTTTCTTATATTCATGTCAACTTTGTTGGAGCAGCGTCAACTAGGGAGTGGCTTGCTAACAATAGAACCTAAATGTTTTCTGGGGATAAATCCCTTTCTTTTAATGACAGATGTGGGCCAATTCAGTCATATCTGTCATGTCCTCCCTGCTCTTTGCTCCTGTTTCATTTGCCAGTGGACCACCAGATCAGGTACTATTTATGCAGTGCACAAAACATGCTGATATGTTTTCCCTAGCTTTCAAGACAACAAAAACTACTTCTGTTGCCTTTATTTGGTATTTGTGTAGCCTGTCAAACAGCAAAGCCAGACCTTGTTCCTGGTGAACCCAAACTTTATCCACAGTGTAGTTTATCAGATCGGTCTTTTTCTTTTCAAATTCAGACTTTTAAAGACTCCCAATCAGAAAATTAACAGCAAAAATATTCCCAGAATTGCATGGAATTGCTGTCTGTCCAGGGATAGTCATGCTACACCAGCAAAGCACTTTTTTGAGCAAGACTGAGATGATTTGGGGGCAGCTCCTTGCTCTTCCCCGGACTTTCTGTTTGACTGTGGGCAAGCCCCACCATTTCACCAGGCAGAAGTTTATCATCTCCAAAATGGGCTTGACAGAAGATATTAATTCTTTGTCTTACAGCCAGAGAGTGTGAATAAATCCACAAAGAAATGTTCTGGGCACGTCTGCTCCAAAGAGGCTGTGGTTTCGGTGGAGATTCCCAGGACATCTCTACACTGGCTCACGTAGGTACCATCAACAGCCGCTCACACAGTACAGACCACACTACAGACCTACGGCAAAACGAGCTCAGGTATATCAAAATTATAGAGCAGACACAACAGTGAATCATGTAATAAGGAGAGGGTTAAAGACAGATACACTGGTTGTCTTTTAGACACTGAATCTATGGCATTAATGTGGTAAGAGCAATAGAAAACCTGTTATTAACCAGTTTTGTTTTCAGAATCAACCTGCTTCTCACATCCATTAAAAAGTTTGTGGTGTGGTAAATTGATCTTGACAGGAGTGGGTTTTTTTTTGCTGGGCTTTGGTTTCAATATGGCGATTCACAATTCACATTTCCCACTGCATCTGTGTCTTGAGCAAAGGAGATCTTTTTCTTTTCCCCACATGTAAAAATAATAATAAAAAAAAAATCGCAGTGGAAATTCGCAGGCCTCGCAGCCACTTTGCTGACCTAGTCACCTGGCCACCTTTTTTCATGCAAAATGTTTCACGTGAACAGCTTTTGTTTTATGCCTTGTAACATTTTCATGTGACTCATGACAAGTGATTCATATTTCTTTGGTATTCACCAAAGATCATACTTAGAAATCGGATTCTTAGAAATTCTTAATTCCCTTGTGTAGGAGGGACTGTGGGTGCTCTGCTCAGGTTCATTATGATAATGCAATCTCAGACGGTGTCACATAAGCCAGTTTACAGTAATAAATAATAATAATCATGAATTCATTAAAGTCTTGAGCTTCCAATTTGAAAAATGTACAGTAGAGCCAGGAAAACCCTATCTGAGAGTGGGTTTGCACTTGCGAAAGTAGTTGTTGTTACATTTCAAATGTGTGAATAAAATAAGTAAGTAAATAGCTTAAAAATTTGAGTCATAGACTGGGATATGAGGTCCAGGCTTGAGTCTGCGTCTTGTTAGTGGACTTCCAGTGTGACTTCAGGTAAATTACTGAATCCCTGTAATTCTATTTCCTCCTATGT
Source organism: Vanellus vanellus (assembly GCF_965231255.1). Taxonomy (NCBI): domain Eukaryota; kingdom Metazoa; phylum Chordata; class Aves; order Charadriiformes; family Charadriidae; genus Vanellus; species Vanellus vanellus. The sequence continues at coordinate 5,849,069 of NC_138905.1, forward strand.
GCTTCTTCTTAATATTTTTAGTCCATTTTGATCGTAAGCTCTCCAAGTGAAAGAAGGAAGATTAACTGTTGAGCCCACACAGTGGTTAGCAAAGCCAGTAAAGCGATGAGAAACAAGGGCTAGAGGATGCTCATGATTTCAGCTAGGAATGCTCAATACTTCTCTTATGCAGCTGAGATTCAAATAATGATGAAAAAATATGAATTTCCAGAGCTTTTTTGTTAAGGGAATTTTTTTAGTAATCACATATATTTTGAAATTGAAACATGGTGTGATCTAATTTTAGGTGCTTGGGTACTCTGTCCAGTCGAATGTTATTTAAACATTTCCTAGTACAACCATCTTGAGGCTCTTTCACTGTTCAAAAATGAAACGCACAAAAAGGGATGAAGATGGGGAACTGGAGAGAAAAAAAAAGAGTGTATACATTAAAAAAAATAAAACAATAAGAAAAAAAAAAGAAAGAGGAGACAATGGGTCTTTCAACTCTTTATGGACATTCAGATTTCAGATGAAAGTTTGGTCTGAATTGGCTGACCCATGCAATTTCCACTTCTGTCGATATTTATCCTGTGTTAAAGCCCCAAAAGACACTAATATACAAAGAAGGGATGAGGGGATATTCGACTAAAAGAAAGTTTTAGGCTTTGACCTCTGTTCCCAGATTTTTACATTTTACTTTACAAAGTCACTTGGTAAAGTAAGTTAATTTTTTTTAAAAACACTCAGCCTATTAAAGCACCTAAGTTCTTTGTTGGATCTGATCTATTGACATGGCAAACCCTTGCAGCCAATAGCCCTTGCATTCATGACAGCTTTGCTAACAAGTGTCCTCGCTGCTTGGGCTTCTCTTTGCAACAGAAGAAATCACGTAGGGTTGAAGATTAATGTTCATGTCATTGTTACTTATCTGCAATTTACTGTAACTGCAACCAGAAAGATGATTGTAAAATCACAGAATCATAGAAATTTAGGAACTTTGTCAGAATAAGCACATAAATCAACTTTGTGAGGGATGCATCTGTTAGAGGAAGGTCGCCCCTTCCTGTGGCCAGCAGCCCCCTCCAAAGTCTTACACCAAAACCTGACATGGAAGAGTTTCCTGAAGTCCTTACTAGGTGCCTTTCATCTTTGTCCAAGCTTTAATTTTTGTTTCTCAGTGAAAATCAGTACCAGAAAAAGTGATCTGGTGAGAATAGGCTGTATATGTTCACTGTGAAGGAAATTATTATTTAGGTTTTTTTTTTCTGAGCTCTTCACCAAGTTGTACATTCAAGTCAATGCATTTTTCTCATGTGCAGCTCTTAACCTTCTTGAAGGCATCTGGGACCTGCTGGTGCCTTGCTTTTGCTGGATACACATTACTTATTTTGTGTGTTTTACAAATACTGTAGTAAATATACAAGAGTCTTCTTTTTTATGGGACTCAATTAAGAGAATGAAAGGGGATCTGTCCTTGGCTTTACTGAGCTTTGGAGAAAGCGTTAGGGGAAAAAACCCACCCGCCACACAAGTTTGCCTACCTGCTCTTTTCACTTTCTTCTTTTCATGTACATTTTTTAAGTTTTAGTTAGAAAATATTTAGTATGATGTTATTAACCTTTAGGTTCACATATCATTCTTAAGAAATTTTTCACATTCACCGATTAACTCGGAAGCATTTATTTAGAGTCAGAAGAAAGTACGTCCTCCCAAATAGTTGTCAAGTGACAAATGCATTAAAGGTAAAGATAATGTCCATGGCTCGCTTAGGTAAATACTATCAGTCTGAAATCTCCTTTTAAGGAGGAGATAACCAAACCCACTCAAGAAATAACAGCAAACAAAGCGAGACAAAGTAAACTCACATTAAAAGAAATTAGTACCTAACAAAACAGGGTAACAGCTTAACAAGCTACTGGTGCAGCACAAATCTCCTCTAAGTACCAGGAAATAAGCCATTGAAACTTCGTCACTAAAGTGAAGTCCCCACTTGTAAAACTTCAGATAGCTACAAACTCCTTTGATTCGATGCAAATCAGAGGTGATTTTTTTTTCCTTTTTATTTTTTTTTTTAAGGTGTTACTTGCTTCTGATGTATCTAAGCAGTAGGTGAGCTGAGAAAGACCAGGGATGAGCAAACACAAGACAGCATAACCTCCCCGTGCTTATATATTCATTGAGGATGGGCAAATTTAAAAACAACAATAGCAACTCTTAAGTGTTTGCATTTCTGTTGATTTTCTCCTTTCATCTTCTGGCATAGGGTGATGCTTAGTGTGATATCTTGTTAACCACTCTAAAGTCTTTCTGCTTTGTAATCTTCACTTCAGAGGTACCTGGTATTTCCAACTCTAAATAAGGTATTATACCCACACATGGAGAGGTAATAATAAAACTTCTGTTATGACTCAGTATAAGGTTGGATTCCTTTTCAAATTACATCTTCCCTGGCATATGCAACCCACTGCTTACCGTCTGGTCTGCTTTCTCCTCTACACATGATCTACGGACAATACAAAAGTGTTTCAACTCTCAGTAAGAGGCTTAAGTCTGTAGCTCGGACTATAGGCTCCCAGAGACTTTAAGCTCTGAATGGGCTATTGGATCAGCTGTTCTGACCTTCTATACAAAGGAGGCCCTTACAGTTCATTCAGCTGCCTCTGCAAGAAGCGTGGCAGCTTGTTTGACTAAATCAGGACTTCCACCTTATGAAATATATCTCTCAGAATGTGCATTCGAAAACAAACAAAAAAACCCCCCACCATTTTCGGTGACAGCATATGTCAATGCTCAGTCAGCCTTGCCTAAAAGTAACCGCCTAATTTGTAAACATAAATTTGTTTATTACCAGTCTGTTGCTCCAAAAGTTCTATACCGGTCTGGAGATGCACACCACCCTAGGCAATGACCTGCCTTGATATGTCTCTACAGCCTCTTCCATAATGGCTTAATATTTTTCTCTGCTTTCCCTCAGTCATAACGAGTCCTTTAAACTGTGAGGTTTCAGGATGTCTATTCTTGAGCTGCATCTTGCTACTCACGGCCTTTTTGGCCTGGATGAGTTTTTATAAACTTGAAATCACTATATAGATTTGTGCCAAAGCATCACGGCAGGTGACAGCAGGGAAGCACTGCACTATAAAATAAATAATTTGAGTGGCCAAGTTACTTAAATCATAGTGAAGGGCTACTTCGTGTTTTCCCTGTGTATGCAAGACATGCTGATGCACTTGGTGCCAGGTTCAAAAGTAAACACTTTCGGGTACCAATGCCATCTTGGTTACAAAGATGCGGTCCAATGAGCAGCAAACCTGGTACAGTCCCACTGTGCAAACATGGGAAAGACATCAAAAGTCCACATTTCTGGAGGTCTCAACCCCCATCGCTTTACTATTGAATACTTACATGGGTTTGGGTCACCGTGAGCCCATTAGCCCGTTGTAATAATTCTCAGCCAGTGTAAAATCTCCATTCTTGATGACTATATAAATACAGAGATCTGTGCCAGATAAACCAGGAAGATAACAGTACCGAAATGTAAGTAGCGAATGGCAATTCACTTGCCTGCTCTGTGGTGGCTTTGTTTTTCGTGAAAAGTAGAGTGATAATGATAGAAGAAACGAGCTGGAGAGGGCAAAAAGCACTGCGATGTGTAACACAAGCTGGGCAGCATTTACTTCAACTATTTCGTCTCAGTCTTCCCTGAGCTTTAAAATCAGTCCAATAGGGTAGACTGTCAGAGAGTTCTGGGGAAGAAGCTCATGTTCAGTGTGTTACGGAGTTGACCATTGTCTCTACAAACCCTTGGCTTGTCTTAGAGCAGAGTTGGGATTCTTCCGCAGGAAGGCTGGCAAACAGGAGCCAGCTCGAGCCGAGTCCCTGAGGATCTCAGCTCTGAAATTATGTCACCACTTAGCAGAATAATGAACGCTGATGGGTTGAAATGAATCCTGGTCCCAACAGATTGAACTTTTTAGCCTGTCCTGCATCAGCCATCTCTTCATTTTTACGTATAGAGTTTCAGTAAAGTAAAGGGCAAGGCCAAGTTCAGAATGGCACCCTGAGCAGGGACTGGCGTTAGTAATATCAGTTTTACTTATTTGTCTGAGTGGGGTTTTTTTGCTGCTGTTTATCCAGCTGGACTTTAACCCTTTTGGCCAGGCTTGGATACCATTTTTTTTAAATTAATCAGAATAAAGCTGGATTTGCTGGTTGCATATGGTATACATGCAATACAAGTTATTAATTTCCAAGATCATTGTGAAACTTCTCTGTGTTATATTATCTATCTCTAATAATGGAATTAATGATATTTATCTTGCAGCTTTGCCCAGTGTTAATTTCTGATAGTGGTCTGATAAGGCAAATTGCTGCATGGCAGAGGACTGGCATTTTCAGTGTGGTTAAGGTGGGACCAGTTTACTCTCTGACTCACGGTTTTGGCAACTCATCTCCACCCTCCCTTTTTCATGTCACTGAAGCTAAACACCGTCCACTGAAAATCACTGGTGTGTGGTTAAGTGTGTGGCTGTATTGCCCTCTAGTGCTGACCCTCAGAGGAGAAGTGTTAATGTTACTACCATTAAGGACAAATCCAGCCCTTTCAGGAGATATGGGTCCTCAGGTTCACTACTGAGAGGCAGTATGACTTTGTCACAGGAGATGCTATATGTCCTGCGGGGGGAGAATTTCTAGTGTGAGAAGTCCCAGCAGCCAGTGAAGAAACACCCGAGGTCTGCTTAAAAGACCCTTGAGTGTCCTATTGCACAAATGGGAAGGGGTTTTTTTTGCTTGGTTGGTTGGTTGTTGGTTTTGTGTTGGTTTGTTTTTTTTTTTTTCCCTTTTGGGATTAAATAAGGCACATAAAAGCTTTTCAAATGTTTCTAGTTTTTAACAGAAAACATTAACATTTGAAAACACCGCAGCTTACAGATGTGCACCATAGAGGAAATGTTTTCTTTATCAAGGATGGGATTCTTCATCGATGTGGAGATCATCCTTCAGTACTCCTGCACCCAGTTCCTAAAACCACCGGGATCTGCAGAGTAAGAAAACCGAATTGGACAGGGAAGACCAAGGGTCAAATCATTTTTCTGTCTGATTCACTACAGGGACTTTCACCTCCTCCGTCCCAACCACAACGTCCTAAACACAGGACTACTGGTGATTTTAAGAGTAAAGATAACAGGGGGGGGGGCTATCTCTCATTTTTGACTGCAAGTTCAATTTTTCCTTTATTCCTCCTTCTGTTTTTCTTCTATCCTTCATCAGGTCTTGCATTTTTCCCCCTGAAACTTTAAGTTATATTCAGTTATCTAAGGAGAAACATGACCTGTGTTAAGATAAAGCAGTCTCGCAGGCAGTGTAGTTAAGAAACTGACTGTGGTCTCTTAGGAGTTATAATATTATTGTTTAAAATCTGTCACTATTCAACACAAACATTACATAACAAAGATGATAGCTGTTTCTAGAGTGCAACACAAAACATATGTTGTGGGGTTCAGCTGTGGTGAGAGATGTTTGGGCCCAATGGAAGCCAGAAGGCAGAAGAAGGGGTGGCTTTGTCGGTCCTGTTCTGCCTGAACAATCACAGCAGACATGTCCCAGGCCACCATTTGATGCCCTGTGCTGGCTGCGCATCTGTTTTCATGGCCTGGGAGCCATAGCTGACCTAAATGCTTGAGTTATTTGTGTGTCTGAATAGCTGCAAAACTGGTGGGTTTAATCTCATCACAGCACAAGGGACATACTGCCCTGTCTCCCACCTTCACCAACGTGAGTCAGTCCCATCAGCCTTCACTCATTTAAGATTAGCATGTTTTCATAGAAATGGGATAAACTCTCTACGCTGAGGCACGTATCTTTGTGCACCACTTCTTTAAAATGCATCCTTTGCACAATAGCAGCACGTGTCCCCAACAGCTGTAGAACCACATCCTAGGCGGCATTTTAAGGTGTAGTGTTTTCCATAAACCTCTCTCCTCCCCATCCTCAAATCGTATGAGTAAAAGTTTTCATTTATAGAATTACAGTATTATCAGGGCAGATGCAACCAAATCTGATGAAGCAACTTCACAGTTGAGTGACCATGACTGTCACGTACAACTCTGGGCACCCATTGTCCCCTGTCCTGCTCACTGTTCGCCTGATTAGCTAAAAAGTCGATCGTTTTTTCCCCAATGTAACTCATAATTCCATGTGCCCACATATTTGAGAGTTTAGTGAGGGCTGTCTCAAAGGCTGAAATACTGTTCCTGAAAACTAAGTCCCAAAACTGATTTAGCATAAATCATTATTCTCTAACATTGTTCTCCTTTTCTATGGCCAAAAACACACTTGAGGGAAAGATAATCTATTAAAAATTAAATAATAATAATAACAAAAATCCACATAGAAACAAAAATATCTTGTAAGAAAAGCGAAGAAAAAGCTGAACTTTCCAAAGAAAACAAAATCTTTGCTGAAACACTGTTTTTTCCCCAAATCCTTATTTTTCCTGCAGAAACAGTAGTATTCAACAATTTCTACTAGCACCACCTATATATATATATTTAAATGGCAGCCATTCACCTAATGTGATTATCACTTTTCTTTGAAGACACTTTGCTGAAGATTCACAGTGTAAGCACCATGCCGGCCACATCGCAGCACAACAACGGAAGACTCTTCAGAGGTTTGGCTGTGTGACATAAGGCAGGAGAAGTGTAGGGGAAAACAAAAAAGCTGTTTTCTAATGTTATCTGAAAGGCTATCAGGGGAAAAGTTCTTAAAGAAAAGAAGTTACCAGCGAACATGTCTGCACAGGACATACTAACTTACTGAACAAGTTAATAAAGTGTGGAATAGTATTTTAGCAGTTTGCTTATTATTAGCAAGGGACCATACCCCACATGAAACATGACTCAGCCAGCTGCAAATAAACCCCTCTTCGTCCTCTGAGGTTTCTCTCTTTGATGCTCAACTTATTCAAGATACTTCCCACCGCCTGCCTCCAATTTTGCTTTTGTGGTAAATTGTTTAGACATGATTTAAAAACACATTATGGGCTATGGAGTGAGATAAGATGTAAATCAAGCTCACCCAGTCATTCAATCCAAAAATAATATGCTGGCATGGCGGGATATTAGAACCTCTGTAGGATCCCAAGTGAGAAGTCTTGAAACAAAATCAAAGTTATTGTTGTTGTTATTATTACACTATGCTGAAGAGCGGAGGATCCTTCCCTATCTGCAATGGGCATCTTGTGTCAGGTTTCCCACACTTTGGAAACCAAAGCAAACTCTTTGATTAGAAAGAATAATACACTGTGGCATATGTGGTGTGGTCTGCTGCTGCCTTGTTCTGAATCCATGTTAACACAAATGATGGGCAGGTTGGCTTGGGTTAGGTGAAATTTGAAGAAAACTAAAACTACAATGAAATTCCTTTGGAACTTCCTCTGCATAAATGCCAAAAAAATGCCATGTCCTGCAATTATTGCGTTGCAGTAAGTTTGGATTTTATAATAATAACCTGGTAGAAAAAGAAGATGAAAGGAAGGCTAAATCCCCACTGATGGATAGCATCAAAGCTAAACTCCTCACCAGCAGTAAAGATGAGTTACGGATAAATATGATTTAAATGATCCACAACAACAGATATATTAAATGTTATATTTGATCTATACCATATCAACTATGATATAAATTACCCATGGCCTAGAAAGTGGTAAGAACTGTAAATTGTTTCCTTCTAACTAATACCACTTATTATTTCTCTGTTGACAAAGTCATGACACATTGGTAGACTTTCCTGTGAAAATAAATAAACTATTAAATGTCTGTTCTGCTTAGTACAGTGGACAGATGAGAAATTCATAGTATGGGGAAAGGATAATAAGAGGAAAGGTGATATCAGAAATTCAGTATACTTTGCCCTCTTTCTTCTGCTTCTCTCATGATCAAATACTTCAGTATGGAAATTGGAGCATGTCTGTAAATTCCCTATTCAACTTGCCTATTGCTTACTCTAAAATTGTAGGAGTTAAACTAATACAAAGTGTGAATGAGGCCAAAAGTCAATTCTCTCCATAGGAGAGGTTCTTAAAGAGACATGGCCACTTTGATCTTTAAAAAGGCCCATAACAGCCAGACATGGGGGTGCTGGTCTAAAGAAGTTCATTATATCAAAGAAACAAAATGTTCATGTCATCTTCACTCCACAGTTTTGGTATCCTTTGAATATGCTGTCCCTTGAGCACCTTGAGAAGGAAGAAACTCTGGATCTGATTTGCTACTGTACGACAATCCCTTATGTAGCATGGAAGAATGATCATGTTTGTTGCTGGAGAGATGCCATCTGGTACCCTATGGTATTCATAACGGCTGGAGGATTTGCTAGGTAAAGGTGTGGAGCACAGGTATGGCATGTACTGAAATCATCCTAGGAAAGGATGAACACAATCAGTGACCACCTATCAATGACCACAATTATCCACCTAGATGGAACAGGATACCCTCGCCTACTGAAAAAAAAGTGAACTGTGGACCCTACAGATAAAAAGTACAGAACTGGGGAGGAATCCTTTATGTTGAACTGGAAAGTTGAAAATATCTGTTCCTAACTGAATTAAACTGCATTACAGCAAAATACTTGATTATTCTGGAAATCACTTGACCCCTGTCCTGCTCTGCCCAGATGAGACTAACTTCTGTTGCCTGTGGTCATGCTAAAGAGAAGGTCACCTGTTCTGGCTGAGAGCAGAAACTAAACAGTCCTAACCCATGTGTTTTGTTATTTGATGACTCAGGCCCTAAATGGTGAATAACAGAAGTTGAATGTGATTCAACCCAAACAAAAGTTGAACTCTTTCCCAATGCTGCATTATTGTCAGACATTCCTGAATAAGTGGTACAACCTTATGCAAAATCCAAACAAACCTGGCATGTGAAAATGGCATTTAAGCCTGAATAAAGTGTTAAAATAAACGTATTAGGCAGCAAGGATATGTTTTGTAAACACATCAGGATTTGTGAACAGATTGTCATATTACGTTAAAACCATTTAAAACCCCATTTGTGACTACAGCCATTTCAGAACATCTTTTTCTAAGTGGCTAAAGAGACATATGTGTTTAGTCTATTGAAGGAGAGAGCAGGCGCACGCAGGGAGCGCTCGTCCGCTTTACTGAGTCTGTGTTCCACCCTGAGCTAGCTGTAACTCGCGTCACCCCATCAGCGCTGCCGGCACGCAGACAGCACCCTTGAGTTGACTTTGGTGGACCTTCGCTGCCAGTCGCCTTGCTGAGCACAAGTGACCTCTGCTGCTTCTATTTTTTAACAGACTTCAAAATCAATGTTCACGGTAAAATAGCACCCTGACTACCAAAATCGATGCCGGGAAGTCTGGCTCAGCTAAGCAGTTCGGCATTCATACCTTTGGCCCGCTTATTGCTCAGCAAAGCGTGAACGCACATACTCAACGCTTTATCTCATGTATTGCATTTAGATGACTTCGCTGAATTAGGATCAAAGACTAGAGACCCTCCCAAATCTGCAGTTTTCTTGCTTGTACGTACTTCTCTTAGGATTTTTTCCACTCTTTCCATTAAGCCCAAATCTTTCAAAGTCAATCCTTCAGGCTGCCTTTGCAAAAATTGATGAGAAGGGGGCATCTTCTGGGACCTTAAAGATCTTTGAAGGGATGGTGGCCTCTTCATTGACTACCCAAGGGGCCAAAATATGCAACAGGACTGTGAATTTTGGATGTCTTAAATTGGAGGAAATTAATTGCTCTTGCACATTTAATTGTTAAAAAAAAATAACAAAAAAAATCCTGCTACAGAGCAAGATTGTCAAATGGCGTGTACTGGAGTAGTACGACTGACTTCTGTGAAGCTTCTTTTTGGTGGTGTCTCCCCCATTGGCAATATCTGAGGATCTGGCCCAGGATTTTCTTAGTAAAAATGAACAAAAGCATTAATATTAAAAGACTGAGCCATGGAGAGCTTGCTTATTCCAAGTTAGTTCTTGTCGCAAGACAGTGTTGTGAATTTCATGCACTCAAAATCAGGAGGTTGGCTTAAAAAAAATTAAATTGCAAAATAAATGAATGACAGAGTCATGCTTATGTCTGAAAAATTTTGTATACATTTAGATTTCCACCTCTCACACCCCTTGAAATACAGAAAAAAAAAAAAAAAAAAAAAAGATTAGAAAAGCTAAGAAGCAGCTGCAATGACCTTATAACAAATTTATTCCAGGATCTGGGGATTTGTATAAAACAAGGATCGCCCCAGTTCTCAAGCTGAATTCACAAAGGCAGGTGTGTATTACCACTCAGAGCTTAGCAACACCGGTCACTCAGAAATAGGCCCAGAAGCAGCTCTGGCAAATCACAGCGTGCCACTGGTTGCGAACTGTCGAAGGCTTTGTTATCAGCGTCGCTGTGAGATCCACGCTAATTATTTTACTCCTTTCCCAGCCTGGTGTTTCCAAGTTTGCTCACTAGCCTCAGCCATTGACTTTGCACAATAGATTTTCAGTCTAGCTGAAGTTAATTAATTTAAATTTGGCTCCGTCTCCCGTTCATCTCTCGTTAAGCCATCCTTTTCCTCTGCCTCAGCAAAACCCTATTACCTCATCTGTTGGACTGATCCTCGAGGGACAGTGTCCAGCCTGGACACAGGTGTTAACCCTTCCCCAACCCCTCACACACTTCCCAGATGTTTTGCAAAGAGGAACTATTTGAAACTTAGGTTTTGATAAATTTTCCTCAGAATTTCCTCCAAAATGCTGGAAAAAATGCACCCAAAGCTTGTTTGCTTGATTACAGCGCCTGCAGGCGGCATAGAGATTTCAAGGCAGTCATGATGATTTATAATTGCAGGGAAGCTGCCCCCAAAAGACTTATTTTATGTTTAGAGTACGGCTTCTTTATCCTACTGCAGCACTGCTGAGGGACCCCAAAGTGGAGACACCACTTTGCACTCATCGAGGTCTCTTCCAGGGTGCGTGGGATGCTGAATTAAGGAGTCAGGCCCCAAATATCTGCTAAGCCATACGCAAAAAATAAAAACTGTCCAGCCAGGAAGTCCCCCTCCGGCTCTTTCTACACCTCAAGTTTCCAAAACTGCCTCTGCTTTAAATTCCCGGAGCGTGCTTTCAGAGACGTCTCTGAAACTCAGAAGCTCCTGTTTGGAATATTAACTGTAAATAACCTTCCAAGATAAGCTTTGTATGACAAAGTGGAAAAATTTCCTCTGAGTCTTCCTTGACGATGCAGCACAATGTGCCCTTACTGTAAATTTCTCCCGTTCATGTATGTTGCAGATACGTCTAATGAAATGTCTTTCAACTCCATAGACACTTGCTCTACGCATCCCCGTTAAACCACCCTGCCCAGACACAGCAGACACATCCGCTGGCACAATAGGACAATCCAAATGAGGTGACGTTGTGTTTCTCAGCTGCCACCGTCCGGAGGGATATACAATGAGATACAGGCGAGAACTCAATTAAAATTGCCGTTTTAATTCAGATTATTTAAGAAATTTCCTTCTGCTCCTAAAGATGGATAAAGAGGTTTCCTATCTTTACATTTCAACCCACCGGCTGATAAATTCAAGGCACTTCTCGTCTGCAGATACAGCTAACTGCAGAAGCTGCCATGCCATCAGAAATGACTTGAGAGAGACAGCCAGGGATTCAAGCTGCTTCTTAGCACCACTAAATAGGTTGATGCCTATAATTCCTAAAACCATAACAGCTCACTAGTAATTTCTGTCATTTCAACAATATAGTTTTAGAAGAGATTTAAAAATGTATCACCACTATTTCATCAAATGCCACATTTCACCTTCTGTAGCCACTATTTTGTATCCTTCTTTGCTATTAAATTGACTTCAGTTCTTCAAATGACACATCTGTTTAAGCCTTATCTGTTCAAAGAAAGCTAATAAGCATAGCTAGGTTTAAAAGGATTAACTTGGATGGGAATTCTAAAAGTTTTCGAACATTCTTGATAGTATTTGCTATTAAAAAGGGGAAAAATGAAAAAAAAATGCATTTACCTTCTTAAAAACTCTCTCAAACTTACAACGATGTGAGATTAATTCCTTAGCGGGTCAAATGGATGAGGATGACATTTCTGTGCTTAAGGAAGCTCCTGATAGCCATCTAATGCTTCCCTGAATACTTTTAAGATCAGTACTGGCAAAGAGGAGAAGTTGCATTTTTGAGTAGTAAAATTCAGAATAATACCTATATTATGTGAATGCTTTCCCCAGTTATATACAGATACATCTGAGTTGCTGCAAAAACGGGAATAAAAATGCTGTGAAATAAAACATAGATGTTAACTCTCTCAATTTAAAAACAAAACAAAACAAAACAAAACAGCAAAACAACAAAATAAGTTGTTTTCCTGTTTTTATCCTACCAACCTGTGTTCTTATGCTCCGTAATGTACACCTTGCTGTATCTCCGGCATATCGTCAGTGAGGGTGTATGTGAAGTTTAAACACTGGGAAGTAATCTGAAATACATTCAGAATGATTTTAGATGCAGAAGATAGATAAATTCTCATCAATGGCAGATAAGCAGCACGAACCACATGTTGGGTCCTGGGTGAAGCCCTCAGTTCTGCTGAAATCAGCTCTGTCTTTCCAGTGAATTCAATGGCAGTGATGTGAGATTGGGGAGTTGATTTGCACTGGAAGAGATCCCTGTATGCATGCGTGCATGGAAAAAAAAAAGGATGAACTGTGTAGAACTGCGTAGAACTGCGTATTAAATTCACACTCACTTGAGGGGGCAAAGCTGTAAAATTTTCACTCAAGAAGGGATCCACCAGAAGATCAGCAAAGAGACGGTGGGAAATTGTCCCAGATCCTGAAATAGTGAACCTCGACATATTGAACTAAATAAGAAATAGATGACACTTGAGAAACAGTAAATATTGCTAAATTTACTTGCTGTCTGCCACCAGCAACAGATCAGCACAAGAATAAAAACCTAATTTATTTTTTTAATGAGAATTGAAAGCAAAAAGCTATTGCCGCCGTTTCTCCAGAAGAGACCGACTCTGACGAGTGACTCTGACTCTCTCCGTATATGGATTTTAGATGCAATTACAACTGAAAGAGAGAGAAGCCAAGCGAGGCAGACACAGGTGCTAATACTGTATCTGTCAGTCACAAAGATGAGCTGCTCACCTCTAGCTTTAACCAAATTAACACATCAGTGACTTATGCATAACTTTGGGACTTTAATTCATAGCTTGACAAACCATAAACAAGAAACCAAAGTGCAGATTTCATATTTTTTTCAATAAATGCTTCAAAGGCAGCTGGCGTCAGTGAATAGCCCAAGCGATGCAGCAGATGTGTTTGCAGTGGCAGAATACCCCAAATCCTCCGGTACTCCGGGTTTTCCTACCACACAGAGGTAGGCCAGGAGGTAACGTACAGAAATGCATAAAGACAAAACACGGCTTTTGATTTGGTTTCAGGTTCATCCCAGAGACAACCTGGAAATCTCTTCATTTGTTTTGCTGTGGTAAAACTGTACAGAAAGTGAATCCAGAAGAGAAACTTTTATCAATTTTGGATCTGAACCAAAAGCCAGACCTCATAGGTTGGCTCAGCCCCAAAGATTCACGTCAGTATCTACTTTCATCAGAAAGTCAGAGTGGGAGGCTGAGATCCTGCTCTGGGTCCTCATTCATGTGTAGGCACCAGGGAGAGATATGAACCCACTGCACATCTGATCGAGAATCTTTGGAAATCTTGTTTACTTTCCTTTCTTATTTTTGCCTTTTTTAACCCTCTGAAAGATCCAGACCTTGGCACTGTAATCTAACTATTGACTTCAGTGGATTTATCATGATTTGTGCTAGGTTAAAAGAGCTGGACTTTTATTTAACCCAAGCTAAATATTGTTTTCAAAGAAAGATCGTTTAAACAGACATTGGTTTTGGATTAGCAGCCTTTTGAAGTAAGCTGTGAAGCTTCATGTGAACAGTACAAAAATAAGCCTTCCCATAAAAGTCTGGATCCAGTTCTATGTTGAAATTCTAATCCATTTCCCTTCAAAATTCATCATTGTTCAGCTCCAAAGATATTGCATCACTTTAATTACTAGTGGAAAATGATCATTTCACCCAGTTAATCTAGTTCGTCTTTGAAAGTATAATAAAGTATTATCTAATAATAAACTATGTGCTTATCATCTGACCAAGCTTCTAGCTAAAGTATTGTTTACTGATCTAATGATCTGGCTTTGCTTTAAACAATAACATCTAAATATAAACACTGATTCTTCCACTTGATCTCCTACACTTTTGATTTTATGTAGGTCATTAATGATGTCAGTAAGGATGGGCTTTAATGTATTTAAATAAAATAAAGTTGGAGAAGCATGTGGGAGAATCAGAATTTAGCCCAGCAGTTGGAGCATGTTGGGTAATAACTTCAATCAGCGCAATGTGTCATAGCTGCCTGTCCATGAGGCAGGTGTCTTATTCGGATAGGGTCACTTCCAGCACATGTCATAGGGCTGGGCTGAAAACTACAGACCAGAAGACCATCAGTACCCAACTGGCCATTCCTAATGAAGTGAGTAGGTTTACTCGTTGAAGAAAGTAGCTGCATCAAAGCATTATGTGAACAGGTCTATAGAAAGGATGTGAAACAAAATCCAAAATCTCTCTCTTTTTCCTTGTGATGAATCCAAGAGATTGAATCCTGGCCATGTTGAAGTTTCTGGTAAAACTCCAGTATCTTCACTAAACAAAGGGACCCGTGGAATTTGTGCTAACAGTTCAGCATGTCAGTAATCGGCAAATTGCAATTCTCTTCTGTGCACCTCCTTCTGTGAAATAGAATCTGAACTGTTATGAGGAAAATGATTTGGCAGCAAAAACCAACACACCTGAGAAACTGTGTGAAAGTCTTCAAAGTCCTAGTGATGGTGCTGCCTGGCCAGCCTCTGTCTCTCAGAACAGGTAATATCAGGATGGATTCCTTGAGCCCCCATGGTCAGAAAAAACTACCATGCCATCCCATCTGGTTCCAAACCTCCTTTCATTATAGGAGGTTTGATTTCAAAAACGTGCAACCATGTACAAGGCTCAGAGCCCCAAGTGAAGAAGGCAACAGGGTCCAAATCTGGTTCCAGATGCTTGAGGAAAAGTGGTTTGGTTCCGTAGGTCAAGTCTCTGAATAAAAAACAGGATTTCTGGCAACAATAATCAAGACACTGTGAAATTGCA
The DNA here is from genome assembly GCF_965231255.1 of Vanellus vanellus. Taxonomy (NCBI): domain Eukaryota; kingdom Metazoa; phylum Chordata; class Aves; order Charadriiformes; family Charadriidae; genus Vanellus; species Vanellus vanellus. The sequence continues at coordinate 5,864,300 of NC_138905.1, forward strand.
TTTGAGGGGACTTGTCTCTTTTGCAGCAGACAAGCTAAGTGCAGGAGTTTGACAACACCATCAAAGCTACCCATGGTGGGGCAGAATTTTGCAGAATTCTTTGCGTGCAAAGCAAATGTATCCTATATTCTCAGGAAATCTGGATCTCTGTAAGAGTGTCACTGAAAACACCATTGAAAGAACATTTTGGATGTCTTTGGAACAACATATTGAAAAAAGAAAAAAGAGCAAACCACAGTTCTCTGTGGCTTGAGGGTCACCCAGAATCTGTTCCCACAGTTCTATTTAGCTAATGAAGTCATACAAACCCTGCACAAAGTGGCACTGGTGACCCCTGTGTCTCTGGATGCCAAACTTTAAAGGTAACACGATAACGGTTTTGGATGTAAGAACAAAGAAAGTCTATGTGCAACCACATAGGCAGGGGAATGACAAACAAAGATGCTATAGAATGGAAATAGATAATTTCAGGCAAGGAGAATGTAAAGTAATCGCTCCTGCCAGTTCCACTGCTCATTGCCATGCGGGCTTGGCTTTCTGTTCTCCTTCTCTGCTTTTCCACCTTTTATACCCAATAAAGAGATTTGTTTTGTAACATGGGGCAAAGCCACATAAACAAAGTTACTAATTCCCCCAATTTTCACGTACAATCAAACATACAAGTATCCTACTTGGGGCTGCGAGACATACTGTCCTCCAGCATTTGAGGCCTTGACATAAGATACTCCAAGAACATCTCATTAAACATTTACTTTCTTCCCTTATTTATGTGACAAATGCACGTCCTTCTTTTTCTTTCCTTTTCTCTTTCCTTTTCTTTTCCTCTTCCTTCCTTCCATTCGTTTTTCCATTTCTTTCTCGCTCGCTCTTTTGCTCCCTCTATTTTTGTGTGGACTTTGAAAATGAGAATGAAAAAAAATATTAATAATTCTCATGTATTTGTAGGCAATTTTTTTTCAAACTGAAAATGTGTAAAATCTTCAACAGCAAACACGACTGTGAAATAGATTTTGAATGTAAAGGAGAAGGTCGGTTCCCTTGAATTCAGAATAATTACAGAAAAATTGGGTTTCTCAAGTATGTCAGAGGACTAGAAAGACACAAATTACAACACTAGTTTCATGAGTTTGCAGTTATAACAGTATAATTAACAAATGAAAATACACTAAAAACTCAAATGTGATAAATCTATTGGGTTTACTTTTTGGTTTAACATAAGCATTTTGCAAAACAATATAAGGTAAAGAGACTAAAAATGTCCACCTGCATTATTTTGGAAATGACAGTAGCATATGCTTTCCAGTCACAAGTATACATTAAAGTCTACTTTTTCCATGAAAGCTGTGTCTTTTATTTTTTAAGGCACTTATTTTTAGAGCTCTTATTCTTAGCAAGGAATTGTTGTCATCCCCATTCCACAGCTGGAGGCCTGAGACATGGAAACACCCATACAGAACCGCTCTAGCGCTGAACCACCCATACCAGCCTTGTGCTCCAGCCCCGAGGCCAAGTGGTGCAGCCTGACTCACGTCCACATGCCTGACTCTCCTTCCCAGAAAAAAAAAAAAAACGGGTGGCTGCATCCCAATAGCCTATTGCAAACAATGCTTGGCTCGTGCTCTTCCCCAAAATTATGTTTGAGCGTTGTCTGGGAGAGTTTTAGGTGTCTCAGCCCAGATCTGTGCCACCAAGCGTGGTGGTGGCTGGACCGTATAGACCATGGGCAGCCGCACTCCACCCCGTCCTGCTGCACGTGGTTCAATGGCACAGGCACAACCACGCAGACTCCCAGAGAGAGCAGGATTTGGGGGATTTAAGACCCAAACCGTTATTCCAAACTCTGAATAATCCTTCAGACCCTTTTCCTACATAATTTGCATGCAAAAAGGCACCAACTTTTGCAGAGCCACTGCGCTCTCGCGCTAAGTGTCTGCATAGGCGAAGCACCGCTTGGCTGCACATGAGCTGACTGTAATTCAGAAGTCAGCGTGGATACATCCTCGTGGTGTTGCATACGAACCTTACTGAGAGGCCCACCTTGAGAGAGAACAGTGGAAGCTCAACAGCTGGATAGCTTTTCTGGACCAGAGCTGGCTTCCACCTGGCCAGCTCTCAGCAGAAGGAGGAAAAATCACATCTCTCTATATTAATCTTTGGAGGCCGGACTCTCTGTTACAATTTTGAGGTCTGTTCCCAGCATAGCTCAGCGTTCAACTGTTCCCTACTTTGGAGTTATGGTAGAAAACAGAGTTTTAGCAATTTTGGTCAACTGCCTAACTCTTGAATGTATCTATTAATATGGAAATGTTAAAATAAATCTGCATTGCGATAAAGAGTTATTTTCACGAGACACATCAGCCATGTTTCACTCAAAATCTACAATCTGAAAGGACACATTTTGTCTTAATAAGATATGTGGTGGGTTTCCTGTATGTGACATTGAAAATAGTGAATGCTTCCCAATGGACCATTTAACTACCATAAATCCAGACTTGTTCCTTATAAAGAAATGTTGTCAGCAACAAATTGTTTAACAGTTGTTTTAAGGTCATGCTTTCTAAACCCACTTACTTCCCACAGCATTTACAGCACCACTATTTAATATAGTTAAAATGTGATTGATTGTACATGTGTGTGTGGGCGTGTATGTGATTATTTTCATTAAACAAAATAGTTCTATTGCCATCTTATCAGAAATTGCAGAAAGAACTGAATGAAAATGAACTGAATTAATAATAAATTGAAGGAGGATTGTGTAACACCAGGATTGCTACTAAAGGCGAGGTGAACTTGAGCCTCAACGGTTCTCATAACCACTTTTGGGGATGCATTTGGGCTCAGTCCTCTCTTCTTTTCAGTGGGACAGCAGATTAAAAAGTCACCAGTGCCTACTGCTCTTGGGACAGGGAGGTACATGGAGACAATTTCCCTCTCTGAATTAAAAACCGGTAATTTGGATTGAAACCTCCTAAGAAGTGCTTGTGACCGAGTTCTACCACAGCACCCAAACTGTCGCCCCATGTTTTGGTTGGAACAGAAACCGACAGTTCTTGTCACCACAGCAAAATAAATCTATGTGCCAAACACTTCTGGCCTGGGGTACACCTCTCTCAAACTCTTCGTTCTGCTGTTTCCCACCTTTACACACACGTAAGGCCAACATTGTCCCAGCCCTTACCCTGCCAAGCATCTTCTCAATCTGAAGGGAGCTATTTGCTTCCCTGAGCTTCAATAAAACTTTTTCAAAGGATTTTATGACTGTGCACTGGGCATAAATACCAAATATTTACATAAACACTAAAGTGGAACAAGTTGACCATACAAATGCAGCTACCTGACTCCAGAGTACCAATATTTCTACCACTGCTGTAAAGTTTTAAATACTGAACAACTTAAATACCCATTTCACGGGGTAAAGCGAATTAGTCTCTCTTTGGTTAAATCTAGGGCTAAAATAATGTAAATTGAGTCATACCCAGGTTTAAACTAGTCACGCATTAGGTTTATTTGAGACAGTTGCTCAACAGCTTTGGACAGCAGATGCTTTGGAAAAAATGCTTTATTCTCTGTACCCAATTTTGAAATTATGGACCTGTGAGTCTTGAAGTGCATGAGGAGCATCTCTGCCTGTCTCCGTGCGCTGGACTGGAGAACCTGCAGCTCTACCCGCCTTCAGCTCCTAATTTCTTACTCTGCGATAGAGCTCACGAGCTGTTCCCAGGCACACAGGGAGTACTCCGGTGAGACAAGCAACAAGTCCAGACCTCTTCTATCCCACTAAATTAACTTGGGTTTATTGTTGCCTCATTCCCCGTGCTCCCAGGCCAGCCCCCGCTTGTCCATTTAATATCCACCGTTGCATCCTGTCTGGCATACAGCTGGTCAGCTTGCCAACTCGGGGACTGTCTCTTCTCCCTTGTTTACGGCATCCCCCGTCCAGTGGGGCTCTGATTCTCCACTGGATTTCCTAGTCCCCTCTCTGTTAAAACAAGAAATAATAAAGTACATCAAGATTTTAGAGGATTAACCTCTCAGTGGGCGGGAAAACCACCCAACCCTTCACAGCCTGGCTTTATTACTGTTTCTAGTACTGTTGCAACTACAGGCCACCAACTAGAACGGAATCAGCTGCCATCTACCACAACTCAAATGAATGCCAGCCAACGTGTTTTTTGGGCCACATGGCAAGGTAAAATAACGCTGTATTTGCTTGCGTAACAGCCTCGCACATGCAATGGCCTCGCTGTATAACCGCACCTTTTGACTGGTCATGAGCAACACCTTAAATAATGGCCATGCTATTGGTTTTTAAGGGAGAAATCTGGGGAAGCATAAGGAGCCATTATGCAAGCAAATATGATAATCGTATATATCACGTTAACAGCAAACAAATATGTGACTGGCTGGCACCTCCCTTGATTAAACTCGCGGAGTAAGAAGCAGACCGGGCTTTTTATGACGAGCTGTCAGGGGATAGAGCTCCCATTGTGATAGGCACTATATATATGCAAAACGAGATGCTATTCCCTCCTCGCCCAAGAGCTGGCAATCTTTGGGCATAGACGCATTGCCTGGCCACACAGTCAATCCGTGCCAAAGCTTTCGACTCATTAGACCACACACCTTCTCTCGTATAAAATCTGTAATAATGTCTATATTATTAAAAATGGACTTTTGCCATAAAACAAACCCAGCACATTAAGCAAGCCTATATGAGAAGAGCGGCTTGCCGCATGACCTCAAAAGCTTGCGATGCCAGCTGCAACTATAAGCTATCTGTTTCTGCTCAACAGCTCACTAATAATTCAGACAACCCTTGTTCTCGCTAAATTATTTTTGTGAGCTGAACTGGGAGAGCACTTGTGAGAGGAGAGCATTTTGTTAGAGTTTTCAATGCTGCTCTGAATGTGACTGGCAGCATGTTCTGGCAGTCCTCCATTTGGACGGCACAATGGTGTCACTTCTAATAATAAAGAACGTACAGACGTTTCATGAGCTTTAAAGCATCGCTTTGCTGCAGACTTCAGGGCCCTCTTATTTCCTGGAAGTGTTAATAAGTATGATGGAAAAAAAAAATAGGCTTTATTAAAGGGAACTTCTAATGCTGGATAATCTGGCACGACGAAGGTTGGTTTTTTTTTAAAGAGGATGGTAATGTAGTTTGCCTAGAAATACCTTGATTTTTGATTAGACTTTGGACTGCTTTCTAATCACATTTGAACTGTTTGGTGACTGTAGGTCACATCACTTTTTGGGTGAGTTGGTGTCCCTTTCTCCTCCTGCTTTTTGACTGATTGTTTAATTATTTGACTAATTTGTTTAATCTTCATCCATGGAGACATTTGAAAGCTGTCTGGACACGGTCCTGGGCAACCTGCTCTGGGTGGCCCTGCTTGAGCAGGAGGGTTGGACAAGATGATCTCCAGAGGCCCATGCCAACCTCAGCCAATCCGTGTTTCTGTGAATTCAATTTCAGGCTTTTCAACAAAAAGGATAGTTCTCACTCGCTTCCACAGCACACACAGAAACAGAAACAAGTCAAGTCATAGGCCAAATGCTCACTTATTTAAGTTGTGGTAGAAATGGGCACAGTGGTGCAGATAATGAAAAGTCATTGAAAAAAAAGTCAAAATACGCCTTTCTCCAGTATTTATATCATCTGGATACATCATTGCTATTATTTTGGGATGCAATAGACTAATCTAATTTGGTCCTTCTTTGAGAGGAGGACTGGTCCAAACCTCCAGCAGCCCTTTTCAATATAAATAATTACATGATGCTATAATTGTAACTTTATCCCTAAATTAGATTCTCTAGGTCTTTTTCTGAAGTCTTTCTGTATCCCACTCTCTCATTATTATGAAACGTGTATATATATATATCTCTGCATGTAATGTGTCTGTACCTATGTTTGTCTGAAGAGAGAGCTGGTCATTACATTCAGGTAGTCTGACTGAAAAAACTGTTGGATTAACTCATCTGAGTAAGGGAGAATGAGTAACGCAAGAGATCATATTCCTGAGAAACTTGAAAATATTCTGAGAAGGGCTGAGGACCAGGTCTTTAAGTATAGTTAAAGCCCAAGTACCATTAAAATATAAACTGAGATTCCTCCCATCAGTCATCCACTTCCCTTTAAAATACAGCTTCAGATTTCAGAGTGTTTACTTACATGTGGACTTATGCTTTTTCCAAAGAAATAAGAAGTTATACATTTTTGCTGCTGAGTTTATATAAAGGCAAGCTCTGAACTTTTGTATATGTTATGTTTATCCCAAAATATTCGCTCCTCTGGCCTGGCCCAAAAAATTAGTCATCAGTGTTGAACTGAAGTAGCTTCATTTTAATGATGTTTCAGGTAATATCCCTGTACAGTGTTTTAGCCGTGTGCGTTTACCCGTATCCTTCAGTCTTATTAAAGTCAATGGTGGAAACCCATGTTTAACAGCTACGCTGTAAGAAAGACAGAGCTTGGGGATCTTGTTAGGGGCTTTTAGTCTGATGGTAACATCACTTATTTATCACTTATACGTATTCTAATAAAGGCACAATGTGTGGAAAATAAACACACCTTGGCAGTATGTAAGGTGATCTAAAAGTAATGCATTTCCAAGCAAGATTTTCATGGTACCCTCGGTCAGATGAAACCTTGTGCTTTTGCTTGGATTCAGACCCAAGCTCCCATTGTTAATTCAAGCTACTATATTCTCTCCTTTTAACTAGCACTTATATCTGACAGCTGTAAAGGTTTTCAGCCATAATAAATCTCTCCCTGACTTCCCAAAGCAAACAGTGTTGAAGAGAGTGATCCCTCCAATAACATTTTGTCAGCTCAAATCACCACTGTGTTGTGAGTTACTCAGACAGTCTATGCTGACTGTTTGCTTCCCAGATTGCTTATGGTCCTTACTTCCTACATCTGCTCTGATCCTGGTATGTCATTAATCCCAAAAGGTGTTTTACTGCAGCTATACCTGTTGATTGGATGAATTACTCTTTTAAGTCTGGCAGGTTTTAAGTTTGAGCAATTCATCAGATCCAGGTGCTTGTATTCTCCCCAAAGGCATTAGGTGGGTTACTAGATCTCATTGTGGAGAATCTAGTCATCCAGCTGGACCTGAATAAAGCCCCTAATTATTTCAATAAAGACCATTTGATTGTTCATGATGGATCTACTGTGCCTTTTACCAAAATTCAGAAAAAAAATTCAGGTCCCTGTGTTCCTGCGGTGTGCTTAACTACCCAGCACAACTCAAATTCTTCAATATGATATTAAAACATAGGAAACGGAAAGGAGTAAGACAAATGGAAACCAGTCAATACTTGGACCTGAACACCCTAAACTAGTCACTGCCTTGAGAAAGGTTACTCCTACTGATTTTCTAAGGCATCCCTCCACCCACAGCCCTGGTTATTACGAATTCCCTCTCACACCCTTCATGTTCCCCTTCTGAGTTATAGGGTATTTAGACACCTTCTTTATCTCTGGGAACTTCACGCAAAGGTAGAGGGAAGAGCATACTCTAAGAAAGAGCTGGATGGGGCCTTTCTCCAGCACCTCTGAGCACTGGCATTGGAAGGAAATGTAGATCATTCCCACATGCACTGGGTACTGTGTCCTGCCAATGAGGAAATCTCTACCATGGTACAACCCCTGCACTGTGGCTAAGTGGGTGATAGAGGCTGTGCGGTGTACAGATAACACATCATCTGAGGATAAGTGTCTCTTCAGAGGCATCAAACAAGCTTTGATGGACTTACACAATTACATATACTCAATTACCCTCTTTTTACCCCAACCACATATCTAAATCTGGAAGTGTGGGAACTGCCTTGGATCATCCATGGGTATCACCAAAGCTTCATGAGTTACTTAGAACAACTGTAGAGGGTCCAGCGGCATGAGAGAAGAAAATGCTATGAGAACATCACTTGCCTTCACCAGTTATTCATACCACCTTGCGAAGCCTATGGCCAAGAGCACAAAGAGAAGAGGAGCTGCCTATTGAATATTCATAAGAATATATAATTAACTTATCCTTGTTTTACTTGCAGACTTAGTATTTGTAGGGAGTATTTGAGTGAAGAGGAAAAAAAAGTTTTGCAAATTTTTTGTGCTCAAAGTACTTCCTATTTTCAAGAGGATACTTAAGTGCAACCACATTTGCTCTTCTCCACAGTATCCAACTAAAGGCTTACATTAGTTAGATCTTCTGTGTTCCACAACATTGGATACAGGTGTAGGAAACCAGACTGGGGTGAAATAGCCGTGGCTCTGACTGTATCAGGAAAACCATTCTTGTCAGATGAAGACTAGGAACCCAAAATTACTCTGAGGTACAGGTATCTAATACCTGGGAATCTAGAAACACTACGTGGTGACAAATGACCTCTGAGAAAGGAGTCCCTGACATGGCCAGTTCTTCAAAATGTCCTAACTGCTAGTATCAGCTCAATAATGGGCATCGGCCAGATATACCTACGGAAGTCCCAGCTTTCATCATCTGTAGTAGAGCAGTGAAACAGCTCTGTAAGGGTCTAAAATGCAAAGGTCCCCCATAGATTGATCAAAACGTGGCTCTTCATACACCTCCCCAAGGTGGCTTCAGACTTGTATTAAGGGGACTTAACTGAGGAAGTCCACCAGCCTTAAAATTTATCTCAGTATCCTACTCCTAGGGGGATGAAGGTCCCTGTGTATATATTTACTGGTTTTGGGGCCTGCCCGCTGAATACATGGCCTCATGCAGGACCACTGACCGGCATACATAGGTTTATAGGCTCCGCATGCAGTGAAAGGAGAAAAATTACATTTCTAATTTGGATGCTGAACCACCTTCTGAATCTCTCTGCCTTGACAACACAGAGGATGTAGGATCAGTAGCTTACCTACTCACAGTTTACACATTGCAACTCTTCAGCCCTGTCAAGAGGCGATGTAACATGAGCCATTATCAGGAAAAAGACTGAAGCATTCCTGAAACTGAATTTGAGGTGCAAACTCATTCTTCCTAAAAATCCCTTTTCCAAATGGTTATTTTTTGGTATTGCCCTGAACGATGTGCCCTAGAGTTTATAAACAAAGTGGGTGTCCTAGGATTTATCTGAGGTGAATCACCGTATCCAAAACTATGGTTTGGTGTTTTGGATGAAATACTTTCAACTGCCTTGGTGCATATTGTAAGCTGAATTTAACGATGCAACCGCTAAAATGAAGAATGAAAATAAAGTAACGTTTGATTTTAATGTTCTGTGTTGTTTTCCAGGTATTTATAGGTACCTCATGGCCTCTTCTAGCCTGTGCCCCAATTTCTAAATCAGACAACCTCATCAACAAATACATGGATGGGCAGATTTTGACATCCTCGTTCATAACTCTTTGTTTTGCTGACAAATGCTATCAAAAACCCGCGGCCTCTAATAGGTTGATAAGGTTTTTGGCCCTCATTATTTACTGTGTTTTCCCTCAATTCTCTTTTGCTCACGCATGCACTCGAACACACATTCACATCCATCTTTCTTTCAATCTACTTTTTTATTTGCAATATGTCTCACGGTGATCAGCTAGTGAACAGAACAGGTGGAGTTTTCCAGATGTCAAGTGGGTTTGTGCTGCTCAAAAAAAAAAAAAAAAGTTTCAAGGAAAAAAGAGCTCATGTTGATTGCTTTGAACACTGGTGACTCCATTTCGTAAGAAAGCAAATTCAAAAATGCTTGCCTTTGGCAGGTAAACATACTGTTTTGCTTCAGGCGAAACAGAGGGAAAAAACCTGCACTGGTTAATTTTTTATAAGACAAAATATTCAAAGCGGAGAAAGTGGTTTTGATCCATGACAGGAGGCTGCCTATAAAAACAGTCAGGTTCAGTCCAATATTTTAATTAAATATATTTGTTTTATGGTAAAGAAGTTATGGAAATACATATGAACTGGGATTTTCCTTGGGTGCAGTATCTCTCAGATCTATTTCTCTTTCTCAGGTAAATGAAGAATTGTCATGCATTTGCCCCAGGCTTGAATTCATCATTTTCATAGGCAAGTTGTATTTTTCCCCCTAGTGTGATCCTAGTAATGAACTTTTCCCCCCCAAAAGAAACCAGAAATGCATTCATTTTATTTGCTTGTTTGTTTGCTCCAAAGCCATTGGTTTGGGGGTGAATGATGCCTTTTTTTTGGTGAACCTGCAGAAACATGATTTTTTCTTATGAGTTTTGTATTCATTATGAAATGCTTTTTTCAGCCTCAGACAATACAGTGAACAGGTTACAACCAGAAGTGAGTCTCCCACGTCAAAAGGAAAAGAAAAGAAAGGAAAGGAAAGGAAAGGAAAGGAAAGGAAAGGAAAGGAAAGGAAAGGAAAGGAAAGGAAAGGAAAGGAAAGGAAAGGAAAGGAAAGGAAAGGAAAGGAAAGGAAAGGAAAGGAAAGGAAAGGAAAGGAAAGGAAAGGAAAGGAAAGGAAAGGAAAGGAAAGGAAAGGAAAGGAAAGGAAAGGAAAGGAAAGGAAAGGAAAGGAAAGGAAAGGAAAGGAAAGGAAAGGAAAGGAAAGGAAAGGAAAGGAAAGGAAAGGAAAGGAAATATGATGCAACTCAAGTATCACCCATAGAAATACATTATTTTTTCTGATTCTTCTTATAAAATTCCTTCCCTGCCCCTCCACTTGCTCCCATGGGAAAATAAGTTGTGCCACTTTTAATCGGTCAGACGTTGCTTCATCACCCCTTGCATAATTTCACAGAGTGAGGGGAAAACGTGCCAAATTCCATCCCCATCCACTTCTTTCTAATCCAGGAGGGAACTGATGGTCACAGAGAGCAAGAAGGGGCAAGTCAGATCCTTGCTGAAGACCTGCAAGGCTCTGTAGTCCAAAATCATCAGTGCTGGGTGTCCTGTGTGATTGCACAGGCTAATCTAAGAAATATGAGGCCTGGGGAAGGATAATTTAAGACTTTATTACTATTATAGGCCCAATGTTCTCTTTCTACGGACAATATCAAGGTAATCCATGATTCTGCTGTCATTGCAGCTGGAAGATGAGAATTGCTAAAGTACATGAGTGGGTAACACAGGAGACCATAACATAGTGAAATTCTGATATCAAGTGAACAAAAGATCGTCTTCTTTGGTAAGACATTAGCTTGAAGGAAAACATGGAAAAATGCAGTTGCTGGTATAGAATCTGCTTCTACCCTTTGAGTATATTATTGGGAATCCATGCTCGATCTTGACCAAATCATTTAACGACATGTCTCAGGTCTATTTGCCCTAAACGTACATAGTAGGAATCCAAGCAGTTTAAGAGATGTGATTTGGAATAAAGGACTGCAGAAAGTGGCCAGGATCTTGTGCTCATCCTAAAGAGTATCTTGACTTGATGTTTTGGGAAAGGGTTCTTGAGCTGGATGGTCCACTGGTTTGCTGTGAGGGGACACTTAGGTTCATAAATAGTCTACTGGCTGTTTATTACAATAATATTTTATGATCCAGAGTGAATATGGGGCTTATGAGTCTTGTCACTGCAGGTGCACATAGTTTGTAACTTGATAAGTAATTCAGAAAGAGAATGAGAGAATATTTTTCCTACCGAAAAAGGATTTGGTCTAATTTTGGTGAAAAACAATAGAGCGACATTATATTGGCCAGATGATGAGCCCGAACACCATGATTTTTCTTTTTTTTTCTTTTATTTTCTATTTTTGCTTGGTGAATATTAGCAAACTGGAGACTGAGAAAAAGTAAACTTGAGATGAATACAGCAAAACCATGTAACTATCCATGGAAGAAAACCATGAGATTATTCTGTTTCTTTTTTTGTTGTTGTTCTTTTTTTCCCCCAAAAAATGTAAAAATCCATATTACTGTTGCCATTTTAACCTTTAGAAACTCCAGCAGGTGATGACAGCTCCAAGATAAATGTTCCATTGCAGGAGGCAAAAAAAATAAGGAAAAAAAAAAAACCAACCCCAAAATAAAATTGAACTGCTTGAGTGTGCAGGCGGAAACAATATCACTTCCTGACAGGAGATGATAATCCACTTAGGTCTCAATGTGCAACCTCTGAGGTCAGTAAAAAACCATGCTGATGAATTCAGTGGGTGTAGGATCATTTCCCTAGCAAGCATGGCGTGTGAAGCAAGGTGTAGAAACTGCTTCTGTGCTGAGTTTCACATTTGTGCATCTCAGCCGGGTTGAGGGGAGGAACATAGGTGTACAAAACTTAGTTATATCCAAACAGTGAAACATTGGCTCCAGCAACCTACTGACAAATGGTTTGGGGAGCATGGCCACGGAGGTTGGCCAAGGGATAAATCAACCAACAAGGATTACCAGCTGCAAGGAGGGGCGAGTGTTATCTACGCAAGACAGGAGTCTGTGCTTGAGCAGCTGCAGGTAGGGGAAGAAGAACCATCCACTACCTTAAGAAAGGACACAGACTAAAGGAAGTCTGTCCCTGGGACAGCTGCCCTCAGTGGCAGTAGTGAAGTTCAGAGTAGTTTTAACACCCACCTGGGCATCTGACTGTGATTTTAACTAATGTTGATAAGCAGATAGAGTCAACTCCAAAAGAGTTCACAGCTTTTAAGAAAGGTTGGGCCAAGAACTTCATAAGCAATCAGATCCAAGGATTCAAGAAAATACCTCAGTTTACAGTAAAAACTGGCATTGCTTTCATAATAAGGTTTTAGAAGTGTATTTCAGGATTTGGCCTTATCTCAAACTTTTAGGGTAAAGGATGTAGTAGGGTGTAGTTTATAGGAATCTACCTGCTTCCAGGTTTTCCCACTCTCCTCTAAAAAACGTGGCAGCACTGACTTTGTTAGAGGCACAGTGCTGGAGGTAAGGGGCTCTCCCTGCCCATTTCACGTTACTAATGGCAACAAAGCTTTGTCAAATGAAAATATTATCTTTAGCCAGAGCTTTCAACCTTCTCATGTTACAGTTCTCTTTGCTGACTTGCACCAAACAACCATTACCCCCTGGGCCTGAAACGTGCTCTCTAACGGTCTTCAGTGATGTTGCCATATGCAAAAAAAGAACAGTGCTAACAGGGGTGAGACATTTCACCTGACTTTTGATGGAAAGGATCCCTTTATAGGTACTAGAAGAAATAGATGACTTTATATTCATCTGTTCATGCTGTCTACTTTTAGAATCATAGAATCAGAATCACAGAATGGTTTAGGTTTGGAAGGGACCTTTAAATATCATCTAGTCCAACCCCCTACCATGGGCAGGGACATCTTTCACGAGACCAGGTTGCTCAAATCTCTGTCCAACCTGACCTTGAACACTTCCAATGACGGGGCATCCACAACTTCTCTAGGTAGCCTGTTCCAGTGTCTCATCACCATCATCATAAAAAATGTTTTCCTTATGTCCAGTCTAAACCTACTCTCTTTTCATTTAAAACTGTTGCCCCTTGTCATGTCACTTCAGGCCTTGGTAAAAAGTCTACCTCCATCTTTCTTATCAGCCCCCTTTAAGTACCGAAAGGTCGCCATAAGGTGTCCCTGTGGTGTTCTCTTCTCCAGGCTGAACAACCCCACTCTCTCAACGTGTCCTCATAGGAGAGGTGCTCCAGCCCTCTGACCATTTCTGTGGCCTTCCTTTGGATCTGCTATAATAGGCCCATGTCTTTCCTGTGCTTGGGACCCCAGAGCTGGATGCAGTACTCCAGGTGGGGTCTCACCAGAGTGGAAAAGAGGGGAGAATCACCTCCCTTAACCTGATGGCCACGCTTCTTTTGATGAGGCCCAGGATCCTTTGGGGAAGAAGGGCCTAACCTTCCCTGTTAGCTGTGATTCTGGACTGCAAGCTCAGGTGGAAACATTAATATTTGTTAAAAAGAATCCCACTCTGATTTCATTGTACATTCTAAATAAATCCCATCTTTTATCAGTGTTTCTATTATTTCATTACTTATGGAACCCAACAAAAATGCAAGTCTTACCTTAAGCCCTCTCCTGTCTTTCTGTGCATGTACACATACCTATGTGCATATGTTAAAAGCAGTCTGCGACACAAAGGTTTTAGCTTCTAAATAGAGGAGGATGAAAGGCACACAGTACTATGATCCCCATTTCACAGAGGTGGAAATGAGACACAGGCAGATTTAGGGACTTGCCCAAGGCAAGGCAGGAAACACGTAGCATGACCAGGAATCAAACCCACATCTCTTCTGCGCTTTGGCTAGACGACTAGTGTTCCTCTCAGTGCAGAGCACAAATAAGATGGGAAGTGGCACTTTGAAGCACTTTTCTCAAGATAACGTCACTGTTATTGTTATAATTTAGCAATAGATGTTATCAATATAAAAGTAAAGCCGGTTGCAATTTGACTTTATCCTTTGTAATGACTCACTTCTTCCATACTGCCCACAAGAAGTGAACTAATAACCAGTTATTCCCCCTGGATTTCTCAGAATGAATTGTCTCTCTGTTACTTGCTTTTAAGCTACAAGACGGCTTTCCAAGCCACCTCAGCAAAGTCATGTGGTCATATCGAACCCCCCATTAGACCTCTTGGTGACCTCCTGATGGAAAGGAGGCTGTAGACACACATCCAACTGCAGCATGGTGTTCCTTGACGGTCCATTACTCTGACAAGACACTGTCTGCATTTAAAACTGATATATTTCAGAGGTACGTAAAACTCATTGGTTTCTTTATTGCTTTTAGTGGTCTTGAGCTTGCACAGCTGAGTTGACTTGCGAGTGCTGTGTCTGCACTGTCTTCTAGTGGAGTAGGATCTAAAAGGCAGACAGTGTGGTTCCATGGGAGTTTGTATCAAACCCTGTGCAGATACATCACTTTAAACAGAGCTATTACAGCCTGACCCTCACAAACACAGTCTGTACTCTCACTTTGTCAACCAAAGTCCTGTAGGCTGCTGGGGTGGCAAACGTTGCTTAGCTCCCATCCTCTAAGTGCGTGGTGAACTCCAGCTTGGCATTGGAAAGGCACTGAACTGTGAGTGGTGAAAAAGTAGAGATACTCACCAATAACACCTTTAGAAGGCCAATAAACCCTGTTAGGTTGTCTCAAGACTGTAAAACTGGAAAAGTACTTTGTGAGGTCCTCTATCATGCACCTCAGTTTAAGCACATAAATAGTTTTAGAGGTGCAACACTTGAGCGGGGTAAGTTTCTTTTTCCTTACTTCAGAATGCTGCAGTATGCTCTGATTCTCTGGACCAATACCAGTAGAGATCACTTCACGAATGTTATGGGGTTTCCTAAATGAAATTGTCCAGGGGTGCGTTCTAGTCCCATCTCATCCTGGTTGGATCGGATGGGGTAATGGCAGGAAAACTGTCAGAAAAGTCACTACAGATCACAGAAAACACATTACTGCACTGAAGTCTTCTGAGCGTGTATCCATGGAGTTCCAGAAAACTCCACAGTTATCATTGAGTCAGTTCCAGTCTACCAAGCTCAGCCTGCTTTTTTTTGACAGAATAGTGAATGAAGGCCCTTCTTCTGGAACACTAGATATGCAACGCTCTAAATACTAGGCAGAAGGAAGATGTCTGAGACATGTCATCTGAATGTTTCCCATGAGGTCTGGGCAGCAGACCTATGTCAGGTTGGGATCAAATCACTCATTGCAATTAATAAGACTCACCATGAATCCATTAATTCTGTTTGGTTTGTTGTTTTTTTGTTTTTTGGTTTTTTTTTTTAAATGATGTTCCAATCAAGTTTGTTTTGGCTTTTTTTTTTTCATATAGCAAGTTCTTTTACACAGAATAAGCATTTAAGCACTGTTCTGAAGTGCGTAGCTGCTGCTCTGAATGAGGATCTCTGTGCTTTGCCGAAATACTTGCAGTGATAACCAGGTAACTAAACAGTGTGTGTTGTGATTTTCCCACTGAGTAATATGGCATTTAAAATATACTTAATTCAGCATGCATGTCACATATAACCACTTCCTAAGAAATGGTTGCTCTTGGTTAACTAACAGCTTTGCAAAATGTCACAAGCAATGTTTGATTCAGGGGTTTTGTGTGTTTTTTCCCTGTAGTCTGTCTATATTTACATATACTTTTTCTTCCAGAATTTTTAAAGCTTGTTTCTGAAAGTGCAACATTTTGCAGATTATCTCAGAGTCGTTGAAGATTTGTTGTGTTTTTTTCCCAGAGACTGGTAAAATCACACTGGCTCCAGAGGTTCAACTTTCTGCCCCTGCTAAGGGAGGTCATCAGTAGCGTGGAGTCAGCTTTGGATATCTCCCAATCAGAAACAAATAAAAGTTAGCCCACTGGGACTTTAGCTAGGCTGTATCTGCCCTTCCAATGAACAGTTAAGCTTTGTAGTGTGCCTGCTTGAGAAACAGCTGTTTGTCTAACCTCTGAACTGCTCAATACATTAATCTGAAGCATAATTTAGCTCTGTCTGAGCTTCCGAACATGGCACCAATAACTGGCTCGCGCAGATTTACCAGCCTTAAAAATAATCATTTTTGAGGTTTGTTTAAAAAACAGTTCTCCTCCTGTCTTAGATTAATTAGAAGTGATAATCTTTGGCAAGAACATAGCCAACAGAGAGCACAGTTCATAGGGTTCTGAGCAAGATGCTCCCCCTCGAAACCTTCGTGTTACAGTTTGTTCCTGGTGCTTGTGAGTCAGCCATAGAGGCAGACCCTGTTTTTTGTTGGCCTTCTGTTTGGGGAGTGTGGTTCAGCTCTGCATCACCACGTTGTCCCTCTGCCAGCTAAGAACAAAGATCCAGTCAGAAGGATGGGAAAATACAGAACTATTTCGAATGAGGAGGAGCCAAGCCTTGATCAGATCTGGATATCCTCAAGCTTCAAAGTTAGGAGGCTCCTGGATTCAGTGTGGGCTCATCTGTTCCTGAAACTAGATTTAAAGTTAGCGAGAGTCAGTGAGACTCTTTCTCTTTCCCTGTGAGAAAGAAGGTCTTAAAAGATGGAAGAAATAGAGAAAAATAAGGAGGAGAATGAATGCTGGGGACAAATTGTCAGTGACATACTTTTGGCTGTTGAAATAGTGAGTGATGCAAGATCCAATATTCTTCTCTCACTCACAGGCACTCAGTTTTTGCTTCACTGTATGAGCATATATACACTCCATTCCCCATACTGCCCTAGAGAAAAATGGCAGAAAAATGGATCACTCTTCTAAGAATTTGGCTTCTGAGAGCGGTTGTTATGTATCTCTGTATCTAGGTCATTAAATATCTGTCCTGATTCAGCACTGAAACGTTCCAGCAACTCACACTCATTAAGATTTTACTACTGCACCACCAGGAGGGATGGGGGGGCTCCAGGTCGAGATGGTTTTCAGTGAAGCAAAACAAGGACATTTATTGTCCCACTCTACATACCATGCATGCATCTATTTTGCAAGATGAACTGTTTCTTGTAGATGCTTACGAAAGAATGGTGTGATACCATGCTACTGCATAAGATGTATCTGCTCAAGTAAAAAGGCAGAGTGGAAATTATAAAACTAAATATTAAGTATTATGGTATTGCAAGGTTTTGCTGTTGGTCTTGCTGACTTTCAACAGGCTATCATCTCCACGGACTGTAACAGAAGCTTAGACAGCTTGTCCTCCTGTACACACATGCATGTAGACAACAACAATTTCAGTCTAATTCCTCCCGTGTGTTTTCTTTTTTTCTAAAGATCTGATTCCAACAATCGAGCCACTATGAGAGATCACTCAATTTTCCTTAAAAATGAGAGCTGTCAAACTTTCGCAGTCACAGAGAAATCTTGAAAATTTAGCTTAGATCCAAGCATACGCTTGGGCAATGCAAAAGCCTGAAAAGAGATGAAATGGCATGACGTCGTTGTTGTGTTACCATCATTGCAGAAAGCACGGCATTTGCAGCTCAGGGAGCATAAGAGTTAATAGGCAATGACAGAGCTCTGGGAACTGGGCAAGTTTTGGACCGCGTTATGAACGCAATCCCTGTTGCAAGGAGTCTAGGGTATAAAAAATGTAGAATAAGATGGACACAGACAAGCCAACAAGGAATATGAGGATATTACCCTTTTTTTACCAGATTACTGATTTAGTGACAGAAAAGACCTGAATCTTAATGAGGGATTTAATCAGAGAAGGATGTAATTTTTCAGCTGGAACCCCTTCGGTGAAAATGTAGGTTTGACAACATCTATTTTCCTGTGAATTTCTGTCAGAGGAGCTAAATTATTCATTAACCAAAGCTGAAAATATCTTGAAAAAATAAAATAATTTATTTTAACTTTTTATAATTATCATGAATTTTTATCTAAGATTGTTTAAAAAATGTATTTAAACAATTAGAAATAATTTTAAAGCTCAGAGAAACATTTGATCTTAATCAATGTTTGGCCAAGATATTTATATTTTCAGTTCCTGCTTTGCCAAAATGTCCCAACAATAACGTTCTTGCTCAACTCGATGATCATGGTGATAACGAAGATTACGAAGAATTAACAGCCAAGCATAAAATTTTCCATTTTCCCAGCAGGCTCCCGCTTGAATGAGGGGAAGACATTGTTTGAGAAGGCAAATGGGGCAGGTGAATTGTGCAGGTAAAAAAGGGTGGCTGAAGAGGCTCATAGGTCGAGGCAGAGAGGGCATTAAGCACATCTGTTGCGACAGGACAAAGGCTAATGGTTTTAAACCAAAAGAGGGGAGATTTAGACTAGATATAAGGAAAAAATTTTTTACAATGAGGATGCTGAAACACTGGCCCAGATTGCCCAGAGAGGTGGTAGATCCCTGGAAACGTTCAAGGTCAGGTTGGATGGGGAACTGACCAACCTGATCTAGTTGGAGATGTCCCTGCTCATGGCAGGGGGTTGGACTGGATGACCTTTAAAGGTGCCTTCCAACCCAAACTATGATTCTATGATCCCTCTTTTACACAGTCCAGTTTCGGCTCTGCACGAGGCAGGTGGAGATCACGAGGAAGGCAGGCAGTGACAGAGAACTGAAGAGGCCCCACTCTTACCCCTGGGTTCGCTGAGGTTGTCTCTCATTACCTGTCATGTTACTCTTTGTTTTCTGGACAATGATAAGGCAGGAGATAAACTCACCCATGTGCTGCTGCAAGGCGTGCAGCGAAATGCAGGGCTAATTCCCTCACCTGAAGCCTTCCATCCCCTTTTGGAGCAGAACTGGGGCTCCCTTGTACATCTTTGTGGGATGGGGACAACCGTAATCCCCCAACTCACAAAGCCAGCAAACCCCCGAGGATGAGATTCTCAGCTACGACGGTTATTGGGTGGAGAGGGGAGGGGGTAAATACCCGGAGCGAGAAGACACACTGTCACACCGCACAGTGTCTGAAACACCCAGCGCTGGGTGGGGGGAGCAGCGTCAGGCTGTCACCGGCGCTGTCACGGCACCCACACACCTATTGAGCCTGACCGAGCTGTTCAGCCAAAGTGCATCGCATTCCCTGCTGCCCTCATTTTGCTTAATCTGCATTCTTGCAGCTCAGTAATCCTCATGGGAGACTTCCTATAAATAGTGCTTTGGCAATTAAACCCGCTTTCCTTGCAAACTAAGCTTTAATTGCTATTGGCAGGTAGCTTGCAGAAGTATCTCCTGTGGAGGAACTAGAGGATGAAACGCATTTTAAATAATGAGGGTTTATCTTTGGGAAGAAAGGAAAGTTTATCTTAAATGCTAATGCTATTATCTAATCGAGTATCTAATGTTTTCCTGTGCAGTTTGCCCCTTGGAGAGCACCACGGAGCAGAAATGTGAGCTGTAAAAATCCTCCTGTGCTCATAGAAACGCCTCTTGCACATTTTCATGGAGCCCAGGTCAAAGATTACACCTCCGCAGTATTTTTTTTTTTTTTTGGTGGTACACATTCATTATTTTTAACGCATTTTGCTCAGATTTCAATCAGAATGAGATTTAAAGAAAACAACAGAACACAATAAAATGTCGACCCTCTGCCCTCAGAAAACAGGTGAACGTACATCCAGGTCAAACCCGCTGCCCGGCTCTGCTGTGCGGAGGAGCTGGGGTCGTTTATTTCAGAAGCAGGTTTAGCCGTTCCGCCTCTTGTTTCAGGAGCACTTCACATTCTTAAATGACACCTGGAAATCCGAACAGGCACGGCGGAGCCTATCATAAAGGGAAAAGGGGGATTTGGAGTGTTTGGAAGTAAATCCTCAGATTATTTTTACAGGAAACTGTAGGAATGATATCAGTACGCATGTAAGTGTGAATAAACCAGATGCCGCTCCTGTCTTCTTGCATGCTGAGTGCGCTGTGCTCCAAATCAGTGTTCTTACGGGCTTCTAGGGGAGCGGGAGCAATCCAGCCACGCACAGAAAACCAAGGCTTTTCAAACCGAAATACGGCATCTGATTATGTGAGGTTGAAAGAAAACCACAGGTGATACAGTTCTGTTTCAGGATTAAAAGGCGCAGCATCATACATTGTTCCCAGTGTGGGCCAAATCCTTTAAAGTGGTGAAGCTCCTCATATGACTCGTTCTACTGGGGTCTAAAGTCACATCAGACCAGTGGAAATGAACGTGTGATACATTTCTGAAAAGACTTGGCACGTACAAGGGGAGACGCTGCAAAAACTTATTGTGTATACTGTTAGTCAAAATCATCTGTAAAATTCATTTAAATGGCACACACACACACCCATTTTGTGTTCACTTCTCATAAATATTCAAAATATGAGTTTTCCTGCTGGGAATGTTTTCAGCAAGTGCGTGGTGGTCAGGTCTGGGGCTGAGGCTGAGTTTGGAATTTGTATTTGTACTAAGTGAATGCACGCCCTGAGCTCAGTCCTGCTGGGGAACACACGTACCAATAGGACACAGCATGGTGGCACCGAACTATGTCATCCTTCAACTGGAGACTGCCTCAGCAAACTGCTGGAGGCCAAAAGCAACCAACAGTTATATTTTAAGGGATGTTTTTTTGAATAAAAGAACTCAAAGAATTCACAGCTCAATTTTGGACAATTTTTCAAGGAATCTGATGGCCTAAATTATTCTGGATGCTGTGTGTTAGCATAAAGTCTGGTCTTGGACATCTGTGATGTCACACTTTGCCTTTTTGACTTTTTGACAAACCTCTGGACCGTGATACCACTTGTAAAGCTTTCTCCCAGCCTAAACCTGCTGCACGATCCCACTATCTCAATCTAATCCTCAAATACCAACCTACCCATTGGTCTGTTCACCTTCTGCAACATGGTTCTAGTTCACCTCGTAAATCTGATACCTTGGTGTGTTTCATTTGTTAATTCATTCACTGATCTCTCTGTCCCTAAACCTGTAACTGTCTCTATTGCTGTGAGTATGGTCCCCTTTTTTCTGCTTACCTCAGCTGTTGTGTACGATCACACACATAGCAGAGACAAAGAGAGATGCCACTTTGGTGTTGGGTGAAGAGCAGAAAGAGGGTGAGAACCGGCAGGGTTTCCCCAGGTTTTGTGAGGGTGATGGAGCATGGAAAAAGGGTGTTCCCCTGCAGTCTGCTTCCATTGCCTGGGCACCTCCTCCCTCCCATTTCCACTAGATACTGCAGCAAAGTAAGTCCACCAAGCTGGGCTAATCCCGAGAAAGCTCCTTTCCACTCTGCAACTCACTTATTCAATGCCAGTTGTGTTCGGAGTCCAATTCACAGCTCTTTTTTTCTGATCTCATATATAACTTTTGGAAGGCTAAAGGTCACATGCAGTGGTCATTGACAAAGGGCACATCATGCTTAATTCTTCTAAAGGTTTGACTTTTTCTTTGACATGTTCCTCACATTGATCACACTCTGTGCACTTCTGCATCAAGACAGTCACCAAGTATATAATCATGGGGTTAAATCCTCACATGGGACTCCAGGTACTTTTCCTTGTTCCTCATCCTTCAAAAATTTGTGGAGCTGCGATGTTAGGCATTTCTTTGGAGATCAAGAGGCTGGGGGTGACTAAGGACTTTCCCCTCCTGGCTAGCCCCTCACATTATGAACTGCTGATGTGACAGTGTCCCTGAACTCTCCCAAAGTGCAAAGGGACTTAGTTTATGTGCATGCATGGCAGATACTGCAACTCTGAAACACTTCTAGCCGTACTCCAAATGCAAAGAGAAACACGGCACCATGTGGATTTTGAAAATAAAGATGTAGGTGGCTCCCAAAGAATGGAGGTGTTGGGAAATGATTCTTTGTACCTTTGAGTAAAATACACTCCTGAGATGGGATGGGTTTGAGATATGAGAAGCCCATGGTGTGTCCTTAACAGCCACCTCTGGGCAGCTTCCAAGTGTCATTCTGGCTCTGGTGGGTTCTGTTCTGTGGTCCATGAATGTCCCACTGAAGGTCTGCATTGACCCCCAGGCCAACCTTTGTGACAAAAAAATCCCTTATTTTTGGTCCAGGCACAAAGACTTTTGAATATCTGATTGGGCACCTTGCTATGTTTAAGCACGTATAAAATGAGCTGATCTGTGTGTGCTTCCTGAAAAGTCACTTTGCTTTATCCTGTCTCAATTTTGGAGCAAAATAATACCTGAAATAATAATTTGTTTGCTTATTTATTTATTAAATGTCCAGTACTTGCATATCTTAATTCCGTCTTACTTGAAGTACAAACATCGGCAATAACTTTCAGCCCTAATGTGACTGGTAGAATCTTTTTGTTTGCATGTTTTTTTAACAACAGGTTTTTCTTCTGTTGCATTTATAATCTTAACAAGGGAGAAAATGCTTATAGAGAAAGGTATAGCAAGTCACAGAAGTGTCGTCGAGAAGATTAAAGGGTATTAAATCAATATTTAGAAACATAACAACTAATAGAAAAACAGACTCATGCTCATTTGTTTTAAAAATAGGTTGCTGCAAAAACATGTAAATGAATATTTAATTTAATGTTTTTTTTCTATATCAAGTATAGTTCCTTTTATAAAAGCCCATGAACAATGACAATAATGTCCAATAAATATTAATAATTACCCATAATGGGTAATTAAAGTTTAATAATTAGTATGAAAGTCAAAATAACAAGAAAGAATCACTTGATCACATTCAAAACATTCAGTATTTGAAGGATGTTGTATAATCATTACAGCATAGGTTAATGATTGTCCATTTGAAGTCTGCACTCATTTACGTTCATGGTTATTGGAATGTAACAGTTGATAGAGCATTTCATGATAGAAAAAATTGAATATGTAAATATTATTCCAAATGTGAGTCCACCGTGATGGGGTTATCTCTGCAAATGTAGTTCAAATTGGTGGTATACTATAAGGAGGTTGCTTTTTGAAGTGCCTTCGCAAAAATGGGTTTAATTTAGGGGAGTTCAGGTCAATATGCTGCACAGAAATATTTTGTATTTGTAAACACAGTGTGATTGAACCAAATGGGTTTAGCCTGAAATACTCTGCTGCCCTATAGCTGAGGATCTGGACCACATTTTCCAAAACTTTATAGAGTGTAGTTGAACAATCTTTTGCAATATATTTTGAGATTCTTTGCACTTTTCTGTATGAAATCCCAGTCCTGGACACACTCCCAATACAAAGAAGAGAAATAGTTTGTCAGAAATGTACTTTGGCTCATAAGTCTCACTTATAAAGATGGAGAGCAGAAGACAACCCAAAATTCATCTCCCATGGGGCACTGTGCTGCCACTTCAAAAGGTACGCAGTCTCTTTTGAGGTATTCTGGGGTCTTTTGCTTAAAAGGTTGGTTTTTTTTTTTTAAATTTCTGCAAAAAGTAAATTTTTTCTTAATAAAACAGATTCATTTTGCTGAATGCTATAATGTTTTTGTTTTGGTTTGGTTTGGTTTGTTTTGGTTTGGTTTGGTTTTATTATCAGATTTAAAGGAGACATTTTAGTCCACAGTTCCAGGAATTTAAGTGTTCTTTTTGCTAGCAATCAACACCTCTCTAAAGCCCTTCACATCTTCTGGGTTTTGAGCACTGTAGCCACCAACCCACTTCCATCTTCTTACGTTCAAGGTGAGATTCACGGTCAGCTCGACAAGCCACCTAAAAACTGTTGGGTGGTGGTTTGTTTGTTTGTTTGTTTTTTCTCTTTATTTGTTTTGATCGAGTTTTAGCAAGTTCAGTTTCCTGGTGCTGTTGTCCGTGCAACTGTGTGGTAAAGCAGGAAGCACGTTTCTTCTGCACAAACACAGTGGCACTTTGCACTTTTTTAATCTTGGGACAGCACAAGGGGACGGTAGCCAGGGACTCGCCACGTGGTAATCCCTGTCTCTCAGACCATTTAACGAGCTACTAAAGAATGAGATGAGCGAGAAAATTGCTAAAGAAGGAAAGGTGTTTCTGAAGCAATATAATTACTTAAAGTAACGTCCAATATCTGCCTTTTCATTGCTTCATGCCCTTTGGCGCTATTGGTGGTCAAGCTGTTTTGCAACGGGTTTATCTGTCCCATTTCACAAATAAGGAAAACAGGGCACAGGAGAACGACTTGCTGGAGGAGGCAAAACAAGTCCCTGGCAGAGCCCAGGGAACTGCCAGCATGTGAAATACCCACGAAAAACAAAATCCTAGGTAAGAGGAGAGGGAGAAGCTTTACGACAGTTTTGCAGCCTCCATATGCAATGCTGAAGAAACCCCGGTGTGACTGCATGACGCACCTGCCTTTACGTGCTGATCTATACCAGCAGTAGTAGTGTCCCACCAGCGTCCCATCCAGTCCCAAACACCAGTCCTCTCTACTGTGCCCTTCAGGGGTAGCTTTGCAAGACATGGCACAGCCGCGATGACTGTGGCCCATGGGTCCTCCCATATTTGGATAGGAAGAATTTCTCATCTTTTTGGGAACCCATCATTTCTCCTATTGTAAAGATGCAGTAGAAGGCAAACGGATCTATGGCCGCTTTTCAGGCAGTGCAGGAGAGCAAAGCTGCTCTGAGTATGTGAGAGCCTCCCTCGGCGATCCCCACATGCTTTAGTTTCAGTAAAAGGGGCAATAAGAGGAAAAAGACTGAGGAAGTCTGTGCAAGTGACTGAAATTAGCTTTTTCCTAAAATGGAGAATTAGAATGTTTCATGAAATTAATGGAAAGAGGATCTTAGAAAGAATAAAGAGGGGCCTGGATAAATTAAAGATTTTATCTGAAACCAAACTGGAGTAATTGACTAAATTAACTTGTCTTAAAGAGACATGTACTGAGACATTGCAAAATAAAGAAAAGATAAAAGGAAATTAGGGAGTGTAATATGGCATATAAACAGCACTAGGAAAAAACTGAAGGGAAAAGTAAGAATGTTATTGTCAAAGCGGAACAAGAAAAGCTTTACATGCATGCAAGTGACTAAATGTACCATTTTATTTTTCAACAAGAATTACAAAAATATTCCTGCTGTTTCCCAATAAAAAGAAATCAGTATTCACATGACCTATCTCAGGGAGCAGTCTACAAACAAGTACACCTCATAGTCATTTCTGGCTTACTTTATTTATTAATTAAAATTTTGAGAAATCATGGGAAGGCCCTGAGCAGAGATCATAATTTGATTTTTTCTACTGATGTGTAGAATAAGCCACGACAAACATTATAATATGCATATTTTAATTTCGGCAGTATCTAAAATGAATCATGGGCAATATTTTTTTTGATCAATACAATGATATAAAAAACAAACTCTAAGCTTTTTAGATACCTTTCATTTGTTAAGGCAGCTAGCACAAACCTGGCAAAACAGGAGAAACCCTCCCATGTGATATGTCAGCAGAACATATATTTAGTGCCCTCAGTTTAGAAAATATTACTATCAAGGAATAATGTTAATGATGCAAAAACCCTGCATAAACCAAGGAAAGCTTTCTGCACAACTCCCTCTTAATTCCTGATCAGAATATTAAATTAAGATTGCATTAAGGAATGGAGAAAAAGTGATTTTGTTAATCTTGCAAACCTCTCTTCAAAGCCCTTTTTCTTCTACATATCCTAGCTCGCTTATTATTATTACCATTCAATGTCATAGTTGCAATTAGTGGCCCCAATCAGAGATTGAATGCACTGGATTAAAAGCTTTATGTATACACACACACACATATGTACATGTATATGCACATACAGACATGCTTAAGACTTTCCTGTGAGGCAGTGGGTTAACAGCAATGACAGTTGCTCATCTTTAAGGACTGAGTAGTTAGGAGGGAATGAGTGTTTCAGTGACGAAGAAGGATAGTTTTTCAGAGCCTAACTTTGTAACACAAGGAGGAAGTTTAATAAGTTTAAGGGTCTGGATTTTTTTAAATTCTACATAATAAAGTAGTTTATCTAAAGGCCGAAGAAGCACCTTTAATGTGTGACGGGATCTAAAATGAAAAGGAGAATTAAAATAAACCTTTTACTGCTGCTGTTCATGTCATCTGGTGTCACTTCGTAGAAACAACCTACCGCACAGAAAATACACCGCCCATTTTCATTTTTTTGTTGATTATATGGGAAGCATGTTTGATAATGTAATTAGTAGACAGTTAATAATGCTCTGCTGTGATTCAACTAGCCATTTTTGTTCCGAAGTACTAAATCTACAGTTGCTGCTGGGGAAATGCGCACCATCCATTTTATTGGGTTTCCTGCATACCGTGCTGCAAGGAAGCCAGCTCGGTGATAGATCTGCAGCAACAAGGCTTCACAGCTCTCTAGGGCAGAAAAAAATCAAACTGAGGTGAGGAAAAGAATAAAGCCGGATTTTTCTCTTTGAGGATGGGGAATGAAATGCCACTCTGCTGGAAGGACGCCTAAAAGGAGATGTTCAGATGGAAGTTTATAATTCTTTACCCCAGTGCCAGGGTTATGAAGCAGAGGTGTCCTGCAGGGCTGCCTGGTCTTTGTAGCAAGGAGGGGGTGTACTCTCCAGAGGTGCTGGCTGGAGGGCAGGGTCCAGACAGTGCCAGATAGCTACGGGAGCGATCTCAGAGCAGGGCTCAGAGTAGGCCACCTAATCCAAATCAGTATTGACACAAGAAGTATTAGCTCAAGGACCAGCTATGAGCTCCATAGCACCATGGAAACGTAACCACAGAGCTGTTCCTCAGTATTTTCACAGCCTGTGGATCCTCCCACACAAAATTTGGCTTCTGTGGTCACTCATAGGGCATGGTTTCCTCCTGTGGAAGCAGTTACATTTTTTCTTGAAAGAGCACGGGAATTGAAGCAGTGTATTGGTCCTGCTGGAAGTGCTGCCTTGTTTGCAGTGCTGTGGGAGGACCATCACACCTTGCTGCAGAGGTGGCCCCTCTTAGGCCATTGCATGTCTCCAGTTCCTTGGAGGAGATCTTGATTCCTCGCGTGGACAAACAAACACAGCTCTGCAGCCTGTTTCAACAGGATGAGCTGTGGGCTGATGATATTTTTGGGCTTGTCAATCCTACAGGCTCCTGGAGAACCACCACGCTGTGTGGTATGTTACCTAACCAAATCTTACCTCTGGTAAGGAGGAAAGTTGGGATTTTTGCACCCTTCACTCTCCAAGAAGTTGAGGTCAAGGTGGGAGAAGCAGTTGACAGGGTCCACCTCTGCAGCAGGGCTGGCGCAAGACAGAGGCAAAAAAGATTCATGGTGCTCTCACCCTGTGGCAAGGGATGACTGGTGACACTGGAATCACAACACATTTTTATTCCACATTTGACAGGGGCACACACTGTACATTATACCCTCGGTCTTCTTGTTAATCTCAAATCCTATCAAAATCAAAGCCCCAGCAGCATTAACTTTTGTTAGTCCCAATGAGGTTTCAGCAGATTCTCACTCGTAATGACTGTAATTTGAGACACCCATTACCGTCCTTTTTTAACCTGTTTTCCTCGGGAAGGATGGGGGTGGGAAATCTCTAGTCAGGTTCTGTGCATATGTGACTATCACATTGTGTCCCTCAAAATATTTTTAAGACAGAAGTTTAAGGTTTGCAATGAGAATACTCATGTCCCGGCAAATTACCAAAAGTCACTAAGAGAAGATAGTGGATATTAGTCCTCTCATTCAAGGGAAAATATAATTAGAAATCTAAGAATTAACATGGGAAGGAGATCTTCCAGATAGATGAAACAAGAAAAATATACGTGCTCATAGACACCAAAGTAGTCAAGATACCGGTGAGTAGTGAGGTAGTAAAGACGGGCAACTGAGGCAGGACTCTCCAAAGTATTTAAATGCCTCTTTCAAAGAAATGAATGGCATTCAAGCCAATGAGTGAGCTGCCGGCGTCCTATTCAAAGCCCTGTGACAAGGGAGGGACGCAAACCTACGTCTCTCAAGCCCCCAGCCACCGCTCCCGTAACTGGATGAGCTTTCTTTGCTGCCTCTTTTCACAACGTCACCATGACAACAGTGGCTGCTCTCTTTTTGGCTAGTGCTCAGTGCGCATATTGATGGTGATCAACAATGAGGTACTACCACGATGAGTAAATAGATTAGACCCATGTGTTACCCTATGGTCAACACACACAATGAGCAGATCTGTAGCCTTCAGATCACTGTTGTTATTCCCTCTCCCGAGTCCTGCAGTGTCCTTTCTACTGACATATAAGCTAGTATTTGACGATAGTATTATTTACATTTTTAATTACATTGTGTGTACTGGGTATTTACTCTGAGCATGAGTGGCAAGCTGTTTGGGAGCTAGTGTTTCTGCAGTGCTGCTAATTAATTGATGATAAATAAGTAAATAAAGAGCCCAGCAAAAGCAGAAGGAAAGAATAGCCTGCTGCTTTCCTTTCCAGAAAACTCTGTCCTCCTTATTTTTTTTTCCCTTTTCTATTTTTCCCTTTTTATCATTCACCTTTTAATTGAAACAAGTTCGGCATTTGGCTGCCAAACCTTCCCCTGTAAGCAACGCATGGCACTGAAGACTGGTTTAAATGTTTTTTCTTTCCTTTCTTTGTTTCCTGCACTGGGATGATGGGTCCTTAGGTTAGTCTGAAATTCTTTACAAATACAGCCCCTGATAAGTCAGGTCTGGGAAATCTTCCACATGTGCCATCATTTGAAATTTAACTCAAGAATAACGAAGGGGAACCGTGGCAAACACAGGAAAGGAGCTGGGATCGAAACAGAGCAAGAAGAGCTCCCCTGCCTAATTTTTATTGAGAGTGAAAGAATATTTCACTCTCTTCTCCATAAGTAGCCCTCACTTACACTGCACAGATAGGAAACAAAGTTTAATAAAGTGCAACCGCAAAAGCGAGGCTTTCAAATGCTACACCTACGGCCGGGGCAGGTTTCCCAAGAATGTCTCATTGAGTAAATTCTGGCCACTTTCATTAGGTGACTAAGGCTTTCTTCAGCCTATCAGCCTGTACCTAAAGTCCTGTTCATTTGCTTAGCTCTTTTGCATTTAAAAATCTGGTCAAGACGAGACAAGCTATATATTATAACATACATTTAAATATGACTCGGCCCAACGAGTGTTTTAAGAGGAGTGGATAGCTGGTTCATGTTCGTTAACAGATGGAGTAATCCAGTAAAGGAAAGGCCAAATTTGGGAGCTGAATTATGCAGCAAATCTGAGCTTTCTAGAACTGTTGATGGTTTTATAACCACTTTGCCTAGATGGGAACAATTATACAAAGGGCAGGCCCAGGCAATAGAGAACATCCCAATGGGTGTTAGCAGAGCCTGTAGCCACACTGAAGAAATAATACAACCTCTAAAAGTCTTAAACATGTAAAAGAACTGCTGGAAAAGAGGCAATTTTAGAAACATACCTAAAGAAGCTGCTGTATACATATACAGGTTAGATTCTGCGGAGGATCAAGAATAAAACGTGAGTAGGTCATAGCGCTCCATCCCCATGTTCTCTCCTGCATGACACATTTGGTGTGACTCAACAAGAGAGTGACTGCAGTTTCTTTCTGCTGTCTTCACGATAGCTACCTCCACTGTTCTGCAGAGCACAAAAGCCAAAGCACGTGAGTCTGCCCTTCATTATGCTCCTTTTAATTCATAAAGGTCAATCCATTATGGGAACTTGGGCACCACAACATTGAGCGGTGTGGTGACCAATTTTCATGTAGCTACCTGCAAGCTGGAGTTCTAATTGCCTGTCAATAGAGGCAACAAAAGCCCTCATATCCAGCAAAAACCTGCTTAATTCTGCCAGAAAGAAATGGCTGACTTGAAACTTTGTTTACTTCCTACCCATTTCTGGGGCTTGCAAGCCTTCCTGTGCAGAAGCTGCATATCCCAGAACATTTCTCACTTGGACACCCAGACCTTTTCTCTTCAAAGCTAGGTGAAATAAATGCATCCATTCTTTCTTTCCAAAAAACTTCAAAATATAGTGTATTTAATAAAAAAAGTGGGAAACTTAACTGAATCTCTTCTCTCTTTGGAACGGTTTTAACCCATTTTCGCACCCTGTTGACAATTATCCTGGGTTGTGAAGTACAGGGGGAAGTTGCCACAGTCATTCTGTTCAAGGTTATTTTTTCACTCTGCGTGACTTTTCATCAATTCAGTTAAAGGGAAAGCACAGTTAAACACAGATCTATAGTTTAATGACAGGAGAGACTCAAGTTCCCACCGCATTGAATACTTAATAGCAGGTATTGAAATATTTAGTGGCCTCCAGGCTAGAACCCAAACTCCCCCTCCCCTCATGCCAGGTGAGTGCCGTAACTAGGTTATGGAACAGTGCAATGACATATCAAGATCTCTTTATAGCCACGGTCCACACAGCAACGCGTACCTTGGAGAGACAAGGAAAGGGGGAACTCCAGGAGTAGCTCATATACACAGTAACTGCAGCTTCCCTGCTGCGCTCGGATGCGCTTTTATTTGGGGCTTAAGGATTATTGAATTATTGCCTGCGAACTGGAGTGGCTTCATCCAGGAGGTCTGAGATCATCCATGCCCCTAGAGCACCTCGAACGATTTATCCTGCACTTTGCTTACAATCAGCGGTGATCAATTCATCACACCACAGCTCCCGGGACAGCAACGTGAGCTGTGGAGTGCGTTACTCTGTGTCTTGCAAGAGATGTGAACCCTCCGGAACGGAGGAGTGCTGCTCCCTATAACCTCCTGGTTGGGGTGTTTACCTGTTAGATGAGAGGGGTGGAGTGGGGACGGAAATTAATATTGATCCTTGGCAGTGGGGTATGTTCTAGCTGGGGAGCCCTTATACAAAATGGGACTGCAGTACCTACTCCTAATTTGGCAGCTATGCTTTGTGCTCATGTGCTTTGAAAACACCTACCAGATGGACCCCTCTGAGCGAAATAAGTAGATAAACACATCATTTTTATTTCCCCTTCTGGGTTAGGAATGACACGCAAGCCAAGCTCCAAAGTCTTGACAAGAGTGAGGTACATCTGAGCCCTTGCAGCTTCTGGAGAACATTATTACTAGGTAGCAGCAGCGTCAGACAAACTGACAACTAGCTGCTGGAGTCCTTTCTAAGTCTCTAGACAGACCTCTGCCAAAATACCTGCCGAGGAGCAACACTTCCAGAAGCGTTTGCTGTAGGAGCAGACCCTTGGTGTCAAGAAGTAGCTGCGATAATCGGTTTGAAAGGATGTTGATGGGCCACCGAGATTTCAAGTTTAGCAAGGTATAAGAGAAATTAAATTGATGGATTCCTATGTTCATTCCTGGGGGCCAGCTTTGAGATTTAGGTTATTAAATCAGATTCTCCGTTTTGATTTAAAAGAAAACAACAACAACAGGAACAACAAAAAAACACCCACACATTTGAGAAAAAAAAAAAAAAAAAAAGCAGCAGCAATACAAAGAGATGGAGTGACACTCCAATCACTGGAATGTAACCAAATGAAACCGTGTGATCCTATGCAGGGAATATTTGCTGCTGTTTGCTCCTTAGTTAATTAATTATTGCTGGCAAGTTGTGCAGGGTGTGGGCCTGTTCTTGGCTGCTGCACTCTATGTTTGATGCTGAGTCCAGGGGAACTCCAGAGGGTATTGTAAAAATTCCTCGCCTTGGGAGTGAAATAGAGAAAAAAAACTTTGCACTCTCGCTGCTGCTGTTGTTGTTGTTGTTGTTGTTTCAAATCCTGTCCCCCATGGTAATTTTATGATGGTCCTTGAAGCTCTAAACCACCAAAGATGGAGACTGCAAGTTTTGCCCGTCTTAAAGATGCTATGGGAAGGTTACAGGGGTATAGCAGGCGTATCTCTGTGGAGTTCAGGGGAAAAGGGGAAACCTAGAACAGGAGTTAGGATGCCCTTATGGGGGATAGCACATCTGGGCTTCATTCCCCCGATTTGTTGTAAAATGTCTTTATGACCTCAGCCAAATCACTTAGGGATGGGTTATTAAAGGGATTTAGGTACCTAAATCCACCATGACATTTTCAAAGTTGAAGCTCAGGCACTGCCTTGTCTTTCTCCTCCCCGCCGGTGCACGAAACTCCTGGGGAAGGTTAAACATACCTTCCTGCTGGAGGCTGTGAGGCTTGAGAGGAGCTTTCCCCCGCTGCGTCCCCTCCGAGTTGCTTTTACTCATCTTCATGCTATTCCCACTGACATGGGTCCATGAGTAAAACTGGATCAGGCAACCACTTTTGCTGAAAAATAAGCACTCAAAATGTCACCACAAATGATAAAAAACTATAGACTTATTTTAGTCCAAATGGATAAAATGTTATTGTTCACCATGTAACACCACTATTACATGATAGAAAAGAGTGAGGCTGAGTAGGGGCAAGAACTAAAAATGTGGACAAGAAAGGTGGGACCAGCTTGTGACAGCACAACCACTAGCAGAAATAACTTGCTGTACTTTTGTTTTTACAGGTTAATTTTTTATTAAAAAAGCTTAAGAGTTTTTACAGTGCTGCTGCTAACAAGGTGATAGAAAATGCACCTCAAGTTTTGTATGCTCCAAGAAAGTGTATTTAAGGTCTGCCAATTAATTTACCTTTTTACCAAGAAAGACTCAATATATGAAAAAAATGGGGTAAGTAAGTACCCCTGAGTTACAGAATAGCTGAGTTAATACATGATAGCTGAGTAATAGCTGAGTAATTTACAATAAAGTCACAACAACCCCAACGAAGGCTGAAAACAATTTCCACCTTCTTGGATGAAAATTAGACCTGATCAAAACTTTGAATCTGTTTTATTTCCTATTCACTTCCCCTTCAATACACATTGTTTGGTGACAATCATGCTTTTTCTGACTTATACTGATCGCAAATCAGGGTTAAGTATTCTCAGGTTAGCTGGTTTTAAATCACAATAACTGCCCATATGGGCACAGTTCCATTAATTAAACGTATGAATTTAATGAAGTTAGTTTATGCAAGTTTGGACTCACACTCACAAGTGGTTATCATAGCATAGCATAATATCAAAGCGTAGCGATGCTTTACTTGACCTATGATTTAACTGTCCCCGTATGTGATTTTGAGCTGGAGTAAGTCAGAGACGCAGCAACAAAGGAAAATTTGACTTAACACAGGAAAGGGAGTTGTTTTGGTTCAACTTTATATTTCAGTAAAAAGAAATATGGTGCAAATATGAAATGAGTGTTAAATACATTGTCTATTTAAAAAATAATACGCTTTATGTTCTACTAAGAGGTGCAAAGGATTCCTTGCCTTCTTGGGGGAAATTATAACTGAACATAAGTTTGGGGGATTTGTTTCCTGTTTGATATTTTTTCTGCACTGAAACTTTATTTAAATGTAAAAAAAAAAAAATCTTTCTAGAAAACTGAAAAATTCTAGCAAGACCAAAATGATATTTTAAAATCCATTTAGCAAAAACTTTCAGAAAATGTTTTCTCAAAATGGTTATTGAATTTTTTCTTTTACTGACTGAAACCAGATGCCTGCTAAGTCAATAACTGAAGACTTCATGTTTTGTTTAATGAAAATACTGAGAAAGGGGGTCTGGGGAGAAAAAAAAGAGTCTGTGGGGAAATTTGGACAAAGTGAATAGCTGTTCAATTCCTTCTCTGCAAAGCAGAAACAACGCCAGTCCTGCAGAGGTATTATGATTTCTTCACCTTGCCATTTTTCGCTCCCCCTGATGACTACTATTGAAAAACAATGGGTTCCTCATTGACTGAGGTAGGTCAAGTCATCTCATAGATTCCTCCCCAATACAGGAAAAGGGATCGTAAGCCTGAAGACTGCAACTAGCTTCTTTCTTCTATGTGCATCATGATCACAAGCAGATTGCAGCTGAGCTTGCTACCTGTTTGAAATGTTGAATACGCAATACTTGGTCAGAAAGTAGAAAATAAGACCAAAAAAGAAAGATTCTTTTTTTTTTCCCTCAACCCCAGTCAGCTGACGTTGGTCAGATTTACAAAAGTCACTTGAAAACAGGCAGCAGCTGCTGACTCAGAGGTTACACTCCGTTTTGGCAGCATGAAATTAGTTGCAGTCGAGCACAATATGTGTTTCTGGTCCTCTCTTGGACAAGGATGTCTCCTGCAGTAACCCAAAGGCTTTGAAGTCTCATCTGGAGAGCAAAATCCCCAAGGGAAAGGTCACAATTTAAGAGAAGCAGCAGTGTTCTGATAAACAGGATAAGGGAATTTTAGAAACTTCAAGACTTTTTTTTTTTTTTTTTCTTCCTTCCTTTCCGGCCCACACAGGTATTGCTTGAGGCATCAGTCCTAGAAAAATTAGGCTACTGTAAGATTTATTGGCTGAGTGCAGAGTTTACATTACATTTTCTCTCATCACTTTCTCCTGGAGTAATTGCCTATGCATGCACAGTCCTGGCTGCAAACAGTGTGGTCTGATCCTTGGGTGGCTCATTTTGGGACTGATCCAGCTAAAGGTTGATATCACCCATGAGCAGCTGAGTCCTTTTAACTCAGAAGCTTGGGACTTCGCAGGAAGATAACGTGGTCCTGTGGAAGAGCAGCCCCTCCTTACCGGGCTTTTGCAAACGCTCCCTCCCATTTATTTATTCCATACAACTGCTGTTTTCCTTCAAGTCTGATTATTTTTACTGTAATTTTGTTTCATCAGCAGCCACTGTAATTGATATAAAATACCTGTAGACATAGTCCTGGTTGTGAAATTTGTGGTTAAATCCTTCTGTGAGGTTTTTTTTTTTTTTTTTAATTTCCAGTGGGCCTAGAAACTCTAGCACAGGCTTTGCAAAACTCTCTCTTCTTTCTCATAATAACTTCAGAAAGCACTTAATTTCAGCTGGAAAAAAAAACAGAGTCAAGTTTGCAGACTCAGTTCTCCACGCAGCACCCCAAAGAGGCAAAGGCACACTAGCAGGTATGAACCCCAGTACTCACAGAACATCTGTGCGTCTTTCTACCTAAGATTATGATGGGGCGGGGATAAAGATCAGACTCTGCACAATAACAGTGTTCCCCAAGCCCGTATATGGAGGATTTTACAGTGAAAATATTTTATCAGCTCTGAGAACTCACGATTCTGAGACTAATGGCTGTAAAAGCCCTACAAGGCCTTTAAAATATGCTAAGCACCTATACATTCTCACCTATTTTGTACTATGGTTTAATCCTCAAATTTATCCTTTACCAGTAGAACGCCTAAATGCAAATGTCAGAGGAAAACAAATGCTAATTGAGTCTTGGCTGGTAAAACTGGAGCCAGACCTCGGAGTCTGACTCGTGGTGAAGCGTCTTAGCATTTTAGCTCAATTCCACTGCTGAAGTGTGATGCAGAGAAAGGTGAAACCCAAATAATTTCCTTTTGTAAAAATTAGAGTCCTGTAAAGCTACAATAACCGTTCCTGAAACAACACAACGGAAGGCGGGCCACACCGCTTCAAAGACCAAACGTATTATTCTTATTGGTTCCTGGAAAATATTTCATGACACATGAAGGTCTCGCACAGTAGAAAGTCATACAGCTTTGAAATAATAACTGGGGGAAGAGGGTAAACCGAGACATATTTATTCAAGCATTCCAGGTGCCCTCTGCAATTGGTGACCTAGTCAAGTATGAGAAACAATACAATCCCGGGGGCCTGCCGCCGAAAAGATCCACAGCCACTAAATGCATTAAGACATTAATGTCTACTTTGGGATCAGTTCTCAACTTAACAGGTTAACCTCTGGCCCACGAGGGAATAAGCAGCAAACAAGATTTAGCCAAAGCTTGTACTCAAGGGGTAATTGATAGCTGCAGCCCACCCATCTGATACATTTTTTTGATGGAGATAATTTTCCTCTCATAAGGGAACTATCCGTAGAAATAATTTAAGTTGACGTCTCAACACTAAATCAAAATGCTGTGGTCTGACATAGGTACTGCTAGATGATCCGAGCCTTTCCAGCTAAAGGACAGAGGGTGTGTGTGTGGGGGAGAGAGAGAGAAAACTTGGTTTGCTATTTTGGTAATTTTTGGGGAGGAAAGTTTCCATTTCAAAGGCAAATAGCTCAACTTTTCTTTGGAATAATAAGGAATCACTCCATTATTCCTTTCACAATAGACGTATTTTAGATCTTCACAAAATGAGGCTTTGCATGGCATTTTTGGGTGAGTGTTTTTTGCTTTGTTTTGTTTTTTAAAAAACCCCACATCTATTCTCCTGAACTGTGGGCAACTGTGGATTGATTTTTTAGGACATTAATCTAAGCAAAATTTGCCTGTAGAGGACATAACATTGATATGAGCATTATTTCTTTTCTCTTCTCTTCTCTTCTCTTCTCTTCTCTTCTCTTCTCTTCTCTTCTCTTCTCTTCTCTTCTCTTCTTTTGCCTTTTGCAAGAGGATGTTGTAAAAGTCTGTTTTCTTCCCTTCTTGGCCCAAAACTATAGGAAAAATACCAAAGTACATCAAATATACAGTACTTTTTTTAGTTTTCTCACATTTTCTGTACAGCATAATACCACAACCTTTGGGGAATACCTAGGAGCAGCAAGCAACTTGCAGCAAATTGTGCTTGTAATACCGGAGGTTGAAGTTTAATGTCAACCCATCTGTTGTACTGATGGCAAGAAAAAAGATATTTCATCTGTTGAGACATTTGACATCTTTATTTCCCAAATCAGCTGTGATACTTTAATTCAGTCTGTTATTGTGAAAGGATACATGCATTTATTCTAATTCCATAGTTATTAAGGATTTATCTTACTCATTAGGTCAGGCAGTCTTATGAGATGTTGTCCTTTATGAGGCATAACAACACCACCACTTCAGACTTCCAGGACATAACCATTCTCCTTTAATCTTTTGTGTGCCAACACCTATGTATTGCTCCTACCTGAAAGCTCATCATATAACCATAATAAGACTTAAAATTTCAGTACATACATTATTTTAAATTTTTTTCAGGTTTGGTTTTTTTTTTTTTTTGGTTTGGTTTGTTTTCTTTGTGGGTTTTGGGTTTGGTTTTTGTTGTTTTTTTTTTTTGGTGGGAAGGGTAATATGCAATGGAGCTTCTTCCTTCCAGAGTAACAGATGTGAAAGCCCAGGTAGTTACGACAAAGCAATATAGTTTATGAAAACAGCAAGCTTCAAACTGGGACATTGCAAAAAGTTAAACATACTAGACAAGTGGAAATTGCAGAAATGGAATAGGAGTTGTGTATTTAAGATCTTTTCCTCATAATATTTTATGTTCTTTCATGGCTCATCAGGTTTGGCCAATGTTACAAGGTCTTTCAACCTACAAAAAAAAAGGAAAGCAAGGAGAAAAAAAAATCGTAAACCCAATATCATTGTTTGCTGAACAGAAGATATCACAGTGGTAGTTATTTGAGAAAGTAGATTTGGGACTGACTTGTACCAGCTGGAAATTGTTAGATCAAAACCCAGAAACCTGTGTACTTGAAAAGTGATTTAAACAAACTCCCAATCTCTGAAATTTCCTAAGATACACTCATTTAGGGAGTAGCAGGTAAACTGGAGTGGGAAAATTTATGATTTTTATGCATTTCCCCTTCCTAAGGCGAAACCTCAGCAGTCAGCTGAAATTGAAATACCTTCTGATAGTTTAAAATAATTTTGGTTCAGCACAACCAGTAACGGAGAGGCAGATGTGAATTTCCACTTTAAAGAGGTATAAGGTTTATGGTCACATAACTGTGTGAAAGAACAAAGTGGATAAAAGTCTCAGGACCTGTCCTTCTCTTGGATTCCTGTCCTGCCTTGTCACCTATGCAAACAGTCAACTACTGCTAGCAACAGCAGAGGGAGAAAATAATCCACCAAATAAATGGGATATTGTTTTGGGACAAACTCTGGGGGATAGTTTAGGGACATGAGCTTACTGTCATCTATTTTCCAGAACACAACCCCTCAAACCCAAACAAAACAAAACCTAAAATGTATATATTCGTAATCTTGTTCTGTGCAGGTGAAACAGTATCAATTGGAAGCTGAAGGAACGTGACCATAGAATATGATCTGAAGAACCAATTTTAAAATCAATGGAATATCTGCA
This sequence comes from Vanellus vanellus, assembly GCF_965231255.1. Classification (NCBI taxonomy): domain Eukaryota; kingdom Metazoa; phylum Chordata; class Aves; order Charadriiformes; family Charadriidae; genus Vanellus; species Vanellus vanellus. The sequence goes on from NC_138905.1 coordinate 5,902,623, forward strand.
ACATTTTGATTTGGGACATTTTGTTTTTCTTGTGTAGTACTCAGTCTGGTCCGTTGACTAGTAAACTGTTCCCTCGGGTACAAATAAGCTTCATATAATTAAGGTTTTTCCTTATTGCTGAAAGCTTTACTCTCTGTTTTATTTCCCTGCGTGCAAATCCATACTACCAGTATACTTCCAGTACACTACTACAGTAAAATACTGTCACCCATTTGCACCCTTTTCCTGTCGAGCTTCAGTGATTTTTATCATCTGGCATTGTGTAGCTGGTGGCACACATTTTATTTATCTTTACACGAGGCAAAAAAGGGGACACGCTAGGATGAGAATCTGTCCCTCTAAAAGCACACTGCACCACGGTCATTGTGGGAATGAACTAGTTTGTAGTCTCCATTATGGCCAACTTATTTGAAAGGAAATTCTGCTTTGTGTTGGCACTTTAAACTTTTTTCTTTTTTCTTTTTTTTTTTTTTTTTTTTACAGCGCATACTTCAAAATGCTTCTTTGAAACAACTGAAGAGTGAACTTTAATTCATGTTTTTTAAACAAAGGTTATATGAGACTTACAGAAGCCTCACAAAAGAAAAATATCAGCAAGAATTGCACATTACGTTTAGAGTGCTACTGACTTTCAAATTTCTCTACAGGTATTATTTCCCCTGAATAGGAACAAAGAGCAAAAACAGTTAAAAAAGCATATTCAAATGTGTGCATAAAAAGGCATGGTAAATGAATACTGTTTAGTTTGCTGACATAATTACTGGAATGTAATTTTTATGAGTCGTAGAAATCTTGGCATTTTCACTGAACCAGATAATTAGACTCTGAATAGAACAGGGTCAGAATAATTAATACATCAAAACTAGATGAACTTTTTCTAATTATTTTTATTTAATCTCTATTATAATTATTGTTATACTCTGCTGAGCATGATTGCCTCATGTTCATAGATTTGAATGCTGTCTTATAGTTGCATCCTGGGACTTTGTGGAATATTAACAAACCGTGGCCTGGAGAAATTAGAATGGTGTCGTTTCATGATGGAATTCTAAATTGGAATTTTTCTATTTTTCTATGTAGTTGCACAAATTTTGCTTCACTATCATAAAAAAAAAAAAAGAATTTGAAAAACAAAGTCCTTTAGTTTATTTATTTTTACTTTAAAGGGGAACAACTTCTTCAGTAAAAAACAAGCTCTTCATGTGTACCTCCCTCCCCCTCTCTTCTGACTCCTGCAACTTTTTTCAGATCTCATCATTTTTTATTTTAATTAGATTTTTTTTTCTGATTGCATAGTTTCTCTTCAAGCTTTTGAAACATCAAAGTTAAGACCAGGCTCCGCCGTTTGAATTCAAACCATCATTCAGAAGCATGGAGAAAAAGGAGCGCTTCTGTAGTCAATGTCAATGTAATTGAAGGCATGTGAGAAATTGTAGTCTGCATCTTTTTTTTTTTTTTTTTGGTCTGAGAAGTATAAACATTATATATAACCACAGCGACTGCCATCAGTGGGACTGATTCAACAAGTCATCTGACGTCAGGTCTGCCGGACAGGGCCTAGGGGTTGCTTTGACAGCTTGAAAATATGTCTATACTCTATTATTCAGCGTGTACTATGTCTAAGCAACAGAACACATGTAGCTGGAACAGAGGCTGCAATGCTGAAGTCTTGGCCTTTACTTTAGACGGCCACAGTTTATGAACTTGATGCGAAAGGCTGCATGTTCGTTTCAGGTAACTCTGGTTGCCTACCAATTGTTTTTCTTTGGGCCCTTTGGGACCTAATTCATGGTCCCATTTGTGCACTGAGTCTTGAACAGAGTCACTGCAGACTTGCACTGGTATAACCATAAACAGAAATAAGAGGTGTATTCACTTTTGGACTTAGAAATTCTCACTACAGTTGACCATTGAGGGAATTCTTTGGAAAGAACAGGATTAGAAAAAGTATCAGCGTTTGCTTTCTAATACCTTCTGTTTTCTAATATCTTTTATCATCATGGGCAGGAGGTGTTAACAAGAGGGAATGATCTGTAAGGTGGGTTTTTTCACTTCAGAAGGTTATTCCGTAAATGCTGTGTTTAAGTCAACCATATTAGATTGGATCTGCACACCAACTCTAATGAAATCTGCACCTCTTCTGTCCCACACACGATCTCCATGGGAGTAAAGACAATGTATTTCCTCAGCTTTCTCTAGCTCAAGTTTTATTCAAAGCAAAGCAACCTACTTTTTATCCTGCACCCACTCCTTCTCTCCAAACATGAATCCCAGCCCTTGTCAGATTACTTTACAAGTGCTATGAATGAGCAGAGATACCTAAAAAGATAAGTGACCACCTTCCCTTTAAGGGATGCCCAATATGCCAACATTTTCTGTACCAAGAAGATCTGACTAATCTCTGAAGGATTTCATAACAGATAGTCAGCAGTCTGGGAAAGGAACCTGGCCTCATTTCCAGTGCAACTCTCATTCATTTAACGTCCTCACTGGTAGATCTCCAGCGTACACAATCCAGCTCCCAGGAGAAAGAATGTGGACGACTGGAACTGGAAAAAGAGATAATGAGCAGACAATGAGCCCAGGATGAGTTTCATGTTAATTACACAGTATTCCAGACTCTTCATCCTTCTCTAGCAGAGAGTACTGGAAGAACCCAGTAGGGTTTGCCACCATAACCTTGCAGGCTACTAGGCAGATGCGGTTACCCTGTAGTATACATAGCATGTTCTGCGGTGGGTACCACACTGGAGTAGACCGTGTAGGCTTGAGGAATGATCTGCTAAAGTATTCCTCCTTAAATCACCTTAGAGAAGTCATTGTAATTGACTTCTGGTGTTTCCTTGTGAATAAGAGAAAGTATTTCTCCATCTTTCAGGCTACTGTGTAACAATGACAATGCTGAAGGCCCAGAATTCACGTAAATGGAATATAGTCTGCTAAAAATGTCATGTGGGTACTGATGCAGACTTGTGAGTACAACACTGAACAGATCTCATTCTAACTTATCATAGATAAGTGTCTGACCTATATTTTGCTCATCTCTTAGGAAAACTGTGCAATACTTCCAAACCTTTGATAGACCCAATCCTGAAAATTTTCATCTAGGTGGCTAATCTGCTGAAGTCAAATAGTTTATCATGAGTACGTCTTCCTCTGATGCTGGAGGCTGAGAAAAAGCTGCCTACAGAGTCTGTGGGATGGTCCTTCCTCCAACCGGAAAGAATTTTTCAGTCTCTTTCTCACATTGTTGCAAACAACCTTTACCTCTAATAAAGCGCATTTTCAGCATTTTTGGGTGGACTAAAAAAAGATATATTTTAACTTGCACAATTCTGCACAACAATCCGTTTCCTTACAGCCTGCTCTCGTGATTTAAGTTCTGCCCTGGGTCAGCTAATTTATGATTGATATCAGTGAAAGGTCGAGCATCCTGGGTGTGGGAGGAGGGAAGAGTGAGTGTGTGGAGGGGAGTGGGAGGAAAGAGGAAGGTTGTGTTCAACTACTGATGGAACTGAGGGAAAACATTTAAGAAAACTAGATTAGCAGAAAAAAGATAAAGCCTCCCCAAAATTCCCACAACTTAGAAATAATAGAGGACAATGGTATAGTCAAGTACAACTTTTGTCTGTTTCTCATACAGCTTTTCCATTCATTCTTTGTCTCACCAGGCTTTTCATCCTGTAATCTCACATCTCCTTTTCTGTTCCTCTTGAGTTCTCACACCAACCTTGTTTCCAGTTTCCCTGTTCTGTATCCCTCAGCTCTTGATGAATTAATACTAAGTCGTATAACTATTGGAAGTCCCTAAAAGTCCTTTAGATGCTAGCGTATAAAGGTACACAGCTGAATCCACTGCTCTCCTTACAATAATAGTATAAGCTTTTATAGACTGGAGTTAACAGTATGATGTCTAAATAACCACTTTAGAATGAGGTGAACGGTACCCAAGAAAGGCTGATATCTCCCCATTAACAGTCAGGGGATTTCAGACAGCTGGTTCACATGCAGAAGTTTACAAAGCGTTCCCCTAAAGCTAGGCAGCATCACTCCCCGAGTGAATTACGGACGGTATAAAATTTTTCCTGCTTTCCAGTTCTGTCTGCTTGTTGTCTGAGAGGTGAAAGTAGTGTGCAATTTTGCCCTACGTAGCCATTTCCACTACAGAGATGAGCTAATTTCCATGACAGTGAAGTGTTTTTGCAGCTTCCAGGATGGTTTCTTAGAATTTTCTTTGAGGCATCGTTTCGATCAAGGTCAGGTGCTTGGGCACATGCCCTCAAAGGTATTGTTTCCTTGGCCTTCCCCCACGCATGAGAAAGGCGATTCCTGCCAATTCATAAAGATGGTGAATTACATCAACTTTCCTCAGCGTTTTTCCCACCATCATTATAAAGGCTAACTCGTAACTCGACTTCCTCAGCCCTGACTACTTCCCATTTCCACACAGAAAGCAGAATACCACAGTACCTATCTGCATCTATAGCCCAGACAGGGCTCAGACCCCAAATGTGAAGGACTTGAGGGAGGAATCTCAGTTCTTCACAGGGCTACGTAGGTCAAAACAGAGATGAGTTTCCGCCTTGAAAAACATTTCCAAAATACTGTGTACAGTTTTGAGCCTCCAAAACAAGCAAGACATTGATATGCTGGAACAACTTTAGCAGAGGGCCATCAGGATGGTCAGGGGCTGGAGCAATTGCCCTGTGAGCACAGACTAAGGGAGCTGAGCTGGTTCAGCCTGGAGAAGAGATAGCTTGGTGGGACCTGGCAGGATTCTTTCAATATCACAGAGAATGTTACTGAGAGGATGGAACCAGAGTCTTTATGGGAAAGTATAGTGGGTCGGCCAGAGACAATGATCATAAGTTAAAACAGAATATAAAGATATAAGGAAACTGGATATGAGGAAAATACCTTGACTATAGGGATAATTAAACATTGAAACAGGGACACAGGGAGGGTTTGAAATCTCGGTCCTTGGAGGTTTTCAAGACCAGCTTGGGCAAGGTGCTGAACAAACTGGTCTGAAATCAGTGCTGACCCTGCTCTGAGCAGATGACTGGACTAGGGCTTTTCTGAGGTCCCTTCCCACCTCAATGTCTGTATAATCCTAGAAATAAAAGGCAGTTGTGGAGCTCTGCAATGAAAATTTCCATTCATTAATGTCTTAGCCTGGACCTATAAAAAATAAAGACTTTCTTAGGTAGACAAAAATAGTGGAGCTAATTTCCACTATAATGAGACAAAACAACTTCTAATACCAATGTAGTATCAGCAGTATCTAACCTTTATACTTTTAATGAAACATTCCAGCATGCTGTATGCTTCCCCTCTCGCAACCGAAAAAGCAAAAAAAAAAACCGATGGGATTCACATCACTTAACCTTGGAGATTGATCTTAGAGGTAGTGAGTGGAGTTAAATGTTTATAAGTACAGTTCATCTCTGCCTGGGTAGGTTCATAAAATAGGTCAGGTGAATCACACCGCAGACGTGCTTACCTCTCTGCATTGACAGTAGTGCCAATAATACAATGACTATGATTATCTGGCGCATTTAACAAGTAATGTTTTCTTCTCTGTCTTTGGAAACATAACATAAATTTATCACGGCTTTTAAATTTGGAAAAGTTTTCAATAGATATGTTGAAATTCACAGCTGATATTCTTAATTAGCAGCAGAAGAGAGGAGCTGAAACACCATCACAACAGCAAAATAGCACGTATAATGTTCATGTTTGACCTATTCTGTTTGAATGAGTGCTACTTTGAGTGTCCAGTAACACCAAACTTTCTTTGGATCAGAAATACAAAGATCTGCCCACTTTCTGTGGTTAGGCACGATTGCGATGCCAGTAGCAAATAAGCAACACAAATCTTAGCTGCAAACACTGGATGCTGCCGTCTGCAAGAGTAGACGTTGGTTGAGCTCCCAGCAGCGCTATGCGCAACGGGAGTAAGTGGCCCTGTCTCTCTGCACCTGGAGTCTGCAGATCCACTGCCTACCAGCTGCGCGAAGCCAAAACCCTGATAAATTATAGCTCTCAAAGTCACAGAGATTGCATTGTTTTCCCGCTTGATCCTAAAACTGAGACCATAGGCTTGCTAACATATTACCTGACACTGCGTGGATCAGAAGAAAAATGAATAAGCCATTGAAAATCCTCACGTCTCCTGAATGGGACCTTTATGTACAATTGATGTTTAATTGGCAATTCCTGCTCTGAGTCCACTCTTTTGGACAGGAAGAGCACATTACGAAACAGGAAGACAATGGCAGGTTTTTTTCTATATAGGCTATAATCCATGTTCTTGAGTACAGCTGGTGCCTCTTGGCTTACTCATGTGAGATGAGCAGAAGAGGACAAGGGCAAGTTCCTGTTTGTAGGGAAAGCTGCTGCTGCTGACATAAACCAGCACAGTGAGATTCTTCATGGTACACATAGCAGATGAGGCATCTGAGGAGCTGACGGTGACACGCCAGTTCTCCTCTCCTGCACTCTCACAACGTTAGAGCAGCCCAAAGGCTGCCCCATCTCATACATAGGATGAAAGTTGCCAAGGCCCAGCAACCTGCAACCCATATTGTGGGGTTCTCTGCCTACACTGTGAAGAGTACAAACATGGGAGAAAGCTGGGCAGTACTTATCCATTCTTTAAAAGATATTAAGTCTAATCTTGCTCTGGCAGACAGCAATGGAAAAGTTCTGAATAGCGTCCCTGGAAGAAAACCAGGTCCTAAATGCTGCAGTTCTTTTTACAGAAGATCACAGTGACTGGAGAAGAGTTAAAAGCGTTAGTGACAAATGTAACCATTGCCATCCAGTGGTACCACGGGCTACTGCATATGTATGAAAAAACCCTCCTTGCACCATATCACAGAAAACACATCTCACCCTGGTACAAGACTTCAACAGCACATAAGCTTCATCTCAAGGGTTTAAGAGAGCTGAAATATTGCTTGGGGCTTGAACTGGGCATCTGCATAGGGCTGGATAGAAGATTTTGACCTTTTTCTCTTCTACGGAAAAACTAAGATATGGCAATCAAACTTCTTCCTTCTGCTGTAGGAATAAAATATGTCTTTTATGCCTTGACTGCAATTGTACGCAAGAAATCATACTTCTATCTTTAGGCTATTAGAAAAATAAGAACATGTAGTGAGTGCGTATAATTGATCTGAACTTTTCTTTCAAGTGAACAGAAAGCTTGATAATTCCAATAATGAGTTCAAACAATCCCAATTTAATCATTTTCGTACAAAGCTTTCTCCCCTTCCCGCCTCTCCTTCCACAGACAAAAGTGAAGTGATTAATATACTTTTTAGTGCTTTTATGAAGAATCCAAGTCCTTGCCCATTATTAAACAAATGTCCACATTGTAGGGGTAGGAAAAGTCCAATACGAAGTAAGGGGGGAGTAGCATACTATAAAAGTCATAAAAGTGGTGACTAAATTAGGAGGATGCTGGGTACAATAGCTGATTGGGATGTGTTTCGCATAGTGTAAAAGTGATCCCAGTCAAACTGTGGGCTGGACGTTGCTACTTGGAGAAAATATTTAATCATTAGCAGTTTGATTTCTCTCTTGCTCACTAGTCGCGTGAGTGTAAACCAACTATAAGCCTGATTGACCACCATATTTCATGCCATTTTCCTCTCATTATTATGCCAATACATCCTAAACAAAGCTGACACCACTGCAGAGTTATAAAACAAGCGACACAAGGTAGTGAATACGGTTAATGCATCTCAACTGGGGATGAATTTGACCCTCTGGGCTATTTCATATTTATAAGATTTACAGTTGGCATCAGATTTACTGGTGCACTATACTTGCTTTGTAACAAGGAAGCTGAGCAGCTGTGAAACATCCAGATCGGTTAAGATGGAATTGTTTTGCTCATAAATTTGACCCTGGACACCATATGGACTGGGAATCTCATTTGATTTTAGCAGTGCTGCTGCCTAATGCTTTTTAAATGATGCATCTTCAGATGTTTAGGAGCAGCATTTACCTCCTGTCATGCACGTTGAATGGCTGAGGTTTTTTCCGTAATATTTTATAGTACGGAAAGTCATCAAAATATAAATTGTAGCCAGAGTTCAGGTCCCATTTCTGATAGAAGTACCGAGCTTTGAGTTGTCTGAGGTCTCCTGTGTCATGAGCAAAAAAAAAAAAACCAAAACATCCCAAAACATAAACACCTGCAGAGGAAAGCTGAATCTCATTAAAATCTGAACAATCTTCTTAAGGTGTCTCTGTTTCTCTAGGGACTATTAGGGAATTCGGTGTGACACCTGCTAATTCAGGCACTCCAGCTAACAGCCTAAAGTTAGGTGTGATTCTGGGTATGAGGGTATAAGCTTATGATATGGAGAGACCTCTGCCTCAGCTTTGAGGAGTGAGAGAACATCCCACTTGACAATATACCCCATGCCAGCTACACAAACACCTATGTTCTGAATATAATAAAGAACCAGGATGAACATGTTGTCGAAGAAATATTGCAAGGCCTTTATGATGGTTTTATAAACACTTATCTCTGTGAGAAATTATGGTAGTTTAAATGTTCTGAAAACATTTTCATTCTCAAATGTTCCCATTTTGAGAGGTTTGATTTTGATAGGCATCCAGTCCACCCATTGCGGCATTCAGTCAGGTATGTTTGATTTAGTTTGTTCTTGAGAAAAAATAGTACATTTAATGTCCTCCCAAAATGTATTAAACACTATTCAAGGAATGGGAAAAATTATTCTGGTGACTAGGAGAAAAACTGGGAATCTTTGAGTCCAGTACTACCTCACCCATGTTTGCTGTGGTCAATAAGGCTTCTCCTCTGGCAAAATTTTACAGAAACCATAATAGAAGCTTCTTCGCACAGGAGACAGAGTTTCCTTGAAATAAGTGAGAGAATATGCGATGATCAACAGACTATCCCAAATATTGGTCTGGTTTCCATTATGACCAGGTGGACCTTACCCCGATTTCCCAAAGTTACATGTACCCATCTGGCCCTACCAAAACAAAATGTTTTCAATCATTTGCCTCCCTCTGGGCAAAGGGTGAGATCAAGAATGAATTACATGCAACACATTAATTACACATACATTGCACAATTGGAAATGAAAGAAATTTAAGAAACTACAGTGAATACAAGAAAGAACCTAAATGTGTTCTATAGATCAGCTGATAAAGAGGTAGATTTGGCTGATAAACTACAGGCTTTAAAAATACCAGGTCAATACTAGCTCCAACATGGTCAACCAGGTATTTTGAATAACCTCTGGGATAGTTTCTCCTTATGACTAATAACGTTACCAAAATTCCCTAGAGGAATTTAAACAGGACTATGTGCAATTAGGAGGACATAAACATGGTATATAGTTTGCCACGTCTGCTAACAACGTCCTAGTTCAACTAGTCAATCAGTTTTAAATTGAATTGATGTAATGAAATCAATGTCAAATTTGTGTCAGGGATAGGAGGAACAAAAAGCTAATTTAGCAAGAAATTTTGTAAATATTTTAGTAGGTTATACACATCCTACATTGGTGCAGCACTCAGGGTCGTTTTTTTGCCTTTTTTTCTGGAAAAGACCATGAAGAAGTCTTCTTTTATCCCCAGGTCTTATAATACTACTTCAGAGAGTTTCCATTAATGCCAGGAAAAACACATCTTCCTTTGAATCATGTGGGACCTAGGTCAATCAGGCAAATATTGTTAGTTTCCTGCAACTCACAACGGCAGGGACTGACAATAGTGGAATTTAGCAATTTTCATTTTGAATACCCGTGTATTTTGATACATAGAATGCATTTTTGTCTAAACTTTGGAATAATAATTTTTTGTCCTTTGAAAGAAAATCGAGACATGAAACTCTGGGCACCATCACTGTGATGAAAATAAACACACAGGCAAATAAAGGAATGGACCTCAGCATAACTGTATTCCAATCCTGCCCCCAACAGGGACGATGTTCCCGTCTGACACGCACAGAGCTTGGCAAGATGGAGAATTAAGGTTGTGTGTCCCTCATGCAATACCACAAAAACAGCTGTAGGAGAAGCAGCCATGCGTGGTGCAAAGCTGCTGTCAAAAGGCTTCGTTTACACGAGTTATCCAGCCAGACCTTGCTTCTTTCTAGCATCTCATCTAACTTCCACCCCTCTGCATCACTGTCTCGCCTTTCCCCCTTCCCCTCTTCTATTCTGTTCATGTTTTTCCATGACATTGCAATACCTTGGCCAAATTTGAGTGGGGTTTTCTGATGGTAACACCCAAGGAAATATGGCTGGTCCCAGTGAGACCACAAGTCCTGCTCCAGGCCAGCAAGGTCCCAGCACACACAGCTAATTTGTTGCAAGAGATTTTTTTTAATTATTTTTTTTTTTTTACATTGGGAAGAACAACACAAGTTCCTCACATCTTCCTGCCCAGAACGGCTGAGCCATTGGCCAAACTGTCCCCCGCATCCATGTAGCTGCACCCAGGAAAAAATCCTGAACCAAAGGCCGGTACCCAGACCAGGAAATCCAACCCCCAAGAGTTACAACTCGCACCATTATGAAGTGCCTGAAGACAAAATCCAAGAGAGAAGGAGGCAGCAGTTCTTTACTTTTGTGAATCCTTGTTTGCAGATGTATATAAGTAAGTGGACATTTCAATTTTCATTAAAACAACAATTCACAAGTCTCTTACCCTTGTGGTTCTGGTAGCAAGTTTAAAATTGTGTCACAGATAATATTATCCAGTATTAGCTGTTGATAACTTTAGATATGGTGAGGTTGAAAAAAATGTCAGTTCATTGTGAGAGAGTTACATTTGGATCAGCTGGAACACATAGTTGTAAAGAAGACAAAAAGGCATGTAAAATGAAGCAAAAATGACCACCCAAGCATGTGCCCAACTCCTGATTTGTAAGCCAATCTTAGGGATTTTAAGATCTGATTTATATTTTCCCATATTGCTTTCTGCAATGCTTGACATTCTGATTATAAAATCTGACTGAGGACAATGAAAAGTGAATAGACGTGGGAATGAACATGCATATTTTTGGGTTGGCTATGTTCCTATTTGGAAACACTAGTGGGATATATGAAATGTCCAGCATTAATGTCGTTGCATATTTGCAAGATGATTGTTTGACCTGAAGTATTTATACATATGTAGGCATGTATGTCTATGTATGTTGGATGGGAAGTGTTGTGTGGATTTTATGGTGCTAGACCAAACATCAGAGGCTTTAACTTCTACTTTGGATTCACCACAGATAACGGTGTTACTGGAGAAGCAGAGTAACTCCTCTGTGCTCACATGCATTTATAAAATAGCAACATCCATTCTTCTGTCTTTATCATAAGCATTTATAGAGGACTATTTGTGATGGTATCTCCCTTATGGAATTACACTGACAGTTTTCTAAAGTGTGTAAAGAATGTCTGTTTCTTTAGGTAGAGGTAAACAAAGGAATGAAAAATGTATTGTTCATTCATTTTTTTCCTCTTGAATTCTCCACCAGGAAGATAATACAGACCAATAGTCCCACGAACATCGTCATGCTGCATTATGATTCTTCTATTTCTAGTAATTGATATTTTGTGTTACACATAATGTATATTCCAGCAAAACTTCTTCCTGCCACAGGAGACTATGTAAAATGCCACCGAGTCTGAACGTCCATAGCATTTCTGCCTGCACAATGATTCTTTCCAAGTCTTTGATCTTACTTTAGTTTTAAAGGATAACATTAAAGAGGTCATCTAAACCTTAATTCAGAAAGGTGGTCAAGCACTTAGTTAATTCTGTTGTTAACAATACAGTTTTCCAGACTGGAGATAGGGTCATGTTAAACAGGTTAATGAACTGATGCTTAATGAACTTTTCTGACCCTGAAAGCCTCAGTTTCATAAAACCAAAAATTTTAGAGTCAGAAAGAACCGTAGGATGATGCAACTCAACTTCCTCTAAAACAAAGGCTATCATATTTCACCTACTTGCTTGTGCACTGAACCCAGATGTTTGATCAACAAGTGCTTAGTAGGGGGACAAATGACTACTACTGTTCTTTAAAGATCTCTGTGATAGTCTCAGATATCTGATATTTAACATCTTTTTATGCTGGGGAGAATTAGTTGAAACTCTTGCCAAAAGTCAAGCTCATTTGTCACAGATTCTCCCACACTTGTCTATTAACAGTCTTACTGACTCATTTTTAAATTATCTGCCTCTTTTATGTATTATTTTTCTTTGTTTAGTTCTTCAATTCCCTCTACTACTTCTGGCCTTTTTGGTGAGGTTTTTTATGACCCTTCACTTCTGTGTACTGACATTTTATTAATCCCTCTTCCCTTCACCAACTACAGCCCACCGCTGTCTATCTTTCACAGTCACAGTTTGACGCTTTATTTTCCTTGTGAAATCTGGGAACCAAAGGAAAAGAAGGAAAGCATCACTAATGCGTGGGCTGCAAGTGGGATAGAAATCATTATCTTATTTTGAAAGCAAAGCTATTGTAATGATGCTCTTTTGCCTTAGGAGAAGCTTAATCATCTCGGTACTTGTTCATTTCCAAGTTTCTAGCCCAGTTTTGACGAAGACCTACCATGACTTCACTAATGAAGCCACTGTGGCGTGAAAAACAGTGATGTAAAACACTGGATAACATAACACAGGAAAAGGAATATACTGGAAGAAGGGTTTAAAAGCAGTTCGGAGAGTGAGGTATACACCGCTCCTGGACTTGAAATGAAAAGAAACTGTGCCTCTTAATCCTCTAAGAGCTTTCGGAAACTTTGTCACCTTATCCTATTGAAATTCTAGTTTGGAAGGAAATTAGTCAGCTTTTCAAATTAAAATTTGGCTAGGACACAGTTACTCATGAAGGACAACCACTGAAAAGGCTATATTCCTTGTTTATTTATCCAAATGGAACGGTCCTGTCAAAACCACAAGTTGATGTCCACAGTCCAGTTCTTTCAACTCACTCCATTTGCTTTTTTACCAGTCCAAGCAATAAAATGTCTGTAGGAAGGGAGGAGATGAGTTGAAGGCACGGGGTTTCTAGCTGCTCTTCCTACTGTCCGTAAGGCTAGCTGCTTCTGACCTCACGTGGTAGGACAGACTTCTGAAGGAAGGCCTGATCTCTGAACCTGCTCTCCTGGGCAGCTGAATTCGAACCAGGATGCAATCAGCAGCTTAAGCCAGTTCCTCACAAAAGACCTCACCATCTCTTGGTCAGAGATGATACACTTTTCATTGCTGTTGTTTAGGTGTTAATCTGCCAGAAGAATCTGTCTATAATAAGCATTATTGCGTGGAGATTTCATAACCAACACTGGGGCAACTCAGGACCCCAAAACGGTGGAACCACATGGTCATGAAATACCACCAGAGGAACAGGTTAACTAGCCCAGGAACTAGCCACAGCCATGTAATCATACTGCTTGTAGGACCCAGTCTGTGTTGTCATACCTGCTTCTTCACAAGTAATTTGGGTACCTTTAAAAGCCTTGCGTAGGGTAGTTACCCAAGAAGCTTCGTGGTAGGGTACAGCACACGTGATTTTGGTCATCAGTATTCCTGATGTCAATGAAGAAAAAACAGAATCCCTAGAAGAAACTGGACCCATCATAAAGCTGAAATTAAATATAAGTGGGAATTATCCTTTTCTGGAAATACCTGTCTCCTTCTCTTGGCCGTAGAGTGGCCTGAATGACTATATGGGACCAGACAAGTAGGTAAAAAAGGTTAAGGGAGGTGAGTCCGAGTTCCAGCATAGATTTTAAGCCAGCAAAATACTGGTTTTCCTTTCCCAGCTCATTGCATTTGCTGAGCCAATATAAGCCATTCCAGCAAAAAGTGAATTTTGCCAGTATAAGCACTGTCCACATAAAGAAAGTTTTGTTAGTACAGCTATCCCTGTAAAACTGTTAAGTGTAGATGAGACTTTATTTGTTTTATTTGGTTTTGCAGCCTTATTTATGGATTTTACTTTTATTATAAGCAAACTAGAGATTTTGCCACATTCTATGACTTTGCAATGGGTTGTTTTTAGTGGTATCAAGGCAACAGTATCTTGACAACAGAAGCCAAATATGCATGTTTAACAAACCAGTATGCAGCAAATATTTCCTATATTAATCTCTTCAAATTCAGCAACTGAGCACTTTTTCCTAACTCCAACTTTTCTGTTTAGTTTGTTCTTGAGCTTCTGAGCTTCTGATCTTTGCGTGTCCCCTACCTCTGAAGGGGAGGGAAGGTATTCAATCACGCTCCTTCAGTGCTTAATCACAACTTTAATATGGTTTCCTTCCTGGTTGGTCGTGGCACATATTGAATTAGGAAGCAATCCTGTCCCAGATCCACAAACATGCTGCCAACCTTATTTCCTCCACTTAATGTAATCCAGTCTAGGCCTGGATAATTGAAGGCTTTTGTTACTCCCACTATGCCCTTTTCACATGCTTCTTATATGTACATTATATAAGTCATTTCTTAGCCCAGTTGTTCTCTCAAAACAGGTGGTCTATATTATATTCCTTTGGGGTCTGACTCTGCTTTCATTTACCTTGTTGTAAATCAGGAGTAGCTCTACCAAATTGAATGGTATTATGTCAGTGTAAAACTGGTGTCAATGAAAGAAAAGAATTTAATATTATTTCCTACTACTGTTATTTCTGCAGGACGTGGACTTAAAAGGAACCCCTAATATGTGGTATTCCCTTTGTCTTGCTTTTATGCTCCTGTTGAGGTCCTTCATTTTAGAAACTGTCTCCACTGCTGGGTGAACCAATTTTAAATGCCCGAAAGGTCTGTTCAGCAGTAAAAGCTGAGTCTGTCTTCTGAATGGAGTATGCCTACGGAATTCAGGAGCCCTACTCCTACCTGCTGCATAGAAAAGTTGATGCACACTCATATTTCTATTATTTAATGTCTACGGTCCTTCCTCTTTCCATTTTTATGAAATGGAGAATATGATTGCTAGAGACAGAAAACTGTAGTGCTTGAGTAAATCACTGAGCCTGACGTTGATTTTAATGGGTCCAAGATTCAACCATCAACGCTTATTACAGAACTATGAATCACCTCATTGAACCAGGTCCAGTCTTGTAGCCAGTCTCTTCACACTTTAATTTCCTGTACTAACCATAATCTGGAAGAGGGGATATTTGGTGACGTTTAAAAGTGAGGCAGAGATAAGAAAAATTTACCCAGACTCTGTCTGTGCTCACTTTGGTTCCATTTTTCATTTTATCAGGTTGATCCATTCTTTCATTCAGCAATGGAAGTCCCATAGCAATCTTCACTGCAGTGTGGTAAAACAAACAGGACTGAAAAACATCTGGAACATTTTTTTTTTCCATTGGCAATTACTCAGAACAGAATCAGAATACATTTTTTCTGAAGTTTAGAGTGTGTGGATAATGAGGAAATTGTAAATGACAGATTCTAAACAGTATGATTATACATATATATCTCCTTTTTTAATAAGCTAATTCAAACAGTGTCAGGGTTGGGGTGCAGTAAAGGGAGACATAGGTTGGTTCATTGGAAAAATCTCTTAAATTAGTGAAAAAAGTGGAAAAAAAAATTAAAAAAAAACATTTTTTTTTTCCTTTTTCTTTTCAATTTCTGAACAAGTAAGAAAGAGAATTGTCATAAATGCTTCTTTTTTTTTTTTTTTCTTTTCCCAAAATTTATGGAGAATGTTATTGTAAATGCAGTACTTCAGATTCAATGCAAGATTCTGTAACAACACTGCATCTCTCTGCCCAAAACTGACAGAGAATATCTTTCCTTTTGAAGAGCTATTACTGTTTAATATTTAGCAAATCACAGCTTCAAAACTGAACGCCTTTACTAAGAGAGCATTTAATCACCAAAACTAGAAAAAAACAAGAAGACACTGATAAAATTTTATAGCTTGGTGTATCAAGACCAACTTTTGTTGGTAACTTTTCATCAAACAGAGACTGGTGTTTTCTGTCCTCCAAAGAAAATTTTTCATTCATGTCAGTGCTAATCTGTGCAGAATCTATGGTTCGTGCCTCAGACGTGTTAGGATATGTCATCTAAATCTTTCCCCTCTCTGTTCTCCAGGGGATCCAATACTTAAAATGTTCTTTTACCATCATTAGAAGAAACCTACAAAATGTAGCACTGACCATCATATTGCTCAAAAAAATATGGTGGCATCGGACTTCTGCTGTCATAAAACATCTCAGAAATTGAGTTCATACCAAGAAGTGGTTAACTTAGTTCAGCAGATTGTTCATCTCAAAGATGTTTTAATCTCCAGTCTACAGGTTCCACCAATTCAGCCTCCTTTCAAAATGGTCCCCCTTCATAGGAGATAATTGAGGAGATGAACCGTGGTCAGGACACTTTTTTTGAGGAGGTGGCATGAGTTCTGAGCCCTGCTCCAGCAGCTGGGTATGTATTCTTTGTTTAATAACTAATGGGGAAAAAATACATTTCCCCCTCTCTTTGAAGGAAATCTGGATTTTTTTTCCAAATGTTTAACCACACCAAAATAGCCTATATGTGTATGTTTGAACCCTCTTGGACAGAAGAAGGAACTGAACCAGAACCTCCCACATTGTGTGTATTTTCTCTAATTACTTTCTTAGTGTGTGAAAACGGGAGCAAATTTTGGAGCATAAACTATAACTGCATCTCAAAAAAAAGGTGCAGCCCCCACTCTGCCTTTGAGAGAAATGGATAGTGAAGTCCAACACAGGCTTTATGGTTATGACTCTGAACTGGAAGTAGGACACGTTTGCTTTAGACATAATGGGGATGTGTACACCTTTCTACCTTAATTAGGTGTAATGTCTTGAAATACTCTGGACTTCACCAATATGTAAGTATGCACACGTACAAACGCATACTTTGGTTTTGAGACATAGAATTGTACACATAGACGGCCGTTGTAACATTTGATCATTTAGTCTCAATGCTGTTATCCTTCCTTCCAGAGCAAAACCCCATTACTGAATGGGTGCGATGATTTAAAAAGAATTCAGTATCTTCGTCACTCACCTCCCTATTCTCACTTGCAACATGAAGGAGAATATTTTGTTTACCCACCACCATTACTCATAGCTAGGGAGAAACACCCTTGTGAGACCAGGAGGGCTGATTCCCATCTCACTTGCCCCAGTTCAACACCATTTCAGACTGCGAGGACTGCACCTAGTCAAACTGGTATAAATGAGGCAAAAGCCACTTTTGACTGAGCTGGAGGAACCCAAGAGGACCCCCATGGCAAACATCTGTCGTGAACATAAATAGCAGCAGGGTTGTATGGCTCACCTAACTCTTTCAAGCCCTCCCAGTGGTGTGGCTTTTGTGGGTGAGATGTTCAGGTTTAGGCCCATGAGCACATTTGTTTCATCAGGGTGTGAGTATGAAAACAAGGACATGAAAAGGAGTGGGCAAGATGGCTGGGTGGGAGCCACACCAGAAGTCCAGGCAGGTTGCTGCCGCCCAGCACATTGCTCTCTGCTTGGGTTAGGTTAACTGGTAAGCGAGGTGTGATGTGAGTCAACCCCAGGACTTGTCCAAACAGTTCCAAAAGCCTGCAAAAAACATTTCTGAGATGGGCCCGGCTCGCAGTGGGAGTGGGGGGGTTGGAAGGGGAGTGCATACATGGTACAAGCGGGTGGCAGTCACGCAAAACCTTAACTTCTCACCGGGCAGTGACCTTAGTATGTTTTCATGTTTATCTAAAAAGATAAAAGGTATGTGATTGCTCAGGAATGAAAACATGGGTAACATTCAAACAGAGGAAAGCAGAAACAGCAGTTTAAAAGGCAGGGAAATGTAAACCAGCGCTGAGAAACGTTTGACTTTGCCTTTTCTTGCTGTCGAGGTCATGGCTGCATTATATTGAAACAAATAGGAATGACCGAGCAGAAGGTTTTGATAATGTGGAGCAGAGCTCTTCTAAGGATACCTCTTACTGTCAGAATTTGTAAGATCCCAAAGCTAACAGTATAAATATGACCGGAGTGAACAGCTTCAGATTTTTCTAATTGCAAAGGAGGCACTGAGTTCAGGATTTCTCAAATGAAAGAGGCAACAACAAGAGCCAGAGGTTGTGAATGTGCTTTGTTTGTTGCATACGGCTCAAGGAAGACCGAGTGTTTCTTGAGAATTTTGGCTCTTTTGGCTTCTTTATGAACACCAGATAAAACCGTGATGCTAAATACTTTCAGGCTAACATAAAATAAATGAAATTAAGGTGTAAAACTGTTAGTAGGGAGTGTTTTGTTTAAAAACATGAGGGCAGATTCTGATTAGATGTAAATTAAGGTTGCTCTAGTGAAAAACAGCAATTTACATGAGGTGGATCGAGCCTGTGATGTTTCTGAGGCATTGCCTTTGCACATATCTGATTTGATAAAACTGCTAGCAAAGCAGACTCCCTGTGTATAGACGCAGACAGCACGCTGCTCAGACAAAGGTCCTGATTCTTATCTTGCACCAGTTTCACACCGGTGCAATCCCATCGCTACCGGCCATTTTGCTCAGGATCTGCTCTTGCAGTTCAGCCATGGGCCCAAAGTTTCTCTTCGAAAACTGGGAGAGAGAAAAATTGCAGAGGGGAAAAAAGGATCAATTTTTCATTTGACACCGAGTGAATCATTACTTCCTTCTGGGATGTAGTACCTTTTCCCACTGTTGGCTCCATTTCCCATAATGCCCTTGACCTCGGAGGTCACCTGTCATTGGAAGATGAAGCTCAGAATAAACAGAGAAGACCCTGTGGTGTCTCTTATCTCTCCGTTTTGCCTCAAATCTCCGGGCGGAGTTTTAAATTATTCATCCACTAGTGCTCTCTGCGAGTTACACGTCTCCGTCACCTACCCCCCCTTTGCTTGCCCATTTGTGAGTGAAGGCGGTATCCTTGGGAACCTTATCAGAGATCACAGATTCAGGCTCCAGAAATGAAATAAAAGAGGAAATTGGCTGTATTAGCATAAGAGGAGTCAGCCTGGAGTTGAATACACACATCACCCAGAAGCACCACTGGCTTCTCTTATCAGTAACGTCTGATCACCACTTCTTTATACACACACGCACACAGGCGCACATGCACCACACACATGCACACACACACGCTCCACTCTTTAATTCCACCCAGCCCATTCCTTTGTTCCAGCTCATGCAGAGGGAACACATGAAATAAGGTCAGATGGCATGAGTTTCCTGAAGCGGTTTTCAAAGCTCCCAAGTTCTCCTAGGTAAAATAGTAAGAAAAAGTAAAAAAAAAAAAAAAAAATAAAAAAAAGAGTCAAATTTTTCTTTTTCTTTTTTACAGAAATTATTATAATCCTGTAGCCTCCACTGGAGGGAAAAAAAAGGTCAGGATGAAGATTTCAGATAGGGAAGTTCTGTTATTAGTTCAAGTATGATTCCTGGACCAATCTCTCAGTTTCTCTCTCTCGCTAGTGTCTCAACAATAACACATAACCACGGTTTACGAGTTTTTTTCAGAATATAAAAATCTGATGGCCGTATAACATAATTGGACATGTTTTTGACAATTCATATGGTGAATAATTTTGAAATTTAGAGGTGCAGACTTATGTAATTGAAACAAATTTTCCTGTGCTTCCTTAAGGTGGAGACGTTACGCCTCATACTGCAGTTGTGGCAAACGCTGTGCGTTGTTTGTGCACTGGAAAGAAGAAAACTGTTGGTTTATATTCTCTATGGCATGAATTGGAATTTTTAAATTCTGCCTTCCTTACCTTTGTTGGGACATTACTGTGTGTATGGCTCCATCTTTTGCTCTGTGTAGCTTTCGTGATGTGCATTATTCTTCTCAGAGTTGCTGTTGGCAGGCTGGCATCTGCGGCTCCTGTTGCTATCCAATCTGGTTACTGGAGAAAAAACGATCAGAGGGAATTGATGCTACAGACAGTGGAAAACATGCCCTGTGAGATCAACTTTGTTCATACTTTAGGATGTTTTTTCTCCATCTTGTGAAAAATAACAGAAACAAATTTACCTTCTATTGGGAGCTATAATTTTTTGATGCTCAAATTTGGTAATTTCCATGCCCAGTTTTACTCATGGTAGTATCACCATATCTCTGCAAAATGCGGCTCCTTTGTTCTCTAATGAATATTATCGACATCACACAATAAACATGCATTGGCTGTACACAGTATAAGTGGTGGACTACATTCTATGGCCCTTTGTTACGCAGAGCTTTAACTGAAATAAAGAAACCATTTCCCTTCATTTTAAATGATGGGAGCAAGGTGGAAACTTGTGGTTCTTGATTTTTGGGTCAAAAAATGCAAAAGACAGTAGGTGTAATGGCTCTAATTCTCCTCTCAGTGTTTTTTATACTGGAGTTGTCACTTGTGTATATATAATAAAAAAGTTTTCTATTGGATTCATTCATGATGCTGTGGATAAAAGATAAGACATCGGTTCAATAATCCTTTCTCTATATTCAAATAGTGCCATGAATTTCTAGGAGTGTATGCATAATTTCACCTTAGATCTGTGCAAAGTCCTCCTGATGTCCTTGCCAACCGGAGTAACAACTATCTATGCTTATAGGTCTTTGAGAATATTCAGTGGAAAAGACTGTACGTACATATAGAACCGACCTTAATTGGACTCTGAGTAGGAGGCATGATATATTCGTTTGTAACCGTATGCAGGACTGATGCCAAATTATTCTATGAAATGACTCTGTGGATCTACTGAAGTTGTTGGCAAAACAGCCATTGACCTCAGAAAAGCCAGGCATACACCCTTAATATCTACCTCTCTGCTCTTGCAGTATTCATCAATGTAGGAGGTCATGGTATCACAAGAGGGTAGCTAGGAGGAAGATGACGGTGATAAGAATAACAGGGTTCACTTTTAGTTGTAGCATGCAAATCTTCTTCAGTTCCTTATTTGAATATGTTGTGCTAATCTGACCAAGAGTAAAGCATCTGCTCGCAATGTCAACAACAGAAAATGAGAAGTGTCATCACAATGGCTATTTGTGAGACGTCTGGAGGTTGGAAATGAAAATCTATGTACTAATCAAGAGGCTTTACAGATGATACATATTTAAAGCAGAAAAGAGAGCTGAAGACGTGGTGACTTCTGTTAAACAAGATGAGACTTGTTTATTTAGTAATTCAGCCCCTCCAAATGAATAAAGCTGCTGTAGGCCTCCTGTACAGTCAATGGAGTTAAATCTCAGTTGGGTCAGTCATACGTACCCTGGAGGTACTTGGCTGTGTTCAATATACTGGACAGAATAAAAATGGGCCAGAGATCCTAAACTGGAAAGGTAACACATATATCATAAAGTTACCATCTGTATCAATTGTATCAATAAAATTCAAATCAGTAAGCTGCAAAATTAGCATTTAGAAATATATAATGGGTTTTGTGTGAATAAAAGATGTTTTGCTATATTTGAATTAAATCATTTAATTCTTTTATAAATTTACACTTTTTTTGGGGGTGGGGGGAGTAATCTAAGAAGCTACTGAAAGTTAGGAAGAATACTGAAAGAGTCAAGGGTACAACATAGTAAGAGCAGTTCTCCCTTTGTGTGAAGTGACTAGACACTAGGGTTTTCTCAGTCATCGCAATCAGCGTTTCATCATTGGCCTTAGAGAAAGCAAGACTTAAACTTTGTAGATATTTCTGAAGTCAATGGGAGCTTCCCAGATAAGAGATTCTCTCCTTCGTCCAGACTTTCTAGTATTTCTTGCTGACAGTTATGACATCGATTAACATTCTTCTAAGACATGGAAAATCACGTTGAGTGTGCAGACTGGTGAAAATCACCATTTCTGTTTAACCCCGTGTTGCAGCACCATGTGGGGGAATTTATAACCCACGTCACGTCGTTGGGCTCTGTTCAAGGTATAATATGCCAAAGATTTCAACCTCTAAGTCATTTTGGCTTATTAAATAAGATTTTAATGAAAAGATATTTGCAGAACAGCTTATAGTGCTTGAGGATTTAATGGAAGAGAGCCTCCCTTCACATGAAGTAAGTGGGGTTTTTTGCTGTTTAGAGAATGTTTCTCTCTTAAAAGATATCAACCCTTTTAACTGTTGGAGATGCCAAATTTTCCCTCAATACAAGTCTTCTGACTCTTCAAACACAAGCTTTTTGCACAGAGACATTTCATTCTGTAGCAAATTGGGACCTTTAAGAGCAGAAGTACCATGCTCTCTTTAATTCTGGGGTACTACAGGTTCTAAGTTAGCTACCTTAAAAAGACTGTGCTGTACTCATCATGCCTGAGGCAACTCTTTCTTCTCCAAGCCTTCAACTTCCCTGCAAATCTGGGCTGTTTCCATGTACTGGCTCTATATAACTCATGTGGTTAAGCTTTCTTTCTCTTCCCAACCTGCAAAACAAGAGATATATTTATTTTTTTGAACAAAAGGTCATATGTTTATGCAAACACACAGTAGTTTGGCACTCAGTGTTCTGGACATGCACCTAAAGGTAAAACTTAAGTCAGCCTTGAAGAGGGCTCTGCAATGCGTTCCTATGTCAGTCTACAATTACCTGCGTGAGTCAGTACAGTATATCCCCACTTACTGTGTAAGAAGTGATTGCTTGTCTTAGCACCATCTGAGCAAAATGCTTGGCAATCTGGAGGGCCAGAAAGCTGTGATCTCCCCTTTCTGCAATATATATAACATTATGACAAGTTGACCATCTAGTATTCACCCCATGGGAGAAATAAGAGCCCTATTTCAAGAATTAACTAAGACACAGCTTCTTTATCCCAGGTTTTAGAAGCTGGTGTTTCTGTAACAAAACATTATGGCAAATCTGCACGTGTTCTGCACCTCATGAATTCATTGCATCATCCTACTGATGACAAACCTCACTCTACAGGATTTCTTAATTTTGAACACCTGCTGTCTTTTGAAATTTCTCCCACCTCTTGGATGTATTCCCATGTGAAGACATGGCCATTACCTTGCAGTATACTTTTTGTATCTACAAAAGATGTATACTTTTTGCATCTACAGATGTCAAAGCACAGGACAGAAGCTGGACATCGAGGTATGCATTTCTCAGCACTTCACTGATGATCCATATGTTTATGTGTATAAAGATGCCAAAAATATCCTTATTTTGTCTTTTCTTAGTAAAAATCGATTAGCAAATACATGCAGGTTGTCAGTTATGTAAAACAGTGTTATAGTATGCCTATTTTATATGCAAGTGAGCAGAGGCACAGAAGACATTTTGGTAACTTGGTCAAACCCATGCCCTCTATTCAAAGCTAAACCTCAGAGTTCCAGTTTCGATACCGTTCTCATCATCAGCTGGCTTTTGCATTTTGGTGGTGTCGGGGGATAGTATCTGAGAACTGTCTTTTTCCAGGGGGACCAAGATCTGCATCTATGCTATGAATCACACAGCAGATACATGGATACATAACAAAGAAAGTCCATGAAGCTCTCCAGAGAGGATCATCTTTATATTTCTATTTCCTAATAAAGGCTTAAATTATTTCCTTTTGCTTTGAAGAAACAGATGCCCAGTTTCTTATCTGGATCATGTGCTTGCATGAGACCAAAAGAGCATCAACATGTTATTTCTGGAAAGGCCCACACATTCCTATGTAACCATTACAGTTCTGGGAAAGACTGATTTATAATTACAGCTATGCGAGGCCAATTTGGTGATGGAGGGCTTTAGAAGGTGCACCAGAGCTCTATTTTCATGTACCAGAACCCGCCCCAGCTGTTTTCCTTCAGACTGCAAACAACCTGGCTCTGCAGTCATAAGCAGAGCGTTTATTCTCCCCTTCTCTCAGTTGAAAGCCTGCATTCAAACATGCAACTACCATTTCTCACAAGGAGCTTTTAGCCCACCAACCGCATTTCAAGAAAGTTTCAGGCACAGGGGGTTCAGAGATGGGACTTGATCAATGCATATGAATTTGGAAAACCAGCATTTACCTGGGAGATTAAATATTCCACGTTCAATAATTTGGGTAAGACATACTGTCCTGTACTACTTGTGGTCACTTTTGACGGTGCAGAGGGTTTTAGCAGGGCCTGTTGCAATAGGACAAGGGGTAATAGTTTTGAAGTAAGAGTGGGAAGATTTAGACTGGATATAAGGAAGAGTTTTTTTACAATGAAGGTGGTGAAACACTGGAACAGGCTGCCCAGAGAGGTGGGAAATGCCCCATCCCTGGAAACATTCAAGGTCAGCTTGGACGGGGCTCTGAGCAACCTGATCTAGTTGAAGATGTCCCTGCTCAATGCAGGGGAGTTGGACTAGATGGCCATTAAAGGTCCCTTCCAACCCAAACTATCCAATGATTCCATGATTCTACGCACAAAGGACCCAAGAAACGAGAGACTTTTCTTTTCCTAGAGACCTCTGAGCAGTTTTTTGGACGGCAATGGATTTCAGTTGCTATTAATTTGGACGGAATTCAGACCAATGTAGGAAGCATACCGGTCATGTCCAAACTAGTCATGGAAATCAGGTTCTGTATCTGATTCCATTGTTCCACTGAGAAATTCAATAGGATAAAGGATATTACAGTTTTTGCTGTATTCAAATTACTCTCTCCCTGTCATGTGCTGAACTGGGACCTTGCGGCCCTGATTGCAGAGAGAGACATAAGAGAGTAGTCAGGTGAATTGGATTGAGTATAAGAATACGTCTCCAGCTATCGAACACGGCCAGCTCTGTGTGGGGACAAGACTACAAAGTCCACTACGCTGGTGCCAAAAAATCGGACATCTGCTTAAAAAAAGAAAAAAAGGCCACTGATTTTTCCTTCATTCCAACATTTTACTTTTCCCAAACATGCCAACAGTGAGTCATAATTTACACAAAGGCTTATGAGAGCACACTAAAACTACTCTGCCTTCCTGCGTGCCATCCCAGAATGCTGCTTCAGGTTTCAAAAACAAGCATAGATTGGGATTTTATTATTTTACACTGCTGGGGCGGGGTTTTTTAGGGGGTTGTTTGTTTTTTTGGTTGCTTTTGTTGTTTTTTTTTAACAGCAGCGGAGGTCATCTGAAAACACACAGCTCATGAGGGCTCCATGTGTATGCACTGGGCAGGGAAATAAGGAAGCAGAATTCTTATAAAACTGGAACTGTCTGTTACACGTGTTCCCAAAGCACTCCATTGTTTTCTCTCTGATGTGAAATGTATTATATCTTTAAGTTCTCCTAAATGCTCTGAGCTGGTTTTGGAGAACCATAGTTTTCTGCACTGACTATGTGGAGAACCATAAATAAAGGTGGACAACTAAATTTGGGCAGGTGAGTTAGCATACTTATAGCTGTCTAATGTAGACAGCTTAATTAGGCACCTCTGGCTGAGTTGTTGTGAATGTACCCCCCTTTAGTACAGGAG
The DNA here is from genome assembly GCF_965231255.1 of Vanellus vanellus. Taxonomy (NCBI): domain Eukaryota; kingdom Metazoa; phylum Chordata; class Aves; order Charadriiformes; family Charadriidae; genus Vanellus; species Vanellus vanellus. Next base: position 5,928,016 of record NC_138905.1, read on the forward strand.
CAGATACCGGATTAGCAGAGATGATGCATTACTGCCTTCTTTTGTATGTATTTTAACACACAGAGTGCCATTCCATATAGTACAGTGATTTGCTCTTTGGGTCCGATTATGTCCTTTCTCTAATTAGCAAACAGTAAACACCTGATTTTATAAATCTATGGAAAAAAGGATTAAATTTGTCTGCTCCAGCCTGGTATCATAAACTGAAAACACAACTGATCTTAACTTGTGGTTAAAAAAAAAAAAAGAGCAAAAAAGGAATAAACACAAGGTTTATCTTCTAAAGTATGCAAGTATCTTCTAAAAGTACTAAATGTATAATACATTAGATAGAACGTTTCAACCAAGTCAGTAGCGTGTTTTACTGGTGATACTTCTCTATTCCGTGTCACTGCAAAGTATAATGATTAATTACCAATATTAACATAGTCCTAAATGTCTGAGGTTCTGTATTAACTGAAAAATACTTGCACAGTTGTCTTTAAGTTCAGTAACCATAACCTCAGAACCACTCCTGATTCACATCAGTTGTGATGCTGTCCTAAGAAAGTTATATTGATTTACATCAGGCAGTCTCCTGTGTGCGATTCAGGCTCTACAGGTAAATACAATGCACGCTGATTTTAAGGGCATGACTGGAAAACCAAAATAAAATATGCAGTTATTGTTGACTTTAACAAGTCTCACAGCTATTCAAGCTTTATGATATTCAACCAGAAAAATATGGGAGTTCAGATAACCAGACCACCCTGAAAAAAACTCATTTAAAACTGGACTTTGGAACTCCTACAAAGAAAGAAAGAAAGAAAAAAAAAAAAAGAAAAAAAAAAAAGAAAAGAAAGGAAGACTTGTTTCTTTTCACCCACAATGCTGATGTCTACTCCTGCTTGCTTCTTTCACACCAATGCATAATGTCTTTGGACGCTTATCACAATAGCCCCCTTGGTAAATGAATATTTTTATTGCAGTAGCCTTTGGAACTTTAACAAAGAAAGATGGGTAGATTCCCACCCACAACATTAAAGTTTTCCTATTCACTGACACCAAACCATGTTCTAATGTTTAAACAAACCCAAACGCTTGGGAAAATTTAGATTTGACCTCAGTGTGCATGTTAAACAGTTTACATTACAGCAAACTCTAGTTTTCCCTAATGTGTATAGCACTTTGGAACTTTGTCAAAACGGAACAGTTTCAAAGCTGTATGATCTTCACCCGGGGGCTTAATTGAAGCGGCATGAAAAATATTTCTTTCTTTACTTTTTTTCCTTCTTTTTTTTTTTTTTTTTTTTTCCCCTTATAAAGCTGGATCTGAAGCTGGGTACTCTCCAAAAAAAGCTTATGAAGCTGACAAACATTTACCTCCTGGTCCTACAACCCTAAAACTTCCATCGTAGAAATTCAGAGCAAAGGTCAGACGGAGGAAAAACATATTAGAAGAGGCATGACAAGCCAATTTTTTTTCTACTTGAAAAGCCAGCTTTTTAACGTTCTTTTCCTTTCATATTGGTTGTTTGAAAAGAGATCTGAAGAAAAGTCGAAATCCCCATGTAAATGCATATGTTTTCAAATGGGAGGATACCTATGTAGATGCACATTAAGCTGCATCTAGCTTTGGTGGACAAGCCATGTCTGAAGAGCATTCCCAATGTAGTTGACGCTCATGTCATTTTTGAGTCCCCATTGAAGTTCATTTGCATCAAATTGAAATGGATGTATAAAAATTAGATGTTTAATTTGCGGTTGCCAGTGGCATAAGAAATATGCATATGTGTTATTTTCTTGCCAAGCAAAACACTTTTACAATAAATGTTATATCTGTACAGCTCTAAAACGTATTGTATATTCCAAGATTTATACCATAATACTGGATTGGGTACTATAATATATCTTATTGGAAGGCTGGTGGCTTAGCTCCCCAGAATACCGTCACTCCAATCTAGACAATTTACCAAAGAATCACATATATATTTATGCAATTTCAACACAAGCAAGAGTGTAAGTGCACAAACTTTGCAAAACCTTTTTAGTGTACATTGATTTGCGCATCCTAAAACTAAGAACATCTAATAAAGGATTAATTTAGGAAAATCATATTGGAATATGCAATACATTTTAGAGGCAGGCATGGAACATAATATATGTAACTTGAGCAGTCCTATTTGTGCTCCCATTTATTCTAACATAACTCCATTATTTTTTCAGTCATTCCAGTTTATCACTTTTAAGGCTAGGCAGTGAGGGGAAGGATTGGGGAGAACTGGCCTACTGGTTCTCTATGATTTCCTACAGCCAGGTGTTGCAATCTTTCTTTCATCTGATTAATTACATGGATGGGGATATTTTAGTTCAGCTCATAAAATTAAATCCAGCAAAGATTATTGGAAATGCTTGCAGAGTTAATATGAAATTTTAATCATCCAAAATGTATCAGCTTCAATGTGTTCCTACAAATCAAATGCAAATAGTATATAGTTCCTTGGTCAAATCCTCAAGTGGTGAAAATCAACTAATCTGATCTATATCAACGGAGGATGGGATCTCTGGTTTAATCTGTGGCAGGATTTTCTCAAAGAACTTTTTCCAAGTGTAACATTCAAGATCCTGAGAACCTATGAAATGCTTCATAATGTGAAGATTCCCTGAAAATTCTAGAACATCTCAAACTGTGATTTGAGACTTGAGGGGCATGAAGTTAAACTCTTTACAGCACTCTCTGAATATTTATAAGGAAAGAGAGATTTCACAACTACAGCTCGACAACATATTAAGTACTTGCAGTTACTGTTACTGTCAGAAACGAGGGTCAGGGATTTTGTTTCATGTTAGGGGATCTCATGTCATGTGTAAATGCTTCAGATAGAGGGCACATATGATACCTTTATCCATTAACTGAGCGGTCTGACCAGACTTTTCAGTATGTCAGATTCTTAAGACTGATTATTTAGCATTTGCCAATCCAGATGTACTGTATTAGTTTCAAACAGAAAAACTCAGTGTCTATGATATTCATCTTCTCTCACCCCCAATAGAGGTTAAAGAAATGTACAAAGTCACTAGAACCCTGTCAGTTGCTGTGTATTTTTTGACAGAATCATAGGATCAAATAAGCATTATTTTTTTAAAAAATAGTCTATGTCCAACCCTGTGAGAAAAAATCTGATGGAATTTTATGATGATGAAATAAATAGCAACATATGTGCATTTAATGGAATTCTGCACAAAAATATTTTCAAAAGCTGTTCAATCTAGTTGACATGGAATATCTTACCAAAAATATTCTCTTCAACGACTTGGTTTCTAAAAATGAAAGAGTTAATTATAACAAAGGCTTTATTTAATGATTTTTGCCATGTTTCTCTTTGCACGTCTTATTGGATTTACATGGCAAATGAAAACAGTTTATTTAGTTGTTTCTGATTCTTTGAAATGGTGGCTTATCTTGGAAAGCATTTGAAAACAATATATAGTAAAAAACCCCCTTCTCTCAGCAGTTCCTAAATCCTAGAAATGCTTCAGTATATGACAAGAAGACTGCTCCTACAGAACCTGACACACAAAGGCATATGCAAGTCAAGGATTCCATAGTAATTCTGATTTCTGGTGAAAAAAAACACAAGGAAGCAGAGTTACATCTGCGATTGGATTTCCCCTTGGGACACCGGTACCACAGAAAACAGTCTTTTCATTGCAGTACATGAAGAATTAGGCATGTAACTAGATAAGTAGTGCACTGTTACAATGGTAAAATTTATGCACTCATGTACCTGGAGGCTTATAAAATATCAGGCACTAGATGTTTTCTATGGGACTTAGGAGAAAATTAAAGAAAAATGTTTTGAAATATTTTCTTTATTTCCCCCTGTTTTTATTTTTTAATTTTCATCTTTAGTTCCATCCCTCCGGATGCTTTTTCTGCTACAGGTTAGAGGAGGAATTCTTCACTCACAGTAGCAATGATAACAATAAGGAACTGCTGAGCATCTGATAAACATCAGAAGTGATATTTGCAGTGGAATATTTAAAGCAAACTTCTGTTTGAGCAGAGATTCTTCTTTCTCATAGTAACTCAGAGTTTAAGTGCGTGGACAGAAGGAATCTTGTTCCTCAGTTTGAGCATTCTGTTTTTCTTGACCTTTTATCTCACACAGCCTACCTACATTTTCCCACGATTTAGGATCCCAGTCATGACTATCAGATAGCCATTGTCCTTCTCACACCTACATAGTGTTTTCTGAGCGTTGCCCTTATTTACTGTTTGGGATTTCAACGCTGCAGGCTGGAAAGCAAATTATATGGGAGCAATCACTTCTCATTAGAACTTCAGCCCACAGAGCCAAGGAATTTACTGATGTGATCAGTATTAGCGGTGATTATCTCTTTTTTTAGAGATGTTGGCCCACACTAAATGACTTTTCATTTATTGTTTTTCGTGCTCTGGGATTTGTCATTGTATGAAAATAATTTCTGAAGGAGGGCAACTATCCTATGTATGGCCATTGCTTGATAGAGTAGCATGGAAAATAAAACTCACTCTGTTTGTGGAGATTAATCCATTACAGAAGAACAAAATCACGTCTTTGAAGTGAATCCTAAGAGTGTCATCACTCAGCTAATTATTAACATCTTTGAGCTTTATTAGAATTACAAGATTATATATAAATAAGGTGACTAAATTAGTCACCTTAGATAAAGCAGTTGATTTTGGTTCATTTTGATGAAAGGACTAAATTTTATCTTCACTTCTATCTAGGTAGTATCCCTGGAAATATCGAGATTTGGTAATACCTATATTAGTTTGCTGAGGTACTACACTGGCCTCCTTTCTGAAATGTAAAGAGTCAAAGAATGCTGACTCGAACTCCTCGTTATAGTGCCTTGAGCTGCTACTGCAAACCCTAAAGCCTGGAGAGAAGGGCTGTCTCAAGGTATATCCCATCTCTCCTTTTCCCCACCTTCTGCTCAAAAGTCTTCCAAAGGAGTTTCCATCACAGGAATCAGCTGAACCTCTCAAGAGCTCTCGAGGTTAAGAATAATTATAGTCATTTTGCCATACATTGGCGTAGCAAGGCTCATATTTATTTTGCCTATATTTTTCAAGTGGTGGCATATGAAGTTGTGGTACACTAGGGACCATGAAAATTGAAATGGAAAGGCAGTTCCCTCTCCCACAGACCTTACAATGTCTGTGGAGGGCAAATGGAAACAGAAAAATACTCAAGCACAGTAAGCAACGTGACTGTCCCGCTCTGCGTAGCGGGGAGCACTTTCAGCGCATCAGGCACATAACCATTACTGCTGTTCAAATTCTCATTATTGAAGAATACTTATTTTCACCTTCTCCTTTAATTTGTTTTTGAAGCTCACAGTATATTGTTTATATGTGGGCTTGAGCTAGTTTTCCCAGAAAGCCCTGATCACACAGCAGAAATCCTATAGCCTCAAAGGAGATAAAGATCATTCCAAGTCCATGCATGATCTCTGCTCTCTCCTTGTTTTAATCATGCAACGGTGAGTGGAAGCACCTAAGAAACGGGTCAAATGAGTCAAATTTCATGGAAAGTATTATCCTTTTCCAGAGTGCACCTTTCAGTATGCAAAGTGAAAAGCGGCTAACTGAACTGCTCATACTAGAAGAACGGTAAAAAAATTGAGAAGAGGAGTAAGAAACTGGATTGCATTCTTGGCTAGCCAAATGGCTAGTACTGCTCAGTGTTGTTTCAAGTGTCTTCATGAGGTCAGTATTCAGAGACCTTCGCCATCACCTCTCTCCTGGTTTTTGGGTTTATGCTACGTAAGCATGGCACCATGTGAGTTCGTTTAGGTGCTGGCATTCTTCTGTAGTTTGTTATAGTCATCCTATACCTATGACTACTTCAAACAAAACCTTCTCTTACAGTCTCTGCTTTTTGACTGAAGCTCATGGTCCACTGGCTTTTGTTTCTCTTGGTAATAAGTACTCCTTATCCTTTTTCATGGAATCTATATGTCCATGTGAACGGACATATTGCTGCTTCTAACCTCTAAGGTCATCTCACACTCCCCTCAAAAAGGCAATCCTTCCTATGATAAGGCAGTTGGCACTAATTAGTTTCTGGGGTGGCTATCTCTTTCTATTGGTTAAAGAAGGAGCTTCAAAAGCTAGCTTTGCCTGGGTAGCTAATTTTATATAAGGTTGAATGGGTTGAATGTCATTTTAGGTGGTTAATGCTAGGAAGGAAGGAATTTCACTCATCCTGTTTTCATCATCATTACTTTTATCTCTTCACAGTCATTGCCGTACCTTTTTTTTTTTTTTTTAACGGAGAGATCACAGAATCATAGAATGGTTTGGGTTGGAAGGGACCTTGAAGATCATCAAGTTCCAACCCTGCTGCCATGGGCAGGGACACCTCCCACTAGACCAGGTTGCTCCAAGCCCCGTCCAGCCTGGCCTTGAGCACCTCCAGGAATGGAGCTTCCACAGCTTCTCTGGGCAACCTGTTCCAATGCCTTACCACCCTCAAAGTGAAAAATTTCTTCCTAATATCTAATCTAAATCTCCCCTCTTCCAATTTAAAGACATTCCCCCTCATCCTACCCCTCCTGAGATAAAGCTCTTAGATTTAGAACTCCAGAAATGCTTGGACACAAATTTTAGGATTTTGTCAAAAAAGGGAAGAGCCTTCCTCAGACTAAAAAGCCTGTAGAAAACAAAACAAGAGTAAATTTAGTTCTCATGAGTTGTTGACCTCAACGTTAACTTTCATGAGAAAGAAACCGAGGCAAACAACAGGAGTTATGGCCTTGATACAGCTTCTGGCTTGGTGGGAGTCTTTGGATAATCTACACATTTTCTGCATTTTAATGTCCCAATCCTAAAAATGCACATGATAATGTTTTAAATTTCCTGGGATAGATACATACCCATTCAGATTTTCTTGATATACATAATTTGCAGACTCTTTACCAAGCAAGAACAATGGAGTTAAAAGTTTCTTTGAAGAGAAATGAGAAATTTGAAAGATTCCCTTTGATCATGGCTTTAACTGCAATTGTTTCCTTGGAGACCCTGTCCGAAAGTGCGCAAAAAATTAAATTTCTAGATGGACTATGGAGAGAGAGCAAGAATGGAATAAACATGTTCTAACCCGGGAAATGTATGAGATGTGTGCAGAGAAAAGATAAATTTGTATAGAAGAGGAACAGGTTGAGAAGTGAACGGTTTATAATGACCACAGGTACTAATACCCAGATGGACAACTTTGGACAGTAAAGTAAGAGTTTACTATAGAGTATAAGCGTTTACTATAAGTAGGTGGAGCTTTGGATGATCTCATAGTAGCCCAAGAGACTGATTGATTCAAATTTCCACGATATTGGAGTAAGTGAGAATAAGTCTACTGAGCTCAGTAGTTTGTCTTCAGCAGATACCTTGTCAGAAGAGTCCAACAGGCAGGATACAAGCAATAACAATAGAAAGTTCATAAGCTAATTGAATATGTATTTCACAGAAAACTCCCACACACCTAACATTCTTTCCAGGAAACATACACAAGAATAATGATCTAGATATTAACTTATGAAATGTTGCCTACAGTAAGTTACTGTTGCGTGTCTTTCTGCTGTAGACAAAACGAATTGAAGGCTTTGACTTAATATAATGAAAATCTTCTGTATTTTCCTCAGTTGAGAAGCTTCATTGAGCCTTTATATTAATGTTTCATTATTATATGAGATGGGAGAGAAATCTACCTGCTTTTCTCTGCCAAGTCTTTTATCAGACGAGAACATGTATTTCTGCAGTTGTGTGAAACAGAGAATTGCAGATGTTCAGAGCCTGTATCCAGAAGTCACCCTTTTCTTGAGGTCCCCAACACCAATTTCTGTCATATCTAGCAACAGCTATTTTAATGCTAGCAGGGAGAAGTTAGAAGGTGTCAGAGTGATAATGCTCTTGCAGTTGTTTAAGTGTGTGTGAAAAAAAAACAGCTAAACAAAAACGGTTCTGCTTAAATTTCCATCACTGCAGAGTCATGCTCTGAGGATTTTGAAGAGAATTAGAACCAGGAGATGAATAAAAATACGATAAATTAAACCTCATTTATACCTGGCAAAATCTGCCCGGTCTTATTCATGTTAGGAAATATTACTGGCTCCTTACTAGATTGAGCAATGTACCATTTTCTCTTCAGAAAAAAAAAAAAAAAAAAAGTCTAAATATTTTCAAACTTTGCAGTCTACAGGCTACATAGTAAACTTCTTTCTCTCAGACTTGAAGCACAGGGACACAGTAACTATTTTTCTCCATGGAGCTGCCTGCATAAATGACATTAAAAGTATTTCTCATGCTGTCTCAGCTTCAGCTGCCTTACCACTTGGCTGAGCTATACACGTATTTATGGAAACAATCAACTTAATGTATATATTTTGTATTTATTATCTTTTTGTATACTTCAGAAGTAAGAGCTGATGAGACACTTTATTAATAAATAAATACTGGAGTGGAAGAAGAGGCTCATGCTAAATTCATTCTCACAACCAGTTTGTCAAGATGTTACCAATTTTTGTAGTGTGATTTGAAAACTCACTGAAAAACTACTTTTATGTGAAGGATACCTTTTTGTCCTCCCACAAGCAGACATTCAGTTCAAGCCTCCTTGCGGCCTTCAAAACATCTGATTTGGTTTGTCAAACTGGAAATTATGAGGAGTCCAGAACAGCTTTACAACAAGATCAGACTTCAAGGAGGTGTTGGACACCTTGTGATCAGTAACTTTTATCAGCTGTGCTAGAAAAGCCAATACCATTTGTACACCAAAGAGTTAGATACTTCTTAGCAATTTAAAGCTGTTGAAGAGCTCTCGTGAGATGTCTTGGCATTTAATACTGGGATTTTCACAGTGTCCTGGGAAATTCAGCATCTAACTAACACGTCATATCAATGCCAACTCTGGAAATGTTTCCCTGTATTGCATTTACGTGGCAAGGTTTTAGCAGAGGGGGCAGCCAGGGTGGTTTCTGCGAGATGACACCAGAAGCTGCTCCTATGTTGGACAAAGTCAGTTCCAGCTGCCTCCAGGACAAACCCACCGCTGGCCAAAGCTGAGCCAATCAGCAACATTGGTAGCACCTCTGCGACAACACACTTAAGAAAGGGTAAAAAAGCTGTGGAACAACACCTGAGAGAGAAGGGTGAGAATATGTGAGCCATAACCTTGCAGACACCAACGTCAGTGAAGAAGGAGGGGAAGGAGGTGCTCCAGGTGCGGGAGCAGATTCTGCTGCAGCCCATGGTGAAGACCATGGTGACGTGGGTTGCAGCCCATGGAGGACCATGGTGGAGCAAATATTCACCCTGCAGCCTGTGGAGGACACCACACCGGAGCAGGTGGATATGCCTGAAAGAAGCTGCAGCCTGTGGAGAACTCATACTGGAGCAGGGTCCTGGCAGGAACTGCAGACCACAGAGAGGAGCCCGTGTAGAAGCAAGTTTTCTGACAGGATCTGAGACTCTGTGGGGGACACATGGTGGAATAGGAAAGGACCCGTGCAAAGGACCCACGCTGGAGCAGTTTGTGAAGCCCATGGGAAGGACTCACATTGGAGAAGTTCATGAATGACTGCATCTCATGGGAGACACCCCACCCTGGAGCAGGGGAAGATCATGAGGAGGAATGTGCAGCAGGGATGAAGCATTATGAACTGACCACAACCTCCATTCCCCATTGCCCTGTGCCACTCAGGAGGAGGAGGCAGAAGCTGAGCCTGGGAAGAAGGGAGAGATGGGGGGAAGGTATTTTTAGGTTTGTTCCTATTTCTCATTATCCTACTCTGTTTAATTGGCAATAAATTAAATTAAATTAAATTCCTAAGATAAATCTGTTTTGCCTGTGACTGTAACTGCTGAGAGATCTCCCTGTTCTTATCTTGACTCAGAAGCTTTTTGTTGTATTTTCTCACCCTGTCAAGTTGATGGAGGGGCAGCGATAGAGTGACTTGGTGGGCACCTGGTGGTCAGTCAAGGTCAAACCTGCCACATTGCCTTGGAATTCAATGAAATCCCATTCTTAACCTTGCATCTTATATCTCCATATCTCCAGCCACTTAACTGGTTGAGCCAAGCTAGACCCTACTTGCCCTGGAAGCCCATACAGCTGCTGAGAGACAGAGGTGCGATTTTCTCCAGGGTGTGATCCAGCCTGCCCAGGACCGCTCTCCAGCAGCTGGACAAGGAATGCAACATGACTGTGCTCCCACTTTAGCTGACTCATGTAATTGCCCAGAGTCAGTGAAGTGAAACCGAAGCTCGATGCTTTCGTTTGCACCCCTTGAACTTTCACAGGACACGATATTCTTTCACAGGACACGATATTAAGTGCACGTGCCACAAAAGACACCAACTGCTTCAGCCCCTTCAAAGACAGAGTCCCATGACTGTCATCAACCTTACGATTTAGGGCGCAGGTGATGGCAGGATATCGCCATGCATTTTATTCCACCCACGTATTTTATGCCGTTCCTGCGTTAACTACAGTCCTAAAAGGTGAGTGGGCAACCCTTGCCCTGCCACAAATACACATTTTCTGGTCACTTATCTGCATGTCACTACAGTATTTAATTACGCATTCATCTCCTGTATCTCAAATGAAATACAGCGCCCAGCATCACCAGAAGGAAAGCATAGCACATCCGAATACTGCTGTTCATCTACTAGGCCAAAACCTGCAGTGCTTAGGTTTGTCTGGTGTTTCTGCCACCAGCACAATGAACGTGCTGCGTCAACATACTATCACTAAAAACATAAAGCGTCTGATATAATAGGAATATAACTCATAACTCTAAAACCTGTTCAATTCTTAATATAATTAAATCATTAAATCTGTCTCCATCTTTCTCTCTCTTTCAGGAGATACTAAGATGCATACCCACCACTGTGACTGTGTTAAGTAAAGAAAAAAAAAAATTAAAAATTAAATATGTATTTTTCAAAGCCCCAAAGAAGCCATTTAATGCTGCAAAAGAGAGAATAAATTGCTGATCTTTTTTTTTTTTTTTTTTTTTTTTTTACAAATGGCTGGGAGTGTTATAATGTATTTGATTTTTTTTTTTTCCAGAGGTAATCTTAGATGTGGAGTGAATGAAGTGAAGTCTGTTATCAATCCATAACATCTGCTGCAGTGTCAAGTGATGAAATGGGTGACTCCAGAGCCCAAGACAGCTGGGATGGCTTTCTTAATGCAGTAGGGTATTGTGCAAACAAACAGGCACTGATACCGTCTATGGTTGTCACAATTATTCAGGCTGGTGATACATCTTCCTGTATTAGCTGCTTGAGAAGCCCTATTTCTTTTAAAAGTAAACTACTGTATAACAATCACCCATTCTGGTCTCTAACTCAGCTGAGTGCAAACATAATAAAACATTGGAAATAAAAATAAATTAAAATTTGCCACCAAAGCAATAAGGCATAAAATAAGTATATAAGAGCTTGGAAAAAAAATCTACTCACAGTTTATAGAGCTAAGAATTAATGTATACCTTCGTAGCTGAATCTATACTGGCAAGATAATTCTGCATCTCTGTAGTGCCTCCCAGTTATTGGGAAATCTAGTACACTGTCCAGAGAAGTTAAAGATTAAGAGTTAGAAAAGAGAAAAAACAAATATGGATCACTGAGAACATCCCTTTGCCATTGTGGGGTAATTACTGAGTTCTCTCAGGTGATTTTAGATCAAGGGCTATATTAAAATGTTTCAAATGTAAGGAAAAAAAATGAATTTAGATTTAAGGTGTTACATATAATCATCAGCCTTAAGTCAACAAAACGTCTGCCTACAGAGTACATAGGAAAAAAAATGCACAAAACTGCAAGAGACAGATGTTGTTAGAAAAGAGTAAGACTCAGCAACTGCTTTTCATGAAAATCTGAAAATTATAATTTGGATTTAAATTATGTCATTTATGGACAGAATTTAGTTGAACAGTCACTTTCAGTCTCCAAAACCAAGAAACATGTGTGAGAGAAATGTATAAATATAAATGTACAAATTCAAAGCATCTTTATTATTATTATTATTATTATTATTATTATTATTATTATTATTATTATTATTATTATTATTATTATTATTATTTTTCCAGGATGAAATGTTTCAAACTTCAAGCAAATAAAGGGAACATTTGCTTTTGGAAACAGAGCTAAAGTTGTGATACTTTTAAGAACACAGTCACCAGAATCAGGAATAGAATTTTTCTTTTGCACTTAATATTTTCATCAACCTAAATATAATATGTATTAAGTATATATTGAATAATAAATTCAATATATATATATATGAATAATAAATTAAAAAAGAATCAAATGTTCACTCAGTACCAAGTGTGAGTTCAAGCCCAAAATTTCAGAATCAGATTTTCTGACCAAACTTTATCTGCCTTCTTTGCTTCTTTCTCAGAAAAAAAATAATAAATAAAATCATCTGACCGCTATGAACATGACATTTAACTCCCTCTTGTATATGTGGGAGAGAGGGCACGCAGACCTGTGGAACTGGTTCCAATCTCACTGATGATGGTGAGGTTGTGGTGCAGAGTGTAAGTTGCAAAGTGAAGGGCTAAAAAGTAAGCAAAAGATGAAAATAGTGCGCTTGCTCGGATGCTCTGCCTGATATTTGCTGCTGCCTCTCTATTGCTCTGAATCAGACCTACACAGACCTTTCTGATGGATTCCCCTGGTGTACCTGCCCACACTGCAAAAAGATATGTGTTCTAAGAAAGAGGGGTGGTTTTTCTTCTGCATAAACTGAAGCCGGTGAATCGTTTTGAGGTTGAAGATTCTCCCTTCTCTTTCCCAAGATGAGAATAGATTACTAAAATGCCAATTTTATGTTCTCATGCGTTCCTGACTTAATAAAAGTACCTTATTTGCCTAGATGTGTAGTATTGGTTATTGCTTACCAGCAGGCTGCAAGAACCCAAAGGAAGATGAATAGATTGTGTTAGTTTAATTTGGCATGATCTGATTCTGTCAGATCTTCTCATCTGATTTCATTTTTCGAAACAATGAGTGGAGAGGGCAATTTTCCAACCTATGACCTTTCAACAAACCTTAAACTGCTGCTCAAACACCAAGGTACAAACACGTACATAGTGTGTGGCCATTGTTGGAAAAATTCATTGAATGGCTAAACTGCCTGCCAGGAGTCAGGCTGGGTGGCCCCCCAAATTGCTGGTCATCTGTTCCCACTGCCAGGGAGGGAACTTCCAGTTTTGGCAGTGAGACTTGTAGGGACTGTACAAAGCAAATGTTACGGATCATATCCAGGTCTGTTAGCACAGTTGCCCCAAAACATTTTAACATCCCTGAGTGAGTTTCAGACTATGAACTACTTTCTAGGCAGCAGAAAAATCTCAATTTTTCTTAAGCAGCAACTTCACGCTATTGCTAAAGCAATGCATTAGCAAAAAGCACTGAAGGAAGATGCAGAGAAGATGCTGGGTCAGGGAGATGAAGGCATGGCTCCATGCTAGAGTGACTACAGAGAAGCCCAATTCTTTCAGCTCATCCGTGAGAGAGAAGAAAGTTCTCCTCCAGCAATGTAGAAACAGGAAGGAGCCAGGAGATATCTTCAAGGACGTGAAGAACAGCTCTCCTAGAAGCCAGTGAAATAGAGAAGTACCAGCCTTGCCAGCATCAGGAGAACTGAGGATCTTCTCATGTAGTAAAGATTTCTTCCGCACTGAAAGAATAGCCTTTGTGTGGAGACCCGCAGACCAAAACAATTAATACCAGTTTATTTTTCTTGTGTTCCCAAAGAAATGAACTTCAGGTGATCGTATACTTCTCTCTCTTTCTGTTCCTTGTCTTCTTTTCCTTTCATAGATTAAAAACCATGCCTTAAAAACATGTCAGCCAAATGCGATAGAGAGCAATTTCAAGAGTGTTGACTTGCTGAAGGTTTCATTGAAACTGGCAGCGTGTAGGAGAGGCCCCATATGGGGTCTCATATTAGGGACCTCAATTAGGGAAAAGTAAGATGGAAAATTCATCAGCTGCAACATGTAAAACTATGAAAATCCATTGATAAGACTGATTCTGAAACCATTTATCTGTTAGAGAGACTGAGAACTGAAACCCAGAGCGTTGCAGGTAACTTCCATTGTTCACTTCATTGATTCCAAACACTTAAAAAAAGACTGAAAGCCTTAAAAACAGAGCAATAACCTGCCTTTTCTGAGTATCTTTCCTACCTCATTTTTAAAGTTTGGCTCTCCTTATGTAAAAACAAGAGCTGAGATAATTCAGACAGATGAAAATACACGCTTTTGCAGGAGTTGACATGTCACACGGACCTCCATAAGCCTGTCCTCACAGCACAGCCGCTCCCACCTTGAGAAGGTGGGCCACGGGTTTTGCCTGCTCACGGAGTGAGAGACTGCACAAATGAAGTATCAGATTGTTTGTTCTGGCTTTCTTCTCCAGTTTAGCTGCCTTTAAAGAAACACACAAATGAAGAGCGTCCCCAAAGGCTATTTCCAAAAATATAAAGAAGCTGCAAACTCCTTGCAGAATTTCACTGGTTGGAAAACGCCAGTGAGAATTACAATGGTCATTCAGTAAGTCAGGCTAGGGACAAAACTCATATCAACGCTGAAAGTACTCTTGGGGTTCTTAATTTCTTCATAGATGCTCTCTGGCAAAACACAGAGTTTTCATAGAATCATAGAATCATAGAATCATAGAATCATAGAACCATAGAATCAGTGAGGTTGGAAGGGACCTGTAAGATCATCAAGTCCAACCATTAACCTACCCTGATAAAAACACCACCACTCCTAAACCATGTCCCTAAGCACCTCATCTACCCTTTTCTTAAACACCTCCATGGATGGTGAATCCACCACCTCTCTGGGCAGCTTATTCCAATGTTTAATAACCCTTTCAGTGAAAAAATGCTTCCTAATATCCAATCTAAACCTGCCCTGACATAACTTGAACCCGTTTCCTCTTGTCCTATCACTTGTCACCAGGGAGAAGAGGTCAGCCCCCATCTCTCTAAAACCTCCTTTCAGGTAGTTGTAGAGGGTGATAAGGTCTCCCCTCAGCCTCCTCTTCTCCAGGCTAAACAACCCCAGATCCCTCAGTCGTTCCAGGCTAAACAACCCCAGCTCCTCAGTCATTTTGCTGCGGAAATTTTCTTGCCTGTTATATGTCGATCTGTATTTTCCAAGGCTGTGTATAGGTTAATTCATACTGACCATGAGAAAAAGAAAAGCATTATTATTAGCAAGCTTTTATTGTGCTTTCATCATTCATTGCTGTGGAGACTGAATCAGATTGAGCAGATGATCAACTCGGGTAATTAGTGAAATGACTGAATAAATTTGAAGCTCATCTGTAGTGAAACCTGTATACGGAGGGTTGGACTATCTTGTATTCCGCGTTCCTTTTGTACAAGTGCAAGTGAGACACTTGCACTGGCACTAGGACGGAACTGGGACACTGAGAAACAGACTAAGATATCAGACCATGGACTTAAACTTACTCCCGTTTAAGCCCCGTTGCCCAGTTACCTACTGACCCCTCTCCCGTTGACTCAGAAGTTTGTCATCCATTTCTTAATTCTGATTTCCCTTTGTGTCTCTTTAAGAAGTTGTCTGGGGAATTTTTTTTATTTTTTTTTTTTGCTTTTTTTTCCTCCTCCAGGAACTGAAATAAGTTTCTGGGGCTTTGTCATTTTAAAAAGATTTTGAAAAGAATATAAAAATCTTGCAAGCAATTTGTCTCTGTAATGCAAGCTTATTGATACTGGCACAGGGTGAAGGGGAGAGAAATTGAAAACAGGAATGATACTGATACTTTACCAGTAACCAAGTGCATATGCACAGAACCTTTGTGTTTATTATTATGCAGATATGTGCATACACTCAGCATTACCAGCTTAAAATAAAACTTAGTTAATCAGACTGAAGAAATCTGATATCTTTTTGGTGGACAATCCTTTACAGGAGAATTGATATATCAGTTAAAGTCCTGTTATTTGGGCTGTCTAGTGGAGCTAAAAAATAACTTCGATACGGTACCTTGCCTACATTACCTATTTAATTTTTCCTCTCTGTTAAATGGGATTGTTTGCAGGACTGGGTAATTTTTTTATTTTTATTTTTTTCCATAAGAAAATGTGCTTCACATAAACTGAAACTTCTAAATTAATTTTGTGAATTTGTATTAATTTGTTTTGTCCAAATTCCCACCTCCGAAAATGCTCCTAAAAGCACCAAAATGTGCATCTCAGAACTTGCTTTTTTTTTTTTTAATATACTTGAATTTCATCTAACCTAAAGAAATATTTTTTTTTTAGTTTAGCCAGTGATTTGAAAAAAAGTCAGTCATTCTCGTGACTTCAGAAAATTGTTTCACCTCAGAGATCCAAAGGGCTATATCTGTCAATAAAAGGCCTGTGTTAATACCTTGGGGGTCTTATCTTCTAAGATTCTGGGATTTTAGCTGAACTTCTGGGATTTTAGCTGAACCTCTGAGATTTCAGCTAAACCTTATTTTTAAAAATTTCTTAATCCACCCTGTGAGGTTAAGAGAATAAAAATACGGTTGACAGACCGCCAATACAAAGGTCTCAGTATTTCTTTTCACTCTACGTTTTTCCTCTCTCAAACAGTATTGACTTGACTCAAAATTCAAATACATGGTGGGATTGGAATTGTTCATACTGGTGTAAATCTTTTGGAGATCCCAGCTATAATACAGCTCCACCTTTGCCAAGCACAACGATTGTCATCTGTTGAAAAGCTCGATCATCAAACCACCATTTCAGACCTAAAATCCAGCTGGACCTCACCTGCTGCCTAAGTTGGGAAGCAATTTTTAAAATTTGTTTTTAAAAGCAAAATGAATACTGAGTAGCTGTTGTGCATGGGATGCTGTACGTGTTCAGAAGATCTTAAATCTTGGAGTGACACGTGATTAACCGCAACCCTCATATTTGTGGCAGAATCACAGACATGTTCTCTACCTCTCTGCCTTCCAGGGCATGTACCAGGATGTATTCTGAGAAGATGACAATCAGATTAGGTTCCCCGCAGAACAGGGCAGTCATGGTTCTCATTTTCACTCAAGACAGTGTGGGATGGAGCAATGACCTGGAACTTTTTGATTAAAATTATTCTTCGTTCTCAGGCATCTTCTTGGCTGTGTGCATACAGTTCCAGTGAACGCAAAAGGTGTAACTGGGAAGTAGGGTTTCCAAAGCCATTTGTTCAGTTTATACACTTACAGCCTTTGGATGCACTGATGGAGCTCATGCCACTTTTGAAAGAGAAGAGTTTCCCTTTGTGCTCTGTATATCCTCCTGAGCCTTCCTCCACATCTCCTCCTCAACAGAGCTGAACATCACTCGTGGGCTGGCAGGATAATTGTATGGGCTGGATATTAATGGCCAAGGTTTTGGGTTCCCATGCCTCCATGCTTCCGCTAGCATCCTCAATTTCACAATGACAATTTCAGATGCGCTACTAAATGCTCTTATTTAGGCAAAATACCAATTCAAGCAAGAATAGCGGGCGCATTGTTAGATGCTGAAATAAGGGTTTCTTTCTTGCCAAAGGATGTATAATTTGCGCAGCGGATAAGAGTTTCTGAATTTGAGCTCTTTCTCAACAAAGGGTAAATCTGGTCAGAAATGAAGCTTTCCTTTTGGAGTACAGAGAAAGAGAAACTACTTGTAAATTCAGATTAAATTTTGTAAGTGGCTTTGGCTGAAAGAAAATCATTTTTTTTTTAATGTGCCACAGTATATGCTTTCACATTTTCTAAATGAGTTCTTTCTTTTTTGTCCTGGTTTGAGGCCTAAACCACGACACTTTTAAAAAATGCTAACTTGTCTTCTATCAGTATTAAAAAAGTAAATTTCCTGACATTTGGTTTCAAAGCACTGCATTTTGCCTAAAAGCTGACTTATATAGAAAGTAGAAAAAAAATAGATTTAAATCACCATTTTCATTTCATTCATCATGGACTATTTCATCTAATATAAAAAAAAACATCGTGGGTCTACCTGAAATTATTTTTTTTTACTATTATTTTCAAAAATGAAGACGCAACACTGAATAGCTTATAGTAGTTTGACTTTACCATTTTCCCCCAGTTCTATTCTGGCCATCAACATGTGAAACCTATTATGGACCCAGCTTTACTTTGGGTTTCCTACAGAGCCTCCCTTTGAGAGACAGCAAGTCCCGTTTGTCTTCTCCAAACAGGAATCCAGCACGGCCGTTGCACATTCCAGGTTTTACTGATATATGTGTCGTTAGGAAGCAAGAGGTATGTACTGAGACTTTATTTGCTGCAATATTACTTGAGACTCCCACCACAGGACAATTGTCTATTTATATGAGTTTACCCCTAAAAAACGTGGGTATTATTGCGTTTGTTCTACATGGGCATAACTATGTTTTCTCAGAACAAGGTATACATTCTACATTTCTATGTTGAGAGAAATAAGAAGAAATCCAACCAGTCTCTCCCTTTTTGTAATTTCTCCTGATCCGAGCCCTGCTCCTACCCTTGTCAAACCAGCTGGCAGAAGAAACAATTTGTAAATAGAAATACTTGTCCCTACTTTACAGCAGGTGTCCACTGATGTGCTATGAGATTTAAGCTGACCATGAGAGGGAGATATCATTGTCTAACTGTGTCTAATCATAAATCATCCTAATAAGAATTCAAATATAGCTCTCCACAGTGAAAGAAAAAAAACAAAACAAAACAAAACAAAAAAATCCTCCTCTCCCACCAGAAATATTGTACTCAGTGGTCACTGGTGACCGACATTTCTCCATTGCTCCAGACTATCATTCCTTTTTGTTCTTATTTCTGGAGCCTCACATTAAAACATCTTACAAACTCCATAATATATAAAAACTGATTCAGGAACCACCCTCAGTGCATTTCTAGTCTAGCCAAGAAAATTACAACAACGATAGATTTGCCTGGTGGCAATGATCAAATATCTTTAAGAACTCATCTTGCGCAGCACAGAATAACTTATTGCAGTTATAAGCTTCAGCTGCATTAGTATCCAGAGCTCCTGGAAAATATCTCCTTCTGTTTTATCAGACTAGCAAGCTACCAATGAAGATGAATTCTCGTTCGGGGTAGCATCCTGGATTGAAAAAGAATGTAGTCAGAAAGCATGACATTTGTCTTCCAATCAGAAAACCAATAAACACTCAACCAGGGGAGGCAGGAAGGGAAGAAATAAACGTAAACATTACTTTAAGAGATTTTCTAATGTGCAATATTTATATACAAATAGCAACTAGTGTTACATGCAGTACTCTCAGGTTTGTGAAATATATCAAAGCACAGCAAATTGGAATGAGTCCTGAGTTTCCATTTACTTTATCTAACCAGACATATCAATTCTTTTTACTCCAGGCTGATAAAGTAGAACTGCCGCAGACAAATGAGCTAGTGGAGCTGACATAATGTGTTGTCACAAAGAAATGCTGGATTAAAAAAAAAAACAAACAACTAACCCTGACTTTGATCGCCTCCGAGGCTCCTACTTTACTCGACCCAAATTAGTTGTTTACTCATTCTTTAGGGAATGTTCAATATTACTGGGAGGTGAGCAAAGAGAAAAGGAGTGTGCTTGCGAAGGGAATTTACTTCCATTTTTTCTTTGGCTTTTAAGTGGCAAAATGGAAGGTGTGGGGGCTTGATGCTGGTCCTCCATATCATTAATTACAAAAAGTCAGTGCTTAAATGGGAATAGGATCAACTGCTAAGTTTATAGGTTTCATTCCTCGAATTCAATGATGCCTTGCATGATGTTTAAGTAAAATAAGTATAAAGGTCTGATTTGAATTATAAAACAGAAGTATGAGAGATGTGCCAGATGAGAACTAGAGGACCATAGCTCTGGTCTTTGCTGCCAGAGGTAAAGGAGGGAGTATCTTTGACCACTGCCAACATGGAAATGGGAGTATAAAATCATAATCCAATTATACAGATTATCATTGTGTCTGACCATCTCAGAAATTTTTGTGTGTATATTTCCACATTTGTGTTCTGAAAATGTCATTAGACCCATTTTACTTACAGGGAGCTGGGCCCCAAGGGCTCACGCTGGAAACCTGAGGCAGAGGCAGAAGTTACAACTAACCTTAGGGTAGCTGCACAAAATGAATGGCTGGATCATCTTTTTTCTCTCCTTAAGTACCGTATGCCACATATGCAGGTAGTGAAAACTGATATAGTTCTACTGAGATCAGGACTTTAGAGACAGGAGTTATCACTCATTTGTCAGGTCCCCCACAAGTCACATATAAAGTAGGTTCCTAAAAGGAGCTAGCAGGTGAATGAGAAATATAAGACAAAGAAATACGGACCGTGTTGTGATTTTTTTTTTTTTTTTCCCCAAGCGTAACACAGTTAAAACCAACAGTGGTTTTGTTCAAGGAAAGATTATTAAATTTGGCAGCAGTCATTTAAATCAAAGTCATCTGCAATCTCTGCTGTGGAGTGGCTGTGTACTCCGCTATAAACTATATCTACCATCTCAACAGCAGATGCAGAAAGCTTCCTGCAAAGTTCTGCTCTGCACTTGCAGGTATTGGGTCTCGTGTATTTACATCTGTACTTCAGAATTGCTCTCTTCATCTTGCAGCTCTAATGGACCTTCGGGAGAAGCTGCCGTTGAGAAGCAAACACCGCAGGCTGTAGAACAGAGAGCGGTGTGTTCCTTAAGCGTATTGGTAAACAATGCAGAGAAAGACATTGTAAAAGAGAGAGATTCCCGTGTTTATATGTAGCTCATCAGTGTTTATCTAGGTGCTTCTCCAGGCTGTTATTCATTTCATGGAATTGCTTAGAGGAAATTTAGGGCTCTTGGCTCACCGAATACAATGAACAAATAACAAAAAAGAAAAGAGGTTTTGTACGAGCTCTGGTCCTCCAGCACAATACTGTAAGATACCCCTTCACTCAATGACTACAACTGTCCCTTTTTTGGATTAAAACAACCAGAAATCCTAGATTTGTGTTTGCTTTGGGAATGGCTTCACCTAGAATAAGCAATCTGAAACCAGGTAAACTAGAAATTCCTTTAGTGTCACCAGGGAAAATGATGGTTCAGCCCCCACTAATATACAGTGATGGAGACATGCAGCAAAGGTGGAATGGAGTGAGACACCTCCCTGAGGTACCATCTGTATTGATTGTTGAAGGAGATGGTTTAGGGGAAAAAAAAGAAATCACATTGGTAAAGCCCTGCATTTTCTCAAAACAAGAGAAGAGGGGTTTTTTGTTTGTCAGCTGACACTCATCACGCAGAGGTTTCACAGGAGTCTGGGACCCTCATCAGAAGCAGAGGCTCGAAGAAATATGCCAAATACCATCAAATGCGTGATAAAATCTCAAACTGGTGAACCTGGTAGCTGCATAGAATATTACCAATTGCCAGCTGTCCCTAGGTAGTGAAAGCCTGCCAGATAATCCCTGTATTGAAACAAAAGGTTCAAACCATCTCAAAGAACAAACAGATCCTCCAAACAAGCCTCGCGCACAGATAACTTGCAAACAAAACAGAGTCTGTGTCCTCCAGTGGATTAATTGCTACAAGTACCTGCCATGTTCTCATCACAGCTTTGATTCTGTAGCCTTAAGGAAAACAAAGCTCTCTTTGCCTGCAGTGATGTCTGAGATGGTGTGTTCGCTGGTGTAAGGAGGGAAGGACTGTTCCGGGGGATGCTTGCTTGCACACGTGGTAGATCACAGACCCCTCTTGAAGTTAGCTGGGTAATAAATGTTCGATGTGCTTATGAGGTCCAATAAGAAAAAAATGAACCTTTGTCTTCAAAAATTGCATTTTTGGTTGTATCATTGCAAAAAAGTGAATGTGTTCAGATATAGATAGATGGGATTATTGATTGTGCAGTCACACCAGGGTAAAAGGGACATGGTTACAGTATTTTTTGATCTGCAATGTTTTGGTGTGAAAAACCTCACTGGAACTAACTGGGCAGCTTGGTGTGGATGCCTGACTACCCAAACGGCAGAGAACCATGAGCTCTCCTGAAGCTGGTGCTTCCAGTGATGAAAACTCACTGAAGCAAAAGGAAACTGAATCAAGGCAAAATCTGTTCTTCCGTGTAAAAAAATGCAGTCAACACGTCTACTTGGATTGCACATGTGGATGCTGACATGTTTATTACATTGAGCACCAGTTAGTCTGTTCATTTTCACTGTTTTTTGGCTAAACCATTTATTTATGAATATTGCAAACCCTGATGACAAAAACTGAACTTGTCCCCATAATTTTTCCATGACTATATTCTAAAGTGAACTCTGACATCCTGTGGGCACAAGGAAAATTACCATTATTTAGATAGTGGTATTTAAATAAATGTTTGCTGTCAGAGTATGAGTAGCTCTTGCACAAATATATATATACACACACACATAATATTTTAAAATAGATAGTACGCTAATGGGAACCTAATATTTGCGCTTGGATAGGAATCTTATAAACTTTCCAAACAGCACTTTAATTTCTCACAGTTCATAGCATTCCATTTCTCGATGGCAACTCTCTCCTATCTTTTGTCATATCAGAGAAAGTAAGAGGATGAAATGTTGGTTTTACAGTGTTAGTCGTTTGAGTTTTCTCTATAGAAGCAGTCAATAGCTTCGTTTCCCCAATTAAGGAAAAATCCTTAAATAGTACAATGTTTTGAGTTGTGCGTTTGACCACTTCTCATTTTTAATTAACTGAATTCCTCTTAAGGTACTGTGCATAATCATTGCCGGCAAACTTACCATGACATAAACTGTAGGAAATACCGACATCTTGTGGAGAAAAAGATTACTTTTCTCAGAAGTACTGAGGACAGACAGCTTTAGTCAAGAATTCTCTAGACCTACAGAATCCAGAAGGTATTCAATTCCATATATACATGAAACTACCTAGAAGTACCTTGTATGCTAAATGTAGAGTGTGTATATACATATGCAAATATACACATACACATGTATTCATACACACGCATACACACACAGAGGAAAAACAGCGCTTCTCATATTTATTTCTCTGTGGGTTTTTTGAACAGTTTTTACTGCAACTTCTATGTTTCTCCTAACTCTATGAAACACAGTGGATAGTCTCTGTGATTCTCAACAGGGCTAATTCCAAAATTTCTGCCTTTTTTTTAAATTTATTTTCTGCCTAACAGAAAGATATGACACACCCTTTCTCCGCAGAAAATATATGAAAAAGCATAGCATTGAGCAAATATAGCAGAACTATACAACTGAAGGAGCGAGTCTGCTGAATGTATAGGGTACCAAAATGCACTCGATATTAAAATGTACTACTAAAAATGTGAATCACAACTCGCTTAATTCTCTCGATAGCTCGTATTTCAGTCATAAAATAGAAAAACTAATGTATGCAGCGCCCCACTGATGGCAAAGCACACGCGGTGTCTGCCCCTCGGTGCCATGGAGCAGCAGTGGCACCTACTGGCCACAGCCGCCTCTCAACAGCTAAAATTTCTCTTGTTTTAAATCTCCACCAAGCTGTCTTAAATACCTCCCCCGGTTAGTAAATGCATGATGATGAAAAAACTTTACCCTTCTACTCTTGGCGGCCGGAGAAGCCTGCTGCAGGCATGTTGTGGTGATGTAGAGCATAGGGCCAGCTGAGCATATTTTCTGTATATTTGCAAGGTCCTACAGCTGGGTCAGGACAATCCCAAGCACAAATACAGGGTCGGTGGGGAATGGATTGAGGGCAGCCTTGAGGAGAAGGACCTGGGGGTGATGATTGACGAGAAGCTCAACATGAGCTGGCAATGCACGATCACAGCCTAGAAAGCCAACCGTGTCCTGGGCTGCATCAGAAGAGGTATGGCCAGCAGGTCAAGGAAGAAGGTGATTCTGCCCCTCTACTCTGCTCTGGTGAGACCCCACCTGGAATATTGTGTCCAGCTCTGGAGCCCTCAACATAGGAAACACCTGTTGGAGTGGGCCCAGAGGGGGGCCACAAAGATGATCCGAGGGCTGGAGCACCTCTGCTATGAAGACAGGCTGAGAGGGTTGGGGTTGTTCAGCCTGGAGAAGAGAAGGCTCTGGGGACACCTTATAGTGGCCTTCCAGTACCTAAAGGGGGCCTACAGGAAAGCTGGAGAGGGACTTTTTACAGGGGCATATAGAGATAAGATGAGGGGGAACGGCTTCAAACTAGAAGAGGGGAGATTTAAACTAGATGTTAGGAAGACGTTTTTCACTCTGAGGGTGGTGAGGCACTGGCGCAGGTTGCCCAGAGAAGTTGTGGAAGCTCCATCCCTGGAGGTGTTCAAGGCCAGGCTGGATGGAGCTTTGAGAAACCTGGTCTGGTGGGAAGTGTCTCTGCCCATGACAGGGGATTGGAACTAGGGGATTTTCAAGGTCCCTTCCAACATAAATCATTCTATGATTCTAGAGAAATGGAAATAAGCACTGTCACCAGCTCCTTCCAAGCAATCCCAGCCCCAGAGTTTACAGGCTATGCATTGCATGGGAAGGAGGGATGTCCCCTTCAAAAGGGATGGCAAAAAGGAGGGGTAGCTTTCCTTTTTCTTCCCCTAAAATATCAATATCCAGAAATATCCAAACGTCTTTTGTCCACGGAAAAAGATTTAGTCTCCAGGTCAGTCTTTTTCTTCTCTGAAGTTTTTTTCTTGAGATGTCATAAAAAAAAAAAATGCAGCTAAAAATCTGTGTATCAGGTCATCTCTCATGGAATGGTCTTGGCAGACGCAATACTCAAACATGCAAACTGTATTGGTGTATAAGGTTTAATTACTTCTCTCTGTGTGATCTTGGAAAGGGAAACTCAGAGTACACTAAATTTTTAAGGCAGTAAGTGATTGAGAGGTCTGGAGGGAAGACAAACAAAAGGGAAGGGCTGTCAAACGTAATGGCAAAAATACAAAGTGTGTCAGGGTATGGCCCTGGTATTTATCCTTCTTTTTTCCTTTGCTCTTTTGTGAGGCAGCACCACCACTGTGACTGATGCTCAAAGTCTACTTTTTTTGGAAACCATAGTGTTTCACTGAAGGATACCAAGAATGATGGCAAAATGCACTTAATTATTAGATTCACCAGGTCCACCAAGTACCCGCTCTTCAGGTAAGGACGGTAGTTCACAATCCAGTGAATTTCAGATAACGCTTAAGAAATAGACTCCTACCTTAATTTACATGACTGACTATTTTCTTGCGGCCTCCTCAGGACCTGATCTATGTCAGAGCTGGTAATACAGCTGTGTAGTGAGAAGCTCAGAAAGAACTTGGGCCAAAATTGCCTCTTGTCTCCATTAGCTGACTTTTGGAGTAATTTTAAGTCCAGCAGAGAAACAATGCTGCTCATTTTCCTCTGGGCTGAGCCTGAGGTGCACCTGGTATATGGAAAGTCAGGTGTATATATCTGGCACACAAAGAGACTGAAACCAATAGTTGTCCTGCTGGTTCTTCTGCGATAGGACCATCAGGCAGGAAAAAAAAACAAAAACAAAAACAAACCACAACTGAGAAATGATCCTTGTGTGGGATCCTTTCTAAAAGGTCTCTCATGTCATAGAGTGCCTCAAAGGTCTCTACTGTCACCCTTTGATGAAGCAGACCTGCAAAAACCAACAGAAATGTGATGAGCCATATCCCCAGAGTATTTTGCAATTCTGGGAAAACCAAAAGGCATTTACACATGCAGCCTGTGAAGGTTTGTTATGTGCCTCATAGTCTCCAAAATCCTGACATGTAACCTGGGATGCACATAAAATTGATGTCCCAATTTTAAGTAAGGAATTGAGTAAATGTGAAAACCTTTCTTATTGTTTAATGGTGGGACGCTTAAAAAGGTGCCTTTATGTGAAGGAGAGTTTTCTTTACAAATTTCTGGAAAGAAACTGTTTTCTATGCAGTTTGACTCAGTTCAGTTCACCCAATATCTTAGATATCTATTTTATGATGTGGGCTAAAATATTGGTTTAATTCTTTTGGCTGGAAAACAGCCTAGGTACTTAGTTTTCATGTAAATATTTACGTTGGCAACATCTACATTTGCTGAGATGAATCTCACTTTAGGTGTCTGCTTAATAATGCTAGTCATTTAGGTCTTGATTCAGCCATGAGCCATTTGATACCAGCTGTGTCTTGTCCTGGAGGACTGAGTTCCCTGGTTAGTTCAGGGGTTGTGTCCTCCAGCGATGCGTGGCTTTCACAGAGAACTTGCAGCATCTCCAGGGTCATTAGATGTTTATGCTTAGTCGGTTGAACGGAGTCCTTAAACAGCCTCCGCAGTCAATAGAGAGGTACTTTCAGAGGACAGTTCCGAAATTTAGCAGAAGGGATGAACTCAGCCTATGTGATCTAACTCTGATGTAACTCAGGTTTACACATTGAGAGTTTGAAGGACTGAGTCCCATGTCAATTAATAGTGAGAGAGTTTGGATGGAAGACAGATTTTTTTGTTTGCTAAATATTAAAGAAAACTAAATGACTGAGTATAATGACAGGAATACTGAGTCAGACCAAAGATCCTCCAAGCCAACCCTCCTGTCTCCAACAGTGGCCAAAGGTAGATAGCCACTCCTTGCACAAGGGGTTGGACTGAGTTGTTTATAACACCCACGCAGTGCCACACCTTGTGTTATGAGTGTATCTAGGAAGGTGGATCATAAAGAGAGTCTAACAGGTGGGTAAGGGTGTCGTGATATTTTCCCAGAGTACTCTCCCAGGCTCCAGTACTCTCTGGCTCTTACAATTCTTGAGCTATAGGGTGTGATTTCATGCATTAAAAAAACTACCCAAAGCAAAAAACAAACAAACAAACAAAAAAACAAAACAAAAAACCAACAAACCAAACCAAACCAAAAAACCCAAAACTCTAAAAAATTGGATTTCTTCTTCCTTTAAATTATCCAGTTGGTATCTGAACTCATGGAAAAAATACAACCAACCAACCAACCAACCAACCAAAAAATCCCAACAGGATTTCATCGGCATTTGTTCGCTCAGGGTAGAATTGAGTAAATACTAAAAAACATTTCTGGCAAACTTTCATTCAGATTTCAAACAGGTGCTTTGTGGTTTTGATTCCTCTTTGCGCTGTTGCTCATGCAGAGAAATAATTGGAGAATATTATGGGAAACAGCTGCATTCACATGCAAACAAGGGTATTTGCTCATGAACCCAGGTATTCATTATCACTGTACGGTGAGCGTTCTCCCCAACCCACCAAAGCATTTCTGCATGTGTTTAGTTTACATCAAAGGGCTCATTTCTGTTTTAAAGCAAAGCGTGAATATATTTTGCTGGATAATGTTACTTGAACAACATACTGCTTTGTACCAGGAATATCCTTCGACCATTCCACTAACCTTAGTGGGCCAGTCAGTCAAAGACAAGCAGAAGACAGATGAGCAACAGATAGCAACCCAGCGAAGTCTTAACTGCAGGGAACACCTTGTGAATGGACATAGCTGCTAGTTATATGACCTCTGCTAATTCAAAGAAAAAGGGAAGAGTGACATCATGAAGCAGAAATCCCCTGAACTCACAAAATCCCCTGCTGCTCTCCTGCACAGACAACACACCAGCCTTCAACGTGATTTACATTCCTCCAATATTAGATGCCTAAAACTTCCTTGTATAAATCTTTGTTAGTCACTGAGGTGGTTTGTACTGCTATAGATCTGCATCTTCCACAGAGGAAACAGTATGCGTTGTTTGAGAAGAAAAAAATAATATATCTTTAGGACAACAGATCAAACAACTTTCCTAGAAATATTTAATATGACAGTGCCTAACACTCCATCAGAAACTATGCCAACAATCAAATACATAATCTTACCCGCCTATTCAGGAAACCTAAGCAGGACATATTAGCAAGTTCCTGACTTTTTGTCTTCTTGTCCTGATTTGAGGTAAAACAGGACCAATTTTCTTTTCAGTAATTTTGCTTTTCAGGTAAGCCTCTTCTAACTAGCTGAACTCTCTGAAATTAATGGCGTATTTTTAAGACAGTAGTCCACTTACAGAGTGATAAGGTCTGACATTTATAATCTATGCCATGGAATGGTATGCGGAGAGGCTCTTGCTTTTACTTATTGCTACGACACCCAAGGCCAGCTGACTTCGGTATATGCCCCGTTGGAGGGTCGGAAGCGGAAAAGTGTAGAGGGGGCTCACCTGTAGGGAGAAGCGGACAGGACAGGCAACTGACCAATGGGACGTGCTGTCCTACCTGCATCATGCCTAGTATAAAGCTGAGGAATCCAAGGGTCAACCCTCTTTCTTCAATGGCCAGTGTCTGAGGAAGGCTCTGTCTGTTCATCTGCCTCTGATCCTGATCCTTGCATTCCTGAATCCAGATCCGGGATCCAGTTCCCATCGGTCAGTGAGTCCAGTCTGGGGCTTTCCCAGTGCCTGCTGGTGACGTGATCGTCATCCTGGGAGCTCAATATGGACTTGTATGTATTGACTACATATCATTACTTTATTTTTATTATTTTATTAATATTTTCATTAGTTTAGTTTCTTCTCTCTCTCATCCTTTTCTCCCTGAAGGGACATGCTCTTCCTTCTCTGAAGGGGAGATAAGTAAAAGAGAGCATCTGTCATTGGTCTTAGTGGCCAGCCCAGCCCAAACCTTGACACTTTTTTAGTCTAATTGCACATTATTTGGTTTTCCCCTTACGAAAACACACCAATGGAGGTGCTGCTACCATTCCCTTTTCCCAAGCGGTTAAATAAACATGCTTTCTTTTATGGGATGCATATGCCTTTGTGGGATGAAACTTTTGGAGAAAAAAAAAAAAAAAGTTATTTTTTTCTTCAGCTCTCCTAACCAATGCATTTATGCATGTCAAAGAAAAGAATGAGAATAATGTTAAGATATCAGGAAAATGTTAAATATGCAATGTACATCCTTTGCAGGAGAGAAAGTGAGTTTTTTTGTAGAATTCAGGGGTTTTCATGAGGTATTGAAGGTATAATTGTTGTCAAAGCTTATAAAGAAACATGTTCTTGGTATCCTTTCCACTGTAATCAATGGAAGGAAATAAGTATCCCAAAGGATAATCTGTTTTAGGAGATTATTTTAGGTGTTCAAGATTTTTAGGCAGTATTGTCCATGGGAACTGCTCAGACGACCTCTACAGTAGAGTCTAACAGGATCTGAGGCTGCTGACATACATGAATGAACTTTGTGCTCAGCTGAGGTGAGATTAAAGCCAAAGTTACGGGCTTATGTTTAGATGCTACCTGAGAAGCCACAGCCACTGATAGCATCCACAGGGAAGTGACCAATGTGATAACTGACTTTTGAGAGACCAGTGCTCACCAGAGCACCAGTGGCAGGCCAAGCAAAACACCCAGGAATATTTCAACTGGCAGTAGATACCCTTGCGTAGGCAACTGAATCAAGTCCTTAAGACACCTGCATTTAGAGTCTATGTGTGGACGTTACCGGCTTTCTGGGTGTCCAACGTCCACTATAGCTGATGAAGTTTTGGTCAATATCATTAAAGAAACCCAGAAATTGCCTCAGTTTACCCCTCTGTGGATACATACCTTGTATAGAAACACCTGCATGTAGACACTAAGACCTTCAGGTCAGTTGCCGAAACAAAAGCATACAACCTACAGTAGTCAAAACCTCAACATGGCAGACACCACAGGCTCTTTGTATGCAGAAACCCTCCTGGAACAGGAGCTGGAGAAAGCACACTCTCAGACACTCTCTGGCTGTGATACGTAACACCTATATTTAAGCAAAGCGTTTCAATTAGGTCCTTAAATTTAGACAGTGGTAATGTTCCCAAAAGACATAATTGTTGCTGTGAGGAGGAGTGCTCTTTGATGATCATCTGCTGGGGTTTATATAGACGCTTTGAGGGAGAAGACTTGGAAGAACTCACACGTAGCCATTAGCATCTCTACTGCTGCAAAATTTTGAGAGAAGCAATTTGTTCCAGTAACTCTTTCTTAAACACATTGGTCACTCCATCTCTAGAAGAAATGAATTCAGTGTAAAACAGACAGCAGTTTGGTTTTCTGCTGAATAAAAGCTGTTGATGTACTACTATTGTATTACTGTTTACTTGACCTTTCTCTTTCAGTTTATCATGCACCATTATAAACTCCTCCAGCAATGCTTTCAGAATAGCTAAATGTTGTTAGTGTAATAAAATTCAGTCAATAATTAAAATATTTTCACATTTAAGTGCCTTTTAGGCAATGAATTAAAAATAAACTTGTGAGCGCGGAAGAGAGATCATAAATGCATGGAGCTTTCTGTGTGTGTGTTTTGGTGTGGGATATTTTTTGTTTTTCTTTTTTTTTTAATATTGTTATTGCTTATTGAAAAATAAAGCTCAGGGACAGCTGAAACTTTATGAATTGGTGTCAGATTTTTCACCTAACTTCAGCCATGAAAATTGCTGGCCTTGTGGAAAAGATCTGTTGTGGTGCTGAAACAACTTTTGATAACTAGATTTAACTACTATTAGATGTCCAAAATGAAGAGCTGAAGAAACACAGGCTCCAGGCCTTCCTGTTCCTGTTCTGCAGTTGCACAACCCTTTGCCTTTGCCACTGGGTTTCTCCAATCAGTCTCCATAAACAGAAAGTCATTTATGCAATTTACAGGGAATATCCTACACCCCAAGTGCTTCTAAATTTAACAGTTTATTTGCTGTGTTTTGGATTTAAGTGTCTGAGGTTCTAGATTTTTTTCCTGGATGAGGGAATAGGACACTATTCTTCCCCTCAGGACAGATCTGATTGGCTTTGTGACATCTAGAGTTAAAGCTAATTAAACTTTGGTTTCCCTTCCTTGTCTTACACTAAGCAATCTCTTCAGTTAAACTTCTTGTCTCTAAATAATACCTGTGATTTTCATCTACTGCTCTGGTGCGGATCGTTGCAGGATTTCCATGATACTGTTGACTTTGACAGATATAAACGTTGAATTTGATGGTTATATTTTAATTTTGAAAGCCATCTTATGAGTTGAGTGGTGTCTTGAGTCTTTGTTATGACCTGTGCTTTAAGACATGACAGACGTCAATATGAATAAAATCCCAGAAGAAGGACTGAAAACAGTCTGAGATATTGTCACCTTCAAAACAGCATCAACAGTAACTATCTAGTTCTTGATAGATAATTGTTTAACCTGGTCTCAAAAGCCCCCTGTGAAGGAGATTTTGTAGCATCTGTCAACAATCTATTGGGATTAACTTCTCATTAAAAAATTTTCCCTAATTTGCAAGTTAGATCTTTCTTATTTCCTGTCCTATTCCTAGTGATCAGGGAGCACAGGTTGGTCCTTTTATCTTTGAAATAATTTCAGTCCCATTTTCAAGCGCCTCTCTTTCTACGACAATAGAATATCTTGCCCTTCTCCCCATTTGGGGCAAGATTTATAGAATTTCTCCTGCCTTGGATTTTCCAAAATACTATCAGCTCTGGTGAGCACTATGGGGAGCATCAGCCATTCAGGAAGATGGAACTATCCAACTGTTAATGAGAGCTGACAGAAATTTTCCACTTAAAATTGAGTAATGGGTTGTTTACTGGAGTATGGAATTATTTTTGGTCGCAATTAATGAAATTTTATTAATTATAGAATACATCTTATTTTATATTGTGATATAATAAGCATATTATCTTTATTATATGTCATATATACATTACTTTATGATAATAAATGGTAAACAAGAATTAATGAAAAATTATTTTTTTTTAACTTCCTGGTGGTAACAGAATAGTGATACCAATTTTAAAGACAAGTCACGGTGAGAAGATCGGTGTAGTTCAGCAAGTAGAATGTTCAGAAACTTGTTTATATCTTAAAAATAGACAATACCTTTATTTTACCATCTTTCCAGAACAATGAGACACTCCTTCCAGCAGATGGTGATAGAGAACTTCCAAAAAAAGACAACTGGCTTCTGTGGGCTTCCCTTCCCTTGTCTTTGTGGTTGTGTGCTCAAAAGAGGAATCTGACCCCAAGTCAGCATTGAATAAACAGAACATTTGTCTAGTGGTCTCATGGTACGACAGCTTGTTGGTTTGTGAACTATTTTGTGCTTCCTCCAGTTTCCTTCTGGTTTTGTTGCCTAGAAATTCAGTTTTGCAACGCGATCTGGAAGGAAATACGAAGCTGTAATTATTATGCTGAACAATTTTTGTCTTAAGTCCTCAACTTTGCTTTGGGGAAACATTCCAGCCTCCTCTCTCCTTCTTTTCCTCTGGGATGGTCAGATGGTGTAAGTTATCAATTTCTTCATTTCATTTCATTTTGAATTCAGAGTGTGGTACAGAAATGCTGTCTTTGCTTTTAGTCGCAGTCTTCTTGTAGCGTACTTCTAAACAAGTGAAATAAAAGCGCCAAATGTGTAAAAATGAGGGAAAGATTTAGTAATGCAAAATTCTGTAGCCATCTCAAAGAAACAAGTAATACTTTGTAAGGAAAAACTGTGAGTTTTGGACATGTCATATTTCACAAAAATTACCCTCTCTGAGGGGGAAGAAAAAGAAAAGAAAAAAGAATAAAGAGAAAAAAAAAATCCACTCTTTCTTCAGCAAATGCTCCAAAATGAATATATATTTAAACATGGGATGAATCTTGGTTTTAATGTTTCAACCATGTCTACTAATCTCCTTAGAATTCACAGGCAAAAAAGGTCAAAAGACTTTATAACTTCAGAGAAAACATAGTTTCGCATGAGATCAAATGTTGGTAAGTGTATCTGAGATCAGATTGGCCGCATCTGGAATACTGCGTCCAGTTCTGGGCTCCCCGGTTCAAGAAAGACAGGGAACTGAGGGCTACGAAGATGATTAGGGGATTAGAACATCTTTCATATGAGGAAAGGCTGAGGAACTTGGGTCTCTTTAGTCTAGAGAAAAGAAGACTGAGGGGGGATCTTATTAATGCTTTCAAATACTTAAAGGGAGGATGCCAGAAGGATGGGAGGAGTCTTTTTCCAGTGGTGCCCATCGACAAGGGATAATGGGCACAAGCTTGAACATAGGAAGTTCCATCTTAACATGAGGAGGAACTTCTTCACTTTGAGGGTAGTGGAGCACTGGAACAGGCTGCCCAGAGAGGTGGTGGAGTCTCCCACTCTGGAGACGTTCAAAACCCGCCTGGACGCTGTCCTGTGCAACCTGTTGTAGGTGACCCTGCTATGGTAGGGGATTGGACTAGATGATCTCCAGAGGTCCCTTCCAACCCTGACTATTCTGTGATTCTGTGATTCTGTGATCTCTAAGACACTTGACCAGATATCTTGAAAACTGTTTGCCAGAAGTAACGTGGCTATAGGTGATATACAAGTACCAGTGACAAACTCCAATTATTATAGCATTGGTGAGGATGGTGGGAAAACATGGGCTGAACGTGAAAAATTCAGTGAATCCATTCCACCCACGTTTTAAAGCCACGTTAGAACAAAACAAAGCTGACTGCAGTGAGGGTGCATGTCCCGGCCAAAGTGTCAGTGCTGCCACTACAGTGTTTTACTCACACGGAAATGATTATGCCTCTCTGCCTTTTGTTATAGGCCATAATGCTGAGAAGCTATTAGGTTCTCATAAACTTTCAAAGGCCTGTTTCTGAACTTGTATAAAATCACAACTGTGAAAGAAGGCTGTAAATTACCGTTGTTCACCGTAGTGAATGAATTGAGAAACATGATGGGTTTTTAGCTTGCTTTTCTGAAAAAAATAACTGAAAATTATTTCATGTTCATGTAGATTTTCCTTGGAAACCTGGATTATTTTACTCCCCCTCAAGGAACTTCAGTAATCTTACCCCAAATCACTGTGATTTGGAAAAGATTATGGGAATACTTAAAAACAAAGATAAGATCAAACCAAAAAGTCTTAGTTTGCCAGCCAAGCAGAAATGCTTTACTTAAGGTCAGCCTCACACTAATCTCTCCGTGCCTGAGCTAACCTTTTAGGATTATGGGAACAGTTTTTCATTGCCCCAGCCTTCACTTCTGTGTTTTTGGGCAGACTTACTAGCAAAATTATATCTCCTAAGCACTGCTCTATTTGTGCCTCTGAGGACAACAGCAGAGCATGATGGAAGAAAAAAGGTTTGATGGGAAAATGTTGACCAGTCACACTCTCGGTATATTTTTTCTTGACATTTTTTAAAAGCCTTTTTAATCTTATTTGCCTCCAGTAGTTTGGACATGAGGTTCTCATTCAGGGGATCTGTAAGAGTGAGAATACACCCAGCAATGCAAAGCAGGCAGAGAGTTGCCAGGAAAGGATTTAGCATCATTTTGAAGCGAATACTAAATGCCAGGCTAAACTGGTTGAAAAACTTACATTGGCAAAACTTGCACCAAATTAAAAAAGCTTTTTTGCGTACTTGAGCAGATTTGGAGAGTGCTTTCAGTTTTCCACCCTGAATTATTAACTTCATATTTGTTCTGATAAAAACCCAGCCCAAACACTCTGTTTTATTGTCCAGGGCTTTAACCGCAGTTTGCCATCTTGCAAGTTGCCCAAGTGATAAGAGAACACTACTGGGGGGGAAAAATGTGATGATCTCCCTGCTCTGAACATCTTCATTCTCTCCCAAATTACCATAGGAACATTAATTTGATTGTGTACTTCCTACAGCACTGTTAATTAGTTATCTCATATTAATTATAGTAATTACAGACACACCTATCTATAGGACTATTAGGCAGTTCATAGGAAAAAAAAAAAAGACATGAACCAAGATGTTCTTGATGCAGAGCAGCTAATCAGCCAACAGCTGCTGCTGGTCCCAGAGTTGCTAGTTAACACTTGAAATACTGTACAAAGGGATACTTTCAAAATTCCAGCTAATAAAAACCTTTTCAAGTCATTGCTAAACAAATGTGTTCTGTCTGTGTGCTTCCCTTCATCTGCTAACATAACTAGGGATCAGAATTGAATACTAATACGACTAAACAGCAGTACGAGAATCATCAAAGGGATGTTGTGAGGACATATTACCAGGGAACAAACAGAGCATGTTTTAGCAGAGGAGATGTAGTCTTTGCAAATCTAGGTCAATAAACTTACTTTTAAAACTATAAAATGTGAGGTAAAGTGGTTTCTCTGCAGCTTATGAACAGTTCTGCCCTGAGAATCATTTCTGTCCTTGCCATGCTTTTTATGCACCGGGGTGAGTGATGGGAAGAGACGTGCCACATGAGCTGTCATGTGAAATCCCCAGAACAGGATTCTTATCAACGGGCTGGAGAGCAGCGCATCAGGCTAATGTGCAGTTCACAGGGCTGCCCCCAAACTGGCATTCAGAGGGCGACTTTCCTGCCCATCAGCTTAAAATAATTCCTTTGTTTGAGAAAAACATCTACAAAAAATGATGGACTTCATTCAATTTTATGTCTCTGTTCTATGCTCTGTTTGGTGGCCAAAATCACGGATCTGGTTCTTATTCCTTCATGTATTGTACAAAGATGGTCCAATACAAGAATGATATGTTCTACTTCTGTAAAATTCATGGTTGTCAGCACTCACTGCCTGTGGTGCTTACGATTAGAACACACTTGATGACAGACTCACTCATTTTAAGACCAGAAGAAACCATTAGATTATCTGCTCTGACTTCCTCTGAATAGCAGGCCAGAAATTTCTACCAGTGGACTCTTACATCGATCTCATCAAGACAGCCCTTACACAAAAGCATTGACGCAGCATTGAAAGTGGTGAGGATACCACTTCCATTTTTCTCTTTTTTTTTTTTTTTTTTTCACCATAAGCTACTCACCTCCACTGCCACAAATGTTAAGCTTCAACTTCAACTCTTTGGTTCTGATTCTGCTCCCTCTGCTGTGTTAGACCCTTCCATCACATCCCATCTTTCCTTCCCTTGAAGGACGTGGACCGGAGTCATTTCATCTCTACAGCTTCCCAGCATCGAGTCTCTACTGGAAGGCTTTTTCTGCAACCCTTTTAATTTTTGTGGCTCTTTTTTTTTTTTCTTACAAGGTAATTAAATTGTTTGTGTATACAAATTGAATCCCCTGCTTTGCTTTCTATGCAAATAAGAGCTCTACCATGATGGAAATCATATTTATACTTATCGCTAAATTCATCACACAGCTTCTAGCCTGGAAGCTGCATTGCCTGCCCGCTCTCAAGCAGTTGCCGTATTGCAGACCTGTATTCTTTGTGTATTCTTTTGATAAATCTGATGAGAATTATACATATGAAAAGAAGCATGTTGTGTTTGAGGTAAAAAAGGACCATACAATTGTTTAAGGAAACGTGAAATTGTTTGGTTACACTCAGGTCCAAGGCCCAAGTAAACATGCTGTTCGTGTTCATTCTCCTGTCCTCTGGCTGCCCAGGCAAGTTAGGCAAACACATCTTTAGCTGGATCAGGAGTCTACAGTTATGTTGGGGTCTAAATCTGGGTCTAAACCTGCAATAAATCTAATTATTTCTAGGAGAAGAAGTGACAAGAATGATCAGTATTTGGCATCCAGGGCTACATCTTTAGCAGTTCCCCCTGAATTTTGGAAAACATTGCAACTTTCTGACTGATTGTCAGAAAAATTTGTCCTCCTGGCTATATTAGTTGTTTGTTGGAATTTAAGCCATTCTAGTTGCTCTTCTGAGAAGCAGATAAATACCGTGAGAATTTGATGATCACCAATTTGAATAGCAACCTATGAGATGACATTTGCCTTCAAAAAATACTCAGAGAATGCAACAGATTAACAAATGTATTTAATATCTTAGAATGGTATAGGTCAAGTTGCACACTTTGCTTTAGTTACTTCTGAAAGTCTAACCCATCAGCATTATCATTCTCTAAAAAAAAATAAAGTCCTTTTAGGGAAAGAAAAGCCTTTAACTTGTAGCATTTTGGAAAGTGAAATCACGGATTAAAAAGAAAGTAAGAGTGAA
The DNA here is from genome assembly GCF_965231255.1 of Vanellus vanellus. Classification (NCBI taxonomy): domain Eukaryota; kingdom Metazoa; phylum Chordata; class Aves; order Charadriiformes; family Charadriidae; genus Vanellus; species Vanellus vanellus. The sequence continues at coordinate 5,964,988 of NC_138905.1, forward strand.
GAATAGGGAAATTCCAACAAGAACCTATAGAATAGACAAATGTTTGATTCAGGCTTCCTACTCTTTTAATGCATCTGTTCCTCTTTCCTGAACTGGAAGAAGTTCAGAGTGATTTCATTTCTATTTTCTGTATATACCTCAGTTACAGGCTGAAATGTAGATGGTGTGAAATCTGAGCTAAAAAGATGCATTTTTCCCCCATTTATTTTATATTTTCTGTTTTCACCTCATCTATTTCTCTCATTCCCTTCCAAAGCCAGTCCTGATTAAGGAACCTTTGTTTAAGTAAAATATGTGTAGTGTTATTATTCTGGAGCCATCGCCCTTATCTTTAGCCAAATTAATAACAACCTTAATAAGGAAATCTTTCAGAAATGCAACCAGGGTTATATGTGCCTTTTAATTGCTCATGCCAGAGAATGACTAAGGGAATTGAATGAAGGCAGATGTAAAGTAGGCTGTGGGCACCATGCCTGCAGCACAATTAATGTCATGGGAACTAACTGCCAATCAAAAAGGGGATGGATTTAGGAGGCTGCGTTGAAGACAAAAATAATTTCATGTTGTTCGCTGTAGGTAAAGATTAAAAAAAAAGCTTGTATAGGTTACTGAACTATAGGGAGATTAAAAGAGTGTTCTGAAACAAACTTTCAAGAAAACAGTTTTCTATCAACTTTTATTAAGTTTATTAAATGTAGCATACCCTCGTCATATTAGATGACCAACGTAGGCTTCATTGACCTTGCCTCAGATGTCTGTAGCAAAGGGAGGATAGTGTCTACAAGGGTTAGCACCATCAGTGGTCAAAGCAAAGGTACAGACAACAAAAAGATTTCTGGGTAAATATATAAAAAAAAATTAAATAGTTTAAAATTTCATATTTATTCCACTGGAGAATTGCACTGGTATCCAATGTCATCTGAGGATATTGACAAAACCAGGTTTGTAGGCAGAAGTACTCCTTCATACTACATCCGTTGATATAGTTGGAAAAGCAGATGGTCTTTTGAATATACAAGATCTGAAAAATAATGTGTGCCCAGCAGTTATTCTATTTTCTATGAGCATGTCAGCTGGAGAAACTATAAGATAAGTTTATGACCTATATCCCTACAGGATATAAGCTTCTCCCCATAAGATTTGCAACATAAAGTTTCCTCATAGAGATCAGCTATGAATTTTACCCAGAGGTATAAAAACATTGGTGGAGAAGGAGCATGAAAACCCCTGGTAATTTCAGTGTATTGCATTACATAAATACCGTTCTTAAACTGCAAAGTTGAGGTGAAGGTTTCCTCTGAAAAAGCCCCTGCAAGAGTTAATACCCCACCTAACATATTCTAAGTGTTTAACTGCTGTTTAGGTGGTGCTAAACGTCTGTCTGTGAGTTAATTCTCACCCGTAAGAAAACCTACGGACTTTCAATAAATTTTTGATTGATTGAAACCATATGCATTCATGGAGTACTTGTGAGAAATCTAGACTACTTTGATGATGATGAATTTAGGTAGATTTATTAGATGCTGAAATAGTCATTACCAAAAGCAAGAAGTTGGAAAATCTTTTTTCCACGAGCAAGTAATCTGATACTCAGCTCTTTTATTCCACAAGAGTACTCATGACTTTCCTACCAAAGGACAAAATTTTTCACCTTCTTATGAAAGATACAAATGGAACAGGAAGGAAATGAGTGAAAATAAATTTCTATTCTATTATTCCATCTATCACTGACTTCCTTTATGTTTTTAGGCAAGTCTTTTAACCACACACACATTTTTTTTCTGATAAGAAAATTAGCCAACATACTTTGCAACAACGTATGAGGCAGTTTGACTTTATCCTTGTCTTTATCCCACGATTCCTGAGGCACACCTGACCGTGACTCTTGAGTAACCTCCCATTCAGGCACCCTCCTCAGACAACCCCCCTTCTCAGTCAATGAGACACTTTTGAATGACTAAACTGACATTATGACATTCGCCGAATTTCAATTTTGTTTAGTCAATTAGCAGTAGTTTCAATCTTGTATTCCAATTGATTAGGCTAAAATTACCATAGTGAATTTCCATCCTGGAGGGTATAAAAGCCCTCAGACACTGAGTATATGTGTATCTCGTGTATCTCTCCAGACTGAGTTGCTGTAGCTAATACACTAAAGAAAAGGTTATGTGAGGCAAACTAAATTAAAAAAAAAAAAAGGTTAAAAAAAATTGAAGAGAGAAAAGTTAAATAGGTTGCTTTAAACTTGTTAATAGAAATGGGAGAAGGTGGGTTTTTTTCTCCTTCTAATAGTAGTGAACGCCTTCCCATAAGTGGCTTCTTGCAGATATTAAATGTAACAAATACAGCAGGGACAGCTTTTGAAATAGCTGATGAATTGAAACAGTGGGAAGAAAAAGGAATAGGGATGGGATGGGGGATGAGACACTTCAGACTTAATAACTCGCAGACAGAGAGATAATTCTAAGGGCCAAAAATATCAAAGTGCAGACTAGCTTCTTGCTTCATAGAATGCAGACCTCCTTCCTCAAAACAAATAATAATGCATCCTCTGCCATTTTACATATTTTATTTTACTTTTTCACATGAAAAACTAACCCCACTTGCAACTCCTTTAAAAACAAACAGGGACACCATAAAATATGCACAGGAAATGTGGAATTCTGGATTTAAGAGAACAAACAATAACCCCAGGACCAAAGCTACAGCCAGAGACCCTTCCCAAAGCTTCAGTCTTGTTTAAGCAGTGTAGAGGGATTCCATTCATCAGGGAAACTTTCTAGAATGATTCTGTGTCCTTCCAACCCAACCAGAAGGAGACAGGAATGTCTAGAAATTTTTCAAACTTCCACTGTGGAATATAAAGACAGGAAGAAGTTTAACTGGCTTTAAAAGTTGATGAGGCTTAAGAATACAGCCTAGGTTTCTTCTGCTTTCAAAAATAACCTTCATTCTTGTGAATCGGTGTGGTTTAACCCCACCTGGCAGCTAGGACCACGTAACCATTCACACATTTCTCCCCCTTCCCCACAGAAGGACAGGGAAAAGAGGGAGAAAAGGAGGGGAAAGGGGAAAAAAACAAACTCGTGGGTTGAGATAAAGGCAGTTTAATAGAACAATAACAAAAAATGAAAATAACAATTATAATAACAATGACAACAATAACAGTAACAATAGTGATGATGATGATGATGATGATGACACAAGTCACTGTCACCACCGGATTCATTGGTACCTTCCCAAGTAGTGATTGCGGATTTCCATCGCCCAACCAACCCCCATTTATATACTGGGCATGATGTCTATGGTATGGAATATGCCATTGGCCATTCCATTGTTCTGTCTGTGCTCCTTCTAAGCTTCTATGGGAAGCTGAAAAGAGTTCTTGAAAAGTATTAACATTGCTTAGCCACAACTAAAACTATATGCATTATTGACATTCCTTTCACAGCAATAACTAGAAAGAAAATGAACTATTTCCCAGCTGAAACCAGGACAAGAATAAATATGAGCATAGTTCAGTGTGAGAACGGAAGAGTGTTAATCTTGCATGACCCTGCTGTTCTGATATAGATCCTAATTTTAAACAGTTTAAATGCAGTTTAAACTCAGTTTGAAGTTCCTTTGGGATTGATCCAAAAAAAAGGGACAATAAAATGACAAAGCAGCTTAATAAAATATTCAGAAAAGGTCAGATATCACTATCTATTTAAACATCTTCATGTGGGATTATTAGTATTAGTGTTAGTGTTCCTATTGGTGTTAGCATTAGTGTTGTTTTGTTTCTTTTTTTTCCCTCTGGCATTACGCTGCTCATTTGTGCCTGTTGACTTAATAGCAGTGAACAACATAAATGAGCTTCTCCTTACAGGGAGATTATAACAAGACCCTAAAGAAGCATTTCAGGTATTTATGAACTGAAGGAGACTCCAAGTAGTTACAAACCTTGAAAAACTGTTTTCTCAGGTTTCTGCTGCACTGAGGCAGGATGAAAATTAATTCTGAATCTAGCCACACCAGCTGTTGTTATATGATCCTTCATCTCAGAAAATGACCAATACATCCTCATTGTACGTACTTCAGAGTCTGTGTGTGGTTACAAAGGATGGGTTCATATGATGAGCTCAGACAGCTGAACTGCATGCGTCTGGAACCATCATCCTGTCATTGTGAAAAAGTGAAAACCCTGCCTTTTACTCGTATGAATTCATAAAATCAATGAGAGGGAAGGACTAGATTTTGACAGTCCACCTTGTTTACCTACTTGCCAACACAGTGCTGATCCCTACAGCCAAACTGTCTGCCAAATGATTGTTTGCTGTTGACTTTTACAGGTATTCCTGACAAATAAAAGAGAAAGCGTACCGTATTTTTAAGTCAAGATGTAGCACTTTCCTATGGTACATATAAATTCCTTAAAAGGAACAGGACATAAGCATGAAAAAGTTTCCGGTTTGGCTTGGACAAACATTTCTTTCTTGCAATTTTATTCGAAGTCTGCTTTATTCTTACAGAAGATTCTGTCTCAATGACTAAAGTAGTAAAATTCTGATGCATCTATTCCTTCTTGGGAATTATTTGGCTCAGCTTTACAATAGTGTGCAGGAACAAGCATGTTAATTGAGGTCTTAATATGATGAAACACAAATCACATAGCTACAATGAAAAATACCATTTCTGAAACTTTCTTGGAGAAGAGCACATCCTCAGACCAATACTACCCTTTGGCAGTGCAGGTCCAGACTTTCAACTTCCATCTCATGAGGTCATTCCCCTGAAGTTAAAGGAGCTTCTCTGATTTCCACCCATAAAAAATGGAAGTCCTTTTCCTTCTGTGTTCTTGGGTCACAGGAATAATTTCCTTTATAGAGCACATCTTTCCTGTTGTTCAAATAATTTCACATGGTCTGTCTCACCCCTCTTAGTCATGTATCATCAGCCATCGCAGGCACCCTCAGCGCGTGGGTAGGCTGTGTGCCTAATGTGCATCTGTTAATATTCACACTGTCTTCTGTGGTGTTCCTGCCACGTTGCTAAAATCTGCTTTGAATACCATTAATTCCAGCTTATATTTGGAGGTGTTTTTCAGTTGTGTCTATCCTTTATAAAAATAATGCTGTATTTCACTCTGCGGTTGTGGCACAGGGCGTTTGTGCTGCAGACTATGGCAATGGAGTTTGCAGTCTATTCAGCTTCTGGATGAAAGCAGCATACGCTACTTGTTTACTCAGGACCTGGCTCTTTAGGTGACATCCTGAATCCAAGAAAGTGAAATAAAGTTTTTTTTCCATTTGGTTTAGCAGAGATGGGTTATCTCTATTCATTTGCTTAACTGATGGTAAAGCATTGCTCTGGCAAAGGCAGAGGTGAAAAATAAGTGATGTATTTAAGAAAAAAAAAATATTCAGGGAGAACCAAAGATGATGATGCCAAAAGATAGTTAATCTCTCATCATCATATCACAAGGTGTCTTTAAAACTGAGTGATCCTTTCTAAGCAGCTTGGTTTGCAGCTCCTCTCCTCTCCTCTCCTCTCCTCTCCTCTCCTCTCCTCTCCTCTCCTCTCCTCTCCTCTCCTCTCCTCTCCTCTCCTCTCCTCTCCTCTCCTCTCCTCTCCTCTCCTCTCCTCTCCTCTCCTCTCCTCTCCTCTCCTCTCCTCTCCTCTCCTCTCCTCTCCTCCATTTCATTAAGGGCATATAAACAAACAGCAGGAGGTGCCTTTAGGTTCAGAAAAAGCTCAGAATTTGTCTTGTAAAAGGAAGAAAATGATTGTGAATAAACTGGACGTATTCTCCTCCACCACCTACTAGGCCAGATACTCTCTTGCTTCCAGGAAAGGATAATACCCGTTGGATGCTGAACAATGTGAAGAAGAGTTCTGCTATGCTTGATATTTCTCTAATAAAAGAATGACTAAAGAATCAAGATGGAAACAGGTAGGCTGAACCCGTCATCCTGGCCTTTTATTTTGAGATTGTCACAGAGAAGAAGCAGAGAACTGTTGTGTTATGCACTGCAGTGGTGATTAATGAGAAACAATTCCTGCCCTGTTCTCCTTGCTGTCTCTCAAGCTGGCATTGATATTATATGAATTACCTTTTTCCTGTTTTCACAATGACAGGACCAACAGCTTGTGTGCAAGTATCCACAACATTAAGTTTCGAGGTATCAGAAATGGTCCTTTCTTCTCAGCTGAGCACCTCGGTTTCCTTTCTGCCTTCCGAGTTGTCTCTTTGCCTCTCCAGCACAGTCACCATTGCGACTTGTTTTCCACAGCCTAATATCAGTGAGCAAGTCTTGGCACTGACAGCGGACAGTTCTGGATCAGACCTTTCCTGAAGCAGTGAAGAAACACACCTGGGATCCAAGGCTGTGACATTGTTACAGGAATCCAAGCCTGTTCTGGGTTCTGCACAGCAAAGACTTTCTTCAATCTCTATCAGACCGTGTGGGTAATCTGTAGTGTTCATCTGGCAACTTGGATGCAATATTTTATTCCATAAAAGACGGGTACAAAGGATTGCATGGAGAAGGAAGAACGGTGCTTTCGGTCACTGAATCCACATTACTACCTTTTGCCAGACTGCTCTGCAGGTCATTCAGAGAAACACTCAGCTTGGATCAGATACAGAGTGAGCCGTACGCTTCCACTTCCAAAAACATAATATGACCTTCATGTGAAAGCCAAAAAATTCTCATTCTTTGTACTTCAGAAATGCCTTATTGCAGTGTTATAGTTGTAACTATAGGTAGATTTTCCAAGAACACTCATTGGTCTGACTCAACGCTCGTTGGTCTGACTCTGTTACTAATTACATCAGTGGGAAAAGATTTAGATCAGAACGGTGAATTTTCTGAAGGACAACACATGGTTCATTTTGGTAAAAAGGATATATCACTCTGTCCTTGACTCTGAACAAATTTTTTCAGTATGCCTGTGGCTGTGCGACAAAAGGCTTACTAGGGCAGAATTGTACCTTTTCAATATTTGTGCAGAATGCTTCAAATGAATTTCCCATTAGTACAACTGATATGTTGCTGTGTTATAAATATTTACTGTTAATAATACAAAATATTCAAGGTGCTAAAGACACCTATGTTTTCTCTTCATAAGGTGCATTTCACATATTGAATTCCTTCAGGGCACTTTTGGAACATTTTTGGAAATTACTTACTTTATTTTGGTTGCTGGTTTGCTTTTCCCATGGTAGGCTTGTGTTTTATCCTCAGTTATTCTGTGTAGCAGATGTAAAAATAAGGACAATGTCTGACTGAGCTCTTTAAGCTTGCAGTCCTCGTGTCTGTGCCTAAAAGAAGTAGGTCAATCTTAGTTTAGAGTTTAATTTTTTTCTCACCCTGCTCTTCATTGCCTCATCAAGGTCAAGATTTAAAACAGGTTGAATGATGCCATGCCTCTCCATGACTGGACAAGAGGAAACATCATTCACAAGGTTTTATGCTTGTTTGGTTTCATAAAAGGAAACCAAAGCTTTCTTCCAACATGTATTTTTCTTTAACCTTTCTAAAATTGTTATGGGAAAATGATAATATCCCCTAGGAACCTGCTAATAGCATACAACACAATGTTGTTAGATGATGTATTACTTTGTTGAGAAAGAGTACTTTTGATGAGACAAGAACTGAAAACTTCCCTTTAGTTGTTTCCATCTAATCTTTCTTTCATCATTCTAGGAATTCTCTTGAAACAGAATCTCCCATAGCCCAATATTGTTCCTTACCACGAACCTGCAGATGCTTGATGGGATTAAGAGCCTCCACTGAGAGGTTTATTATTTATCATAAAGTCTGATCTATCAATGATGATACACATATATTTTTAATTGTTAATTATAGACTTGTTATTCCTATCAAACTTCAAAAAATTTGGTGATAATGAGATCTAACCAAGTGAGTTTAGAAAACTTCCAGGTCAGTTTTTGTTTATTTGGTTGTTTTTAGATATCATCTACCTTGTGTCTTGACGGGAGGTCTAACCCCTTCTTAAGGTCTGACCCTGTGACAAAAATTTCCTAACTTGTTCACGTGCTGCCACTTGTTAGTGGATACATGATAATGATACATGATAAGTCAAGGAGAATGACAAAGCCTTAAAGCAAGTCTTTTGACTTTGCTTACATGGGAGGACAGAGGGACTCCTGTCTTTCATGGGATTACCCACATTGCAGGTAGCAGTAAAGGACAGTGAGCAGCTCCTGCAGGGGTTCTTGAACTGTTCTTAGTCGTGTGGACAGTGACATTGTTAGCCGTCTGCCATATGTATCAAAAGGAGTGATCTGAGCTAGATGAGGTGGTGAAATAGCCTCTTTTTTGAACTTGGTCAAGAAACACAAACTTTTTCGTTAGCGTTACTATGACTGTACTGAGACTGAGACATCCTGTCTTCAGTTCATCCTCAAGACTCAACTCCCTACAGTTACATCACCCTTGTGGAGAGCCTAAATTCAGAATGCCTACAGTTCCCACCTGTGGTTGCTCTAGGTAACACTGGGACCTCCCTAGGGTGGACTTCCATCACGTGTCTGACCAGGTGTGGGTGGTGAATCACCATGAGGACAGATGGGATGCCTGGAGGACCAGAGGGCAGGCAGAACATAGGACAGCCCTCTGCAGGTGACTGCCCACTTGACTGTACATTAAAGCAGATGGAAGACTTAGGGTGGTCCTTATGTTGAAGATTACTTTAACCTTTCTCATGTGCTGAGGGGTTTCCATTTCACTTGTGACCCCACTCTGCCACCTTCACCTATGCACCCTGGAGTTGCTGTGACATTCTTACCTTTGCATACCTCAAGCTGTAGTTTTTGCACACTGTTCTCATGGCCTTGCACTTGCAAATCGTGAGACATATTGATTTAGTCAGGTTTCTCCTGAAAGCAGTTGTCACTGATGTGAAAATGACTCTTTTTTCTCCCCCTTTTCCTGCTCTTTATTTTTTGTCTTTTAGTGTATAATTTTTTTAGTAGAAGAAAAGAAGACTTGATGAATGACTTCAGTATATATTAATGATTTTAATAGCCAATAACAATTACTCAAAAATAGGTATACACAAAATTTAGCAGTGTGTAACACTGCCATGCAATCAAAGCTTGTTCCAGTGAGTGCTAGTAGGACCATGGGAAGGAACCATCAACTTGGAGATTGTGCAGGACGATGGATGAAGGACTATCTGCTTCACTGGAGAGGACATTCAGTAGACATTGCCCATCTGGGAGACCCAATTGTTTTCATTCCTGGCTGGGGAGAGTTTTCCCTTTTTCATTCTCTCTCTCTTGCTCTCTCTGTTTATCCCCTGAAGGTGACTTCACCATTTCAGTCACTGTATGTCATCAGCTATAGATCCCATGTCCGTGTAGGACATCCCGTCCCAACTTTGTCCGTGTATGTCTCCCTCACCTTTCTTTGTGCAATCCTCTCAGAATCCCAATAGGTTCAAGCTAAGACCAAATCCAAACAAGAAACTGTGAAACAAAGATGCAGATAATTAGCCAATTCTGCCCCAAGCCTGGCCTAGAGATTGCCTTTAAAACACAGTGAAGAGTGAGCCAAGGGGAAACCTTGTGCGATTTCGATATATGTGGTCCTTTTTTGAAACTGGGACAAAGCTACAATCAAATTCAATGTTAACTGCAATTTATGCTATTTTTCTATCTATCAAGTCTTAGGCTTATATTTCTGCTTCTGATTCATACTCTTGAGGACATACAATTTGCAGACCTTCTGAGTATACATCTTATGGGGAAAAAAGTCTTTTCTTTTCTTGTTCCTCATTTAAAAAAAAACATGGTTAAGATGTGTATTGCAGAGTGCCCAATAGTAGTCAACCATTTTTTCCCGTTATGCAAGATACATTCCTAACCTCTCTGAATCTATGGAAATAGCAGTGTGTGCTCAAACTATTTATATCTCTGAACACATCATTTTTCTTATCAAGTTGTCATTGCATTTGCTGAGCTGCTTGACTGGTTATTGCAGACAGAGTAAAAATATTCTGCTGCCAGGTATGCCTTAAAAAAAAAAAAAAAGGATATACATAAACAATAATAGCAACTTGTTCTAATATTCCATACTTTTTCCCCTATTCCTGCTGATTACTGACAGTGCTGTTGTGGTTTTTGAAGATATATTTAATTATATTTTTAACCTGCCAGCTCTAGTGCGACACATTAGAACATTTTTGCCAATGAGGTTTTTATCTTTGCAAATATATTCTATCAATGTGATCTTGACAGGTAATCTCGTAGGCTGGTAAGAACATTCTGCGCATCAAATTGGCCACCCATTCACTAGCTACACTAGGTGACGCTTGAACTTTGATATAGATATTAACAATCTGTGTCAATATACTGGCCTGTGGCTAATTGGAAAGAGAATACAAATTTGCAAGTACTAAAAGATCTGTTCCACAGATATTCCTTACTGACTCCCTTTTACATTGAGTTGATCATCATAGAGAGCACAGTGAAAATTCCATATTTGCACTTGTTATCACCATATGCTAAGTAGCTTGTGCAAATGTTACTCCTACACTGAATAAATCGCCTGGCTAATTATTGTATTAACTGTTTGTGGCCTGATTTTGCATTCTGTCTTTCATTCATTATCAGTTCATGGTTCTTAATACTTCCCTGTTTGATTTGCTTTAGAAGTCTCTTCCCTAGTCTGACACGGAAATCTGTGCTATGATAATCACTGTTTCAAAATGCATGAGTAGAGATTTCAGTAATCAGATACGCAAAAAAGTAAAGCAAAAAAAGTAAAATCACTTTCTTTCTTTAACTAAACTGTGCTTTTTATGTTTTATCAATTAGCCACTCTGTTTTTGCTGCAAAACCTTTTGTCTTGCAAAACTAAGCAAATTCTACTGGCGTTTTAGGTGCTTGGCAGATCTGTGAGATAACGATAGCTGTAGCAAACACTGGCCACTTCTGAGTTGCACTTCAAAGGAGCCAAAAATTATTGACTGGAATGAAAATATCAAGAAATCACTTCAGATTTGTTCTCACTGGTCAGCATCTAGTCTGACATTTTACCAGACTTAGCTAATTGCTTATTCCATTAAAATCAATAGACGTTTTGCCTTTGTGGCCAAGATCAAGACTTGCTTATGAATTGCGTTAGTGCTGTCTGGATTATAAATCTTTCCTGACAGGTTCACTCCTATACAATATATCAGGGATTGGTAGAATTTAAAACAAATAGTATATTTTATTTTATGTCCTCGTTACCGTACCAGTAAGTCTTGCAACTTGACTGATATTTTTGTCATTTTAAAGTCCGTCTTCCAACAACGCATCTGCTCCTAATAAGGAGATAGAGCATTTCCCTTGTCACTGTTTTCCAATAGTTAAATATCCTTACTCTTAAAAGAAAATGTCTGACTCTTATTCACGTTCATCTGGTTGAATCATTAAACTTAGTGGTTGTATCTCTGTGATAATAAAGACTCTTCTGGCACACGGCACGCTGTCTCTTCATGAAGATATTGCATGTTGTAAAGACGTTGCCTCTCCTTCTTGAGAAACTAAACAAATCAAGTTCTTCAAGTCTCTTGGCGTAAGGCTTTTCCAGCCCTTAAATTGCTATTGTTGATTTGTTTTTCAAAATAAAAAGATAAACATCTGCACTGTAGTAGTATTGGTCTCAGTGCAGAATCCTTACAGATCCCGCAAGTCAATCTCTTGTTTACAGGTCAAAAGACTGAGTTAACAGCTTGGGTCCAAGATTTGCCCCAATTACACTGTCACACTAAATTCTTTCAGCTGTTGCTCTCCAGGACATAGTTTTTCATTTTATATATCTTCATTGCCTGTTCCTCATTGTTTAACACCGTGCTGGCTGTGTCTAAACACTTGAATCTAACTTACCTCAGTGGGCTGTTTCCCTTGCAAACTGCTTTGACTTCATCACAATTTCCCACACTTTCATTCACGATGTCACTTACTTTTTTTACTTCTGATTTTCTTATGAAAAGATGGATTGGCATTAGGTTAGTCCTTGCAAATCTCTTTCATCTCTTCTTCCTCCTCAGGCTGACAATCATTCTCCACTGAACTTCTTTCTGAGGAAAAACAGCCAGTTCTTAACCCACCTGATGTGCTTTCTTGGCAACTTTTAACTAGAAGGTAGTGATATACTAAATCCCACACTCTTCAGAAGTCTTAGTATGTTTGCAGTTATCAAGCCTGTCATTTCAAAAAAATGATTTTTTTTGTTTAGATTGCATTTCCTGGGGAAAAAAAAAATAAATGTATTGACTAGCATTAACCACCTTTCCAGACTAATAATTTAGGAATTTATAGCAGGACAAGGTTTTCCTTGAATTACGTCTGTGGCAGACATCAGGCTAGTGGTGTCCATAGTATCCTAGACCACCTTGCTTACCCTCTCTGAATCAGAGCACAGCGATAAGATTTGTCCAGCCTGCTGGTGTTTTCCATCTAGCCCTATGTGTTCCTGCTGTCTATTAAAAATTCAGAGCATGAACTAGAGATGTCCTCCATCAACTCACACAGAATCCATCCGTGCAACTATTCTGGCCCACTGATTTAAAATTATTTATCTCTGAGAGATGTTTAACACCCTCCACGGCTACTAATGAACTGGAAAATAATTTATCATTTTCATATGATTCAAATACACCCTCCTGCTTCTTTCAAGATACAAAACAGAAATATTGAATAAACACATCTGTCGTTAAAAGTTCTGCCACCCCCCTAAGCATCAGAATTTTATTATAGCTATTATTCAGAACCTACCTTATTCCAGCTAGTCAGAGATTTTGCTCTTTTGCTGCCTTCATTTCCTATAACCTATAACTTCTCCTTCTAGTTGATAGCTCTTGCTTCCCTTTTCTGTTTGCGAAACATTGTTTTTTAATTTTGAAGTGCTGCTTACAGTCTTTTGTTGAGCCTGGAAGGTTTATAACTAATGTCGTCCTCTCTTTTGGATGTGTATTTATGTCATTTTTAGGTGCTTCAATTCTTTTCAAAGAGCTCCCAGATTTCATCTGTTTTTTTCCTAACACTTTTCTCCTAATATTTTTCCTTTCATTCTTTTTTCTCTAATCTAGGAAAGTAGCCTTGTATATCTGTTTTGACTGATGAAATATGCATGGATGGTGGAGGGGTGACACTGGCCTGTTGTCCTACAAGTACTTCCTAGCCTGGCGGGTATTTCAGGTCTCTTAACGCTGAAGTATTTACACCACTGCTCAGTGGATAAATGTGTAAATGGATCTACAGAGGAATTGGTGTGGTTTGAGCGAAGAGACTCTAAGTTCTACCAGACCCTCTCCCTCTCAGACAGGATTTGGCCGTTGAAGTGCACACAGCTCCAGCCATGAAAAGTGGGGTAATTGTGAAGCTCTTGTACTTAAATTAGATTTAGCAATTAATTTGGGAGATGACTTTTTTGACGGTCTATCTTAGTTCACAGAATGTATAATCTTGTTTCATGAGGCAGCCAACAACTTGCAGTACACTGATTAATTTCTTTTTATCCATAAAAATAAATCAAAATATCTTACCCCTGAGACTGGGCAAATCGCTTTTGAGTATGGGGTTTTTTTCATTGTCAAGAAAAAAAAAAGCCTATTATCCTTTAAAATTATGCATATGTTTTACTTCTGGCTACCTGAGACTTAACACATTTATTTTCAACAAAGAATTTGTCTTGCGCAGAGCATGGAAGCAGTGCATTACCCACTTACCCGCTCCTTGTAAGCTTTAGATGAGGTGTGTTTGCTGTGATGTCTATGAGGAATTGGCCAGCATATGATGGTTTGATTCTGAATCAGCCATGGACCATTAATTTCATTTTTTTTGCCTGTAAATAGAAAAGTCATTCTTTTCAGTAGGGCATCAACTTGTTCAGTAGCTACCTGTGTAATCTTCCTATATTTGCTGCTGTCATCCTTCTTTCTTACATTCCTGCTACTGTTATTTATGGTCAGCTACTATCTTATTAGCTTGTTAGAATAGGGGGGTTTATCTTACGTATTTGTATAGTAACTACAATGACAAGGACCACGATCCTGATATGCTGTATAAATACCACTAGGAACCCTCTCTGTTGAGATTGTAGATATTGGCTAAGGCCTTCAAAAGGAGGCTGAGGGGCGACCTTTCTGCTCTCTACAGCTGCCTGAGGAAGGGACGCGGAGATGCTGAGCTCTTCTCCCTGGTATCAGGGATAGGATGCATGAGAATGGTTCAGAGCTGCACCAGGGGAGGTTTAGACTGAGCATTAGAAAGCATTTCTTTGCTGAGAGGATGGTCAAACACTGGAACAAGCTTTCTAGAGAGGTAGTTGATGCCCCAAACCTGTCGGTGTTTAAAAGGCATTTGGACAATGCCCTTAATAACATGGTCAGCCCTGAATTGGTCAGGCAGTTGGACTAGGTGATTGTTGTAGGTCCCTTCCAACTGAAATAATTCTATTCCATTCTATTCTATTCTATTCTATTCTATTCTATTCTATTCTATTCTATTCTATTCTATTCTATTCTATTCTATTCTATTCTGTTCTATTCTATTCTATTCTGTTCTGTTCAGTTCAGTTCCATTCCATTCCATTCCATTCCATTCCATTCCATTCCATTCCATTCCATTCCATTCCATTCCATTCTAAATATATATATGGGTGTTTTTTTCTCCAGTTTCTTGAAATGGAAAATCCAAAGCCTAGCACAGATTCCAACAAGATGTGGATCAAATCCTGTAGAAATACATTGAACGAGAGTATTAAAAAATGGCAGTGCTCGTCCAGTTTCCTGGGTCCCTTTCCTCCAGGCACTTGCTTAATGTGAGGTTGTTTCCATTAGAAGGGCCGAAGTAAGAAAAACACCTGACAGTCATCAGAGACCTTTTCAGATTTCTTTGCAGAGGTGGCAGAAAACATGCCATGTCAATTTATTAATCTCTCTGCGATGTGGCCTTGAGAACAAACTCTTGTAACGGTCTTTGCACAGGGTCTGACCCTACATCTCCCAAGAATGCCAGCAGCTTTTTCCTACCTGTTCTCCAACAGTCCGATACCTGATACCTGGCTGTCCATTCCTTTGCCATCAGGCATCTTGTCAGGAGAAAAATAGCAACTCACAACACCACCTGTCTTACAGGGCACGAAATCCCCGTAACTGAGATGTCTCTGAGTCTGTGATCTATGAAAAACTGAACAGGCATTGTTTAAAACTAACCAGTTTTGTTTTAAACTACCAGTGTGATATTCAGCTGATTTCAGAAGTATGTTATCGAAGTCGGAAAGTCTATCCATTTTGCAAATCTCACAAAGTATTTCTGAGTCCCACGGCATGCTTACAAATCTCAAAACGGTTTCGCCAATTAAGTCAATGAATCCCAAATAAAAAACTTCAGCACTTTCACTTGCAAATCCTGACTTTCTTCCTTCAATACAGGGATAAGGAAGGATTTACAAAGACTGTACTGTCAAGTACTGAAGCAATTTTGATTCTCAATATGCCTTGTGGCTATGTTTGAAAGAATGAGCAAGCAGAAAGTTATTGACATGATCTCAAAAATCCAAAGAGTAAAATCCTTCCAGTAGAAAGGAAAAGGAACAGAGGACAAAGCTGAATACTGTCCATGAGGATTTTTCCTCTCAATGATTTCAGTAATTATTTGTCCACTCATTGGTTAGGGCAAGATTAAGGAATAATAGTATAGATCTCCTTAAAGTTGTTATAACTGATGCTGTTATTCCCCGCCAATAAGAATAGAACAGAACAGAACAGAACCGAATCGAATCGAATCGAATCGAATCGAATCGAATCGAATCGAATAGAATAGAATAGAATAGAATAGAATAGAATAGAATAGAATAGAATAGAATAGAATAGAATAGAATAGAATAGAATAGTTGCAGTTGAAAAGGACCTACAACAATCATCTAGTCCAACTGTCTGACCACTTCAGGGCTGACCAAAAGTTAAAACATATTATTGTTAAGGGTGTTGTCCGAATGTCTCTTAAACTTAACAGAAGGGTTGTTAAACACCATAGTTTTGGGTGTATTTGTGGCTGGATCTGTGAAACACGTTGCCCCAAAGGATCTCTAAATCAGAATCCTGAATTGCAGAAAGAGTCTTTTCCCCAAGTTATCACCAATTTGAAAGACGTTAGTGTGCAACATTTAGTTTACTTTTCGATTTGATGATTATTGTTATGGATTGCAGTAAATATACATTAAATTGTGCATACTCTTGAGCCTTGGCCTATTTAAAACCTTTTTATTGTTTATTTCCCAGAAAATTTTCTTAAACTTTCAATTAGTAGACATAGTTCATAGAAGGTGAAGCAAATCTTGTATTTGTTTGCTTGAGTCTGCATGAAATCCATGAAAAGAATTTATGTCTGCCTAATTTTTTGAGTGCAGCTATCCATATATTTCCAGGTATATGCAGTTCAGATACGTACTACTCATTTTAAACCATCTGTGTAATAATGATGCCACAGATTCCATAGACACTGCTCAGATGGCTACACAAATGTGCCTAGCACCCTTCAAGATGCCCCAGATATCCTGCCTGGCTTCCCACTTCTGTTGCAGAAGGACACGGGGCTCCTGCAAGACTGTTGTCATATCTGCCACACCAGTGAGGATGTCTCAGACACCCTGGGGATCTCTGCTGCTGTAAAACACCCATGTGGGGACAGCTGAACCAAACC
This sequence comes from Vanellus vanellus, assembly GCF_965231255.1. Taxonomy (NCBI): domain Eukaryota; kingdom Metazoa; phylum Chordata; class Aves; order Charadriiformes; family Charadriidae; genus Vanellus; species Vanellus vanellus. The sequence continues at coordinate 5,981,693 of NC_138905.1, forward strand.
CCAGATCTCAAACCCTATAATGGGAGTGAAGATATCCATCTGACACAGAGGCATTACCCTGAAGACCCATAAATTAGGTGTTCAATCTGGAACTCAGCTGACCTTATAAGTTTCCATGTATTTAGATTAAGTCCGTCAAAATCTGAATTTAACTGGAAAAATATAGGGAATCCTAAAATAGAAGACCATCAGTAGGACTTATTTTGAGTACATCCAGTTAACCAGTACAGCTTGAATGCTGGATTTCAACAGTAAATTTGAAAGGCATGCATGAAAACCACATCAGAATATTGCCAAGTGTTGAAGAAATGCATTTGTTCACAGATACACCCTCAAATTATTCACCATGTGCTTTACACATAATTTTGAAAAACTTCAGTCCTTAAGCCAGTGGGTTCTGACATATTGTGGATACTTTACATGGAACCTATACTGTATTTTTCAGAATCTCGATTTGGACATAGGTTTCTTCTGTTACAGACACGGCACTGAACTGTTATCAATGTACACAAAACTTGACTGGTATAGAGAGGATTCCATCAAAATCCTGGATCCACAAGAAATGTTAAGTCACTTGCTCATCCTCATGGTGGAGATGCCAGGTCATGATCATTTTAATGTTAATGTTGTGAAGTGAATCCTTCTTCCATATTGTGATAACATATGGGAAAGAACCACTTCCAGAAAGCCAAGCCAAAGGGGTCCAGCACTGCTGGTGAAGTTTAAGGACTTTATAGCTATTCAGAGAATAGATGTAACCACACATCAAAATCTGTGCTCTATTAGACAGTAGTGTTTCATACTGGTAGTGCAGAGGGACAGGTCTTAACATTAAATCAGCCTACCTGCAAGAGTGTCGTGAGATCCCTGAACGTTTAATTGTGTCAGTAGTTTCAGAATAGCCCGACTACACCTTCTGCTTGTGAAGGTCAGTGTACAGGTGTCCAGGTTGAGGTAAAACAGAACCAATTTTGTTCAGTAACTTCGCTTCTTAGCTGGGCCTCTTCTAACTACTGAAATTAAATGCATATTGTGCAGACAGTGTTCACTCTCTCAGAGTGATAAGACCAATTGTTTACAGCTGATGCCCAGGCACGGTATGCAGAGAGGCTCTTGCTTACACTTATTGCTATAACCCCCATGGCCAACCAACTTTGTTATTTGCCACGTTGGAGGGTCGGAAGCGGAAAAGCATAGTGGGGTCCCACCTGCAGGGCGGAGCGGACAGGACAGGTGACCCAAAACTGACCAACAGAGTATTCCATCCCATCTGCCTCATGCTCAGTATAAAAGCTGATGGATCAAAGTGTCACGGGCTCTTCCTTCAATGGCCGACGTCTGAGGAGGACTCTGTTTGTCTGCCTGTGATCCCGATCCTGACTCCAGATCCGGAATCCAGTTCCCGTCCGTCACTGAGTCCAGCCTGGGACTGCCCCAGTGCCAGCCAGTGACGTGATTGTCATCTCGGGAGCTTGATACGGTTTTGTATATATTTTTCATTATTTCTTTTTATTTTATTATTAATATTTCATTAAAGTAGTTTAGTTTCTTCTAAACTTGTAAGTCTCTTTTTCCTCCTCTGCCTCTCTCTTTGTAGAGGGGTAGAGGGGAGCATCTGTCGGTCCCGTCTGGGGTCCCTCGGGTCCCCAGTGGTGGATTTGGCCTAAACCACGACAACAGGGAAGGTTTAAAGGAAGGCAAAAATGCAGTACTTTGCAATGAAAGCAATTCTTCCTTGCCCTCACAGGTAAGCAGTGCAATTCCTGACACATGGAATTAATACAGTGTAATATACAAGTAGCAATCTGGAAAGTAAGCTCGAAAAAGAAATACTTTTTATTTCCTTATACTCTATCACCTACCATTTTGATAAATCTTAAAGTATTCCTTTAGGGAAGATAGGTATAATTTAGCCTTGTAAAAGCATTTCTTCCCTTGTATTGTACAATAATCTTCAGATATTCTCAGCAGATTAAATAAATGTTATTTTTAATAATGACTAAGTACCAACATGGTAAAAATCAAGGTAACTGATACATTATTCAAGTACACGATCCATAGCTATTTGAAGCCAATCAGCTTGTTGATCTTATCTAGTTCAATGGCTTTGGATCAAACTCTCGTATTTACAGGCGCTTTTATTTGCAAGGCATTTAGAAACAAGTTCAGATAAGGATTTGTAAGTGGCACAAATGTTCAGCCTCCTGATAAATGTAGGCGAAAAGACAATGCATAAATAAACATTCATAGGTCAATGTTTATCGTGTTACATAATGCAACTTTGCAGAATTTTCTGTTAATAGATATTTCATCACAGCTGTATAATTTTAAAAATGTTTTTACTTATTGCCTAACTTCCAAACTGGCAGGAAATTAAACAGCAGTAGCAAAATAAATGTTGTTATTTGATTAAGGAAAATTGTCTTCTAAGAAGTTTTTTATGTTGCCGCACTGTTCCTACTGGCATTATATTATGCCAAAAATATAAGAGTGAACTAAGAATTTTACTGAACAGCATTAGATGGCAGTCTTGGATGTGTTGTACAATGAGCATTGAATGTACCAAAATTCAGAAAAATGGTGTGCTGGGTTAAGAGCTGCTTCTGCGGTTGTACTTGGCATCCTTGTTTAAATGGGTTTAGATCCCACAACTTCTGTCATTTGTCACAATAATAAAGTCTAGTCTGAATAACGCAAAAGGAAACGTTAGGATAGAAGTTTTTCAGACCGATTGGAAAAATCTTCTTTAGAATAACGATGATACTTCTTTTTTAAATTTTTATTTGAGCAAATGGCTGTACATACTTTTCATGGGCTTTTCTCTAGATTTCTTCGATTTTGTAAATAGCCATATATTCTTTTAAGGCCTTTAGAGACTTTTCTGCTATGGGCCCCTATATAATCCTTTAAATAACAGTTGTGTTGCATCAGCCGTGGCTCTTTTCTTTGAAATTGTGTTCCTCAAAGTTGTTCACAGTCCCCAACCCTGAGACATGACAAAAGGACATTCAGAGTATAGATGAAGAGAGCGAAGGCAGCCTCACATCACATTTCTTTGTGTGTGTAGGCTCCTCCAATTACGCAGCTGCCAATGTCTGTTCTAGCATCTGGTCATCACATATGGTTTCTGGCCGTAGCTCCTTATCCTGGGCTGGTGTCCTTGCAACAGCGACTTTGAAAACTGGTGGACTGTCAAGCTTGGATCCTGCAGATTGCTTATACATACAATAAATTCGGGACTGGATTTAGAGACGTTTATCTGCTCTGCTCATTCTTTGATGTAATTCAAGCTTGGTGTGTGGATCATTCATTCCTTCTCCATATTTTTCAGGAACTTGAACTTCCTGCAGGACAGTGTTTCTACCAGCTAAAATGCTATCAGCTGGAATACCATTCTGTGACGTGGTTGCTGAGGTCACAGGATAGAAACAGGCATCAGATTGCCACAAGAAGTTAGTGACTTAATGCTTATAGTGCAATTCAAAACAGGAGTAAGGTTTTGACGTAAATCTGAGCATCCATGTAGACTTCAGCTCTCGCTGTGGAATGATGTTGGATTGTATGACCTAGACGCCTTATGGATGAAACTCCATCAGAGAATGAGCTCCAGCTCAAACCTGATGTGCTCAAACTGTCTGAAGGCATTTAGTCCTTCGGACCAGGCTAAATACTCATTGTAGAGAGGTGACTGTGCAAGTAAATGAAGATAAAGAAAAAAAATTGTAAATTTATCAAAATGAGCTTAGTTGACTTAAAAAAATACTGGATAGCTTATCTATATTTGGAACAAAAGAGTTTATTTATTTTCTTATCATTTTATTAGCATTAATATTATTGGTAATAATACCTCCTAAATCCTATGTAGAACTTGGTAGATCTCACGGTGCTTTTCAAAACAAGATCCTGTCATTATTCCTACTGTACAGCTATGAAAAACAGGCACAGAAAAGATTAAGTGACTTCGGAAAGGTGTCCTTACAGGCCTTTATTAGAACCAAAAATAAACCCAAGACCAATTCATCTACAATCCAGTGCACTATCTACGGGGCCATAATCTCTTTTGGCACAACTCATTTGCCTGGTCTACATAATATAAAACACCTTATTATTGGGATTTATTATTAATGACTTTTTTTCTTGCTAGTGGAGCAAATAATATTTGTTTGAGGCAAACTGTGCTGCTATAAAGTAACAATGTAAAGCTGTTTAAAGAAACACAAATCTGACTGCATCCTAGAAGCAGTATAACTCCTGATTAGCAGGGGTCTCTAACTGGACTTATGTATCCTATCTTGCTCCCACAGTATAAGGTAGATATAACAGAAAGTACAACCCCAAAGCCCACTGATTTTTGAAGGAAACAAAACTGGTCCCCAATGCCTTTATACTTCCTTCAGCTTGACTTATCACTGACTGATGTTTTGGGTATCTTGAAGATGCAACACTTTTGCACAGTTATAAAACGCAACAAACACTGACACAGTACACAAAAAAGTCCAGATTGTAAGTACACAGAGGTTAAAAATTTAATAGTCCAGATCTCCCTCTGTTTCACTTTCCCTTTCTCTTAAAAGCGGAACAATAACTTTTATTTTTATATGGAACTTGGAAACATTTATCTAAAAAGTGCTGAATAAGAGCTAAATATATTTTCATAAATGAATAAATTGAACAAACCTAGCATTCCCTAAAAATATTTTTAGCTTAGTATATTCAAATGAAGACATTTTAAAAAGCACTGAGGAGCAACGGTTTGCAAAATAAACTTTATTAAAGGTCTGATACTCAAAATCAGATGGATGCTCAAAATTTTTAGTGTCTTTGTTGTATTTAGGTTCAGAAATACATGCAGAGCATGTTCTTCTCTTCAGGCTTGACTAAAATATTGCAAATCTGCCAAATCCAGTCAATTCCTTTTTTTTTCTGATAGAGCCTTATTTTAGGGGGGGAAGTGCTGCAATCTTTTTCAAATTTAACTTCTCAACTGGGAGAAGTGGAAATCCATGGGATCCTAGCACCTCTGTGACTTTCTGAATTTTATGTGGGTTTTTTGTTTTGTTTGTTTGTCTTTCATCTCCCCCCTTACTATATTATCAAATAGTTCCATGTATTTGCCATGTTCCAGCACTCCACGATGTTTCATCCAAACTGCACTTTAGAATACTTTAGCCGTGAATGGCAGAGGGGTTGGAACTCGATGATCTTCAAGGTCCTTTCCAACCTAAACCGTTCTATGATTCTATGAATGCCAACAGCTCTCAAATAAAGCATTCATAGGCTACCTGCTCACAATGAAAATATAGGTAAGCCTTTTTCAAGGACAGTCAACTTTTCAAATGACTGAACATCCTGGATTACACAGAAAATAATCTCATTTTAGTGGAACAATCATTCCATGTGGTTTTAGGCATATAAATAAATAATAAGGGAAGCTGAGAAGGGAAAACCTTGTTCAGTGATATAGCAATTAGATCAACATGTGCATAGAGAAGTGTGCAATAGAAAATATATAAATATATATATGCGATAGAAAAAATATAAATAAATATAAAAGCCTAACAAGGTGTCAATAGACCATGCAGTAACAGCATTTTTGTTTTGATTCCCATGTAACCAACGCAGGGCAGAACAGTTTAAAGAGGAATAGTCAAAACAGTAGAAGCTCCATCTTCTTCCACATATGGCTTTGCTCTCACATAAAGATGTGAATAAGATGTGAATTTCTCTGAGCTACACTTACCTTTATTATCAATAGGTTGGTTGCTTTTTTTTTTTTTTTAAGATTTCTGGTTTAAACATCTTGTAGGCTTCATCAGAAAAATAAAAAAAGCATTCACGTCTAAATTTTACACATGCAAAAAAGTTTTCAAGCAGTAAGGAGGGGAACTTGTTTTCCATTTCCTACCCAGAGACAAGTATCAAACTCTGGTTTCTGCTAACTTTGACTACCTTCATGGATAGAGCAGTACAAGAGAAAATCTTCCTATCCCTCAGTTATAATCTGTATCTATGTAGCAGAAGCATCTAATTCAACTTCTTGATTCCTTTCTGAATGTGGGAGAAACAAGGTGGTCATTCTCAGTTTTAACATTAGATGTCTACATTTGCATTAACTGTCTAAACAGCTTCTATAGTCAATAGAAAAAAGTAAGAATTTGTGAACATGAGTTGTCTTACCCTGAACTAGAACGGTGGATTCAGACTCTTAAAGCGCCTCTTCATCTACCTGTATTAACAGTAAGGTTTGATTCTCTCAAACCCAAACACCTACATGATAGCTGATGGTATGTGAGATTAATTCCACTCATGAGTGACCAAACCATGAAGATACAGTGGGATGGCATGTTATTTTTGGACCAAAATAAATCCACTATGTACCCACGTTTTTTTCCTAATTGAAATTGGCATGTTTCCATGAAGGAAATTTTAGTTTTGAGGAACTAACACTTTCTGACATAGCTTTTTCTTTTATTTGACTAAAAAAATTTTTGCTTAACTCTCCCAACAAGTATGAAAACACAGGAGTGACTCATCCTCAATGGACTTCCCAGTTTCAGTGCATACTATAAACTCTAAATTTGTGAATTACTGTATCCTGTGTAGTTGTGTGGAGGATGGCATGGTCCTATATCTAGATGATAATGAAGAAATTAAAAAATTTATTAGGGTGGGTCATCTCTTTTACTTCCCTGATTACAAATTTTATTTTTAGCAAATAAATATATACAGAAATGATTTTTCTTTAAAAAATCCATCATTAATAAAAAATAAATTATTTTCTTTTTAGCTATTGCTGAAAAGGTTTAGTTTCTAGTTTCTGTAAGCACAAAAGATTATATCCTCAAGTAGTTATTTTTACATCTTCTGAATTTCGTTTGCAACTTAATTTACGTTGAGACTAAAAATATTGGTAACACTCTTTGTAAGGTCTTCCAAGCCTTGACAATGAAATTCTGTGGAAATGTCTGTATTTTAAAATAGAAATTAACTGAATTCAAATTCAACTTAAAAATTTCTGAAGATAATATAGGCAGGAGAATAAAACTCTAAGGTACCTAATGTGAGTTATCTTCAGTTTAAAAATTAGATAACAGAATGTAGCAAACGGACCTCAACCTCATAAGGAACCAAACCAGATTCAAAGAGTAATCCATGAGCACCAGGCAATGGAGCATCTGATATTCAAATGATGTCCAAATAGTCTCTGTTTGTTTTATCTGTTTGTTTGTTTGTTTTGTCATAAGCCAATGCTTGAGTTTACGGGTTGCACTCCTGTTTTCACCCAGATTCTAAACCAGATAAATCTCAGACTTACTTACATATCTCAGGAAAAAAAGAAAAAAGGGTTAGGAGAGAAGGAAAACCCAAGTAAACACAACATAGAGTTAGATAATCCCCATAGATATGCTAAAGCTTTTCAGATTCATGAACAATAGAATTTTGTAACAATTCTTCATTTGCATTGTATAAACTGCAATCTTTGCTTTGTTGGCAGAAACACTTTGTATTCATGAACTATGTTTAGTTTAGCACTGCTTAGAATTTCCTTTTTCACTCTAAATGCCAACAGAATAGAAAGACAAAGTAGTGATATTAGGCTAACATAACACACAAGCTCTTGTTTTGATTACTCATCTGTCTGCTAGCCATTATGTTTGCCCACCCAACTACTTTCTGCCTGTTTTACTTCGTACAGTCTTGTGGAGGAGCCAAAACAGCCAGTGATATTTCAAAGCGGTTCATTGTGCTGATACTGGAAAAGGAAAGCTCATGTATAAAAAAACCCAGCGGTGTATTCGAGAGGGGGGAGGCAGACAGTTACAGTTTCAATTCTCATCCATAATGACTTTTAAGAGGCAGAATAAAAGCTCATGACTATAACAGGTTTGCGAAATGACAAAATCTTTTTCTGGTTTAGTGTAGGCCAACGACCAGATTTTTAAATTTATGCTCTGGCAGGTTTGGAGCAGGTTCTTAAATGGACTATGACCATATTTGAAGCTCTGCCATTAGTTTCTCCTTTGAAAGCATGATGTAAATGTTTGCATGGAAAAAACTCTCACTGTCTTTGGTAGGCTCAGTATTTTCACACTGAAATTTTCAAACTTGAGGGACCCAAATTAGATATCAAATTTCATAAGTCACATATTTCAAGAATCTGGAATATTTGGAGACACCGAACCATTCCAGCTCTTGCTGACTTGTCTAAAAGCAGTCCCATGAGCAAACACCTCACACAGGAGAGTGAGAGACCTTCAAGCATCTCCATCTGCCAAACAGACGCTGGATGTGCTTCAAAACCTGAATGGTACAGAAAGGTAACGGTGAAGCTGCAGTAGCAAGACTCAAATGGACTCATACCAGAACTGATTATCAAAGCACAAGTATTCATGCAAGGAACCTATTTATTATTAATTCATTAGTATTTCAAACGCTCTCATGACAACCTGCTTTATATCAGATTGATTTGTTTCAAATGTTTTGTGTTTCTAAGGAGGACACTGATAAACCTGCCAGGTGCTACTCTTGCCTTGCTTGAAATGCATATTCCGCTGAAGAGCACAGATCTGCCACAGATGATGCTAAGCAGAGAAGTGTGAAGAGCTGATTATTTCTGCTAATAGAAACATCTCATTCAACACGAAACACTTGACTTTGTTGTGGAGGTTTTAAATCCATTTTTTAAAGTTAAATTTAAGTAACTACTTAGATAGATACTATACATGTCCCTTTTTTTGGTTGAAATTTGGTTGAAAAAATTTGGTTGAAATACGAGGACGATCTGAGGGCTGGAGCACCTCTCCTATGAGGAGAGGCTGAAAGAGTTCGGGCCGTTCAGCCTGGAGAAGAGAAGACTCCAGGGAGATCTTATTGCGGCCTTCCAGTACCTAAAGGGGGCCTACAGGAGAGCTGGGGAAGGACTTTTTACTCGGGCATGTAGCGATAGGACGAGGGGGAATGGCTTTAAACTGGAAGAGGGCAGGTTCAGATTGAACATTAGGAAGAAGTTTTTCACTGTGAGGGTGGTGAGGCACTGGCACAGGTTGCCCAGAGAGGTTATTGAGGTCCCATCCCTGGAGGTGTTCAAGGCCAGGCTGGACGTGGTCTTGGGCAACCTGGTCTGGTGGGAGGTGTCCCTGCCCACGGCAGGGGGGTTGGAACTCAATGATCTTCAAGGTCCTTTCCAACCTAAACCATTCTATGATTCTATTATTCTATGAAATTCTTTGCCAAGGTCAATTCAAATATGGAAGTAATTCATATTGACCTTCTTTGGCAAATAAAACTTTGTTCAACATGTATTGGCTCATTCCTCTCCTGTTTGGAAATTACCTTCCATCATGTACTTTGAACACTTTTTAATTCACCTCCAAATAATCCACTTACTCTTCTGAAACTCAGAGCGTTGAAAGTATTAAGAAGGATGATTGAGTAATGCCCACATACGGAACTGCAAAATAGTTAAGCTGTATTTGAGGCAGACGTATACTTATGTCATGAAAAAAACACCTCCCATTGCATATAAGTCTGTGACAGAATATACTTAATGAAAATAATGACTTGGAAAATTGTCTACAAATCTTTTGAGTCCATTATAAGTAATGTTATGTCAAAGGTGATTGTTAGCTGTGAGGAGGAAAAGTAACAAATAATAGAGATGGTAAGATGATGTTTTATGAAATGTTTTTCGCACATAGATTTCAAATTTCTCTGCAGAAGATTATAAGCAACATTAACTGGTTTTTAGATACAACTTCCAAGAGCAGTAGCTTGATTAAAGTCACATGGTAAGTTAAGGGTAGAGAAGTGAATAAAACTGAAGAAATAGAATTGACAATTGAGGCGAGAGAAAAACTCCGGTCTGATGAAGAAAAGCAGGAGGTGGTTTGGATTTTTGGATTTTATTTTTGTGTATGTGTACTCTCGTTTATGTTCTGACTTTTAAGCCTTTAGGCTTAATTTTTTTAAGGTTTCCCCCTCCTCCGCTCTAGCCATGAGGCCTCCATGCTGGCTTTCAAGGCAAAGCTAACATTCTCATGTAATTATAGTCTTCCGAGAATTTGGACTTAATGACACTGCGAGAAGATTGGTCTCTCAGACCTCAGACTTGAGGCTATAATACTAGATTGTCAACTTGTCTAACAATCCCATTTCAGACCTACAGTGAAGATAACATTGTAGGTGTGATTAGCTAATAGAAACAAAGAGATCATGATGCTTTTGCAGACCTGGCTGCCGTAGTCCAGTGCTTGATTGGCAGTGAATTATTTTAGAATTTGGCAATAGATAGTATTTTTCTTAAGCTTCAGCAGGCATGCCCCGATCCTTTTGCCCATGCAGTTAATAAAGGTGTTAGAGCACTTTTACAACTGTCTCGTGTGTTCATTATTCATTTAACATTACACCTACCCCAGTACTATTTCCCCTATAGAAAGCAAATTCCTGTTGGAAAAGTGCCGAAGTGTAGATTGAGTGACATGCAGAAGCTTTTGCTATCGTGTGACCCCCTGACACTCAGTAATGAAACCAGTCTTCGGTGTTTGTATAAAAAGAACATTCAATTTTCAGGGAAATGTCAGTAAGATTATTTTCTTTTCTACTCTCTTAATTTTTCTTTTTATTTTGCTTGGGTTTTTATCATTGTTTAGGTCCAACGTGTATTTCAGGAGCTGTATTTTTAGGACACAATGAATAATTCCGAAAAAAATACACTGAAGTTCTGACATTTTTTCTTATCTTTTGAATAATTTCACTTGTAGATAGGAACGAGGGGAAAAAAGGTTAAGGAAATACATGTAAACAATAAAAATGTCCCTCTAGTAGTCATAAACTGACATTTTGCATATGGAGAATGCTAACCTATGTGCACTTGCGGGCTAAGGAACTCTTCCCTGCAGCTCACAGAGGAAATCACAGATACGTGGGATCTGCATTAAGGCTCCATTCACACACAGACACCAAAAGAAACCCAGCTGCACAAGATTCACGCAGAGTTATGAGAAGGGAATTAATCCTTCGTGGTAGCGGTGACCCTGGACTGATTTCCAGTGGCTCTTTAGCCATCTTTTGTGATCTAATCATGATGATCAGAGCCAGCTCAAATCAGTGATTCTTTGGTGTGAGTGCTGAAATGAGAAAGGGGAGAGGAGACGGACTGGAAATATCTATATTTAGTCTGGTTTTGTTGTTTCTTATTGAAGAAAAATCTGAAACACGTAACTACACTGCAAAAACTCCATGCTATGTTAGCTACTTATAAAAATGAAAGTAAAATGACACCTAGATTCATCATGGTCTGCTCGTTAATGCAGTCTCCCAGCTGAAAGAAACAGTGGGTTCAAATTTCTATCAGGCAGATGAAGGAAACGGCTCATGACTGAGTGTCCACAATGGTGTATTTTATCCACTTGTGGGAAGATTTTACTCTTTTGGGTTTCATCCATGGATGGTGTCCTACTACGTGCAAATTAAATATTCATTAGCATTGAAATGAAAAAACAGGTGCCCCACTTCTAGAGCACACGACCTGATTACCTTAATAAAGAGCAATTCTCTTTTTCTCAAAAGACTTTTAAGCATTTAATGCAAAGTAGAACGGCACTAGTGGGAAGAACTGAGGAAGAATGACCTCGGAGAATCTTTGTGTCAGGTTCATTCTCCTGAGAAGTCACATACCTGCATTCTAGCCTATTTTCCAGGGGAATATGAAGGTTTTAATAAAATGGAGCAATGTCAACAGGAGACTCTGAGCATATCCATCCTTAGAACAGTCTTTTACATAATACCTGTAGGATACGCTCATTGTAGCATCTTCAGATGGAAGGATATCTGAACTGTGAGATATCACTGGGCCAATTAATTCTATTTTAAAAAAAAGTACCCTATCACACTTGAATTTGAAAAGAGCTTCAGGAGGCTCAAGACTGTCTTTTTCGAGAAGAGGAAAGATGTTATGTGAATAGCAAACACTCTGGATCTAACATTTGTAATACAAGTTGCATTTATTACAGACATTGTTTAGAGAGTGTCTGTCCTGGAACACGGAGACATGAGGAATGGAACCCTGGCCTCACTTTAGATCTAACTTCAGAAAAAAAAGCCACTTTTATAGCTTGTCTTAGCTGACCTCTCTTAGATCTTTAAATCTCAATGACATGAACTCTCAGGCCTTTCATTGCCTGTCTCCCTTGACTACTCTGAGTGGAGACTGTTAGACTACATGTTGGGGAAGATGAATCTGTGTAGGAAATGTACACTTTTGAATCCCACAGCCACTGACTCGTCCACAGGGTTTCATCCAAACTTCCTACTCATCTTTCCTTCCAGGACAGCTTATTCAAATCTGACTGGAAAACCACTACTCCCGCAGACACACTTTTGAGGTCTGTCCAGTCCCTACAGGTTTCTGCTACTTTTCCTGTTGCTGACCAAAGATCATCATGCCTAACATGTATTTCATTACCTTACATATCTGAACTTCAGTGGAACAAGAGCTGGCGCAGAACAAAAACTTAAACTGAAACAGATGAAACCATGCTGTTTCTTGCAGTGAATTGTGTGCAAAGAGGGGATTATGCAAGGTGGACAGAGTAGCCAAAAGAAAACAACTGAGGAGAGGTATAATTGCTGAATAAACAATCTCACTGCCTTAAGAGTTGAGTAAGGGAATAAATGTACTGCCAAAGGGGAAAATATCCTTCCCAGCTCTGTCTTAATGGCACCCAAGAGCAAAAAGATAAGTGTGTTCAGTATTTAATTTAATTTAAAGCTCGGCCACCGCTCTAATCCTTGTGAGAAGTATCACATTATTTGGAAAAGATTGTAGGCTTAAAATTATGTGCATAGATGTGTTTCTGAGAAAAAACGGATTTAAAGTTGTGCATAAGTGGATGGTAAGCCAGGAGCTGGTAGACAGCATATAGGAACTTCCTATTTTGTTCTCTGTGTTTCATAAATAACGCAGTGCATTTACAGCATGACCCTGAATCACTGGAATCAAAGTGAATGTGGTTAATAACTGCAGTGCACAGAGAAACTATCCATTAAGGGTTGATTAAAACTCATTCAAGTCACAAAACTCTTGTTAGCACCAAGCTTCAAGCTGTCAGCAAATTGATTAAGAAAATGCCCTTCATTTCATTCTGATATTTCAATTCATTTAACACAGAGACAATCACGGAAGTACTCACGTGTTTGTTACACACGCAAATTGTCAGGATTACAAAAAGTTGTGGGGTGCTGTGTGTCAGTACATATCACAAATATGAGTAGGCCGTACAAAGCTACAACACACAAGTGCAAACACCGTCATTCATATTGTCACCTCAGATTGTCTTACTGTGTCTTGCTAGTCAGGATCAAGTAAATATTCAGTACACAGTAATGTTATTAATGACCTGCTGGGGAGCAGCTCTGTGGAAAGGGACCTGGGAGTCCTGGGGGACCAGGATGACCATGAGCCAGCAATGTGCCCTGGTGGCCAAGAAGGCCAATGGCATCCTGGGGAGCATCAAGAAGAGTGGGCCAGCAGGTCGAGGGATGTCTTCCTCCCTCTTTACTTTGCCCTGGTGAGGCTGCATCTGCAGTGTTGTGTCCAGTTCTGGGCTCCCTGGTTCAAGAAGGACAGGGAACTGCTGGAGAGGGTCCAGCAAAGGGCAATAAAGATGATTAGAGGACTGGAGCATCTCTCTTATGAGGAAAGGCTGAGAGAGTTGGGTCTTTTTAGTCTGGAGAAGAGAAGACTGAGGGGGGATCTTATTAATGCTTACAAATACTTAAAGGGAGAGTGCCAGGGGGATGGGAACAGTCTTTTTTTTCAGTGGTGCCCAGTGACAGGACAAGAGGTAACGGGCACAAACTTGTACATAGGAAGTTCCATCTAAATCTGAGGAGGAACTTCTTTCCTTTGAGGGTGGCAGAGCACTGGCACAGGCTGCCCAGAGAGGTGGTGGAGTCTCCGACTCTGGAGACTTTCCAAACCTGCCTGGATGCCGTCCTGTGCAACTGCTGTAGGTGCCCCTGCTATGGTAGGGGATTGGACTAGATGATCTCCAGAGGTCCCTTCCAACCCTGACCATTCTGTGATTCTGGTTTTTCCTGTTGCACAGGTCAAGCAGGTTCCATGCAAGACAGCATATCATAGTTTCATAACTTGTAACTAAATATTCCAACAATCCTAAAGGCCTCAGACTTCTATTGACCCTGATTAAAGAGGAAAAAGACCTATTTTAGTCCTGTTAGGCACTACAAATTCAGTATTATCTACTGCAAGCTTGAAATGCTTTTCGACCATTTCCTCTTCCATATTTTCATATCTTCCAAAGTTTTCATATCTTGTAGTAGTTTCTTTTTGTACCTTACTTGATCTTCGCTAAATGCTTTCCATCAACAGCAAGGTATTTCCTAAATGACCTTCATTCTGAGAAAAACTTCTTCCTTGTTTTAGAAGGAAATTTGGTGAACCATGGTGAAACCACTCAAGATGTTAAAGTGCATAGAGAGCTGTCTAAAGGATCATGGAAGAGCTATCCCTATGCCTTGTGTATGAGGTAATCTAGACTGACCCCAGCAGAACCTCCAAAAGCTATGGTATGGAAGGTATTATGTCCAAGCTTATGAGCTCCTCAAGCAAGAAGCATGCTTTACAGTTTGAAATGTGATTTACAGTGTCCTTCTAGCTTGGCACCTTCCACACTGCTTTTGATTTGGACATCCAGACACACAAGACACACATTTAAATGAGACAGGTGTGCAAGTGGAAATTGTCTTACCTTCTGACCCAGACAGATCTAGGGACTACAGTGGGAATTCAAACAGTGCTACAAATCCTGTTGGTGTCATTACACATGTACACACACACGCACAAACACATAAACAGATATTACCCCCTCGCCCGTGTAATGAATGTGTCTAATGAAAATGCGCATGACGTTGGATTCATCTTCAGATAGCCTACCCCAAAAGTGCTTACAGGTTTGTTCATGTTTGTCATTGAAATATCTCAGCATTGTGGAAGATCAAAAGGTCATTACAGCACCTAAGAAATTATTTTCTCCCCCCCTAAATGCTTGATTAAATTCTAAAGCTCAAGGTAGAATTAGCTGTGAATTTGGACCAGGATGCTTCAAAAGACCAAATTGAGATTTAATTGAAAGCTACTGGCACAGCACAAATTGTAGGCATTCTCTTCTGGATGTAACTCTTCTGGTGTATAATTATTTAAAATAAATTTGACAGTACTTATTGTTTAACCATTGTCAAGTTAGTTAAAGCTACCTAGACATCTAGGGAGAGAAATAGCACACTGTGAATTTAATATCACTCAGATTTATATTGGTTTTCTCTTGGCCTCACAGATAATAAGGAAACACTGCTGTGAAGCAGCAAGCAGTCAAAAAAATAAAAAAAAAATAAAAATCCCTCCCTGCTGTAGCTGCATACAGAGACTGTCATAGGATTTTGAGCACTGACTCTTATCTTTCAGTGGGGAAATGGGATGGAGAAAGTGCGAAATAGGCAGGAAATGCAATTCTGTCCTTTGTTTTCCTTTGTTCCAAGAGTTACTTGATGCTCTGACATTCCCTACGCTAATATGCACAGATAACTTCACAATCCAGTCTTCTTAATATAGGAATTAACAGCCTCTAAATCAAGATGTGGCTCTTACTAAATGTATCGTTCCCTCTTATATTTCTCCTGTAACTAGAGAGATGCCTCACAAAGCTACTACAGAAACTCTGATGGAAAAAAGTTATTTTATAATGTTCTTAACAAATTACCCACAATGTCTTAATATCCCTTGTGGTTAAAATCATTTGTCTTCCAGAGTTTAAAAAACCCATTAGGATTTTATCACAAAATATTGAAAAAGTGGAATTTGTTGGTACAATTGTGCCCTAAACCATACCACACATGAATCCTAAAATGAGAGAAATCATAAATAAATGAGATTCGGAAAAAAAAAAAAAGGTAAATCTGTTCTTTTTTTATAGATTTGTTCCTGCCCATCTCTTCTATTAAACAGTGTTCTTTACATCGGGGACTAATATTTGTAGCATACTGGACTAAAAGGGTCCTCAACTCAAAGCCTGTGTGTTTTACCGAGCTAAGTCACTCTGCTTATCATATGCAGACTCTCCTTAGAGTAAGGCTGCTACACAGCAGCCAGTGGCCACCTTTGTGAAGTGAATTATGAGTTGGTGATTTGAGATTTTTTACAGCTACTGGACCTGTTTTATTTAGTAAACAAATTTCTATTTCAACCCCTAAACGTAAAATGAGGTCTGTACCTCTTCATGCTATCCTGAAAGAAGAGAGAGAATCCAGGCTCTGCCATCCAAGCTGGAGCTCATCGTTCAACATTATGTGGTGAAAAAAGGAGAGAAGAAAGAGTAGAATATTGCCTGAGGGAGCAAAAGTTTGAGATGTGCACGCAATATTTCAGTTTCAGCAGCAATGTCACGCACCGTACCTGACCAGGGCAGAAGCTAAATGGAAACTAAAGATGTGCTCTTTTCCTATGACCTCAGAAACCTTAAAAAACACAATATCACAGAAAAATGCATCATTATACTCACATAAAAAGCTAAAAAGCTCTAAATGCTAGGTGGATTCCATGCCATTAGAAAGCACGAATCGCATTTTTGTTGAGCAAACAAGCCCTCAGTCCTTGCTAAGACGTTTGGATATGGACAGAGGACAACAGAAGAGCCAGGGAACTGCCGTGATTTCAGCAAGTCTCTTCTGCCTTTTAGGGCAGCAGTTTGGTGTTAAATCAGGAAAAGCCACCACTACTGCAGAGATGAGCAGGATATTTATGAGAGTGCCTACCCAGGCCATTACTGCTGTGCATGAAGCATGTGACAGCCCATAATGGAGATGTGAGGTGAATGCAAAGAGATGCTCTCTAATGAAAAAGGGATTGGATTCCGTTAAGCCTCTGTCAGCACCAGTCTTGAAAATATTAAGAGAAATAATGAAATATAATTAAAAAATAATTTTCTTCTAATGAAACAAAATTAAACGTTAAGCTGGCACTGCTGTGTAGGAAAATAAAACGTAGGAGTATCAGCACCAGGATGGCTCAGTGCTTAAGGGAGGAACAGGGTCAGTCATTAAGCCCAGCTATGTCTCTCACCTCCAGAGCCCCAGGAAGGATGCAGACGTGAAAGGATGGACGTGCCCTGGTGAGGAGAGGCTGCAAAGCGCAGAGCACAAGGCTGGATGCCCACCAGCTCCAGCTTTCTGCTTCAGCTTTGCTACAAATCCTCCCCTGTGATGATAAGCAAACCTTTCTCTCTTCCCCTTTCCATCCTATATGTGCTTATAGCGTACGGACTGCTGGGTCGGACCATTGGAGTTTGTCTAGCCCTTGGCACTGTAGATGCACACAGAAGTCAGACAAATGTCATTTCTGTGAGGATTTGGAGCATGTGATACCCTATAAGAATTAGCAGCAATGAGCAGAACGATCATGGTGAGTCCCTTATGTCCTCACTCTATGAAGAGCTGCACTGCTCTAGTTTTTTGTCCTATTTATTTGGTTTGTCACTTAGGATATGGAGATGGTGAAGAGTAATTTTTTAACAGCAGTGTTTGGAAAACAGGCCCTCTTCTTCTATACTTACAGCACTGTAGTGGAACATAGTCTTAATCCTAAATAAATCTTTCCCTTTTATGTGAAAGCCTGACCTCTACTTAGGAACAGTAGTCATAAATAGTAAGAAAACATATAAAACATATTTCCCAGACAGAGCAAGGCAGGTCCCATCAGCAGAAACATGGTTTGGGTTTTTTTTGTGGTTGTTTCTTTAATTTTGTTTAATTTTCCTGGTTCAGGTGACTTGCTTCCATTTGTAAAGAAATGAACTTTCAGTGGTAAAACGATGAGCTCAACAGAGTTGAAGTCCACAAAAAATACAAAGTTATTTCACTGTCCATCCCTACTATATATCCAAAAAATTGTACATAATTTGGAAGGCAGCTGGCTCTCTCTGTGTCCTTTTCACCTCCCAGCTGCTGGACCTATGGGACTCTTCCAGCCTCAACAAAGTTTTAAGTTCCAAAAGGCGTCACCGAGTCGAGATTGTTTTTACAAGCCAAACTCATAACACATCCTACTGTACCAATAACAGAAAGGTCAGGTCGTCCAGGCAAAAGCTGCTCAGTGTCACTTCTGAGGCCAAAATTTGGAAACAAAGCTTCCCATGTGACATGCTGTAATGCAAAGAGAGTTACCTTTGGGGCTTCATAATCTTCTTCGAGGATGTGGTTTCCAGCTCCTGAACGCTGTATGACCAGAGGAATTTCACCCTTAAGTGGGAATCGACTTTTATTTCTGTTCACATGGTTGTTTGTTGTATTTACCAAGACATAAATATACACATATGTATACAATATATTTAATTATTGCAAGTTTCAGCTTTCAGTGTTTTCTAAAAAAAAAAAAAAAAAATGTTGCTTGTTTGCAGAATTTCACTGTGTTGGGCTGGTTCCCTGATTTCAAAGCAACCTACTTTTGTTGAAGAGTTTAAGTTAATAAGCCAGCAAATCACTCAAACTCTTTTATATGACATGGAACATCAGAGTGAAAGATGATGCAGAAAGTTATTAAAAATATTGTACCAGATAAGAACGTACCATTCTAAGTATAGAAAAAAAAATCTATCCAGATGCTGTGAACCAAGTTGAGAAGTATTACCTAGTTTTCTTTAAAGATTTCACATTTCGTGTTATTTGTCCTTAAGGAAGATTGTATCAGTGATTTCAACATGAATCTGATTAAATGCACTTAATGTTACCTAACTTTGGACTAATGGCTCCTTAGGGGGCAAAGCATGAATTCAATAGTCTTTGAATCAGAATCCAGGTGGGAATTAGCAAGTAGTCCATGGCTCTTGCTTACTGACACAGGCTTGAATTGTGCAGAAAGGCTTTAAGTAGAGACTACCATTCCCATTCAGTTAATTGATGTAGGGTAAGACCCTACCACAGTATTTCTGAGACCAAGTTAAAACATACATGTGTCCAAAGCACATCCACAAATCCTTGCCTGAATCTCCAACTTTCCTAAGCAAGTGAGGTATGCATCTGAAAATTCTTATTCTTTTATAGGAAATGATGATATAAAAGATACAATTACACAGAAATAAATGGTTACATCCCATGTTTCTTGATAGGGAAATATATTACCTGAATCATAGAATCATAGAATTGCTGAGGTTGGAAGGGACCTTTAAAAACATCAAGTCCAACCATTAACCAACCCTGACAAAACCACTTCTAAACCATGTCCCCAAGTACCACGTCTACCCTTTTTGTAAACGCCTCCAGGGATGGTGAATCTACCATCTCCTGGGCAACCTATTCCAATGCTTAATAACCCTTTCAGTGAAAAAAAATTTCCTAATATCCAATCTAAACCTCCTCTGACATAACTTGAACCCATTTCCTCTCGTCCTATCACTTGTCACCATGGAGAAGAGGTCAGACCCCACCTCTCTACAATCTCCTTTCAGGTAGTTGTAGAGAGTGAGAAGGTCTCCCGTCAGCCTCCTCTTCTCCAGGCTAAACAACCCCAGATCCCTCAGTTGTTCCTCATAAGATTTGTCCTCCAGACCCCTCACCAGCTTTGTAGCCCTTCTCTGGACATGCTCCAACACCTCAATGTCCTTCTTGTAGTGAGGGGCCCACAACTGAACACAGTACTCGAGGTGGGGCCTCGCCAGTGCCGAGTACAGGGGGATGATCACTTCCCTAGTCCTGCTCACCACACTATTCCTGATGCAGGCCAGGATGCTGCTGGCGTTCTTGGCCACCTGGGCACACTGCCGGATCATATGCAGCCGGCTGTCCACCAACACCCCCAGGTCCTTCTCTGCCGGGCAGCTTTCCAGCCACTCCGCCCCAATCCTGCAACCCAATCCGCCCCAACCCCAAGCACTGCATGGGGTTGTTGTGACCCAAGTGCAGGACCCGGCACTTGGCCTTGTTGAACCTCACACTATTGGCCTCAGCCCATCGGTCCCTCAGCCTGTCCAGATCCCTCTGCAGAGCCATCCTACCCTCAAGCAGATCAACACACCTGCCTACCTTAGTGTCATCTGCGAACTTACTGAGGGTGCATTTGGTCCCCTCATCCACATCATTGATAAAGATATTAAAGAGAACAGGCCCCAGCACTGAGCTCTGGGGGACACCACTTGTGACCGGACACCAATTGGATTTAACTCCATTCACCACCACTCTCTGGGCACGGCCATCCAGCCAGCTTTTTACCCAGTGAAGAGTACACCTGTCCAGGCCATGAGCAGCCAGTTTCCCCAGGAGAATGCTTTGGGAAAGTGTCAAAAGCTTTGCTAAAATCCGGGTAGATAACATCCACAGCTTTTCCCTCATCCACTAAGTGGGTCATCTTATCATAGAAGGAGATCAGGTTTGTCAGGCATGACCTGCCTTTCACAAACCCATGCTGACTGGGCCTGATCACCCTGTTCTCCTGCGTGTGCCATGTAATGGCACTGAGGATGATCTTTTCCATGACCTTCCCAGGTACTGAGGCCAGACTGACTGACCTATAGTTCCCTGGGTCCTCCTTCCAGCTCTTCTTGTGGATGGGTTTCACATTTGCCAACCTCTAGTCAGCTGAAACCTCCCCAGTTAGGCAGGACTGCTCATAGATGATGCAAAGTGGCCTGGTGAGCACCTCTACCAGCTCCCTCAGTACCCTCAGAAGTCTTATAATGGAATATATCTCTGTCTTGAAACACTGAGTCTGGCAACAGAAAAAAAATATAAGTAAAAACTCAAATTCTGGTGAGAACTTTGATAGCCCCTACTGTCAAGAATGATTATACAAGGATAATACAAGATTTACAAATTCGGTTATTTCAGTTTTAATGTAAATAGATTGATGAAAAAATGAAAGTATGCTCTACAGCTGTGGAAATAATACAATCCTGATCCCAGAAGCCTCTGATTTCTTATTTAAATTAAACCAGTCTCGTCTTGGATGCCACTGCATTGTTTGTTTCCAGTATAATGGGAAATGGTCCCCATGGCTCTAATGTGTTGCAGATCAAACTCTGGTAGACCTATAAGTGACTCCATCATCCAGATTTCTTTTGGCAACTCTTGGAAACTCCCAGTGGAACCTACCCTGCTGATTACAACCACATCTATACAGACACATCAAGTGAATAGTCCAAATGATTCACCAGTCATAAAGATTACAGAGAGAGGGGTTTTATATTATTTTAATATAAAATTTATTATTTTCATAACATAAGTTACAGAATTTTTGTTGATAAACAACAGCATTTTAACTTTAAGAAGAGTTTTACCTGGGATATATACAAGACCTGGCCTTACTGACTTATAGAGTCATAGAATCATAGAATGGTTTAGGTTGGAAAAGACCTTAAAGATGATCTAGTTCCAGGGCATGGAACTAGATGATCTAGTTCCATGGGCAGGGACACCTCCCACTAGACCAGGTTGCTTAAGACCCCATCCATCCTGGCCTTGAACACCTCCAGGGATGGGGCATCCTGAACTTCTCTGGACAACCTATTACAGTGCCTCACCACCCTCAGAGTAAAGAATTTCTTCCTACTATCTAATCTAAATCTCCCCTCTTCCAGTTTGAAGCCATTACCCCTCATCCTATCACTACATACCCTTGTAAGAAGTCCCTCTCCAGCTTTCTTGTAGGTCCCTGTCCTGATCCAGTATTGGGAAGGTTTCATTATAGTCCCAAGGATGAGATTAAGACGCTGAAGTCAGTCAAATGTTGTACAACCTTTTACTTAATTCTCTTAACAAACCGCAAAGGAATAGTAAAAAGGGAGGCAAAGGAGACGCAAAGGGGACAGGAAAGGGGGTAAGGAAGAAAACAAAGAAAGAGGGAAAAAGTTCGCTACTACCACCCTGAGTCCAACGGTTTTCTTCTGATTCTGTCCAAAGTCTTCAATCGTTGCATGTTTTGTAAAGTCTGGGGTCCGGGGAGGCGCGCGGCAGGGAGGCGAGGAGAAGGGAAGAACAAAAGGAGCCTGCCAAAGGACATGTGCTCCTTATATAGTGGTCTTGCTCATGCGCAGTTTGACTGGAAGTGCTGGTCCCCTACAAGCCTCTTCCTGCTCTTTTCGCGCCCTTGGTCCCTGCGCAGGCGCACAACGTCGTCCACTTCCAAAACCAGGAAGGAGATGGTTCTCCCGGAAGATGGCGGCACGGCGGCAATGTCGAGAAAAAATTGCTTCTGGTATTGGTTCTCTACAGTTCCCTTCAGATAATGGAAGTCTGCTATAAGGTCTCCCCAGAGCCTTCTTTTCTCCAGGATGAACAACCCCAACTTTATCAGCCTGTCTTCACAGGAGAGCTCTGATCATCTTTGTGGCCCTCCTCTGGACTCGCTTCAACAGGTCCATGTATTTCTTGTGCTGAGGACTCCAGAACTGGACACAATATTCCAGGTGTGGTCTCATGAGAGTGGAGTAGAGGGGCAGAATCACCTCCCTCGACTTGCTGGCCATGCTTCTTGTGATGCAGCCCAGGATACGGTTGGTATTCTGGGCTGCAAGCGCACATTGCCGGCTGATTTTTATTTTCTTATCAACCAACAACCCTAAGTACTTCTCTGGCTGCTTTCAATCCATTCTCCACCCAGTCTGTATTTGTGCATAGGATTGTCCCAGCCGCTGTATAGGACCTCACGCTTGGCTTTGTTGAACTTAATAAGTTTTGCACAGGGCCACGTCTCAAGCCTGTCCAGGTCCCTCTGGATGTCATCCCTCCCCTCCAGCGTGTCGACCGCTCCACACAGCTTGGTATCATCATCAGACTTGCTGAGGGTGCACTCCATCCCAATATCCGTGTCACCAACAAAGATGTTAAACAACACCAGTCCCAGTTCCCCTGAGGAACACCACTTGTCACTGGTTGCCACTTGGCCATGGAACCATTAGCAGCAACTCTTTGAATGTGACCATCCACCGAGTGGTCCATTGGTCAAATTCCACGTCTCTCCAATTTGGAGACCAGGATGGCATGCGGAACAGTGACAAATGCTTTGCACAAGTCCAGGTAGATGACATCTGTTGCTCTCCCCTTATGCACCAATGTTGTAATGCTGTCATAGAATGCCACCAAATTTGTCAGGCACAATTTGCCCTTAGTGAAGCCATGTTGGATGTCACCAGTCACCTCCTTGTTTTCCATGTGCCTTAGCAGAGTTTCCAGGAGGATCTGCTCCATGACCTTGCCAGGTACAGAGGCGAGCCTGATCAGCCTGTAGTTCCCTGGGTCTTCTTTTTTACCTTTTTTTAAAATGGGGGTTATGTTTCCCCCTTTCCAGTCAGTGGGAACTTCACCAGACTGCCATGACTTCTCAAACAAGATGGATAGTGGCTTTGAGAAATCATGGCAGTCTCGTCAAGTTCCCATTAATGAACTTCTTCATTAATGATCTGGAGAAGAGAAAAGCAGTATGTTAAGGATAATCACTACCTGTGTGAAACTGGTACTTTCAGCTCCAGTGAGGACAGAGATAGTGCAAAAGAAGTGCATTGAAGACAGAATGGGAAAAGATATGATTTTCAGACCTGACAAATATGAACAAGCATTGGAGAGAGGAAGAGAAGAAATAATCCAAAATTGGCTGCAATACAGGAACAGACACAAAATAGGATAAAAAATATAAAAGCAGCTTGTGAGAAAAATAACAATGATAATATTAGAAGTAAAAATGAACAGAGGCATATTTTGCTTAGCTGAGACAGAAATGCTGTCAAAATGTCTGAGTCTTAAATAGGTGGTGCTTTATAAACATTGGTGTCTGGTTAGAGCTGATGTCTTCCCTCCCTGCCTTTTCTTCCCTCCCTCCTTTCCATCCTCTCTTCTTGCCTTCACCTTCCTTCCCGCCTTTCTCCCACATACCCTGCCTTTCCTTGGGCAGCTCTTTTCCTCCTCCCAACATTCATGTATTCTCATCTTCAGCAGGAAAGGTGAGCGGTCTCCCTGCTCTCTCTCAAGTTGGGGGACCTTGAGGAGGTGCTGGGATTGAAGGCTCTCCCTTTTCCTGGTTGGTTGCTTTCCTGACACTCCTATTGCCCAAGAAGAGGGTAGTAGTATCCCCTCAACCAGTGGACTTAACACCAGAGTTTAGGCTTTAAAGTGATACATACAAAGGATTGCATCTTTCACAGGATACATGCACAAGTGGTAGGATTGAACTGCTTCAAGACAGATGTCCAATGTCATGTGAAGCACTGAGGGGAATGTTGCCTGGTCTGTAGTGTCAACTCCAGAAAGATATGGGTTTTTCCTAAGTCCTGTGTCATTTTTGCAGCACTATGCAAGTGTTTCACGTCCCTTATGGCATCTCAGCTGGCTTTAGGTGCCCAGGTTTGGGCATCTCAAGGACACTCAAGGAATCGCAAATGGCAAATATGTCTACAGATATATCACTATGTGAGACCAGTTCCTGTGAGGGTAGACAGTGGAAGAATTTGAGATGTCTATCTGTTTTTCTGCGAGTTAAGTAGAGTTTCTGCAGGTGTATTATTTTGACTCTTCCTCTAGCCTGTTTTTCCATTAACTTCAGCAAGCGTTGGCTCAGGTCTGTCTTTAATTAGACCTTGAATATACTGCATGGGTCAGTATATTCAGGAAGACGCTGATACTCAGATGACTATCTCTCAGTAGAACCCAACTAATTGAAGGATATATTTGGCTGAAACGATAACTGCGAATATAAGGAAGACACTCAACATTAAAAAAAAAAAAAAGACATTTCTAACTCTTTATACCATTTTAAAACATCAGAAACTACCATCTGCAGGTAAATTCAGAGAACAGTAAATACAGGAAGATACTCCTAACATAAACTAAAGCAGAATATCTTAGCCATTTCTTACTGATTACATCCCACTGCATAAAGCTAGAATTTTCTAGGCCAGAATAGTATTAAATTACACAGATATGTATATCTCCATGAGAGACAAAACCAAGAGCTGTCACTATCAAATTAAGCTTGAAGTGGTAGAAATTAGGAATAAATAAATAAATATGCATTCATATATGTATACAAATACATATACACACACTTTTCTTATATTATTTGTTAAAGTAGTTCTTAAAAACAAATGTATTACTCCACATCCATAGTCCTCTAATACTATTGCAGAAGGTCAAAAGATTTTGTATCTTTATGTTCAATTACAGTGGCCCACCCCAAAAAAAACCAGAAGTAAAAGATTAATTGTGTGTACTTTTCTCAGTCAGCTGAATCTACCATGTTGCACCAACATTTTATGACCTAAAGATTCCTCTTTTCATAAAAAAAAAATCCTTAGGATATTACAATTCACTTTGAAAGTATTAAATGTTTTATTTTTATTAAAAATGCTGGAATATCCTAGGTTGACTTGTCAATACATTTAAAGTACTAAGTTTGGAGCTGCTGGTGTAGATCATTGAAGGCTGTTATGTGAGACTACCTGCAAAACCTAAACGTGATTAGAATAATTGAGAAAAAGTGTGTGAATATGTTTTATATTTCCCTAATTAGGTTACAAGGGCAAGCCCATGGCGTAATTATTACAAGGTGGCTTTTGGAAATAGCTTTGTTACTTGGTTTTCCTTTCTTCGTACGGGGGGGGAGTCACTGCCACCAGGATTCTTGTTAAGTGGCCCTCCAAATTCTCAGTTCAAGAAGTCACCCAGTCCCCTTAAATAAGAGTTTACATAAAAAAGGTACAGTGAAAAAGAGGAGCCAAAGCTGTCAGACTTCTGTATTATTTATGTTGTACAGTCTGTTGAAGTACTGGAACAAGACCTTTTAGATCACGTAGGATCATAGCAGGTGGACTTACATTAGCATGTCATTTCAGATGATGAATATGTTTTTCAAGTCAATCTCTACTGACAAATAAAGATCTTATAACGCTTTGGTCTGCAACGCAGGCTGGTCTCAAAGCATACAAACCAGATTTCTTAATTTCTTAGATGAAATTAAGCCAGACAATTTCCTCCAGCTGCTAAAGCACATTCGGTCCATTGGACCAGGCTGGAGCTACTCCAGAGCGAAATTCCCAAAGATACAAATTGTGAACATAATCTCTGATATTCAAAAACAAGAATCTGCAACCTGAATGTATGTCAGAGCTGCGATTGCTTAACTGTAACTTCTGAAAATAATAAGTACATGTTTGATGCTAAAAACATACTAACTCACCACCACCACTCTGGCATGAGTGAGTGCTTTGCTTTCCCAGGAAAATTCAGGTGACATTTTTCAAACCTTCGTGCTGGCAAAACCAAAATGTTATGAATATGGGGGAAAAAAAAAAAAAGGCTAATGAAAAGCCTAATGCATATGACAAAACAAACTCAGTTATAACCTTATACAACTGTTTGCCAGAACAACCAGAAGTTTCTCCCGGCCTCCCATTTTGCATAACACTTAATTTCTCGATGTTATCAGAAGAATTCATCCTTCAACTATATTCATACATTTACTTGTCTGAGTTGGTGTCAATACACTCATTCTTACACAGATTTCATTCACTTGTGCCCTCAGACCCATTTACTCACAAGGACCAAGGCGTGTGTGTCCAGACGGGTCTGGTCATGATCACTTGTGTGATCAGGTCCCTCTTGTGTTGTCCTTGGCTGGCAAGACTGATTTTTAGATGTGCCTTCTATTTGGCACTTTTGACATTATTATTTTATCTGACTTCTTATAAATCTTAAGCAAAATTCCCAAATGTCACTGCTCTTTTATATTCCTTCTGGAGCATTTTATGGTTCCAAACTTCTTCTCAGCTTTGGATCAGTTTGCTCTTCCTCTTCTTATCTTCTTAGCTGGTCATTTCAGTGACACCACAGACAGAGTGCTCTATATCTGTTAAGTGATATTATTTCTTTAACTGTTATTGTTGTTTGTTTTTTTTTTTTGCCATTACTGTCGGTGCTTTCCCACACACGCACGTTTCTGTTCATACATCATCCAGATCAGTCCTAATATTCCTGCTACTAATTCCATACATCTTGCATGCCACCTGTCACCTTTCATGCGCTACCAAAACGTTTCAAGACTTTGCTGTCAGAGCTGCCGACTCTTTTGTTCCCCTGTCGCATCCTTGATTTCTTTGTCCCTTCTTCCATGCCGCCCCTCACATTTGACAGAGGCTGCTGCTATAATCCACAGAGCTGCCTCACCGCGCTTCCAGAGACTAAAAATACCCCGGTGCCTAAAAACGCTTAACAACAGTCGTGCTACTGTGGGGAATGCTATTACTATTCCAGCTATCGCTGGCTTTTTTTTTTCCCATATCTCTCTTACCTCTACCTCACCTCTTAGACTGAGATTTTCGGCTCATTGGGGCAAGAGCATATTTCTTAAAATTGTGACAGGTACAGTTTTCACAGCCAAACACAGCTCTCCTCCGTTGTTGGTTGATAGCGCTCCCGGGGGAATTTTTAATGAATACTACTACATTTTTAAGGCTCAGTCTGAAGCTTCATATCTGTGAACAGTTGAAATTAATTGGGCACTTGAAATTGAGCTGTTTTTAAGGAAAACATCAGCGTTTAAAAATAAATCCCACCTTTATTTTTACTGGCCTAATTTAAATAAGCCATCAGCTAAGTTTTTTTTTCCATCTCATTCTTAGTTTTAAGCTGCTAAAATAGATGATTGTGACTTGGTTCTTAAATGGTTACCTAATCTTCTTGGCATTTTATATAATAGAGGGGTGTGTGCTCCTTTTTTATTTTTTTGCTTTTTAAGTTTTCCTTCTCCGTTTTTTCTTTTTTCTTTTCTTCTTTTTTAATGTGCTGTGAAATATTTACTCTTGAAATATATATCTTGAATAATATAAAGTAAATTCTGAATCTTTTTGATATCCTCAGTGTGAAAATTACATCACAATTCAAACACGGATGTACTGCAGAACCCACAGATTCAGTCTGTGGAATCATCCTTATTTTCTATGCCAAGGTGCTTCTACAACCAAGAAAACTGAAATACTTCCATTAGGTTTTATTAGTCCATCAGAACTCTATGTCTGAAGAAAGTAGCATTATTTCTTGGACACTTTTTTTTCACTTTTGCTGTCTAAATATAGGTTTCAGAGTACTTAAAGTTCTTGTTGATAAAAATTTAGGTTTTGTATGTGTAAAACTTCCCAATAACTTTCATAAATCATTGAGAATTAGTATCCATCTGTCACAACTGAGACACCTTAAGAGTATTCTATACCTGAATTTGTCCCTAAAAGGAAAGAATGTAATGGAGAGAAAAAGGGACTAATAAAGGGTACTCTTGTATCCTGAAACTGGCAATGAGACAGATTTGGTGAATCACCCTCTGAAAATGCTTATTTTTCACTACTGACTATCAAGAGAACTCAGAGCGACCTGCTCATATGTAGCTATTTAACTTTCAGATTTCCAAAATTAAGTGAGATGAATCGCACATTACATGACTAACATGGACCAGCATCTTTTGGATTGACAGAATTCTAAAAATAAGTTTTGAATATAAATGCAGCTTTAACAAATTTCCTGTAAACTTGTTACTGCAAAGTCTGAATAAAATCAACACTTCTGATAATAATAAAGCTATTCACTTGAAATCACACTCTTGATAAGGATCAGTACATCTTATGCAAAACCTGGCAGTAACCTAAAATAGCAGAGTTGAGAGAATTTATAGTGCTGATTTGTTATTACATACAAACAGTTATTGGTAAAAAATATTTTGTTATTTTGTGGATTTTTTTATCATGTTTGATTCGTTTTTTTGGCAGACTATACAATTGCTTTACAAGCATAAAAAACATGAAGGTTAAAACAAATGTTAAATATGCTTCTTTAAGAATAAATGTTTTTCCTGGAAAAGAAGATGGAGGAATTATATTTGCCCTGAAGGAGTGGATTAGGCTGTGTTAGCTCTGGGGTCAAGATTTAGCTTTCAATATTTACTTGAAATTCTTTCCTTATATTAGTCTGGTACACACTGAATAAGACACCAGTGCAGTTGTGACATTTAACAGAAAGTTTAATGTAATGAATTCGTTCTTTTTAGCCATCTTAATCTAGGCAATAGCTTAAATTTTAAAATCAGTTTTATAGAGCCTCATCCCACATTAAAGTCACAGGTGCACATAATCAGACATTTTTAAATCGCTCTATTTGAGATATTTTGAAGGTTCTCTTGTGCCGCACATCTAACATAAATTTCTTGCAAAACTTGTGCAAGAAACCCACAATTCATCAACTTTTTCCATTCCACTTTGCACTGCCAACACACAGATCTCCTCTAGCAAACTCCATGCTTCTTTCCATATTAATCTTTTTACTTGGAAAAACATCCTCCAAAAATGAATTTATCAAGTCAACTCCCTGGTGACAAAATTTATCATGAAGTCTCACTTTTCTTGAGAAGCATACGGGGAAGGATGGGGAGCGAACGCAAAAGTGATGGGTTGTCTTCATGCAGACACATCATTCTCAGCAAGCAAATGCCGATCTTCTCTTTTGACGGCCCGAAATTGTGCGAGGCATTTCACAAAGCAAACTCGCATTTTCATCTTTAGCTGGAATTCAAACTAAATTCAATATGACACAGTAAATGTCTAAAGACAGACAAGAGTAAGGGCAAAGAAAAAAGGTGGATAAAAATGACAGTTATAATTCAGACATGATCAAGGAGTTAAGAGGTGCAAGATGTAGTCTTGTCTGCATAGATGAACTTGTGTACTGATTGTAGATAGTGTGAATAACATTTAAGTAGATGTTAAATAAGATTGATGGGACCTTGGCCCCTGTGGAGAAATTTCACTCTGAATTACTGGCCTTGTCATTGAAACATACTCAAAAACTTTGATTAGAGATCAGCAAACCAACCTTTGGTGCTATTCAGAGTGACAGCAGTTCTGATATTTTCATCAAAACTCTTACATGACATACAGTCTCACACGCAACTCCTGGATCAATAAAAATCTGTGTTAGCCTGCAGATGTGATTGAAAGCCATTCTCTGTGTGAGTCGTTACCGTGAAAACCTGTTCAGTGGTACTGGGGTGGAGAAACAGGCTTGGCGAAGGGTAAGGGAGCTGTTCGTTATCAAGTGGATTTGACTCTTTATTAGCCATTCAAAAAACTCATCCTCTGAAGACAGGTGAATGTCTAATGTGACGGATTGGCTCCCTTTTTCACTTTGGATAGAGAAATCATTCTCAGCTTTCATCATGACTTTGGCACGAATACTCTTCCTGGGAAAAGTGTCCTTAAAAGAAATGTTCCTTCACTTTCCAAAGAAATCCCCAACAGCCGATGGCCACACACCCATCTTCAGGTACCCTCCTAAGGAATCCCCTTTCACCTTAAAACAGTAAAGCGACACATTCAATGAGACTTTTACATATCTGCTGGAACTCTGCTTACCTAAAGAGCTATTTCAGTAAGCTGTTAGGGGCTCTGTGTTTCCAGAAGTGCCATGCTCCTGTTGAAGTACAGAACCCTCAGCATTTGTACTCCTAGCAAGAACAGAAGCACACAGACCCATCTCCAGCCATTTGTCTAGGTAAATGTCACATACACATGCATTCAATGTCATCGGAAGTGCTTTGAGGTAGCCAAAACCACTTCATAAGGCTGGCAGAAATAACACAGGACCTCTAGGAGACCCATGCCCTACCAGAACAGCAAGTGGTTGCTAAATATCAAACGTTCAGGCAACAGAAGTGAAACCTTGGCATGGAAATCAGCTTGGATCAAGGCACCCATGATTTGGTGTCTGTGTGCAGATATTTAGAGGTGTCCTTTTAGCCAGAGGAGATCTGGTCAAGGTAGTGAACAAATCCTATTGAATAACTGAGCTCATTCTAAGGTGGACACCTAGGGCTCGATGCGATTGACTTCTAGTGCCATTTGAGACACTTTACAGTGTCCAAGACAACAAAGGATTGAAGCTGTGACATAGTACCCATGGTACACCACCTCCTTCTGGAGCAGCAGCTGGAAATTGAGAGGAAGGGTAATGGAGGGAGGGTAGTTAAATGTAAATGCCTGAAGCAGAATCCCATCTGTACTGGGTCACAGTGAAGAAAGTTTACATTCTGAGCTGAAGATACAGGTCCTCATTTACACTGTGGGATGCCTTACAGAGTCATAAATATTGGAAAAGAAACGGGAGCTTCAGTCTATCATGAAAAAGCATGTCAAGTAATTCCAGATTATGTTTCTAGGGATGTGTGTCTGTCATTCATTGCAAAAGCAATACCCTGGGAGAGGTTGCAGTGTCATTTCATTCGTTTTTGTTTCTGTCCCCTCAAAGTTTTTTGTCTGTTTGAATCAAATGATCAAACAAGTCCTCTTTCAGAATCTTTCCTGCTTTCTTATGGCAGCTTTCCATATCCTCAAACCAGAATTTAGTGCCTTCCTCACTCTCTGTGTCCTGAATCCACAGTGTCAACCTCATGCTCATCACTTTGACCCTGCTGTCTTCCCAGACCTCTCTCTCATCTTTCCTAACTTGATGTAACACCTTTCTTAAACATAATATCCTACAGACAGCCTAATCCACATAGTCAGCTCACAGTAGTCCTCAGTCCATGACCTTGATGGTGGCACCTCCTGAATGTCATAAGCCAAATCCAACTACAACACCACAATGTCTCCAGGCCTTTTTTTTATGATCTGTCTCCCTATGGTTAGATCTCACACATTTTTAGTGTCATAATCATTTTTTTTCTTTCTTTTTTTTTTTCCTTTTTGAAGGAAAGCTGGACACAAGACGCGGCTGAGGTCTAGCTCTAAGGAAGATTGATTTTAGGTAGTATATGAGGAATTTGAGGAATCCTTTATTTTTTGCCTCCTTTCTGAACTCATCCTGAAATGAATAAATGCACAGCTTTTCAAGTTCTCTGATGGAAAAACATAAGAAGAATGAGATTCACAACTATCTTTTTTTCTGTAGTCACAGCAAAGTCACCCCCACATACCGTGTCCTTAAGTCCCTTCTTGTCGTTCTTAATCACTGTAGTTTTAGACCAATAACCTTAATCTTGAGCCCAAGTGGAAGAATTGGCCACATGTGGAATCCCCTGTCTATCTCCAGACACAAGAAACAACACCTCAGAAGCTTCTCTTCTCTTGCATTCCTCTTTTGGCTTGTGTTGTACTAGATTTACCCTTTTAATAGTTTACAGGAAGGTAAATGGTTTACAGCTATTTTTCCAGCTTCCGTAATCCTCTAAAACTTTCTTAAAAAGAAAAAAAATAGAGAAGCAGCTTCACTAATGAAAGGACTACTCCAATTAATACTGATATGGTCACCTTTTACTCAGCTAGCAAGCAACATTTCTGGAAGATATATGGAAAAAGTATAGACAAGACTAAGATGCTCCAGGAGCATCTTGGAGCTCCCAGCCCTGCCAACTGAATAATGACAGGAACTTCTCTCTGGGGTGATTTCTATTGTTGTTGTTGTTTTACACGCTCTCTTTTATTTTATGATTTTTATATCTTTTGTTTAATTTTTTTTTTATTATTAACGCTTTATAGAGATGCCTTAAAGCATGTAGGTGTGAAAATAGCGGCTTCAGAAACAAGTTGTAGGACATGTCCCTGTTTCATAAGCTATTCTTCATTTTTATAGACAGTCATCATATCTCCTTTCTCACCTTAAACTGACAGTGTTGTTCAGTCACCTATTTCCTTGCTACAGGTGTAGGGTTTTAAAGCTGCAGATGTATTAGGTTTACATCGGTTTCTGAATTTGGATCAGTTTGGTTTGAAGATGCATGCCTGGGGCAGCATTTCTGTGGGGGTGGGGCAGAGAAATTGTAGCAGAAGGATGGTAGTATGCAACTGAGATAAGATGGATGCTATAATCTTCTGTTGCCACAATTTAAGACTCAATCCACAGTTTAAAAGGCATATGAGGAAAAAGAAGCACATTTTCAGGGAAAGCTCCTGAAAATCAGTTCTTTCAAGAAGTGATGGCTATATGACACACCACATTTGATCCTGGGCATTGTGGCTCTGTAAAAGAAGCATAGATCAGTGGCCCTAGTGTGATGAAATTTAGATCCATTTTCTTATCTTTCTGATGAAGATTAGCAAAAGCTTCAGAATACCATTTTCAATAACATTTCTGACAAGCAGTGTAATGTTGAGTACTCTTTGCTCCTAGAAACAACACAGGCCCACATTCATGCCCAAATTCTACCGGAATCTGATATTTCCTCTTGAAGGCACCTTCAGGTCTAGAACCAGCATTCCTAGGTACAGGGGATTGTGTGATGAAAGCCTGAATCCTGGTGGTTTCCTAGTTCACTCTTATGAATGTTTTGGACTTAATCCAAGGTTTATCCCTCAGCGATCTGAGAATATTCCTAAGAAGCAGACAGGGCATTTTACACACTAATCTTCTGTAGCAGCAGCAGCTGATGAGCTCCCAGGCTCTTTGGGACACACTGCAATATAGGTGTGATGTACCATGTGCAGCTTCGTCTCCAGAAAACCTTTCACCGTATCTTAATCCCTTCTGGAACTCAGCACTCCACATGTAAAACAGGGATCAGAGCACTCTGCATCTAAGTTTTTTACATGGAAAATGTCAGACTGTACGGAAGCTGTGTGCGGTCTGTTCTCATATTTCACCTTAAATTTAAAGAGCTTTCCCCAATATCTTCTTGCAACTTTGGTTGCTTTCTTCTTTTTCTCCTTGTATTCGACAAAGAAAATATTTGCTTGCTATCTTTGTAATAATAATAGTAGTGGTAGTAGCTATGCTCTAGCTATTAAAAGTTTGTGATATTTCCTTTCTATACTTTGGCCAGTGATTCAGTTGCCCAAACACAGACACCTGCCTGGCACCGTTTCAAATGCCTTAGCAATCCTGCCTGACCTCCAGCTCCCAGCCCTGAAGGTCTCAGTTGTCCTGTAGGTGCTGTGTCACATGAGCCGGTCCTTTGCAAACTCCAGAAATGGCAGAAGACTTCTCCAGTTGTCCTGGTTTGAGGTAAAACAGAACCAATTTCCTGGGCAGCCCACTCTTTGGCAACTGAATCAAGATTTCCTTTTGTAGAGAGAGCAAATTTAGCTCCTTCGCAGCCTCCACAGTGGTGTTGTTTTCTAGATCTTTTATCGTCCTTCTCTCGATCTTCAAGCAAGGCTCCAGCTGAGGCTTTGCCCATACTGAGCATATTAACGTAATTGTTACCTGGGGTTTACATACAGCAATCCCACCACTTGAATCCCTCCTCTTGAAGGCACCTTCAGGTCTAGAGGCAGCAAGGGAAAATCAGGAGGAGCAGCAGGGAGAAAGTACATCCCCAGAAGGGAATGTGACCTTCTTTGTTCCAGGTTTACACCATTCACCCTAATCCCAGTAACGTTTCAACCTCAACCTTTCTATTCTCACACTACTATCTAACAAGTTATTTCTCTGTTATACTCGTGAACTTGATTTCCTCCTCAGAAGTGCAGCACATTATACCTGTTTTTAATAGTACTGAAACACCCCATGAATTAGGATTCAAACCGTTTTTGTGCAACTTTCCACTCTGGTCTCCACAGGGCTCATAACCTCTGCATTTTTCCTTCCCAC
The DNA here is from genome assembly GCF_965231255.1 of Vanellus vanellus. Classification (NCBI taxonomy): domain Eukaryota; kingdom Metazoa; phylum Chordata; class Aves; order Charadriiformes; family Charadriidae; genus Vanellus; species Vanellus vanellus. Next base: position 6,016,310 of record NC_138905.1, read on the forward strand.
CCATTAAACCCAAATTTACAGTTCCACCATCCAAATCAACACTGAAAAGGATACCGGCTCAGGCTTAGCACAGAACCTATTTGATAGTGTCTTCCCAGCAGGGCAGAGAATCTCTCACTGTAGTCCATTGAAACATGTTGATCAACTGCTGAAAACTCAAGTCTGGCCAAGGTGGAGGAAAAGGAGCACAGAAACATGAAACAAATTGCCTAAAAGCAAACAACAGAGCCTCTTGATGGGGAAAAGTATCTAAAACAAAGCTTAAGCTTTGCTCAAGGTTCAGCCTTAACACTGCATCAGCTGTCGCTGCTTCGTTCTTTTATGATTCACTGCTGTGCTGTTGCTGGGAGGAAATTACCCGAAACAGGATTTTGCAAAGAATAAAGTAGTACTTAAAGGAAGCTCCGGAACAACTGGGCACCCTTTCAAGCAAAATCTTTTCAACTGCTCATGTCTTCCAAGCACACGCAGACAAAACAATAATAAATATTAAGCTAAGATAATTAATTTTTACCCATCATGGTTTATGACTGCAAAGCTTAACAAGCACAGCAACCCAAATACAGTGGGCTGCTTTTTTTTCCACTGTGCTTTTCCTCCCTTCTACTTTGTGCTGAACCATAAATGCTGTTCTGAGATTCATTATTTTGTTGGCTGTAAGTGCTTCCAGTGTTATTACAGAATGGTAGTATTTTGAAATTGAGAACTATTAGATCATCAAGTCCATTTTCCCTCCATGGAAAGGATATAGTCTCCCAGGTGGGACATGTCTTATATTAAACTAAGGCTACCTGATGATTGCAGCAAACACTGCCCCTTGCTGACATCTCCACGTGTTACAGTTTGCTTTACCCCACCAAAGTCCTGCAGTTCTGTCTCCTGAAAAGGTTTCATCATGGGCTACGGGTGTTCAACCTCTGTCGTACAGATTGCAGGCAGCCCAGCATGAAAATGAGCCCATCTCCTCCTACCACCCTTTCCTGGGGTAAATCATGAGCAGGCTGCAAAAGCAGCCTACTACTAGACACTGCATTTTATTTTTTTTTGAGGGTCCGTTGCATTAGGCTCTTGCCTGTCTCTGACTACACATATCGAATGCGATGGTGCTGGGCATGCAGAGTATAGCCCTGCCGCACACCTACTGCACGCCCGGTAGTCCTCCGCACGGCCAGATGTACCACCCACATGCGAACCGACTTTCCCCAGAATTTAAGTTCCTGCCAGGATGAATTTCTCACACTTACGCAGTCAGTCGAGAGCTCTGAGAAAGTATCAGTGCAACTTCTGGGTTTGCAGCGGAGTTGCAGGAAACCCATTAGTCAGAGCAGCACAGGCTGAGAGAGTTCCTCCCACGGGTTCAGACAACCCTTCAGCACAAACCTCTGCCAGTCTGGAGGTAAAACCTGGTGTGGAAACCGCACTGATTGCACCTGCAAGCCAGCACAAGTCGACAACCCACCTAGGGCCTTTGGTTAGGAAACTCCCTGAAAGATGGGAGATGTGAGTTTAAAAGTCTCAGCCTTGTAGGTTAAACCTTGGAGTCTCACATCTGGGTGAAATCAGGAGGAACGGCAGGGAGAAAGAGCAACCCAATGACTTGTGTGTAAAACCTGGGCCATGAGCAGGAGTTATTTGCAAGGTGCGTTCACTTCTGCTGTGAAATGGCCCTCAGGGACTCAGTTGTCAAAATACGGATGTACTTTAGTTACCAGATGGGGAGAGAAAGTAGCTGTTCTGCAATACTCCCCATTCCGCACAATAAACGCAAGGTAATTCAGAAATGGCTCTGAAGTTAATATAAAGAGGAGCACAGAGAAAACTAACAACTGCAGTCCCTCCCAGATTTCTTTATTCTGCCAGAACGGTAAAAGCTGGTTTAAATATGGATATATATCCAAAACTGGAGAAAGGAAATCCGACTTATGTTTTCATGTGCCCTGGTGCCAAAAGCTACTGCTGATAGTGTTAATGGGCAAATAACTTCCTGTTTAGTAGAACTAATCTCCAAAGGTAGGCAATACAGTATGTTTCAGAATAGAGCTGAGATTAAAGGTGATGTGCCGCAAAGACCTCACTTGATCGGTGAAAAAGAGGATAAGGCCAGAAATTAGCCTAGTAGTGGCACTTAACAATTGTTACTGATCAGTCAGTACAAAGCAAGAAGAATATCATTATTTTCCACTCTGGCATCTAGATAAGGCAGCTTACAATGAATTCTAGATCTCACTGCCTTCATTTGCCGATCATCACGCATTCACCCTTTCAAGCGAGTCAGACTCCGTCATATCTGTGCACGTTGCTGGCTCTCTGAAGATAATCTGTCACTTTGCTGTGTTCTCTGCTTAAATTATCATAACTCGTAGGGGCTTCCTTAAATCTTATGCCTTTTGTTGCTATCAATAGTCTGCTGTGATTTTTTTCTTATCACTCTAGCACCAAGAAACGCTGGGAAATATTATCAGTCCTGTCTGCAGGGAAAGGAAATGATAACTGTCAGTCTGCCCTATATTCTAGAGAGCTCTTCTGCGCCCCAGAAACAAAGCATCTGCTGGCAGTTTGACAAGCCCTTTTCTTTTAGTTAAAAGGAAAAATAATCAAAAAAAAAAAGATCAATAAGAAGTATAAACGGAATGAATTTTACTGAACTAGAATTGCTTTCTTGTGTCACTGCAGGCAGAGATTGGCTACAGACTCATATAAGGGTTTAGAGCAGGCTTTGGCCGTGGTTGTGTTATTCAGAGGACTTAGTTCCTGGAAGTCAGGGGTGGCAGAAGAGGCTTAAGTGGCAGCTCAGATTTTGCATCATTTTGTACGCTGAAGAAACCATTAGGCAAGAGATGTCCACAAGCACAAGGCAGTAAACACACAAGAACTTCTCACAGTTCTATATGCGGAAGGTGGAGAGGACATTCCCATTGACCACTTTCTCCTACATTGCTTTTCAAGCCCATTAAGGCCATGGGCCTCATGAACCTGAGATCAAGACTCTAAGACCATAGGGATGTCAGTTAGTAAAGTTAGAGATGATTGTTCTTGTTCATTCTTTAAATAAAACATCATTTTTCAACTAATAGGAAATTCAGTGGAAAATGGACTTTTAAGAGAACTGAAAACATCTACCTGTGCAGTTAGGATCAGGGTATAGTCGCAGCTGGAAAAGGGAAAGGATGCATGACTATGGGATAAAAATACATTTTTATCAAATAAAAGTTATGCAGAAAGCGGGCTAAGAACTCGAACACACCTACACAAGTCATTTTGCATCGAATATGATGCTATACATTGATCCCAAAGGCATTTTTTCTTATTCTGAAAAAAATCTTTTTTCTTCGCTTCTTTTTACTTTTGTGTTTGCTTTGTCCAGGCACTACCTTGAGCACCCTATTCTATTTTGAAACATCTTATTTCAGTGACAACTATTAACTGAAAGATAAAGCCTCTGTAGGTGCTATTTGAACACAGTACACATCTGCTAAAGAGCTTAGTCTGAATAATGTAGGGAGAAAGCAGCATCCTATATAGATGTGATATTCTGCACCATTGTACTTTCTCCACATCCCTGATTATGTGGTTCTTTATTTTTATGTTGGGCACAGGATTTGACTCTTTAGAAGTGTTATACTGGAACTGCTAATGTTACTAAGTGCTTAATTGACCATTGCAAACCCAGGAATAGTCCTTTTACTGGACCAGGAACTCAGCATTGTCACTGCTTTTAACACTATACTTCATTGTTTCTTAGCATTTTATTGGGGTCTGCAGGCTTACAAATATTCTTTAACTTTCCTCCATTTATTGCCTGCAAACACTCTGCAGAAATATTCTCCTTAAAGAACAAACAACGCAAGACACAACATTAGCAGAGGTTAAAGGAAATATTCAGCTGACTGACTAATGGAAGGAAAAATCAATTATATGGACATCTCTTCAAAATCCAAAGCCCTTTATGTTGTTTTTTTCTTTTTTTTTTTTGTCCTTGGGGATGATTTATCTGATGTAACATTGCTATTAAAGTACCTCAGCTCAACTGAAAACAGTATTGACTAGCATATTGTAAACTCTTCTGGGCTAGCACCACATTTCTCTTTATGTTCAAGCAACTTAATTGTTATTAGGGCCCCTGGATAGTGCTTTTAGATAAATAAAAGTGCACCATTGTAAGACAGTAGGGAATTTGAACAATAAGTTCTGAGAATGGCAGGAAATAATGGTAAATCACTGTAACTTGTAATGTTTTCATATGAAAGTGGGGATGCAAAATGAGAATAAGATCAGCGGAGGTATGGGAGAACTGCAATGAGAAACATCTCTTTTCTCTCAGTGTTCTATATTGCTGCCCAGCAACTCAACTTCTGAACCCTGTTCTCGTAAATTCAAAACCAATAGTAAAATCAAGTGGTGTCCCTCAGGGGTCCATATTGAGACCAGTACTGTTTAATATCTTCATCAATGACATAGATAGTGGGATTGAGTGCACCCTCAATAAGTTTGTGAACAACACCAAGATGAGTGGTGTGGTTGACACGCCTGAGGGACAGGATGCCATCTAGAGGGACCTGGACAGGCTCAAGAAGTAGGCCGATGTGAAACTCATGACCTTCAACAAGGCCAAATGCGGGGTCCTGCACGTGGCTTGGGGTAACCCTCAGTGTCAGTACAAGCTGGGGAATGAAGGGATAGAGATCAGCCCTGAGGAGAAGGACTGGTGGATGAAAAGCTGGACACGAGCTTGCAATGTGCACTTGCAGCCCAGAAGGCCAACTGTATCCTGGGCTGCATCACAAGAAACATCACCAGCAGGTCGAGGGAGGTGATTCTGTGCCTCTACTCTGCTCTTGTGAGACCACACCTGGAATATAGTGTGCAGCTCTGGGGACCTCAGCACAGGAAAGACATGGACCTGTTGGAGCAGGTCCAGAGGAGGGCCACAAGGATGATCCGAGGGCTGGAGCACCTCTGCTATGTGGGTAGGCTGAAAGAGTTGGGGTTGTTCATCCTGGAGAAGAGAAGGCTCCAGGGAGACCTTATTGTGGCCTTTCAGTACTTAAAGAGGGCCTACAAGAAAGATGGGGACAAACTTTTCAGCAGGACCTGTTGTGATAGGACAAGGGGTAATGGCTTTAAACTAAAAGAGTGTACATTTAGACCAGATCGAAGGAAGATAATTTTTTCAATGATGGTGGTGAAACACTGGCCCATGTTGCTCAGAGAGGTGGTAGATGCCCTATACCTGGAACCATTCAAGGTCAGGTTGGACGGGGCTCTGAGCAACCTCATCTAGTGGAAGATGTCCCTGATCATTGCAGGGGAGGTTGGACTAGATGACCTTTAAAGGTCCTTTCCAAGCAAAACCATTCTATGATTCTATGAATCAACAAAAGGTATATTTAGGGTCAAAATTCTTTTGTGGGAATTCTCAAGAGACTTATTTACATGTTTTCCCACCTTTTTCTTTTGATATTTTATCAATTTATTCCACTGAGTTCCCAAAATTGTTCAGAACCATTCTAAATTTTCTGACTTAATCTTTTGTTGCCTGAAAAATGCTGAGTTGTCAAAATCATCACAAACCTCCAATCAAGCCTCTTTCAAAAAAAATGGTGCTGAGGCAAAAAGCTGAAGTGGTTTTTCAATCTCATCAAAATGGAACATTTGGATTTTTGCTTAACTATATCAGCAATTATAATATAATCTTTTTTATTACGTATAATATAAAGGGAAAATAATATTCCCATCTGTTTTCAGTTTCATTGTGTACGCTCTGGAACACTAGATTTCAAGAAAGAAATCTACTGGACCTATTCAGGTGAAAAGAAATAAAATTAATAGTCTATAAAGGAGAACATATAAGGAAAGACTGAAGAAACAATATATTTCGCTTGGTGCCTTCAGCTATACACAAAGATTGCTGAAAAGGGGAAAGAGTCTACAATGCTTTCTGTTTTGAATTTTAATGGGTACTCCATTATAGACACCAGAAAAAGTACAAAGTTTACCATAAAGGAAGAGGAATCCAGGTTAAATATGAAGAAAAATACTTAACATTAGAAAGAAGAACAAAGCATTGAAATAGATTATTTGGAAAGGCGTGGAATCTCAATTGCAGGTGGCTTTCAAAATTTGATCAGAAAAACAGAATGTGAGAAATGACAGTTGATACTAACCTTGCATCAGAACTCAAGAATAAAAAAGGCTTATCCTAGATCTGTTTTGATCAATTTTCTATGATTTTTTGTAATATTTGTTTCATATTGCAATGCATATTACATTTATCACAAACCGTTTCAGTTTTTTTGATTCCATTTAAAATATTGGAATTTCCTCTGCAGCAGAAGGTTCAATTTTGAACCACTTGTAGACGTACTGTTAGGGATCTAAAGACAGAAAGAAGGGTCAAAGGGTTATATGCAGCTAAATAAACGAGGGTTTCCTGAGAAGACCTTCTCTCTGGCAAGAGACTTAAAAGTCACTGCATGGGAGGTTTTAGCAACTCTTGGTATTCATTAATAATAAAGAGAATATTTATCCTGTACAAAGATGGTTAAAAGGTCATGCAATAACTGGGAAAAATAATTTTATGTTTTTATAAATATATCACATTCCATCTCAAAAGAAATCTCTCTGCACTGGTAACAATTAGCAAATGCTTTGACTGAATTCCAAAATTTATTAGTTGCCTCAGATCAGTGTATCATCCCTGGAAATTCACAAAGAATTACCAAGGGAATAAAAAAGGGAAGTGGAGAATGTTCAGAAACAATTATATCAATTGTTCTCCAGAGCCCAAACATTCATTTATGCAACAAATAAAGTTAGCGCTAATTGCTCCACAAAACAGACCTTCTAAATTTGGATTGTATCCAAAGCATGGGCGTCTGCCTCAGTTTGCTCTGCTGCAAACTGGTCCAGTCATCTGCCTGGATGGAACGCCACACACAACAATGTTGATGTTTCATCTTCCTCTTGATCACTTGGTTGCCGCTGGGGCCCAGTACTTCAAAAGAAGATCAGGAAATGGGTATTACGTGCTGAACAAACACAGAAAGAATGTTATTGATATCTCTTAATATTATGTCACACTGTCTTTAGAGTAGACAGAAAGTGATAAGGAGATTTGTAGAAATGACAGTATTTCTCCAACTACCAAGAGCAGGGTTTGAGCTCAAGGATGGTCAAAGAAGGGAGGAGCGTGTGCAAAGACAACATAAATTAGGTTGTGCACATAGACCTTAAACTATCACTCTGTGCCTATAATTGATTTTTTTGTGTTCAGTTGAGTCTTATCTTTCAAAATTTTCTAAGTAGAACTGAAGCAGTGAAATTAGACTAACCGCCACTTGCTATTCTTATTGCAGTAGAAGAAAGTGACCCCCATCAAGTAGGAGACTCCAATGAGACTGAGGATCTTCAGGCACAGAACAGAAGATTCTCACTTCCCTCAAAAATGAAGAATTGTTGGTATTATACAGTAGAGGGTTTATAAATAATATGGGAAAATTTTATTTCACTATTTGCAGTAAGTGGCAGACAATTCCTTTATTTTGTCATATACATCTGGAAATCAGAAAAAATAAAAAATGGCAGCTATTTTGTCTTTTATGTATCACATACACATTGAAATTCACAATTATGACTAAATTATATTCAGGTTTTATTTTAAATGTATTTAAAATAATTGCCCAAGAAAGCGTTTCACTTACCCATTATAAAGTTAACAAAAGCAAGAGTGCAGCTTTCCTAATATGTTCCTTGTATGGAAAAACAGTTTCCTTGGATTATTTTTACCAGCACTCATTAATTAATTCTCATAGCACTCCTGTTAGTATTAGCATCTGTTAAACATTAGCACACATAGACAGTTGAATCCTTTGTGACTTTCTTTTGCGTATTTGTTTTTCCTCAAAGACACTTGAGAGTTATCAAGCTTCTTTAATACTTGGACACTAAAGGTTCGGTCTAGATTTTTGCCTTACTTAATGCTGGCAACTCTGAGAAAGGGAATTTTTTTTCTTTCATTCTTTGAAATATGGATCACCATGGTAATAAAAATAATGAAAAAAACACATATTTATATGTGTAAACCTCTCCACATTGTGGCAATACCCCCTCTTTTCCTTGTTTGAACTCCCCCCTCATTATTTCTGGTTTATCTTCAGTTTCCTTGCATAAAAGAGGTTTCAGGCTTAGATTTTTTTTTATTACTAGCTCTTTCCTTCCACAGACCCAGCCCTTCTGTTTCTCATCTTTCACAGGAACAGACCTCACAGACCACCACTTAGGCCACTACTGCCCGAGCAGCCCAACCACACAAACTTCTTTGAGAATCTTCTGCCTAAACATGGAAGTCTGCAGTCTTATCTGAGTTAAATATCTGGATTTCTTTTACAATCAATGGGAAAAAGAATATTTCTAGAGTGTTATTTATCTTATCATAAAAAATACTTTCAATGTGAATGGCTGAATTGGGCCCTAAAATGTCCTTTCTCCTCTTTGTGATTCCTCATAGTGATTCTAGCTCACCAGCTGAGGTGGGAGTGTCAACCACAGCGCTCAGTCTCCACAAAGGGATCCAAAAACCTGATGGTTACTTTAGTTAGCTATAGACCTATACAAAATTAGATTAGGCAAAACACAACAAAAACACTCAAAAGCTTTCTTCTTGATTATTCCTTGAACTTTCATCAAGAATCTTATTGTTCTTCTGCATTGTGGCTTTTCGTTCTAATTATAAGGATGAGCTGAAGTCATATTCTCCCCTCCTCAGACATTTTCTTCCTTCCTGAGCTGGTCAAGAAATTAGAAAAAAAATATTTTTTTTGTCATTCTGGTTTTATTTTCTTATCTCTGAGCATCATACTCTGCTCTTCTTGATCAATTGTAAGCATTGATTACCTTATTCTTTTGTTATGGCATTTTCAGAGCAAAGGAATAGTAGAAAACAGATTTATTCATGTATTAAAAATTAGATATATTTTCAGATTTTTGCTTTTCCCAAGAGAGAGATATTCAGCTGATTCTGATCCTCGGTGTAATCCTGTTCATGGATAACTCTCTCAGATTCAATCTTTTTTCTCCTCCATCTGACCATGATGAAGTAATACATAGCGGAAGATAGCCAGAAAGCATCAGGATACATACTGTTCCAAAAATGAAACTGAAATTCCTAAACCCTGTATAAGGTTATCATATAATTACTGAATGCAGTTTGGTAGCACAAGAGACTTAAAGCTAGAAACAAAACTGAGTTCCAGCTGTGAAACTCATATGGCTTTGTTTTCTTTATACCATACCTTTAAACGTCCAAGACCTCCCTGTCGAGAAAAATAAGTACTCGCAGAGAAAGGCACAATGTAGGTCTTTTAAAGGACACCTTAGCTTTGCTCTTCTGTTGTTTTATACTAAGATAACTCCAAGTGAAGGTACCCGATGTAATTCTACTTTTTGCGTGGAAACGATATAGCCCTTACCAATGCTTTAACCATGCACGGCTGGGGATATTTGCGGCTATTCTGACTCTCATTTAGTTTAAACATGCAGAGATGCTTTTAGATTTCCACTGAGACAGTATGAGGAGATGTAAAGCAGCTGTGCTCCCTAAAGCTGCAAACAGGCTTTTAGACTATCTGTTGCTGAATTCCACCAGTTACACTTTTTCTGCAGTTACGAAACTCCTAACATTTCTAAATTCACATTTTTATCTTTCCCACCACCTGAGAATGCCATCTGCTGTTTACCTCAAATATATCCAACTTTCCATAGCATATTTCTTTGGGATGTTCTCAAATTCCACTTTGGTTGGACTTTGTTTTTCATTTTGTTTTATTTTTGGCTTATTTATTTAGTGATGAAACTGTGCACAGTGCAAGGCACACATGGGTTTTGCTGTACTTTTCCCTTCTGTTGTAATCTGTCAAGCAGTGCAATTTAAATAAAAAGGACAGTTCTTTTTTTTGAGCTGCTGGTCGCAATTCTTATTAGCACCCATGAAGTGATGGTTCATGGGGATTAAGTCACAATTGAAATGCTTATTCTTGACTTATGATATAGCCAGTGCACAACCGAGGATCAAGTTACCCAGAGCAGTTATTGTATGTTTTCCACAGAAAATACTGGCTTGCCAAACAGAATACATTGGGATGGATTTTCCTAGGATATGGTGACTTTTTGACAACAAGGTTGTTTTTTTTTTTTTTTACAAATTGTCTGAGAAATGTGTTCATTTCAAAAGAAGTCTTGTTAGGAAGCCTTTTCAAGCTCCATGTGGAAATCCAGTCAGAGTGGACTCTGATTACAGCACACTTCAAATCAGAGTAAAATGCTGATGAGTGCTTATGCCCCTCAGGTATTTTGATGTGGACCCTTTCTCAATCTATTCTTTTAGTGATAGCTTAATTTAATTCTTTAGAGAAGTGTGAGATTCATCTAGCCTACCTATAGTTTCTGAAAACCGTCTGTCTAACCATAGTAATCAAGGCTTTAGCTACAGTCAAGAGAAAGAAATAGCTGGATGGGGCAGGCACCTTTATTTCAGGATGACGCAAATCTTTCTCTGACACTGCCTCTCCTATGGCTATAGAGGAAACTCGGACCACTTGCTTGATAAACCAGCCACACTTTAGACAGACTTAAAAAAAAAGAATAAGAAAAATGAAATTAAATGAGGGCCAGTTACCAGTGATGTGGTCCTAAAGTTAATACTGGAGCCAATACTGTTTAACATCTTCATTTATGACCTGGATGATGAGGAAGAGTGTATCCGCAGCCAACTTGCAGATGATACAAAACTGGGAGGAGTCATTGACAGATCAGGTGATTATATTACCTTTTAAAAGGACCTTGATAGGCTGTAAAAATGGGACAACAGGAAATACAGGAAGTTCAGCAAAGGGAAATGCGAAGTCCAGCACACGGGGAGGAGTAATCCCATGCATCATCATACGCTGGGGGCTCTTACTGTTGTGTGGAAGTGACTAATGGAGGTTGGGGAGTGTAGGGGTGGGGAGGTAAAGAAGATGGAGCCAGACTCTTCTCAGTGGTGCCCAGAAACAGGCCACGAGTTAACGGACACAAACTGGAATGCACAAATGTTGTGGTTTGGGCAGGACTGGCCACTGAAATGAATGACAGATGCTCTCCCTCACCTCTCCCAGAAGGAGAGAATGATGAAACTCCACTTAAATATAAGCAAGACGTTTTTTTTACTGATCAAACACTGGAACAGGTTGCTCAGAGACATTGTGGACTTTCTGTCCTTGAAGGTATTCAAAACCCAACTGGACGCGGCCCTGAGCAACCTGCTATAGCTGACCATGCTCAACAGGGGAGGTTGGAATTGCTGACCTCTAGAGACCCTTTCCAACCACAGTGATGCTGTGATTCTGTGAAGATCCTGTGACTAGGTAACTTGTTGATATTTTTAATCCAGGTCCTGCAAACCTTAATTAAAAGCCTACTCTCTCTTTCTAAAAAGACTTTAAAGACCTGAATTTCTGGATACAGCAGAAGAGAGAGGCTGCAACCTCAGCTTTCTCTCAAATGAGAATTTTTATTGTACAAAGAATCCCAGTTTGGGGTTTTCCCTCAAGGATACTACTTGGAGCCTGCTGCTGTACCGGTTCTAGAAAAATGTTGATGTGAGCAGCCCAGACATAGGTATCTCCAGACTGGGATGAGCCAGTGTACCCTAGACAGCCATACAGGGCTGGGAGATGGAGGCTCTTGCATTCCTGGCTTAGAGGAAAGGTTAGATGATATGTTTATGCAAAGGCAGCTCAAGCTCCTGGTGCTTTCTTTTGAGAAGGAACAGGTATAAAAAATAGTCTGCTACTAATTGACACCTTCAGCAGTACTGCTTGAAAACGTTGATGTCTTTTAAAATGTGCTGAATAACATAAATATTTCAGTTGACTTTGTTAGAGTCCTACGTTTCTTGTGTAGTGATTATGGGCAGAGTGCAAAAAAATGTGAGTTTGAGCTTTTTCTTAGATCAGGATGAATTAGTGAAGGTCATCTTGGTTTAATTCCTGTAGTTGTGGCTTCTTTGCTTAAAGATTTTTTATTTTTTTTTTTGCAGTTCAATGGAGACAGACTTTAGCGAACATCTAAACTGCACAATTCTGAAAATCTTGCTTAAAACCACGCAGAATCAATGAGGACACCAAGATTTGAGGCTTGGGGCAAGAAGGATTATCTAGTGACTAGAGCACAAGCCTGGAAATTAGGAGACACAGGTTTCATTTCCTTCTCTATCACAGGTGTTTTATGTTATCCTAGATAAGTCATTTTGCCTTTCTGTGCCTCTTACTCCCAGTTGTCAAATAATTCTTCCTTCTTTACCTCTGTGGGATATCATAAAGCATACGAAGTGTCCAGATTCTATATTATTAGTTGCTGTAAATGTATCTTAGGCTGTCAATTTTACGCTGGTGAAGATACATTTTGTTAGAGAATCCAACAGAGTTATTTTGTCATTATACTGCATAACAGAGCAGAGTCAGCTCACGATTTTGCAGGAATATAGATTTGGGTTTTGTGGAGTTTTATTTTGTACGTTTGTTTTATGACAGGGATGGGGGAGGGGGACAGGACCGAGTAACTTCTGGCAAAATTAGGAGAGGATGAAGGGAAGAGCTTGGATGGGAGGTGAGGCAGTCAATCAGGGTGTGCTGCCGGCTGCTACCAAGGCGTTGGAAGGAACGAGGGCAATGACTTCAGTTTCTGGCAGACATCATCCTAAAAGTCCTGATTCCTCCATTGCTAGCAGGAACAGCCATCAGCCATGGTTGTTTTGCTGACCCAACTGTTTGTTGCCCAACACAACTCTTTTGATATTCCTAAGTGTCACTTTGTAATAAAGGTCGCATTATGCTCAGGCACTCGAGGTTCAATTTAATTTCCTAAGCAAAGGAATCCCTAGGTTACCAGAGCCGTGTACCCCAAGCTGGAATATGTGACACAAGACCTGTAAGAGACCCGTGCCTTCTTGCTGAAGAAGATGAAGATCAGTTACCTTAAAGTGTGAATGGCCCAAGGTACCAGTGGTCAGAATATTGAATCAGACCCTTGCTCTCGTTTTTCTAGAATTTATCTGAGATAAACGCAAAATACACCCATAAACCAAATATTGTATGTCTCTACTGTTGTTACCTGCTCATAATCAAGAAGTGTATTCTTGCTCAGACCATCAATTATGATGCTCATTTCTCATTTTTTATGAGTCTCATTTTTGACCTTGGGCTGTTCTTCTGCACAATAATTAACATTATGCAGAACTATCAGAAAACTTGAGCTTTTAGGGTTGAAATTTACAGGACATTAGATGTCTTAATTATCTAATAACCTAACTGGAGTTAGGAGCCTGAACACCTTTTTAATCCTGTTCCTTATTACTCCAGTATTACAGAGGGCACATAAGAGGAAGGAGAAGAAATGAGGAAAGAAGAAATAATTCTGTCAATCTAATAACTTGCACCAGCCAAAACAAGCAAACAAACAAAAATTTCCAATTTCAAATAATCTCCAGTGGAGATTTATAGCCTAATTTGCTCATGATAATGGATGAGCGGTTTTTCCCTAATTGGTAGTTTGGTGTGGGAGTATGGACTCTTTTTGTTCTCTGGTCGCCTCGGACATTGTTAGAGTAATGTTTCAATTGATAGTCTGGCACTTCACTCCCACTTTTTCCTCATACTACAATTTCAGAGTCAGTTAAGTCATCTGATGATGCTGTTTAATTCTCTTATAAATAATAGGTTTGCAGAATGGGAGAACTGCTGCTAAGAAATTATAGCCCAACAGAACAATTTGGGCATTACTTTGGATGACACACACACATCTTTTATTTCAAAATTATTATTGTGGTGTTTTCATATAATCTTTGATTAAATTGAGAAGTTAGCTTCAGAAGAACTACAGTAACTATATCCCAGTTCTGTACAAACCGATTTAGTATTGGCAGTGTGTAGCTCTATATAGTTCTTTTTCAGCTCCTCTAGTTTTATTTTTTCTCAAATTAATAAAAAAGCAAACATACACAAAAGAAATTGGATTAGTTTTCAAGCAGAAAAACATTTGTATGACAAAAGCACATTTTTTGCAAATATCACAGTTAACTCACTTTGTGCTAAGAGCTTAGTACAGATATCTTGGAACATCTAAGTTACATGGAACAAATAACCTCTCCCCATAAGATGACAAATATTTCTCTCCCCTCACCCCAAAGGCACATTATCCCACTGATGACTTTTGCAGGGTTTCTGGTATCTCCTTTGAAACATGAATTACCTTGGTGATATTTTTCTGTGCTAGAAAAATTACTGGCCTAATGGTAAATCTGCAGTGCATGCATAATGAATAACATCAGTTTTTCATTCAAAGGTCTTTAGAAACTCTAAGAACACTATGGGACAAGTGATTATCTCACCTGCAAGCCATTGTGCACTTTCTCTGAAAACTCATCAGCTAGTCTTCTCATTTTGTCTCTATCTCTCTTTAGCAGTTTGGGATATGCAGCAGGCTAAACCTGAACATGTCTTGCCCTGGTTTTGCATATCTATACTGTCTCTTGTGGGACTTATAATTTGGGAGAGGAAGGGACCTATACTTCTGCACGAAATTGTACCAAATGCCATGATGGCAATCTAGAGCATCTAAGACATTCATATATATGGCCAGTAAATATGACATCGGACTCATGCGAGACCAGTGGCCTTCTGGAGCAGCTATCAGGAGACCACATGTGTTTCCCTGAGGCATCCCAAATGGGACCAGGTGCCCTCATGCACGTAACTGAATCACTTCCAGGGAATGATTTTTCTGATCTACTTTAGATGTCTACTCTGAGGTGAAATGAATCTCATCTTAGATCTTCATCAATGTTAAACAAAGATAGAGTAATTAACTTACTACTGACATTGAAACTATAACTGTGCGTTTCAGTCTACAGATGAGATATCTACAGGTAAGACTAAGTTTTCACAAGTGATTAATGTGTTTAAATCCTCTTTGTGAGAGTTTGACTCTCTTTAGTCAATGAGAATCTGAGGCCAGATTCCGTTCCCTCAAAAGTATCTAGTTCTTTTGCAGATGATCAAGGATTTCCAAAAAGTCCATACATGACTGGAAAATAGAACATGGGACCCAAATGTAATCCACTGTTCCTGAGCCGACAGATGGAGGCCAGATAGGAGATTACAGAGTACCTAATATAACACTTGACACCTAGATACAGATAACTGAATCCTGTCCTCTCCACCTGTATTAATTATTGGCTTAATTCAGCTACTTAAGCATGGACATCTAGAGTCTACTTTAAGCTCCCGATTTGGCCTTCATATAACTCCGCAGAAGGACGCAAAGCTGCTTCTCATTCTGTGTTCTCTCTGATACATCATATGTATCTGACAAGTCCTGTTGCATCACATGCAGTATTAGACACTTAAGGATGCGCTACTGAATCAAACCCAAGAATCCTTCTCACTGTAACTGAGAGCAGCTTGAGGTCAGGGGCCCATTTTGCTTGCTGTAGGTGATGGGGATCTGCTGAAGAAATACGTGGCTCTCTTATCTTAATACCAGAAATGACACAGAGACAAGCACGTGCACAACTACGTTTCCTTTACATATCAGCAGAAGCCTGAGTTTATCTCACAACGGTCATCACCAGGCAAGTTTGGACTTGGTGGATGTGGTCTGAGACATTACCCTTTATTTGGAGGTGACATCTAATTTAGATTTTAGTTGCTCTTTTTTCCACAGCAAAGGTCAGTAAAACAGTAAGTATCAGAGTTCAAAGGAGGTAGAAAAGAGTTTTTCTTTGTGCTGACCCACCGGAGTCGGGACATCTGAGAGGCAGCATTCATCATAGAATAAATTGTTTGGAAGGGATCTCTGGAGGCCATCAGGTCCAACCTGTTACTCAAAGCAGGCCCATCAGCCAGCAGAAGCCTACAAGCCCCATGCAGGGCTAGTGGACTGCAGGATGATCATCTTTCATACCTCTTTTGGGGTGCTTTAAATGGACAGGTCCTGATAGACAAGCTGTAGCTAATCTCATTGCCTTAGTTCGTCTCAAGTCCTTTCTTTCTTTACTTTAAAACAAAGCTCTTCCAAGCCTGAATGTGCTTCCTTTGCCATCTTACTGGTTTCAGCAGGAGGTAGCCATTCCCTAGAGTGATATTTTTATAAAAGAGTACATATTTTAATTTACAGTGGAGTCTTTTTAGATGGCAGTAGGATACACTTACAAAATAATAAACTAAAGTGAAATAGTAGAAGATTTGCAGCACACACTTCAATACACAAAGAAAGGTGGTCAAGTTTAGGAGGAGCAGGTGCTTCATTGCCTGCATGAAAATTTACTGAAGAAGACCTGAGAATATTAGGAATACCATTTGTTAATGTTTAGTCTTCTGTAGTCTTCACATTTAGCTACAATAGCTTTTAGTTCATTCAAGTAAACATAAAGCAAAAGCAAACTTATAAACAAAGGGATAAAAGTTTTGGCACAGACTACCAGCTGGTGTAAATACAATTCATTTTCTATGTTTCTCCGTACCAATTCTGTTTGGGACTTTCCAAGTTCTCTTGTAGTCTCCAGCACTGACTTCTCTGGATGAGCATTTTCACCCATAAACTATATTGAAATTATTTTTGAAAAGGTAGAATGTTTTAGTAGTTTTACTAAGAATTGTTTCTAGTGATAAATGTGTTGTGGTGTTGTTTTTTTTTTTCCCCAAACTGACCATTTCACTTGTGAAACCTAAGTATTTAACTGAAACATATTATAGATTAAACATCTATATATTTATAGATAAAAGGTTTTAGCTGGAAAGCACAAGTTTTTGATCTTCAGCCCCCAAAATGTTGAATGTTTCATTTTGTAATGAAAAATGGAAAAAAGAAATTTTTCTGAGAAAAACAAAATAAAACCATTTTTTGGCCACGTTTATTAATAGTAGCTGTTTTTCTTATTTGAAATATACATGGAAAATTTCAGATGTAAAGGGCAAAGGTTTTTTTTTATTCATAAGAAATTTCAAGAGACAAATGGCTTCTTTGCATTTCACCAGTGCGAAGCAGACCAAAACAGCGTACTTGGAAATGTAGCACTATCTGCAGTGACTAGGTGCAAAACTATTCGAAACTGCTCATTTCTTTTTCTGGCTTAGCAAAGCCTCTGATCATCCTGTAACTATAGCAACATAACCACAAGCTGCTCAATTTTAGACACTTTTTGTGCATTGTCTATTTTTTTCTAGAATATAAAAAGATAATGGGATACAGGCACTCTGCTTAGTTTACCTTGTTAAGCTATATTTAAATAATAAGTGATAAACAGAATGAATTAAAAATCCTCCTGTCTCTAAATGTTTTAAACGTTAATTTTATTTACCTGAAGACTTAGAGGAGGTGATACATTTTCCTGAGTGTAGGCACATAGTGCCATTTGAGATGCCCTGGGGGCTCCCACCTGGTATCCAGCTGCCACAGCAGCAGGGTAGATGTTTTGGAGCTTGTAGATGGCTTAGGTGGAACTAGACACCTATGTCTAGGGGACTGAATTGCACCAAAGACTGGACATATATTTTTCAAAAGATCCTTGATACCTGCCAGGAAGATGACTGAATATTTCCTTAATGTTAAACATCCAGGTAATGGTAAGATACAGGAACATACTGGACAGGTCTGTACCAGGTCCCATAAAAGCCAACAGGTTGCTTTTTCCCCCTAAAGTCTCTTCTCTTGTAGTCTTCTGGAAATATTGAAAAACAACAACAACAAAAAAAAAGAGTGGAATTTAGGAGTTTGTCTGTCAGGTAGAGTTTTAATTCAGCTGCCTGTACAGAGGCTTCTAATGCAGTTTAAGAAGTTGTTATTTTCCAAGCTGGAGTGATGCAATTTTCCTGTAGGTCTTGTGTTATATTTGCCGGTCCCATGAGTACGTCTCAGACAGTGCAAAGCAACCTGCGCTTCTGCAGGGATAAACCAGCTGCCTTGTGTTCATGCTTATAATGAAGATCCAAGCTATGTAATGAAGATCTAGTCAAAAGAATCAGGAGCCTACATCTAGACACCTATATATAAGTATACGAGTCTCAACCTGGCGTGATTCTATGAATCATAGAATTACAGAATCATACACAAACTACAAAAGCTATGAAATCATAGAATAGTTTGGGTTGGAAGGGACCTTTAAAGGTCATTTAGTTCAACCTCCCCTGCAATGAGCAGGGATGTCTTCAGCTAGATCAGGCTGCTCAGAGCCCTGTCCAACCTGACCTTGAATGTTTCCAGAGATGGGGCATCTACCACCTCTCTGAGAAACATGGGCCAGTGTTTCACCACCCTCATAGTGAAAAATGTCTTCCTTCTATCTGGTCTAAATATACACACTTTTAGTTTAAAGCCATTACCCCTTGTCCTATCGCAACAGGTCCTGCTGAAAAATTTGTCCCCATCTTTCCTGTAGGCCCCCTTTAAGTATTGAAAGGCCGCTATAAGGTTTCCCCAGAGCCTTTTCTTCTCCAGGCTGAACAACCCCAACTCTCACAGCCTGTCCTCATAGGAGAGGTGCTCCAGCCCTCGGATCATCCTTGTGGCCCTCCTCTGGACCCGCTCCAACAGGTCCATGTCTTTCCTGTGCTGAGGGCCCCAGAGCTGGACACAATGTTCCAGGTATGGTCTCACAAAAGCAGAGTGGAGGGGCAGAATCACTTCCCTCAACCTGCTGGTGATGTTTCTTGTGATGCAGCCCAGGATACAGTTGGCCTTCTGGGCTACAAGTGCACATTGCCAGCTCGTGTCCAGCTTTTCATCCATCAGTACTCCCAAGTCCTTCTCCTCAGGGCTGCTTTCCATCCCTTCATTCCCCAGCCTGTATGGATACTGGGGGTTGCCCTGACCCAGGTACAGGCCCCTGCACTTGTCCTTGTTGAACTTCATTGGGTTCACATAAGCCTACTTCTTGAGCCTGTCCAGGTCCCTCTGGATGGCATCCCATGCCTCAGGCATGTATACCCCATACATCTGCATCCCTCAGCTTGGTGTCATCCACAAACGTCCTGAGAGTGCATTCTCTATGTCATTGGTGAAGATATTGAACTGTAGTAGTCCCAGTTCAGACCCCTGAGGGACACCACTTGTCACCAATCTCCATCTGGACATTGAGCTGTTGACCACTACCCTCTGGATACGGCCATCCAACCAATTCCTCAGCCACTGAACAGTCTACCCATCAAATCTATACATCTCCAATTTAGAGAGAAGGATGTTGTGGGGGGTTGTGTCAAAGGCCATACAGAAGTCCAGATAGATGACATCCATAGGTCTTCCCTCGCCCACTGATGTAGTCACTCCATCACAGACAGCAACTAGGTTAGTTAGGCAGGACTTGCCCTTGGTGAAGCCATGCTGGCTGTCTTGCATCACCTCCATCCATTCATGATTCAGTGTACAAAACTGAAAACTAAAACTGAAACTATTTGAGACATCTTAGGCTACCTGATACATCACACAGAGATGACAAAACAGGATACGCAAGAGATTGCGGTCTTCTGCAGTAGCAGCTGGAGGAAAAGCAGAATATCCTAGGACATTCCAAATGCCATAAACAATTTGGAAACTGAGTCAATCAGTGGACACTTGCGTAGACAGCTACAACCCAAGAGATTTTGCTCATTCTTTTAATCATGTCAAAGGGATGCAAAAGCATGCAAAAGGACAGAACCTGTGAAAAATGCCGACTGTTAATGCTTCAGCTAAAAAAGCAAAGTGAAACACTTAGCAAATATTGCACAGCTCATCATATTTCTAGTACTAGCAAGAGAGATTGAACATTTTGGGAGTGACAAGTCAAATGCTCTGGTATTATAAGTCTTGAGCTCACAGGCAGGCCCAGTAAACGACCTATGTCCTTCCAGTCACAGAAGTGTGAGCTCTGATTATAACCTGACCATTCAAGATCCAAAGAGCAAATCAGCACGCGTACAGCACGGCCAATTGCAATTAATTTCTGGACTCTCTCTGTAGTCATTAGAAAGAAATAGAAAAGCTCTATAGAAAAGCATTTCACCACAACTAGTCTAGACTTTTGAGAATAGAGTGAATTATGTGTTAGCAAGGTTTGTTTCTCTTCCTATTAACAGAGGACAGAATGATCAGAGCAGAGTAGATGCCTACCCTGAGTCAGATGGACCACATATTTCCATATTGACCCCTAAAAGTCTAAAAGAGTAATACGTGTCTGCAATTAAACAAATCTTATACGACCACATTACTATTCTATCTCTTTTTTTTTACAAAATGTCCTAACTCAAACCAGTATGTCTTTTGTAATCATTCTGATAAAGAGAAAAGTCTCACACTATGTCTCGGAGCAAAGCTAGTCAAACTTTTGCTTGGTAAGATAGTGTTTTTATCTCAAGTAAGGTCCACAGGATTATTCTTGTGGAAAACTGCAAAAGCAACTTATTTGCTTTTTGTTAAACTTCAATTTTTGAATCAACTCCTCCAGATGAAGTGCATGAAAAGATTAAAAGCTCTCCCTTCCTTTTTTCTTGTATTTCTAGGTATGTTTTTGCTCATACACATACAGAGAGAAAACATTTTACAACACCTTTTAGTCCTTAATTAGCAAAAGATAACATATTATCTTAATCTAATTTTTTGTCTGTGAGCAAAAAAATAGGATTGTTCATATGAATGAAGTTAAGCAAGAACATAATTGTTTGCAAGACCAGGATGTAACCATGCAAACATCCTTTTCAATCAAAGTTTCTCTTACTCTTTTTTTGGTCCTTCCTCTACTACTTAAGTAAATTAGTAATATCTAAATGGAGAGGGGGGAAAAACACTTATGTTTAACATCTTCTGAAATCAAAGAAAGAATTGTATTATTTAAGTGATTTAACAACATATTTAAGCCTATAAGGAGGAATGACCATAAACAATGGCTAAATAATAGTATTTCAGGCACCCAAGGGCAAGATATATTAGCACTGTATCATATTACATACCCAGTCATAAAATTGAATGCTTGCTCAAAGATAATTATCAGAAGAGTCTAAAGTCAGCGTTTTTAATATGGAATACACATAATCAGATAAATAGCTATAAGCATTTGCAGTCAAGCTCCTTACTTTCTTTTCACCGGTCTTAGTGGTATTCCAATAGTCACCAAAAGGCACAAATACGGCTTTGCTTTCCCTCCCAAACCATCTTAACCCAATTGCTAGTCACTAAAACAGTTACTTACCTACCTACCTTCTCCCTACCAATTCCCACCTCTACGAGCTCTCAGAATTCAGTTCTGTTTTCCTCAAAGACAGACAGATGAAAATACTGACTAGAAGTGTTTTCTTAGAGCAGGCAATTCTGACCAGAAGCCCACCTGGTTTTATTTCCTTCCTATATTTTCCGTCATGAGAATGAGAAGCTGCAGATCCCACCCCAGGCAGCTGTATGTTCTTATTCCAGAACATTCTCTCTCTCCTTTTTCTGAGGGACTCCTAATCCCCACATTAGCTTATACCCCGATGGAGAAAAACCTCACACATTTTGACACATGAGCAGTGTCAAGTCACCTTCACATGTTGCATATTCAGACTACTCCCAGTCGAGGATCTTTCCTGGAGAAGAAGGAAAGGCAGAAGAAGAATCGGACACTGTTTATCTTTTGTTGAAGTACGTAAAATTTAGAATGTGGGAAGGGGATGGCTCAAAAAAAGTGAGTTGTTCACAAGATATTATAGTTACAAGTCTGGTCTATTTGAGTTCACTGTGAAGCCAGGGATGTCGGGGGTTGGAAAGAAGGCAGGATAAGAGGAACCTGGCACAAGCTTAATTAACTAGGTTCCTTGCTTAAAGGGAATGGTTTGGAGGCTCAGGTCTTGCTAACAAAATAATTTCTTTTTATGTAAGATTTCTTACCCGAAAGAGACAAATGAGTTGTTATGCCCAGAAACTTGAATAAAACGTCAATTAAACCCCAATGTAGTATAGCCAATACCTCTGATGAGGGCTGGGATTTTTGGTTCAGCACTCCAGATATCCAGAATGGTATATTAACAATATATTGTTCTGGTCTTGCTAGAGTAGTTACCAATACCAAGTAGAAAAAAAACCCAAAACAATAATTGCCCATTCAGTGATGTTGATTTTGCTAATAATCTTGTTTCAGCATGTTAGTGTTTTTCCTATAAGCTACTTGGAAGACATTTGAAAAGTCTGGCTAATGGCATGTGAAATCATATATACAGTAAAAACTATTACACACTATGAAATGCGTCCTTGCAGTGTTATTAAGTGGCCTTACTTCATTACAAGTATAGTATAATCATCATGGTTGATGGAGTTTAAACAAGAATTCACGGCAGGTTTTTTTTTTTTTTTGGTTCAGTAAATATAGCTACGTCAAAAGTTTTGTATTTAGCTACAAACATTTAGACTTAAGGAAAGAGTCTGAGGGTAGCCACTATTCATGCAATATTATATTTTCTTTAAACTTTAACAAGTACACCAGTGATTTAACAAATTCACCGGTGGTTCTGTAAACAGAACACAATGTGAAAAACTGAATATAAATACTTTAGGATTCAATACAGAGACCTTTTAGTTCAAATTGCCTTTCAAACAGTCGCCGTACCTTACTTATGCAGTATAAACAACCTATGAAATTACAATTTTGATTAGTCTGTATTCATTCGCCTCTATACATGAAGCAGGAGTGCAGAAAAGTGATAGCCCTTGATTTTAGGTGTACAATTCAAGTCAGGTTTTGGCCTTAAACAACATCTATATTTCAGGTCTGAGTTCTGAGTCTGTCTGCTCTTTCTTTCACAGTTCTTTGTTGATTGCTTGTGGTGTTGGTTTGGGGGGTTTGGTTTTGTTTTTTTTTTTTCCCCCAAGAATGGCAGCAATTAAACCAGCACTAAAGGAAACTAAAAGTATTGTGTATTTCACACATTAGGAATTGATTCAGTGTTAGTACCCCACTGTAGAAGGAAAAAAAATGACTGTTGCGGGACTTACACTGGACATTATCTCCTCAATATGTTATTGGATTTATACTTCATTTTGCATATAGAGTTATTGCCACTTACACTTTATTATTATTATACATGGAGCATTACTGACTTTTAGTTTGCCACATGTTTATTTACATTGACTAATGGTATATTAAGAAAAACTACAGAGAAAGTTTGAATAATCTTCCTTAGATTAATGCCATTATGGAGTAAAAGTGAGTCCCTTTCTTAAGAGGAAACCAGACATTGATTCAGCACCCCTTTTCAGAATCTAGCCTTAATCACTTGGGTAGACTTTTATTATAGCAAAGTTGGATATGAAGCGTTTTCATATGTGCTCATCTTTGCCTTCAGCTTCTTCTGTCTTGGTTCCTCTGGCAGAACAGGTCCATTGTGTGCAAAGATAAAACATTCCTTATCTTCTTGTTAGATATGATCATATACTTCACTTTGATATCACTGCAAGTAGTGTCCTAGCATGAGAGAGTGGAATTTGCTTCATTTCATGGATAACATCTTTGACTTTTTTTATTACGAAAAAAGAGATAAAGCATATAACTTTATCTTGAGTCCTTCCAGTCAAGGTCTTCCTGACATCAGCTCTGAAATAAGTATGTTGCCTCTGTATTTAGATTAAATTTAGAGTATAAGGAGCTGTTTTTTTCTGCAGTCACCAGGAAATCTATGGGGTCTATCGCTGCAGAAAGCCATTAAGATGAATACTCTGGAATCTTTTAAAATTAAATGCATTGAGATTGAAATAAATAAGACAAGTAGCAATTGACCAAACTTCCAGCTTGTTTCTAACTGTTGCTAGCGTGTCACTGAGATATGCTGTCAACAGATGATCTTGCTTATTGCTGGTACGGTTGATTTTGAGCTCATACATGCTACCTGCTAAAGTAACTAAAGGTTCATATGAAAAATGGCAGTACCATTAAACCTAATGTGCTTATTTCTTTTTTATTTTTCTATTGGTCAATAATAGTGCCCTGATCTATGCATAAAGAAAAATAGCAAAAAAAAAACCCAAAAGTCAGCGGAGAAGAAATAAATCATTATTTAACAGTCAGGGCACAGAGCTCTGCCATTTTTGAGCGATTTTCAAGGGCTGCCTCAGATCTAATGCATTAAAGTCCTCCGTGCCAAAGGTCATGATAAATAAAATTACAATTTTCAAATCGGGAACAAATGGTTATAGGTAAGTATAAATGAGAAACAGAGGTTTCTGGACTCTGAGCAAATCAAGAACAAATACCTGCAAACTGATGAGGAACAAAGCTTTAAATAGCAGGAATCGAGCACACAGATCAGACTGTTTTTTTCTAATGAAATTTTCAACCATCTGATTTTTATCTACATACCAATTGCAGCCACGCACAGGGAAAATGAGCCGCTTTGTGTCATTAGTGCACTGATGACTGCCAGCTTAAATCCCTTTACCTGCTGACCTGCCCATCCATAGAAAGTAATTTTGCAGCATGCTGCAGGAGACCTTCACCAAGCCCACATTTACTAAACGAGGAACCGCGTGTCATCATTTAACGTTTCAGAGCAGGGGAAACCATTTCAGAGCTATTACATCTCCCATGTCCCCAGAAGTCATCAGTGTTAGAGGAGGCCCCATACTTCTTTAAGAGAAAAAAAATAATTTTTGCCCCTCTTTTATATATATTTCCAGAAGCTGTGAACTACTGAAAGCTGTGTACTACGCCTTGTCCTGAACTAGACAAGATGGATTAAGGGAGCCTGAATACTCCAGATTCTATCTTTTTACAACTTTCTCAGTAATGTGTCACAGGAAGGAAAAGCTAGGTACAAGGCAAGAAATAAATTATTAGGGTCTGCCAAATATGTTCTGTGAACTTTTTTGGACAGAAAATTGTGTTTTCATTAAACACATGCCTACAGTGTCTGCTTTCCTCAAACTTTCAATTTTTGTCAGATAAAGAAAGCTTCAGGATTTTCATCAAAAAGGCAATTTTCCACAGGAAAGAATTCTGTTGTTGACTGTATCTAGAAATTACCAATTTCAAAAGATAATTTGCTAAGCTGAGTCACAATGAATATGATTATTTATAATCAACACTAGTCCTCACTGTGGAATATGAGCAGTCTTTACTAAAAGCAGAACTGAGTACACGCAAGCCATAATGTGAACAAGTCCAACACACCTTAGTATCTTGCAGCTGCATGAGGTGCTCTGTGAAATTCCTATTTCTCCCATTGCAGTACCCACCCATTTTTTTCCCCTCACTACTGCTTGAAATACATTCTCCTCCTCTGATGACAGTACTCAACCAAAAGCAGTTTGCAAATGAAAAAGAGAAGTTGAACTGGAGAGTCTAATTTGAGTAAGAATCAAACCCTTAAAGCCAATTGTAATGAAAAGGCTGTTTAGTTTTGCTTTAATTTTAAAATCTTAGTTAACATGAAGCTTTTTACCGGCCATGTTGTAGAGAAGGAATACATCCCATAAAACTTTGTATATTTGCATTGCTGTAAGATACACGCAGAAAAGATATATCATGGAATGGACAATCTCTGTTTGCCTTCAAGTTTCATTTCAACCTTAAATGGTTTGATACCACCAGCTTTTCTGCTTGGCTGAAGGCAAAACTGGAAACTTGGAAAGAAGGCACTTTTTTTCAGTTCTTCTGTGTTTTAACCGTAATAAAAGAATCTTCCCCATTTCCTTATAATCAGCTTCATGTCAATTCCCTCAGGTTGCTAGCTTCGTTCTAATTCTATTTTTAAACAAAGGTAGTTGGTTCTTGCTCTTCTTAGCTACCCTTTGCTTAACCTCTAATTTGAATCTGCCATTCTTTCCTGTTTGTCACTTAGAAGAAATGCACTAACAAGTAAGAAACAAGTTCTTTCTACAGAGGGGAAAAAAGTCTATTTTTCCCTTATTGTCTCATCCTATGCATCTTGCTGAATATTTCACTTTGCTATCGTATAGTATCGTGCAATAAATCCATTAAAAACCCCCTTAAAATACAAAAATTGGGGTTGTGAGTTTAATAATACTTAAGATTAACAGCACACAGTAACACATCCCAGAGTGAAATTTGGCTCTTGTATAAAGGTTGTAATTTTCTTCACTAGCCCAGGACTTTGTTTGATTCTTTATAGGAACTAGGAATGCAATTAATTATTTTTTCTCAAATTATGCATCATTCAATACCACAAATTCAAAATCTTAATTTAAAAAAAAAAAAAGTACACACACTCACCCCCAGAAGCTGACCTGCAATATGTTACATCATTACATCATGATCTAAGCCATTCTTTTCACTTTCCTTCTAAGACTTTAGGGATCATTTAAGAGAGATATTTCAAGTAGTATTCCTGTATTATATATCTGAATATGGAATCTGAGATTACTTGCCTTTTGCGGTCAGGGCTGTGAGTAAAAGAGCAAGAATTTCATGATTCACTGTAACTCATAAGAGAAAGCACCCGCTTAGTAAGCTTGGATAGGTAAGGATTGAAGTCAGGAAGAGATAATGATGACTTGTAATCAAAAGAGATTGGAATAACCTGTAGGCAGAGTCTTTATAAAGCAAATTTACCGTGCACCTTATATGTGCTCTTAGCAAAGAAATAAACTTCCTACTCTTACCTTGTGTGGGACAGAAGTTTTTATTTTCCTACGAAGAAATAGTATCTGCCAGTTTTTTTACCATTCCAGTTATTGAAATGAAATGTTTTATGCCATTATTGGTGTCCAAACATATTCTAAACTCTTCTTCAACTCTTTACCTACAGATTTTACCTGGAGCTCATTGCAGTCAACAGAAATTTCTGCCCTGCTGCACTGTAAGGTCTTGTTTCCTCTTCTACTGAATTCCCGTGGAGTTTTTAGTACCAACTTAACTAGGAGCAGGCGTTGGTTTTAAATTCATATTCTCCAAATGCACATTTCATAAAAAGACCTGTTTGATGATGATAAATGGAGGACATGGCGGTGAAGAAATTGTGTTCCAGGTGACCAAAATTCAAGTGTTTTGCTAAGAAGAAACTTCATGCTTGGGTTCAAAACAAATCAGAAAAACAATAAAACCCTATAAATTAGGTGATGGTGATTCTGATCCATCTGTATTTTAGAACTACAGTCCAAGGGGTTAAAAACATGATAATGGAAATGCTGTGAACATTTCAAAGTAGAATGATTGTGTTGTTTACTTAATATGACCTCTGTAGAAAGAGTGAAAAAAACTGCAGCTGTTTAAGGTGAAGAAACTAAGACAAGAAATGGAGCTATTCGATTCAAATACAAGGAGAACAATTCTGCAAAGAGGATGGGGAGAAACTAGTCTTCCATATTCATGATGGATGCAACACACAAACAAAAAGTTAAACTTCAACAGGAAAAAAATCTAGTTCAGACAATGGGAAAAATTTCCTGTCAGGCTGATGAAGTACTAGAATAGATTATTTAACCTGTTCTGAAAGACCCTAAGAGGAAAACAGGAGTTAAAGTGACATGGTAGAGCTGATCCCATTAAGACGCAGATGGCTGGATGAACTCAGTGTTTTCTGACCTCTCACAGCCTGTTTTCCTCTGATAAGACAACATTTTCCTTTTATAAGTAACTTTTATAGAAACTGCCTTTGTTGAAAGTGAAATGTTTCACAGCAATGTGCTACGCAGGATAGAGACCTGTTGGGGTTTTGCTTTACGTGATTTTGAACGGATTTTTTCAGTTATTATTCTGCAATTATAATTTCTATATGCAAAATGAAAATCCAGAACAAAAGGAAATGTCTTGAAATTATTCCTGGTTTTGGGGGGGGGGGGTTGTTTTTTTTTTTTTTATCTGAGGGGTTTTTTTAATAAATCTACAGATCATTCAAATTCAATGATTAATTCAGCTTTGGAATGTAATCAAGTTTTATAATGCCAGTACTTCCTGCAGATTTTTGTTTCTAAATCTATCACTGTGTCAAAAACATATACATTTTCAGTACTTCACTTTGCCAGAGGAATACATTGGCTGGCATTAATTTTTAATTAAATCTCCTGTAGAGTTTAATGGTATGCAAATTTCGTAGTATTTGGGGAATATTATCTATATCCAATCTACGAGTTCCTCTGAACTTTGTGGAAGTATTGTATTATGTCAACAAGGAGTCAGAAAAGTTTCACTCTTTCTGGAATAAGCAAGTGTATGTGAGTAATATTGCATAATGAAACCTGGCTTCATCTTTTTCTGTGAGATACTCCACTAAAAATGTCTTTACTTTCACTAACTGTGTTGTGGTTTTTTTTTTTTCTATAATGTATCCCTCTCTGTGTGTTTTCTGTGGAGAAAATAAGCTCTTCTGGGGCAGGGTTGTCTCTGTGTATACCAGCTAACCAATGGATAAAAAAATTTATTTTGGTTCTTTTAAGATTTGTAATATCATTTAAAAGAAATCAACATCATCTTTTTTTGAACACATAGAGAAAAAAAAATATTGTGTAGCACTGATAAAACAAAAATTTTAATTGTTAATGATAGTTTCTATACACAGAGTTTTAAACCGATGTCCTGGCTCTGTCTTGTTTAGAAGAATGCATATAATTTGCAGTGGCATAAAGCTGTCATATATGAAATCAAAACACTGTATACATGTATTTTTTTCCCAGCACATGGGGAAGGGAACAATTGACTGTGAGTTGAATTTGTAATTCATAGGTGGGTTCAACAACATCCCTAAAACTTTCCATTGCAATTGTGATTACAAATTTAAAAAAATATATATTCTGAGTTGCATTTATATAGTGCTTGAAGATAATTCAAGATGAAAATTTCAGTGGTATATGTGTCATCTTCTTAACACAGAGCCTCATTACTCAGCATTTCATCCAGAACAGGAAGGGAAGCAAAAAGAAGAAAAGGGACCTGAAGGGAGCATGAAAGGCTGAGCATACAAAAGAAGGAAGAGTCTATGTAGAATATTAACATATCCCTTTTCTCCAAACTATCAGTATACTCACATAATTTAAGCGTCATAAGGGAATGCAGTTAGCCAACCTGTGTGCAGCCTGCTCCTTCAAAACTATTAGTAGCATTGCAAGGGGAAAAGAACTTGTGGTAGAACAGCTTTGGTTTTCACGAGGACCGCTGTAACTTTGCCTGTGTTTTCTATCTGTTTTGCTCTGTAATTTTTTGCCAACTGAACACTGTAGCAAAACAAAACTAAGTTTTGGTGAAAATAGCTGGTCTGCCTACAGTAGGAAATATTTGCAACGGCTCTTACTTAATTGTATCTTACGGTGGGGCAGACTTTGTATAACAAAACCCTCTGAAGGCTGATACTAATCCAACCAAAATGAAAAAAAGAATTTTCAAGGAAAACACGTTTGCAAAAGTGTCTCAATAAAGAAGGAGAAAACAGGAGAGAAATGTCATCACTACATGTGCACTGTTGGTATTTTTGTAGTTGATATGTTTTTCTCAATACAAATTGCCAACCTTAGGAAGACACCACAAGCCTGCAAGATCCATATTGTTAAATTTCAATTCAATATATGAAGCTACTGTGAAGTGATTTATAGCCACACTTGGTCCATTAGCATCTTATGGCTTCATGCTTAATGACACCTCTAGTGATTGTTTGAAAGATGCTGCAAGTCAGCAGCAACACAGGGAACAGAAAGAAGATCTATAGGATCGTCAGAGCTGACATGGTAAAGAATGTGCCACCAGGCAGGGCAAGCTGGTCTTCAACATTGCACCATATTTATTCCAAGCTTATCCAAAGTAAAATTAGAAATGTGCTTTTAGGAAACATTAAGGTGTAACTTTTTCACTATCCCAGAAGTGTTCTCTGTCCCCCTTTTCTTCTGCTGATGGCTCCTTTGGTGTACAAACCAGGACAGAAACTGAGAGACTGTGGTGTAGATGCTTTATTTTTTTTTCCAGCT
The DNA here is from genome assembly GCF_965231255.1 of Vanellus vanellus. Taxonomy (NCBI): domain Eukaryota; kingdom Metazoa; phylum Chordata; class Aves; order Charadriiformes; family Charadriidae; genus Vanellus; species Vanellus vanellus. The sequence continues at coordinate 6,046,250 of NC_138905.1, forward strand.
TGGGTAATAAATCGAAATGCACATTAGCATAATTTAGCCTACACTCAATGACTGTATTAATGTCACAGAAATGTCATGGTCCCCATATACCAACAGGCTTACCAATTTACTATGCATGTGCTGCATGTATACACCAGGAGTATGACATCTTCATCCTTTGCACAAGTGTCACATTCAGTGTTGCTCTGCATGACCTCCAAATGGATGTAACACATTCTGAAATATAAACTATTTAATGCTGAGGCCCAGTGAAAAGGATTCTCAAAATTTAACATGAGCACAAATTTTGTAACAACTGATGGTTCGCTGAGTGGGTAAGCGTAAAGCTGAAGGATCACTATTATTGCTTCACTCATATTTCTATCTAACCATAAACTTAGAGCATTTAAAACCAAATAGAAAAGAGCAGGAGTTTATTTTTTCTAATGTTCTTCTAACTGGTTTTCCACAGACAGTTAAATTCCATTCATAGAATCATAGTATCATATAATCATCTAGGTTGGAAGGGACCTTTAAGATCATCAAGTCCAACCATTATCCTAACACTGCCAAAACCACCACTAAACCGTGTTCCTAAGCTCCACATCTACACGTCTTTTAAATACCTCCAGGGATGGTGATTCCACCACTTCCCTGGGCAGCCTGTTCCAATGTTTAATAACCCTTTTGGTGAAGAAATTTTTTCCTAATATATATCCTAAACCTCCCCTGGTGTGACTTGAGGCCATTTCCTCTTGTTTTGTTGCTTGTTACCTGGGAGCAGAGGCCAACCACCACCTCTCTACAACCTCTTTTCAGACAGTTGTAGAGGATGATAAGGTCTCCCCTCAGCCTCCTTTCTTCCTGGCTAAACAACCCCACTTCCCTCAGCCACTCCTCATCAGACTTGTTCTCCAGATCCCTCACCAGCTTTGTTGCCCTTCTCTGGACACGCTCCAACACCTCAATGTCCTTCTTGTAGTGAGGGGCCCAAAACTGAACATAGTACTCGAGGTGGGGCCTCACCAGGGCCGAGTACAGGGGGTGATCACTTCCCTAGTCCTGCTGGCCACACTATTCCTGATACAGGCCAGGATGCTGCTGGCTGCCTTGGCCACCTGGGGACACTGCTGGCTCATGTTCAGCCAGTTGTTGACCAACACCCCCAGGTCCTTTTCCACTGGGCAGCTTTCGAGCCACTCCTCCCCAAGCATGTAGTGCTGCATGGGGTTGTTGTGACCCAAGTGCATGACCTGGCACTTGGCCTTGAACCCCACACCATTGGCCTCGGCCCATCAATCCAGCCTGTCCAGATCCATCTGCAGAGCCTTCCTATCCTAAAGAAGATCAACACTCCCACCCAACTTGGTGTCATCTGCATACTTACTGAGGGTGTATTCAATTAACAATAAACTCAGTAACCTATGCTTGATAGAAGACACCTTCCAAAACCGTAAAAGTCATCCAGTCTTGATTTCACCTCTTTCAGAGACCACAATTCCTCTATTTCTCTCTACAGTACAGTCCAAAGTTTAATCGATCACTACCAACAAATAAACAAATATGGTATTTTATCCAGCTTGGCCTTCTCCGGCTTCTGTTAGTGGTTTGGTCCTGGTCCCATGTCTACATGCAGATTTATGTACCTAGTGTTTTCTCTTTGAGGAGCTATTTATAGTCAAAATCAGCTCAACATACCTTCTTGAGCTGCTCAAGTCTCTAGCTGTAGCACATTTTCCCTGACACTCAAATAATTTCTGTATCTCTTTTTCTGCACCCACTCCAATCTTTCAACATGCTTTTTTGAACTGTGAACATTAAAATGGGAGCAATGTTCCAGAATCAACCTCCCCTGTCCTATGTTGAGGTAAACTCATCTCCCTTTTACTTCTTTGTAGGTCTGGATTTGCCCTTATAAAGATTGCATTAGCCTCGTTACCAATGCATCACAGTGGGAGTTCAGGGCAAACCTAGGACCTTTCATAGTTGCTGCTTTCCAGGGCAGAGTACCTCAATCAATCAGATCAGCCGAAGTTTCTCATTGTGATCAGCGAGCTGCTATTTGGCTGTTTAAAAATCCATTTCTGTTTGAATTGTGTATTCATAGCAAGAAAAAACAAGGCTCTGCGTGCTTATTTATGATGCTCAAAGTACCTGGAAGTGGGAGTGAAGGGGAAGAAATGGATAATTTGATACTGGCAGCATATAAAACCGAAAAGCATTTTTTTTCACCTTTTTTCCTTGAGTTTGGCAGATGTACTCTGATTCTTCTTTTTGATAAAATGTATTGCTGACCAGTTTTCTGTGGAATGGAATTTGTCCTACTGCCACCCTCTGTTCTTTCTCATTTAGACGCATTGGTTTTAATTCTTTAAATATTTTTTCTGTGTATTGATGTCATGGTGGCATGCTTATAATTTGCCTGAACACCTTTTGACATATTAGTGTCAAGTAGGTATTTCCAAAGTCTTCTGGACTTCCTTGAGTATTTTCTAAATTTATTAAACAACTTCCATTGAGGGACTGAAAATCTCAAAGAACTCATGGATTCAAAACAACTTTATCTGGTGATTTTAATTTCTTGGTTTCTACTAGACTAGAAATTACTTTGTCATGATTGTATGAAGTCCTAATTCCAAAAAAAAAAAAAAAAAAAAAGCACTGAATGAAAATCTCTAATGAAATTTTCTGCCTTTTTCTGCAACGACATGGCCTGCTTTGCCATCTCATCCAGCAGTACTCTTATATGAGATTGGTTATGTTTGTTTATTCCCAGTGTTCTTTCCCATTGTGTGTACCTCATCCCAATATGAATCTTTCTTTTGTCCACCATGTCTGTTGCTTATATAAATATTTCTTGAGACATAACTACTAGTTTATCATTATTTTTACTTTCTCCCATTTCCTAAATACTACTTTTCTTAATATTTTCATAAATGCTACCCTCACTTTGCCATTGAAATAGGAGAAGATTTTGTCCAGATTTTCATTTTTTGATGTTAGACGTATAGAATCATTGAATAATTCAGGTTACACAGGACTTCCTGAGGTCTTTAATTCAACCTCCTGCTTGAACACATGTTAACTTCAAATTTTGATCAGGTTGCTTAGTGCCTTGCCCAGTGCAGTTTAGAAACTTCATAGAAAGAGACCGACAGTTTCTTAGGGACCATGTTCCTGCTTGCTCTCCTTGCAAAATCGTTTAGCTCTATCCAGTGAGAATTTCCATTCTCACAGCTTATGACTGTTTCCTTTTGGGTTTTTCATTGTGCACATCTGTGAAGAGTCTGCTTCCATCCCCTGCATATTCTTCCTTTACAATAAATTTCCTTCTTACAATAAAAAAGTTCCAATATATACTGTTATTTTAAAAATATTTTTTCTTCACAATGATTTTTGCTTTTTCATTTCAAATTATATATAAGGTTCTCCTGGGGAAATTCCAGTTGGGCACAGGAGGAAAATTTTTCACAATGAGAACAATCAGCCTTAGGAATAATCTCCCCAGGGAAGTGGTGGATTCCCCATCATCGGACGCTTTTAAGATTCATCTAGACAGAGTAATGGGCCATCTTGTCTAGATCATGGTTTTGCCAAGAAAGGTTGGATCAGATGATCCTTGCGGTCCCTTCAAACCTGGTATTCTATGATTTTATGGTATGGATGTGGAGAGATTCATCTTTATCCATCATAATGAGATCCAAGGTAGTTATCTCATGCTGAGGGCAATATTTAAATGCTGGAGCACAAACTCTAACATGCAATGTTCAGCTTGGCGATATAAGAGTATGTAACATATTACACAGAGTTGTACAATTTACTTTAAGGGCGTGACTCTATAGCAGCTTAAATCCAAGTAAACTGAATCTCGGCTACCCACCCTCCTTCCTGCATGAGCCCATGTAACCAGCTGGTGAGCTTGTTAAAGGAACTAACCTGGCAATAATCGAATCCTGCCAAAGTCAAGTATTTATCTGGGGACTGCTGATAAAGAAGTTGATAACTGAGGCCATTAATGACTTTTTTCCTGACTGTGGGCTGACGTTCCAACAACATGTGCCTTCTTAAATAAGTATTATTGTTTGGCTCAGTCTCACAAATGATTATATTTTACACAACTCTCAGTGTTGTAATTTCAGCTGTTGCTAATAATGAGAGGAAACTTACATGCTCAAAACCCCTTTAAAAAGACATACCCTGTGCAAGTCAGTAGAAATCTATTAAACACACTTTCCAGGGTCATTAAATTTATTCAGTGGCACTTTACCTCTTTTCTGGGGCCTTGGAAGGAAGCATTAGATCAGTCATAATTACTGCAGCAAGCAAGATCTTCAAAAATGAAAAAGGAAAGGGCTAATGCTCTGCCATTATATGGAATTTACAGGCTTAGCGTGATGAATGTTTTGCTCATGTTGGAGGTGGTTTTGTTGTTATCAATGGAGTAAGGCAAGCTTAATTCTCCAGTGACGAAGCTTTACTTCCATGATTAATGAACAAATTGTTATTTTCACAAGGGCTCATAAGACAGCCGGTTGTTCCTCCTTGCTTATTTAGGAGACCCTTAAGGCTTTCTTTGGGGATCTCATTATTTTCTATATGGCTAGAGAAAGAAAGGAACATAGCCCTAAAGGACATTTATGTATACATAAAGCAGAATAAGTTATCCCTCTAAGGGGAACCAAGATGAAATCGAGATGAAACCAGGAGTCACACAAGCACAATGCTTCAGTTCTCCAAACTGTGAAGGACCTAGGTGCTATCTTTAAACTTTCTTTCTTATCAAGATTAAAAATTTCAGAATTATTCTCTGTCTTCAATAAATCATTCAGGATTAGATCAGAGTAACGAGCAATTTGTTTTGATATAGGGGAAAAAAAAAAAACAGAACAGATCCGTGGACATGGTTAGCAGATTATGAACTTGAACATAGCTAATTAGAGCAATATTGATTTATTCCAGCTGAGAATCTGAACCCCAAAGACTTCATAAAGCACTTGACTGTGTTCTGTCCTGTGCTTAACCAGGTGAATGACAATATTTCAACTCATTCTTATTTGCTAATGTGCTGTGCTTCACGTGCCAATGTTCCATTCCTTGACTACAGGCAAAGAGTACGATCTGAATTTACGAGTGATGCACAGATTTTTATTGTAGGAGTTTGTGTACTCAGCTCCCCTCAGCACATGGAAGTCAATGAAGTCACACTGATGAAATCACAATGAAGCCACCCTAGTGGAAGATGTCCCTGCGCAGGGCAGGTGAGTTGGAACAAGATGATCTTTAAGGTGCCTTCCAACCTAAACCATTCTATGATTTAAAATACACTTACAATAATTTGTCCCACACTTTTTCATCTTAGCTTCCAGTGGATAAAGAGGCCATTTTGATAAAGCAATACAGGAATCTAGCTGCTTGTACATCTCCTTACTTTTGTGGGTTCACTCGCTAATTTCAGCTGTATTTGCTGAAATGATGTAGGCATAAAAGAAAGCAATTGGATAACTGGATGAAGAAGAGCTTACCAGTGTCTTCAAAGAGACTGCCATTCTGAATGGCCAGCAAGGAGCTGGAAGCACTGCACTACACCACTTAGTGTTTGATTTGGCCCAGAAGAAAGTTCATGGAAAGCCAGAAAATAGAGATGGTCTTTAAGCTTATCCTACCATCTCATGTCCACCAAGGGCAAAGATCGACACACGTGTAGACCATAAAGGAGGCATAAGTGAGAGGATTCCTGTTCCAATGGGAACTCCATAAAGTAGGTGGAAGCGAGACATTAGGTTGCCCAAAGACATAAATCCAGGCCATCTCTAACAGAGGGCTGTAAAATCTAAATCTTTGTTCACTGGAATTTCCTCTCCAAAATTAGTTAAAAAAAAAAAAAAAAAAAACAACCAAAAAAACAACCAAAAAAAAAACCAAATGAAGAGCATCATCCACTTCTCTTGACATAAAGCTTATCATATAATCATCTTCATGTGTCTCATGGCTGAAATAAAAGAAAATGTAAGATTGTTGGTAAAAGCTGTTACATAGTCAGCAGACTCACCTATTCTGTTAGAGGAAGAAGCTGTCTACTAAATTGTTTGCTTCATGGAAGGTCAAGAGTGCAGGGCACAGTGTTCTCAAGTGGGCTTAACAGGCTCAAAAATATTCACAAACATTTTATGTTTTGTTTCAACAAGTAGCCCTGTTAGCCAAGTACGAGGCTTTTAGAATGGGGAAAGATATTTGTGTATTTTAGAAAAGAAATGATTCTGGAGGCTTCCAGCAGGTCTGAAAGAAATTTAAAAGTATGTTTTACTTTGTTTTGTGTCTTTTCCTTGCAAAGAGAGAATGTTTTAATCACCTTGAGCTACATATGAAAATACAGTTCACTGGAGGTGAGATTAACATGAAACAAGATAGGATTGGTGGCATCTGTTCAACCTGCATACGCAGTGTACTGAAAAGAAATGGTAATATAGTTTTGTTATAATTTATCCTTCCATTTGTTTGGAAGGATTTCATGGAGTTGCAGTTCCATAGAAACTGAGGTAAAGTTTTGTGAAAGCTAAGTATGAGAGAGAGAGTTTTCTTGCTCCATGAAAATCTTAGACTACAACTTTTAGAGCCTGTATTGGACTTAATTAACAATTTAGGAAGCTGTCTTTATCAGAACAGATAGACAAGCAGCCACACAGTTTTGGTGACTGAGGAGCTGATAATAACTTGGTGTCAGTGATGCAAGTCCCTAACCTGATTTTGGGCAGTTAGGACTTTACCTCAATTTATCATGACCTAAGCAGACTCTGCAGTAAAACTTCGAGTTATTGTAGAGCTGGGAAGGAAGACGCTCTCTGTAGCTTTTGGATTTACCTCTTGACAAAACTAGCATGCTTTCCCTAAATATTTTTATTTTTAATGAATCAGGGGGTTCTTACAAAAACACATTTTGCTGAAATGTGATAAACTCACGTACCATGTATACTGCATTCAGGTTTGATCACTTTGTCATAAGAAGCAAATGAAAGATATAAAAAGGTCCTGAGAAGGACAACAAAAAAAGATAAGAAACATGGGTGGTGGGGAGGAGGGCTTCTGTGAAAGGGAATTAACGGAACACAGTTGATTAAATTTGGATAGAAGGGTAACAGAAAATATATTAGTAATATAAAAAATATAATAGAGGAGAGAAAATCAACCTGGAGCTTCTCTAAGTGCTTTTTTTTCTTATTCCTTTGCAAAAATCTGAAATGGCAGGGGGTGTAGGCAGAGAGATGAGGGTTGTATTTTGGCATACAAATTTGTACCAGGATATTTTTTGAGACATGCACATTTGAATGTTAAAAGAAAAATCATGATGATCTGTAAAAGTCAGTCATTTTGACACACAAGCCACATCTTTCCCTGAGAACTTTCTTTCAAAGAAATGAATAAGCTCTCCCTTCATCCATTTTAAAAACTAAGACATGCTCTTAATATAAAAAGCTGAGCAACTGTTTTTAGAAAACTCTGTGGTTTTTCTCATCCCGGGTTTATGCTCTCAATGGTTTAACTCAAAACCCTCTCTTGTCTCGGGTGGCATTCCCTAGAGTTTATGTGCATTTTTAGAGACATCTATGTGACTTCTGTATGTTAGACAGCACTTAAACAATTTCCTTGTGGAACCCAAAACCAGTTGGTATCACACAGGCCTGAAACTGCTGTAATTTTATACAACAGGTACCAGGGGCAGCTCTAGGGATAAGCAAAAAAAGAAGTTGTCTAGAGCAACAGCCTTGCTGAGGAGGCAGCAAATCTTCCTTGACTCTTCTCTTTCCTTCTCTTTGCAAGAGTGCAGGAAAATCTGGTCAGATGTTGCTACCAATGGTACTGGAGGAGGAGGTGCAGCAAACATAGGATGATAATTGCTTTTGGTGTGAGTGGTTTGGACCTGAACCAGGAAACGTTGTTTCCACCCTTCTCATGCTCTGGTGGCAGGAGGACCAGAAAGATCCATATCCCATTTTTTTTCCTAGATACTTGCTTTAGTTGTAGGACTTCCTTCTGTTTCTCCACTTCTTGTGGTCTAGCTCTGTCCTGAGTCTTGAGATGGTCAAATTCAATATTTCCTACCCTGCTGAGAAGTGTCGAGCCAGGTCCCCAGATGTGGTTCCACACCTGTCAAGAGACTGTTATTTGCATAGCACAGATGTGTACAGAGTACACATCCAGCTCTGGAGTCCCCAACATAAGAAGAACACGGACCTGCTGGAGCGTGTCCAGAGGAGAGCCACGAAGATGATCCGAGGGCTGGAGTACCTCTCCTATGAGAAGAGGCTGAAAGAGTTCGGGCTGTTCAGCCTGGAGAAGAGAAGACTCCAGGGAGATCTTATTGCGGCCTTCCAGTACCTAAAGGGGCCCTACAGGAGAGCTGGGGAAGGACTTTTTACTCGGGCATGTAGGGATAGGACGAGGGGGAATGGCTTTAAACTGGAAGAGGGCAGGTTCAGATTGAACATTAGGAAGAAATTTTTCACTGTGAGGCACTGGCGCAGGTTGCCCAGAGAGGTTGTTGAGGCCCCATCCCTGGAGGTGTTCAAGGCCAGGCTGGACGTGGTCTTGGGCAACCTGGTCTAGTGAGAGGTGCCCCTGTCTATGGCAGAGGGGTTGGAACTTGATGATCTTCAAGGTCCTTTCCAACCTAAACCATTCTATGATTCTATGTGATTTTGTGAGGGCAAAGCTGATGCAACCCCATCAAGTGAGCACTCTTGCAATTGCCCTCTATTTTAGAAAGTGTAATTTTATTTTCACAGGGTTATTTTCCTTTTAATGAGGAATAACTTGAACTTAAAGTAGGAGCATTTGTTCTTTGCTAACCTGATGCAACAATCAGTAAAATAAATAGACTGTCACTAACTTCATAAACTCTGGATTGAGCCCTCTGTATGGAAAAACTCTATCAGCTAAATTAACTTGGTGTCTGCAATGTCAAAAAAAGCGAGAATTCAGCATGGTCGGTGGGTGGAGAACTTGTACTGCGTCTTTCAGTAAGAAAATTTGATGTGGGTGTAGGATGAGAAAGTGGATTTTAGTGTCAAGCGCAGGACTTTTTTTAGAGCAAGTAGACGTGCAAACTGTTGAGCACTGACAGCACTACTTTATTCTTTTTTAATGGCTCATAAGTTCTCAAGGCTAATGATGAAAACCTAGAGGTCAGTAATATCAGCTATTTTCCTGCCAGTCATACTCCCACCTCCAAAAATGAATGTAGTATACGTCAGTTTTTGCTGCCATCAGTTTTGAACTCAGATAATTGTATCAGTGTTGGTACAGAGCCACCCTGAGAAGAGAAAATGCCAAATGAAACATTTCATTTACTGTAGATGTAGTCCACCCGGCTTCAGAAGACGATATCCCAACAGGCTTCACTCACAAGTTCTCTTTGTAGTTATGACAGCAAAAAGGGTTTAAAAAAATAAGCTTCAGTATATTTAAAAAAAATAAAACTTTGTAACTGATGAGCTGTCTTGGGAGACTCAACTCCCTCCACCTTCACTATAGATGACATTAAAAGCAACAAACTTTAAATGGATATATGTATTTATACTGTGCATGATTAACTCTCCAGGAAGGAGCCTACTGATGCAGGAATTAATTGAGGAACCATTTAGTAAGAATTGAAAAAAGGGTTAAGTACAAACAAGAAAAAAAAACAGTTTTATAGTTGTGTTATCTTGGTTAGGCAGAGATTACAAGGCCTGATCTTGATTTGAGAATTGATCTCCTGTTATCCTATGGGACATGACGCTGAGTAATTTTTGCAGGGTGCTTTTGTAGACAAAATCAAAGATTTTTTACAAAGGTCAATGAAAGAGCTGCTGACTGCAACTCTAAATCAGAGATCTCTTCACTGATGTTGGTGGGTTCCATGCAGACATGGCCAATGTGGGATCCATCTCCAAGCCTGGTGTATCTAAACCAGACAAAAACGAACATGCTCCATTGTGATGATACCTGGTCCCTTTACTCATCTCCTTCTCTCATGTTCTCATACATAAGATTAGGCAAGATTCTTGGACGTTTCCAATAACTCATAACCTTTCTAAGGTAGAAATTTAACTTGATTTTGGAAATAAAAAGAACTTTAAAGTCGTCTGAGAAATAAACGCACAAAGAGGTTATTATTTTTATATATTTTGTATATATTCTTTTTATATCTAAATTTTCAGCATCTGTACCGATGCTGAAAATTCAGCTATATATTTTCCTTTAAGAAGTTATCACCTCTGAGAGCATAGTATATTGCCTCAAACTATCCACAAGTGTCTTGCAGTGCTTTACAAAAAGCATTCATCTACTCTTTCAAATACTGAGCAGCAGCTGGGAGTGATTCAAAGCTTCCAACAGAGTTCGTGACAGATATGAAGGAACTGAAGAGAAAAGAAATGGGAAGAGGCACTGGCAGTTTGTACCCAACATGGGAGAGAGAACCAGGAGGTATTCAGCATGGTTAGGAACATTGAATTATTATGCCTCAGAAAGTCAGATTCCAGTGAACTTGCTACTTGTCAGTCCTGGATAAAAGCAAGTCACAGAGCCTGGCAAACACAACCAGGTGTGTGGGACAAGTCTTAGTTTCTGGTTTGCATGCTGCAAGAGAGCCTGCGACGTTTCTTGCAACCAGCCTTGGTAAATAGAGAGCATAACAAAGGTGGCTTTGATGCACAAAACAAGCTGTGGTAGAGATTGGGAAAATCGTGATTATGTACGGTCTTTGAGAAGACAGCACTTACCTTTAATATGAGTTTGCGTTAGGACTAATGTGAAACAAAGGGATTGTTCCAGATTATAGTCTGTGCTGACTGATTATCTGCTCTGTGAACCTTCGGTCACAGATAATGCATCTAAAAGCTCTGCAAAGTGCAGTCTCTATGAATCCCGTGAATCCCTCTTATTCATATTACTAGCTCTTTTCCCACAAACGGCTCATCTGTTTTGGCTGCTGAGGTACCTTGGTGCTAGCTTAGATAAATCACGGCAGGTGAAAGATTGAAGATGTTACTTGGCTTTTTCTGCTTGGCTTTTTTTGCTTGGCTTTTGACAGAGGCTTTGCTAAGGGTAGGAAATGTCAGCTACTGGAATAGGCATCTGAATGCTGAAGGGAAACCAATTTTCTTAATTTCGTTTTTCTTAGTTTCATTTTTCTTAGTTTCATTTTTCTTAAAAGCCCCTGGAACAGGGTTACGCACATAACGCAGCTGTTTTTAACTGAGGCTATTAGCTCAGATGTTAAAGTCCTCCTCTTAACTTAAACTAAATTTGGATACTTCACTGAAACAGCAACTCTGAAGTTGCCTGTACTTTCCTATTAACCACAGAATCACAGCATGGCCGAGGTTAGCAGGCGTTTCTGGAGACTGTCTCCTCCAATACCCCTGCTCAAAGTGGGTCAACCTACAGCAGGTTCCTCAGGTTTGTGTCCTATTGGGTTTTGAATACCTCCAAGGATGGAGACCTCACAACCTCCCTGGGCAACCTGCACCAGTGCTTGACCGCCCTCATTCATTTTTATGTGATGTGTATCATTAATATTGTATAGAAATATAGTCTGATTAGGCTTACAAATTAATGCTGGAGTTAAACGTCTCAACTAAGACAGACTAAACATAAGTGAATTAGTGACTTCTAAAAGCTATCAATACATATTTTTACTACAAATGTTTATGTGATTTAAATATTTGTAAACAAAGAGAACAAGGTTTATGGGATGAAATAATATTTTTACCTAAATCAAATGTTTTACTGGAAAAAAAGATGTGTGTCATGCTCATATTACTTCCTGTCCTTGCATGACCACATCCTTGTCTCCTTTCTTACAGCTTCAGGTTTTACAATAACAACCAAAAAAAGCTACTTCTTTTTTTTTTTTTTTAAATTTCTGATGTTGTTTGATTGTCAAGGCTGCAGCCATACGGTTATAACAAGGAAGAAAATTATTTAATTATTTTTTTTCTTAGTCTCCCTTAGGTCTCTTGTTTTTGTCTTCCAACCCATTTGCTGGAAGGAGTTGGAGAAGGTCCAACACTGTGAGCAATACATATGTTGGGTTACCGAAGTTCAGCTGATAAACTATCAGAGGATTCATGGCTGTTGTGGCAATTAGTGCTCCTTATGTAGTGTGGCGTGAGTTCTGGTTTTGTTCCATAAGCAACCATGGATTCTTCGGTCTGAAAAAGATCTCAAGAGGGTTTCTAGAGAATTCATTTTCCTAAATGAACCATATTTATGTCATGTTTGACAGCTGCTTTCCTAGCCTGTTCTTAATACCCTTTACAGAGGTGGGTGAGGAACGTAAGCAACTGAGAAAATACCTTCTGTGCTTCACTAACCTTATTGTTAAAAAGATTTTTTTAACATTAAATTTTAATCTTTGCTGTTGCAATTAAATGTCTGTTAGGACTTTCCTGACTGCCATGGCCAAGAAGAACAAGTTTTTCATTTTAGCTTTGTAGCATCTGTCCGCCTACCTTTTTACTATTATGAGGTACCTATCTCCTCCTGCTCTTTTTTTAGACCCAGTTTAATCAGTCTTTTCCTGGAGATTGTGGGGTTTTAGCCTTCTGATCATCCCCATAGCTTTTCTTTGAAATTTATCTAAGTGAATCTGATGATTTAATGATCACTGGGACCTGGAATAGGGTACATATTTGTTACTTATGTTCTATGATGTCTTTTATCTTTTGGGTGGGTTTTCTTTTTTTTTTTTTTTCCTAGACGTTATTTATAAATACATTCTTTTATTCCTGCTTGAAATTTCAGCCCAATCATACATGCTTAGTAACATTAAGAGGCTGAAATAACAGCTCTGCATGAGTGTGCCTGATTATTGTCATCCGTCAGTCAGGTAGGACAAGACTTTATTTCTTTTGGAGGTTTGAGGTTTATTCCTTCAGGTCACCTCTGTAGCGAGTCATGAAGTTAGCAATAAGTCATAGCAGACAGACAGCCTGCACAGAACAGGAAAGCTGAGGTTTCTCAGGAAGTCTCTTCATAAATGCCGGGCTGTATTGAAGGCACCTCTCTCACAACAATTGCCAGACATATAAATCAAATAGAAAATTTCCAAATATGAATTAAGATTAAAATATTAAAATCCATGTGTAGGGAAAGATAGCTACATATAGAAATTGGTAAGGTTGCCACTCTATATTCTAAATTAACACTGAGTTCTTTAAAAAAATATTTACTTTTGGCAAAAGGATGTATGAGAATGAGAGGGAAGAGGCACACTCATCCTGATCTACCATCCCCATTACTCACATCTAGCGGCTTTGAAAATGACGCTACAGCTGCTAGGGATAGGTACGAATAACAGAGTCTGACATGTTTCAGCCAGGTTAGAATGAAGCAGAAAACGTCCTGCCTTTACAGTTTGTTTTTTTCTGTTAACTAAATAATTTAACTGTAAAAACTACATGTATCATTAAGGAAATATTATTTAGATTTATATATCGGATTTCAAATTAGCTACTCTTCAGGGTACCTTGACCTAACTTGAATGATATAAAATTATATCCCTCATATGCCTCAGAGTGCATCAATGCAATTCAGTGCAATCAACCATTATCAAAACAAGCTCCTCTTTCCCCCACGCGAGCACAGATATCTTCCGTATAGTTGCCTGTTTTGATAATAGCTTAGATCATTACACAAGAACTTTACAGTTCTCATGAATTTATTCTTAGTACTTCTCTGAGAAAGAAAAAAAAAAATGATGCGTTCTTTTATTCCTAGCTTAAGATGTACCACTAGATATAGGCACACTATGCAACTTGTGCAGGGGAATGGATGAAATTTAAGGTAGGCCATTGATTTTATGTTTAGGGTCAGCACTGTTAGAACTACAGTGTAACACTGGAAAATGATCTTAGCCGTTCTCTGAATTCAAAAAGTCTCCATGGCCTGAGCTGTAATCCAGAACATCTTTTTTTCAAAAAGCTTATGCGCAGACTGAGCTGAGGGCTGACTGCAAATCCCAACCCAACAAGTGATGTCAGAAGTCCTTTTGGGAAGAACTACAGCCCTCTCTGCAAGGAAGAACCCAAGTTATCTTCTCTCTCTGACATGATAGCAAGAAAAGATAGAGATACCAGGCCCATTCCCACAGAGGTGGGAAGAGTTCCCTGTAGCTAAGTCTTCTCTTCATAGGAACAGCTATAGAGTTGCCCCAGAGCAACCAAAGATAAGCAGTGCAGAAAAGTGGTTATTTTAGTTTTGAAGCCACTAGGAGGAAAAGGTGTATTCTATAAAATACCACAGAATTCTCAAAGGTTATTGATTACCTTTTTTCTCCCCCACATCCAATTCTGTGTTATTTGAAGGCAAAGGAATTTTTATCCGGAAGTCCTCCATTTGAAGGAGACCAAAGTTTCCAGAATTTGATTTTCAGTGCAGGAGAAATGCCCATACAACCCAATACATAAAATTAACTGATACAGCAGAAATTTCTTTCTGTTATAGATTCAGTTACAAACAAGACTCTTCTTCTTACACCTGCCTGGTCAAACTGTCCCTTGAATAATACCAGCTCAGTCAGCATGCTGTCAAATTAGGAAGAATACATTTATTGTTACTCAGAAGGAGCAAAAGGCGTATCCTGACACTAAAATAAGATGGATTAAGGTGATATAGACCTTACTTGGAGGTCACTTCTTTTCTCAAATCAATATTTGGCTTTGTGAGGAAGTAAGGGATCATATTAGCCAATATTACTTAAAGTATGTTTAGTGAAGCACTATTTATAGGCATGGCTGTATGTAACATTAATGATTTTTGTGTAGTAATCACTCTATATTCCACTTTTGTGTCTTAATCCTCTGATTTACATGAACTCGAAGCTCAAACTTTATGTTTTTCAGAAGAAAGGATGCCTACGGCAATGTTAAAACAACATAATTAAAGCACAGATTTATGTTTAAAAGCTCTGCTAACTTCCTAATCTCCCTCTTACAGCCTCCGCATATTATTTTTTCTCACCTTTCTCCTCGGTAGTTATTGCATGGTTGCTTTGGTGTACTTTTGTTTGCAACGTGGCTTGCTTTAAGAAAATGAGGGACTTTGCCTTTAAATATTGTTTTAAAGAAACTGTGAAGATTCTGCAGCTGCATTTCCTGGTTGAACAGTCCCTGATGGGACTGGGAGGGAGGGGAAGCCTCATTACAGAAGCTGGAAAGCAAATACACAGGACTTGGCTTGCCACGCATAGTCTTTCGCTAGAGTGCACGCAGCTGCGGAGTCCCCAGAAGCATGGAAGTTGTTCTGAGGCAAGACGAAGAAAAGATAATATAAGCCTTGGGAGAGTTATTTGGCACTTCAACATAGAAGTGCTTGTACTTCCATCTGGGTTGTACGCAAAATTATAGAAGCCAGAGCTACATCCTTCTCCTTGGGCTGTTGACAGGAGTTTGGCTCTCACTTTAATGGATTTTTTATATGTTTGCCAGAAGGTTAGAACCACAAAACCTGTGCTGGAAACGGCAACCTATATTCTACGTATGAGTTCATGCTGGCAGATGGAGGGCAGAAAGTCAAACCAGTTCTTTCATGTCCTTTGAGTCTAGCAGTTATGCCTCACAATGTTTTCTACTTCTGAACACTTGCTCGCCCTTTTCCAATATTGTTTGCATTAGCTTTTTCCGCTTTTAACTAGTTTTTTTCAGTATAATTCATGCCTGGCCAAAGTGCTGCCCAAGTTTCTTGAGCAACCAGCTGCTTCTTTTACTTCAGCCTTTCATTTGACAGGCTTTGAAAAAAAAAAAGTGCATCCAATCAATCCGCTTTGTTCTCTTCAATATTTTTCTCAATATCAATGGGAGTTACTTCTTCTTAAGTTAAAACCATGCTCTGTGCTACTGACAGAATTAATGAGAGTGTTGTAAGGCAACATTACTCCATCTTGATATAACAGAGTTATCCACAAATGGTGTAAATGGATGGAGGTGCACTGACCTCAGTTCTGTGCGTGTGTGTGCGTGCGCGTGTGTTTGTGTACGCACAGGCATGCATGCATGCGTGTGTATATGTGTGTTTACTATCTCCAGTGATGTGTCATAGAATCATAGCATAGCTTTGGTTGGAAGAGACCTTTAAGATCATCAAGTCCAACCGTTAACCTATCACTGCCAAGTTACTACTAAACCGTGTCCCTCAGCACCATATCTACATGTCTCTTAAATACCTCCAGGGATGGTGATGTAAACTTTAGTAAGAAAAGGACTACTCACAGAATTTTCACTGGTAGAAGCCATTCCTCCCCTTCATTTTCAGTTTATAAATCATTATTCTCTAAGGGTAGCTGTTCTGACTACATCTGTTATTTCAGATCTCCCAAATAACTCGGTAAACTAAGGCACGATAGCAGACACTGGAGAAAAGAGGGACTAAGTTTGTTGTACCAAACAGCTGAATATTATTCCCTCTACTAATATGGAATAAATCAACTGACTGCTAGTAAACTCTGTATAACTTCCATTGTGCTCTTTAGTATCACACTTAAAAAGAAAAAAAAGAAGTGTAAGCTTGAAGACAAATGTTCATACAGTGAACATAAAGGAACTATAATAAAATCTTGATTTAAGGCCAAGATTTTAAATATAGAATGGATCCTTTTGATCATGTTGTCTGTTCTGCTCAACTCATGCCAAAAATTTTCACCTAATAGTTTCTGTTCTGAGCTACCGTGTATGTTTTCTTTCCACTATTTCTTGCAAACTTCACTCCAGAGATGGCAACAATTGTGGAAAAGCTGGTAATTGTGTACATAAAGCTTCTTGTTGCTCTGAATTAAAATGTCCTCAGTGAAACAGTGGGCCTTTCAAAGGCTTCAGCCAGCTGAGAATCACTCCCAACATAATAACCATAATAACTGCTCATCTATTACCAGATATTATGCTTTGACTCATTCACTACCGCTCGCTCAAACTCCAAGAAGGTCAGGGAAGACGATTTTAATTTAAACTGGGTTTATTTTTATTGCTTTTTTCACTACCTCCAGAGTCAGGGTTTTAGCCAACGTATAATATTCAATATTCTGGAATTTTCTTAGTGTTTAGCTGACCATTTGTCATATGTTTATCGACTCATTAGCAAGACTATTCCCACTTTTAAAAAAAATAATAATTGGATCCTACGAATGCCAGAAAATTGTTCTCCATTCAACAATTTATTCTTTTCTTTAAGAAACAGACAATAATTTATTATAGTTCAAGCTTTGTTTAATGCTTTTTAAAATACAAAATTAACAAGAAGTGTTTCTTTGTGTGTTTTAAGACTTGGGAAGAAACTGTTTCAAAATGGATTGAAAGCAATTGTTGATTTTCTTCGGAAATTCACATTCTCTGAAAATTTAAGCTGGTTGACCTTGATGGAACAAGTTAGTTCAAAACACTGAGAAACATCTCCATGCATTAGTAAGTGCCTGGTTCTCCCCTGTCTTTCATATCTAATTGTGCTGCTCATTATATTTGCAACAGCATTTTATCTGGGGACCTGAAGAAATAAAAGCATGAGATGTGAATCTGTAATAATTTGGAGTCATAACAGACTACAACCTTTTACAGAGGTAAAAGAAGTAAAAAAAAAGAAGTTGCTGAAAGAAATTTATAATTCTCTGTAACCAGTAGTTTGCATAGGCATACATATCTTTGCGAAGATGGATGCAAAATACAATTTTCTGATGAAGTAAAAACACAGTGCAGCGTCAAATGTGAGAGAGTTTAGGTAATAATACTGTCTTCACCTCCACTGTAGACTATTTGTGCCCCCCCCTCCCCCCCCCCCCCCCGTTATTGCGTTTGATAAATAACTGTAAAAGGAATCTTTAGCAGAAATAAATCCACACAGATCAATGGACTCCAGTTTACACCCCCTCGATGTCTGGCTCAGTGCTAAGACCTGACATTTAGAATTAAGGACAAAAAAGTTGTTTTTTTAGGAAAAGAGATGTTATTGGCTGCCACTGGGGAGGGAAAGGAGACAGTGTTGGGGCTGGAAACTGTCCAAACCAACAAACTCCGAATGCAGTCAGATGCCTAACCTCTCACTGGAAGCAGACCTGTATCTGAGCAAGAGAGAGAGAAAATCCTGTGCTTATCCAAAAAGACCTCCAGACACTACCGTGAGCTCTTCACCACCGAAAGAAAAAGTGCTCTGGCCATTTCTTTTGCCTGGTTCTTCAGAGCTAGCTCTTCATTTTAACAGCCAGATTCTCAAATAGCTCTTTAAAATGCCAGTGACACTGCCTGTGACGCTACCCGCTTGCAAGTGAAATTACCTGACTTGCCTCCGACTGCTTTGATGGGAGCAGATTTTACACCGGCCTATGAACATGTGAACATAAAGAACACAAAGAAGTTTTACTACCAGGAAGCTTCAAGGAAAATAAAACACTTCCTAAAGTAAACTTATTATCCTGTAAAATTTTATTTTATGGGTACAGATGATCCCATCGGTAGCATTATTTCCAATGAACTGGCTACTCTTTCAGTCTAGCAGTCAACCCCATGCACGTTGTATCTAATAACGTCATGATACTTTTTGCTGTCTTTATTTCAACAGTCAGTTTACACAACAGGAACTAAGGCACAGAATTTGGGGGACATTTAAGCGTTGAAACCGTATGACCTTAGAAGACTGGGCACTTTGATGAATGATGCAGAAACCTCTTGCACATTAAAAGAGTCAACCACAGTCCAGTAAGTTCCAGCTTAGAGGCATTTTTGCTTTCTTCACATGATGAAGATATATTGGACGGATTTCCTGCTAACATGAAAAGATTCAGTCTCACAGTACCTCTGAAGATCAATTAGCACATAGGTTAATTTACAGGAGCAAGCAAAACCGTCAATTTTATGATTCCATGCAAGAGATTGTTGACTTTGCCAAAAATTCCAATGCCTTCAATTTCCAGGATTTTTATCATATTTCACAAATTATGTTATTTTTAAGTAAAGCCCCTGGAGCTGTGAGTTCCAGTGAGCATCTCAGCTAATGCTAAACATAAAAGTAAGACCTATGTGGTTCTTACAACTTTCTTACAATTCTTACAATTACTCTTTTATTCCTTTCTTATCCCTTTTTAAAATGCTTATCTCGGGATGATTCGAATATCTTAAGATAACCGTATTACTTATTTTGGAACTTTTTGTGGCACAACGTTGAGAACTGAAAGCAACTGCTAGATGCAGGCAATTAAATGCTGCAGTGAGGGACAAATCAGCATTCGTGAGCCAAATCCCTTTAATGATTCATGTCTTCATTGGCTCGCCCTAGAGAAGGGTGTATAACACCCAGCTATTTGCAGCTAGTTGGACCTATCCCTTTCTAGAGCCAATTCAATCGGAGTAGCTGGGTGAATAATCATTCACATTGTAGTCCCTTCTGGTGTTAAAATTCATACTTTTTTCCTGGCAATCTCAGTCCTTTAGCTTGTATGGTATTGATTTATACAACAAGAGCACAGGAGGTTTCCTGTTCCAGTCTTCCAGTCCGTGCATGATAAGGGTCACTGCATACATCCTTATGTCCAATTGCACTGCGCATTTTATAAGCTTTGGATAATACATAGGTCACTAACCGGAACACTGCACATTCATCTGATTTGCCAGCTGAATGCTAATAGGGCTTCAACATTTGTTCATTCAGCATTGTATTTCTAGTTATAACAGTTAACAAAACTTCTTTCCCAGGAATTGTGCTGGCTAAGGGAACCGTAGCAATGTTTATTCCCGTATTTATTCCCAAAAGGTTTCCCCTCAGTCCTGTCCCTCGCTGACTCAGAGGTCTGTTTTGTATGACGAAGACAAAGAAAAGGTTATATGGTTATCCACAGAAAGCCAAGAAAACATACTTGGTGGCATGCCTTTTTCATTGTTACTTGGAAACCATTAAAATATTAAAATGTCTACAAAAGCAATAAAATGATCACAGGAGTATGTGGTGATATTTAATTTTCCCACAAGTTAAATATCACTGATAATTAACTGTTAGAAGTTTATTTTGAAATGACATTTCAGTGGAATATCAGACCTTTACAACATAATTAAAGGTTTTCTCATTGTAATGGTGCCCTATTCCTGGTATGAAAGCTTTTTGAAATTATCTGTCTGCTTTATAAATGATTTTTTTTTAACCTTTTTATTTTTTTTTCCATTTAATTTGGCCATTTCTTGTTTTGTTTCTCTTTTAACTACTGATCATAACCATCACACTAGGTAATTTGGATCTCTAAGATAGTAAAATGGCTCACTTTTTTATAGTTTGATCTGGTACTTTTCTCTGATTAGGCAGATTTTTGCTGCCAGTCTGGAAAGACTTTGCTGTTACTAGAGGCATTCCTTCAGGACACGTTTTTCTCACATTACAACTGGGGAGATTTAGGCAAATAGAGTCAAATTTTAAAATGTCCCCAGAATTAGGTTTTTGACACTCCTCAGATGTGCATTTTATACATATCACACCAATGTGTCATCTGTCCTGTAATGAAAAGAGAGAACAGTATCTTCTCTGCTGCTGTTGACAATAGGTGTGACATAGCCAAGTGCAAGTATAAAGACATTTTAGTCTAACAAGGGAGTGTGTGTAACATGACCTCCCCACTGAGAAAGATCCTTCCTTATCACTACTCAGTAAAATCGGCCGATGTCATGCAGAATAAAGGGGAAGAAGAAGGGGTAATCCCTCTCAGAACATTTCTTGCTCTTTTATGAATTTATTTGCATCAGTATCCTGCCTGCTTGAGGCATACACCATGACTAGGTCCAGAAGTCTTAGAAGGGCATTTCACAAATCCCAGACTCTAACACCAGTCAGTCATCGTTGTGATTTCGCCACGGCCAGCAGTTCAGCACCACGCAGCCGCTCTCTCGCTCCCCCCACCCAGCAGGATAGAGGAGAGACTCAGAAGGGTAAAATTGGGAAAACATGTGGGTTGAGATACAGACAGTTTAATAAGTAAAGCCAAAGCTGCACAAACAGGCAAAACAAAACAATGAATTAATTCACTACTTCCCACCGGTGACCCCCTGGCCATCTCCAGGAAAGCTGCTTCATCACCTGTAACAGTGACTTGGGAAGACAAACACCATAACTCTGAATGTCTCCCTCTTCCTTCTTCTTCCCCCAGCTTTTATTGCTAAGCATGACAACATACGGTTGGAATACCCCTTTGGTCAGTTGGGGTCATCTGTCTCAGCTGTGTCAACTCCCAACTTCTTGCGCACCCCCAGCCTTGATGCTGTGTAAGCACTGCTCAGCAATAGCTAAAACATCGGTGTGTTATCAACACTGTTCTCAGCATAAATCCAAATCATAGCACCATACAAGCTACCGTGAAGAAAACTAACTCTATCCCAACCAAAACCATGAAAATAATTTTCTCCTCTGACCCTCCTTTAAGTTTTAGTTCAAAACTAAGGTCAACATTCTTCAACAGAGGCCCCAAAGTTTCATGTGTTAAACAAAGAGGATAGTACAAGTATTATAGTAATTTTATGGATAATCTTGGGACGTCTTTGTGCATTATTATCCAGTGATGTGCTCAGAAAGGGATTTCACTGCAGCAGGGCCATGAGGACAAGAAGGTTCCATCAATTAACTTATACCAGAAAACGTTTCTCAAGCCACTAGATTGTTAGAGCAATCCCTGGCAATGTTTCCATGAGAGGAAAACAAATATCCTTTGAGCATTTCCCAAACACAGTCTGAAACCTAGCACAGACCAGGGACAATTTCCAATAGACAAGTGGAAAGCAACTGTGCTTTGGGGGAAAAGGGTTTAACAGTGTAAATGTGAGTCACTGCACGGAGGGTGGCCCTAGTGCCAGACAATAGCAAAATTTAATAGAATAGATAAAACCATTATGTATACAATGCTTTATGACCCCAAGAGCAGACAGGGCATAAGGAAGAGCAATGCAATCTTACTTCTGGTTGCTCATCACTGTGCGTTAATATAGTAGGAAAGAAACTTGCAGCAGAATTGTAAAAGAGTTCGTCACGCACATATTGCCTCTAAGGTGTCAAAGGTGATCCAAACCGGTACCAACATGGCTTTGTATAATGGAGAGAGCAGTCAGCACAGTAATTGCTGGTGGGTGATAAATTCATTTCACCCAGGTCACAAAGCAACCTTCAAGGGGTGATTCCAACCAGCAACAATAGCAATAGTAGGCTCTGGGATCCACAGAGGCTACCCTGGGCTTTTGAGGCAAGGGTACATCTCTGAAACATCTTCATTTTGCAGATATTACTCCCTAGAGTCTCTAAGGTCCATGACTTTCAGATATGCTTATTACATTTTATATTTTATTGGTGAAAATCTGAAATATAGAAAAACAAAACTTTTCTCTTAGAAAGAACAGATTGTCTTAAGAGCCTTGACAGAACGTTTATTTTCATCATTACTTTTGTTTCTTTCTGGTCTCTTTTTAACAGAACTTTGCTCAGAATTTAAGCTCTGACTAGCTGAAAAGTAACACAAAGTTTATTAACATCCTATAAACCTATCTTGTGTCAGATAATGGATGTCAGACCACCCCTTCCCAGACCTAAGCGGAAGAAAAAAATGTCAAAGAGCAAAAAGTAGTTTAAGCATTTCTTCAGGAAATGCATGTTATTAGCAGGAGGATGAACCATTTTATTTCAATACCAAACAAAATCCTTGGGTCAAAACCAAGTTATGAAGGAGTTTTCTTCCAAGAAACTAGAAAGAAAGATGCTAAGGGAAGTGTGCTAATTCTGCTGTCTTTATTCATATATGTTCTAGACGGGGACCAGCTGGAAATGTGCCATAATAATAATCACAGGATGCACAACAATGTCAGAATCATCTACTGAAACAGACACAGATACTTTTGGAAAAGTTAAAGAGATTTATTCCATCAAATGTGAGAACAGCAGTGCCTTATTTCTTAGATGCATTAATGAAGTTGCTTCATGGGAGTGTTCTTTTGTTGAGGGAAGTAACACAGGCTTGTCCAAAACACAGAAATAATAAACAAAGTAGATAATGAACTCAGATTTTTTAAGGACGATTAATTTTGAAGGGGTTCATTTCAACAAAGGGACTAGGCCCGTCAGAAATGTAAAGCAGCTCAGCGATAGCGGGCCGCCAGGAAACTTCAAGACCTCTTACAAAGGAAGCAGGATCTTTCTCTCCATTTTACAGATAAAAAACAGCTGAGAAGCAGAAACAGGGATAATTTGTGGTTAGGTAAATGGCAGACATAAACCGTCAGTTTCCTGGATCCCAAGGGACCTATAGTACAATAAATCACTGTACCCCCACGGTGCTATTGAAAAGATATTGGTAGATAAGTTATGCCATCACTCACTCATTCTCTATGAGAAAGTTAATAAGGAAAACTTCATTCTAGGGGGAAAAAAAAAAAACAAAATCAAAAACTTAACCCCAATCAAGCTGATCACAAACATCCCTCAGATCTTAAAACCTTGAAATAAATGTTAGGACATTCAGTTGTGTATTATGACATCTACTTTTATGTGAGCTCCACCCAGATTTCTCTACCTGCGCTTTCCTGCGACAGTCAACTGACAGTGGACAGTGCATTAAGTTGAAGTATATCAGCAGAAAAAAATTAGACGTTTCTATCTTGAGTAAAAATGCTGAGACCTTTCATGAAACAGCTGCACACCACACTCGCTGATAAGCTGCCTTTGCCTAAACAGTGGTATTAGCCTCAAGAGTTTTCAGTCGCTTCTCTTTCTGTTTGTTCTTATTTTCTGTAAATGGCATATACTAGAGATAAAGATTGCAAGTAACTATGGATTGACAAAGACACTCATTAACACTTTGGAAAAACCCAAGCACATGAAAGAGGAGGATGAGAAGGGGCAGAAGTCTCTTGGGGAGATTTTTTAAAGTTTTGCACAATTTTGCTGGGCTCACCTTTCCAGATCTTCATACAGGCATTATTTAGTACGAATAAACAAATAAGTGGAGCTGCAAAACTTGGCAGTAACTCCTGTGAAATCTCACAATAAAAATGCAATTGTCTTTAAAATGTTTGGAAGTAGCCAGAAAGACGTACCCAGTAGCTGTGTACTTGGGCAAGTTTATGTGCACAGATATCCTATTCCAGCTGATAGAGAAGAATTCATAACCCACTACTAGATATAAATTGGAACTGTCCCTTTCTAAAAGAAAACCAAAATTACTAGATAGTTATGCTTAAAATGGTTGCAATCTTTCTGCATCAGTATTGTTACAACCATTTCAAAAATCTAATCTGGAAGGTCTCCCTTTTTTTTTTTTTTTTTTTCAAATCTTAAACACTGAATTCAAACTGTATTTGATTCCAGTCTACCAGAAGCTCATAAACACATACCTCACAAAGAGGATATGAGTAAAGACCAGCAAGTAATTAAATATCTTTGCCGGACTGGTGCTTAGGAACTGAGGGATTCATTATTTTTTTTAATGAATTTTCCTAACCTTTGGTTCTGTAGCTGTGATTCCTCTTTGTTCCCTAGAGATACTGGACAAATGGATACAATCGACAGCAGCAGTTTGTTCATTGACCCAAGGGTATGCACAGAAACAGGGGCTACCAAAAGGGTTCGATAGATACGCGGGTGCCAGGCTGTTAAAGTTTGAGTGTGAATAACCATTGTTGAAAATCGATATGATAGTTGTCTAGTGTCAAAGGTAGTCAAGCTGGTTTGCAGGCAATATGCGGTGATTTTCTTTCAAGCAAGTCAGACACCATACATAAGAATTTATGATGAAAAGAAGAAAAATAAATAAATCTATGATTAAACAAACCAGGAGAGGAATTTTGTAGCAACCAGGACACAATCAGTTGTAGACAAAGACAAGCACAAATTCTGTTTCCAAGAAGGAAAAGAGATTTTGAACTCGGTGAACTCAGAGGACGGAAAAAAAAAACAACAACCCAAAAAATGTTGGAAACAACTACAGGATTCAAAGAACTCATTTGGATTTTAAATTGTTATGATAACCATGCAATGGCATTACTTACTTGGAACTTGCCAATCTCTAATTACCATGACGTCAGCCATCTAAGTGCTGAGTTCCTCGCCATAAACCTGCATCTAATCCTTCTTTTCAGTGACTTAACCCCCTACCCACACAAACAGAAAGGGAATAAAAGACATGGCCAGCCAATCAGCAGTGATAACACCCCCATACAATCATGAAGCAGAGTCCAGGGGAGGATTAAGCATGGGGGAATAACAGGGTTATCAGCTAGAGAAACAGCAAAACAGCCAAAGAACGGGTAAGGACATAATAATAGTAAATATCCTGCAACAAAATTCTAAGCAATGCATTCCAGCAAACAAAAACCCACACTATACTCAATCAATGTTTTTTAAGAAAAGGCAGTGTGTCCAGTGGGTTGAGCACTGGTGTCAAAGTGGAATGAGTTGGTGCTGTAATGAGTGTTATTACTTCTCATTTCTGTGAATTTGACCCAATCTATTCCTGTTTCTCTTTCTAAACATACCTGGAGGCTGAATTTCAGCAAAGATCAATAGTTCTTAAATATATTTTGTATGTCTAGTTAAGGTATCTCTCCAAGAAAGGTAGAGCTAATGAGAAAGGTCAAATTAAAGACAGGCTTTGTCTTTTGTTTTGGTAAATGCCTGTCTGGCTAGACCTGGTGGGAACTCTCCTAAGAAAGTTTGTTCTGGTTTTTGGGACAAAAGGAATTCTAGAAAATACACTCTACACTTGAAAGAGAAATAATTCTTGAAGTGGAAATACCTTTGCAAATGCAAACAGCTTCAGACAGGATCCCATCCCTAGAGCTCGTTGGCAAGTTGTTCAGTGAAGTGACTGTTCATTAAAAATCTGTGCACAACCCAACTTCTTTCAGGAGTGTTCAAAGCAATCTCGACAGGAAATATATCACAGATCTACAGTAGACTGGAAAAGACTCATTCTGGAGTAGTTAATATGCACAAGGAGGCACTCATAGGGGTGAATAAAGTGCAAGATCTACCTCTGACTGGCTCAGATTATGGGCCTAAGAGTAGAGCAGGTCAGGGCACTCACCCTATTGAGTGCCCTGACCTGATTGATGTGGGACAGCTCTCTCTCTTGTTTTCATTTCAGTGCAGAGCAGACACACTTTTGAATTCTCAAGAATTTTAACAGGACAAAAAAAAATTACTTTCCATGCAGTCCTATTTGTCAGCTTGGATGCTGAGCAGTTCTCTCTTTTTAATATAAGTGCCTTCACAATTTTCTGCAGGTTTGGGAAATGCTAATTATCCCTGCTTTACAGTTAACAACACCTGACAAATGAAGGGGTAGGTCCAACAAAGTATCTAATCTACTGGCTAACTTTAAGGGATCCAGATTCAAAAATAGAATCCAAGATCAAAATTACATGCTTGAGTGCTTATTTAATGCTGGGTAAGAGCCACATACCTCAGACAAAATGTATCAAATAAGGAGATGTGTAGAGGCAGTTAATATAAATATTATATATATATAGGTTGTGTCCAAAGTTCAGCTCTATGTGCAGCAGAAGCACTTTTGAGCATGTCCAGGAGCTCCTTGTTCATCCACACAGTCCTCCTGGCTTTTCTGCCTGCCTTCTTTGTAGCGATGCATCACTCCTGAGCTTGGAGGAGGTGGTCCTTGAATATTAACCAGCTTTCGTGGGCCCTTCTTCCCTCCAGCGCTTCATCCCATGGCACCATACCAAGCAGATTCTTCAAGAGGCCAAAGTCAGCTGTCCCAAAGTCCAAGGTGGTCAGCCTGCTGCGCACCTTCCTCACTGCCTCGGGGATCTAGAACTTGACCATTTCATGGTCACTACAGCCCAGGCTACCCTCGAGCTTGACACTGCCTACCAGCCCCTCCTTGTTGGTAAGGACAAAGTCCAGCATAGCTCCTCTCCTCATAGGCTCCTCTACCACTTGGAGAAGTAAGTTGTTGTCAATACAATCCAAGAATCTCCTGGATTGCTGATGCTCTGCTGTGTTATCCTTCCAGCAGATATTGGGGTGGTTGAAGTTGCCCATGAGGCCCAGGGCTTGTGAATGCAATGCTGCCCCTATCTGTCTATAGAGGGCCTCATCCACTCGGTCTTCCCGGTCAGGTGGTTTGTAGCAGACCCCCACTGTAATGTCCCCTGCTCCTGATTTCCCTTTAATCCTCACCCTTGAGCTCTCAGTCAGTTCTTTATCCATCCCTAGGCCAAGCTCCTATGGGAATGGGGAGTCCTGGTTTGAACTGCTTGCTCCCACGCTGTTTCCATTTTCATCCAGAGGCTTCGCAAACTGATTAGCAAAAGGCATGACAAAAAAATCAGGACTTTCCCTCCCAGGTAAGTATCTTAATCAGTACACAGAGACCTCTTTTTTCTTTCTTCTTTGGCCCCTCACTTTTTGTGTTTCTGTTTAAGCAGAGGCACAGAGTGCTTTCAGGCTCAGAATACAATATTGAAAAAAAAAAAAAAAAGAGGATGGAAGCCTTCTGGTTTTTTTTTTTTCTGTCTGCCTTTAAAAAAGGTTTTGTGGTGAGCTGCTGTTTCTGCTGGTTTTGTGTGAGCCCCCCAGCCCTATCAGCCTAGATTCATTATTGTCCTGTTTGTTGTAATGTTCTTGAAGAGCTGATGAATAGCACGGCCTAGCATCCAAGTGCCGTTCAGGTACAGTGTCGACAGGTCTGTAGCCCAGAGACCTTGAAAATAAACAGGTCTAAGGTATCTGGTTAGCGTTGAACTCTACAAAGTTTGGATGATAAATGCATCCACCTAAATCATATTGTACCTGGCATCATCATTGGGTTTAGACATCTTATAAGTATTAATGGAAGAAATCTTGGGAGAAAGAAGAAATTGAACATCAGCTTTCCACTTCCCAGACACAAAAATGAACTCGAGGTCTCCCTTCCCTTTTAGACACAAACTAATAATACTACTGGTTAAAGGAAACCTCTTCTTAGAGGTCTTGCAGGGTGTTGAAAGCGTAAGGAACCTCTGGAAGTTCAGGGCGCCTTCATATATATGTTCCTCATATGCCAGAAATATAGGAACCAAAATAGTACCATCAATGAATTCTCTTAGGATTAACTAGCAAAATTGTCGTGGTTTGGCCTCAGCCAGCAACAGAGAACCACGCAGTTGCTCACTCGACTCCCACAGCCGTGGGAAAAATCAGCAGAAAAGGGCAAAACTCGTGGGTTGAAATATTATAATTTACCAGAACAGACAAAGGGAAAAAGAAAGAAAAGAAAGAAAAACAATAACACCGGTAAAGGAATACAAGAACGCGATTACAGTACCGCCGCGAAGCGCACCGACCAGACCCGCACCACCGCAACCCGCCCCCGAGTGGCGACTGACTCCCCCGCCCCGGCTAGCTCCTTTTATAGCGGGGCATGGGTCACGTGGGATGGAATACGTGCCTCCCCTGCCGGCTCCTTGGAAATTAACCCCATCCTTGCCGGAACCAGGACAAAAATACAAGTCTGTTACAGCCTGTAGCGTTATAACTATTCTTTCCTGCCAGATCAGTTGGAAGCAGTCTTAGCAGTCCTGGGTCCTGCAAGACATATCGGTGGTGCTGTTTAACTGACAGTAAGCATCTAACGACTGACTTTTAATTATTAACTGTTCAATGATAGCCAAAGAGACATGGCTATAGTTGTCTTGATGGGGAAAAGCAACAGACATTAAAAATAATTTACTAAAAACGATGTATATAAAATGAGAAAACGCTGCTGAGCAGCACATAAAGAGCTGTACTTATAAAGCTGCTACAAAATTTGACACAACTAGAATTTGAACTAAGTCTTTCCCATCCATAAAAAACAATTTGTGTCTGTCTCTTGATTTAAAAGAGAATCCATAGTGTGTTGATTACACTAATTACAATCCAGTTGAATTCTTCCTTATTCCTCATCCACTAGGGACCACAAACACATTGCCTTCAGTTCTGTCTGAACAACATTCTTGACTTCAAATTATGGGAATAGAGAGATTATATTCTAAGTCATTTCATACTCTGCATAAGGAGAATAACGAGTTTTCATTGCATAAGATCCACAGCATGAAGTCTCTTCTATTTGAAACAATGTGTGATGGTGTACTGCTGACACCAGGAATAAAAACTAAGGCACAGCACCACACAGAAAAAAGTCAAAAAGAGTAAATGTTGTTGAGAAAAGAGTTCATGAGCTGTTCACAGTTCTTATTAATTGTCACGTAACGTACTACAGCCACAAAAAAGAATAGAAGAGGACTATGAAGAGACACAGCACCAGAAAGCAGGGAAAGGTTTTGAGCAGAAAGTGCTTGGCAGAGAACTGAACTTAAGGAGGAGCAGAAAAGTACTGCTTTCTTGGGAAACAACCATGTCTTGGGAAAACAACCATTTCTATCCCTTGTCAGAACCATGATTTTGTCCGCATACTGACTTGTCTG
This sequence comes from Vanellus vanellus, assembly GCF_965231255.1. Lineage (NCBI taxonomy): Eukaryota > Metazoa > Chordata > Aves > Charadriiformes > Charadriidae > Vanellus > Vanellus vanellus. The sequence continues at coordinate 6,075,673 of NC_138905.1, forward strand.
AATACTACTTGCAGTAGTCAGCTTTGCCTCCAATGCCCAATTCTGTTCTACATAATAGTTTCTGCATTTTTTTCTGGGTGCAAATCAAAGTCAGTTGCCCAAGGTTCCAAACCATCAAAAGTCCCCATGAAGCTAGGTTAGATAGCAAAGCAATCATTTCCCAGTGAGTGGGAAGGGATCAATCATTAGCCTCTGCCCAGGATCCACACATTCACTGGCTAAGACTACACGATTACACTAAGGTTGAGCTCATGCTTAATTAATTATGATATAGCTGTTGCACAAGCTTATGGGAAGGGTTCCATGAGTTAGCCAGGCAAGTACACAGTGAAGCTATATTCTTCAAAGACTCAATGTAAAATCACAGCAGGAAGTCCTCAGCTCCCTTTCCTATCCTTCTGAGATTCCTTCCTCATAGTCACCACCAAAAGTCAGAAAAAACACCGTCTTCCTCTATTCTCCATGGTAGTTGCTTGTGGAGCAAAACGACAGTCCAGAAAGAGACTTTCATTCCCCCAACCAAACTGCCTCACCTGTCTCCCAAAATCCTTCTCCCAAATTTGCCAAAAACTATCTGAAAGAATCTTTTATTTACTCCTTGGTGTTCACAGCCTTCTCCCAACCTCCACTTTCCTACAATCAGTGATGGGCAGAATTCATCTAACTACATGCAAAGAACTGGAATTAGACATCCAGCCCTGAGGTGGTCACCCTGGGCTCCCTTCATGATCAGTGGAAATAAAGACCTGTTCTTAGAGCATGATCCATTTGGAGTTTACTTTAAGATGAAATTAATCTCATTCTGGAAGTAAGGGTCTTTACCCAGGACAGGAACAGTGGTCTAGAAGACGTTTTCATCATGTTCATTGTCTGGACTTTGGTAAAAAACATGAGGACCTTTTCCTCATTCCATTCTAATAATCTTATTAAAACTGAGAGGTCCCAGTTTGCAGCACACTGCTTTCGTTACACCCATCAGCCATTTTACGAAAAATATCATTATTCCTTTATGCACCTTGTGTTCAAGCAGCTGGACATTGTTTCACAAATAAATGTGAATTTACTTGATTTACGAGTAAATTGTAAATCGCAGCGTATTATACAGTGTTCCACCAAGGAGAAATAATACATAAAGCTTTTCCAAGTGATAAACACACCTGCTAAGCAGACTCATTAGCACAAAATGAGGTGGTGGTGTTTCTTCAAGTTGGAGAGGTGGCCTTGCTTGTTAGTAAGTTTCTCAGTATTTCCAGTATGGCCGTGATAATCTTGTTGCTTTCTTCCGAGTTTTCTTCTTCAGGTACTCAACCTGTTTTGATCTGAACTTGTTGTTCATTGGAACTATGGACTTAATGACATAAAAATCTTTTTGCGATGGCTTGGCAAGGGTTATGAAGTGACTCAGTAGCAAGGCAGGAACAAGCACTCGAGCAGCCCTGGCTCATGGTCTTTCTCTGAGGCTCTCTGCCTGGCTTTAAGTACTTACCTGACCATCATCACTCAATCTTTCTTAACAAGAGTGTTTTTCATTACTATTATTTTAGTAGTGCTTTGTAATAACTCAGAAGTACTGGAAAAAAAAAATAAAAATGAAATGCCTTTTTTTCCCCCCTTTCACCCAAAATGTATGTTTCCTTCCACTGTGTACAATCTGTTTCTGTGGCAGTGGCTTGAGTTTCCTAGGAAACGGCTGCAGGTCAGACCTTGATTGGTTGTGTTGTCAGCTTGATTGCAGTGTTTCAGGCGGTGGGACCTGTAAGTGCAGCTCCGAAGCAAGTAAATAGGGGGCTATCCAAGAGCTTTGCATTAGTGGTCTGAAAGAAACCACACAGATGGCATTTTGGGGGAGTGTGTGACACAGGGGGCACCGGTTTGAAAAGAATAGGAGCCAGCAAGGGATTAGAAAAGAGCCAAATCTGAGGTGCGGGCAGGATGGACGGGATGGAGGGCTTCGGAGGGCAGAAGTTTGGATGGAGTGAAAAAGTCTCGTTTCTCATTGAAGGGGCAGCTGACTGTACAGTGCTGTGGTGGTCTGGACGCCAAGTCCCTCAGTTACTGGGACTTTTTTTCATTTTTGACTCTCCCAATTCAACTGCAAGTTTTCTGAGGCCAACGTATATATTAATACAGTAGTAGGAGGGCAAAAAAAAAGTTTTCCACTGTAGCATCTAGGTGCCAATAAATTAAAAGACAATTATTAAAGAGAATAACAGCTTTGTATCCTATAACCATTTTGGAAGAGAGGAGGGGATTGCCTAAAAGGGACATCTTTGATGCTGCTTTGTTTATGAATCAGAGAACAGTAAAACCGCGTAGGAAGAGCGCACACATTGAGAAGGAAACGGCAAAGGTGGGAACAAGAGTTCTGGAGGGTTTCCTGAGCTTTGGCTCATTTCCTTTTCTACCCATCCAATCTCCCATCATTCAATTCCTTTCCTAATCCCGTTTTACATACACAGCCAAATACATATTTTCCTGGTTGAATCCCATAGGAAATTCCTAAAACGTAATTTCAGATATACAGAATATCCAGAATGAACATAATTTGCCTTGCCTTGCCTTGCTTTGCCTTGCCTTGCCTTGCCTTGCCTTCCCTTCCCACAATATGAGGTTCATTTTTAAACTTCAGCATAATAATAATGCTGTGTACTTCTGACTCACTCTGCCAAATAAACTTCCACGCGGTCATTATGTCATGTTCTGACTCCTTAATGTACTTGATAAATTCTTTGGCAAGCAGACATGCCCTATAAAAAACTGTGAATTTACAGATTACAAAAAAAAAAAAAAATATAGAAAAACAAAAAAAGGCGTTGCTTGTTTTCTCCTGTGCAGTCTCATTTATTTTCTCCTCGATTCGCAAGCAGATCACTTTCCGTTAATTAAGTAAAAAGTACTTAGTGGAATTGATCAGAATTCAGGTCTAAGAGCGCTCACTAATTCTGCTGTTAGTTTTAGGAAGCTGGTGGCAAAAAGCATCTATCAAGACAAATTTATGGTGGATGCTGCAGGCACCACCCATGGTTAGAGTCACAGCCAAATGTCTGCAGTTCAACAGCTTGCCTGTGCGCCGGCTCAGTACCAGGCACTGTAATTCAGCCTATGGAAAATGCGAGTTAATGTAACCCCGTGTAACCTGCTATGAAACAGGTCGAAAAAAATCACATTTGTCATGATTTTTAACAGGCCTGCACAGAGATTACCTCCGTTCATCCGACACGCAGTATCCAGTTAAATTATGTTTAACAGACGCAGCCCATGGTGACGGATGTGTTTCAGCCCAGGATGACAGATCAAACCCACCTTGACGTTTCGCGAGTTAAAGAAAGGAAGGAGGAAGGGAGGCAAGACGGGGAGATGAGGGCACCCATCCGCTGTCACACAGAAACGCAGCAACAAGTTAGAAGGAGGAACAAACCCTCTGGATTTCTTCAGTAGTGTCCTCCCCAGTAGACAGCGCTGCTCTTCATTTACTACTGTATCACTCTTTTTCAAGCAGATGTACAGGTCTCATTAGAGATAATCCTCCACGCTCCCTCATCTTCCATGTCCCAGCTTTACACAGATAACATTAGTTATTGTCCTTTTATTGCATTGTTCCATTTTGGGTACCCAAAGAACTATCTGCATTACAACAATCTGTGTATGTAAAATGGGATTAAAAAGGAAATGAATGAATCGGTGAGACTCATACTGTAAATAACCAAGGAAATTTTAAACAGGAAAAAGCATCACTATAATTATGCAGGTAACACCAATTGATGCTTTTTATTGAAACTTTCTTAATCCTCAACATCGACAGATCAAATGACACAACAATGATTCGTTTTTCCCTAATAATATCTTTCTCTGGAAGAGAAATACATATTCCAGGCAGTGCATTCGCTAGCATCCTTCTTCTGGTACATAGAGGGAGCTGTTGGCATAGGTTTATTAGACCAATCACAGTGAAAATTTTCCATTGTTACCAAACCCTTTATAAGATTTCATTATTACTTTAACTGGAAAAATCATACCCTCATCAATATATGAATAAAAAGAATCTCATGAGTTTTATGCACACAAAGAAGATATGAACTGTAATACCGTATTCTGTCTTTTGCGGGACATTCCATTCATTAATATATGAACTCCAATACACAAAAGTTTTTCGCTGTCCAGTAACATAAAATTGGGGAATATTAGCTTCACGGTTTATAAAGTGTATAGAAACATAACAGGTGCACGAGACAACCGTGCATATTCCAGTGTGTATGTATATGAGACTCTCTTCCGTTATTGCTGCCGGACAGTCTGAAGGCTGGGAGCTGGGATGTTTGTCCTCAGCAGAATCCAGAGAGAGCACTATCCCTGCCTCTCCCTCTGCTGACCTTCAGGGCTTTTTTTTTTTCAGGCTGCTGCTGAAAGAAGGGGCAGGCAAGTATTATAAAGGAAAGGTTTAGACGCTGTTAATTACCACTGTGAAAGCAGCAGGACTCTTATTCTGCAGTTCTCTTTCTCCTAACATGGGCACCTAAAATTTTCACTACTTTGCCCTCAGGATTAGTATAAACATTCAAAGTTTGCAAAAACAGATAAACAACCGTACATTATATTAACGTGACAGTCACAGGAGCTGTCGTTAAAACTAGTTAAGGAAGGATCAGTTTGGGCAGGAATATTTTTTAATATTGAATATTAAAAATTAATATTGAATATTAAAAATTATTGAATATTAAAAATTAATATTGAATATTAAAAATGAATCTGCTTTTTTTTTTTAAAACCTACAGAATGTTTTGTTAACTTTTACGCCCATCACATTTCGTTGGTGAAATTCTCTGTTTCCAAATTCCACGTGGCACTTGCAGTGCTGACATCTTAAATCACGACTATTCCCTCTGTGGTCCTAGTTCAGAAACCCCCCAAACAGGAAGTTCTGGAAATGATAAAAGAGATATTAATTCGCAAGTGTTGTCTGGCAAAACTCTTCAGGTTCACAGCTTCAAAATGCAAGGGAACCCTGGCATTTTTAGCCAGATCAACGTTGAGACTTTTAAGGCTTATATCAGAGGTGGAGATCACAGAGAAATAACATTTTTGCATTTTGTGAGATAGCCTTATACTATAGGGTTGGAACTCGATGATCTTCAAGGTCCTTTCCAACTTAAAACATTCTGTGATTCTATGATTCTATAGGTGCATCTTAAGCACTGAATATTTTCTCACATTTCATACATTAAAAAGGCTGCGCAATAACAATAGGGTTACTTAATTTCACAGCGAGCACACAGATGTTAAGTTGTACGTACACAGTCACGTATCCATTTTTCATCTGACTCGTAAACGGATTCCATTTGGGACTGAACAAAAAGAAAGTTATTTACAATGCCCAGTCTGTGCCTGACCTCCTCTTCATTTCAGTCAGTGAGAGGTTTGATTGCCTTGGCCGTAAGTAAGAAGGAGCCCTTCGTTTCAGCTCACATGTAAATCAGATTTTATTTACTGCTCAGTGGTGTGCTGAGCAGGTGCAGTAGGCATCTACCTTGATGGCTGGAATAACAAAGACTGCTGAACGATTTGTCTCTATCTCAAATTTTATATCTGTCTGGTACTTCAAATAAACTAAAGATTGCATTTCTTACTTGAGACCACAATTCAGCATGATGCTCAACCAGAAGTTAACTCCAATGCATGCACATTCCCAGTGGTTTAAATAAAACTCTCTGTATGTTTAAAGACAGCTTCACACTTTTTGAATAGCGACCTAAGCAGCTGACCAGATTTCAGCTTTAACAAGCGCACAATATCGGAAGAACCCATTTATTTATTCAGTAATTTGTTTTTTAGCCCAAATGTTCTAAAACTATCCAAATCGGTGGATTTTTTTCATTCCTAATTCAATATTTGGAACTATGGTTCCTCTAGAGCAGTTTATGAAGGAGCAGAAGGGGATATTTAGTTTCGGATAGATGTACTGGAAAATAAAAAATGGAAATTTTTGTAATTCAGGCATCTCATATTTGGAAGAAAACTAAAAACTAATCTTAACTAAAGTGCTTTCGTTTCAGTTCATGACACTAACAGCTGCTGTAATTGTAGTGTTGAGGCAAAGAAGTTCTGCATTGTGAAAAATATATACTAAATCGTTCCTAAGTATCTCAGAAGATCTTTCTGTTGGGTTTCTCTACCTTCTGCCAGAAAATTTGTATAGTGACAGTGCATTTAGTTTTCATTGAACAGCTTTCTCCATAGCAACAAATCGCAAAAATACGTAAGTACTTAGTATGGAAAAAGTCAAGATACTCAGACAAATCCTTAGTTGTGTATAAAGAGACCGTGAGATATGTCTGAGACAGAGGACCCGCAGTGTTTCAAATCATTTACGATCAGTGTGGTTCCTCCTGGGCCAGGACAGGAACAGGTGACGATTAATGACAGACATCACAGAATTATCTAGGAGAGTGAGACTGGATGGACTTGTCTTATCTGTGGATGCGAGATAACTCACAATAACTGGAAGTCCCATTGATAAGGATTCAGGACACTGGTAGCTGGTAGGTGGCATTGGAGACTGCTTTTTTGCCAACTTTTCTATAGTCTTTGTTAAACAATGGGAAATAAGACACTGATTGTGCTTTATGAAATCTTTGAACACAACTCAGAGGTACCTTACAGCGGCCTTCCAGTACCTAAAGGGCCTACAGGAAAGACAAGGAGGCACTCTTTGTCAGGGGGTGTAGCAATGGGAAGAGGGGTAAGGGTTTTAAACTGAAAGAAGGTAGATTTAGAATAGATATTAGGAAGAAATTCTTTACTCTCAGAGTGTTGAGACACTGGCACAGGTTGCCAAGAGAAGTTGTTGATATCCCATCCCTGGAGGTGTTCAAGGCCAGGTTAGATGGGGTTTTGAGCAATCTGGTCTGGTGGGAGGTGTCCCTGCCCAGGGCAGGGGGGTTGGAAATAAATGATCTTTAAGTTCCCTTCCAACCTAAACCATTCTATGATTCGATGAATTAGAAAAGTAGTGAGTTATGGCTACCACTCATTCTGACCATTTTCTTTGCAATTTACTCTAAGTACTTTGTTTCCTGCTGTTTTCCCAGAACCATACTTTCCCATCATTACTGTTTTATTTACTCATAAATATAGACTGCAAATCTTATAGAGCTAGGGATTCTCTCTATACTCTGGAATTGTGGGTCCTGGTTGCAAATTCTGACCTTTATTTCCATCACTTGTTCTATTGGGGGAGAGCTGTTTCTCAGTATTGTTTCTAGCTTCTTGTTCTTCGTGAAAAGGGTACTGCTAGTATCGAAAATGTATTTTAGCAAGAAGAGTAAAACTGCAATGGACTGTGAGCTTTTTGGATGACTTGTAAATTAACCTAGATTATAGATAAATTTGCTGACCCGAAATGTCACACAGGCAATTGCTTTACTACACTTGGAGCATTTTTTTACAGAAGTATGGGTGTACAGAAAACTCATTGTGTCCAATGTTGGTAGTATGCAGAGAAACAGCAAAAAAAAAAAAAGAAAAACAAACAAACAAACAAACAAACAACAATACATTCTGGACATATGAATGAAGCAAGATCTATAGCAACACAACATACAGAATCTTTGCCTTGAAGTGTCCAGTCATACTTCCAATAAATGGTTGCAACCTGAAAAGGGTGGTTTATAATCTGCAAAAGAGGAAAATTAGACCATACAAAATGACTCAAAGAAGAATTCAGACCATTGTGTTCCACAATGTGTACGCTACAGGTACAAGCTCCCAGTATAACTAGATTGGATGTGTTCTTCATTTGTATGATTGCAAGATTTCATAAGTTCTGCATTCTGTGTCAGAATGAAACTAAACTTTTTCAAAGGTCTTTTCACTTAAGTATTTTCAGGTGAAAGCTGTGGCTCTTCTTGGACTGTTTTTGTTATCTTTGTGAGTGAAAACAATAATGAAAACTAACTAAATGCCACCTCGCTGCACTTACCAACCCATACTCCCAAATTAACTCCACTTGATGTAGACCAGGAACTTAAACTTAAAAATCCTCCACCCTCTATGAAATCATCAGAATACTGAGAAGATTTAGGTAAGTCTTACTCATTTTCTCCCATTGGAAGTCTTCCACTTTGAATGAATAGTACAATCACCTTTCTTGTAATTAGCTAAAGCAATTAGACCAAAAGAAGAAAAGAAGATAAAATTGGTAGTTCAGGCAGACATGAGAAAGTTTTCCTTTATCATAAAATCTCTCTCAAAGATGCATGATTGGTAAGTAAATAAGAGTGGAAATGCAGATGTTAAATGATGTTAAATTAGTTCTCTGACACGCTATTTAGAAGAGGAAGTTCAAGGAGACACAAGATGTGGCTATGCAGTGGGGAAAGTGAAAAAAAGGTTTCCTGAAGCACACTGGAAATTCCTATAATTTACCCACCTGGATGTTTTAGTGTGGAGTCTATTAACATGAGTCCAATTCTGCACAATCAACAGCACCAGTTCTTCAAGCAGTAGAAATCACTAGGTTTGTGGTTCCCAACTAAGCGCTGAGTTTAGATTAAGCTTATTTAAGTTAATATGCCAATTTTAAAATGTTGGTCTTATTTCTTTAATCCCCCATTCATAATCGGTATGACTTTATAGAAAAGCACTCAGGTTTGGATTATCTTTTGAGGCATACGCTTTAGAGAGAGCACAGATGGTCCAATAAAGGGTACTTTTGTACTACTCCCATAGTGTAAGAGAACTCAATTGCTTAGATAGAATTTAATGAAGACTCACAACAATTTGATACTATCCGCAAAAGAGGACAAATAAATGAGAGTAAAACAAACCAGTCATCTGGGATAGATGTTGCCCCAGCATTCTTGAATTTCAAAAAGAAGTTTGAATCCTGAATCAAATCTAAATTAATAGGACATCATGTGATTTCAACCCAGATGGACACTGAAAGGAGGTCTGGAGTAGGATTCATACTTTAATCCAATAGTTATGTTCTCGTAGTGACCGTTGTTGGTTATAATAATAGCTATAACGCATCTACCATTCAATTTTTTGTCATTTTTTCTCTGTGCTACACTAAAAGTCACCTCAACAATTCAAATAATTTCCATCACTATTTAAAATGTTATTCGATTAATACTCTATCATTTTAGACAAGCTGTTGGCCCAGCATCCTTGCGGAGGGAGGTCAACAATTTGACTGCCCCTTCTCCTACCATCCCTCATCTTTTAGGCTATGCCAACATCAGACAGGTTTTACCATAAACTTTAACACCACTAAAGCCCAAGACTCAGTGAATGTCTAAGTTGGGCCCCGGTTTGACCTCAGACACTTGAGTTTGGACACTTGAGCTTGGACACTTGTTAAACCTCTAAGATTACTTCACGTGACTTCTCTTCAGATTTGTCTCTCTCAACACTCTTGTGGTAATTTGTTCAGAAGTGCAAGTCCCAAGGTACAGGAAGCCTGCAAGAAATAGTCCCACAGTCCCCCCTTTTTGACCTTCTGAAAGTTCTGTTTTCTCCATTTTCTCCCTCTATAACCCAAAAAGTTGAGTCTTTCCTGCAAGGCGATCCAAGTACTGCTGGACCACTTCCTAGGAACACTCTTCACACACAATGCAGCACAGTCGTTACAAAGACTTCCTTTTCATAGTTTTGCTAATAGTGCGTCATTCTCCAGATACACCTCATGTACCGATATGTCGCTGAGTATTAGCCTTAGTGTTTCAAAAAATCCTCATCAGTCTTCTTTCATAATTTCAGAGAATAATTGCGCTATAGCACAAAACCACTTCTGTTTGTACAGTGTCTTCCGTATCTGTGGAGCTGTAGCAGGAATCCACCAGCTCTTTAACAGGTAGGAATTTCTAAATGTTAGCTCATACTTTTCCAGGAAATACATTAATATATCTATTAATTATCTTTTCCTTGAATGATTTTAATTGTTGGTAGGGCAACTTAACTTCCCCATCTTTGGCTTGTTGGATTAATTTCCCATCATATGAAGACAGCAAAACTCACAAATCTGCTCTTGATTTTTTTTTTAAGCACAAGTCCCAGGTGTTTCATTTTTAAAAGATGTTACAGCAATAAAAATGTTATTAAAGTGTCTTCGTTCATGCTGTTATAGTTTAGGTTGTGTCAGCATTTCCATTACAAGCTCATCTTTTCCAGAGAAAATGCTCTGGTCCATTGGGTAAATAACACATGTTTTACTATGACACACACCCAGGAAAGCTAGAAATATTAGAGGATAAGATTGGTTAGGATCATTTCTTAATTCCATACAGTATATGTTGTGTTGTAATTTTTCCCCATGAATGAATAAATCAAGTACCACCTGTCAGTGATCACTAATTTCCCCGTACCACAAACTATTTCAGCATTATTTTTACTTAGACTTTTTAAAAATGAAAATCTGGAGAAAAAATGTTTCTCATTACTATCATGCATATTTATCATTAGCATAATGCTTTGAAACTTCAGCTCACCCTCGGAATTGATGTGGAAATGGAGACTTGACGGGGCCCTGAAAGACAGGTTAAAAGCAAAGTTTTTGGAGGTGATTTTTTGGTTTTGAGTTCTCAGCGCTGCTGAACAAAGGTCCCGGGTGCCTCAGGCTTTGTGTTGCGTTACAGAAGTACTCCCAATCATAGGCAACTTCTGGGACTCCTGCCTTAAGTGGCATGACATAGGCTGCAGAAGGAGTGGTGCAAGAAGGAATCAGAAACCAAGTGAACCGTTCCTCCAGGCGTCCGCTGAATATGATACACCTCAGCCTATCAGTTATTATGTAAATCTGCTTTCTCAAGAGGCAGCTTATAGTCCTTTTAGATTAGTTTACGTGTTTTCAGTCATCCATTGCTGTTTCTAGACCCCAGCCCCACTGTTAATAACAGCACATCTGTTAAACTGAATTCTGAGCTCTTCCCCTGCTCTGGGGGTGTAATCCTGTAGTTCAATGAATTTTTGGGCCGTTACCATGACCCTGTCACATTTCCACATTCCTCCTGCATCATCTGACCTTGTGAAAGGTCAGGTTCCATTACAGCAACTTGAAAAATAAGCGGTTGGAATTTCACGCCTGAACTTTTCACTCAGTATTTGTTTTTAAGAACTAACGCTGTCATTAATACAAGGGATGGATGATCTCTGAGTTTAATCTCACTTATTACGGGATGCCAAAGTCTTCATAGCCCCAGGCCTATTTTTTTGTTGTTGTTGTCGTTATTTAGTAATCTCAGAATCCGTTAAGTCCAACTATCTTATTGCAGTCAGGTTTATTGGAGAAATACTTAGAAGCTACATCTGGAGGTTGGGTTTCAGGTATGCCAGAAGCTGTACAAAAATACAGGAGGATATTTTTCTTATCTGCCTTAGATAAGACAAAATGTTAAGGAAGATTTTCAGTGGATGAAATGAATAGAGATGGAAAGTGAAAAGGAGTATTATCACCGTCTTTTGCACATGAGGAAGGGTGTTATTAAATAACATCCATTAAGCCACATTGAAAGACAGTGACAGAGCCCCTGTCCTGCCTGTAGTCAAGCCTTACCTTAACCCCAAACTCCTTACATTTAAAGATTAAGAATTCATAAACAATGAGAAGATTTGTTTGGCTCATTTAAGCTCTTCTGTCTACCAACAGATTGTGATTTCTTAATTTTTGCACTGTTTGCAATTGTTCAAAGCGTGTTTTGTAGGATCATAATTCATCTAGTGTACTGACTATAAAAACATCTTTTGACTGTTCATTTAGATATTTAATACCAAGCTCTGTGATTAGGTGCAGTTATTTTTTTCTCATTTCCTTGTAACTTTTGTGAACAGGTGAATCCGCTGTTTCAGGACACGGATCGCTGTTCTCTTGCTCCAAATTAAGTACTGAAGTCCTGTCCTAAAGATAAGGTTGTTATATGTTTTTTTCCTGTCCAACACGAGGAGCAGGGGGTGAATCATGCACTGGAAGTATCTGTCTGTCTGTCTCTCTGTCTATTAAACCAGAGAAGGAATTTTGTTGATGAGCTTAAACTAGAGACCTCAGTTGTGGATGGTTGCAATTCGAAGTCCCCCATTTCTGTCTTCCTTTTTGCAGTTACTTCGTCTAGGTTTTTTTTTTTTTTTACAATAATGCATTGTCATTTCAGTTCTCATCACATTTCTATTCTACTGTGGATCATGCCTTTTTCTCATATGAAATACCTTTGCCTTTCCCATCCTGTCTCTCTCTCGTTACTAATAAATGGCCAAAGGAGTTGATCTTTTTCCAGAGGTTCACAGATGTCGTGAAGAAGATTCTCCTATCTCTGGCTAAAATAATTTTGAGCTGCTTAAAAACAAAAAGTCCAAACAAAACTATTCATGACTTAAGTATGAGTTGTTTTGAACATTTTTCCTTAAATCCAGTTTTCTGGAATGAAGTATTTTTGGCATTGACAGTTCTCATAAAGAGAAAGCTAATGATTTTTCTGAGCATAATATGCGGATAATTAAGATAATGTTTTTAGCAATCTGAAGTGTTTAACTGCCTTCGTACAATATAAATCTTTTTTTTGCACCCTTCATATATTTAATTTAACTATGCAACAGAACAGTAGAAAGAAATACGATGGTTTGCATAATTACACAGCTACTTTCAACATTATATTTTGTAAGTCTTTTTCAATCTTTCACGTGGTAATTTTCCCCATAACTGGGCAATTTAAGTTTGGGTGTTGGTTTTTTTTTTTTTCTTTTTTTTCCCCCGCCTTGCTGTATTAAGTGTCTGTGTTTAAGCATGAAGCATTTGCTTCCAGTTTGTTGATGTGTATGGAAACAGTGAGGCACAGAAAAAGACGCGTAGCTGTATATGTTCTCTGTGTAATATGCATGCATATGCATTTATATGTGAGCATTCACAAACACATTTGCACATAAAAATTAGAAGGAATACGTGTTCATAGAGAAGTATTTAATCAACCGTTAGACCTTGGAAACAGAATCATATAAACCACCCTCTTATTTTGAAGTTACATTGGAGATCGATTATTAATAACTCTGATAAATTGAGGAAAGCTCTGCTGGTGTGAAGAGAGTGGAGAGACTTGTTGTGATGAATTTTTGAAGACTGTTGGAGAATAAACCGTTTTGGGGGGCTGTGTGACCCTTCCGATGTTATTTAGAAAGAATTGCAAGGAACAACTGGGTTTAAGATGTATTATATTGGTGAAAGAGAGGGAAAATGACAGAAACGGCTCCAATTGAACGTACTCTTTATGCCTCTCAAATGCTTTGCTCTAGATCCAGCTGCACCTCGTGTACCTTAGTGGTACTGACTGCTGTTTGTGACAAGCTGGTAAAGGGCAAGGTGACATGCACCACTCAACTGCGAGCATTCAGCCGCAGAAAGGAAGGACTTTTCGGCACTTGGGTTATGGTCATTGTTTAGGGAAGGGAATTTTGGGTCTCAGAGACACGCAATGGAGAGAAGAAACGTTGAGAAACTGCTACACAAAGCTGTTGTTGTCCTTATCTTAGAGAAAATGCTTGCATATCAACCGTCCTACTGTTGCACCAGAGAAGCTGATGTAGAGTATGAAAATCATTGATAATATTTTCACCTACGCTCTCTAAAAAGAATAATATTTGGGATGTTTTATACTTTGTGTAAAGTGTCTGCACATTGTTTTCCTTGCAGACTTTCTAAAACCTGAATATCTTCAAGGTTTTAAAGTCTTCAGTTGCTCCCTCTTTCTTTTTCAACAACTAGCCAACACTCTCCACTGAAAAGTTGAACATAAATTATTTTTTACTTGTGAAATTCTGTTTAGAGAACTGTTCTGACAGTGACAAAATTCTTGCTGTGAAGCCCTTCCCTGAGCAGTCAGACTTTTACCCTTAATGCACACACAGCAGCGTTCCTGTGGATTTCATTGTCCACTGGAAGCATACGAATGGAATTTCATGCACTCACACTCCTCTGAGCGCTTTCGCCATTAAAGCGACGAGCTTAAAATTAAGCATTTTTAAAATAAAAGTTTTGCGTTTCTGAGTAAAGGCCAAGATTGGTCCTTCATGCTGTTAACTATTAACATGAAGGCTGTCTTGGAAGGGAGAGTGTTTTGTATCTGTGAGATACTGGCTTACATATAGCTTGCTGAAACTTCGGAGAATTTTAGATCTTGTACATAGACTGGATTTAGAAACAGTTGAGAAATAGAGGAGCAATTTTAGTGTAATTTTAACAGTTTCTGTAAGATTCTGATGCGAAGAATGCTAACGCTGAACTCAGCCTGATTTTTTGAGAATTTATATCATGTTCAGTATTTTCCACTTACATAATGCAATTTATCCATAGCACTCTATGTACCTTTCAGAAGGGAAAAGGAATCATTATCCTGGTTTCACAAACGGGTGATGTCTGAAAGCATCCAAAGACGTGATTTCTCCCACATTCACAGAGAAAGTCATCAACTAGGGCTGAAAGTAGAAACGTTGGTCCCTGTATAGGCTTTAGATCGGCCATCACAGGTCTGTGTAAAGAGCCAAGGCTACTTAGATTTAAAATTATTAGCCCTCCTGCTGCAATTCCTCTGCCAACAAAGCACATACACAATGTTCAAGTGGAAACTGCAGAGCATGACAGTCAATGTGTTGCTATAATACTTGTTGTTATGAATTAATTCGCTGATTTGCATTTATATAGCACACTTCATGCAGAAGCAACACATGGCATTATACACTTAAACTACATTACAATTAAACAGAACTTCTGCTAGAGAAGTCAAGATGAGGCATCAAAAAAAAAAAAAAAAGAAGAAAAACCAAAATCAAAAAAATTAAATTTCTCATAGCTCCGATGGGAAGCAACTTATAAAAAAATTCAAATCTTTAACAAAGGGCAACTGCAAGTCTCAGTTACAAGGACAGTGACTGATCAGCTGTTCAGGGAGGTAAGTAGAGATGAAAACAAGATGTGAATAGTATGAAAACAAGATGTGAATAGTATGAAAACAAGATGTGAATAGTATGCAAGTACTGTAAAAGCATTTATGCATTTGACAGGAAGCCAACATCCTCAGTTGAAGTGTGACAAGTCAATGTATGTAAGTGACCATTCTAGATGCTGAATTTTCTGCAAACCAGGGATCTATACAATGAATCGTCAAGGAAGGCTGCAAACACAACGGCTATGCACCCCACTGAGACAGAAAGGGTCTTAACCTACTAAATTCCTAAGATGGCTAAAATGAAGTCTGAACAGCACAGCTCACATAGGCTGATTAGGAAATTAAAATTCCACTCCCAGCCAAACGTTGAGTGAAGTATCACTGTCGAGGGAGTTATTGGACCTAAGCAAAAGAGAAAAAAAAATCAATGCAGTTTTCTCTGAGCTAGGGAATTGGGAAAAAAATTAACAAAGAGCCAAAATTTGACTTCTGACAAAAGTTATTCACAATCAAAAGGTACATCGTCAGAGACTAAAGTTGTTTTCAGAAACCTCAGTATGAAAATATTAAGAGACTATGTCTTCATGAACTCTCTTAGAAAGAAGACAGTGAAATCTGTGAGACATCTGTTTCTGTCTCTAGAGCTGAAGGACTGCCTTATGCAGAAGTTCTCAGATATTAGTTTTGGTGCATTGGCCAATCCTTTTCTCTAGGAGTATGCTTCTCTGGGATCTTCTAGTGTCTTATTTATTCTTATGAATAATTTTTGACTGATTCGAGTCTGCCTTTCCCACCAGACTCAGTTCTCTCAGTTACCTTTGCACAGACACATATAAAAAAAAAAAAAAAAAAAAAAGGAAAAGATTTGTCACACAATTTCCTTTATTCTGACAATTCGCAGAGCAACAGTCATAAAACTGACCGAACAGGAAAAGAATAGACTCAGTCACCTGTGACAAAATGCTCAGAGCTCTTCCTCTTTAGATACCTTTAATCAGGTCACCACTGCATTTTTCTTGACTATGCCCTGCTTTACTAAGAAAATACTATGGTCATATCCTGCACTGACTTGTTTAAACTTTCTTCTCTATAAGATGCTTCCTCCTGGAACACAGTAAGCAATCAGAGCTCCTCAAGGCTTCCTGAAGTCTTTCCCTGGCTCCTCCAGAAGGAGATCCAACTTTGGTACACCAGGTGTATTTGCAACACAAGCTGAAAGCTAAATTTCCATCATAATAGGAGCGGAATTTAAGTTAAAGGTCAGGATAATTGCAATAACACCCAGAAATGAGTTTAAGGAATAGTTTTCCACAATCAGAAAGTCGTTTGTTTTGATTCAGCTGTAAGCAGTGAACCGTGCGCTACAAGGAATTACAAGGGACATCGGGGAATGAGAATGTATTAGCAGGAAGAAAATATGGGATTCCTATGTATCTTTTGCTATTTCTAATTTTTGGAAACGTAAGGAAGGTAAAATGCATTTCCTGAAGTTATTATTTCCCAAAATAGTCCTTCTGGCAAATTCCCTTTTCTGAAAGCACCGTAAGATGGTTCTTGCAATATTTCTCCTACAGGAGACCACAGAACTGTACCAAACAACGTGGTGTATTCCTTCAGCGCTGTCCCCACTGCTGTGTGGCTGTGGTGGTGGTTCTGAGGGAAAGCTTGGAGATTCTTAGTATCCCCTGGGACCAAAAAAGTTTGGAAAACCTTCCTGTACCAAGCAAGAATCTGAGTGCCATGTGGCTAAATTTAAAGCTATGATAAGTTCTTGTTCCAGTGAGGGCTATGTTTTCAGACTTAGCAATAAAAGGTATTAAAGGATATGTTCCTAAAAAAGATTACTTATTCAAAGTGAAAAACAAATTTTTAATTAACCATATTTGGACAGAAACATGAAGACTTCTTTTTCAGAAAAGATGTGTTCTTCAAAAGCTTTTTTTTCTTTTCAGTCAAGAAGATTTACCTTTACAAAAGATTGTGAAAATGTAGAGAAAAATAATAATAATAATAATAATAAAAAAACAATCAAAACAAAGCAGATATTTCTCAGAATATATCTCACTGGCCAACCTGGTTAGAAACATAGCAGGTTCTCGACAGGCTGATATTAATGACAACGACACACAGGAGTTCCTATTCTGTTTTTTTTCTTTTATATTTTCAAAATAAATAAACTGTCCTCAGTGGGCAAGAGTACAAACCAAAGCTATACCTGGTGTCCCTCAGAAGCTGAAGGTAATCCGTGCTGTTGCAGTTCAAATGTTAAATAAAACTTTCCCCTTGGGTCTCATGGATCACATACATCCCACATATCACATACCTTATGTTCTTGAGACTGCAAGAGTTGCCCGTGGGATTTTACAAATGTGGCTTTGCCCCCCTGCCATTATAAATTTTGGGGGTTGTGGTCACCTGAGAGATCTTCTCTTCCTTCAGCTCATACTCATCTGTGATCCTGCATGGTCTTGATCCATCAGAGAGAAAACGATAATAGGTCGTTGCCAGTATATCCAACCTCACTCTGTGCCACAGTCTGGGAAAGCTGCACAAATGCTGCAGTGGGAATTTCTTTCCTGGGGCACTGGCATACGAACTGTACTGTGGGAATGTGAGAGAGCTTAAGGTATTTGACCAAAATGAAATTAGAGCTCTATCAGTGTTTGGCAATAAATTTGAGCAGCCTAGTGTAAATGTTGACAACCATAAGTTACACGTGAATGGATAAGCCATACCGGGAGATTGGATGAAAAAAAAAAAAAAGAAATAAATATCTCAGAAAAAAAAAAAAAGGGGGGGCGGGGGGGAAGTAGCAATCTGCACACCCAGGAAAAACATGTCAGAGTGTCCCTCCGGCCATGCTGGCAATTTAGGCATGGAAAAATTACTGAAGGCAGATCATCATTATTAGAGCAAGAAAAAGATGTCCCTAATAACTGTGTTATCTGCCATCAAATCTCCAGAGACAAAAATAGACTCATTTGCGCCAAGGTTGCAGGGGTTACAGAGTGAGGCAGGAACCGCAGAAAAAGAGATTGATACCAGGGATTAAAGATCACAGCTGCACAGAGAGGAGGTGGAAACAAATTGGCGCTATTTCTAAAGCCCTGATGAAAGAAAATGGTGCCTTGCTAGGGAAGGTGACAACTGAAAGATAAAAGTAGAAAGAAAATGTTTTAATATTACGGCTGAGCAAAATGTTGGTAATGAAACTGAGCAGCGGTTTTGCTTGGGTTTGTGCTTCTTCACAAAGCAAGAGCTTGGGCCGGCTTCTCAAGGTGAGCAATCCTAAGCCAATTTATCGTATCTTCAGGTGAAAATGATACAGGGGAAATTGCGATTGCACTAGCTTAGGCACAAACCCAGCCAAACGGTTATCCGGGCTGGTGCACCGGACTGTTTCACTTTGTTATTGAGTTACCTCAGGCCTGACAGCGGCAAAGCAGAGCTTCGTGCACGTGCGGGGTTGGGGCTGCCGAGCTCCGCAAAGCTCAGGCGGAGCAGCTACGATGCAACCAACCGAAATAGCCGCTGTCATGGCGAGCAAATTCCCTGACCCAGCAGGAATTAAATTACCAGCCGTTAAGGATTAGACTACGAGCTACTGCAGGAAACGGTAAAGAGAAAGATTTCTGCAGACTCATATCTCTTGTGGCTGAGGTAGGTGGACTCAAAAAGCACAATTACCAATGTATTAGACTTGCTCATAAAACAGAAATCTTCTTGTCTTAGCAGCTGACCGTGAGAAGTGCTAAGGAGCCCCCCCTCCCCCCCCCCCCCCCCCCCCTCAGATTGGTGGGAGCTGAGAACAGGAAAAAAAGGAAAAACTTTCCTTTAATCTGTCCACTTACTTGAGATTATGAATCTAGAAGCCTAAATTTAGCTTCCTGAGTTGCAGATTTCAAACAGGGATGCTCAAGATCTAAAGGAAACATTTTAGAAACTTTCTCCCGTATTTTTCACTGATTCTTAAAAAAAAAAAAAAACACAAAAATTTCATTGAATCATAGAATGGTTTAGGTTGGAAAGGACCTTGAAGATCATTGACTTCCAACCCCCCTGCCATAGGCAGGGACACCTCCCACTAGACCAGGTTGCCCAAGGCCACGTCCAGCCTGGCCTTGAACACCTCCAGGGATGGGGCCTCAACAGCCCCTCTGGGCAACTGGTTCCAGTGCCTCACCACCCTCACAGTGAAATATTTCCCGAAATATCAGTCACCTCTGATTTTGACTACCTGCTGATAATTACGTAGTGATGATGATTCACTAAAACAATCAGACGATATTTACTTACGCTGCGGAACTGTAAAATCCAGTTTGCACGGTGAACATGATCTAGATGTCCTGATACCGAATCTCTGTCTCTGTTAAACCGCTTGTCTTTGCCCTTCTTGGAACCCCACCGTGGTTATCCATGAGGGAAGGATACATGGCAGCGCTGGAGGGGAATTTGGAAGAATTCAATGTGCTGCTGGGTACTTCTTCCTGCAAAGGTGTTCTCGTGTAAGTACCCATTTTTTATACGTGTGGATAAAGGCTTTATATGTATAGTTATATAGCCTGTAGTGAGGAAGAAGTGTCCTTATAGTGATTTTGAATTAAAATCGTAGTCTTAGAGTACATTATCTGTGACATTTTCTTCAGTGAATGATAATGACAGGATTGGTAGTGAATTAGGTCAAAGAGACAAGAGAAATGTCCCGAGGTTTTAAGGAGCTATTTATCCCTATATCTGCCTAGGCAATCCCAGAGCAGAAGGGGCCAATTTGTTATTTTAAGTGAGGTGGTGAGAAGCTGTGGAGCAGAGGAGCATGTTCTGTCTGCTGCCAAAAAAAGGTTAAAATGGCTTAAAATGACTATAAATATTTGCTGTAGATGACCTTTTGCTCTCTTCAAGGTTTTGAAAAAGAATAAGAAAAAATATTTTATGGTGTTTAATCAATGTCCGTTGGACTGTATAGATATTACTTAAAGTAAAACAGGGTTTGTCATTCCTTGCAACTAGCCACGAATGGCCAAAAGAGGTTAACTGAGGACAAAAATATTACTGCTCACTGCTTCTCTAGCCCAATGTAAAACAAAAAATAATAATAAAAAAAAAAAGCAGAAACTTTAAAAAATATATATACTGTTTTGACTAGTTGAACTTCTGCTTTTACTTCTGTGCCTTGGTGCTTCCCCAGGATGCTGAGCATCACCTCTGCCCACCTCCCAGGAAAGTGCTGGCCGTTAGGAGCACCAACGGGAGGTACGTGCAGCAGCAGCAACGGAGAGGTGAAAAAGGCTGAGTTAAGGCTATGTCTGCCTGAAGAGTACCTCAAATATTGCTCCGCTGGGGTAATTGTCTCTGCATCATGGCCATACACACCTCTGAGCTATCATCTGCAGGAGAACATCCTTCAATCCCTCTTATCGCTTCTCCTGCAGATAGTTGTCTCTCAAAGAGTGGTGATCCGGCACCAGCGGTGCCAGCAGAGCCCACGCTGTCTGAGCAGCAAGTTCCCAGGGAAGGTAAGCTGCTCCCCTAAGATGAATAAAGAAGAGCTTTCTTTTCACACTGCCTGCAGACCCGGGAAGACATACCTATTGTCTTCCCAGTCATAAGAAATGCAAAACAATTAGAAGAGAATTTGAAACTCTTGTTTTATCATTTATTTCTTGGTGGTAGGCTCAAGGAAATCTAAGTACAAGCGATGTTTCAGCCGGTTTCACCGCTGTGCGATTCTCTCTATTCCAGTGCCATTTTATCTGCTTTCTCTGCCTGCAGAAACACAAATTCTGATTAACACGTCTCGAGTGTTCTTTCCCTTAAACCTTTCTCCTGCATAAATGAGCTGGTGACGGATTTCTGCTGAACAGTTTTGAAGCATCTCTGCACCTGACTTCCCAGCATACGGGATCATCCAGACTCGCAACTTCAGTCTAACTTGTTCTATGAATAATTTTAAATGATGAATGTCACTCATAGATCTGTAGTTCACTAGATGTCAGATCTAGTGTGGATGGAACCACAGTGGAAAAACACTGTTAGAAGAAAAATAGGAAGACAATCTGAATTTCTGAATAATTATCTATGTTATATTGCTTCTTAGAGATTACTCACCATTAAACAGATTTAGGTCTTGTTAACTGCAGGAAAGAAATTGCTGAAATTCTTTACGTGTACATAGGGACACACTTACCTCCTTGTAAAGTACCTCATGCGTTTGTTAGTACTACTTCCAGCATACAGTAATTAAGATTTATATTGCTAGAGGATATTTGATGTTAACGCTGGAAATTATGCTTTTCTGTAATCAGAATGTAAATGGGGGGAAAAAAAAGTGCACTTGAGACTCTTCGTATTTGTGAATATGGCATTGGCATTTGTATTTAGTTTGGCACTGCAGTTCGAAGGTGTTGATCAGAGAGCAGTCAAGGACATATCCAAAGTGAGATTCACATACACTGGACCCACAAAGGTTTAGGCAGTTTTGTATTTTAAAATAAAGTTAAGTAACAGCAGAAACCTCTCTCTTCTCCAGAATGAATATAATCGTTGTTTCTATATCACAGCACTTAGTGTGCAATAAAAATATCTCTACTGGGGGAATCCACAGACTACTAAAACACGAACAATCTTCAAAGAAGCTTCTGTTTTGTCCAATTTTTCAAAACACTATGTTTTTAAGATAACAGCCTCTGGGCCTGAAAAATATGCACTAATCATAGGGGAAAAAAAAAAGAAAAATAATAATAAAATCAGCTCCGTATTTTTTAAGGTAAAGCAGTTGTGAACCTCAAGAAAAGACAGAGAGAGAAAAGGGAGAGTAAAAATTATTTTGATTTACGTTTTTAGGATACATCCTGCATTACCCCTTCTCTTTGCAAACATCCTAGTTAGAGGAGCAAGAGTCTATGTATTACTAATGACTGCAACACAGGAAGAAGACTTAATTCTAAAAGACTTTTTTTTTGGTAAATACTCTTGTTCTTAACAAAGAGATCATTTTACAATTAAATTGCAGAAAAATATAGAAATAAAAACTGTATAACAGAACTTAGATGTGATCCGAGAGACTGATGACTGAGAGAGCAGCCCAAAGCGATACAGTGCCACTAAATTCACAATGGAACGGGGAGAGTGGAGTTCTTTCAGAAGGGAAGTACATCCGCAATAATATAGCCTTGCTTCCTAATTCAAGAAGAATGGTGTACTTATCTTGTTGCCGTGATCTGAGTTGTGTAGACTTTGGAAGGTGGTTATGGATAGATATATTCATATAGCTGCTTCTATTTCTCTTTTTCTCTTTTTCTTTTTTTTCTTTTTTATTCTAAATTTTTTTAACAGAAAGTCAAACTGCTTCAGATCTTCTAATGACTTGCTCAGGGTCAGAGAGGAAGTGACCAGAAGACCTGAAAACTGAACATCAATATTCAGAACCACAGAGTGATGGTTTGGGTTTTTTTTTTGCTATATCAAGACAAAGTCCTTTTATACCTGTCACTTTAAATGAGCTAAAGTGAAAGCTGAGTTTAATAAAGAATGTTTTGAGGACTCAAATGATATTAATGGGTCAAAAATGGAACCCCCAAAATTATAGCCTCCAGTGTCACAAATATGCACCTGACATCCTGACATCTAATAACTAATTTGTTTTTTAAATTTAGATGAGATTGAAAGTGTTTTAGTTGAATTTATTTCCCTTCATAGACAACTTTCGTATGCAAGCAAATGTAGTTAAATTGAATTTACCTGTCTGTTAGTGCCCCTCACCCCAATAAGCTTCGACTACACAGGTGACTTTCAAGCAAATTTGACAGAAACACTGTCATTTAACAAAAAATTAAATTCTTGTAGATTTTGTGAATCTCAGCTATCAGATGGATGACATAAGTTCAAATTAGTGAGGAAAAAGCAGACAGAGGTCAGATGATAAATATTCTGTTTGGTAGCAGAGGTGGGCAATGAGCACATGTAGAGCTCCCAACTAGCCTTACTATCATGTCGTTGTTAGTCTGCTGCTGATGTGATGGGGCTATCCGAGGGCAGACAATGTTGTTGTTGGAGGCAAGGAAGGAATACAATGTGGTCCATCGGAAAGAAGGTTTCATTGGCTCCACTGCTCAAAAAACCTACTTGTTTTAAATAGTAAGAAGCAATTTCCTACACTTCCTATTGTCACTTGGCTAAAAGTAAAGACCAGTACCGCTTATGGGAATACCAAGGTGTGCTAATTATATCATGGCTGATCCACTCTGGCATTAAAAACCCTCCTAGGAAGAATTCACCCCGTGAAGAGATTCTTTGATTTAGAGCCAGGAGAATTTTAATAAACATATATAACAAGACAACTCGAAAAATATTTTAAGTTACTATTTACTAGTAAACAGCTGCTTGAAAAAATAACAATCATTCAGGAACCCCTGAAGAATAAGCCAAAAGGTAGGACATAAATAGGATTTACCTAAAAACCTAATAATTCCTTCTAAATAAAACTTTCTTCTGGAACTGCATAAAATATCCCCTGGAACAACTGTGATTCTAGTCATCTTGAAATTATTAATGCATGACTCAAAGTTACAAGAGATATATTTTGGATGAAAAGCAAAAGAGTCATTCCTTGTAAACCACAAGAAAAGGGGATATCCTGTTTTAGGAAATTGCCATAAACACCAAGAAGAAGACCGTGTCAGCTGGGACTTGTCACTTACTCCCATTAAGACTGCTCTGTTTTGCCCTGAACAGTGAATTAACCCATAAGCATCATCTGGAACCCAGATGTTCAATGACTTGAGTGATAATCCAAACCACCAGATTCTAGATGTCTTGCTTATGCTTATTAACTGCTTGAAGGCTTATTTACATATTTATTTTTTAGTATGATAGAAACAGGGCTTTGTTTCCTAGAAAAGTTTTCCAGCCAGTGGTGAGGACTCTTGATATCTCTTGATATGAGAGAAAAGAGACAGCAGGTAGCTAATCCATTGTATGTCACGTTCTGGACTGAGTATTATAATCATTGAGTTGCTAAGCATGAAGATGTCTTCCCTTTGCCAGCTTCTTCTCCCACAAAGTTTTATGAATCTAACCTTTCATTTCCCATTTCTCTTGTCTGTTCTGCAAAACCAAAATATTTCCTCTGAAGCTGAATAGAAAGTTTCATATGCCACTGACTATTCTTTTAATGTTTTGCTTAGGAAAAACAACAAAACAAATTTCAGTCTGGATCAGACCATTTTTTTTTTTATTATTTTTTTCCTAGTTTGACTGTGGAGAGGAATAATCTATTATTTATATCCCTATCCACTACATGCACAGCTCGCTCTCTCCAGGGAGAAGATGAGACAAAGAACAAACCACCTACGACAGATGTTGCTCATATTCTTTTATGCACTATGGGAAGGTGTTCAGATTCTGCCACGGTGAAAGTGGCAAGCAGAAGTATAGAGAGTGGAAACTATAACGGTGTTCTGAGGAGGGGAAGCAGTTTATGTAAAACATTCTGCCTCTAACAAATCGTCCTAGAATCACTTGCATCAAGGTAGGGAAACCACCGGGGCACAACTCTACATGTTACACCTCGCTTCCAGATTGTGTCCTCTCCCTGCTTTACACCTGAATAATATTTACTTTGCAAGATCCTAGATGAATGCTGCACAAATGAGCTACAAGACCCTGCTGTTCATTCCACCGTGTCTGAATTCATATCACGGGGAGCAGAAGCAAGGGGGGCCTTAAATTAAGGAATTATCAGAAGACGATAAGGAAAAATGTATTTTCCTTAATGCAGAACACAATGCAATTGATTAAAAGGAGGGAAATGAAGTAATGCCAATTAGCATAAGACTGTAATAGTACCTTCTACATACATCTACGTTCAAATAGTCTTTGAATAACCATGATTTGTTAATTGGGGACTATATGTGTAACCAAGATGATTCTGTGCTCTTTTCTAAATTGAAAGTCTGCTCTTCCTTCAGTGCACACTTTCTGTATACTTTCTTTTAGTAACAGCTAGGAAATTTTTCAGCTGTCCTCATTAGAAAATTCCAGTTTGTAAAAAATGAAGCTCTCTACAGGAAAGGCTCATTTTTTATGAGTTCCTTTAGTGAAATATGTTTGAAAACATTTGACGTTACCTGGGTGTTTTCTAGCGAAGAAAGTTGAAATTATGAGCCCCAATGGCTGTGCTAAATTATGCTAACTTGCAATTTAAAAAAAATAGCAATAGTTGAAGTAAAAGTAAATGTTGAGTGTATTGAAACATTAAAAAGAAACAATTCAGCGGATTCACTGTAAATTTCTTGAAAGTAATTTCAGATCACACTATCATCATTATCATCACCTTTTATCCCGCCTTTGGACAGGAAAAGTCCTTAAAATCCTAAAAATGCTCATATAAGTTGATATCTTGTCATTTTCAAGGTCAGGGTCTACTGTGAATAAAGCTGCTTTGAAAAGTTTGCAGATGAGGACAGAGAAATATCTAATATCAAGTACTAAGAAATTAATTACTAAATTACTTGAAATAAGCTCAGTTAAATTACTTGGGGGAAAAAAGCAGGAGAAATGGAATTAGCAGCATGGGAAGTTACATCTACATCTACAAACGCATCTACAAGCATAGACGTAGCATTATGGAAGTAAAGGACCCTGGGTCAAAAAATCCTGGTTTCTTCAAAACCATGGTGCATTATGCTTGCTAATGGAAATTAGTCCCATTTTTGTAAGAGAGTTTCCTAAGTGATATCATCAACAGGGTAATTACCAAGACTGTGGGCCATTCTGTGTGTAAGGTTTTCCTTGGAATCTAAAACACAATTTGGTACCTATTAAAATTATGGAATATGATACCCATAATAAAATGTTGGCCATGGAAACAAAGCTTCTCCATGTTCTGTGGAATGAAAGTGAAGATACGCTGAGGAACTCACATCAGTATTTGCAAAAATCTGCCTTTTTCTTTTGAAGATGATGGCCAAATTCAGACTGAATGTATGGGAACAACCAGCCCAGTCCTCAGCAGTTCTGATGATTCCATTCCCTGTGTCTTATCATGCGTTTACTGGAAAAGAACTACGACAACATTATAATATATTATTAAATCCATTATGCTGTTACTTTCCTAAGATTAAGTATTGTCCTCTGTTTGGGAATAACCATCAATGCTTAAGTCAATCAAAAGACATTTGGCCATTTTATAAGACACTTGTCCAATTAAGAGAAATTTCTTGGCATTCAGAATGCAGTTTTCTTGAGCCAATAAGTTAACATTTCAATGTTCTGCAAAGTTTATTACTTCATTATTACACTGTAAAAATAGAGTATCTAAATAGAAATAACATTTTTCACATAGAACCTGATACATCTGAATAGAATGTTTAAGCAATGTTGCCAAGAAATATCTTCTTTAACAGGCTCTGCAGCAAAAAAGCAGTTCAATATACATTAATCTAAAATGTTATACACAAAATATAAATCACAAAGTGTCAAAAAAGCTCTTAAAGTGCTCTCCTCCAAATATCCTCTTTTCTTTCTTGTGATTCAACTTGGAAAAGACGACCAATATTCTTCTGGTGTAAATCCGCTAAAATGTTTTAGGCTTAGTGTGCACAGACTGCCATTGGGTGCAAGCTCAGCCGGTGACAAGAAGCATCATCATCCTTCTGATTTGTTAAGGTGTTGTTGTGTCACCGCTTCACCAAAGCATTTAGGCATATGTGTGTCTTTGAACCTCAGAGGAGCTTCGTGGACACTTTGTTGGTTCAGGGTTTGTATGGACAGTCAGATACAAAATAGGTTTTAGGCACAAGAATTGATGAAGCCCAAAAAAACTCCCCTTCAATTTCTATCTAAGCCTGAGGAAGCTTTAACCTTCTGCGCTTTTAAGAATTTAGACTTTGCAAGACAAGCACATTGGGTTATTTTGCAAACTTTGGGTTTTTCAACAGCATCTGCATGGGAACTCACGTGTCTCAGCCAGAGTCTTCATTCCATGCTGGATACTTAACGTTGAAATTGGTGATCGTAGACCAGTGTGTCAGCTTTTTATTGCATCTGGCACAAAATATTCACGGTCAGAAAGCTCAACGTATGGTGACAGCTTTATTTTACACACTCTTTTTCTGTCTAAATTCAGCTTGTTTTGTCGAACAAAGGGTAGTTGTACCCTTGCAAGTCTTTCAAGGTCAGCATAGCTGTGAGAAAATGCACAGGATTTAGTTTTACCTTCAACATCATCTGTGATATTTCCATATTGGGTTTTTTTACTAATGAAGTCCCACAATTTAATATTTTTATCCAAACATATATGATCGGATCCAAAGTCAATTGAAGTCAGTAGCAGCAAGATCCTCGGAAGTATTTAGACACCTACTAGACACCTACAACAGTGATGTCTGTGGGAGCCAGGCTCCAAAATATTGAGGATTTGGATGTTGGAATCCTTCTGATCAACTGAGCTCTTGATGGTATTCTCATAAATAGTTCAATAAATCAAGAATTTGTGTTACAAACATAGTCTATATGGGAAAATTGGCTGTAGTCCTGGCTTGACTGGATCAGATCAACAGATATATGTCACATATTTCAGAAGCACGAGAGCAGGTAAAGCTCTAGGAACGGTTTACAGGCAGGAAATGAAAACGGCTTCTGAGTGGTTTTTTTTTGTCAGCTCTGGGATGAGACTACATATTACAGGCATTTGGGACTCAAAAGTGTCTCACTAACCATGTCAGCATCAGAAGCTGCTGCTTGCTCAATTCCTCCCCCAGACAGAGATTTGATTACCCATCTGTACTCATTTGTCCTCTCTAAAAAGTGCTAGAGAAATGGAAACAAAGTTCTTAGAAGCCCTGGAAAGTCCTTGCTGATAAAACTCAAACTACTCATCCCTCTACATAGAATATGAGAGAATTTTAGGGTTTTAAGTTTTATAAGGCCTTCCCTTCAATTATTCCTGAGAATTTATGACTGAGGATTAAATTTTCTATCACTCAGTGGAGTACTTTCCCCAAGATAATCTTTCCCCAGAAACTAAAAACAAAACCACACACCCCCCAGGAAAAAAAAAAAAAGAGAAGAAATAAAAAGTTAGTGTATCATAATATAGTGTTATGCTTACAGTTTAAATTCCAAGAAACATTCTCAAGAGGTCATGTAGTTAGAAAATGTCAACATGTTTTTGGTGAATATTATCATTAATTGATGACTCAGTGTGGAAATTCAGAACAACTTAGACAAAGACTGTGAATTCAGTAAGTGATAGAGGCTCAGAGTCTAACTTGCCTTGTTTTGTAAGACTGCATTTCATTTTCCCATTCCTGGGACCCAGTCTGTCACTTTCTTGGACTCTCGACTGCAGATACATTGATCTGGAACTCATCCTCTTTTCAGAATCCTGCTGCATATGGGTGGCATTTATCTAAATCACTGTAGAGCTGCCTAATATAAACATCCAGTCACCCTCGCCTTATGGAGACTCTAATGGAAAGTCTCTAATGTGCAAATTATATAATATGGAAATCAGCGCCTGGAATAAGTCAGACAAATTCTGTCTTGAAAGTGCTTGTTTCTTCTCTGTTGATTATGGTGGAAGTCACAGTTCATATGAAGAAGTCCATATTGTAAATAGATACAGTTATGTCACTTGATTTCCACTTCTGGTGGTTAGAGCAGAAAAAGGTTTTGGGGGCAGATTTTAATTTCTTGGAAAATGAGATTTCTAAGCAGGGAAGAACAAGTTGCCATAAAAAACGTCTGTGCTGGTGAGAGAGAGCACCTACGGGGATTGCTGTGATTCCAACATTTTGTAAAAGGCAGTCAAACAAACAACAAAAAAAATCCAATTCTTTCTTGGAAAAATAACAATGGTTTCTACAGGGATATAAGACAGAAACCAAACACTGAAGCTGTCCAAAGGAATAATATTTGCACATCTATACACACACACATGTACGAGGTTCTTGTTACTCTGCTAATGCCTAAGCAAGGTGCACGGTTTCTTTTGTGTTCCAAATAACAAATTTGTTTAAAGAAGCTGTTTGGCTGTTGCCGTCACATTTCTATTTGTTGTTTGCATGTAATACTCGTCCTCGAGACTTTACGAATGTGACGATTCCCATTACGAGCACTGATAGTGGGATTGTGAGTTGCTAGACAGCAGCAAATACCAGAGTGTATCCGTTCATTGCGGTGCAGATGCATTTCTGTAGTGTTCCCAAACTCTTTTCTTCACATTTCCTCTCTGTAGTGCTAGTTGCGATGCTAGGCCTCTTTGCTTTACCGTATCTCACAAATCCCCCAAAGAAATAAAGAGTGTCGGAGAAAGGACTCAAACAAGAGCGTCCAAGTCCATGCTCTTGTGCAGTGCTGTGGTCTTTCGCTTGATCTGTTCATTCCCTCCAGTACATGTAAATATCTGTATCTCAGTTGCTGCGACTGCCGTTCTCCTCCCTTCCTCTAGCTTCTGAAAGATAAACACGTAAAAAATAAGTTTTGAAGGTATGCAATTCAGGTTTTTCCTACAAGCTCTACTTCTTCTCTGTGTGTGCACGGTGTTCAATGGAGTCAATCTCAAATGGAGATTATACGTGCTACTGTGAGACAAAGAATACATTAATAAGTATATCTGATTTGCTAGTCAACATTTTAAGAAATGTCTGTGCATCTTGCAGTGCTTCAGCCTGGATTTGTTTTAATCTTTGAGAAAAATGTGTTTGAATGCAAGTGAATTTTGCTATGCTGGAAAATCAGGCTTTCCCTACTGTTATTTCCAAAAAATGATGAAAATTTTGGATTGATGAAGACCCCTCTACTGTTGCATGACTGCCTACCTCATGTTTTTATGAACCACAAAGTTAGAGACACATCAAGTAGTGGAAAGGACTCCGTTGGTCAAAATCTTTGCTTTTATGTTAAAATCCATTTATTCTTGAGGGGCAAAATGTAACAACAAAGAAAGTGTGTATAAGTATGTAGAAGCCTAGTAATTTAGTCTTCAGCAGGTCATGTTGCTGCACAGGCTTAAGAGCTAGTTCACACTGTTATTGAATAAAAGCAAAAAGTATGGTTACCACAGCAACGGCCACAACACACGATACTGATATTTCCCTCCGAGATTTTAAAGCCCCCCACATTTTTTAAGGAAACATGTGCTGAAATATCTTAGCCACGCTTGTAGGACTGTGTGGTTTTTATTAAAATGTACTGGATTTGATGTATTCGTCAGCAGCTGTTTCTGCTGACCAATTTTAAAAAGTCCAATAAAGCAGTTGCAAGAGTATTAATAGTTTGTACACAGACACAATACAGTTTCATTGTAAGTTGTTACCAGAAAGACTTTTCCTATGTTTGCAAACAGAAAGGAAAATGAGAAGCTGTATAAAGGAGGTCACATTTCCCAAATCAAATAAACTCCATCTCATGCTCTTTCCCTCTGGAATGGTGAGTCAACACATGAAACACTGTGTGGGTAAAGTCCTGGGCTCCCTTGGATGAATAGTTTCCATGTCTATCCTATCATTTTCCTACTTTGCCATTAACTATCTCAAAATGGGAGAGTGAAGAATATGTAATATGGGTTATTATATTAGTTTAAATACTAATCGGAGGTAGGAGCTTGGAGGATTAACCTTATATTAGTCACCAATGCACACGTATGTTTCAATGGTTTATATGAATAAACTACATTTATAACCAAGCTGTTGCAGAGGACAAGAACATAAAAACTTCTGCCTGTTATCTTTTAAAAAAATTTCCAGCTAATCCTTACTTTTGGAAGGAATTCTAGGGAGATAACCCAAAATGACTTTGTCTTGGCAGGCAGGAATTACAGCTGGCAAAGAAGGCTATTACAAAGCGTGGTTGTACTGGTGGCACAGTCTTCTGGAATAAATGTAAATGCAATTTTTAGAACAGTTCAGACTTGAGAGATCTCTTACCGCTTTCTCGCAGAGCAGGTTTACTGTTCACTGAAATTTTATCCGCTTTCCCTTGGCCTACGCAAGCATCGTCCTTCAGTTACTACTTCATAAGTCTTTTCTTTTTACTTTTTGTGTCGAACTAGTGGTGCTGGATTTCTTTATGGATCTCTGAGAAAACACCAGCGTTGATGCATGTTTCTGTTAAGGGAATATTAGCTTAGAAAATGCACTAGTTTTTCTTAATTATCTTTCGTGAGTGTCTCAGAAACAACCCACAGAGTCGTCAGGTTGAAAACAGCTGCCCTGAACTATTAAACGGCATTGCTGTAATCTGTACAATAATTACTGCATTATACCTCTGCAGCTGATACAGATGTAGCCAAATATAGGCATCATATAAGTTGATATATAAATGGAAAACACTGTTATTTAATTTTAATAATAATCCAGTCGAAAAGAGAGTTATATAGAGACAAAGCAGTAAGTGCCTGAGAAAGCATTTGAGTAAGGTAGAGATCATTGACAGTGAGTAATGATTTCATATAACACAAAATGTCAAAAGAATAATTTACAGATAATATTAGGAAGGGTAAATGAGAAGACAATGGTTCAAAGTGAAAATAAGCTCAGGGTGCAGTGATCCAAAAATTGTATTTGAAGGCTATATAATGCAAATACAAAGCTGGCAGGGCTGCGTCCCTTTGAAAGAGAAGGAAGTGTGCAGCCTAATTGTTAAATATGGCTCCATTTACTGAACAAAGAATGTTATCAGCAAGGCAAGAAGAAAGCTAAGAAGAAAGCACTGGTTCATACTGTGGGTAGTCACCTCTCTACAAATGGGCAGAACAAAGAGTGTGGATTTGTACAGTCCCTTTTAAATTTGTAGGGA
The DNA here is from genome assembly GCF_965231255.1 of Vanellus vanellus. Taxonomy (NCBI): domain Eukaryota; kingdom Metazoa; phylum Chordata; class Aves; order Charadriiformes; family Charadriidae; genus Vanellus; species Vanellus vanellus. The sequence continues at coordinate 6,107,391 of NC_138905.1, forward strand.
TTATCCTGTACAAGGGCCATATCAGTTTTCATATCTTTACATATAATGCAGAAAATAATGGTGCGGTTGTTCCCCCTATAGTGCCAACACATAAATTTCCCTTTGCTTATGAATGGAGATGTCTTCTTAATTACATTCATCTGTACATCTCTGGACTGTGTAACAGGTTTATTTTTGAGTCACTCATTTAACAGGTGCTAGAAAGCAACACAAAGATACTGTGAAATTGTTGATGAGATTTACTACCTAAAGCACTCAGTTAGACCCAATCAAGGTATAACAGGCGGAGGGAGATAAATTTTGGATAAAAGGATTGTTGCTGGAGAACAGAAGCACTCTTTTTTTTTTCACTGGGGTGTAGGACTAGACCACCGAGCCCGGTCTCCTGCCAGTTCTGCCGAGTATGTTATATAATCTCATCCATAAGTGTAATAACCTCCCTTTTGAAAATGATTAAAATTATGTTCTCCTCTTTTCACGTTGGATAGATGTTGCAGAACCTCGTGACTCTGATGGTTAACAACTGCCTTTTAGGTTCTGGCCTAAAGATTTTCCTGACCAAATAAGAAACATTTTCTTTATGCCACTATTATTCTGTAACTTTTCTCCTTCTCTGTAGTATTTTGAGGAATGACATTAACTCTGATTCGGTCTTTAAATTTTTGTGACTTTTGATTAGGACTTTCAGTCTCAGTGTTACAGAATGGATATGTTTATTGATCAGCCTGCTTACCTTCTTATATATGTGTTTGAGCCTGAGTTCAGCATCTTTGCACACAGCTATGCTTTTAATGAAAACAAACTTCAGGGTGGGATTCATGTTAGACTTCATACGGCGTGAGTGCACCACACTAGTGAGAGTTTGGCTCAGGATTTTCACCCCATGACACGGTGAGTTCAACACCAAACCTCATTTTTTTGGGACAGGCTGAGAGAGAAACCTTAATTTAAGTGGCCACGCAGAGTACACCTCTTTGCCAAAATCTTACCATTTACTGTTCTTCCACGGTGCACGTACAATACAGTGTTAGCCCCCTTCTTGCTTTCTTTTCCTTGATTGTGCAGCCATTAAACCAGCTGCACAGTATCTATCCCTTTAACACACTGCTTCTGTCCCAGTGTACATACTATGCTTTATTAAATCCATAATTCATATATTTTGGTTTCTTTTCTCACATCAGGAGTTGTAAGCAAGAATAGTAATGACACACATCAGGAGTTATAAGCAAGGGTGGTAATGATATAAGGCTGTTGCAACAAACAAAATGTTGCGCAAGTGCAGTGCTGCTCCCCACGAGCCTCCGTATAACTCCCCTGGCTGTGTGTTGAAGAATCACAGACCGAAAACGCTTCCAGCTACACAAATGTTTTGGGGATTTGGATCTTTAGAAAGAAAGGTTCTGTTTGTGTGTTTTCAAGTTCTCACTGGCCATTGTACCTTGCACAAAGATGCCAAGGAAACTGTTAGGTAGGGAAGGATTTGTTGCAGCCTATTTTCTTCAGCTACCATTGTAGCAGGTTATAAAGATAAAATGGGTTTAATTTTATGGAAGTGGTGCAAAAAATGCTTGCATACTTAACCTCAGAATCTTTGTTGTAGAAGTGGATGATCACACATACTTATTTACTCTTTTTCTGCTACTGAAAAATCACTTCCATGAAAAGAGGGAGGAAACATGGAGATATGTGCCTTACTATGTAGGTCAACTATTAATTGGTTTCAAAGGGCTTTATTCTTTAAAAGAAATCATCCTTTTATACTTACAGAAGACATTTGTTCCATTTGCAGTATAAATTGGGACACATGCAGTTTCCTTTGTTGTTCTCCGAACCATGATGAGTAAGCAAGCCCATTAACTCAACGAGCAATATAGTGAGGCCTTTTGCAAAATACTTCAGAAGAAAAGCAGAAAAATCTCCATAACCACAGGTGAGCAATAAAATAGCTATAAGGCAAAAGTATTGTATGCAATATGCCCTTAATCAGCGGCTCTTCTTTTTACATCTCAGTGTGAAATCTCCATGTCAGTGAAGTTACACTCGTAAGAAATAATCAGGGAAACTTTATAAAACCTAAAGGCCACTACAAATTAGATTCTATCTATACCAAATATCCATTAGATGTTCACAAACGAAGCACTCTCATTTCAAAATATTTTGTCTTTCTGTCAAAACTCTGGCGTGAATGAAAAGCGCTTTGTATTATTAAAAAAGAACATGGTTTGGTAACACCTCCATTTTACTTAAAACACACAAAGTTGCCTTAAGCGAGGTTGTTTTCTTTTCAGATGAATGTTCTAGAGTAATATTAGATGGCTAAGGGAATTAATAATTTCTTGTGGTAGAAACTGTCTTCTGCGGATGGCTGGTTTGAATCCAGACAGGCCATGACTGGAGAGCGTTCTCCTCATTTCAGAATAAAGCACAGTCATAACTCAAAATGATGCTGCTTGCATCTGTGCCATTACACAGTATTTGCGTCATTATTGTACCATGCTGTACTTCTCATGCCATTGTAAAAGTAATTTATTCCCTTAGCCTGCTGCCCATCATAAGTTTCACGATTTGCTCCTTCAATTCATATTTTATTCTCTTTTTCAGAGAGTATCAGAAAATGTAAGAGGGGCTCCAAGGGTTGATTGTGTTACAGCTTCCATAACTGTGTTCTTAAACGGGTCAAATTTGGACAATAATCATTACTATCCGCTGACCTGATATTCTGGTGGCTACCTGACTGCTGGCAATGCCTCTTAAGCATGAGGAAAATCCATGGCATGGCAGGAAGCTGCCTGACTGCCCGAGCCTTTTCTGTCTATTAAATTCACAAGACAGATCACAAATGACATGATTTCATTGTTCTCACCACCACTGTCTTGCTCCACCAGTGCCCAGTATTGCCTGCCAGTTTCTGCAAGAGAAATCTGGAAACGGTTGAGAACTGACTTCCAAAGTAATAAATTATCATCCCTCGTCCTGTAACAGGAACAGAAAACCAGACAGCCTCTACTCAGCCCGATCGTTGCTACTTCAACACAACAGGAACCATGGTGAGAAAAATAAGGAAAGAAATCCCTATCCATTACTTCCATGGGTCTTTTTCCTACTTATAAATATTTGTTGATTGGCGACAGTATTTTTTGCAACAGTGCTAAATATGCAGTCCTGTACCTATGCCAAGGATAATACTTTATTTTCTAATGTTTGATCAAAAACCTCACTTTTTTTCCCCCAAGAAACTCCATATACAGCTTCCGCGTTTTTTAACCCTCTATAAATCACCAAACTGAGCATCTATTACAGTATTACAACAACACAGCACTATAGTTGAGATTAAGAATCTGGTTAGATTTATATTCTCTTCAAGTTGAAGGAATACTTGCTCACAGTTGTTACAAGCAGTCATATATGTAAAAGCCACTTGGTGCTGATAGTTATAAAGAAAAGATCAATAAAGCAAGCAGAGCAGTCTTGGCCAGTGCAACATATCAGAGACTAAAGTGTAATTTGGCCTTGTAGAACAACATGAGAACTCAGCCTCTTGGAAAAATACTTTCCAGAGAGGACTAGAAGGAAATTAAAATGTATATCCTCTTCGATGGGGAAAAGAGAGGGCTCTTTATATGCTGAATTCTGTTATCAAGAAGTGTCCAAGTTATTGACAATATCTAAGATATTAGAAAAACAGAAAGATCTAACCATAAAACAGAAAGATCTAACCATAAAACATTTACAAAGTGAAAGTGGGGAAATAACTCAAACATTTGCTTGTTATGAATAGTTCTGTTCCCTTTCTTTCACAAGCTCCACTTAACGAAGACAAGCAATGCATAGAAGGTAGCTGAGCTAAATGGAGGTAGTGACCAATCTGACCCAGAAACACACAAGCAAAGCTCCTCAGTTAGCATTCAAGTCACCATCCCTGGATGTGTTTAAGAGATGTTTAGATGTGGCGTTGGGGGATATGGTGTAGGGGAGAACTTTGTAGAGGAGGGTAGATGGTTGGACTCGATGATCCCAAGGGTCTCTTCCAACCTAGACAATTCTATGATTCTGTGATTCTAAGTATTGCTTTGTTTCTATATATGGGTTATAAGTGTCATTTTGGGGGGAAAAATAAATTAATTAACACCACTGTGCTGTATACCATTAAACCACCAATCTAGACAAAGGTACTTATATTTAGAAATATATTATCAACTCCCATTATCACCGTGAATATTTTCTTCTATCTCTGTAACTTTCTTCTCTACCTCCCATGCTAACTAGGAGCAAATAACGTATTTTTAAAGCAAACACTTTTTTTCAATACAAAGACTTTTTAGCAGAGTAATTTGAAGCATTTTAGTTGCCTCATTTACCAGCATCACTCAAAAACCCTACCTTTATTTGCAAACATTACTGTGTGAAACGTTACTACAGTGAAGTTAGCAAAATTACTCTGAGCTGCAGGGTGCTGAAATTCCCACATCATTTTCCTTGACTACGATAGAGCCAGGATTTCCCCCCGTTGTGTTTATGGCTGAGTGGAATGGAATTAGAACCTATGAGTGACTTGCCACTCTGTAGGTGATTTTGTAACAAAATCCCAACAATGTCCTATTAAAGGTGAGTAACTAAGGGTTAAGATAGGAGTTGTTGGTGACCTTCTATGAAGGGGTTACAGCACTGGTGGATAAGGAAGAGCAACAAATGTCATCTACCTGGACTTATGCAAAGCATTTGATGCTGTTCCACATGACATCCTGGTGTCTAAATTGGAGAGAAACAGGTTTGATGGAAGGAGCACTCAGTGGATAAGGAGCCGGCTGGATGGCCGCACTCAAAGAGTTGTCAACAGCTCGATGTCCAAGTGGAAATGAGTGACGAGTGTCTTTCCTCAGGGGTTGGTACTGGGACCGAAGCTGTTTAACAACTTTGTTGGTGACATGGATGGTGGGATTGAGTGCACCCTCAGCAAGTTTGCCAATGATACCAAGCTGTGTGGTGTGGTCAACATGCTGCAGGGAAGGGATGCCATCCAGAGGGACCTGGACAGGCTTGAGAGATGGGCCCATGCCAACCTCATGAAGTGCAACCAGGCCAAGTGCAAAGTCCTGCACCTGGGTTGGGACAACCCCCGGTATCAGTACAGGCTGGGTGGAAAATGGATTGAGAGCAGCCCTGAGGAGAAGGACTTGGGGGTGTTGGTTGATGAGAAGCTCAACATGAGCCGACAGTGAACACTTGCAGCCCAAAAGGCCAACTGTATCCTGGGCTGCATCACAAGAAGCGTGGCCAGCAGGTTGAGGGAGGAGATTCTGCCCCTCTACTCTGCTCTCGTGAGACCACACCTACATTATTGCAGCCAGCTTTGGTGTCTTCAGCATAAGAAGGACATGGGCCTGTTGGAGCGCGTCCAGAGGAAGGCCATGAAGATGACCAGAGCACTGGAGCACCTCTCCTATGAGGACAGACTGAGAGAGTTGGGGTTGTTCATCCTGGAGAAGAGAAGGCTATGGGGAGATCTTACCGCAGCCTTCCATTATCTGAAGGGGACCTACAAGAAGGTTGGAGAGGGACTTTTTACAAGGGCATGTAGTGATAGGATGAGGGGTAACAGCTTCAAACTGGAAGAGAGTAGATTTAGATTAGGTATTAGAAAGAAAATTTTCTCAATGAGGGTGTTGAGACACTGGTGCAGGTTGTCCAGCGAAGTTGTGGCTGCCCCATCCTTGGAAGTGTTCAAGACCAGTTTGGATGGGACTTTGAGCAACCTGGTCTGGTGGGAGGTGTCCCTGCTCATGGCAGGGAGTTGGAACTAGATGATCTTTAATGTCCCTTCCAATCTAATCCATTCTATAAGTCTAAGATTCTATGATAAACAAATTAGACTTATTCTAGTGTAAGTGCGCTTTTTTTTTTTCTGTTGGTTTAACTTAAGCTCATTGAAAAGTATTTATCTAATTGCACAAATTGTACCGGAACTCTTCCATTTACACATAACTTTGTGTGTCCAGTGAAAGCTGGACTAAAAAATGTAAATGAGAAAGATATAGATATAAATTGGTGATTTGAGCACAGTTCCCTTGAGAATGACTTCCATCCATTAATGACGAGGACACAGATATTTTTTCTTCAAGAAAAAGCAAATCAAGCTTTTCTCCAAATTTCTGTGATACAAAGAACAACCTCTACCTGTCATTGCAATATCATTTAATTTTAGGACAAAAAAAATATTGGATGAATATCATCCTTTCACTAATTGTCATAATTTTAATAATTGTGATCATTTAAATAATTAAAAGATAAAAAGAAAAAAATGATGCAGGTATTACATTTGTGCTAGGTAGTTTGGAGGATTCACTGTCTTCTATTTAAGCTGAAATTTCTGCAGAAAAGGCAGAGCAGGGGCTGTCTCATGCCACATATGTGTGCAGCGCATGGGAAATTTGAACATGCACAATCTGGGCCACAAAGAACTACTATTATGCAGTCAACAAAAATAATAAATAGTTTACCACGGCATCTTAAAACATTTTTAGCAGTGATCTCTCTGCGGAGAAAGGCCCGACTTAGCCACTAGTCTTCCCTATATTTAGTACTAGGTACAAAAGTGCAGGTACTTGCGTTAAGTAGCACCCTAGTCCGAGCCTTTGTAATACTGAGTCTTTTATACCTGGAAGCCAGTACTGCTATAAATGACAATTCACTGCATGCATAGTGTACCTACATTTCCAAGCCTAAGCCACCGTCCATAAGCCTTGTAGCTCCTAGATACACAAATCTGCAGTGTAGTTTCTAGAATATATCTGCAGGCAGTATGGAAATTGTATCACGAGAATATCTAGGGAAGAATATGTAAAACAAAGAGTGATTGCTGTGTTCGAAAGCCCTCAGGTTGGAACCCAGCACAAGAGCTTTATAGGTTTCAGAAATAAAATACCTTAAATGGTGCTAAAAGGTGTTAACTAAATGTTGGTTTTGCAGAGGAAACAGACATTATTTATTAAACATCACGTTAACAAACTTTTAAATTAAGTGATAATCAAAGGCCTGATAATCAAAGGCTTTATGTCCCAAATAGGTTGTTTCTTTCAAACTCAATTGGACTGACTTACAGAGAAAACAGAAAAAGCGTTTAAATCAAGTAAGTTTGTTATCAAAGAAAACAGTTCTGGAGAAAAAAAAATTACTTGCCCCTTCTTACTTTTTATTTTTCAATGTGAATTTTGATTCACATTTTACTTCAAAGTAAAGATAATGCCAGAGGAGTAACAGCGACTGGGACCTAGGATGTGGCGTGGGGAGGGGTTGCTTCTGCCCATTACCTCCTGTGCACCTGTCTTTCTGTGCCTCTGTTCTTCGCACTTTGGCTACATGATCTGCTTGAATCCTAAGCTTTAGTGTTATTCTAACATTGATTATGAAGATATATTTCCATATCCGTATTCTGGTTTGTCTGTAATCATTTTTATTGCACTCCACACAAATGATTAATGTTGACTTCCTTTCAGGACTTCAGCGCATCTGCTGCAGCAGTGGTAAAGTCAAAACGCTAATGCTGTTTGGGCACCTCAGGCACTTAGAACACCTCCAAATGAATGCCCCTTCCAGCAACCAGGGTGTCAGAGGAGGACTGGAAAATTAGTCACTAATGTGGCATTGTACAGTAACTAATACTTCTTAAAACTAAGCTTAGGATAATAATAACACAAATTATTTACACAAGCCCTTTTCTCTTTGGTCCCAACCATATGAGTTTTAGTTCAATACGTTACTTCTTAGAACGAGTTTGGAAGCTTGTAGACCTTGAGAGAGATGTTGGTCATCAACTAACGGCTACCTGTGGTATTTTCTACTTCAGAAAGCAGAGCAATGTGGGACAGCCCTTTCCTCCTCAGTCTTTTATGAGGTAGATCATGAATTATTAGTACCTAAATTACCTTAAAGTATAATCATTTAGTTTTACCAGAAGCACTTAAAGAATTCAGATATGGTGTGTGTTTTAAACATGATGCTGAAAGTATGGTGAAACTCTTAGATGCTTACCTCAGGGTCAGTTCCAGAGTCTCTTGCTTTGTAGTTTTCAATGATCTGCTTAATAAGCTGATGTTATGCAGTATAGAGTTGTAACTGAATCTGATTATACATGTCCTAGAGGGAAAACTCCCAGAACACGATCAATCTATTCAGGGATTTAAAGTGTGATTTATATAATTTACAAGCGGTGTTTAATACAAACTATCATCACACTTACCTTTTTTTAGAACATCTTGAAGGTTCAAAGAGCTGTGCAAACACTGATAATTAACTCTGGGATTTTCAAAGAGGTCCAAAAGTGAGACACCCATACAGCTGAATTGGTTAGGTAACTCCTGAAGAACGCTTTGAAAAGTCCTATCCCTGACTATTTCAAGCACAGCTCTGCTCCTGAAAGTACAAAATACTTCCTTACTTGCCCTATCCATTTTTCTCTGCAAGCCTTAGTATGAAAGAATCCATCTGAGCAATGTCTTTATGTTATAAATAAGATTTTCAAAGGATGACTTGATCCCAATCTATAAGGACAAGTGAGCGCAGGTAATGCTTTGTTAACAGCCTCTTCATAACATCAGGTACTAAAGTGTCCGCTGGTGGAAAGCTGAAGCTTCAAGATGAAAATGAGAAGTGTTTTTTAATAGGAAAGGTGGTTAATATTTACAATAATTTAATGTGAATTGCTAGAGATTCTCCATGATCATCCATACTCGACATATTTATCCACAAGTTATGCTGCATTTTGATCAAGAACAGAGACTTAAAACTGCATGCATCTGTGTTCTAAGCAGAGTTGATCACATCAGCCCTTTTTAATTTTATGGCTTTTGAATTTATTTGTCTATGTTGAGCACTTTCCCTCAAGCTGTTTACAGTTTTATTGCATTTATATTTTTAATTTTGTCTTTTTTTTTCCTCCTCTGGTAAGTATAGAGTCAACAACACGTTTGAAAAAGTTTTAGGGGATAAATACTGTTTTTGTAACTGATTCCGATTTTAAGCCCAGAGAAAACAAAAGGATCAAAATAGTGTTTCCAAAATGGGAACTTTTATTTTAGGAACCTTTGATATATTACCTGAAGCAGGTGTTTAAAAATGGAACATGGGTCCTTCGCACAGGGCTGCATTTCGCTCTCATTTCAGGTGGTTCTTTTTTGATGTCTGATGGAGAATTTCCAGGTCAAAACATCCAGTACAACAGTAAAGGTACTGGATATTATTGGTACACGCAATGCAACTGCATCAGGGCACGACCATCCTGGGCACCATCTTCTGATAGTGGGAAAATACAGAGACCTTTTCCAGCACAAACTTTTCAAGAAAACCTATTCCATTCCTTGAACCAGACCAATACCAGCTTTTCAGTGTTCTCTCCCTTTCTGCCTTCATTTTCTCGCTTAGCTGGCGCAACATTTTTCCACACAAACTCTTCCCTGGACAATTATGTTTCAAATAACCCATGTAAAGGAAGGGAAATATCTAGAGAGAACAAATAAGAGAAAAAAAATATGAATGCTCAGGTGCTATTTGTGAAGGAATGGGAATTTGTTGGGGGAGAAAAGCAAAGAAACAGTATTCAATTTTGATCTTCTTGCCTGTCATAAGAAACCATGAGGTTGTTGTAGCTTTTAGGAGCACATGTACTCAATGCTTTTAACTTGCCTGTAAGTGAAAAACATACTTGACAATCTTGAGAACTGCAAAGTGAAATTTCAAAAGCAAGAACTTTAATCAAGAAGGGTGACTAAAAGAGTGTGCTGAAGACTAAGGACTGGGTAATTATTCTGGGGGAAGTTTCTATGTCCCATATTCTGCTACACATTACACCCATGACTGAGCATTAGATAGTGAGCCACGGTAATCAAAACTTGTATGTAGACAGTAAGCGGAAACATTGTCCTGCATTTGATGGTGTCCTGGTTTGAAGTATGACAGAACCAATTTTGTTCAGTAACTTCGCTTCTTAGCGGGGCCTCTTCTAACAACTGAAATTAACTGCATATTGTGCAGTCAGCGCTCACTCTCTCAGAGTGATCAGACCAATGTTTACAGCTGATGCCCAGGCGTGGTGTGCAGAGAGGCTCTTGCTTATGCTTATTGCTATAACCCCCATGGCCAACCAACTTTGTTATGTGCCCCGTTGGAGGGTCGGAAGCGGAAAAGCATAGTGGGGTCCCACCTGCAGGGAGGAGCGGACAGGACAGGTGACCCAAAACTGACCAACGGGGTATTCCATCCCATCTGCCTCATGCTCAGTATAAAAGCTGAGGGATCAAAGGGTCACTCTCTCTCTTCCTTCAATGGCCGACATCTGAGGAGGACTCTGTTCATCTGCCTTTGATCCTGATCCTGAATGCAGATCTGGAATCCAGTTCCTGTCCATCACTGAGTCCAGCCTGGGACTGCCCCAGTGCCAGCCGGTGTCATGATTGTCATCTCGAGGCTTGATACGGTTTTGTATATATATTTATATATATATTTATATATTTTATATATATTGTATATATTTTTCATTATTTCTTTTTATTTTACTATTAATATTTCATTAAAGTAGTTTAGTTCCTTCTAAACTCATAAGTCTCTTTTTCCTCCTCTGCCTCTCTCTTTGTAGAGGGGTAGAGGGGAGCATCTGTCGGTCCCATCTGGGGTCCCTCAGGTCCCCAGTAGTGGATTTGGCCTAAACCACAACAGATGGTCTTCATTGGAACAACATGGGACTTTTTTATCAACCCTTAAAAATTTTCTGTTTTGGCTTCACTGCACCAGTCTTTCCAGAGGCATCCAAAATCACGTAAAATATCCAGGTGCCATTGGAGGCTTTTCATACCATATGAATGAATATAAACGCAAACCCAAATTTTGCAGTATACGCACTGACTATCCTACTCACACGGTGGGCCAGCCCACACACTCGGCATCTAATGGGGATCCTATGTTGCAGCTCTGATCACTTGGGGAGAATTAAGCAGCACCGTGAATATTGTTCTGTTTGCAACAAAATGTTGTAGGAGACAGGAGGGGTTTTGAATAATTTCCTAAAGTTTTATCCAACTTCAGGTGAGTTAATCTGAAAGCGTACTCCACAGCAAGTGTCTTACCCTACATTTTTGACTTTTTCACCCTTTCTGGCCCAGAGGTCTAAGACGGCTTAATTGGTTTGTTTCTATCCTCTGTCCAGACTTCCGAGATTCATTCATCTGTGACTGAAGGGGGCAGCAATTCCTGGGGATGATATGGTCATTACTCAGCTTCTGAACCACTTGTTTCCCAGCCTGCTTGCTCACATCTCTACGCTCAGTGTCCATGGGTAGGACCACTGTATCGTTGCTTTCTGCGTAACAGAAAATGTCACCCACCTTACCTTCTTTGTTCCTCTGTCTTCCGCTTAACAGCAGAAAAGACCTTCGGACTAATGCAATGATTCTTTATCAGCAACTTTCCTTTGTCGACTGTTCCAAACCCAGAACCTTCAGGTTTTGGTATACCGCATCCAGCTTAATTGGTGGTTATCGTGTATAATAACTAATTAAATAAATAAACGCAACAATAACAGAATAGCAGGATAGCATGGTAATAGTGATCTGCTATGCTTAAATTTTCAGCCCCGATTTTCCCTGAACAATTCTGGGTCGTGCAACCCATACACAATCCTCTATTAAATTGTCTTGATAGGCCTCACAACAGAAATTACTTGAAATATTGCAGGGCCAACTCTGCTCTCACGTAACATTTGTGTTCCAAAATCAGAAATTGCTTCAGACTGAATATGGGACTTTTGCTGCAAAATAATAAACTCTCCTTATATTACTGACCTATTATACACACATTTTACAATCTGAAGGAGCAATCCTTGCTAAAGAGATACATAAATAAGTTCTTATTTTGGCAGTTTTATTCCAAATTATGTTGCAAGATAACAGATGAGCAATTTTATTCATTGACAAATGGGTTTGATCGGACTAGTGCAATGGTTCATTAACCTCATGATAAGTTTGGGCTATCTCAGAAGTGTTCTTGCTGTGAATTCAGATTTGATGATGGCTCACACATCAAGGAAACAAATTGGCCCATCTTTTAAAGGAAAAAAGAAGGGTTTAAAGAAGTTAATTGATGTCTTTTAAATCCTATAACTAATAAAGCATTTTTTCTTCTATATATTGCTTTCTAATTCTTATGAGATGCATTAGACAGACAGCATGCCAAAAGCACAGATTACTTTACTTCTGTTGTTACCAATTAGAGGGAGTCAAAGCACTCTGATTACAATTATCAGATTTTAATGAGCAATTGTCTGTCAAGATTTTTTCACAACTCTAAGGGTGCATGCACAATTTGTATGCAGCGTACAGGTACCCTTGTATAGTGAGTTTTTATTTAGGTAATCAGCACCTGATTTTTAGCTATTAGTTTTCACTGGGCATTTTGAATAATTACTTTCTGATCTCTTGGATCTTGTTTAATCTAATAAAATATGGCCTAACAAAAGATTAAAATCACAATAAGTCAGGAAAAGCAAAAATTAAATTTTCGTATCTTCTGATGTAAGCTTACATTGATTCAATGTGCTAAATGAAATTAGGCTGTTCTACACTATCCAAAGATTCCCGTGGCTACCTAACACTTTTTCTTCAGTCTGTTGTATCTTTAAAGGTAACTTAGTAGAGATGCTGGCTTTAAAACCTTGAAGTTCGTGTTACAATAGAGGTCTGAGCTATTATACTTATTTTTACTTAGACTAAAAAATACAGTGGAAAGTGAGGAAATGCTAACTTTAATGTTTCTAGATTAACTTACAAATAAATGCCCACTTCAACCTCCAGATGATTCAAGATGAACCTCTTCCATAATGGTGACCTTGTGCTACCTACTTCATCAGATACTGGTTTTTGAAAGTACCTCTCCTTGAAACACTCTAAATGAGGGATGTTAATCAAGAAAGTAATTATGATTGTGTACTGAACAAGCTCTAGTTTAATACCCATACTTTATTTGATGAAGAAGTTGCAAGATATACAGTGAATGAGATTTGAAGCCCTTTGTGACAGTGAAAGTCATATATGAAGAAGGATGAGTAGAGAAGGGATAGTATTTTCACTGCTTGTTCTGAATAATTGCTGTAAATACCCTGAATCTCTGTTTGGTAACATCCTACTTCTGCCTGGTTTCTGTATAAGAAATTTGGGCTTCTAGGATTGCCAAGTAAATTAGGGAGTTAATCGCTGTTCAGCATGAGTGCTCTAAATCTCTCTCTCAAGCACATAATTCACTTAGATTCTTAAGAAAAGGAGACACATGCTCAGTATGTGGGAGAATTTCTGTATTCTTCTGTCTGTCTCCCTCTCCCCCACAAGACCTCAGTCACTTTTTAATTGCCTGGCCCATTTCAGCCAGATTTTAGAGATGGAATAGTGGTCTTAAGGTTATGACGGTCTGACTTATCTTAAGAAAATCAGAGACTGAGGAAAGAGCACCTACTAATGAGGGGAAGACACCAATATGATTTCTCATTAGACAGTAGAGAATCCACACAGGAAGGTGAAAAACAGATTATGAAAGCCCCAACCACAGAACCGTCTTTAAGCAAAGTTTGTGAGATAGTAGAACGTCTATCCATGAGCTGCATTTGTAAAGCATGTTTCAAAAATTTAACCACAAAATGTGTGATCTGTTGGTTTGGTTTTTTTTTTTTCCCTAATATTGAAGCGTGATTTTCTTTTTTTTTTTTTTTTTTCAAAATTGAAACGTTATAATTCAGTCTATTAAGATCTGATCAAATGCTTTATTTTTTGCTTGTATTGTATAGAATAAGGATTGGTTAAAAAAAGCAACCAGTTGTCCCTTTTTTCTTCTTTTGAAAGCAACTTTTCATTGTTTTCATAGACAACATTTTATTAAGTATTAATATTTATGGTTTAATATTTAGCAAGGCTGAAAGGCTTACCTGTTTTTTACCAATAACCACTATTTTATTCCTGATCTAATGTATTCTTTAGAAATGTATGATGGCTCACTCCTGCCACCTTCCTTGGTGATAAACTAGATAAACCTCCACATGAATTCTGCTTTTATGGCCTATTCTTGTCTTCTGTTTCTAAGTGATATAGTGCAGAATGAGGGTCTTATTCTCTCGCTGTCATTTTTACTGAGGAGGGTGCTATGCCATTAAATACCTCCATTAAAATAGATATGGCTACTTCAGAAATAAGGCGCTACTTGATCTGAGTTAATGAAAACACTGGTTCCAAAATGTCACCTTGCTACAAGGGCTGAAGTGGAAAACAAAGGAGCTATAGGTAATAAATAGGCACAGACATCAAATTCTGTCACCATTCAGTTGAGAATGTACCAGGACATAGCAGGAAACTTCATTGCAAATGCTACCAGTTCTAGCAGGCCTTGAAAGAGCGGTTCTGAAGTGTCCTTAGATGTGGCATGTTCTGTTTTGTTCTGCCTGCACTTTGCTTTCCATGAACATGTTTGAACAGCTAGTAACCCAGGCAGGCTTGGGCAGCAGATTCACCATCCCCTAGGGAATTCGTTTCGGCTGTGCTTGAATTTTTACTTGCAAGATTGCAACGGCAAGTTAAAGATAAGTCAGTCTGGGCAAAGGGCAGTCTCAGCCCATCTGTAATAGAATACATATATATACATAAGCCTAACTGAGGAGTTTTGTAGTAATAACGTGGTAAAGTGCATTTTCTTCTGGCTTTGTCAATCCATTGCTAATTAACACCTACTTTTTGTTCGCAATGGTATGCTAGAACTGAGATACAGCGGTGTGCATTTACGGCTGTATGTGGGTTGCCTAGACCTTGAGCGTGAACACACAGGATTTGCACTGGACACATTTCAGCATGTCGTTGGTGGGGTCTTGGTCCTGCCATTCTTGATTAACAGAGCTAATGTTAAAAGACAACACAATTTTCTGCTATCGTTGGTCAGCAGTTATTGTCAGTCCTTAGAAAGGCAGAGGAAACAGTGTCTTTGAATAGTAACAATTGCTGCTGATGACACCTTTGGAGTGTCACGGTTAATACAGTTCTTTATGTTTGGCTTCGTATCTATAACCACACATTATTTCTGTGTCACCTATTCAGACGGGATACATCTGCCCTATTTTAGCTGTGCGAGGATGACGTGACTGTCCCACTACTTTGAACATTTACTTTAGGATTAGATGAACTGTTCTGTGAAGGTGCCTGCCTTTTCCACTGGCTACGTGAGACCTGAAATGTACGTCTTTAGTTTAAATGGATAAAATTAAGTAATGAGTCCTGCTTTCCCTGTAGTTACCTACCTGTGCATTAGCACATGTGAATGCATGAACGGATATATATTTTGCATGGTTTTATGTCTTTGCAAGTTTCGGAACTTGAAAAGGTAATAAAAAATGAAAGAACATAATTTTCTTGTTCATTTCTGCACAAAGTACTGACATGTTAATGCAGGATTTTCAAAAAAACATGTATTTAAAAGCAAAATGCTTACATTTATTCTCTAAGGTGGGAAAATTCCATTTCTAAATTTCTGAAATCTTGATGAATTTTGTAATAGAATAAAAATATTGTTTTCTTATCACCAGCTCATGTTAATACCTCCCACATGTCCGCTGTGACTGATAGACTGCACATATTCCAATGTTCTAAACTCTGACAGTGCAGCATCATGACAGCATAGGTTTCCTTGAGTGCTATGCATCAGATTAACTCAAAATGTGCTTCTGCTTTTATTAATATTATTATTTTGGAAGCTAATGAAACTGCATATCCAGCTTAGGCCCCAAATACTTCAAATGGCGGTACAGATCCCACAGCCTGGCAACGTTTATCATGATGATATCTGAAGGAGGGCAATCTTGTATTATCCTCAATTCCTAGACGTAAAAGTGGGGCTCTGAGGGCTTATTCAAAAGAAATGCCTTAGCAAAACTACCTGACTTCATAGTTCCTGAAGAGAGAAAAGTCCTTTCTAGGATGACACAGTACCTTTCCTCCCTTCGGCAAATGTAACCGTTATGAATATCCCCCTGAGAGAATGCTGCCTTGTTTCTCCAACAGTTTAGTTATCTGAATGCTCCTAATCCAGGGTGCACAGGAGGCACTTTGGTGAACTGGACCTAAACATTTTGTTTATGATCATTCCAACAACCTGTGCTTAAAAACATGTTTTCATATTAGTGTCACTGGCCATATAGTCGACTATATTTCTTTTCAAGCTGAGAATTAGAACTATTATTTCCTCCCTGTTGGTTAAAAGGGTTTGATTCAGGTTTTTTTGTCATATTAATGGGACAAATTTTTAGGAAGGAAAGGTCAACTGTTTGAATTGTCACTCAACTGAATTTGTCATTCTTTAAATCTGTCAAAAGTCAGTGTTCTACTTTGAAGAAATATTATGTCTAATTATAGAAGTCCAAGGTAATAATCTTTGAAAAAAAAAAAAAAACTTTCATGTTCTGTAGAAGCAGTTCAACTTTTCTGATTAGTTCTTTGTTTTTTTCAAAGAGTTGGTTTGATTAATATAATGAGGAAACATTCATGAATGGGGTTATGTTCAATGGTAACCTGCAAGGATTCATGCTAAACTGATATAATTTTTTTGCTGACACAAGGATGGCTGAATTAGTAAATTAAGAAAAGTCACATTATGGCTGAAAAATTGTCTGTGCGATGCAGTTAAATGGTTGCAACAGAACAGGATATGTTTTAATCAAGCCAAAAGGAAAATAATTGGCATGGAATATAGGAATGAAGCTCAGACCTTAACAAGTGGGCCTGAGAATCACACAGGGAAATGTTGGCAAAATGGATTTGTTCATTTCAGTACCAGCAGCTCAGCTTTGATTATGGAAATAGTCACTTTTCACTGACCAGAGTCGCAGGCAGCATGCGCTGGTGCCTGCCTGCGCCTGCCCGCGCCTGCCCGTGTAGGCAGCCCTGACCTTCTGGCACCTACCTGCAGCCTCACACTTCTGCTAAAGGAGCCACAGAATCACAGAATGGTCAGGGTTGGAGGAGACCTTTGGAGATCATCTAGTCCAACTCCCCTGCCAGAGCAGGGTCACCTACAGCAGGTAGGACAGGAACGCATCCAGGAGGGTTTTGAATATGTCCAGAGAAGAAGACTCCACAGCCTCTCTGGGCAGCCTGTGCCAGAAATCTGCCACCCTCAAAGTAAAGAATTTTTTCCTCATCTTAAGCTGGAATTTCCCGTGTTCCAGTTTGTGCCTGTTGATCCTTGACCTGTCACTGGGCATCACTGAAAAGAGTCTGGCCCCATCCTCTTGAAGTAAGGAGCCCAGCATCTCCTTTCAGAGGCACAGAAAGAGCAAAACCCCAGCCGCTGACTCCAGTAATATGCTCCTGAGGGGATGAGAGCAAAAGCAGATATGCAAAATTAATAAGGTCTCCAGACTTTGGCCCCTTCTTTATCTGTAAGAGACACCTACAGAAGATAACTTTCTTTCTATTCTTCTTTGATAAGCATATTAATAACCTCAGATTACCCAGACTGAGGAGGATGTCACACAACCAATAGGTAGACATTTCACACGATTTAGAGTCAGACATATGTATGCCTCCACACACACCTCCAACAGATTATAGCTTAAGCCTTTCGAGCAAGCTTACTTTGCTAATATTTAAGACAGGAACAGTGATAAATAGCTTCATGAATACAGAGAAATCTGTGGAAGCTATGAAGCTGCTGTCGGTAGAGATAGATTGAGTAATAACTCTGTTCTGGGAAACGCGAAAAGGAAAGTGAATGGTGATTTATTAACTCCAATGAACATATACTGTTTAACAAGTATAGCAAATGGAAGTGAATAATACATGAAAACTGCTAGGCCTTAAATTTAGTGCATAGAAAACTGCAGATTAAATCCGTAGTAGTGGAATAGTAAGTGAAGAAGCTGAAGAGTGACAGGTTATAATGGGTGGTGAGGACAGAAACGAACCTGATTACGAATGTCTCGATGTCACAGAGCCTTAGGCACAAGGAAAACTAGATTGACACTTGAAAACTGGGTAAAACTTTTCCATGTAGCCAAGGGGCCTGTTACGTGTTACACTCATAGCATGCGGTGCTTAACTTATGGCTTTGTTCCACGCTGAAAATGAGTCATAAGTGCTGCTTCAAGCTGTTTTGATTCTGATGACAACTCCGAAAATATAAAGCAACGAGGATCTCCCTACAGCAAGCTGTTTCCTGTCCAAATAACATGTCAACCTATCTAACCTACAGGTTCTCTGGCCTGACAGACTTTTGTGGATTTGCTCAGGCCCTAACACCAAACTCTCACTTTTGAGGCTAACTTCAAAAATCTCAGCACTTCCAGAACTCAAGCTGTGCCGGGAACGTTGAAAAGAGCAAAATAAATGAGCGGTGATCTCTGAAACTCTCTGGAAGTCTCTGTGCTCTTGAGATCCAACATCACTGATGAGTTTAATTTACACTTTTTTTTTCCTGTACTGTATCCGCCCGCCTGAACCCTTTCACAAACAAGAAGAGGAGTAACCTGGGTGGAAATGTTTGACTCTTCAAGTCTCAGAGAAGAGTGTGTATCACACTGAGAAACCCTGCAGGGTTTCCTCTTCTGTTCAAGGCTGGATTCCCCATTGAATATGGCTTTAATCAGTCATTAAACACAATTCATTCACAGATTCATTGTGTCTGAAGTAAGCAGGGACTACTGGATCATTTGGTCTGACATTTATATACTGTATGTCATTAAACTTCACCAGTTTACTTCTGTACTGAGCTTAGTAAGTTGAATTTGTTTAAATTGTAGCATCTGAAAAGGTAGTTGGAATATCTGAATGCAGCGATATTAAGACGTAGCAATACGTTCCACTGGTTAATAGTTGGCACTGTGTTCTGGATTTCCTGTGGTAATGCTACCCAGCATTTTCTTTACTAATCATATTGAAATACTGTCATCTAATCACCTGCCATGCCTGTAGTGCACGAGATTAAAAAATGTCTCCTTCTCAAGCAGCTTAAGTAGTTTAGTTTTCCAGCGCCAACATGCAGAACACAGCACAGCATTCCCAAACGTGATGATGATTCCCCACACTTTATCTGTTGTAATGTATATTATTTATAACTTCACGTGTAATGTCACCGAGGCATGAATTCACAACATTTTGGCAAAGATTTCTTCACAGATCCAACTTGATTGGAATTAAACATAATTCTATCAGTTCTAGCCATTTTTATACTTTCTGTTATTTTGTTTAGGATCGACAGATTAGTTCCTTAAGCAATTAGCATTTCTCAAATCACCTGGAATTTTTATAACATTCTCATAATTTTTAAATATTTAAAATACCAGTGGGTCAGAGATCACATCAGACAAAACTTGGGTGTGAGTCTGTACATTTTAAAATATTTACCCCCTAGTGGACGTTGTTTAATGTCTTCCTCAGTCATTAATGGACTGAGAAGTACCCAGAAAGGAAAATGGATATATGTAAGAAGTGCTACTGATTTCTCTACAGTTTTCTTAACAGCTTTTCTACATCCATCTCATAATTGGCCTAAATCAGTTCTGGTTTTTTACTTTTGTTACTCATACATTTAAAAAAAAAAAACAAAACAAAAAACAAAACACCAAATCCTCTCCTGTTTGGTAGGTATATTTGTTACTTGTTGCAGAAAAAAAAAAAAAATCATTATTTTTGTGATATTTTCCATGCTCAAAATCTTGAAATGACAAAATGAGACTTTTTTTATTTAAATGTGCTATATATTCATAACATGCCGTGTGTTATTTCCAGTGAGATTAATCTGACCTAACTATATTTGTCCAAGACTCACACAATCTAAAAAATATAACATCTTCTCAAACCATCTTCTAAAGTCAAGCTCTACAGTGATTTATAAGTGCACATAAATGTATTTGTCTCCCAGCACTTTACAGACATTTAAAACATGATCCTGGAAGCTTCACTGAGGGCTGGTTTTCCTCAGTGGAGCTTAGGGCCTGAAAGTAGGAACACACAAGGCTTCTGCAGACAGGGTATTGCTTTGAAGTTTTCACCAGAAAGGACTGTTTTCCAGCTTTTCTGACGGTAACAAAAGGATTGAAAATATAAATCACTTGTAAGCAGATCCCAAGACTTCTCTGGTCTAAGAAAAAAAAAAAAAAATCAGCATATGCTAAAGCCGCAGATGAAGCTTTGATCTTTTTATCTAAGTTTAAACAAGTTCAAGAAAGGCTTTGGAAGGAGGTGCTCTGGACTTCTGTTTACTTCAGCCAAATGACCCCCCTGGACACTTATGGATATTCTCCTTACTCAACCTTCCTTTTCTCATTTCTCTCTTCTTTCAGTAGAAAAACATTAAAAAAATCCTTTACAAACCTCTGTCTACACAGACACTGGACTGGCTGAATGGTTTCTAATCCTATAATTTTGTGCACGCAGAGTGCCTCATGCAGTGGAGCTTTTACTGCTTTGTAAGTGGTTCCATTTTAACTCTCTTACTCCTCCAGTTTAAGGTTACACTGTACTTGAAAACACCATCTTAATTATACTTCAATAGCAACTTCATAGTTTTTTGTTCCTCTTTCAAGTGTTTGAAATGAGTGCATGACTACTCCCCAAGGTTATCTCTATTAGCCTAGTACAGAACTGCTCGTCTTCATTTCAGGTGTAGAATTTTGAAGGAGACGGCAGCTTTCAGCAACCATTATTCACGCTGAATCCATTGAGTACAAGGACTTACGTGAGAGTTAAGTGGTGCCAGAGGACTTGGGCCAGGTCACCGCTTCCAAATGAGTCGTTCTCACATGACTAATCCCATTGACTACCAAACGGAAAGATGTCCAATTTGAGGAGTGCCAAGTGAAATCCTGACAAGTGATAGAGCTGTCAGTGATACTTGTTAGCATCAACTGTACATTTTAATGCGGGCTTTCTCTCTGCCCGCATTAAACCGCCCCGCTTCCCACAATTTGAGGACGATTATTTCAAGTGGGTTAGATTGTACTTGCTCATCCTGCTTCTACCCACTGTCATGGGACAGGAAAGAAGCAAAGTTCAACACCCGAGGTCGAGATGCCAAACTTGAAATATAAACCAGCAGAACTTCCGTAAGGGAAGGAATGTCTTTTACTGTCCAATTAACCTGATAAACTAATAGTTTAGGAGTAAATGCAAGTATATACTTACCACATTGTGCTCAAGAGATGAAGACTGTGACTGCTGCTGTTTCTAAACAAGGCCAAACCTTGTAATCCATAATCAAATGTTCCTTTCAAGCAATTATGAGCTTCTGAAATTTAGTCTGTTATGTCTACTGTAAGTTCATGGCCCCTGAAAGAAAGTATCCTCCTCACTTAGCTCAGATGCCTCACTGGGGGTCACCTTTATCGTTATATTTATCATTAAATGTTTGCATTTTTTCACTCCAGCACTCCAAGGCCCCAAAAGAGGTCATTGTACGTGACTTTCTGTGAGCCCAGAAGAGCTCATGATCTAAATAGGCAAATTATATATCCATTTCGAGTGACTATCTTGACCTTTCTCAGATTGCCAACTTCCCAGACACCTTGGTGGCAATGACTCTCCTGCTGGGCTAATTACCTCTAATTGTTCTGTTCCTGTTATCTTGACAGGCTCAATTTTTGCCATAAAATAGCCTGATATGGTCATGGATGAGGTAAGAAATCTTGTTCCCAGACTGCCATCACTTCCTTGCTAGGACAGTTGCTTTATAAGTGACCTTGATAATAGTTCTGGAAGGGTAGATTGGTCAGCACAGTTTGGATACCTTAAAAGAAACTTAAATTCATTTAATACCAAGAGGAATCAATTGGACTTTCAAATGTCAATAGATTTTTCCAAGTATGTTGTAGAGTTTACGAAACAAATCTACTCCATTTTAGTTGTGAGAAATATGAAGAGCTTCTTTACGGAAAGAGGTATTTCTCATGCGTGTTTCTTCCACAATGGGCAAGAAAAGAATTAGAAACATCTTATCCAAGCAACATCAAGACTAACTCTGTTCAACATATGTGTTCTGGATAAGATTGCAAATGGCAGTGGAGGTGGTTGGTCACCTATCTTACTCAAGGCATTCAGGTTATTCAGGATAATAAAAAACTACAGAATAACTAGGAATAAATGAAGCATGAAAATGAAATTCAGCATTGATAAATGCAAAGAATGCACTTGAGGGAGAACAGTCTTAACTTTACATATAAAATGATCAACTGACTTGCGCTGTCAGAAATTAGATCCCGAGCTTATTATCAATGCTTAGTTGAAAATGTCGGTGTTTAAGAGTGGTTGAAAAACAAAGTGAATTTTGGTAATTATAAGGAAAAGCATAGAAGACAATGAGGAAAATTTTGTTATTCTTTATTAAACTATTATGTGTCTATACAATTAGGGCTGTACTTTTCAGATAAGATGTACTACAAGTAAAATGGGCCCAGAGAAAATGGACAAAGATGTTGTACGGTTTCTGTGCGAGGAACAGCTAAATGGACTAGGAACCTTTAGTGTGGAAAAAAGATGACTGTGGTATGATAGGAATCTGCATAACCTTGAGTATTGTGGAATTGACTGTTAACTGTAAATAAGATTGACTGTTAGCTGTGTCCTCAGCACAAGGACTAGAAGACACTCGGTGGCACTATGAAGTAGTGATGCAAAACACAGTGTGTGTAACATTTTTGAGCACATCGGTGAACTCCATGTTCTGGACGCTGCAGATATTACAAGAGTACTCACAGGTTCAAATACTAACCTCACAAATCCATAGAAATAAAATCCAGTAAAGTCTGTTAACTGCAAAACCCCTTTTTTATTCCTCCAGAAGTCCCTCAACTGCAGTTTCCATGGATGTATCACTGCATCTTGGGTTGTGCTTATATTCTTCCCTAAACATTTGCTGTGGGATGTTGTCAGAGACAGGATTCACGGGGTTATATGGTCCTTCTGCCTCTCTGTGTGAATGTTCTTACCCTTGTGTTGTAGTCCTGACTAAAATATTTGTTCCACTAGCATAGTCAGATCTTGAAAGTGCTGCTCCTGTGAGAAAAAAGAAAAAAGATAATGCCTCGATCTGTCTGTCCATCTCCTTCCATGCTACATATCACCTCTGTCACAAGGCTCATATCCTTCAGGAGATGAGTGATTATTTGTGCTTGCTTGTGTGTTAAATTGGATGATTCCAATGCCAGCTATCTTCTCCCTCCTTATCGCTAGACAGAAATAGCTATGCCCTCTGTTTCAGTGTACCTGAGGAGTAAACACATATCCATCCTGGGTTTTCGCTGGGAATGTTTGCACCCTTGGTGTTACCCTGCCCAGAACAGGTTTGTAGAAGACTTTTCTAACCCGTTTCCAGCTTACGCCAAAGAAGAAGTCTTATGGGCTGGCTGTACAACCAAAACTAGAGAACTATCCAGCACTGTAAACTGTGGAAGTCCTGATGAGACCTGCTGTATTGTTGTCAGTTTTGCTGATTGCCATCTTTGCTGTTTCCAGCACAAAAGCTGTAAGTGAGCTCAGCAGTTCTGATGTATGACGCAAAAGCGTTTGACCTGAGACCTCCCGAGCTAAAGTCTGCGTTACTCTATCTTACACTTACGAATCGCACTCACTGCAGATAAGCACAGAGGAAACCTCAAACACTCCCTCCCCAAAGAGATTACATGACGTTCTCATCTGTCTGACACCTCTGCTAAAAAAGATGCCAACCTACGTTTCAAAAGAAAGAGAATATTAAAACCCTCTTTCTCAAACTCCATCTCCAAGTGGCATAAGTGCAACCCAGGTGTGATCTCTCTTGTACAGTCTCAGTAAGCCTTGGCTTATTTAAACAAGTATATTTAAAGAAACTAGTGTGACACAGCACAGGTGAAGTAGCCCACTAATCGTAATAGGCTGAATAACACTTGTGTACTGCTTTACTTGCAAAGCTTCAGGTGCCTTTGGTGAGGAGAGCTGCAGTTGCTGGGAATGAACACCCACGGACACATTTCCAGCATTTACCAGCGCTGTGCAACCCCAAAAGTCTCACAGAAAAAAAGTAACGTATCCTCAGTACTGACAAAGAACTGTAGAATTGTATGAAAATACGAATTCTTATGTTAAACTACTCTCCCAATGAAATTCTTAAACCGCTGCAATCAACAGCAAAATTTCTTTCTCTCTTTCTTCCTCCTCTTGCTTGGCCAAAAGCATAAACCCAGTCCTTTATAGCAACACCAGTGTTATGGATTAGAAGCAAAAGCATTTCCCACTCTTTTACCACTCAGAGAGCGGATGACAACTTCCTACATTTTCTCATGTCACATAAGCAGCATGTATCAGTGTCAGGCAGAAGGTGTTCCTTGACTGGAAAATCTCCAGTAATCACAGGAGAAAGCCAGGGAGTTAATCAGAAAGGCAGCAATGACAGAATGTTTCTTTATTTCTCACAGCTCTTAGGTCATTGCCTTGCTCCGTGCCTACCCATTAAAAAAATGTAGTCAGTTTGACCTCCTGAGGCTTTAAAGCTCGCTTTCAGAGCCATGCTAAGTTATCCTGCAGTAGTCTGAATCTGTCAAATAATGCTTCATTACGGAAATATCACTGACGGAATATTATACAGAGAGCTATCAGCTTTATTAAAGAATTGTTTCCCCTCCTGGAATACTGGGTCGTCTGTCTGCCTCCACTGTTTCTTACAGTGTTTTCAAGAAGAGAACTTGCCAAAAATGTTTAAGGTATTAGATCTTGCTGATAAATAATCTCAGACTGTCAGGAAGAGTGATAAAGACCCTGGGATAAGACTGCCTGTAATCAGCAGCCTTGTTTGCAACCTCAGGAAGCAGCAAAGGATTTACTGGGTCTGGACACTGGGCAGACCCTTTCCTCAGAGACTCTTTTATTCCCTGTACCCATTCTCCTGCGGAGCACAGAACATCAGTCAGCGAGTTTATAGCCTCATCAAACTCAAACACTTGCTTCTAGGTTTTAAAAATGCCAACTGTTGCCTTCCCTCAGGAGAGAACGTTTCGCAGAGCTGATGATAGAGATTCTGAAATGCAAAACTGGGGCTGATTTGAGAGTATTAGTCAGAAGCTCAGCGGTCTAGCTGGAGTTAATTTTACATCAAGAGGGAAGAGTAAAGTAAAGACATAGAAATACGATGCGGGTTTTATGGGATCATGGGAATAAAAATACTTTGCATCAAAATGCCGAAAGACTTCAAGCTAACCACTCAGATGATATGGTAGTTTTTAGGGCTGCTCTTCTTATCCTATGATTTTCCTTTTTTCAGTGTTCTTGTTTTTAATTAAGAACAAACTCATTTTTCCTAATTGAAAATACGGGTTTGCATGGAGGTAAAATAGGCCGGAATTTCATCCCTAAAGATTTGGCTGCCAAATAGGTGTCTTTTTGTAAATAACAGAAAAATTATCAGCTCAAAATTTGATGCTTGGAGAAACATTTGCATTTAAGTACCATTTGTCAAAAATCTCTCTCGTCTCTGGCAGTCCTCTCCAAGCTCGCCTGAGCAACTTCGGCTTTTTTAGCACAGTCTTACTTAGCTCCTGGCTGATCAACTATTCAGAGTGCCAAGACAAGATCTCACAAGGCATTACTGGAAGAGTGAGACCAGAGAACTTGGACCATGGGCTGAAAAGTCCCGAGAGAAGGGACCTGCGTGGTTTCCTTCTATTTCCACTCTTTCACACCTGTAAGTGACATATGACACGAGCAGACGTAGAAGCAAACATGAGAGCATGCTTCAGGTGTTACGAGTGCACCTCAGCTTTTCTTGCCCCTGCCTGCCATGCCAAACTATAGTCCCTCCTGTTGCATAAACCTATGTCATCACCGTTATAATTACAGATCCATGCCTACGCGCTCTTTACCTGTCTTCCGTAGCCATATCCCTATTGTAAAGTTAAAGACCTCCTAAACCCTACCATCGAATCCTTATGAAATGCATCCCACAAATTATTTGTTAACATTACCGTTACTCCTCTCAGGGAAAAAACCCAACCCAAACACACAAAGACAAAAAAATATTCCCTCCCTGTCTGATCAAGCTATCACTATTCTGTAGACCATGTTAAGGACAAAGGATGAGTAATTTCTACAGTGCTGTAGGATTCTTAATGTTATCAAGACAGTGTTATTCTTGATTTAAGGTTGTTACTGGGGTCCTCAGATAATGTAATCGTGGTTCTGACACCAATTCTGCAATGGGCGCGCAACTGGCAAAAGCAGAATACAAAAATCTAGAAGCAGCAAATGAACTCTAGTAGGCCTTCAGAATGGCATGGCATGCGTGCCCAGGAGAGGGATAGTCTAGCGCATTACAAGGAACTAAGACATCTCAAGCAACATTCAGGGCTGCATTCACTTAATTTAATTTGAGTGAGAGGATAAAGAGCACAGCTAAGATACACAAATGTAGGTGTGTACATTGAGATGCCTACATTTTACATAGGGTGTTTAAGGGTATTCTAATCAATGGACATCTAATCAATATACTCAACAAAGGGTTTTTTGGGGGGGGGTGGTTTGTTTTTGTTTTGTTTTCTTTGTTAGGTGGTACACAGGTGACGAAATATAGGTTGACTGAGATTATTAGTTTTCAAAGCTATTAGGTGAATTGACTAGAGAATCCACTCACTGAGCTACCCCCAACACCTAATGTCATTTGATATGAACTAAGGAGGCCAAAACATTAGCTTGGTCTTGACAGCTACAACATAGAACATATGGAAGTTCCATGTCCTTCTGGACCAGCAGCTGGAGATGATACACCAGGATAATCTAGGGCATTTCAAGCCCTAGTATGTGTCCATGTGTAAATAAACAAGTCAGGCCATAGATCTCCAATTACTACAAAAGACCTTAGGCTTACAGTTGTCGTGTAGATGCCTATGAATAGAAAACGTATACTCCAAAATGTGGGTTTCTGAAGGTTCTAAATGGTTACTCAAACATAGATATCTGATGCCATTTCAGATTTCCTTGGATCTGACATCCATCTGCCCTTCCACAAAGGTTTGGTTCTCCCATGGGTCTTGCATTACACCTTCCAGACCTGCACAGATGTTCTGGATACCCCAGGGCATTTCAAATGACACTAAATGTTTGGGTTTAGGCGACTAAATCAAATCTTAAGTGAAGGTTGTATATGTACCTATCTGAACTACTTGTCTAGACATTCCTTACCCTTGACATAACCATTTCAAAGTACAATTCATCTGACCAAAAGGTGTTTACATTAGAACATGATTAATAACTCCTAGTTTTTCTTCCTTGCATTTTCCTTTGGCCATTTATGCCTACTGGAAGTGGAAATACAAGGCTACTGCCTTGAGTAGCTACTGATTTGATTAGGCGGCACTTCAAACATGAAGTCCAAATATAAATGACCATATAAGACAAGGACCGACAGAGAACTGAGTCCTCTATTCCTGCTGCTCAGTTAGTGGTTACATCTGAGTACAGAAAATAAGATTTACATATGTGAATGGAGATAAAATCTAGTGAAGAATGCTTTGATGGGTTTATGTTTGTGTCTGTTGTGGTAAATAGGCCATTGACATCCATTATAAGCACTATATCTGTTTATTTAACTCTACATATGCCTAGTAGAGCTACTCAAATACAACAAAACACAACTAATCTCTTATTGTTTATGTATCACTGAAGTCTTTAGACCCTCTGTTCCATTTTTTTTCTGTTTACTTAACCACTGCAAGAATCAAAATCACATGTAATGACAAATGAATCTCCAGATTCTGAGCTCTCTTTATGTTTGTGCAAGTAACCTCAACATTTCATCACAGTAATCTGTCACATTTTCCTTTTACTTGGGAAATGAAGTGGCGTTGATGGCTTGAAAACTTGACAAAAATATAGTAGGAATAATACTTGTAACTTCTGCTTTTGCAGTTAAGTACTGTGTATTGTTGTTAATATCTACTTTTTTTTTTTGTAAGGCAGAGGAAGCTGAATTGAATGATTAATCTTTGACCTGTATCTGTAGGAAGCAATTTGAACAACCCCTTTTAAGAAGCCTAGCCTTCTCCATAGCATGCACATAACTTTCATTAACATTAAATAAAGTTACACGCTCACACCAGGGCATAAGCTTCTAAGTAGATATTAATTGGCTAAGAAATTATCGACTATTTCTTCTCCTTGCCACTAGCGTTTAGGAACTCGTTTTTGGCTTGCTACCTTCACAACTTTTTGAGAGTGTCTTTGTTCATTTTCATTTGACTATTTAAGCGACAAAATTTCTTGTGCCCTGTGTCACTGCGTGCAGCCATTTAAAAGGCAATAGAAGAAACAAGGTTCAATATTTAACATCAAGAGTCTACTCTGTCCCCACGTCCCTTTCTAGATGAATTCCTGTAAAATATGATCAGTATCTTAAATCAACACTGTTTGACTAGTAAGTTCAGAGGAAAGTAATTATGGGTCTGCAATCGATATTATTTCCTAGTTGTAGAAAAGAGTTTGGAAGCATATATAGTATATGTCTCAGGTAGTCTATTCAAAATACACTGTGCGTTCTTTGTAGCAGTTAACCAATGCACAATGCCAAGCTGTGACAATAAAGCAACTTAGTGGTATAAGGATTAGAATTTTATGTTAAGCCCGACATCTTAATGAACCACTTATGAATAGAAATTGCTTTATTGTCACATTAGATTGCCATTGGGACTGGGTTCAGGATTCCCAACTAACTTTTAAAAATCACAGCCTTAATCTAGCCAGGTTGACCTTTGCAAGTGTTTCAAATCAACCTATAAAGAATAAGAGTCCAAAGTCCAAGTATTTGCTAGAACTCATGTTAATGGTTGTTGGACCTGTTTTATTTGCACAGAAAGTCTGGGATGCTGCAGTTCAAAATTAGGGGAACTCCCTACGTCTCTTTGCACTTACCAAATTGTGATCAAAGAAAATTTCATGTGAAGCAACTTCTTGCTGTGCTTATAATGTCCTGTAGCTCTCTACTGTGTTCTTTTACCTTTGGGCAAGCTGAGTTATTTCTGCAGAATTCCTACTTCTTTCTGCATCTGCAGGAACACCATGTAGCTAGGCATTGGAGGTGAGATTCATTTTGCCCAATTTAGATGTCCATGATTCAGATATCCACATTGGATCCAGTTTCCCCGGCTCCTTGGGAATCAGCAGCTACATGATGCAATGTACCTCACCCCTTTAGATGTCACTTTGTGGTATAACTGCAAGCATCCTAGGAATGCTCTGAGCAAGAGTTTGGACAAGAGGACCTTCCAACCTGAATTATCCTCCAGTCTGGTGAATCTATGAATGCCTATTGCCTATTTCTCTCTTTTGACTAGTTACTAGTTAGCTCAGACATGGCAGTTAAAAGTTATATGAGATGACTTCTACCTTTTTCTACCTTTATCTTCTTTTGGTCATTTTCAAAATAATAAAAAGATTTTTGGGGAACTGTGCTTTCAGTTTAAAATTAGGCAGCAGGCTCTTCCTTGCATCCATTCATTATTATTTAAACTGAAATCTTCATAGAAACATTTGTCCTTGGAGCTGAATTTTTCTGATGCTGCAGGTGTGCAAGGGAGATGTGTTTTGCATCGATTTCCCATACACTGGGCTTCGGTTCAACCATGCAGAGGTTAACTCTAGAATCAGGGACATTTGTCCATCCGATGCATACTTATCTTTCTCCTGTATTTATTTTTTACTTCTCTTTGCTTATGTTAAATGAATGCTGGCCGGTACTGTCAGGCTCTGACAGCGCTGTAGGCTTAAATGTAAAGAAGGCAGAGCTGATTATTTTTCCCCTTGGGGGCTACCCTTTGGCCTGCAGGCAGTTCTTTTAAAAATAGCTTCGCTCTGCCTGATGCCATTATTATCACACATACAATTCCCAACTTGACTGTCCAGATCAGAAATGAAACCTCTGTGTTCAAGAGCAGCATGCTGCATGCACTGCTTTCCCGGTGTGTTCAGACAAGTTCTTTCCATAGGCTGTGTGGCAAGATTTTGTGGGTATTGTTTTGCTTGGTTTCTCTATATTTGATCGTGCTTGTCATACAAGAGAAAAAGCTGAGGGCAAGATGCTAGTGAGCCTGGAATATATGCGTATAAAACTGATGTTCTGCTTCCCTGGGTCTGCTCAGACAGTGTTGGCAAGCTGGTGGCACTTTCATTTGTATTTCTCAAACAGAAAATAAAGGAAAAACTGCAAAACCAAGCCGGTAGTTGAAACATACTATTGGGAATGTTTCTGCTACAGACTCCTATTAGCTCAGACAAGTAATTTAAGATCCCCGCCTCGGTTTAAGCCTTTAGTAAAATGGGCATCTGGTTATTTTCAAACCAGAAAGTCTCACTGCAGTCACCAGGAGGGATGCTATATGCAGGTGACATGAGCTGTTCCCAGAAGTTGCCACAAGTTTACTGAGCACTTGAGAAGATGAACAGTTTCATCTCTCTGAAAACAGTGGGAAGGCCAGGCTTATTACTGTGAATTAAAATTTGTGTTTTCCGCTCCACTCTGGGATATATTAATCCCATTTTAATACGGATTAAGGAAGAATCTTAAAACTCGTATGAATGTACTGTAAGTTTCTGATACCACTGACCTGGTCATCAAAAACTGCAATGTATATTAAAGCATAGCAAAGGGTTCCCATCTATCTAGAAACTTAGATCAAAAGCACTGTCCATATTTTTAAACACCTGCCACAAAGCTATCTCAGAAGAAGACCTTCTTCAATGATTTTCCAATTTGGTACAGTGCTGGAAAAGGAGAGCTCTAGGTGAAGTCCTCAGGTCCCACAGAAACTATAACTGGTGGTGGAGTAGTCAATTGAAAATGATTTGGACTCAGTGATGGATGATTCCATCCCTGGAGATGTTCAAGGCCAGGCTGGACGGGGTTTTGAGCAACCTGGTCTGGTGGGAGGTGTCCCTGTCCATGGCAGGGGGGTTGGAATGAGATGATCTTCTAGGTCCCTTCCAAACTAAACCGTTCTATGATATATGATTTTGAGGCTTAATTTCTCTCTCATCCTTTTTTCCTAGAGGTTCCTCCACAAATTACAAGAACTGAGTTTCTGAGATTTAAGCCCCTGAAGCACAGGGAGTAAAAATTCAAGTTCATTTAAGTAAGTGATGGGTTTATATTTACAATTGTATACAATTCAGTACAGTACAACTATACTGTACAGCCTACTTTCTTCATAAGGATGTTATGATGCTTAATCTTTGTGAATCATGATGAGATCCTCAGATAAAAGATGCTATGTAGTATTCCATAAGGTCTCAGGCATGAAAACATCATTAATAATGTAACAATAAAAAATATCCTTACCCTAGAGGCTGTCAGATACCTCTGGTGGTAGAAATACCTACACAGATAGGTACTGTAACATTGACTGAATAATTTATTTGATGAATTTCTCAGTATTTTTAAATACATTTGACAACGTCTTCCATTATTCACCTAACTGGCACATCACTCTTGAACTATTATCTCACGAATGCAAAAGCTGCTTACCCTAAAAAGAACTTATTTTCATTAAAGTAAGAAGTTGCTTTGCAATGTCATCTAATATCAGCATGTCTAGTGAAAAGTTTTCAGAGTTTCCCTTAACTAAGAAAGGTGTTCAGAGAACATGCAATGCTTACCCAAATTTTGTATTAAGGGATGCAAACTATTATAGATATTTTGCAAAGTTATCTTGGTGAAGACTTCGGTCCAACTCCTAGCCCAGGATGTAATTCAAAGTTTCAAAAAAAAAGGTGTGTGAGGTATCTCTGGCATTCTGATGGTAGAAACTCTGGCCTTATCAACAACACACCTTTCAGGTTGTCCTTATCAGGTTTTGGCTTTCAGTAACTTCAGTGTAGGAGGTGAGTTGAAGACATATGACTTCATTGATTTGCAGATATTCAAGTCTGATATTGAAAACTCACACTGATTGACCATACAGAAACCGTTTGGTCTGGAACCTTAGCATTTAACTATCTAGAGTGATGATTTCTGGACTCTCTCTCTGACCCTGCAAGGTCTGTAATGCCGAACCTACTCTCAGATGGAAGGCAACACACACAAGAGCGATGTAAATATTTATGAATTTTATTTCTGTTGGAGTTTTAGGGTGATGACTGATAGGCCAAGGTTCACAATTTATTTGCAAAAGAAAAAGACCCTAATAGACAGGACTGGCCCATCCTAGCATCTGCTGTACAGATATGAGTTTATGTAACAGCGCCCAATCTTTCCTGCTGCAATCTAGCCTGTAAACAAACAAGACATTTACTAGACAAAAAACAGGCACGAGCAGATTAAATGACTTCTCTGAGGTTATAAAAAAGGTTACCAAAAAAGGTTTCTTTCTGGTATAGGCTTGAATCTCAGATCTCCCAGAGCACCTTTTAGTGTTGCAAACCCATCATTTTTTACTGGATATTTGGCTTAGCTGAAAGGGTTCAGAAGCCCTCAGTAACAAGCGTGGTGAGGCTGAAGATTTCATCATGGAAAATCGTCAAATACTCAGTAATCACTGGTATTCAAATATGCTACCATGAAAATATTTTCTTAACAAGAGCTACATTGTTTTATTTAGTAATGGAATAAAGAATGGATGTGACTTATTTGTTTTTCCTTCTTTTCACAGATGATCCTATAATAAAGGTGAAGGAGATCCTATTTTTTAACAGATCAAAGCATTTGTTTTACTATTTAATTCTTTGGTACTGGCTCTCCCGAGGCCCCTGCTGCTATGAGCTAATGCAAATTACATCAGGAAATCCAACGGGCTTAGTAAACACTGAATATTAATTCAAGATGTTTTTGAAAACGCATAAACAGCACCAGTCCCCAAAATCCAGAGCAGAAGCAAATAACAATGTTAAATTGATATGTCAGAATTTTATGTGGAGTGTTGTTTTGGCCATAAAAATCCGCTTTTTCTTGCCATGTTGAATGATCATGTTGTTCTGTTGTAATACATGCATTCTAAATGGTTGAGTGATATCCTTGCTTCCCCCACGTTGCACCTAGGGCTTCCTCAAATTGCTAAGTGCTGCATTTCCTGGTTTGACCAGCCTGCTTTTCTCTAGACCCACCCATGAAATACACTTTTTGAGAAGTACTAGAATTTTGTGATCAGGCACTCAGAACAGAACTACAGCGGGTTTCCAGGTTGTATCAGGCACTCTGGTTAAGTCATAGCATGGCTGTCGCCCACCTAAAAATGTGTTCTGCTGCTTTGGTCCTGTCTCAATAATGGAAGGTTTAGGAGAAATGCTTTCTATACTTCAGCTAACACGAGAAGATGAGCTGTTGTCTCCTAGAAAAATGCTTCCACATCAGGCCAACCCTATAAACTATTTCATTTACGGAAGTCAGAACAATTATCATTCAGCTAAAAATCTACCCAACCTACACCTTGAAAGCAGAACAGAGTTTGTCATTGGCAGAAGTTCCTACATCATCACTAAAACACCCCGATTTTCAAAATATCGTTTGTGGCTGGTATCAGCATAACATACTCAGTTGCCGTCTCCACTAAGCCTGACGCTACTCAGATATCTTGTATGGCTCTGAAGAAGCTGTGGACACATCAATAAGAATTCTGAATGCCGGGCTGGACACTTCTGAGCAAAAAGGTCCAACACTGTCTTTCAAAGGTCCATTGACTGACTGACCCAAGACTGTTTTGTACTTCTTTTCAAAATTTTTCTGCATGCTTCATTCAGGGGCAGAGACAGGTTGTCTGAATATTGAAACAGACAAAGAGGAGTGCATCGGTATGTGGCTTTCTTTACTTTTCCCATGCATTGTTATATATTTTAATATTCACCTTGGGAACCTCTCTTATGTGAGAAATGATATCATAAAACATGATCTACATTACAGTCTGGATCTGAAAGATCGAGATCCTGGTATCCTGGCAAATCCTCAAACTCTGTTAATAAAATATGTTAGAGAGTGGGAAATCATGCTGTATAAGCAATGATTTCACTAAATGTAAAAGACTCAGAAACTCATCAGATTAAAAGAGTAGATACAGAGTAGTTCTCATTCTCTAGAGTCTGCAGCTACTTTCCTTGACATTCTAGAGATGAAAAAGGCAATTTAAATATTTTATAGGCCTCTGACCTTGGCTGATGCCTGGAATTGGTCTAGCATCCTGCAGATGAACTCATGTTATCTCACAGCCCATTGGAGACATTCGTATAAATGCCTTGTGAAACCACCGGCAATTGCCCAATTGCCCAACATGACAATCAGAGCTCCTCAAGCCACAGGTTCCACTTCGCAGGATGGAAAAGAAGCGTGATGCACTCTGACAGCAAAGGAACATCTTTTTCTTTCTCTATTAGCCTTCCTTTTGGAGAGGCGGGAAGACACATGGTATTTCCAGGGTCTATTGACAACAAAAGCAGTTTCATACAGAGTTGTACTCAGGTTTTCTACAAATATAAACTCAAACCCAGTATTACTGGTTATATCAGTTATACAGCTGGCTACTTTGTGACAGAAGGTATTTTGAGAACAATAGTTTCTCCCTTTGTTTTATAAATACATTTAATTTACTGTCTGTCATACTATCAGCTATAAGTTTTGTGTCTGCAGATGCTAAATATTAAACAGTATCGCCACCCAAAACTTTTAACTAATAAGCACTGTTTAGTTTGTGTTTTATGACTAACTAAATATACATTTTTACTAGATTAATTCCACAGATTGTCCTGCCAGGCAGAGCAATAATGAAAGGTAAAACCTCTGCAGCAGTCACAAAATAATTTGGTGAAATTCAAAAATGGGTACCTGCTAGAAGTGGTCCTGGCATTCAAACACTAACACCAATTAACTGAAAAGTTCTTGTTTCAATTAAAAAAAAAAAATCTCAAGAAAGAGCTCATTCTGATTTCTTTTTCTTTTTTTTTTCTTCAAATGAAATGTAATGGACATTTTTCTGACAAGTGCAAAATCTAAGTGAAAATATTCCTTATATAAAACATTCTACCATTGTTTTAAATTGTTTGTCAATTTTGGCTTTGACAAAACAGATTTATTTATTTTTTCTGAGAAATTTACAAAATAAAGCAAATGTACCCTGCACTTTAATTATTTCTCCTGCCAGTAATGTACTACAATAAATATGAGATATACAAACAAAGAGAGAGCGAGATGTATTAAACTCCTGTGGCCACCCTGAGAGTCATTAGCTGAACTGATAATAAAACTGAAGATTTCTTGGCTTCCAAGCCTATGTTTTGAGCACAAAACTTCAGTATTTTCTTAGAATCCAACAGTGAGCTGTCTTCTGGTTTAATATAGAAGCTGATCTTAAGTCATCCAAATGATGTGTAGTTTCCCAGATGAACGTTTGCCACTGTTTTAAACAGAACTCATTAACTTCTATGGATGTTTAGCACTTCCAAGGCCTATTTTTCCTTTAAAGACATATGTGAATTTATGCAAGCCTTCCACTTACCACAATGGTCACTGGACAGAATCCAGAGCACTTTAAATAGAGAACTAAATGCCTAAATAACTTTTCAGACAAGTTGAAATTGTTACCAATTTACTAGTACTTACATTTTGACCAGTGGAAATCACAGAAGACTGTTTAATGTAAGAGGTTCTTTGACATTAAATTTAACACAAAAATGACATTAAGGCACAGAAATGGCAATTTTGAAATGCTTAGAACTACTCATGGACAACTTAAAAATCTGTATCTGTGACATCAGATATCTCTCTTTATTTCAGTCACAATGAACAAGACAAAAATGTATAAATTTTTTTGTCACTCTTAAGTTAGACTCCAGGGTGATGATGTGTTACTTCACACAATCCATAGGCGAAGATCAGTGGATAATAAAACTTTTGGTTACCCTTAGTAGAGTTTAACTTTTCCATATTCACATTGTATATGAAAGTTGTTAGAGTTTTTAATTATGAGAAGATCTTTGAAATGTGTTCAGGACCGAAATCGGTTATGTTTCCAAAATGTGTCTTCCTTAGCAGAATAAAGATGGGAGCTAAATTCTGATACTGTAAGTAAATTCTCAAAGCTGGTTAAGCACTGAATTAGGATGCAGGAGGGAGTGTGAACTTTATTCCATTTTAGCTCAAAGGAATGCACTAGAAACGATGTAGCCTATACGTACTTGTTGTTCTCACATAATGAAAAGTCAACAGAGATACAGGAGAGGTGATGGACTAACTTTGCCTCTGTTGAGTAAAAGATATTCTAAATTTAAGTGATTATACAGTCTTACAGCTGAAGACATTAAAAAGGAAAAGGTTTAGTGGTTTTTATTTCTCAACGTCCACCCCAAACTGAAAACTCCCATTTCCCTTTCACAGAATGAAAGTGGAGATGGACTTGTTGAGTGACAGTAGAGGTTTGTGACAATCACGTCCTAATTTGAGGTCCCGTCTGCTACAGAACCATGCACTGCCATGCATTTCTCTATGACTGTGTTGGCTGGATCTGTCATCACGGACCAGGTCCAAGATTTGACACTGATAATCCTTCTTACTAGAAGAATAATTGCTCCATAGCTTCCCTGTTCTTTTCCCTGTGTTTTAAGTCACGTTTTCATACCTCTGTATTTTCACCTTCCATTTTACTGACTTCTGCTCTCACGTCCCTCCTCACATTGTGTAAACTCTTCCAAAAATACCAGTGCTCAAGTCAGACATTCCAATGGCAAAATGCCCAAGTGGATTAAAAATTAGTTGACTACTTAGAGGTCTTTGGTAAGAGACCATACTAACAAATAGCAATAGGCAGAATTGTGATAAACAGTTATTTTCCAATCCAGTATACAAAATACTTGTTTGATGTGGAGATGGACGGACAGACTTGTGCCCTGCTGTAATATTTAATGTACATATTAGAAGTTATAAATTGCATCAGTTGTGACTTATGTTCTTTTTTTCTTAAGCTGTCTATCCTTAATTTATAAGAAAAGTATTATAAACAATCAGCATGATTATTTTTAAGAGGGAGCTTGAAAAGTTTTTGGACTTCTTAAAAAGTAAGATGGTTAATGATAGCAAATGAGCTGAAGGAGTCTTTTTTTCCCACCGTATGTGCTTAGAAGAAATTTCTTTCAGAATGAGAAATAGGAAAGAGAAAATATGATGTTCAGTTATTTGTGGTTTCCTTTTTTGTTGTTGTTGTTGTTGTTGTTGTTTTAATCACTCCTATTTCTTTACTGCTTTGTTTAGATAAACATTAATCCATATGCCCATGAAGTTTCTGGATTCTATTATCAGATTTCCCAATAACACACCATCTCTTTGTTCCCTATTTTTATCCATTTGAGGCATCTTGAAGCAAATGTTCCGTATTTGTTGTTACATTTCTGAAGTCATGGCTTGAACTGTATTTTTTTCTGAAACAAACTTCTTTTTCTGTACTGGATTCCTGGGCAGTGTGATCTGCTCCTGGGGCTCATCTTCATTGCTAATGCTAAGTAAACCCCTAGGTGTTCATACTCCATTGTATTCTTATTTAGCGTGTGCTGGGAAAAAAAGTCCCTGTTGAAAGTTTTAAAATTAAGTGCAGAAGTATTTTGTAGTGTGATTAGCTGATTTACTATTGCCACAAAGTAGATTTCTGGGCCCTCTCTATAGTCAAAAGAAAGAGATAGATCTTTTCTGTTGATGTACTTATCTCTACGTACTAATGAGGAAAGGTGGTTAAATTCAGATCAGAAAAATCCCAGACTTAGTTCAAATATTTCAAAGATTTTGGTACTATTGGACTTTCTGGGTTTTCCTGGGACTGAACTGGGTTAGTACAGATCTTTTTCTTCAGTGCAAAGTTAATTAAGAAAATCTTTGAGGATTGGCCTACCTACCAAATTTTTATTCTCCTGGCTACCTCAGAAGGGAATAAACACCTGGAAACAGCATTATGACAGCCTGTGAAAAAAATATATATTGAAAAGCTTTTGGCATCTAGGTCCTTGCCTTGCTATGAGTGAGAGATATTGCTGCCTAGTCTGTGTGTTGATCTGTATGAAATGGTTTTTCAGGCTGTTTCGTAGTGGATTGAATTATAAAACTACTGGCACCTTCAGAATTGAATCCTGAAAGATGCAGAGCTCCATCAGTTCCTACTGCTTAGGGTGAAAACTGATGATATTCAGCAACTTGTCAGTACTCAGTCCCATCTGAGTTGCTAAGAGCTGTACAGGCAAGGGATGTCTAAGAGAGCATTGGGGAACCAGGTGGGATTCATTGTAAGTACCTGCAAACATCACATCTCTTTGGCAGTGAGAAACTTCAACGT
This sequence comes from Vanellus vanellus, assembly GCF_965231255.1. Taxonomy (NCBI): domain Eukaryota; kingdom Metazoa; phylum Chordata; class Aves; order Charadriiformes; family Charadriidae; genus Vanellus; species Vanellus vanellus. The sequence continues at coordinate 6,145,702 of NC_138905.1, forward strand.
TAGCCGTTAGCTTGTTTTCTGCCACAAACACTTTAACATAATACGCATTAAGAAGAGAGCAAACTGCCCTTCATTTTGGCCCACGTTGTTAAAATTCTTGGATGAAGATACATGAATCAGATTCTTCACGCTGCATTGATGTGATTTTGTCAGCCTCTGCCAATCACTGGTTCAGTAATTCCTAAAGTGCTTGTAGTTTACAATGCGAGATGATTGACAGCCATTAAAGTACTATACCTTGCCTTTGGAGAGAGGAAAAATGCATTACTGATGAGAACTGGAAAAATTAACTATGAAAATCATGAAACTAGCACTTGATTACTATTGGCTCAAACAATATTTCTTTTCATCATGTTTAATCATGTGCTGAGACTAGAATTCCTGTCCCATTAAATAAGAACGAGGAGACTATATAAAAACATCTATCATTCCAGCATGAAAATTCAACTCTGCTTAGAGCTCTGCTGGTGTCTAAGTGAATTTATATGGATGACTCCAATGGCTCATCAGATCAGAATTGGTCTTTTATCCTTGTCTTCATGTTTCTGACCATGTCATCTATTTTTCAGAATTGTAAACGATTATTTCACTTCTACATCCAGCACAAAGGCTATTTTCTTTTTCTGGAGAAAATATTTCTCTCTCTCTGTTTTTTTTTAAAGCTGATGCATTGTTTTCAAGGGCTCTGGATAACGCATCACATAACAAACCCAGCTCATTATTATGCATTATCTACTGCTGCTTGCTGCAATGCAATATTTACACTTTGGCATTAAGGCAGGAGACGGCCCTCGTTATGCAGCACAGCCACCGCTGATAGATCGACACAACGCTTTTTCAGAAACATGAAGAATTGAAAATGGTTCATCTGGGGATTGCAAGTGCTATGAATTCTTTATATCTAACAGTTGGCCTGCACTGACCCAAAGGATATTAGATTTCTTAGGAGCAAACGTGCGATGCTGAAATGTACTTAAAAAGCTCGATCTCGACGGCCTGCGGTGGCTGCCCCCCCATCACCGTTGGCCTTTGCCAGACAGAGCATCCTCTCCCTCTGTGCAACCCTTGCTCCCTGCCTCATCCCTCCCGCTGGCCGCCTTACCCCTTCCGTGCGGGCACTGTGCAGGCAGCGGGCGGGAGCGGGGAGGGGGAAGCGAGTGAGCACACCATCAGGAGCTGGAGGAGGTTGCTCCCAAGCTTGGATTTTATTGCCATGTCACTTGGATTGTTTTTACAGCTGGCAGGCCAGAGCGACCTTTGGCTGCCTCTTCTCATTTCTGTTGGCTCCTTCCCCATGAGTCCACGTCAAACCTGCTTCTCCTGTGGGCTTTTAGAGGGCTGCTCTGCCATCGTTGCTCCTGCCTACGGAGCAGGAGGCTCTGACCTCAGACTGGGAAATGGGGGAAGGGGAGGGGGAAGATGAATGCTGAAGGGCTGTGGAATGGCCCAGCGCTTATCACGTCTTGCTGCTCTAACGACATCAGGAGTCAGGTGCTATCCTACTGCTGCTGGCACGGGATACCAGCAATTCACCAAGGGACAGGAAAGCATCGCAGGTACCATCCGAGCAGGGAGAAGAGGAGATGGAGATGTGGAGATGAGGAAGGACATGAGGTAACACCTGCCTTGTGGGAAGCACAAGGCAAAATCACCTTGCGATGCTAATGAGACATTTCTCTACCAGTTTCTCAATGAGGATCCCAAAGCACTTTACCTATAAAACTTGGGCACTGTAGTATCATTCTGGAGCTTGTAAGTATCAGTATCAGCCCTATTTCTTTTTCTTTTGAGACAGAGCAGTTGACTCATGTCGCTTGGTCAGTGAACCTACCTACCACTTAAGATCATCAAACCACTGGACAATGCTGCTTCGCTAGAAGTTATTCTCCCTTTCTTTCTTCAAGGTCCTCCAGAATCCTTCCACATTTTGCGTCCCCAAAACATCCCTATTTCTGTGTTAGAAGCTGATTACTGAAAAAGCCTTCGTAGTAGCAGGCAGCAGAATAGGATTCGGTCCTCTTTTTTCCACCTAGACTCTAACAAATCTCTTGTTTCTGCCAGCTCATGGTGGTTTTAGAGACCCACCCAGGTGGAAAGCAAACTTTGCGTGCATTGCACCGACCGACCTCCATCACTGTGACCCAAACTCAGACCCCGTATGCAGCAGCGCAGCATCCAGCTCTGCCACTGCGGCTCTTGCTCTTCCCCTCATTTGGACAACAATTCGGAGAGGGTGGACGAGAGAAGAGAATTTGGGGGGATGAAAACTGTCATATAATTGAGACAATTTTTAATTAAACTGTGCATTTCACTAACCACTATGCACAAAGAGCTTTATTGTAGTGTTGCTGTGGCAACCTTAACTTTGAGTGTCCTGACATGTGATTAAAATCTTAGATTTAAATGTTTCATTAACAAAGAGAGTGGTTTTTTTCATGGGCAGCCACCAAAATCGCTGATCCTGAAGACTGAGGGTCAGACCGTCACCTCAAATTTCAGCCACTGAGGGGAAGGACAGAGAGAAACAGCCATGCAGATGACTGAAAACCTATGAGGGGGAGACATCCTATTCCCCTTCTCCGCCCTGCCCCATGTCTTCCCACTCCCTAAGGATGCTATACAAATCAGGCTTAGTAGCTTAAAAGGCCATAAAGGGAAAAATGTCAGGTGTGAGCTGCTCTGCTCAGCATGACAGGAGTTCAGATAAGAACACAAAAAATACCACATGGGGTTAGACATAAGGTTCATTTAGCCTCCTAACCTTTGCCTGGCAACAGCAAGTAGCAAATGCTTAGGATATGTATAGACTTGACCTTTCTCTCACAGACCCTCCCAGCTCCTGATAACCACTACTTAAATGTGTCCTTGCAAATCTCCCCCAAATGGTGTTTTTTCCTAGTAAAGACCTTCCAAGCTAGGAGTGGCATACTCTTTCCTTTTTTTTTTTTTTTTTACGCCGTAAGTGGCCACACTTCATCCTTTGAAGAAAAAATGATTGCTGCTTGTATTATGATGGAATGGGATCAAGGATTCAGGGCAGCCCTGTAGGCAAACAATGAAATAGAGGCATCCTAGCGTTAAGGCAAGATGCTTTCTCCTTTCTTTTGTTCTTTCTGTGCCTTTTAAGAAAGAAAAATAGGATACAGCCCCTAATATATGTTTCTGTATAGAGATGGGGATCTGTCCTGACACGTCCTTCTCTTTCCCCAGTTAACTGTCATAACAGCTTCATCCTGAAAAGCTGGGGTCATATCACCATCTCTGATTTTAATCACCAAGGGTAATGAATGGAAAAAGAGTCAGTTGTATAGTTAAATTTCTGTCAACCAACAGCCCTGAAACATTATTCCTCGGCTCTTCTTATGTCTTTTAATTTCTTTCAGACACTGTTGTCATTTAAGTTACTTAGGAACAGGATACAGCGGAAAGACTTTATATGTTGAATAATGATCTTACGAGGAAAATGAGGTCTACATTAATGTGACATTTATCTCATCCCTTACAACGCTGGATTTCTTCATTGCTCCATCCAACAATGGAGATTCACTCAGTTCTTGGTTTTCCTTTGTTTCATGAAAAGAGGTGAAAACACAGATGACACCTAACCATCTGTGTAACACAGGAACAACTCATAATTTCCTGACCTGCCAGGCAATTAGTTTATGCCCTGAAGTGTGGTGTTTGGTTACTATTCTTACAGACTTAGTTTGTTGTAATAGCCATGAAACTATTGAGTTTCTTTTTAGGTGCAGTCACAGAATTTGTCTCAATGATTTCCAGGTGCAGTGAATTACCCAGATTGACCACATCCCACATGGCCTGGTCCATACTTGCTCTCTTTTGACTTCCCAGGACCATCCATGCATCAGGACTGTAACAAGAAGAGAGAAAATTTACTCTAACTTTTATAATTTTTAATAGCTCAAACACGGTAAGACTGTTTGTTTACTAAACTGCTCGCTACTCTGATCTGTATAGTTATTTTAAAAATCTTACATTTAGAGATTGGTGAGGACTGTATTTTTCCTGTTTTTTTTTTTTAATTATTATTATATTTATTTTACAGGGTTTTTTATCCTGAATTGGAAAAAACTCTGTGACTTACAAAATATTAATGAACGTACACACGTACAGAAGATAAGCTTTGGCAAACTGAACTATTTCATACCGTGTCTCTTGTGAACCTGGAGGATACAAAGGTTAAAAAAAGGAGAAATAGTAATTCTAACTACAGAAATACTATATTAAAAAAAGGAACATGATAGGTATTATTTTAACTCTATCATTTGTTGCATTAGGAGATATCCTCTTGAAAAACATCTTTTTAACCCTGACTCTTCTGATTCTGTTGACTAATTATAGTCTACAAATTTCAAAGAGTGATTTTTTCCTTATATTTTTGTAACTGTTGATTTTTTTTCCTAGAAATTTATTATTTTTTTTCCCTACTCCTTTTTTTAATGATAGAACTGTTTTTCCAGAGGCTTTGTTTCAGCACAACAACAGTGAATCCAAAATTATGATAAGAGTTTAAAATTTCCCAATGAGTCCTACTGATCTTCTCTGTCCTGACTAATTTACCACAAGATTTTTAGCATAGCTAAATACCGCATTGTCAAAGTTCTGTAGACAATGATTCAAGAGGGAAGTAAATAAATATGACATAAGGATTGACTGAACAAAAAAATGCATAATGCAGTGTTAATACGTCCACATTTTTCTTCAGCAGGATTAGGGGAAAATGTTCTCAGAGTTGAGAAATTAGAATTGTTCCCAGTTTTTGAATCTGTTAGTGCTGGAGTGAGGGAACGGGGTCAAAACATCTGCTTTGGGTACCCTAATGCCTAAAGAAAAAAACCCTGGCCTCATCTTGTTATAGAGTTAATTATTGCTTAGAAAATAATAATGCAAGGCTATTGTGTCCTGAGTAAAATGGGTTTGCCAAGAAGAAACCTTAGGAACAGAGATATTTCCATCCCACTAAGAAAAAAAAAACAAACATGATCATATGAATCATAGAATCATAGAATGGTCATCAAGTTCCAACCCCCCTGCCATAGGCAGGGACACCTCCCACTAGATCAGGTTGCCCAAGGCCACGTCCAGCCTGGCCTTGAACACCTCCAGGGATGGGGCCTCAACAACCTCTCTGGGCAACCTGTGCCAGTGCCTCACCACCCTCAAAGTGAAAAACTTCTTCCTAATGTTCAATCTGAACCTGCCCTCTTCCAGTTTAAAGCCATTCCCCCTCGTCCTATCACTACGTGCCCGAGTAAAAAGTCCCTCCCCAGCTCTCCTGTAGGCCCCCTTTAGGTACTGGAAGGCCTCAATAAGATCTCCCCGGAGCCTTCTCTTCTCCAGGCTGAACAGCCCCAACTCTTTCAGCCTCTCCTCATAGGAGAGGTGCTCCAGCCCTCGGATCATCCTCATGGCCCTCCTCTGGACACTCTCCAGCAGGTCCATGTCCTTCTTATGTTGGGGACTCCAGAGCTGGATGCAGTACTCCAGGTGGGGTCTCACGAGAGTGGAGTAGAGGGGCAGAATCACCTCCTCTGACCTGCTGGCCACACTTCTTCTGATGCAGCCCAGGATACGGTTGGCCTTCTGGGCTGCGATCGCACACTGCTGGCTCATGTTGAGCTTCTTGTCAATCAGCACCCCCAGGTCCTTCTCCTCAGGGCTGCTCTCCAGCCATTCCCCGCCGAGCCTGTATTTGTGCTTGGGATTGCCCTGACCCAGATGTAGGACCTTGCACTTGGCCTTGTTGAACTGCATGAGGTTGGCTTGGGCCCACCTGTCCAGACTGTCCAGGTCCCTCTGGATGGTATCCCTCCCCTCCAGCATGTCTACCTCGCCAAACAGCTTGGTATCATCGGCAAATGTGCTGAGGGTGCACTCGATGATATAAGGTTTCATGTTGATCATTGTGATCTACTGACAACAGAATTGCATGTTCTTTCCCAAAAGGGCAAAACTGAATAATAGTCGTGGTTTTGAAGAGACGTTTTTCAACCACAGGTAAGAATATTGTTTCAAGCATGAAGGATCATAGAATCATAACATCATAGAACCATTTAGGTTGGAAAAGACCTTTAAGATCATTGAGTTCCATTTTGCTGTGACAGAATTTGAGGTCCTACTATAGAATTATGGATGGATTGGAGAGAGACAGGTGAGAAGTTAGATTTGAGATGAAGATGTCACTGTCCTTGAAAAAGGGTTGCAGTGCAACTGAATGCATAAATCATGGGCAAAGGAAAGAAAAAGTGAGAAGAAAACTGGTTGCATAGTTAAGTAGTTGATGCATCATATTTTTGTATCTGTGGTGTGCACGTTGTCTGCTTTCTCCCTTAAGATGCTGTGATGGCCTATATTTGGTACTTGTTTAAAAACAATTTCAAAAGTAAAAGATGAGATTTTTCACATTATCCCCCAAGCAAGGACTGAAAGGAGAACACCAAATACTGTGAGTTGTTATCTATTTTAAACAATATGTGCATTAAGTTTTGTAGTCATTAATGAGGAACTAAAGGTTCTTGGTCTTTGTTTGGAGACCCGAGGTGCAAAAAGAAGATTTAGGATTTAGAAAATAAACGTAGTATTGAAGCCAAACAGCATATTTTTTGCATTATGCTACCAAAATACGTTTTCACTTTTTCTCTTTGTAAAGTTTGAATCCCCCTCTGCAAAATGCAGTAAATGTTACATTTTAAAACATATTAGATTTTTTCCCTTTTGTTGTGTTGTTAGACTCAATGCAGTTTAACTATATTTTATCAGCCAGAGGTGGGAATTAAATAATTTCTCAGAGATCTAAGGGAAGCTGGAACTTTCCCCAGTCGTCTGCCTTGTTTTCTTTTTTTTGCATGTCTCAGAGTTTTGACATTTTCCCTAGTGACGGTTGCTATGCTCTTCTTCAGCACATTGGCTGGTGATCCTTGCAATGCCTAAGGTGCTAAGGCATATTTTGTGCAGAATATCATCCTTCTTTTTGGAATGGGACCTCAGTTAGAATTTTTCCCTCAGAGATGGTGTCAAATTTCTCATTGACACACGGCAGAGTCAGAGACGTACACAGTTATTAATGACCGAAGACATTTTGTACACAGTCCCCCCCCCGCCTGTTATCGTCAAGAAAGACACAAAATTAGGTAGGTTCAGGTAACTGCCTGATTCATTAAACCAATATCCCACTTCTAACAGATGTCAATGGAGGGTTGGGAAAGGAAGGAGAAACCTTTGCATTTGCTAATAATCAGGTGTGCCATTCTTACAGGGATGGGGTGCATGCGAATGTTGTCGTCGTAATAGCCTGCAAACCCAGCTGAAGTCTGAGAACGCAAAATTATACTTATGCGAAGCATAAATAGGAGAGAATTTATTTTCTCCTTGTCCGGTTCCATTTAACAGTGAATTTCATCTGTATGTGCAAACAGCAAGACAAAAAAATCTCTTTTCACAGGTGGTCCCTTATCACTTGTCATCTGGCTTCTCTCCCAGCTCAACCTGTTTTCTGAGCACCTGAATTGCCTTATGAGGAAAAAAAAAAAAAAAAAACAAAAAAAAACAGAACAAAACAAAACAAAACAAAACAAACCACAACAAAAACAACCCAGCACTGTTTGTCCTCGTTTTTGTGAACTCTGGCAGACTCAAGCCTCCGGGAGGAGTTGCCGGCAGGTAAAATTGACAGCAGGCTATAGCTGACTGCGTGTCTGCCGCAGCTCCCGCCAGGCCTGGCCCACGTTGTCACCCTTGCTGCACCAGCAATTACGGATGCACAGGCTGGCGGAGTCGTAGAGGAGCGATCTTTTCTGAGCATGCACCAAGGCTGACACGTTGAGAGACCCGTCTTTGGTTAAAGCCCAGCACCGACTTCTATTCTTGAGTCAGGCTGTGTGAAAAATTGATTTTTCGGACATGGCTGCCAAATTGGGCAAAATAATGATGGTAGCAGTAGAACAACAAAAACAGCCAAAAAAAAAAAAAACAAAAAAAAAATTGATCTAAGTGTAAAACTTGGGGGAGGAGGAGAGGGGAAAGGGTTTATTGCTGAAATAAGAAATGCCATTTTGCTCGACCCAAAATGAAAAGTTCTGTTACGAGCACTTGTGAGGCAAAAACAAAACCAAAAGCAATCACCGAGGCATCACCGCCACCCACCATTTACTCGGTAGCTTAGGAGTTAGCACATTTAACCATGGTTGTAAGACATCCCTGTGACTGAGGAGGTCTGAACCCGTTCGTACCTTTGCTGAAGGTGCTAAGATAACAGGGTTATATGCGATCCTCAGCATTCACAATATCCCTGACCCACGTTGTTCTACCAAAAGAGTATACAATCCAAATTTTCTAGGGTAACTGAAAAAGAAGCAAACAGAAATCAAAAATAGGAATTATCATAAACTGCTTATTCAGGGCTGGTTTTCATCTAGAGAGGATGTAAAAGAAAATAATTTTTCTCTTTCAGCATTCAGTTTTTCATTTGCTACATTTTTTTCCCCCTGCTGCAAATGAACTTTTATTTTTTTTTTTTTTTTTTAATCTGTACATGATTTATCCATATGTCTGGGGTGGGTGACAAACTTCATTTAAAGTTAAATTCTTCAAACAGCATATAAAAATATTAATTGCTGTAGCCAGCCTGTTTCAAGAACCCAGGCTCTAATAATCAGGTCCCCTCTGTTAACATCCCTGACTGATGAATGTCTCTGCCTGATGTTTAAATATACCCGTCGGGATCTCACACTATTTAACACACGCATAAAAGCATAAAAATAATCCCAGGGAAAGTCCCATTCTGAGAAGAGGGTACTACATCAGTGTGAGCACTTTACTTGTATTCACATTAGGTGTTTTGTCACAGTTTACCGGTGCTGTTTGTACTGGTTTTCCACTATTTGCAATGAATCTGCCCCACTAGGCTGTAACATTTAAAACTGGGCCAGAGCATAACTTTTGTCATTATGAACTGAGAAAAAAATTACACTGCTCTATATTGCGTAGAAGGATGCTGAAGTAGAAGTGATAAGAAATGCTATTCTGAGCAACCCTGGAATATTTCTTTAACTCTTGTGTTTGATCCTTGGCTAATGCCTTTATTATTTTATATATATAGGGTTCACCATATCAGTTTCTAACCATGGTTTACATTTCTAATCTGAAAGAAATAGTTTAAATGGAGGTAAATGCAGATAGAGAAGTTTTTTTAGCAATCATACTACGAAGTTTATGTTGTATCTAAATAAAAAGATATCATAGAATCATATTATCATAGAATTGTTAGAGTTGGAAGGGACCTTAAAGATCATGTAGTTCCAACATCTTTATCATCTGTTGTAGAAATCTGGATTTTCTTATTGATTTCCATCACTATTTCAGTAACAGAAATATCATTCCATTATGTACTAATATTTTTTTTAGACACTAAACACAAAATCAAAGTCAACAATTTACCAACTATAATCTACAGAAAACCTACAAAACCAACACATCTGTTTCCATGAACACGGTAACCATCCAAAACACATCAAAAAGAATTATATTATCCAGTCATGCCCTTGGACACCAACATATTTACCTTGAGGAGAACACTCATGATATCTACCTAAATAATTAAGAGAGGAATTTTATCCAACAAGGCACTTTTCCAGGGGAATAGATTCTTTTGAAAGAAATGTTCAAATGCACAAGAATTACTTCTGCATGTCATAGGCACAGCGTGCTACAGGCCATCCTGCCCTGGAAACTGTGTGGGAAATCGATGTACAGTATGATTAAATGACTTGTTTAATTATACATTAAACTTATATGGGAAGATCATATCTGCTCAGAACTCTTCCAACCATTCAGTCTGCAAATCACTAAACTCATCAGAAGAAAACTCCCTGTAGGCCAAAAGCATGACAAAGGTATTTATATCATAACTGAGGAAGCAGTTTAAACCTTACCAAAGCATCTCCGCTACAACCACAGTAAATATCCCCACAATGGACTCGTAAAACCTTTGGTCTTTCACTTGTATTTTTGCAGCACATATTACACTTCAGGAAGTTCACCAAACGTCCTACTCATGACATGAAAGCACAAGAATGAACAATGTATACAATAAATAACGGACAAAACCACCTCCATTTGGGGAGATTATTTCTCCTACAAAACGCTTACTTGCTACTATTTTAATCCTGATCATCAAAAGAGACTTAAAAAAGTCTTCTAAGGCTGAATTTCAGAATTAAAATTCCTGAGTTTATTGGTTACCAAAACCCCAGATTCAATCAGAGTCTTGATTTTGTGATACACTGTAATGTTTCTCCCATTGGCCACCAGTATCTGTGTGTTCCTCTACATATATCCCTTCTATTCCTTGCTACCAGTCACCTTTTCTAGAGTTATGACGTGATGCTTATTTACTTAAGCTAATATTTTTTTTCCATTTTAATTCAACTTTAAAACCCACTACTTCACCTTTGCATTCAAAAATATTTACTTTTTTTGTTTACACTGTTTAGGCTAATAAAAGTTATCTTTACTTACAGCTCCTCTATGATTTAAAAAAAGTACATATTTTCTACTGTTTTTTCAATTTTAATAATTCTTCTGAATCATTATTTTGTCCTTTTATTGAATGAACATTTTTTTCCCAGTAAAGTAGTTCAATTGAAAAATTTAAAAAAAAAAATACACTTGCTGAAACTCCTAATTCATCTGCCCTTTTTTTTTTGTTTGTTTCAGATTCACCTGAAAGTCCATATTGTTCTGTATTTTTTCATACAGAAAGATAATTTTAGGAGGAAACTTTAACCAAAATCCATTTCAGTCATTTTTGGCCAAGGAATAATATGTGTAATTAACGGTGATGATTAAAAGTAGGAATGTCTTACATTACTTTAGACATCTGCAATATAAATGTCTCTATCTGATCCAATCACCTTCATGTCTTTGTAAAGCCAGTGGAAAGAAATTTAGACCATGATTCCTCCTCCTTTAGCCAACTGCATTACAGTGCAGACATTTCAATACTTGTCCAGATGACTTCCACCCTAGACCCCAAACATTTTTAGATGCTTTAGACACTTAGTTGAGATCAATCCAGCTGCCAATGTATCACTATTGGAATAAAGAATCTGGATAGAAGGTGAACTAGAGACACCATAGGAAGACACAGCAGTGCTTACATTAATTATCCACTTGTTGATAAACTTGCAATTTCTAACTCCACATTTTTTAACAGAGGCAGATTATGTGAGTTTTCATCCCCAGGATTTCCACATCCAGTGTATAGACTAAATATCAAAGGTCTCTGAACTGTGAATGATATTTACCCACAGTATACGTGTCATTAACAAGTAGCTAAGAAAAGATTGATCTAGACTCTGACTTTAAGAAAAGATCTGGCAGTTGTGTGTCTACAACTTGTGTTACCAGCAGAAGTATTATCCTTGTAAAATATTGGGGCTTCATCTTTAGAGCTACGCACATCATTTTGATTCTGCTTTCTTGGCTAAATCATAGCAAATTGTTTCAGATTGACCAAATTGTTTTTTGCTGTTTTGCGTATCATCGTACTTTGGTTTGGAACATATGAAACATTGTATTCTTTTCTAAGGTATTTTTAAATAGCAAATGTACCAATCAATGCTAAAACCTTAAAAGATACTTCGAACAAAATGGGCGTGTTGATTCACAGTCTGATCACTTGCGTAACATCTGGGGTTACTCGTAACTTCAATTCTTGCCCATTTTTGCCTGAATCAGAGCAGCAATATGAAACTGAGTCACTCACCTGAAAAAGATGGGGATGTCTACATTTGGGTCAAATGATAGCATGGCTAATACTAAAATCCTAGTCCTTTCTGGAAACTATGCATAACTTAAGAGCAACAATGACTCCTTGATCCTTCCAGACAGGTCACCCGCCTGCAGTTTTTTGGCACATGATGGTTTCAGTCTCTGATCCATGTCCACTAAACTATTTTCACAAGGGAATACATTTCCACAGCAGCAATGAAGAGAAAATAATCTCAGAATACCCATAAAATTAGTGCTGGGAAACCCTTGTTGATACAGTTTCTGTTCCAAGTCATCACACAGACCTAGAATGTGTGTCCTGCCTCTTCACAGATACCTTCTCCTTCACATAGTTGACACCACCTCCAGCTTCACTGTCTCAGAAACCCTGGAACGAGCCATTTGAATGCTTACAAAAATATGTCTTTCCCCCTGAAGGTCTCGACTCCATTTGATGCAAATTTGCACATTTGCAAAGTTTTCAGCAAATACCAGAGACACCAAAATTGTTTTGTTAAGCTGTAGTGGGAGTACCAGCCAACTCAGCCATTCCATCTGCTGCCTCCTCACTCCCCAAACACCTGCACTTAACCTGTTTCTCCTTGGCTCGTAATCTGCATAACCCACACAGGATAGGAGAGGGCAGGTCTGTGCCCTCAGTCACAGCGATTGTCTCCTTCACAATTAACACTTACCTGTCGTGTTAAAAAATTGTTTTGTTTTGCCGGAAATCGGGGCTCTTGAACAATGTACATTACTGCGCGCAACTGGGATATCAGATATTGCAGTTTTTTATTCTTTGCAAGGTTGCATTTCGTTGTTCTCTGCACTCCCCAAATTCCCTATGCACTCAGCCAGAAATTTATAAAGCCAAGAAGAGAGTAGTCTAGCGCCTCAAATGATGTAGTTTTGCAGGTGTGCATATGAGAGTAGAAACAATTATAAAAACGATATATACAGAGAAAAAAGTACTGCAGATACAGTTTAGAATACCTTAGAAGAAGCAATAGTTAGCAAGAAACAAACCACAATTATTGATTTTATTGGGTAAGGAAAAATGATGAATTTTTGCAGGTGGCAATAGCTTGTTGAATACTTAAATGGATTGGATTTAAAGATATGGCTGCACATTATTATCCTTTATCACTGTCATATTAAAGCCTGGAAGACTTCATTCACTAGATAAAAAACAGATTGGAAGATGCCATTTTATTTGGGAATAGGTTTATACATTCAAAATTATCCTTGGCACTTCAATGTTAATACCCCTCCGGTGATAATTTCCAGCGTGTGCAGTTTTAAACATTGTCTGTGAAAGACGGAGGGATTAAAACTTCCAAGGACGCCAATCATTTTAGCAACCCTCTCCCCTGCTTGTGTCATCCACTGTAAGAGCAGAGGCTACAGCTTCCGTGGTTTATGACATACGGCTGGAACGGGGCACTCCTTAGTATATTACTTATGCAGCTTGATATTTGTCTTGTATGATTATTTTTTCCTTCAGCTAAAGATAATTTAATCACACATTAAAGCCATGAAAATTCCATTGCCTTTGCAGACTAGATTCTCCAGATTTATAACCTACTTACCTCACATGGTTTTGTTTTGAGATTTTGAGATTGGCTTTATTTATTATACAGTCTATAAAGTAAAATTATTCTAAATCACTCCTGTGGAACCATGAAAATGAAACCTCGGATAGGCGAGAGGATTTTTATGTCTTTTAATTAGAGCTTATTTTGAAACTTCAAATGCTATGGCAAAATGTTCATTGAACAGCTGTTCTCAAGCTGACCACAAAGGACAGAAGTTCAGCTGTTCAGAGATGAGATGTCACAGCTTTTGAGTAGTTTTAAATTATATCAGTACTCAAAACCCTTAGCTCTTACTTAGCCAGGAGCTTTATATAGGAAATCTGTTGCTTTATCCCCATTTTACAGCTAGGCAAGTTGAGAGGAGCTGAATGTTTGAATTGTACTGGCCTCCTTTCTACAGCTGCTTGGGGGCAACACGGCCATGAGGTTGTGCAGGATTTACTTACAGCCTGTCAGTCTAAAGTCAGGCAATGGTTACAACTTGCTAAAATTAATCCTCATGCTTCACGATTTCAGCTAGTCAGCTGCGATTCAGGAAGTTTGGTCAACCAGGCACAATTAGCTCAGTGGTTAGATTTCTTTTTCTTCTTTTCTGAAGTATCAGGTAATCTCTCCTCTGTGTTTGCAGCCACCTGGACACAGCTGTCACCTCTTTTCCCTCCTGCTCCCTGCCTGTGGCACATGATTTAGTCCTCTGAAGATTGAAAAGTTTCAATTTAACTAAAGTCTTTGGGCTTAAGATACTGCACGCATGTGGAACATAATGGGCTATGGTATGCAAGCGACCAGACTAGATGATCTAATGGTACCTTCTGGCCATAAACTCTATGAAATCATTAAACCTATGAAATTGTAGAACATAAAATACAGGATAATGTTAAACCAATGGAAGTGGTGGAAACGCAGTATCGTGAATATTAGACCCCACATACTTGGTTTCATTAAACTCCATGCACTAGAATTTCCCTCAGGCAATACTATTATACAGATAATAAAAAATAAAGAGGAAGAAGCTTCAGGGCCACTTGATCAGTATCTCCCCGTACTTGGTAAGTGCACACACTAAAACTAATTTTCAAGGAATTAAATGCCTGAGAGTCAATCCAGCCAACTAAGTAAATCCTGTCTCACAGAACACCTGCAATTCAGTGGGAAAGAATTATTCTCAACACTGCTTCAATAAGCTTATGCATGCAAATTTAACTCAACATACAGACAGGTACCGATATCGTAACTCTGTCTCAACTGTTAGTGACTACAGAGTTTTTGGCAGAAATTGCTTTTTAAATTCGGAAAGTTTTAATATCTAGAGCAAGCATCTAAGATAGTTTGATCAAAATACTCTTAAGCATATTTGCCAGTTACTTCAGCTAACAGTTATCTTAGTTCCAGATATATGCATATATGTATTTATTTATTTTCTTGCTCTTAATTGAAGGCAGTTATTCGTAGTAATTGTTCTCATCTGCCAGGGAAGTGTGGTATCATGTGCAGTGGAAAACTAAACAGGCCTTGAATCTCATCAAATTGAAGATTTATGGTATTTGCCCTGGTCAAGTTTGTTCTAGTCTGTTCTCAATGGCACAATCTCTTTCTCCTCCACTAAATATCCTTACATACCTCTTCTTCCTCTGCTAAATGTCCTTACTTAGACGCTTCATATGTGTTGGTCCTGATCCCAAAACATGTTGTAACTCTTCAATATACAAGGTAACTTGCCACCTAAATTTTCATGGATACATATTTATAAAATTCAGAACAAAAAATGCAGAGATACCGTCTTATTAATCACTGAATTTCAGTCATATACCTCGTTGAGTAGGTGCACCTTATGGCAGATGCCACACTCATGGTTCCTTGAGCTGGACGACAGGTAGAATGTCATGACTCCTTTCTAGTCTGACTGTACAAGATTTTTTTTCCCATACAAGCAGGTGATGACATGGTCTATACATGGTTCTCATCCCTGGATGCAGACTAAATGTGCATCTGGACCTCTAGCTTGACAGAACTCGCAAAACCATAATGAAGGGCTGCACTGGGACCAGGGATTCACTCATAAAGGCAAGGAGAAACCTTTTTCCAAAGACCCCACATGGTAAGAAGTAAAGTTTGGTACTTGGAATCTCTTCCCAGGGCCATGTATATATGTGGCAAAGCAAGATCTAATCTCTGGACTCCCAAGTCATTGCTCTCCTGCGTATACTCATTTTCATGAAAATTATCTTCTACTGCAGCATATGTCTGGGTCATCACAAACAGGAACGTATAGGGTGAGTCTATCCTAGCATGGGTCTGCATGTCATGAAAATTTGCACATTCGGTGTTTTATTGTTGATAAGATCAAAGGCAGTTTGTCTCTGCAAATGCATATCTAATGAAAGCAAATATATACCTGAAATCTAAAACCCTCATAGGTGAAGTTTCTGGGACTGTAGTTCAAAGGATTTTTGACAGAAAGGTTATTAGAAATATGCCGACAATATTTTTTAACTCCATGTGAAGTTTGAAAAAGAGTTGTTTCTTTTCCCTCACCAAACATATAGAATAATTAAAGAAGATTTACATTTAGTGAGGCGTGTGCACAGTGAAAATATTTTATATGATTGATTTTAATGTGGACAAAATTCCCAAGTTTCTCAGCATTTAAATCCATTTTTTCCCAGTATCTTTTCTGCTTTCCACCTGTAACCATCAGTCGACTTACAAGCCTTAGAGAAAATAATCTTGCTGCATGACTTCAGAAGTGCTTTTTGATTTTGGTGACTCCCTTTGCTGATTGTCCATTTGAAACACTGAGGAAGGGAGAGCCTGGAGAGGGGAAGAAAACCTGAACTCTGAAACAGCCCGAAGACAGACCATGAGGGCACTTCAGAATCAAAGAAGGTGTCCTGTTCACTGTTTAAGTGACAAATTCAGGCTTAATATTCTATTTCAATTTTGTCTTCTGCTACATAACCTTGAGGAAAATTGCTGAGACTTCTATACCCCTGTGTCTGTCTCTAAAGGGAATAATAATAGTGATAAGAGTAAGAAAATCTGTCTTTGTTTTGAATATAAACACATGACAAGATGGAGATATTTGGGTAGCATGGTAATGGAGGTCACATAAGTAGCTTAGATGAGTAATGTACTCAGACCTGCAGTTCACTGAAAATCTTAGCCCCTGGGTTTGGCTTTTAGAATCAGAAATGGTTAGTCTTTCTACTATTGTTATTACTGTCTTTGAAAACTTTAGATCTCTCGGTACGTTCTAGCAATTTGTACTGCACATGAAAATGTTAACTATGGGCTTGATATTTTAGTTTGCAGTTGTATGTTTGACAGTGGCTGTTTAAACTAACAGGTCTGAACTATTTCTCGCAGCAATTTATCTAAGATTATTTGTTTTCCTGATAAGAATGTTGAAATTATATTTGCAAGGACTGGACTAAACTGCCGGTGGGTATTAAGGATATCATTAATAAAACCACTTTGAAACAGAGACCTCTTTCTGTGGTGATCTTTATTTCCACCTAACGCTGGCTCAACAGATAGATGCTAATAAAGGACTTATCCTGGTAGATGCTCCATGTCTACTTCTCTTAAAGAAGGTTAAGAGGACTTTCTGACATCTGGCGAAAGTTTGACTACTCCATCTCACACCCATGACATTTTTTCTTCTTCTTCATGTAATATAGTCATTCTCTTTCAATGAGAGTTTGTATCTTCACATTAACTCATTAACTACACTTGTAAACTGTCACTGAAGCAAGCAGAGCTTACAGGAATCTGGACACAATGTTGGCTTTTATTGGTAAAATGCAATTACAAAGGTAATTGGCTCCTATATATCTGCGTGACACTTTCTTGGCACTAGCTTCTCCCATTTCTGGATTGCCTTCCCGTCTTCCACTCCTCCTCAATATGTTTTAGTATTGGAGCCAATAGCCTGGTGACCATTCAGAGGTTATACTTGGCAGGTTTAGGACACAGATGCTGGGTTGCAACATGCAAGGATTTGCAAGAGTTTTTATACCAAGTTCTCTGAGCAGCTCAGCCTCTTGGACTTGCTAATTACAAAATTATCTTTAAATATGACGACAGTTAACTTGGTGAGCTCACTCAATTTTTTATAGACTTTCAGTTTCTTTTGGTTTATCTGGAAAGAATTAAGTTCTCTCACCTTCAGGATCATGTTTTCCAAACGTTCTGCCCAAGATGAGCTCATGATGAATTATTTTATGTAACTTCTTTAATGACAGAATGCCTTGAAGACCACCCACCTAAGACCCTATGCAGTCATTGAGACATATTGCCATTTCTGCACCCTACTACAAATAATCCAAAGTGTAAAAAAAAAACAAAAAACAAAAAAAAAACAAAAAAAAAAAACGAACATGCCAGGTGGCTGAAGTGGGAAGTGGGGGTAACAGGATGATGTGATGCTGTCAATTCTTCACCAGTCAAAAGCAGTAATCACAGCCCACAAAATGCAAACAAATATAGTCATAGTGTCCTCCATGACCCTTTATGAGAGCTGCCTTGCACAAGATCCATTGTAACTCAGCAGTTCCAGGATGAGTACAAACTAGGTACTGCTTCATGTCCCATTGAGCACTACTGTAGACTCAGACTTTATCCCGAGTACAGAAAAAAGAAAAAAAAAAAAAGGAAAAAAAAAAAACACAAGCCAGGAAAACCAGGATGGAGGAGGTTCTTCAGGCAGTGGACTTTGCATTAATGGGGTTTTACCAGGAAAGATGGGACAGCATGATGCTGACATCAGATTCAGTGTGAGGATTTTTTTAAAAAGAGCATCTCACAGAAAAATAAACATGAATTCATCAGGCCCTAAAACATCTGATGGTGATAGGCAAACTTCAGAATACAGGTGAAAAAGCTGAGGCCCTGCAAGATGAGTCTGGTTTAGATGTTGTGCTTTGCCCAAGCTCATCTAAAATAAGAAAATGAGAAAATATAGTTGGAGGGTGTAGACAGCTCTTTACCACTCATCCTTCTTTCCCTCTTTTTAACAAAGGAATATCTGTAAGATTTTTCAGTAGAGAAAATTAATAAAAAAGGATTTCTTTTTGGGGTGTGGGAGTTACTTTATTACTGGCAAAACCAATTGTCACCTCCATTTGGACTCTGCAGAGACACAGAGATGCAATTCTCAGGTCTGGATCCAGTGAAGTCAGAGGCGTTTAGGGATGCCTGTCGCTTCTGAAACTTTTGCCTTCAGCTCTAATGAATTTATGCAGGGTTTGAAATAATGTTTAATTCTTTGCCAGAATGCAAAACAAACCAAAATGCACGTTCTTTGGTCTTTGTAGGTTGTCTAAAGAGAACAATGTCAAAATTCTTCCACTAATACTTGTCAGGGAATTTCCAGGCTGCTGTGGTCCATATGCAATTAACACGAGTAGGTGTTCAATAATCAATAAGTGCATCCAAAAGCTTAATCAGGATGATTATTTGGATTGGTATTACAATTTGTGCATGAAGTAATCTCTTTTGTTTTCTGCTCTACTGACCAGAAATTCTTCAGCTTGTTAAGGGTCAAATAAGTTTAGCAGCAAAGACCAAGTCCAAAAATAGAGACAAAATGTAAGTAGAAAGAATACGAATTCAGCGAAATAAGACATTACTTTGCAAAATCAACAAATGTTAGTCTGACTAATGACTTTGTTAAGGATGAATTTTAGTATAAAGAAACAGTTTTACAAGTAATAATGCAACCTTGTATTTAGCATAGGAGACAGACCAAAAATGTGTGTGTGCGCGTGTGCGTGTGCGTGTGTCTATTCCTACTGCAGAAGCTTATTTTTATTCTGGAAACAACAATAATGGTGTGACTTAACTCTCTTACTTTGCTCTGCAATTGGCTATTTATGAATGGAATAACTGTGGCAGCAAATATGTCGTGAGCAATCAATAGGTTGTCATATATTTGTATAAAATATTCATCAGATAACTTGAAACTGAACAAATTCATAAAGCATGTTGTATCAACTTTGCTTACACCAAGCGCCATAGGAAGTAGTTTCATTGCCATCCATAGAAATTCTCACATTTGAGCAAAGATGCACAGTCCGGTCTGGGAGGATTTTGTTCCTTGTTGGGTTTTTTTTGAGAGTAGTCAATCAGGTAAATAAATACAGTACCAATTTCCTTTTGACAATAATAGATCCAAAACTGTCAGAAAAACTTACCAAGGAACACAATGGATTTCCCACCACTCAAATATACTAAATCACATTTTTATGTATTGCAAAAGAGTTGTTTGATGTAAAAATGACTAAGCAAGAAGCTCTTTTTATTTTCCTGTGCTTATGAAAGAAGTTAGACTGTAATTTTCCTTTCTGGCCCTAGAATTTATGAACCTGTAATACTTAAAGTATATTTGTGGATGATTTCTAAAAAAGAAGTGGAAATAGATTAATAATATCCATTGTTAGCTGAACAGAATTTGTTTGCCTCATACCATTCACTGTATGCTGTCTATATATACCTATAGATATATCATGTGCAAAAGTTATGGAATATTTAAATGCGAGTCTAATTTAAGTGAACATAACCTTTTGATCTAAAAAATAAACAATCTAACAATAGGAAAAATTGCAATCTGTCGAGACATATTTGAGTTATTTTGCAGTAATTGGCTTGGCAGCAGCTTCAGTCACAGATTTCTGTTTCACAGATTGTCCCCAAATGAATAAAAGGTTTGCTTTGAAATATAATTAATACTGCGTTCAGCTGCAAGACTTTCTCAGGTTGTCAAAGGAATTTGAGGAAGGTAGTTACAAAAAAAATTTTTAAAAAGGAAAGGAAAAAAAGAACAGGATGGAATAGCTCAGCCAAATTCAAACACGAGCTGAAGGACAGCAGGAAAAAACACAAAATGGACTGAAATAAATAGCAAAAGTCTTTCAGGCATTCATTTTATATCAAATCCCCCATCAACAAATACTTCAATAATGTTCCATGAACTATACAGACACTTTCATGTTATCTGTTAAGGCAAAATATGATGGTGAACGGTTTGGCTGTGTAGCGTTACAAAAGAGAACAGAGAAGAAAAGCCTAAAAAAGTGCTAAAATCATCAATATTGGCTTCACATACACATTAATTTGCCCTTTAAAGCTACATATAAGTGTTCAGGGCTCAGAAAGACCGTTTCAGGAAGTCTCTAACCAACTCAGAGTGCAACGTGCAGCACAAATGGAAAAGTGGTGGCAATTTTAATCCTCTTCACAATGAAGGGGTTACTCAGACCCTGAGTCCTCAGCCACTGCATACTGCATTTATTTTCCCACGTTTTCTGCACCACGAAATTCTGGATGTGTGCACATGGCAGGGAATACAAATCCTTGTTGGCAGTGAAATGCAACCAGGAATCTGGTGGGCAGGGCAGGGTTGTGGTAGAGCTGGAGATGGCATCCAATGGCATCGCTGATGGCCTCAGGTCATGGGCCATGGACAGGCATGAGAAAAGACCCCTGTAGGGGTCGTAAGGGCTATTATTGCCCTTGGAGCCCTCACACAACCCATTTTTCCTCTAAAGACCACCTTCGTGACTACTGAGAGAAGCTTGGTCCTGACATTTTAGGTCCCAAAATCCCATAGCCACCTAAGCACCAAATCCACATAGTAGTGTTTGTAAAACTTCCTTGTGACTTATCTGCATCTTTCATGCATCGATAGTTTAAAGTGTATTACTAATGGCTTTGCAGTGAACTCCTCCTCCTATTTAAAAGAAAAATGATAACAGCATTTCCTGTTAAACATTAATGACTGTGAACAGTTTGAATCAACAGAAGCCATATAAAGTACAATGGACAAACAATGCCTCCAGTATAATCTTCTGTTGTAGCACCTACTATACTTTTCATGCTGAGGACTATTCCTGAGCTGGTATTGGAAGGCAGCTCCGGCTGGTATTGCTCCTTACCCTTGGTTTAGTGTTTGTTAGGGAAGTCCACATCTGAACTAGTCACACTGCAGTCCCACTATTGCCAGTGAAGAAACTTCAAGGTTCAGCTTATCCTGTGATATATCAGAAGCACCATCCTTTTTGATCAACAAAAGGAGATGGCCACTTCAGACTTTTGGAAGTTTAAAGTCAAATAAAAAGTAAAATGCCATTCAGTGTGATTACACCTTTCTTTATGAACAAAATAAGCAATTGTAACAGTTAATGACGGAAGAGGATTTCCCAGATGAAGGGTTAGAAAGATATAAGTAAATGTACCAGATATCTAAAATGAGTTCACTTTTCTTCAGAACCCAAAAAAGTCAAAATCCTCTTTGCTTTGCCAGGACTTCAGCTGGGTAAATTAAGCACACAAACATCTGTAAGAACTGCCTCATTGCCTCATTCTTCAACTGACTGGCATAATATTTGGGTGAGCTTTCTTTTATGCCAAGCGGCTGTGCAGACCAAAAGAGTTTCAGAACCCACATATGAGGATATTTGATAGTCAGTCAACACTGAGTGCTTTACTGGCCGTCTTGGATAATTTTTTCTTAAAGACTAGAATAAAACCTTTAAATATAGAATCATCTAGGTTGGAAGACACCTTTAAGATCATCAAGTCCAACCATCAACCTAATACTGCCAAAACCACCACTAAACCGTGTCCCTAAAAGTACCACATCTACCCATCTTTTAAATACCTCCAGGGATAGTGACCCCACCACTTCCCCAGGCAGCCTGTTCCAATGTTTGGTAACCCTTTCAGTGAAGAAAGTTTTTCTAATATTCAATCTAAACCTCCCCTGGCATGACTTGAGGCCATTTCCTCTTGTCCTATCTCTTGTTACTTGGGAGAAGAGACCGACCCCCACCTCTCTACAACCTCCTTTCAGGTAGTTGCAGAGAGTGATAAGGTCTCCCCTCAGCCTCCTTTTCTCCAGACTAAACAACCCCAGTTCCCTCATCTGCTTCTCATCAGACTTGTGCTCCAGACCCCTCACCAGCTCTGTTGCCCTTCTCTGTACACACTCCAGCACCTCAATGCCCTTCTTGTAGTGAGGGGCCCAAAACTGAACACAGTATTTGAGGTGGGGCCTCACCAGTGCTGAGTACAGGGCGACATTTGCTTCATTTTCAGTCAGCTTCCATTTACCTTGTTTAAGTCATCCAACAGGGAAGACAGAACAGTTTTGTGCCGGAGTGTCTGCATGCAACATGGTATCACTATACAGATCACCAGGAGCTTGATATTGTAAGAGATGTTTTACAGTGAATTCCACATATTAGCTAGGTTCCTTTTCAGTTCAAATAATTGTCATGGAATTAGTTGCATGTGTTGCTTGTCCAGAAGAGTTTTGGGAGGGCAAGGGTGTAACTGTAGTTTGTGTGCTTCAAGCTAGCTTCACAGAGGGGTAAGGATTAGGAAGAATCTGGTACTGAGACAGGTTGATGTACGGAATGAAGCTGTTTGCAAAGGATACTGTGAAAGAGCAGAGAGAAAGGGGAGATTGAAGATGTGGCTTAGTATATATCCTAAATCTGGCTGGAAGATGGGCTTTGAACAAGCTGTTATTTTCCACATGGGAGTAGCATTGCTACAGTAAAATGCCAGATTTCATCCATCATAATGTCACGGCTCATATTAAAATGTCTTGAGGGACCTGAGGGAGGGATGGGCAAAAGACATCAAATCAATTTTCAGGCAATTGCTACGGTTTTCAGAACCTAAGCCCTATGTGATGGCGTTATGGTTGCACAAAGGGAGGCTATAAATAAGGTCCATATATCAAGAGAGGAAGTAATTTAGAAAAAGGCAGTTGATTTGACTTTTGTATGAGGCTGAACATATGGTGAAGTACAACCAGGTTATCATTCTATATATTCCTCACAGAGATAAGCACCAAATCTATACTTATGAGAAATTAACACATCAATGCAGTCCTAAAAGTAACAGCTCTGGAGCAGAGCACCTCTTGTTTATCGGAAAAAACAAAAAAATAAGGGGAAAAAAAAAAAAGTTCTAAGGATATTCTACATTTGCTTAAGTCAGCATTTAGTTATGAGATATGCACGTCAAACACCATTATATAGCTAATTACTTCTGGAAGCTTAAACATTAAACTTTCTGCAGAAATGGGACTTTTTTACAAGATGCTTTTAAACACAGAGAATGGTGTTTAAACACAGAGAATTAGCCCCAGGTTAGTCCTGCACTAAAAGCTAGAAGACTTTTACAGTTTAACAGTGTACATAAACAAGCACGAATAGATTTATTATGAGTTTGTCAAGACAATTAATGGTACGCATACCACAGCGTGTATGGGGCAATGTTTGTACAAGATCACCAAGCAGGTGGCTTAGGAGCAAATTGATGTACCTAATGGCCTAATATTTCTGCATACTGCATCCACTTAGGGACTCCTGTTTCCAGGTCTTTCTCCTGGAAAAGGGCCAGCATATAAGAAGACGTATTCAAGGCATCTGAGTGCCTACATATTCCACCTGGAAATAGAAGCATCCAGGGAGTTGCTTGTGAAGGGTCCTCGGAAAAAATACTTGTTTCTCAGGTATGTGCCTGTAGATATTTACCTCCTTTGTGAGCCACATAGAAGGAAGTGAAAAGAAAAACATCCATGAAAGCAGGACTATGCAGGTGGTTTTGTGTTTGTTTTTTTTTTCTTAAATGGTCACCACGGTAGTCATTATTGACCTGCCACAATCACTAAAGAAAGAATTTTGCTTGTTAATGTGTAGTTTTAATCTTAGGCAAGCAAACATAAAAATTTGTTACCCAGCAGCTGTTTATATCTTGTATAAAATTAGCAGCTGGCCTCAATCCTAGCCAAAATGGACATATGGCTGAATAAAAAAACTACAATACTTAACACTAATTGACATACTTGTTGGCACTAGAGTTGGGTGAATAATTCGGGTTTTTTTCTGTTTGGTAGCCAAACCACACAAAAAAAGTGGGGAAATTTTGTACAGTAAAATGTTTCAGCTAAAAGAAAAAAAATAACAATTTCTGATCTATTCAAGTCTTTCTTCAATACAAACATATAAATTTATTTATTTTCTTTCCAAGTTTATTTGATGTTATTACTTGATCTTTTTTCTTTCAGTGTAGATCATTTGTTTAAGTACAAGACACTGTTCCACAATATGAAGTCAGTTAGTTCTGCTGAAAGTAATAATGTGCTTTTTAAAATAGTCAAATAAAATACTATGACATTCTCAAAGGACTTCCTCCATATTTCATTTTCTTCTTGGCTGAAAATAATTACTGATTTTGTCTCAGTTTCTAGAGATTTTGCATTCCTCCTTTAAATGTTTTATTTTTCAGTAAATTTACTGTTCACTAGGAAAAAAAAGAAAAGATAGGCCAGTTGTTTTTTTCAGTCCCACCATGGGCCAATGTGCATGATGACCAAAGTAAATTTAGATCTAACCTTGGTGTGTGGGCCAGGTATATGTGACGTTCATGGATGGTGGAGACTGAGGATTTCCTCTTTTGGCTTTATTTGTCATACTAACAGCTTGAATGCGTAAATTAGTTTGATGGTTTGTTCTTTCTTTCAGCAGAGACCTCATAATGATATCTATAAATGGCTCTGGTATAAATTATCTGTCCTTTCCATTATGGCTTTTTGGACAATGTCCATTCTGAAGCTGTGCTTGCTGCGGTCAAGAATGGCTTCTATATAATGAAGAAAGCAGTTGTATGACAACTAAAAAGTGCCTCGGCGTGGAGATTATTTCTGAGAAAGAAACATTTCTGGACTGGGGTAAGCAGATCTGTTTATTTTGGTAAGTGGTAAAAAAGAGTGAAAAAAATCTTCAACCCTATCTGCAGTATTTGTGTGTATTTCTCCAGAAACATTGGTCTAATGAAAATCTAACAGCCTACAAACGGCAGAAAAGGTGGATTGTACTTTACGGACTATGAACTACTGTACACGGTATATTTAATCTAACTGACGTAAATTTTTACATGTTCTGGAAGCATTAGGCCAAATGCCCTCTTGCTATGCCCCGTGTGCACATGCAATGATTTGTTTACAGCTAAACTCCTTGAAGGTTTGATGTACGGGCAAAAATATCTAGTGAAGGCAACTCATACCTGGCTACCATCTTTCTCACGCTGTCCTCACCTCCTCTTTATCCCACGATCAGAGCTGTTCCTAGTCTATGACAAAGAATGAGATCCAGAGTGCCCAGAGAAGATGATGTGCCATCGGGTAAAGGATAGACCAGAACTTCTTATCACAAGAATGTTCCCACTCTGCAGCCTCCTCATATGGGCTTCTCAGGATGAAAGAAACACAGAACCAGGGAGCCAGAAAACCTTACGGACGATGAATCATTAAATGTGACAGTTCAGTTTATCTCCATAGATATAAAGTCACCAGCCTAAAGGGCCAGTACCTCTCATACAGGGAGGGGTGGCTTTATTGTAAAAGGAGACTGTGGTTTTGTCCAGCCGCAGCATCCCTTTATTTGAGCAATGTAGAAAGCATTACCTGCCTATTGACTTCCAAACAGAAAGTAGGGCAGGCTGATTCAGTTCTATCTTTAAGTAAATCCTAAATTCGGAACTGGTTAAAGACAAACAATTATTTTAATATAATGAAGAACGTCAAGTGGGGTGGTGGTAATGGGTTTTTTATTTGGTTTGAGTTGGGGTTTTTTTAGTTTGTTTTCTGTCAAGTGTGAACATACACGATGCTCTGCAGGAAGCCAGAGATTTCTTTTCTTCTCTTATGTTTCTCTGACCTTGGGCCAGTAGCTTAATCTCTCTCTCAGGGCACCTGACCTCTCCATTTGCAAACTAGTAGTTAATGATGTTTATGTAGAGAGTTTCTCTGTGATACCTGTGAATGGAAAGTTTGCGGCCCCAGGTGCAGGCATCGCATGGTAAAACTGCAAAAGCCAGCGGTGTTCTATGGCTTTTTACTTGCTGTGTACAAAAAAAAATATTTGATCTTATTGCAGTGATGGATTAATTAATCAGATTGGTTAGCTGTGCAACAGAACGTGGTTTCAGGAGATAGCTACCTCCACTGTTAGTTTGCTTTAGCGATTAAGTTCTTTTCTCTGGCTTATTTGTATATTTTCTCCTCCTAGGATCCTTCCCTGATTTCACACCATTAATAGAAGTAATGCTATTGATTGCCCAGGTCTTATTTAATAAAATGCATTAACGGATGCTTCTGTGTAAGCCTGTTAATATGGTATTAAATTCAAATCAGTTACTTGAACGTAAGTGTCTGCTGGCCTCCGGTTACCATTCCAAAAGGTCACAGGTCTCCCTTGGGTCCTGCATCATATTTGTCAGGTCTGTACAGATGTCATGGATACCCCCAGGCATCTCAAATGGCACCAGATGTCTATTCATAGGTAAGTGGATGTGTCTGTAAGGACTGGATGCAGTTCCAGGTTCAGGTAATGTGTCTAGTATGTAGCGTTCACAAATGAATTAAGTTTCTAACCTCCCATTTTTTTCTACAGAGCCTATAAAGCTCTTCGGTTCATCAAATGTAAGATTCTCCTACAGGGACCAGCTGAACAGCTCTCATCTCCATTGAACTTAATTTAGTTGACCACATAGGCATCTAGTAGTATTTGAGATGCTTGAGCGTATTTAAGACATCCTCATGGTGCTTACATATATGACTTATGACATACAGGGACCTATACCTCTGGACCATCCCAGGTGTGATGCTTTATGGTATCTTGACTGGCAGTACATGTCTAAATATAGACAACTGATTCAAACCCTTCTGGCTGTATCGGAAAAAGACTTGATTTGGTTGCTAAAATAGGTATCTACTGCAATGAACATGGCAATCCTTTGAGATCCGCAGGGCTGTAGGTGTGAAACAGTCCTCAAGAAGACTCAGACCCCTCATTCACAGGAGATGGGTGTCAAGATGACCTGAGTTACCTACAACGTCACTAGATGTGTGTTAGGCAGCTGAATCAAGCCCTGTGTCTATACTGTGTGCAGCAGGAGTGGCAATCCGTTCCAGCTTTCCAGCTCTCACAGAGGCCCCTGCAGAACTAAAACTAATTGTCAAAATCTGGAGCTGAATCCCACCCAAAATATGGTGATCACCTGAACTGGACACACACTGAACCAATAAAGCATTTAAGTATGCCAGTCAGAGACGTAAAAATAGCCTTTTAGGCAAGTGGTAATACGCACATGCTTAAAATTTAGCATGTGCTTAAGTGATTTGCTGATTCAGAGCTTGAAGTTCTCAGCCAGTCTTTCCCTCTGCAAAGCTCAGATTACAAACACATGTGATTTTCTTTCCCCCCCCCCCCCGTCCCCCGTCCCCCGTCCCCTTTTTTCCCAAGGCAGGAAATAATTTCTCACCTTTTTAAGTGCCACTTGGCTGTGGGTACTGTAAAAATTGTTACATCTTGTGGTAGTGCCAATTAGAGACAATAATTACTTGACTTGTCTGCTTTAGCATTAAAATGCCTAGAACTCCTTGTCCTTGGCAGCTGGAATTTTTATTTCTATGCTTATCTGATTTAGAAGATGCACTTTTATTTTATGGAACCTGTTTTAATGATCAACAAGAAGGTTGCCCAAATTGTAGAATTCCACTATTTTTTACATTAATATTCCTAATGTCTTTATTTCATTTATTAGTTTTAGGAATTCCTTCCAGGGTAGTTCATATGATCATATGATCACTTTATATAATTTAAAAGAATTCATATTAACTGTAACTGTAACATAGATTTTATGTAAGATATAATCCTAGATTAAGTATTCTAAAATTATATTGGATTTTCCCATCCCAAGTAGTATTTTCAAGGAAAATTAAACCAGTCTGTACTTATGAAAACCTAATTTACCTGAACTATATGTGTCTAAATGACATGGAGTGCAAAGCGGAATTATATTCTTTTATATAACTCTGAGTAAGTTTTCTGGTGTTCAGGATGAGGAAGTGGAAAAACTCCAAAACATCTAATGCATTTTGACATATTTCTGCATTTTAGCAGATCCCCCTACAATCTTAAAAATCATAAAGGTATTTTTTTCTAGAATGTTTTTATGAGCTTTTAATAATTCTCATGTGTAAAATAAAAGTTCTGTTTTAACTGCACATTAGGTACTTTCACTGGAAAATGCTTCCAACCAAATTCTACAGTTTTTTTTTAACTAGTACAGAATATTTTAGTTTTTTTTCAGAACTATTCAACACCACTTCTGTCTAAAAAAGTGTATGCATAGGTGGGTGTTGATTAATGGTGCTAAAAACACTTTGTGTAGGATCTTATGCTAATTACCCTTTATACCCTAACCTGTGTCAATTTTAACAATCTAAATTAGCATTTTCTCTAAGGACTAGAGGAATGTGAGAATTGTGAAATTGGCTCAGTAAGCTGAATTAACAGTGTGAAAATTGAGATGTTCTGTCTTTCCATATTAACATCTGCTGCTTGTACTAAATGTGATGTTCTAATCTAAGTGATGGAGACATTACCCCACCCTCTTGGAGGAATAAAAAAAAATAGATGAAAGAAGAAGAAAAGATGGGGTGGGGAAAGAGAAATAAAAATCTTGCTACATTGTAAAAAAGTGTAATTGGTGACAATTGTTATCGGCAGTTCCAGGTAATCATGTCTGGAATAATGGATTTTTGACATGCAAGTCTTGAAAATTGGTTGCATTATTGTTGATGCAAATAGTTTAGTTTCTTTCCTATTACTGCTGTAGTATAATGGAACACAATCTCATAGGCAGTGGGTGATACAGAGAGCACACTGCTCAGAGAAAATCCTGATTACAAATGGTTCCATTTGGTTTATTTTATATTCTAATAGGAACATAAGTCTTTCTGGGTTCATTACATTATTAAAATAAAAACCCACATTTCTGAAGAGAATAGGAAGTTTTTATTATTGTTTCTTCTTCTAAAATACTGTGAGGATTATTCAGATTTCAGGTCTTAGACATTGAGTTGATAAACAGCCGTAATCAATGGCAGTGAGAAGAAATTTGTGTTTTCAAAATATAATGATCTCTCCCAGACTTGTGAACTGCCCATTGTTGCTCATTATTATCATAATCAATACAGCCTAAAATATTTCTGGGCAGCCAGGATGGCATCTGTGTAAGAAGCAGCGTCCAGGCAGCAGTGACTCGCTCCAGCTGAGTACGAGTCCAACTGCGGCATCCCGCAGGCTCTACTTATTGCTCCTGGGAGCACAAGGCTGGAATTAAAAATACTTAAATCTGGTTGATGCTTAAAGATTCGACTTTGTTCCTAGAATTCAGGAACTTATAGACTAAATAAAAATAAAAATACAAAACCCCAATGACTCAATGATGACAACTGGAAAGGCATTGTGGGTACTTGGCTGCAAAGGAAAGAGGTCTAAGCCACACCAGCTGGGTTATGCCGTGTCAGCTTAACCTTAATGGGGTCAAGGATGCTCATGGCTAGTTGGCAAAGCCTGCTCCCGCAGGGCTCCAAAGCCCTGTGCGTCCCGGCTAGGCAGGAGGATATGGGAGCACCAGAAAGACGTCAGTCCCAGAGCTTGCTTCCAGCTCACAGCTATTTCATAACGATGTTGAGGGCCTGAGCTCTTGGAGCAAATGGAAAGGTTGGAGAGAGCTGGTTCAAGTCCTCAATTCTCATCCTTCACTGCTTGGCAGGAAGGAGAGGGGGGAAAGAGTTTCCCATTTCTATCTTCCTTACTGCTTTTGCTCAAACTTGTAAGAAAGATAGAAATAATGAGTTTGGCCCCTAGTCATCACTTCATTAAAATAAAAATCCTTCCTGACAGCCCAAATGTGATCTTTAAAATCTTATTACTTGTCAGAATACACTTTTGTCCTATTTCTAGCCAAGAACAGTTTAAATTATTTCTTTTTATTTTATTTTTCCATCCCTGCAGCATCGCTTTATACAGCCCTTCAGAATTGTTGTATCCCTTTCCAAAAATTCAGTTCAAATTGAATTTCCAGATCTTAAAGGGACACCTGACAAAACAGATTACAAATGAAAAAATACAGAAGGCAGCATGGTTGCCCCAATTATGGTAGTTACATTCCTGTTTCTTTGTAAACTAGCACAAGCCAAGAGATCAACAAAACAGTTTTGAAAGGTCTGGCTGAGAGAAAATGTAAATGAGTTGTCATCCCATTGGTATTTTAGGGTTTAAACGGGTACTTCCATTAGACACCTGCTTAAGCGTCTATCCGAAGTAACATTTCGATACGCAAGCATCACACCAGCCTCAGTGTTGCTTATTAGAACCAAATTTTTGCGGCCTTCAACCAGAGCCTAATGTGTGAACCCCACTCTGTGCTTGCTGCCCCAGAGGGTCAGGCAATATACAGTGTTCAGGGAAACCTCAACTTTAGTGCCTTTTTAATAAGGCGCGTAATGTCCCAGACAGGGCACCAGGAGCTCTGATACAGTAACAGATATTTATGTACCTATGGCTGAGTTACAGGTCTCTTTTACGGTTGGACATGATGATTCCTAAAGGTCTTTTCCAACCTAAATGATTCTATTGTTCTATGCTTTAGTCTGCTGCCCAGCTTACACCAAGTCTGTGCCAGCTAAGCATACAGGCTCGAGCACCACGATTTGCTAGTTTCTTGTCCAACCCTATGAGTAAGTTGTGCACTAAACATGCTGTTTACATTTTCTTTTATCATTGCTCGAACATCTGCAATAGGAGCGTTGCTATAACCTGACAATCAGATGCTGGTAGACATAAAATCAATTCTTAAGCACCTGCGAATTTTCCCTGGTTTCTTCCGCTTTCTCTTAAAGAACGATAACAGTGATAAATTGCAGCTTAGTTTGTCACCAGAAGGGATTTCTTCCCAAACACCCAGAAATGCTCAACAGTATCACGTGCCATTCCCTCTCCACGGTGTGAGACAAATCTTTTCCTGCACTAACAGCCAAGTCATGCCTTTCAAACCACTTTCTTATGTTGCTGGATATCACAACTCATACTGACTAGTCATGGAGCCTGTCCATCAACTGGAAGCAGATTGATATTATAGGCCAATATCAGCTTTGGTTGTTCATCTGCTTTCGCCTTATAAAGTTCACATAGACCCACCCTGGGCCATCACTTGCCCCTGAAACCATCTGTGGTTAGCATCTCTCAGGACTGGGATATTTAATCAATTATGTCCAGAGCTGTGACAAGAAGATGGTTCTGTCAGTGTCATACTCCATGTGCTTCAGTGCTAAACCTAGTTGGCAAACTTGATTTTTATTAAATATATCTGATTTATGTTCTACAGTCTTTTGGAGCTGAAAAGGCAAATTAATTTAATAATAGGTTCGCTTTCTACCAACATCTGTTTGCAATCTGGCCAGGCTGTTTTAAATATCACTTCCCTGTGTATCAAAATGAAGTCTTGTATTACTTATACTGAGTTCTAGAAAAGATTCCAGAGCTCTTTCTCTTGGGAAGGATTTATTTTATTTTATTTTATTTTATTAAGTTAAATAATATCATATTTGGAACTTTAAAAACAGTGATTTACCATTCTCCATATGGTATTAACTTGTTGCAAAAGGAAGAAGAAATTAGGAAAAAAAAAGAAGCCAAGCCAAAATTATACTTTCTCCCGCCCCCTCCCCCCCCGCTTTTCTTGGAAATCAATGGAAACCAATCAGTCCTGTTAATCCAACTGTTTAATTTTTTTTGTTTGTTGCATCATGGTAATGTTTAGGAAGAACGATGATTGGTGGAAGTAGTCCAAGTGGTAGAACTAGTTGAAACAGAAAGGCTGAAAAGGTCACAACCACAGTACTTTCAGATGTTGGGCACCATCACTAAGCAAGTCACATCAGCTCATGAATTTCTGCAATGCTGGTGACGGACATGTGCGGAAACACTTTGTCAGATCAGGGCCACACCTCTCAGATCTTTGAAGTGTTAAGACCAGAAGATGCATTCCAGAATGGAGCAGAAGTAGGTGTGGCTGCTGAGGATGTTAAAAACTGGGAAGAGCAATTTGATTCTTCAAGAGATTTGTTTTGGTGGTGGAGGTCCTGCTTCCAGTCCAAATACCTGAAGTGGTATCCCTAAGCCTTTCCTTAATTAGTTAAGAAATTAATCTGTTGGGTCCTATTTGTTCTTCTGTCTTTCTGCTGATGGAGAAACCTGTGTTATTTAGCGGGACTGTTATTTTAGAAAGGTTGCTTCGTGATTTACGTTGAGGAAAGCCAAGACAAGGCCAAAGACTCTACACTCCAAGCAGAAAGTAACAAGGTGCATGGTAATTGTCAATTCATTCCACAGACTCACCCCACACCTAGAATCATAGAATCATAGAATGGTTTAGGTTGGAAGGGACCTTGAATATCATCATGTTCCAACCCCCTTACCATAGGCAGGGACACCTCCCGCTAGACCAGATTGCTCAAAGTCCCATGCAGCCTGGCCTTAAACACCTCCAGATTTCTCTTTCCCAGTACAAAAGTGTTTCCTCGTACATGAGAGGTGATGTTATTACCTTCCACTCACAGTTAAAATGGTCTGCACCTGAGCTGTTGAGCTGGTCAGGGAATGAGGCCTGAGAAGCTGGACCGAACAGCAATTCTGTTGGCAGTCACTGGAGGGGAAAGAACATTCACTGCAACCTGAGCTCTTTATGATCCCTTGGAAATAATTGCTGTGCTCTTTATCACTTAGCATTTCCAAGGGAAAAAGGAATTACTACTGAGGCTCAGCCCATGGTTTCCAAAACAGATAAATTTTCACATCAGTGAATTATTTTGGCTTCTTAGATCCACAGTTCTTTGCTCTCTCTGAAAATTCCCTGTGTCTGCTTTCTCTATCCTCTTCATAGATTTTACTCTTCCTCTTCCCATCTTTATCATTTAACATTTCCCAACCACACCCCCCACACCCGCAATCCCCCCGCGCACAATGTGAAATTCTGCCCTCTGGCCGTTCTCTTCCAGGGCCTGCAAGAGTCATCACCAGAGAAGGTGATAGTTGCTTCTGACTCCCTTCAGAGTTGAAAACTCCATCTTTTTTTTTTTTTCAGCACTATTTTCCAGCCTTGAAGCATTTATTTGCCTCTTGAATTAGCAATTTCTTATCAACTTTTCTCCTGAAAGCTCTTTTCTACTACTTCCTACGTGCTCATACAGCATCACTGGCTTTAAGAGGATGTTACAAAGTACTACAGTAACAATCATACGAAGAGTCTTACATTTTTTGATAAGATTGAGTCCTCTGAGCTACACCAGCTCACACTTTTCCTTTTTCTTCCATCGCACCTCTTATTTACACATTTTTGCCCTCATTGCCCAAACTGGTATAATATTTTCCTGCAAACCTGTCTCTTTCCTGATAGCATTTCTGGGCATTCCTTCACCTTTTTTCATCTCTGCTATTCTGCTCAGTGTTTATACCCATCTGGAGACCTGGTTAGGAAATAAGGGCCAAAGCGCCAGAGGTACAAAGACAACCCTGCCAGTTTTCTCTGGCATGAAAGACTTGCACCACCCTCTTCCATGTCCCACGATCTCCAGTCAAAATCGAAACCTGAAGAAGGATCTCAGGCCAAACTCTGACTAAAAAGAAGCAAAGGTAATATGAAGATGATGCACATCAAAAGATATGACTTCTTGACACATCTCTCAGCATCCACATGATTTGTTTCAGGTTGTTACCATTCTCTACTGTTTCAAATCCTTTTGCATTCCGGATACTCAGTTGCCTTGGCAGCAAAACATGTTATCCCAACACGTAGCTGGCTATTAAACTGCACGTGTCTTACCAACCCCTGACCGAATACAGCGTGTGCCATCAAAAAGAATGAAATCCCATGATCTGAGGAAACAAAAGAGAACAAAATCTCTCCAGATCACTACAAGGAAAAGAGGAAGACTTATCTGGTCGTGGCAACCCAAACTTCGACTCAGTTCTTTCCTCGTGTCCGTATGTAGGGCTTGACTGGACTCTGCGAGTCTTACCAAGAAAAACATTAGAAGATCTGATACCATTACTGTTTCTCGTTATATTTAATTGGTAAAGTAATGCCTTTGTATATTAAGGTAGGATTGCAATAGGAAATGTTGCCTAAGCAAAAGCGTTAATTAAAGATGCCTGGAGAAAATATACAGGTAACATTGTTTAAAATTTACCTTTTGGTTCCCCTATCACAAGGAACAAGAGAAATGAAGGAGGCAGTTGCTCTCTTTGAGCCAGAGAAGGAGCACGTATGCCAGATTAGCTGCTCTGAGTGACTTCGGAGCCGTATATAGTATCAGAAATGCGAAAGCTGTGGCTCCCAGGATTTCCAAGGTGTGCCAGAACCTTACAGGATGGTTAACCAGTCACCACCATAACCTTCATGCTGAAAGAGGATTGTGATCGTAAAAGAACATTTAATTGCTATTTCTGTTTGGTTTTCTTATTTTTGCACTTACATAGGGAAAGTCTCACTTTGAATGCTCTGGCACAAGGTAAGCACCCTGCTGCTTCCCTCACTGCCGATCGTTCCTCCAGGCTGCGCTGCACTTTCCGAGCATCTTCCACCTAACAGATTGGGGCAAAGTGAGGTCAGGAGCATCTGTAGCTGCAAGATCCTGGCTGTAAGGAAATAATGTTAGTTGACCGATTGCTGAGAGGTTTATGTCTTGACAAGTGTTACCCTGAGTTTCTTTGGCAAACAGTGAGATAGTGGATAAAGAGTCTGAAATACAGGGATCTCCACAAACCCACCTACCACCTGCAGCCCATCTGCTTCGCAACAGTGGGCACAGTGAACTGAATGTTTGAAGTTGTATTTAACATACAGCTGAACAAAAGCAAACTCCTAGTCCTAAAATACTAGTCCCAAAACTCCAAATTTATACAGGGTTGACCTCACATCCTTGAAGAACGGTTTCTCTCTATGTGACCCTGCCCATGACAATGCAACATGGTGCTGATTAGCAGCACAGGACCAGAACAGTTTGCTAAATATATAGACATTTAGGATATATTTTTTTGTCTTTAAGAGATGGATTTCTCCTGTGAATCTTTCTTCACCATAAGATAATAACACCCCTGTGCACTGGTTTTGGCTGGACATTGCTGTAATTCAATATTCCTTTGACTTTTTTTTCCTTCCATTGTTTTTTTCCAGCCCTTGCAGGCCACAATTCCATAAGGTGCCACCTGATCATTTGAAGGCATTTGGATTAATGTTATCTGAGAGTACACAGATTTTGAAATGGATGGAGATTAATTACATGGGATTATGAAGAGGTAGATGAGAAACTAAGGGAGACTCAACAGACCCGGGTTTGACCTCCATTCTGCCAAGAAGACCCTGTTGTATGATCTTGGACAAATCTATTTAAGTCTTTGTTCTTTCTTTGTTGGCTTTGTCAGCTTTGTCCTTTCAAATGCAATGCTCTCTGGGACAAGGATTGTTTATTCCTGTGTCTGTACAGTGTCTAATACAAGAAGTTTCAGCCTTGGTGGAAATCTTCAAGTGGAATTGCAAGAATAGTAATTATGGACTCTTTGTATCCAGTGTCACAAGCCCTTAATGAGTTAACAGAGAAGCGTCAGTATTAATATTAAAGGAAGGACAACAGATACAGCCAAGAGGGGAAAAAACCACCTTCAGTGCTTGAAAAATCCATAATAGAGGAAGAGTTTCTTGTGGAGTCTGTTTTATTTAGACGATAAGACATTTGTTCAAATTACAATAGACATTCAAACACTTCTTATTAGAAACTTTAAAATCCTGAAGGAAGCTTTTATTTTCTTTTTTTCCATTGAAGTCTACAAGAAAGAGAGAAAGGTTCTTGCTTTCTTATTGCCCTGAGAGTTTTCTACCAGCAAGAGAAACATTTGCTAAATATAAGGTTTTACTTTTTAAATCAAAGTCTTTTGACCATACCCATTGTTTATAAACATTTTCCAGTTTCTTCGGTGTCCTTCCCTTTTTCTACAAAGCTGCAGTTCCTCAGAGTGGAAGCTAACAATGGGGCTCTGAGCAGTGCAGCGTACCAAATGCATTGTACTGAATATCCGTGTGTATTTGAGAATGATGAAAATGATAGAACCTAAGTTTGTACTGCTGGAAAAAAAAGCATACAATCGTGCAATTCTATTGATATAGAAATGTTCTTTGGGTTCACAGGCTAAGCCTGATGGTGGGGAATGAATGTGTTTACATATCTTAATTTCTTTGAAGCAGAATGTTTACCATTTTAGCTCCTCACAGTGAATAGAGAGCAGGGCTTATGTGGTCACTGAAAGCAACAAAGGATTTCAATGAGTTTGTAGCATAATTTACCCGAGCTTTCAGGATAGTGCAGCAGTAGGAAAATAGCACATCCAATAAGCTGCTTTTTGTGCAAAAACTGGAGTTAGTAAGAGGTGGACTAAGAGAAGGATCCTGCAGATGCTTATACTTGTAAGCAGTTCTAACACTTTCGTGGTTTGGGGCCATAAACACATAAGCATGAAGTGTTTGAAAAGTCCAATTCACTTCAGTTGGACCACTTACATGCTTAAATTGGACACGTGCTTGGTATTCTGCTGGGCTGGCATACCCAATCTGATACTTACAGTGGAAAATGAGGAATGCATTAGATTGTCATGAAGGGAAGTGATTTCCAGGACAAAGGGATTAGCCTACAGGAAATTCCTACTCTTGTGGGTAAAAACTAACTTGCAACGTTTGTCTTTAAAAGTTTCAAAACGGGTAATATTTTCATCAGCAAATGATGTCAGCATGAGTTTATTATCATTTTATAATACTGGGAAAGAGTAGGGTAGTGCCCTCTCCCCTGGGTGATCCCACTGACATTCACAGGAGTACAAATAGGCCATGAATAACTCTGCTGAACATACCCCACTTCCCTCAACACATTTTGTCCCTCTCTGGTACTTTCCTGCTCACCTGAGAATACCACAGCAGACATATTTTTGGAGAGCCACTTCTGAAGCCACATCCATGTCATTTACACACCCCATATTCCAAACCTGTGTGCGTACATTTGCACTCCTCCTGTTATTGAAACAAAATAATGTTGTGTGGTTTATCTCGTGATATTTGTTACATTTCAGAATAAATAATAATAAACAAATTTGTTA
Organism: Vanellus vanellus; assembly: GCF_965231255.1. Lineage (NCBI taxonomy): Eukaryota > Metazoa > Chordata > Aves > Charadriiformes > Charadriidae > Vanellus > Vanellus vanellus. The sequence goes on from NC_138905.1 coordinate 6,183,155, forward strand.
CATTTCATTTGCAGCACCAACCTGGAAGGGTAAAGTAGATGCTTAGGCAGGATGAGGATGCCCAAATCTCACAGAGCACAGTCTACTTGCCAGTGCTGCCTGGCCCAGGAGGTACCTAAATAAGGCGGTGTTCAAATTATGGTTTCCAGACTGTGAAGATGTCTGAAACAAAAGAATGGTTTCTTCAAGTTAGGCCACAAGCCTGTCATAAAGCATTTCATATTATTTGCTTTCACCAGGATTCCTGGCCCTAACTTTGCCAAACCACAACATCCCTGGCATGCCAAGAAGTCTGCACGTGGGTTTGGCCCTTTATTGACTGAACTGCATTCAACATGGAGCCTGAACTGTGAATACACACAAAGCATTGTATCTGCTGAGTGTTTTCTTAGTTCTAGGACCAGGTGGGAGCTCCTGAATGTTGTTGGGGAAGCTCCTTGCTTACCCCATGCTCCTCTGCTGTCTAACCAGCTCCTCTCTGCAGAGTGCTCCCATGCAGAGAAAACCCCATGGGGTGGGTGGTAATAGGGCTTGCCAAGAGACAGGGCTGAAGTTGCAGACTTGGTTCGTCTCAAGCAGTATATGGAAACAGGGAAGTTACTTGTCCTTTCTCCCTTCCCCATATCTTCACGTTTTTGGCTTCAGAGGGTTCCTGATGTATCTGTGTAAGAAGAAAGATTCACTCGGTTCTTAAGTCTCGTAGTTTCAGGATAATATTTTAGTGATTCAGTCACTAAATCCTGTTCAACATATTCATCAATGACCTGGATGAAGGGATAGAGTGTATCATCAGCAAGTTTGCTGATGACACAAAACTGGGAGGAGTGACTGATGTGCCAGAAGACTGTGCTGCCATACAGCATGACCTGGACAGGCTGGAGAATTGGGCAGAGAGAAACCTTATGAAATTCAACAAGGGCAAGTGTAGGGTACTGCACCTGGAGAGAAATAACCCCATGCATCAGTACAGGTTGGGGGCTGACCTCCTGAAGAGCAGCTCTGTGGAAAGGGACTTGGGAGTCCTGGTGGACATCAGGACGACCATGAGCCATCAATGTGCCCTGGTGGCCAAGAAGGCCAATGGCATCCTGGGGTGCATCAAGAAGAGTGTGGCCAGCAGGTCGAGGGAGGTCATCCTCCCCCTCTACTCTGCCCTGGTGAGGCCGCATCTGGAGTGTTGTGTCCAGTTCTGGGCTCCCCAGTTCAAGAAGGACAGGGAACTGCTGGAGAGGGTCCAGCAAAGGGCTACAAAGGTGACACCTCTCTTATGAGGAAAGACTGAGGGACTGGGGGCTTTTTAGTCTAGAGAAATAAAGATTGAGGGGGGATCTTATTAATGCTTACAAATACTTAAAGGGAGGGTGCCAGGGGGATGGGAACAGTCTTTTTTCAATGGTGCCCAGTGACAGGACAAGAGGTAACAGGCACAAACTTGACCATAGGAAATTCCATCTTAACATGAGGAGGAACTTTTTTACCTTGAGGGTGGCAGAGCACTGGCACAGGCTGCACAGAGAGGTGGTGGAGTCTCCCACTCTGGAGACATTCCAAACCCGCCTGGACGCCATCCTGTGCAACCGCTGTAGGTGACCCCGCTCTGGCAGGGGGGTTGGAGACTCCAGATGTCCCTTCCAACCCTGACCATTCTCTGATTCTGTGATTCTGTGATATTTTCTGGAAAAAAAAGCAGCATACAGCCTTGATGTGTCTATCCTGCTTGACATGGTTAAGTATCTTATGTCAGTGTTACTTGCTAGAGCCACTACAATATAACAAAACATTAGATTATACATCCTTGGTCCTGTTCCCTTATTCTGCTTCACAAAATAGAAGAACTAGGTCTGGTGGTGGTTTTGCTTTGGGGTTTTTTTGAAGATATTTTATTTATCTGTGACTGTCTGCATCACATTTGGAAATGCAATTAGCTCCATATATTTGGACCGTTCTCTGCAGACATCAGGTGCTAAGAAAAAACTCCTAAGAAAATTCACAAAAGCTATTGGCTCTTTTGCATTGCAGCTGGCTGAATAGATAGAGGGTTGGGGTTTCTTTTTGGAAGTGGACTGGCCTTTGAAGTCAGCGAAATAACTCTCCTGGTTTGGATTCAATTTTCAGTCAATTGCTGGTCAGATTAGCTGTAGGACTGCTAGTGTCTTACCGGTGATGAGCTAAAGCAATTAGATGCCTGAAGCTTGTCATCTCCTTGTTAACAGGCTTCTGGGTATGCCTGCAGCCCCCTTATTTGCCGAAGACTGTAATTCAAATGACATCTCTGAGTTATTTATAGGAAACCAGTACTGGAGCCGTAACCCATATAAAATCAGCCACTGTTTTAGTTCCCTGACTGAGATCCATTCTCTAAGACTCCCATGCTTCACGATGCTCCTGATTTCAAACGCAGGGTCAAGGCTGAACCATGTTTTTTGATTTTGTCTTTTGTCCAGCTGTATTCAGAAATCTTTCTACTATTCTGTGTTTAACCTCTGTTGGGAGCTCAGTCCTGGGCATGCCGGGTATAAGAAATTGAAAAGAGCGCAGAAATAAGCAGGGGTCAGCGGACAGCCTCAGGACCCCGTTGGTAGAGAGCTGCCGGGCAGCCTCGCGTGCGAGGTGCCGATGTTTCTCGGCGTACGTTCATTCATAGAGCTCATATGGAAAGCACTCGGGTAGCAGGAAGGAAATTCAGGACCATATCTGCTCAGTCAGCTGCAGAGATGGAAACGCTGGGTAACAGCAACATTAACTGTGCGAAAGGAGCTGCATCTGCCCTGTCACTCATAAGCAGACACATTTTCTCTGCTTGCTGAATTCATCCACCGGTGTCATTATTCTGTGGATGGTGCCTTCTATCTCCGCAGCGGCATCAAATCAAACTTTCTTGCTTTGCCCCTGCAACACTGAGGAATCCATCACACCAGTTCAGCTCTGTCTAGTCCAGCGCAACACCTTCTGGGTTAAACCCACTGAATAAATACGGCAAACCTGGCTGCTATTATTTATCAGATTCTCTTTTCATAACAACCCCTCATTCCCACTCCATTTCCCCTTCCCTCCTAAAAATTACCTGGAAAGAATTAATCTTCTAATCACAGACAGATGTTTAAATTTGAGTTGAACAAATGTAATTAGTGTGTAGAACAAAAAATTAGAATAGTGTCAGTGCCATGTTTTTAATATGTATTAGAAGAATTATTTAAGAGTAGGTGTAATTTACTTCAGAGCAAAAAATTGATCAGATTGATGCATATTAAAATGATGCACGAATGCTGAAATTATGGTATTTAATTAATCAATCACCTAAATGTATATTTAAAGTGTTGCTTGACAGAGAAGAGCTAGGAAGTTAAAAATTAATCAGTAATCCACTGTAGATCCAATATGTAGACCTTCCAGAACTCTGTATAAATAAAACAAATATCTTTCGACTACGGAAAATAACCTTAAAAGCACACTGGGATCCATTTTTATTACCACTCAGTTATCTCTGGGATAAACGTGTTTCTGTTATGCACAAGAAGATGCCAGATTGACATATCCATTCAGCAGTGCCAAACTGTGTTCTTTCTGACTGCTATATTGCTTCCAGTGAGAGGTTCTGTCACCGGATCTTAATTAAGCCTGCTGTTGATAAATCTCAAACCAGATTAAATACAACACATTCTTCATTGCTATAGACATACCTCAGTGACGTTAGGAATCAGAAGTAGAAGCAGTTCCTACCTATTGGTAGAAACTACCTACAGTTTGATTTTGCAAAGGATTTAGGCTGTTGTAATCACCTCAGCACACCTCTGTTAACCATTGTTATCTGTTTCCCATTTCCCATACTTGTGCAAGTGAGAATTTATATATTTGGTTTATGTGTTCATATATTTATATGTGTATATATTTGTTAGTGATCTAACCTCCTACTCTAACAAGGTCTAGCCAATACATTGGATGAAGTCTAGAAACCAACTTCACTCCAAAGTAGACATTTATATTGAAAGGCTGAATGGCTTTCTACTCCCCTGACTGTATTATATATATGTTCAGGGACTGTAATGAGAGCTGGTACATCTACATACGTACATATAGAAATGTACATCTCAACATGTAAGTCAAAGCATCTCTTTGTGCCTGTTGAACATCACTCCTGAACTTTCAGCAGTGCCATTTTTCCCAATTATATGACAATATCAGTAACATTTTCTTATCCTTTATAAAACCTTAATTTCTTGAATCTAAATTCGGATTACATTTATACAATTCTTTTCTGGACTTGAAGGCTGAAAAGCATGAACACACAAGCAAGTCCTAGCTGAACATGTGACAAACACATGAGCACAAGTTAAAAGAATTCAGATTATGATTAGAAAAAACCCCAAACAACAAACGAACCAAAACCCCAAAATCCAGCAATTGGGAACTTCCTAACATTTTGAATGGCAGAGTAGATAATTATTTAAGTTTTTGATAAACCACTTCACCCTCTTTCCATCTGCTCACATAATGTCTATGGAAGAGGACTGCTGAAGCAGCAGTTGGGATGAGGCAGATACAGACTTTTAACCTCCCGCACCAAAATTCCACTCCATAAATTTATCTGAAAAATCCCTACCACCATGTGTGCACTGCAGCAAACAAATGGCAACAATACATCACTGGTATGGTAATAATACTAATATTTATGTTCTGGATGACAGGACAGTGGTTTGGAAATTTAGGAGCCTTGGAATTGCCTTCCCAGCTCTCCTGCCAGACAAACGTGAACCCTGCAAAGGTCATTCCTTACTCTGAAAGCAGCTGTTTTCCCAGCTTCAAAAGACTTTTTTTTCTTTTTTTCTTTTTTTTTTTTTGAAGTCTTGTCTGCTTAATCTGTAAATTCTCCAGGGTAGAGACTGTCTTGTTATGCACAGAAAGGGGTCTTGATCTCACAGGACCTACACATTTTGCCATAATACAAATAACATTAATCTCATAAATATTTGCCCCTGTTTAACCTGGTTATGTGTATGGGCAGAGCATCTCATTTGATGAGCACATTTTGAAAACAAGAGTTATTTTCTGAATTCCTTTCAGCTGATGATTTAAATCCATTTTATGGTCATTTAACGATAAAAAGTGAGCTTCGTTTACAAAACTGTTTCACAGTTGGACTAATGCTTCTGGCATATGAACATTAATTTCCAAAATATTTATAGTTTGCTGCAGTGGCATAAGTTGGTGTGGTCAACTTATTGTGGATCAACATATCACAGGACTGCAAATATTCAAGAGAGCCATAATAAGATAGTAGTAATAACAATAATAGTAAAGTAGTAATAATGATAATATCAAGGATAGTAGTAATACTGACAACACTCAACTATACCTTTTCAAAATGCATTTCTACAGTATAATGTATGCAATCCTGTTTAACTGTTTGATAAAAAGTGTTTGATTTTACTATAATGGTTCTGTTTGAGTCTCCGGGGCCTGTCATTTTAGTAAGACCTCATAAATCACTTGGATATAACCCAGAAATTTCCAAGTTGAGGTAGCAAAGACAAACGGTGTATAAAACGCTTCAGTGTCACACAAAAACAACTCTAAGCCTTCTCTAAGCCTCTAATGTCCTTCTCTCATCTACTGGAAGCCTTTGTGCAGGTAGTGACCACCAGAGGACCAGCAGTGACTTGCCTCTGTTTTTAGCATCAGGTCTCAGTTCTCCAGCCATCTCTGCTCACAACAGCCCAGACAGAGTCAAAATTTAGTCTTCCTATTCCGGATACAGAAACAAATCCAAGACATGATGAGCTTGGCGCTCATGTGATGGAGAAATCAGTAATCACTGCATTGAATGTGGAGAGGGTCTGAGAGGAAGGCGCAATTGGAGTTCAAACGTTGAAGCCTATGACTAGAAGATAGGGATCCAAGGATGAAGACCTCCATAGAAAAGGGAACAAAGCTGACCAAAGGTTGGAAGAGGAACTATACAATCTCATACATATGTTTTTGCATGTGGGTCTGTGCACTTACACACGCGACAGAACATAATAGCTCCTCTGGAGTCATTTTTGTCATTTGGGCCGAGTTGTTTAGTAAAACCACACACACACACAAAAAAAAATCCATACAAAAACAAAGAGCTTGAAAGCTTCATTCAGGCACCATAGGGCCTAGACAATGCAGAAATTCTCTACTCATTATTTCTGAAAAATTTGCTGCTGCCCTCTTACCAGCCTATGCTGATTGTCTTCCAAAATAATATCCCCGACTGTTTAGCATAGAAAGGAAAAGACGGCGTTAAAGCATAAGTGATGAAATAGTAGACAAAGTTGACGCCAGGGGCAGGCTGCTGTAAGTCTCCCCTATAATTATAAAATTATACAAAAGAGAACTTCCCAATTTGGAACTGATTATTTTTTGACTTCATAAAACTACAGGGATAATTCATTCATTGCCCTTTTCTGCTCCCTTTAATTAGGTATTTTCGACAAGTCCCTTCTTCAGCATCAAAGTTGTTATGAAGCAGGGGTAAGACAAGCTTTTTTTTCTCTGAATCATTTCAGATACTAACAGCAAGATATTGAAAATATTTCCCCAATGGAGGAAACTTTCTGCATTTGCAGGGTACCCCAACCAATATAAAACTGCCGCGTAAAGGTAAACCAAAGTTAAAGCATATTTCACTAAATGCAAGACCAAAATGCGACATAACACTTCTAGATCGTCCCAGTGGCTTCAGCACAGTGGTGTCCCACAGGATCTCTGGCATAGTAGTGTTGGTGGTCCTGAGCATAACTGTTCACTACCTTCCTCATCCTGACCAAATCTCGTCCCACGTCTCCTTCTTGTTGTAAGGGTGCCTTATCTGCCAGATTCTGGGAGCTGGAGAGAGAGTAGCTGTTGGTAATTAACACAACGAAATGAATATTTGGGTTCAGAGAAATAAGACTTACAAAATCACTAGCTACGGGTAGATGAGCTTGCTTCTTCATGTTTTACCTGTCTATTCATTTTACAGTAAGCACACACCAGATAAATTGCATAAACAGGCCCTGGAGCAGAAACAGAGGGATCCCCACTCCAGGATGGTGCCCCAAGAGAATCTGGCTCACTCCTGCTCTCTGCCTTTGAAAGTCTTGCACACCTTTCTGCATCCGCTATAAATGTAAGGGTTGCCTCCTTCTCCTCTTCTGCCTCTTCCTCCTCCTACTCTTTCCAGTGTTTTGCAGAAAAATGCCTGTCATTTGCTCTGGTTTATGCTGCAGATCAGTGTTAGGCACATTCTGAGCGTGCTTATCACGTTAGGTGCCCGAGGGATGTGAAATGGAGGAAAGCTTTGGTGATGGGTCCTGGGCAGACCTGGCAATCACACACTGGTCCCTGCCGAAGCAGTGGCAGCTTTGGGGACGGCATAGACACTACCAGACATGCTGGGAATTATTTAGTGAAAACATAGATGCCAGCAGATTTTCAAAGATCTAAATATTTATGGAGACTTATTTATTCCCTGCAGGTGACCTGAGAACCAAATGATCCAGTGAATTGACTAATGATAGACCTGGGAGTCACACCTAGGTATCCAGAGCATCCAATTTAGTGCTTAATTACAAGTACTTTCACAGATCTAGTGGGGCTTAAAGTTTGCACTTGATTTGCTGAATTGCAAATCTCCTCTCTTTTAACTTGACACATCCAATAAAAAATGCGTGTGAGGAATCAGACTGAGTCTGATGCTCATGTCGGGTGTGTGTGTTTCTTCTTTGGTGTTAATTTGCGGTTTAATTCATTCTATTTTGTTCCATTGAATGTTTGTTTGGAATAAAATTGTTCTTGAGGCAGTGGTCATAGTCATTCCTGCTATTGCCACAGACTATGTCAGGAGGGAAAGCACAGCCCAAAGCAGAGAGGAACGCTTGGGGCTTTACACAAGTAAAGGGAGATTAGTCAAAATTCTAAAAATGGACAAAGTGACTGAAATAACTCCCTGAATGAATGAATAAAAAACAATTTCATTAAATTGTAAAGAATACATGATATTTATCTGTTTGCTTTTTATTTTGCTTTGGATTCAAAGTGAACATTTTTAATGTTGCTGAAGATTGGCACTGAAAAATGGGTAATGAGAGGAAGAGGAATGCTGATATCAGCTTCCGTTTTTATATATATAGTTGATTATTTCAGTGGAAAAATGCCTTCTCATGTTCTGCACTAGTTCTGTTTGTGGTATTAAGACTAGAGAAAATGTCAAAAACCAAAGCGTCAGAAACGTTGCATGGAATTATAGACAGGAGTAATTAGTTCAGGTATAAACAGCAATATGCAATGCTCTATAGCATACAAGAGCAGAATACCATTATGATTATTGCTAGGAACAATACAACATTTTCAAACACAGACAAACTCCCCAAAGGCTTGAAACTCCAATCCAGCTTCTCAAATTCAAAGTCAGTGAGTGAGCATGCCAAAGAATAGCTGAAGGAAACCAGCACTGTGAATTTACAGAACACAGTCTGACTTTGATTATTTTTTTTTTCTTTCAAATTGTGCCCAACTGTCAGGGTTTAGGCTGGGGTGGCCACTAAACAAATGACAGATGTTCTCTATTAACCACTCTCCCTTCCCAGAAAAGGAAGGGAGACAGAATAAGGGAGACAGATTTATGGGTTGAAAAAAAACAGGCAGCTATAATGAAATATTAACTGTGAAGAAGTTAATAATATTAATAAGAAAATAATGAAATATATACAAATATATACAAAACTAATATCAAGCTCCCAGGATGATGATCACATCACTAGCAAGCACTGGAACTGGACTCAGGGGCAGATTGGAACTGGATTCAAGAACTGAACCCAGGAACACACAGATCGGGATCAAAGGCAGAAGAACAGACAGAGTCCTCCTCGGACACCAGCCATCGAAGAAGAGACATGACCCTTTTGATCCCTCAGCTTTACACTGAACATGAGGCAGATGGGATGGCATACCCCATTGGTCAGTTTTGGGTCACCTCTCCTGTCGTCTCCTCCCCATGGGAACAACCTCTCTGCGTTCTTCCGCTTCCGACGCTCCAACGGGGCATATAACAAAGTTAGCTGTCCTTAGGTGTTATAGGAATAAGGATAAACAAGACTCTCTCTGCATTCCATTCCTTAGTGTTAACTGTAAACGTCAGGCGTTATCACTGCTAGAAGCAGACACTGTCTGAAAAATAGATTATTAATTTCAGAGAATGCAGTCAGTTAGAAGAAACTTAACTGAAAAATAAAATTACTGAAAAGGAAATAGGTTTTGTTCTATCTCAAGCCAGGACACCAAGCTAAATCATTATGGTTTTCCTCTTTTTCAGCTGTTTATCATGAAAAGAATGAGTACAAAATGCTGTCAATTAAATGTAAGGTTTATTTAAACATTTAACTGTACATATTTATGCATGAAGACTTGATGGGGTGAGGGTAAAAAGATCCCCTAACTCTAAATCTCAAAGAAAGTATACACAAATCAAAGCTCAATATGATTCCACTGGTAAGGTTGCTCTGGAGAATTGCATGGACTTCATTACAACATAGTCAGGAGTCATAATTAGAAGCTACTGGATGAGAAAAATGCAGAAAAAAAAATACTGTCCTTTTCCTTAAGATCCCAAAGTAGCTTGGACTCAAATATTAGCTATTCTGCTACAAATTAGAAGCACACTAAGCACATCAGTGAGACTGAAAATAAAATTGGGCCTACATATGTTAGTCCATTGCTAATAATCCCACAGTACAAAGCCCAGGCTTTTTTCTCAGTATGTCTCTCAGTGTAAAACAAGCTGTTCTTTGTACCGTGGAACTAATGAGGCTTGCTTCCCTACAACTTGGTGTCCAGCCTCTCTTTACTTCTCCACACCACAATAAGGTGTGGAGTCATGGCACTGCAACTGCTTTCCTGCGGTACCGCCAAGGTCCCTCCGTACCCAAAGTCCTCCATCGTCCCTTCAAGCAAGGGCTCTTCATGCCAGGGAGGTGCTACTGTCCCCTCAATAGCTCAACTGGTTAGGCATACAATGATAACTGCCAAATTTGTACTTTTGCTGAAACTAAGTCCTTCTTCTCTATCTGATGTCTATGGAATTTCATATTCTGAGACCTCACCAGCCTGTCAAATTGGCCAACGGATTTTCAAGTTATTGAAGGAGTACAAACGCAGGGCAGTTGTATAAAACCTGTATCTTGGGTCAAGCAGATTCTAAGAGCTAGAACTTCATCAACTTTTCAACAGATTTTAAACTCAGAAATTCCTGGCCACAAATCATGTTTTTTATTTAGCTAGGAAGGTGCCCTAGGATCAACTCTTACCCACTTGTAAATGTCAACGTGAACCTGCCAGCTTGGATGACACTGAGGATTGAAATACGGACCTCTGCATTTTCGATAAAGGTCATTTTTCGTAGGTATGCTTTGTATTAGATTTTCACCCTCTATGGATTATTAAAAAAAAAAAAAAATAATAGACCTAATACAAACTGCTGAATTTTGGGTTGTCCTGCACATGTTATGAGGTTGCATTCATCAGTGTATTATTTCCTGGGTTGGCCATACCAAAAGAAACCTTATGTGGAGAGGACTTAAGGCTAACAGTGGGCTCCCACCAAGGACTGCCTTGTCAGTGCATCTCCAACTGCCTGCTAAGGACGGGTTTAAGCTCACTTTCCAAGAAAATACAATATTTGTTTAACCAAGTTCAAGGATATAACCTGAAAAGTGTCCCTAACTGGAGTGGCTTCGCAGCTGCTGTCATATGGAAAGCAAATGGTATTTATGGGCCATAAGAAATAAACAGGTGACCAGGACTTCTTAACTTTCAGGGGAATTTCTGATAAACTTTCAACATTGATTATGAAAATCACGTTTATCTATTATTTACAATTTACCTTAGGAAAAAAACACACATATTTTAAAAATAATTTAATAAATGCTCATTCACCAAGAATCACAGAAAATATTTGAAAATTAGAAGAAGTAAGCTTGAAAAAATCACTGTACAGCTGCTTGGAACAATTCTACACACTTTTTCCAGAAAAGGCATAATTATTCAGTGTTAGATGTTGTCTCAATAGAAACCGCTATAGAAATCTTTTCTATAGAAATATTTATATCATATTCCTAGAAATATTTCTATCATTATTTTCTAGTACTTTTTACAGGAGTTTTCAATGTGTTAAAATTTTTCTTCAATAATGTGTTAACCTGCAATGAGGAATATCTGAAAAAAATACTTTGATTTGTATAAGGGACAACCTGACCTTTAAAACTCTACCAAATATAATTTAGCTTTGGTTTTCAAAGCTATCATAGTAACAGTCCTATAAGGTTTGGTATCTTGTCTCTAGTTCCAGCACATATTTCCTAATTTAGTAATTTCAGGGTATCCACTGGGTGGGTAAGTGTTTAATGGAGACACGCGTTTTCTTATGTCACTTTTTTCTGCCCCTGAGAGTAAAAATTTGCCCAGTGACTCATGTTGTGCACTTTTGCATTTTAGGACATTACTTTCTTAAATTTCATTTGATGTATCTTTAGAATAATTTCTCCTCTACTATCTAAATGAATAAAGCATCAAAAAAGATTTATGACTTTGAGTGAAGCTTTTAAGTTATTTTGATTCTGAGAAACCAAGTACAATTTTCAAATCCATCTTTGTTCCGTTTGCAAGGATATATAACTACAATAAGAAGACATTAGGGCTTGGGTTTTTTGTTGCTTTGTTTTTTTTTTTTTTTTTTTTAAATAAAACTTTGTCCATGAGGGTGTAATTCATTGCACTAAACTTTAGGCATTTAAAAATTAGATACTGAAGTCTGAACTATTCAACGTAGGCAGGATGTTCATTTGTAGTCGATTATTGGAATAGATGCTTCCAAGTGTGATTCATCTGACCTGAGTTACCTCTTTTAGGCTGAAATGTCTCTCGGATGCCTATTTCTCTCCACTGACTGCATATAGACCTGCTCAGTCTTAGATGGCAAGATTTTAAACACTAGATTACTCTGACATCTCATGGCCTAGATATGTCTGTAAAAAATTACCTTGCTGGCCCAACCTCTCTGACTTTCAGGGTGGGCATTTCAAAAGTTCTGGCTGACTTTATAATTATGATGGCAGAAAATTTCCTGCTAATTTCATTAGAGAAATGTCAGGACCGGATTATTATTCAGACTGGGTAATTTACCCGTTCTTCTGCACGTAACTGATGTGGCTTTTTGCTTTCTATTTAATTTGGAACAATGTATAATCCGTGTGCAAAATCAATTCACGGAGTTACTTAAAGCATAAAAACATTGTAAAATTCATTGGTTGTATTTTGACTCAGTTCTTCACTCCCACTTCTACAGATGAAAACGCTCCTGACCAGGTGCTTAGGTGTCATTAGAAACTTGGTGAACACTTAACTGGCTGGATCCTTCATTGCTCGGTGAATTGGGCTGCCGTTTCTATCACTGATCCTGTGTATAAAATGCTCTCTATACAGAATGACTGCAGTTTATCCCCAGCTTTTACAGGTACGGATGACTATGCAAATAGAGAAAGATAGCCAATAAAAGACACCTCACCTCTCCTCCATACCCAGTAAGGTCATGGAACAGATCCTCCCGGAAGATGTGTCAAAAAATATGGAAGACGGGGAGATGATTAGAGACAGTCAACATGGCTTCAACAAGGGAAAATCATGCCTGACTAATCCAGTGACCTTCTACAATGGAGTGACTGCATCATTGGACAGGGGAAGAGCCACAGATGTCAACTACCTGGAGTTCTGTAAGGCCTTTGATATGGTCCCCCACAATATTCTGGCAGCTAACTTGGCAAGATATGAGTTTGATGGATGGACTGTTAGGTCCTCAAGCAGCTCAACACTCCTGCCCAACTTGGTATCATCTGCAAACTTACTGAGGATGCACTCGATCCCTTCATTTATGTTGTTGATAAAGATATTAAACAGAACAGGCCCCAATACTGAGTCCCGGGGGGACACATTTGTGACTGGCCACTGACTGGATTTAACTCTGTTTACCACAACTCTTTGGGCCTGGCCTTTCTGCCAGTTTTTCACTCAATGAAGCATACACCCATCCAAGTCATGAGCAGCCAGTTTCTCCAGATGAATGCTGTGGGAAATGGTGTCAAAAACTTTACTAAAGTCTAGGTAGACAACATCCACAGCCTTTCTCTCATCCACTAAGCAGGTCACCTTGTCATAGAAGGAGAACAGGTTAGTCAAGCAGGACCTGCCTTTCATGAACCCATGCTGACTGTGCCTGATCACCTGGTTGTCCCGTATGAGCGGCGTGATGGCACTCAGGATGATGGCACTCAATCTGCATTCACAGCCCAGAAAGCCAGCCGTACCCTGGGCTACTTCGCAAGAAGTATGGACAGCAGGTCAAGGGAGGTAATTCTACCCCTCTGCTCTGCTCTGGTGAGACCCCATCTCTGGAGCCCTCAGCACAGGAAAGACATGGACCTGTTGGAGCGTGTCCAGAGGAGGGCCATGAAAATGGTCAGAGGGATGGAACACCTTTCCCACAGAAAAAGGCTGAGAGTGTTGTTCTCTCTTCAGTCTGGAGAAGAGAAGGCTCTGGGGAGACCTTATTGCGGCCTTGCAGTACTTCAAAGGGGCTTTTAAGAAAGATAGAGAATTTTTACCAAGGACTGTAGTGATAGGACAAGGGGCGATGGTTTTAAGTTGAATGAAGGTAGATTTAGATTGATTATAAGGAGGAAACATTTTATGATGAGGGTAGTGAGACACTGGAACAGGTTGCTCAGAGAAGTTACGGATGCTACATCATTGAAAGTGTCCAGTGTCAGGCTGGATGGGGCTTTGAGCAATCTGATCTAGTGCATGATGTCCCTGCTGATGGCAAGGGGCATGCATTAGATGATCTTTAAATGTCCTTTCCGCCCAAACCCTTCTATGATTTTATGATTCTATGAATTCCTTTGACATCTGCCAGATGAGGATGAGCAATGGGTTTCACTCTAAACATTTTGGAAAATACATAACCTCTGAGGATAGTGGCACCATGCTTACCTCGCTTTCTCCAACCCTGCAAGCACCACGTGTCAAGCTGCATTTTCAGGTGGGGCCCCACATTACTGCATTTGAACACCATAGAAGTAGTCATGAAGTTCACAGAATCACAGAATCACAGAATTATCAGAGTTGGAAGGGACCTCTAGAGATCATCTAGTCCAACTCTCCTGCTAAAGCAGGATTGCCTAGAGCACATTACTCAGGACTGCATCCAGGCGGGTCTTGAAAATCTCCAGGGAAGGGGACTCCACCACCTCCCTGGGCAGCCTGTGCCAGTGCTCTGTCACCCTCACCGTAAAGAACTGTTTCCGTGTGTTTGAACGGAACTTCCTGTGTTCTAACTTGTGCCCATTAACCCTCGTCCTGTCACTTGGAACCAATGAAAAGAGCCTGGCTCCATCCTCCTTCAACCCACCCTTTAGATACTTGTATGCCATAATAAGGTCTCCCCTCAGCCTTCTCTTCTCCAGGCTAAAGAGTCCCAGCTCTCTCAGCCTTTCCTCATAAGGGAGGTGCTCCAAGCCCTTAATCATCTTAGTTGCCCTAAGTTATCCTGTTGTAAATAGGTGAGTATTTTTCTATTTTACAAAAGTGGGATATTTGAGAGCCATGGAAATTAAAATGGTTTTCAAAGCGATTTAATGAAGTGTGGCCATCCAACCCACTGAAACATTTAGGTGTCAACATTAGATTAAATGAATCCCACTTTTTCCCAGTCTTTTCTAAAGAGCTTAAAGGATATTAAGGCAGTAGTGAAACTCACACTGCCCTCAAATCCGATTCCTTCAAATGGCTCAAAAACAGGTTTTCAGTGTGGTTAGTGAATAGATACAGAGTGTATACTTCTCCATCCCTTTATATCCAGGATCTGTTTATATTTCTCTCCACTTTAGCACAGGAAAGAATTGGAAGCATCAGACACGTCTTTACTTCTTGTCATCACGTTGATCACTCTTTTTTCTCCATATATTCAGTTGAGTCTCTTTCAGTTCGTTTCCCCAAACTACATTTGTGTAATGCCTGAGTAATAAAAGTCAGCAGAATGACTAGATGGAATTTCATCCTTTTGCATTATCATTGAAAAAGACATTACTATTCCCCTATCAAAAATATCCATCAACCTAATTACATCCCTTTTCTTCACAAAGTTTTAAAATAGGATACCTAAGTATGATAGGCAATGTAGAGTTATTATTTAATGACCATAGGGGAGATACATTTTGATTCATTTTCTTACGTGTTAAAAATTTATGACAAACATAAAACTCTGTTATAGCAGCTGGATCATTTGTAATGGCCATAATTTTATTTAAATCATATATAGATAAAGCATTATGTACATTTTAAACATTATGCCATTCTGAACCACTTGGGAACCACTGCTAGATTGGAAACAAGGTAAATGGTAAGCATAATCTGAGCTGAAAAATAGGTGAATTCTGAAACTTGACATCTAAAACAATGATTATTTTTTCAGCCTTTTTGGATGCAAATTTTTTATCCATTTTAATCCTCTCTCTGGGAAAGTCTACTTTTTCCGAGTTTAGCTTAAGATTTTTAATACTGATTTTGTCATTGGCCTTGTAATATGACCTTGCTGTGCCTGGTTCGGTTTTGTTTAACTCACCATTTAAGACTGAAGAAGAAAAAATGTCAATAAGTTGAAGAAAAAAAAAGCACAGGTCATTCTAAGCGACACATCTAATTCACCCCAGAACAGGGGAGGTAAAGTTTTTACATTAAACTGGAATTGCAACGCTCTTATCTGCTTTATGGGCATCCTAATAAATTTTTAAAAAAATCCAGATGGTTTCTGTTCCATTGGAAATTATGTGAATAAATTCTCCTCTGTTGCAAAAAGTTGTTCCAGGACAGTAAAAGGAAAAGTCTGAAAAATGCAGAAAGAATTTTAAAATGTAAAAGACATTTATCCTGGAATTTTCCTATAAATAGGGATGGTGGATTTGCTTCTCTCTCCAAATTCCAGTTTTATAGCCCAGTGCTGGTTAAATCATTGATACTAATACCTGCTCTTTTGCTAGAGAATTGCAGTTCCAAACATTTTTTCTACTTAATATTTATTCAAAAGTAAAGTAAAACAGAGAATGCAGAGGTGTATACAAATTTTCTTCTCAAATTACTTGAATTTCCACTTTAAAATAACAGTTGACGGTGCATATGAAAGGGAAATAAACACACACAAGGAAACTACACCCTATAAACATCTTTCAGGCTTTACAGGGAAGCTATCTTAGCAGAAAAATTTGATTTCTCTGTGTCATCAAATTAAGCATCGGTCCTCTATCATTAAAAAGATATTTCTCTTTGCAGAGCCTCTTGCAAACACGAGGTTTTAATTTCTGAGCCTTGACCAACGATGTAACAAATTGGCCTTCCTGGGAGAGATGCCCATCTTCATCAGCAGAGGATAGTTTAATATTATTAAACTATTTAATATATATTTAATATATATTTAATATTATTAAACTATCTAACTATATATAGCACTAACTATCTAAATATCTAACTATGAGGATAATTTTAATATTATTAAGATATATTCTCTGAAAGCTTTTACAATGTTTTCACATGGGAAACAGCTGCCAGTTACCACTACCGGAAACAGGAGGAAGCTCCTAGAGTGAAAGAAATGAGAATCGTATTAAAGGCAGGAACCAATGGATCTGAGTGGGAAGTAGTTTAAATTGGTCATAAAATGACAATTTTCATATGTTTATGAATGCACACATGTGTTGGCAAGTAGCATTTGGGCTATTTAATTCTGACTTGGATAAGGTATTGTCTTCCCTTATAGACTGTATTGGGCAATTGTATAATGCCATGGGACCTGGCATGATGACCTACTTTGAAAAAATCTTTTCTCATCTCTAAATCATGGGTTTTTCGATCATATTTTAAATCATGCAACTGCAAATTTACTTCAAATTTGGGAGAGAAATAATAAGCTTTACAATATATCCTAAAATGTCTCTCTCTTTTCTGTGAGAGACAAAAGAAGTAAGCTACAGATGATCTATGATTTATGTTATAAAAGTAAATTATCACCACTAAAGTCTTCTCCCAACTTCCTTTAGGTTTAGAGTATTACAAAAGCATACCCTTCATTTGTTCCATTCTTCTGCTAGATAATATTTTGCAGGTAAAAGGTTATTTTTTTTTTTTTACTTTAGGGATTGTCCCAAAATGAATATTTGGGATTTTTTTCCTTCTTTATATTTCTATTGTTCTATCATAACATTCCTTAGGGAACACTGCTAACATGTAATAGCTAGATGCTTTATCTAAGACAGATGACAGGGTGACTTGTTTGTGATTCATGAAAGATTTTGTGTTATGGCTGAAATTTATTCTGAAGATTATTTTTTTTAATGTTTCATCATAAATTATATGGAATTACCTGAAACAACTATGGCAAATATGAGCTTGTATAACTAACAATAACAAGAAAGAATCATCAGGAAGTTACTTACATTTGCAATACTTATCTGCAATACATATGAGTCAAGTACCTATACTGCTTGTTTCATCACCATCAATATTAATTACAGCAATAAAAATGACTCGGTTATTGCTGTCCTGAAAAGATGTTAATGATGTGGTCATCACTGAAATGGCTAAATTGGCTAATGTGATGGCACAATAAATTCAGACAATAATTGGTCTGATTCTCTTTTCTCTGACATCTGCGTAAATTAGGAGCTCCCTAAGCATAAAACCCATGTAAATGAGATAAGATTCAGATCTTTGCTTTATAGCTGTGGAGACCTGTTTGTAACAGTTAGGCAATTTTAGTTAGTCGCTCTGCACTTTTGTACTACATTAGCTGGCATTTATATTCCATGTACATAGCCACCTGCATCGCAGGGTTGGTATTCCTCTTTAATATCTAACTTACTAATGTATTAATGTTCTTCCATCAGTTATATTTTGCAGAAAATCACCAGAAAGTATTTAATGATGAATAAACACAATCATAGGAAAAGTAAATTTATATATTGCATATATGAACAATCATGCAAAAGATCTTTTAACTAGATTTATGCTCTAGAAAGACAGTTCTTTAAACCTTAGGAAGAAATGTCTACTTGCCCCTCCTTGTCTCTTTTATTTTAACTACACGACTGCATATTACTTTTCTACAAGGTCCCCGCCAGAACAGGCTGGACAGTTCGCTATTAATGAACAGCAAGGCAATACTTTGTCTTTCGATTTCATTCAATGATGTTCTCAAGCTTTATTTACTGTATAATATTCAGACTTTGCTCTGAAGACAGAATGATTGATTTCCTCCCAGCATTTCCATGCTGCTTGTCTTTTGTGACATCCCTGAGTTTCACAAAAATTATTGCATTTTCGTGCGTAATGCTTCTGTTAGACAAAGAGATTATATTATTGCCATTTTAGAGAAGGAGAAGGGAAGACAATGGCTGACCTGGTTTTACCCCACTTATTTTAGTTGTGTAACCCTGGTACCTAAGTCAACAGCCTCATAATTTCAGATTTAATCTATTTTCAGTGGAAAGATGCAAGATATTGGCAGAACAACACAGATTTTAACTGGGTACCCTCTGTTTCAGCTACCAGTAGAGCATAGAGAAATTATGATTCTAATTCTAATAGTGCCCGAAATTCACAGGTGTAGATTCAGACTGCCATTTACCAGTGAGTTATGCAAGACTTAATTTTTCATGGGAATAAAAACAGGCTCAGTAGCAAGTGCATCTCTTTCCATGATTTTATTGTTTTCTTGAAGGAATGAGATTGATGATCAATTTTGCTTGTGAGTTCTTTGATTTCTTCAAAGCAGATGACCCACAGATCCCATGCCAGGCACCCACAAAAAGCGAGACACACATTTAATAGCCAACAGTAGGAATTTTGGTTTAAGCAACAAGCCTAGGAATACAGGTGTCCTGCAGAAGTAGCTCCGGACTTGGGTCCTCCACAGATTGATTTCAACTGCCTCTATCAGGACAACACACTTTTCTCTTCCAGCAGTCTACTCTCTAACATGTTATACATATTCCAATTTCTGTTAAAAAAATAAAAAATAAAAAATCTAACAGCTCATTAAACTGAACAACCTGCAGTTATCCCCAGCGCTTGGCCCATTTCTGGACCTCAGTGCTTAAGAAATTGAAATGGAGAATTCAGCCGCTAGCACGCAGTCGCTGAAATACTTTGGCACTTTGCAGTTTTTCACCACTTGACGCCCCTTGTCAAAACATTAAGGGGGATGTAGAGCAGCAGCATGTCATTATGTAACATTTTTACACATCATATTTATATAGAGTCAAACACATTTTATTCTTAATCTAGAACTCCGCTAATTAGATGCCGCTGACAGTTTGACTGTAGACTTTGAGTCTGAATACTGTCATGCTGTTCCCGGTTGGCATTTATAGTTGGCTGGTCCATAGAAGCATGGGCCATTCTGCTCAGGTTTTCAAGGCGAGACAGAAGCGTCGAAACTTTTCACCACTTGTTCATCATCTCTCGCTTGTTAATTAATGTCTGCACAGTGTTTTGAGCATGTGCTGTCAGAATTCTGTCTTTTATTTCCCTGGCGAAAAAAACCTAGAAAACACTATTGTGGATGCCCTACAAACAACTCAACCGTCCCAGCTGGGAAAAAGGAAAGCCAGAGAGCAAATCACGTGAGACTAGAGCCTTTTGCAAAGCACTTAGATCACAGTGCTATCATAGCAATACCGCTTATTGCTCTGGTGATTAGAGGTTAAAGGCGTCTTTGTCATACAGCTAGTTCAGGTTCAGCAAAAGTGGGACAGTACAGAGCAGCCAAGGTAAAGCCATCCCCAAAGCATGGAAAGGTAATGACCAAATTAGTGATAATGTGAACTAAAGGTACACATCAGGAAGATCTTACTTTTCCTCCTATAAATTGTGTCTGGATAACATCCCAGAACATCCTACTGGTAGCTGGAATTTGTGATATACTTCACCCAGCTCTCACCATGCGGCTAAATGGCCCATGTCCTGACCGTCTTCCTACTAAGTCCAAGTCAATCATACCTTGCATACATTTGGGGGTTCTCCAGGTCCATTACTCCTGTTATTAAAGGTATCCATTGTACTTCCATTCTCCAAAACCATAATCTTTGTAGATTGCTATTTTTCTGTACCGACTACATGACACATGTCAACACAAAAGGATCAAGTCCCCTTCAATGAAGTTAAATAGGAATTTAGTTGCCTATTACCCCAGTTCATCATATCTGCTTTCCATAAATGCATGCCTCCAAATTTACTATGCATTTTCTATTGAAATTTTCCTGGATTTTAAAATTCAGGCACAGCAATGCAGGGAGACGGGTGTTTTCCAACTAAAATACCACTGCAATGCAGATTAGGAGGAGAGGCAACAAAGCGAGGAGTGATCAGAGCAGGGAAAAACTCTATCACAAATGACATTAATTCCTGCCTTTCCTATTCATTGTCTATTCATAATGACATCTGTATTTATTGCATTGCCTAAGTTATGTGATCATCAGAAGATTGCAAAAGCTCTTGCAGCTGTTTCGTTCACCAATTATCTAAAACTTCTTGTGTCAAAGCTCAGTGAAAACAAAGGCAAAATAATCTATCCATTCCTGCTGATTTCAAAGGCAATAAATAATGTTTTGTGCTTCTTTCTACCAGACAGGTTACTCACGCAACTTCTGAGATGGTCTGTCATCTATTTAATGCCTAAATACACACTTATTTACTGAACTTGAAGGCACATATATGGAAACATGGCCAGACATTCTTCAAAGCCATGGAAACATATTTAGAAGTAAAGGCAACTTTTAAAGATGGGGTTTTTTGGTTTGTTTTTCAGTATGAATTACTTCATGTCCCCGGAACATAGGATTACACTGAGAGCTCAAGTTTATCCAACATTTGTAAAGAACTGGCTGCTTCTTTAGGAGAGCAAAGTCATGGCTTTATATAAAGGCAGACTTTACCTTTATTAGTTCAGCAGTCTTAATCTTGATCTCCTTATTTGAAGAACTGTGGAAAAAGGTGTGTGAGGGGGAAAACATGGGCATAATTGGACAGGAAAATGTTAGTCTCATTTTTATTGTCTTTGTTCTTTGGAAACAAAAATTGCTTTACATTTACTCACAATAAAATAAGATCTTTCTCAGCTGTGAAATTTTCCCTATAGAAATCTTACATAGCAGTAGTAAACAATGCAGCACAAGGTAATGACAATGACACATTAGAGCTTCGTTTGAATGCATGCTGTGCTTAGTGCATGGTGCAGAATTCCATGGACAGCGATATGAAGGGGGGGGAGAGGCTTGTTTGTGTTCAGATTACATAATCCCCTCGTTTTTGTCATTACCATTCTAGGCATTTTGTCCAAAGATGTTCTGCTTCTCATAAAGTGCATTCAGCCTTATCTGGAGCTCAGAAGCCTAAGGCTTTGTTACAATAGTTATTTATAACTTAACTATAAAAAAAAAAAAAAAAAGAAAATGTAGCTGAACAGGAAAACACTTCTTCAGTCATAAATAAATAGCTCGTTTGTACCTAGGGAGGAGAAGAACAGCTTTCAAAGAGCTTCCACTTCAATTGCAGAATCATGACTTCCAGGTAGAAACTATTGGAAGAAAGCTCTCTAAAACTAGATTTGTGCGGTTTGTTGTTGAAAGCTTATTGCTAAGAGTTCCAAAATTATTCTGGGATTTGAATACCTTTGTGGTTTTTTAGGTGTCCAACTTGGAATAAATCTGAAAAGAGCCATTGTAACACATTGTAATACTAATTTCCAGCTCCCTGAAATCCAGACTTCTCTGTCAAATAGAAGGCTAACTATCTTGAAATGGAAGAAGAACACAAAGTTTTTGCCTAAGAGAAAATGAGTGGCAGCTGCAGACGGAGGAACATATTCATGTGGGATAATTTAGGCCTTTGAAATACAATGGAGGTAAAGAAAAGAAATCTTGAAAAGCTTACTGTCAATTATCTAAGTAACAATTTATGACCCATTGTAAATATTGATTTTGTACTCAGAAGCTCAGATAGGGACTCTTTATTGAAACATGTAAATCAGAAACTGTGCCACGTTTATGATGATACTGTTATGACTGTGCTTGGTATCAGTTATACTGGTATGAAGCTAAACACTGGTAAGGATTTCTCTTATTTCCAAAGATGAATCAGCTATACCCAAATAACTACATCCCATGAGTGTTATCATTTTGACTATGATGTTCAACAATATAGTAACATTATGTTGAAACAGTTTTGCGTGTTTTCAAGACCTTATATATTAGCTCTAGCCAAACAGTGATATAAACCTACTCAAGAGAGTTTAAGTTTCAAAAATCAGGAAAAAAATACTCAATTGTACTTTCCCCCTCATGTTCGGGTTTTGCAAAGGTGTTCTTCTGTTTCATTTCAGCAGAGTTCTTTGGGGTTTACGGGGTAAAAAGGGAGAGAAGAATCAGAGTTCATACAGTGACATTGAATTTGAACCACGCATAAAAAAGGTTTGCTACTAAATTTTAGCTGAAGCTGGTTTTGTGCTAACTGACCTGCTTTGTTTGTCTCCTAGATCATCATCCATGTTACATTTGAACATTTCCAAACCTCTCAAACAAACAGTGATATTTCCCCCCTCTTTTTCTGTTATTAGGTACACTACTAGTTTCTCCAGCATACAGGATTTCTAAACAGCAACAGAGAAACCTCCTGAACTCTCCAAAGTGCATGCTGAAATGCAGCATTTCTCTGCTCTTGAATTTCTTTCAGTAGGTGTTGAAACCTTTTATAGTAAATTGCATTTTACATGTTAGGAACTTCAAAAGAGGGTGTTAATATAATTGAGACATGATAAGTTTGACAGTTGGTGTCATTATATGAGTTTCACTCAGCAGCCTTCTGAAGCAAAAATAATAAAAAAAGTCTGTCTTCCTAAAGAAAGGGAGCTTATGCCTATAATGATGAAATACCTTCTTAATAACTTGCTTTAATCCATAAAGTCCTTGTCCCCGTCCCAATATTCAACATTTTAAAGTGGATTACATGTAACTATTCTGACTCCCATATTTCTGATATTATTTTTAAAATGGATCTTTTGCAGCAATATCATTGTATTCTGCGGTTATTGCTCTCCCTTATATTTGTATAAAAGTACAGATGGGGAAATATCTTAAAGTTAGCTACTTAACACTTACTTTAAATCTCATTGCCCTTCCGTGTGTATCAATAGGCTGGGCTCCTGCCCCAAATTACAACCTTTATCATGACTTGAGAGGCTGTAACTATTATGAAGTATGTTTCTGTGTTTGCCGAAGATTGAGCCAAGCAACAGAGTAAGGCCTGGGGACAGCCATGAACAGAGCTGCCAGCAATGTTATTTGAAGACCCTGGGAACGGGGACGCGCTGAGCATCAATTAGTTGATTCATCTCCTGCTGCAATTGTGGTCACCAACATGTGATTTAGTTGATCGGTAAATGTAAGGATTCAGGCTGCTAAAAAGGGTAGGAAGATATTTTTTGGTCTGTTTCAGACCTGTGAGGGCAAGCCAAAATAATTGATCAACAAACCTAAATTATACTAGATATGTAAAATACAAAAAGATGTATCTTTTGGATCACACATGCTAACATAGAATGAAATCAAGGACAAATCTGACCACTAAGTCCTTGGGAATATTCTTGGAATGCGTCACCCAGATGGACCTGGACAAGCTCGAGACGGCATGAGTTAATATCATCAGTTATTTATTATTCTCATGGCTTAGACAGTTGGTTTTTTGAGCCTTAACACCTCAGTGCCAACACTACCAGTCATTTACTCAGCCCTCCAAAAATGTTCACCTCAAGTACTTTAGATCCATGAGAGCTTTGGTGGCACCTCATTTGTAATGGTGTTTGTATTCACGCTGCAGATCTTCCCAAAGACCACATCGAACAGCGAACCAGTGAATTTGTCAAGATTTTTGTGGGTTTGAGGAAGGCCTGTAAATAAGATCTTCATCATAGCCAGCATGTAAGCACTGGACTCCACACACAGGATGTCAGTCTGTAATAGTTCACAGGTATCATCCTCAGGTTCCTAGCCTGGTCCCCAACGTCCAGAACTTGCTGCAGTTCAGCTGATGTCATTATCATTGCATTAGTCACCTTCCATAGAGTTAGCTTTCCAGTAACTGTTCTCGTGGCACTTTCATCAACAGCTTTCCTGAGAGAACATTCTGTGTTGGTTCCCATGAAGCAGCTTCACATAAGTCACCATCAGTGACTCTGTCATCTCGAAGGAATATTCTCTTAATACTCTAACCTGCATGATCTGCCCAGATTGCACAACCTCGAAACTTTTTCATGTTTACTGGAGGTTAAAGCTGCCTTCTCCAGTCTTCATGTCTTTCATCCAGACCTGAAGAGAAAGGGAAACCAGAGCACCGCAGGGACAACTTGCTCAGTCATTGCGAGAATATGACACATCTTCAAATTACAGTGGGGACAGATGAAACATGATGGGGGAAGGTCTGTGTTATAACACTGGTAAATTAAATGTACTTTTGTAGCTCTTTGTGTCTTACACAAACCAGCAGGAATGACATGAGGGAAGATGACAGGCAAGCACATGCCTCAGCTAAGGAGAGGGGAGAGAAGGTGAGGAAGCAGGAGGTGGTGACAGTGCATGAATAGCTTCACAAGGCATCCCCAGACAATCAAGCTGACAGAAGGAGTGGGAGTTTGCAGGCAAACTTTCTGCAGTCTCATTAGATTGGGAGCAGGGTGATGAGAGCTGTAAATAACAGGTGCTTTATTTAACAAGGGAGAGGGAACATGAGAATGAAATGAAAGAAAACTATAAGGACTTAAGTTTCACCAAGGGTGTCAGAGGCCGAGGCTATGACGGAGAAGATTGCAGTGCTCTACCTCTTTCTGTCCCTTTGGCTTTGTGTAGTCTCAGAGGCAGGAGGTCCGAAGGTCTCCCATGAACACTAACCTCCTCCACACTGCAGAGATCTACCATAATGTGCCCATCCCTGCAAAGATCTGTAGCTTTCCACAGCTACAACACCTACAATGTTCCTTCAAGGACAGATTAGTACTGTCACACAGGGCCCGGGACAGATGACATTTCAGGTGGAGCTACTGGACCAGGTGGCCAGTGTAACATCTTATGAGCTCCATTTGTGATCAGTAACTCTGAATAACCCTCTCTCATTCTTGTCTCTGGTTCCTGGAGGATCAGCTTCTGAGGTGATCCAAAGCCTCTGGCACATCGGACATCTCTGTGGGACAGAGATACACTTCTACATATTCAGAAAATCAATGCTTGAGTTGAGTCATAGCCTGCAGCGTTTTTGTGACCCTTCTGAGAAAGTCTTAACATTTCTTCTCCACCTTCCAAAAATATCAAGAAAACTCATTCACCAAAATAGCTACTTCCACCACTCCAAGGAAAAGAACGCGATACACCATAAAATTCAACCATTGTTTTTTGATAATTAGGGCCTACCTATAAGGATTTTAGCTCTGTGTAGTTAACCAAGGAAATTCTTATCAAGTTTACTATGAAATTGTTACCAGAGATAGCAT
Organism: Vanellus vanellus; assembly: GCF_965231255.1. Lineage (NCBI taxonomy): Eukaryota > Metazoa > Chordata > Aves > Charadriiformes > Charadriidae > Vanellus > Vanellus vanellus. Next base: position 6,208,794 of record NC_138905.1, read on the forward strand.
AGCATAGGTATCCAGCAGGTACACAAGATGTCCAGCAGTCACCAGTGTCTTTACTTTTCTCAATGCATCAGAACACAAGTAGCAGTCTTCCTTATGTTCATATTTCCTTTCGAAACAATAGCAGTAAAGAAATGTAACCTCCTCTTGTCTTCACTGTTCAGAATGAGATGAACGTTGCAGGCCACTATGTCACCAGCTTTAAATTGCCAACAGCAATTTCTTTTAAGCTAATTCTGAAAGAATTTGAAACTTTCTCCATTTGTTTTCAACACTTCATGGTGGTCACCTTGCCGAGAAATAGGAATTTACTTTTGCAGGAGAAGGTTTGCTCAATAACAACTGACAAATATGTAATTAATCATACCTTGCCTTGGTATTTGGTCATAGTCCCTGGTTCTCCCTAAATTCTTGAAGACAAAGGAAGCAAACTGGAGGCTGCTTCCTCTCTCAGAGGCAGGGTAATATTACCAAGTAGACAAGCAGAATCTAGTCTTGTCTATATCAGCATCCATCTCCCTCATCTGTGGGGACTCCAAAAAAAACCAAGAGCTGCTACTTCATACTGCAGCAAGTTACCACTTTGTGTGTGGACAGCTGGATTTTTGTTTTGTGGAAGGGATAAAAAATTAGAAGTAATTTTCCACTCGGTGGGTGTTTGATATAGATATATATACTTCTATAGACCCATTTCAAAATTCACAATAGGGAAACACTTCAAAATCCTGAAAATATTTTACTTTTTTTGTTATGTTACCCTTTTACACACTTGCCTAAGGGCAGCACAGGTTCACTTGCCTTTTGCAGTCTGGTCTGTATCCACGCACCACTAGATATATGGGGATGTAGTGATTCATCTCATCTGACTTTGGCTATCACTTAGTTGTTTTGGCTACCTGTGGCTCTCTTTGTAATCACTTCAGAGACCAGAGGGCTGTAAGGTACAATTCATTTGACCTATTTTAGACATTGGCTTTAGCACGAAATGAATTGCACTCCAGAAGTTCTCATTTCTCTCTAAAGAGAGCCTCGGGTGACCAGCTCAACCACAGCTGCCTATGGTGCGGATGTCTACAGCTGCGTTAAATCAGTCCCACCCATGAATCTCACTCAGTGCTCGTATCCACTGAAATCAGTGGTGAAAATCCCTTAGGCTTTGGGTACAGTTCTGCCCCATTTCATCTTTGAGAAGAAATGGATGTGCTTGGAGATATTTTAAACACATAGCGGGCTTTTACTTTCCCCAAGATTTAGGATAGCATCTTAAAGACTCATTAAAGATCTGTATTGAGTTGCTCCTGTTCACTGACCTGTTTGAAATGAAAATTAAGTTAGTGTGATAGGGTTGGAGATGTAACATTCTTCTGCAGTTTTGAAATTGTAGAGGTAATTGTTTTATTAAAATATTTGCTCTTTTGCTCCCTACAAGGTTTTTGATGGCCTGGAAGTCATTGTATAGCACCATGCTAGCCGTTAGTGCTTTGATTTCCACAATGCCTTTCTTTATTTAATAGGCCTAAAATATTGATTAACATTTACAGATTCAATTCCAAGCACTTGCCAGGGGTTACAGAGAGCCAGAGAGAACTGGTTGTGCCAGTCAAATTCTGAGGTGTAATGAAATCCCCTACTGTGCCTGTCAACTTATCCAGTGTACAGGTCATTTCCCACAAGGTCTGCAGTGTTGAAAGAAGCAGTTTTCACTTGAAACATTTCATAGGCAAAGGCAAAATATGTCTCCAGTATTGTATGCTTTATCCCTTTGTCTAATATTGAATAGGCTCATTGCTTCACACAATTTTTGCCCCCAAAGCTTTCTGAGTCAATAGAAGAAGAATGTTTCAGGTGGGCACAAGTCAAGACTCTCAGTGTAAATGCTTTATTACTGTTGTCAAGGAATTTCACAGTAACTAAGGCTAGAGATAGACAAACCTCAAAAGAACTGGAATCTCAATTCATTTTAGTTAAGTATTGAATGATTCTTTTATTCTTCCAAATATTACAAAGCTCCCTTTGAAAGATACCTGCATCTTTCTTCCAAAAATGTACTCTTTCTTAATTTGTTCCAAGACCACAATTTGCCTTCAAATTCAAACTTCAATCCAAGTCCAAATAGAATCTATTCAATTCCATCCAAGTCTTTATCTGATTTCTTTTTTTTTTTTTAATCATGATCAGGATGCTTTGTCTTCTCATCTCCTACAGAGAAAAGAAAGAATGTGCAGCAAAGTGTTTTGTTTTCATAGGGTTATAGTTTTGCTACTGCTATTAAATTTAAAATATCTGTTTTCAAAAAGGTTATTTTAAAGAAAGATACCTTGTTCTTTGAGTGACGATCTGGTGAAGGTCCTTATGATGGTCTGTGATCAGATTCGCTATGTAGATTAAGAGTTGTCCCCAGAAAAGTAATGTTGCCTGCAGGATCTAATTTTAGATCAACTATAATGAATGTCTTTATGCCAGAAAATTAAAGTAAAGTTGCTGACCCTAGTCTCTCATGTGAGGCAATATTGTCTCGAGACCAAAATTTCCAATTGGTGCAATGGAAGAGTATTGCTGTGTGCCCTCTCTTCTCTAACAGGGCTAACACATATATCCAAGGTAGTAAATACTTCCAGCACCGTGTCCTAACCTGAACTCAAAGTGTTGGCTTTGATTTGCAAGTTTATAGCTGACTTTGGCCAGCTTGTCTGTCAGCTTCATTTGTAATGGGACATCTGACCCTGTTGCATGGCTGGATAGAACTACCGATAGATTCAAAATAGTTTCTTCAGTATTTGCCGAGTATATTGAAAGAGGGAAAATATGCATCTGAGAATGATACGTTGGATATTTTAGATATGAGTGGCAAAGGTTCTGGAGGGATCAAATCCACTAGTTTAATTGAAAATTTCTAGCTATCTAAATGCAATGGGTATTGCAAAAGGGAAAGGTGCTTTCCATCACAGATGGATGATGAGCAAAATCCTACTATTTGGCATTCCACAGTGTCCTGGTTCGGGTGCACATTTTCTCCCTCAAATACATCTTTATTTATTTATTATTTAGGAGCTTCACCTTGAGATAAGTTGCAAACATGCAACCCTGGTAAATAGTTTACCATCAGAGATTGGTTTCCTGTCACCAGGAATGAGCTTCAGTGAAACTTTGGCTACAAGATTCCCTTGTCCTGCAACATAAATCCAGTTCTGTTGCTGAGAAATTAATAATGGTCTGTATAAAATTTTTTCAGTCATGATATTTAAAATTCTGCATTCTTCACTGAGATCGAGATGTGTCAAACGAGCTTTGCTGAAAAAGGGAATGAAAAGGATTCTTTTCCAGTAGACAGCATGCTCAAGGTTAATATATATACAATTCTAATGATCCATCAGTGATTCCTAGGAGTGGGATCCCATTTAAGGTTAAAGGACCTATATTTATTTGTCCATATGTGAGCTGATTATTTGATTTCGTGATAGGTACAGCCAACAGACATTGTATCCAGAGAACTATTTAGCTGACCAGCCATTAAATGTAGAATTTAACTGTTTAAGCTTTCTGAAGCTTAAATATCTGGGGCCTTTTGAAATGCCTAAGGCATTCCTACTGGACTGACACATGTAACATAGGATTTATGGGAGATGACACTGTTGTGAAGCAGCAGCTAGAGCTCAAGCAAGATAATTCTCAGAATATAAAATGACACAAGACTACTTAGGCAACTGGATACCGTCCTAGGTAACTACTTCAGGGCGAGCTGATAATCCAAGCAACACAGATACCTCTGCTTTCAGACAGGGAGACATCCTGGAGCGTTCAAGACATTTACATAGCTTGGACAAACATGACACAGGCCCTGTAGGAGACACAAGCCCTACTGAAAATGCAGCTGTGAGCCACGTGAGAGACACAAAAGAACCTCAGATGGCAATAGACACATTCATTCAGGCAAATTAACTGAGTTCTAGAACCTATTGACTGTCTTAATTACATTTCCTTTAACTGTAACAGGAGCTTAGACACTTAGCAGATGTGTAGATACCTGCAGGTAAACTGTTCTAGGACTTTTGTGTTTTGTCACGTCAATACAGGTATAGAAATTTCTGAGTATCACATCTGAAGTATCTCAGGATCAGATTGGCAATAAGAAGTGGTTTTATGGATCTACAAGTCTGTAGTGGACTCAAAATCAATATAAAATCCAAGTTATTTTAACTCCATTCTCTGTCAAGAGTTGAATTAATCAGAACATTTTTTCTTATCTTAAGCACTTTTCTCCTATTAAGTGTTTTTAGAAAAGATGACAATTTCTCCCCTTGCTAAAATGAGATGTGTGCAGAAGGAAGACTTCTCTGCTCCTAGACCTACTGGGTTCAGATCTCACGTACCCTGCATCTCGGTGTTGCAGTCAACAGGCAGCAACAGTTAATCTGTGAATTTTGAAATCAGAGTTACCTTGCGTATCATAGAATGATTGAATCATAGAATATCTCAAATTCGAAGGGACCCATAAGGATCCTCAAGTAAAACTCCCTGCTCCTTGCAGGACAAAATTAAACCATATGGCTAAAAGCATCATCCAGATGATGAACTCTGACAGAATTGGTGCCATGACCACTTGCTTGGGGAGCCTATTCCAATGTCCAAACACCCTCTCAGTGAAGATACTTTTCCTAATGTCCAATCAGAACTTCCTTTGATGCAGCTTCATTCCATTTCATCATATACTATCACTGGTCACCAGAGAGAGGAGATCAGCACCTCCTCCTGCGCTGCCCCTCTTGAGGAACTTGTGGACTGAGAAGAGGTCACCCCTCTGCCTTCTCTTTTCCAAGCTGAACAAGCTAAGTAACCTCAGCTGCTCCTTATAAGTCTTGCCCTCAAGACCTTTCACCATATCGGTTGCCCTCCTCTGGACACACTGTCATAGTTTGATGTCCTTCTTATATTGAGGCACCCAAAACTGCACACGGTGCTCAAGGTGGGTCATCTATTAACAAGGAAAGGTAAGTTTGACTTCTCATGTAATTGAGACTATTCCCCCACTTCCCTGATTTTCCTACTTGATTGTCACTTGTTTGATAATCTAAGTCAGCTGGCTCCCCACTCCCTTGTCGCTAAGGTACTCTTGGAAAATTGGAAATACTTTGCACCGGTTCCACTCCTCGTATACCAAGTCTATGCATCCTTGTCGGTATGTGGTGTGGTGTGGAGACCCTTGGGCAGAGCCAGTTTAGGTTGTCAGAACTTGCTCATTTGTTTGGGTTTTCCCACACCTCATATGATCTTCACCTTTCTTCTACGGTGGCTAGGACTTTCTCTTCTGTTTCTACCTCCCAATTCTCTGGTATTCTCGTCTCTAAATTTTCTGTCATCTAAATAATAGCTCAAAGAGAGTTTTCTTAGAAAGCTGTCCAATGCAGAGTGCAGTCTCATCTCATCTTGATGGAAGACCCTGACCCAAAGGATCTGTGACTTTGATCCTGCTCAGATTAATTGGATTACTTGGTATGACCACTTACTTTGACCAGGGAGGCTGCTATTTCAATACTGATATTATTTTGCTCTGTATAAAGTAATTAAATATGAATTAGTAGGAGAAATGTGGCATATATCTGACTTCCTTTTGGAAAGTCCAACCAGCAGCATCATGGAAGTCTCTCTGTTTGGTTTTTCTCTGCAGTCCACTGAAAATGTCACTCATGCAAGGTGAGGAAAGCAACACGAAATAGAGAACAGGTGACTTCAGCATTCTCGACTGCATGGGTGGACTATTTTCCTAAGTGGAGGGACAGGCTGATTCAGGTTAGTAAAGAAGGAAGGTGAACAAAAATATTTCATACTCTGAGCCTGCAAGTGAAAGACGGGACTCAGCTACTCTCTCTTTTCTGATTCAGGCCTTCATTTTAAAAGGAAAACACTGTGTTTCTAGATGAGGCAAGACTTTTGTTTGATTTAAAACCAGAAAGCAAAAAAAAAAAAAAATCTCAGTTCAGATCAACTCAAACATTGTGTTTTTTCTAAAAAGGGGTAAACAAAAAAAGCAATAACTAACAGGGCTCTAATGAAAAGAAGATAGGCTCAGCTGTAATTGAATTTCAACAGAATATCTGTGCCTAACTCCCTTCTCATTTGAACAATCTAGGTCACAGCTATTGTCTCTTGGCATTACTATGCATTGGATTCTAGTGGTATCTTTCCAGCGTGTCTTTGACACCATACCCAACTCCATTCCCCACAGGAGCTTTTCAGCTAGGTACCTCTAGTTCCAGCCATAAAGCTTTATTTTTCAAGCTATTTTCACAATTTCTGCTTAGGAAAATAAGAGGTCTTTTTTGGTTTTGGTTGTGTGTTTGTTTTGGGGTTTTTTTTGGGGGGGGGTGGGGGGAGTTGGGTTTTTTTGGTTTTGTTTTGTTTTGTTTTTTTCTTAGGAAAATAAGTTCTATTGACTTTAATTAAGCCTGACTAGGCTCCAGAGCTTGGAATTTTATTCTTATTTTTGCTAAGAAAATACTATGCTTACACTCTAAGCTGCATTTCTTGATTCACGCTAATTTTATCACTCTACTGCCAACATGAATGTAACCCCCTCCAGTTAAATCGTTGTCTTTTTAGAGTAACTTTGTAGTATTAAAGGCAAATCTGTAACACTTTCATCATGTTGACGTTAGAGCAACCCAAGATACCCCTGACTGCAGCAATGCTGGGGGCATGAATTCTAACATTTTGCTGTAGGCTAAATTGTAAAAAAGGCTTTAGCAGCTGTGATTGACCATATCTGGTATAAATCAACTATGATGTATTTAAACTAGTGGCTTTTAATTAGGCGCACACAGTGCTGTGGACAACACAACATGATCAGGAGAAATCTCTGCTGCGACTCAGCAATAATGTTGGCATTTCCCTTTAGCTGGTCTCCATTTGTGACACCTTTTGTGAGGGTCTCAATTTTCTGTTTTCCTTATGCTAGCCACACTTTAAGCTCACTTCACCCCCCTGCCCCCAAGCAAAACTGTATGTTGACTTTTTTTTGAAGCTGTGAAAGTCTTCTCTTTTTCTGTGTTTTGGTTTTTTTTTTTTTGCCATAATCTTTTTAGCAGCCTCCTCCTCCTCTACATTTTCTGGGTCTAATCATCACCTTTCTTTGATTAACTGTAAGTAATCAATACAGGCAGTTTTGAGTTTTGGTTTTGGGGTTTTTTAGGTTTTAATGTAAACCAGCCAGAGATTTAGAAGTCCAGATCCTGTTGGGTTCTGCGGTGGTGTTTTGTTCCTACATATAATAAAGGCGTTTTTGAAAGTCTCCCTCTGGGTGCCTCAAATAGCACTTACACTGTAGAAACTTAAATGGAAGTGAAGATGTAAAACAAATGCTGAACACCCACAGATTCCTTCAGCTTTAGTAGTTATTGCAGGTGCTTTATCACTTCTAAAATTTGCCCATTTTTACTCAATTTGGAAAGGCCAGCACATTTGCAAAAGTGAAGTCTCCACCCTGAAGAGTTTTGTGTTTCAATAAATGTGTTACCAAGGAAAAAAGAAGATGGAGACCTCAAGATACCTGCCTAATTTCTGCTTCTCGTCACAAGAGCCCTTCCTTTAATGCTTGATGATAAATAGAGTCTATCGTTCATCGATTCCTAAAGCAGAACCGGGGAATCTATATCTTCAGGACAGCTTGAGATTTCTTTTTCCATGACTCATGGTCACTTTGCAGGGTGTGGGAGTGTGTGGTGTAAGCAAGGCGCCTGAGAAACCCCCTTCGCTCTGAGCAGGGGGAAGGTACCCATGCCTGGCTCAAAAAGGTTCTGTTGGAGTTTTTCCACTGACTCCCATGAAAGTACATTTAAACACTGAATACTGGTAGAGATTTTGAAATCCCAAATAAGCTGCTATGGGTTCAATTCACAAAAATGTCAAGACATCTACAGCTGATTAGGAGCTGACTCTTTAGAAACTCAATAGCTGTTTAAATTAATTGTCATTTGGTGATCCAGTCTCCCGCTCAGCTAGGAGGATACCCTAACACTTAAACATTTACACAAGTTGTTTTCATGGATTCTTTTCTTTTCTTTTCTTTTCTTTTCTTTTCTTTTCTTTTCTTTTCTTTTCTTTTCTTTTCTTTTCTTTTCTTTTCTTTTCTTTTCTTTTCTTTTCTCTTCTCTTCTCTTCTCTTCTCTTCTCTTCTCTTCTCTTCTCTTCTCTTCTCTTCTCTTCTCTTCTCTTCTCTTCTCTTCTCTTCTCTTCTCTTCTCTTCTCTTCTCTTCTCTTCTCTTCTCTTCTCTTCTCTTCTCCTCTCCTCTCCTCTCCTCTCCTCTCCTCTCCTCTCCTCTCCTCTCCTCTCCTCTCCTCTCCTCTCCTCTCCTCTGTTTAACAGTCTTTATCTTAAAGCTTATAGATTTTTAGACATACAGATTTAATGTTTTGAAATCCAAGTAAGAAATCCAAGAGCACTTTGCAGGGTTAAAACGAAGCCAGGACAAATCCCAAGACTTCTTTCCTAGTGGTAAGTCTGGACCTATTTTATAGTAGAGGGAAAAACATTTTCCTTGAAAAGGCATGTTCTAATTGAACATGAGCTAAACCTATCTTTAGGCTAGTCCTTTATTTTTCCCTTCTTATCTTAACAGAAGATTATACACATTATCAAAATTGTATTAAAGGGTTTCCATTGAAATGAATGTTGTATTTACTGCTATTAATAGCCTAACTGCCTTGAGTACCTGTTCAAAACTAAAGGAAGTTCAGAAGCTCAGTATTGCTAAGCCAGGAGTTCAGACATTGGCAGAAGATTAAAAATGTGGCTTAAACATAACTTGTATGGGTCATTTCAGTTTGTCTTTTGACTTACTAAGACCCCAGGAGCTCACATTTTCCAAGTTCTCCCTGTATCCCCAGGGGGCAAAGAAACTTAGTTCCTTTGAAATGAAAACTGAGAAGCAGAAGCTTACGTAAAAGAAATGGACAAATATCATGAAGTTCAGGATGAAATCTTGAGATATGACGATGTTGTGATCTGGACCTTTGTGATTACAGCTGTAGAGGAATGGTCTCATCTCTTTTATCTCAAGAGAAGGACTGAAGTTCTCTGAGAGAAGACAGTGTCAAAAAATAACAAAGAAGCCTTCAAAGATGATTCTCTCACCTCCATGGGAACCTCTGCACTCCTTGAAAGCAGAGCCTTGTACTGTTTCTTTAACACCATGTCTTTAACACCATGTCTTTAACAAATACTGTGGTGAAGGCGATTCTGATGGAAATGTGCAAAAATATAATTTTAACAAAAAGGAGTGATATCTTCAGAATTAAATAAAAAGTTTAAAAGTCCCCAAATGACTGCCCCAATTCTAGGCAATGTATGAATGTAAATTTAAATTTCTACATCTTCATGTGTCTTACATACTTGTTTTACTCAGGTATTCCAGTGGTCTGAAGCCCCGGAGTGTGAAAGCTAGCTGAAATTTCTTTACCAAGTGATATTTTGTAGTCAAGAATTTACATTGTTTTGAGAATAATTTATTTTTACTTGTTGCTAAAAACCATTACTTTTCCTATGTACTTCTAAAAAATTAGAAACTTTTGAGAAAAGTGAACTTTTTTTTTAATTCTTCCTTTCCAGTTTTTTTCCTAATTTTAAGGTAGAAAAATGAGGGAAAATAAAAGGGAAAAGAACAAAGGACTGGAGGTTGGGAAGCAATTAGAAAACTGTGCCTGAACCCATGTCATTCTATCTTTGTCCTCCCCTTTTCAGTCTTTTTTTCTTTCTAGTCATAGCTGGTAAGTAGCGTGGCCCAAATTATATATCATTTATATTGTATTAATATTCACCATTCCCTATTTTGACAAAACACTGATAAAAGTTGTTTGCTGAAGAAATACATTAATATTAATAAGTGAATAATGAGTTCACTTAAGAATTTCATTATCTGTACATTCATAAGTTTGAAAGATGAATATGATAGCCGAGCAAAAAATATTGCTAATTACATTCTCAGCTCAATCACCAGAACAGCAGAGCTTTTTCTAGAGATGCACCAAAAGCAGAAATCAAAATATCGGCCTTGAACTTAAAAGTGGAGCTGAAACCCAACCCCAGATCCATTGCTTAGTTCTAGCTTTACTCTTTATCATGCCATAACTTTCTAAATATTTGTTGAAAGAGCTCTTGGGAGTTCTTATGTTTGTTGGAAAAGACTGGCCATACTTACTCCAGTAAGGGAAAAGGTTGCCCTCCCTGTAAACAAAAAGCAGCTGGACTGTGCTGATGAGCTCCAGTGAGAGCACAGTTTATGCACACTTTGTTGTAGGTAGGCATTTGTGTATCGTCTGCTTCTCCAGCGGAGTTTTGTTTTATCTTGGAGCCGGTACTGTCTGCACCGCGGTGCATGCAAATAGTCTTCCCATGAGCTCTTCCAAAAAAGTGGTTGCAGCACAAATCAAAACAGTCACAAACTTACTAAGCTGCCCTAAAATTGGTCTGAGAACTAGTTGAGGACCAAAAAACAGCTGGACTGGGCAAGTAATGGCCACCAAGGGCTGAGGTAACTCCCTTACTGGAGTCTGGGCTTGTTTGTTTCCAGGAGACGCAGGAGAGCAAAGTCCACCCTAGGAAAATAATCTTGTCATCTTGTTCATGCTTTGGAAATCGAATTGCACAATAATTTTTGCAGGAAGAAAGAAACAAAGCCAAAACAAAACCTTCCACAAAACAATTTTACTGTACGTTTGAGGACAAAAATAATAAGACCAACTCAGGCTTCAGTGCCAAGTAAAGTCAGGAAGATAATTTTCTTCAACGTTTTGACTGAGTCTATTAGGCCCTCTTCATTATAAAACTTCCTGTATTGTTCCCAGTGGGAAACGTGATTCCAGAGTAACTTGTCTGTCAGATTTGTTCTGGTTGAACAGCATGAAGATCAAATCTTTAAATTAATGTAGGAACTAGAACAGCTGAAATGGCTGAAAGAGGCTTTGCCCATTACAAGTTTATGCTTATGGAATGTAACTCTTGATGTATTTTTGCTTTATTTGGACATATTTAATTGCTGGGTCAGATGGAAACTTGAGTAGTCCAACTCGGGTCTGACTTGCTCTCTTAAAATCTCTATCCATCATCTGTAAAAGGAGATTTGTACAATTACTGCCCTAACTCGCATGCCTCGGTTAAATGCCAAAAGATTGGTGAGATGAATCTGTGTGTCTATGTTCATGCTAACTAATATTCTGAAATCAAGAATGTATATATTTCTGAAGTAATCCTTTTAATTTTCTTAATGTGATACAACCAGACTTTTCCCAGTGGGCCACGTGACTATTCCAGAGGGCAAGTTCAATCACCGAATAGTCCACTGACCATAAGGAAGATTAAGTTCTGATTTCTAGCCTAAGTGAAATGCTCTAATTTATGCACCGTGAATGCCTTCCAGTATGATCACTTGTTAGGTAAAACAGGCAAAGTTATGGTCTTTTGTTTTAAAGAATTATTTTTTACCTTTTCTGAGCTGGAGCTGGAGCTAATATGAAGATATTTCAAGATGAAGGCATTTATATTTCGAGGAACAAAACAAAGAGATACTGTAAAGGCGTATGTGAGCTACATTTACCCTGAGGTATTTACCATAAAGTTCAGTTTATTTTTTATTACATCGTTCTGACAGCTTTGAATAGGAAAAGTGAACATATTGGGATTGTCACTGGGAACTACCATCTGCATCTTTTGATGCATGTGGGAGAGGGAGTATTAGGAAAGGTATCAGCATCTGTGTGCACACAGGCGTGTAGAGCCAGAGAGCTCCCTTAGTTCCATTTCATTTGGAAGCCAAGAGGGACAAAACAGTTAAACCAACTCCTGATTATTTTTTTTTTTTACAGGGAAGGGAGAGAGGGAGCAAGGTTGGGAAGAAGGAAAAGAAGGGGGAATGGATGGAGGGTGAGAGAGAGGGAGGGAAGGAGAGAAGAAAGTAGGCAAGCAGGCAGGTGAGTATGCAGGAAGGAGACAAACAGAGGAAAAAAACATAATAAAAAGCGATATAAAGAACCAAAAAAAGAAAGAGTGAAAGAAATAAAAGAAGGAAAAACAAGGTAAGTGAAAGAAAAAGTGAAAGAAAAAAATAGAGCAAGAATGAAATAGAGGAAGAAAGAGAGAAAGAGAGAGAGAGCTAAGGAGATCAAAGGCTGAGTTCTTTCTACATATTTGCCTGGAGAGGTACACACAGGTATGTTTGATGTGCAGACACAATTTAAAATGACCTTCTACAAATGCCCTGGTGCACAAAACAAGAAAAATCCATCACTTTAAATGTCTGGAAAAGTTCATTATGCTTTCTCTAGTCTCTGTGGAGCATCTTTAAGCGAAAGCATGGTAAATAATGTATCAATTTTCTATCGCCACCTATGAGTGAAAATACAGAACTGCAAATTATTCTTCTGTGCGTAATAGAGGAGAGATATGTGATGGCTGTAGTTCAATTATTTCAAGACATTTATATTTCTATCTGAGGGGAAACCAGCTACAATCCTTCATTTCTGAAGCGGCTGCATAAATTTTCAGCACATGTAGGGTTTAGTCATTTATTTGGCTTTGCTTATATCATAAATTTTGAGACTTATTTCAGTAGTTCTACTGTTGTGTCCTAACTGAAGCCAAAATGTGGGTGCTGTACAGTCAAAGATACAGAGGAGCTTTTTTTTTGGACAGGGCATGCCATATGGACACAAGGTTAATCTCGGACTCCTGTACCTACATTGCATTCCAGACTATGAGGTCTACAGTATAGGTAGAGACCTAATGGGAACTGGTGCAAGAGAAGAGGAGGAAATAGGAGGGAAACATGGATGAAAGTTTGCCAAAATCACCAACAGGCTGAAAGCGGGATAGACCAGAAGATCTGAGGGAATTTAAAAGAATGAGATATAAAGTGGTTGAACAACAGAAATGGAAGAGGACTTGAAATGGGACTGTATGTGCAGGATGACAGGATTGGGGAGGAAATGGGTATGGCTGCTAAAAGTAGGTGGTTCATAATGTCACAGGGTAGAAAAGAGTGAACCCTGTGAGGTGGCAACAGCAGGACTTGCAGAAGAGTAAGACAAAGTGAAGACAACACAGGATGTGTTCAGGCTCTGCTTTAGGATTCAGGAAACCTGGATATCATATTTAGCTCAACCACAAGCTTCTTACGTGATTGGAAAAAGAAGAAAAGAGAAAAAAAAAAAAAAGTAAAATAACTATGGGCCCAATTCATGGAAAGAGTCCTGGTGGGATCCATTAAATGAATGACATATTACAGCAGAGAGATCTTCGAACTAGTCTCCCCAAGCTCCTAAAGAGCCATTGAGGAAAAACACATGTAGGATGTGAATCATCTGTGTACATTTGGTTAGATGAATTGCATTTGAAAAGTGCCTATTTTTCTCCATTGTCTATGAAAGGAGTCAAGGTTGACTAGCTCACATGGAGACTCTTGAAGCAGTCATTCAGCCGCCTCCTTTTATGAATGGAGAGAAATAGGCACTTCCAGCATGTGATTCATTCCAGCTATCCCAAGCACTTGTCTAAATTGCCTTCTGGAATTGCCTTTTATTTCTTTATTTAAACAAAAACTCGGTCTTTTTTTCCCGAGTGACTAACAGACTTTGATAACTCATGCTCCCATGGCTAAAGTTAGGTGAGATTAATCCCGCTCGTGAAATGTGAATTCCCAATGGATTCCTCCTGCAGGCCAGTCAGTTGCCAAAGGTCTAGAAATCAGCAAGGCTGAATTCAGGTTTGCATTGCAACTCTCCATTAAGCTTTTTCTCCTGCCTGCTTTTGGTAGGTTGTCATCTGACATACTGGTGCTGTGAGTGCAGTTTTCGGATGCCCACCTCTCCTGATGCACCACGTAGAGGCAATGCTATGGAGGTGACTAAATGCTCAGCGTTTTGGCAGCTCAAGGAGACATGTCTGTGGCTCCAGCTCAGGGTGTCCCTGTGCCTCAGTTCTTGGTGGTAGGACTGCCTTATTTCACCGTAAGGATTAACAGACACATGCAGGTTGCTAAGCACGGAGGGAAGAACGTACAAAGGTTACAGTAGAAGTCATAAATAAAATGCCACAGTGTGAAATGCTGAGGAGTTCATTGAAGGACATAGTGAAGTTGAAGTTAGGTAGACAGTAACAACGATCACAAAATTACTACAATAAAGTGTTCGTTAGGCATGTGGTGAATTTTGAAGCCGGTCTTTCTATGTTTACGTGGGCTCTGCTGTGAACTGTCTGTGCGCTTCTCAGCAGGGCACAGAACTCCCGGGAATGTTACGCACTCTTTGCTTATACAGCATTAGCCAAAATGAAGACTTCATTTAAAAAAATATTTATTTATCCTCATTACCACTGAGGGTACAGAGAAAGCTTCCAAAAGTCAAAAAGAGCCTTTTGTTAGGTCCAAGAGCAATGGACACATGATATTTTTGCTTTGCTTTGCACTACTTCAATGGAGGCATAAAATATGAATGTTATATTCTCTGCTTTATACTAAAGGAATCACATAATCAGAATCACAGAATGGTTGAGGTTGGAAGGGACCTCTGGAGGACAACTGGTCCAACCCTCTGCTCAGGCAAAGCCACCTGCAGCCCGTTGCCCAGGACCATGTCCAGATGGCTTTTGAATATCTCCAAGGCTGAAGACTCCATGGGCTCTGTGGTCAACCTGTTCCAGTGCTCAGTCACCCTCACAGGAAAAGAAACATTCCTTTATGTCCAGAGGGAACCTCCCGTGTTTCAGTTTATGCCCATTGCCTCTGGTCCTGTCACTGGACACCAAATTACAAGTATAGTCTCTCAAACTTCTTGAGATGGTTGTTTTATTTTCATAGGAAATATGCCAGTTATCTGAAAACTTTCTTTTTCTTACATTAAGTATTTCATATTAAATTAATATTTATCACAAGCCTAACAAATATTCCCAAAATATTAAGGAAAAGTGCATTTTCAGAAAGCCTGAGTGGAGCGTATGAAGTATTCATCATTTCATATTGATTTTGGTAGTATCGCTGGTAAATGTTTTAATTAAACAATTTCACAAGACAGTCAGATGAGATAAAGAGGAAAGGCTTTTTTCAGCTTTTCTACTTTTTTATCCCATTTTTGATGAGCCCTAATTCTTCTATTCTTCTCATCAGCTGTGAAAGTCATGCATCAGACTATAAAAGATAGAAGAAGTGAGCAATAGAAGAAAGCCTGGTGCGTTCTTCAGGTGCTCATTTTTAAATGTTGTAGCAATATATTTAGGACCTGAAGTTAAACAAATTATTTAAACATCAGAGTTTTAGTTTTCATCACTTGCTGACCAGTACAGATGCTTAGGAATTTGGTATATAAGCTTGAGAGAATTTTCAGAGATCCAGGACTCATGTCCTGTGAGAAGAAAACTCTTAAACTGTCCCTATTGGACAATCAGGAATTTATATTTCCAGCAGTTATTTTCAGTGCTGAAAAAATATCTGTTACTCAAACCAAATTTATTTTGCCATCAGATATACTGTTAAAAAGGTCCAATTAAAACTTGTGCAAGTCTCAGAGTCTTTCTACTGCACTAAAGATATAATGGAATATATTTTAATTTGAGTGAAAGGATGTTAAAGATATAATAAGAACCTTTGACAGGTTTCCCAGAAAGCAAATGAAATTTAAGTATGCAGATCCTACAGGCAAAAAACAATTGTTCTCAGAGATCTTCTGTTTAATACACTTCAGTTCAGCAAATATGGTTTTACCACTAATCCAAGTAAAATAAAAGCAATATTTTAAATGATTATTCTACAGTCTAAGGTGGTTGTCGTGAGATTTTTGAGGATAAAACAGAATATGGAAAAATTCACTCAAGACAGATGTGATGTCAAAAAACCCTTAAGGGAAGAACTGGAAATTCACATGACCTCGCATCAAAAGGACAATTGCTGGACATTGGAATAGCTGAAATTGCTCTGACTACTCATACTACTTTTTTTCTTTTAGTATTGGTATACAACATTAGAGTAGATGTGTACTGTATCCATTTTTTCCTGTGAATTGTATTTAAATCTTAATCCCCAATTTAACAAACCAACCAAAAAAAGGGCCTGAAACTCAAACTGAAAAGGCAATTTGGAGATTGTAGTGTTTCTTTGCTTAGCTTGGTACCAATAAAAAAATAAAAAGAAAAGGTAAAAAGGTATGAAGAGGAAAACAGGCTTAGAAACTGGGCACAAATCACTGAAAAAATTGTTTTAGCCAATCTAAAGCTGGATACTCAGTGGGTTTAATTGGTTGAATTGACTATCCAAGCTGAGGGTTAGCTTTCAGTCTTTAGAACTCATTAGAATTAAGTGTAAAATTATGATCAAGCTGAGAATCCACGATGCCAAGGATAAATTGACAAAATCACTGGACTTCCATTTTAAAAATGACATGGGGTCAGATTTTCAGAGGTGGTTACGTGGCTACAGCAGCGTATTCTCGTTAGCTAAGATCTTCAAAAGCCCCGCAGCTCATACCTGCTAGGAAAATGCTTGTGTCCCTAATCTTCTCATAAACCAAAATGATACATAAAAGTCTAATTGTTTTCATTAATGGAACTTAGTTTCTTAGAAACTTTAGGTTCCTTTGAAATATTACTTCAAACACTCAACTGACATGAATTTAATGATACGATGTTACTGATGCTCATGAGGCCGACAATTTGCTTTATTATTCCAACACACCTAGCTCCGTGAGTCCTGGTATGCAAGGATCAATTTTTATTAGGTAAAAGATTAGTTTCTGCTTCTTGTCGTCCAGAAAAAAGGCTGAAAATGTAAAACAACACTTAAAGCTAGAAGGAAAAAAAAAAAAATAGGATTAGTTCTGTGATTGTCTTCTACTTAGAACATCTTCTGAATTTTTTCACGCTGGACCTTGTCTTCCAAGAAGGAGACAGACTCATCACTTGTCAAAGGCTGAGGTTATCGATACTGAGCTCCCCTGATGTACAAAAAGAAACCCACAGGTTTTTCTTAGAGCAAATACCAAGGAGATCATCATTACTGTGTAAATAAGTAACACAAAGAGAATCAAATAGAGTGCCTGTATGCTATAAACACCTTGAAATCAGCAAAAATGTCATTCAAAAAAATAAAAAAAAAAAAAGGAGACCTAGTTTTGCAGAACTGAAATAGAGAATTTTACATGAAAAGCCCGAAGGGAGGGATAGGTTACAAAACCATCGTTCTCTGCCGCTTTCTCTTGGCTTTTCAGCTGGCTGGTGCTTTCTCTCCCTCTTTTGCTCCCTCAGTCCTGACTCAGTCAGGCAACTTGCTTATTAAGTAAACAGCCTTCAGAGCAGTTTGTCTCAGGAATACAGTTCCATTAGGTAAAAATATGGAGCGAGAAACTCCTGAGAAGCAACAATCAGAGATCTAAGAATACAAATGAACAAATGCATTTTCTGATTTAAATATGTTATTGTTATTAGCATCATTATTCATCTTCCAGTAGCTTCAGAACAAACGTCTCGCTGCAGTAAACTTTCATAGGCATAAACATTCATTCTGCCCTAAATAACTTGCAGTGTAATTGAATGTTAGTAATATAAAACACTTATCAGGAAATGAGACTGACTCATACAGAGAGTCAACTCACTACGTGACAGGTGGGCTCCAACTTGTTTTTTAAGTCGGAAAAATGTTCTCTGTGTTGATATTGGAGTTTCTCGAAGACTGGTTGTTTTTTAACACGCTCCCCTGCAGTGATGGCTGCCAAAAAAATTTTGTCTTTTCTCCATTCAGCCTTCAGCTTAACGATCCTGCTCCCTAACAGTCTTCAAAGCTTTTTTGCACAAGAGGAGGGAAGGTCCGCAGAACCCTGCGAGTTCCCCTGCGAAGGGCCGTGTTGCTGCATGACACGTGTGCCGGGAGCAGCACTGGGACTCTGGTCCCCCGGAGCCACCAGACGAAGCTTCCCCAGCTCCACCGCTCAGCCCTCATCCCACATCACCCTTCTTTATCATAGCTCAGAGCAGGAATCCACTGGCTTTGCCACTCAAAGTTAACACTTTTATTTTTGTCCAAGGCCTGCAAAGCACTTTGGAAACAGAAAGCATTTCAAAACATGCCTGGAGCATCACTTTAGAAACAAGCAGACGCACAATATCCCTGTGAGGCAGAACAATGCTATTATACTAATTTCACAGGTGGATAAACTTGAACGCAGTAAGGTAAAGGGCCAGATCCTGTTCGGTGCTGCGCTTTGATATTTTAGGGGATTAGGCAGCACGAACAGCCTTTTTCCCCTAGCAGGAAAGCTGAAAGACAACCTATACAAGAAAATACAATAGGAGTGCAACTGTACATGCATTTACTCCTGCAACACGTCCACGGAAGAGCGTGGTGTGTCAGCTAGAGGGCACGCTCCGCTTTTCTGCTGGGCTGCACAGGTAACAAAGGCCCCAAGGCACATTTTTCCAACAAGCCCGCTTGTTCTTTTTTAAACAGCAGTAAAACGAGACCCCTTCTGCCTCACAACCCCTCTTCTTCCATGTTCTCCAAGCTGGCATGAGTCCAAAGCAGATGTTGCCTCCGCTGCACTCCTTTCACCCTCACCTCACCAGCAGGGCAGGATTTGCCCGGAATAACCTTGCTCAAGAACAAGGAGAGCACCCAGATGTCCTCATGGCCATGCTCAGATGTCTACCCAGACCCTCCCCTGAATATTAATGCCGGTCTTATCACGCGGTCACTGGACGAGACTGCGCTTTGACAGGCTGAAGGACCTTTTCGCACCTGCTAGGCAAGAGGATTGCTGGGCTCGATCTCGCTTTTTCACTTTGCACAACGTGAAATTTTTAATTGTCTGTTTAAGAAAGGGCGGCAGCTGACAATTGTTTTGTTCAGACTCACAGAGCTGATAATGCTCTGTTCTTGAAACTGGGGGTGTTAATGATTCGTGAGCTGATATTTCCTCACACTCGATTGTGCACAGTGTACTTCATAATTTGAGCTTGTCATTTTCATTTTTCAGGCGGGGAAAAAGCCCAACAAAACCTCTCTTTTTTCATGGTAGACTTCCCTATAAGTGTGTAATTACATCTTGATGTTCCCTGTGATTTGTGCCTTGTTCAGTCCATTGAAAGCATCTTTTAATACATTTTCATAAAATATTTTCTTCCTTAGAAAAAAAAAATGCAATTTTTCCATGTGACACATGGTGGGGATAATGTTTTCTTATGTATGAGTACTTTATACACATATAGGGTGTTTCAAAGTGCTTTTACAGCATAGGGAAGCCGTGGCCGTTCCCATCCTGAGAATTATTGCAAGAGGAAAGGACTTCTCCAAGTGACTTTCACTTCACTGTGTGGAAGCATCTCCCTATCCATCTCAGGTCCTCACCACAGAGAAGGTAGGAGTCTACTAGAAGGAGCCTTCCACATCCAACAAAGCTTCAATAATCAGACCCTCAATGTAAATGTAAGGGCAGTCTGCAAAATCATACAGAAATAAAATATTCCAAATCACACATCACCCAGCCGCTGTGGCTTTGGCTACGTGAATTAAGTGCCTGGAAGATAAAGCACTTTCAGTACCTTAGCAGGCTTTGAAGACTTATTTTAGTATGCATTATCGTTTATAAAGGATTTTTTTTCTTTGTGTCGCAGGCCTAAATATTAAAAATAAACTGTTGGCTTTAGGTCTTGCCATTTTTCAGATTACTGTGAAGTACTGTTGTCTGAAAAGCGGGATACTTTCAAGTGTCTTTGTGTAGAGAATCCAAATTTATAATCATGTTCAAACAACCTTTTCTACAATTACCTTGTAGACAATTGCAACCAGAATCATCTTAAGGGATATCTTATCTAAACAATCTGTGAGACAATGACTATTAGAAAAGTACCTAGCCCAAAACGGCCAGATTAACCTTTTTATTCCATAAGTGCAGAATAGAGACAAGGGAAGGCTCAGAGTCTGTCTAGGGTTTGCAGCTTGTGGTATCAGGGGACCAGACACAAAAGGTGATTTCAGATGCCAAAGTAAAGAGTATCAAAAGTTATGTAGTAAAAAAAGATAAATAAATACAGATATGTTTCATATTTAGTCACATTTATGTGTAAAGAAAATTTTAGTTTGCACCATCACCTGCGGTGTCCTGATATAATAAATACAGAAAATTTACCATCTCTAAGGAGCCAGCCAAGCCTAGAGACAAGGCTGCTTGCAATCACTTAATAGCATATGTAGCTCACTTCCCATTCTTTTCTAGAGTTTGGGCACTTGGCATGATAGAAGGGGAGAGATTTTTCTCCGTGGCTTTAAACATGTGCAGTTGAAGCTTGTTACCTGCCAAAATTTGGAGTTTTACTTCTCTTAAACTTAGAAAATCTCATACACACATTTTCCATTTTCTAAGGCACTTTTCCAGCCAACTGGGCTGTAAACTTGGGATAAAGCTGACTGAAGAAGCAACAGTCATGAAATCAGCACATAGTGAGGAGCCTGATTTTTTAACACGGTTGTTAAGTAATCTCTTCTGGGAGAGAGCAAACAGAATTGTAACCCCGATAATGAAATAATTTCTGTGTTATAACGAATGATTGTCTTGTGTGAAAGACATTAGTGTAAGACCAAGGTTAAAACGCTTTTGTACATATGTGGGTGGTTTGGGTCAGCTATGAGGAGAACAGTCACAGAGCATATGCAGGTGTACGCATTTCCGCTCTGTTTTAGGAACCAAACAGGGAACTTCTTAGGTCTTGCTCTAAACTACTTGCCAGAAGTCATCCAAAACCTGTAAGGACTTGTCCTCAGGCTTACACACTCGTTCATATTCATATATTTCCTTAGTCTCAGTGACATTTCTCCATCTTCATGACCTGAAAGAGATACATTGAAAGGAAAAAAAAAAAAAAATCAGTATGCTAAGATATATTTCCTAAGCATGAGCAATCTCTCCATGGTACATAGTCTGAAAGTCGTGTGACCATCATTATCGTTAGCAAATCTGTACTAAACGCATAACTGATGCTCCCTTCTCTGTCAATTTTATGCTCTTAAAAATCAGTCATGCAAATAGCATTCAGATGATTTGATTTAGCAAATCTGATCTGCCCTCTTCTCGAGGTAAGCTGAAGAGTGGTTTAAAAATCACAAGGACTGTCATCCCCATTTCTAACTGAATGCATTTCATTACACAGATGCAGTTAAATAGTTTGGACATCAAATTCTTCCTAAACCTGCCTCAGTTATTAAAAGCATTGAAATATTCCAGAGCAATTTTCCAAAGTACTACAGCTAAACCACCATTTGCTGTGACTGTTACACAATAAGGAAATACACAGGATATTATCTCAATTTAATAAATTCCGATTTACCTCACCTAGCTTTATCCATTTAAAAGTTAGACATCTACCCTAGTTATCTGGGGTTTCTCAACAACCAAGGGGGAGAGAGAGAGAGACATCTCCAGAGTGCGATTCATCCCTCCTATCTTAAATACTTACCTCACTTTGGAAGCTGATGCAATTTCTCCTAGCTGTTAAAAAGGGATGTCTTATTTCTAATCTGAATCTGTCTGGTTTCAGCTTCCAGCTATTGGATCCTGACATGCCAGATTAGTGAGCCGTTTACTGTAAAAAATATCATCTCTCTGTGCATGAAGAGTGCCAGTAATCTACTCTTCAAAGAACTAAATAGATAGAGATTCCTAGTTTCCCACTATATGACATTCTGGTTGCTCTTCAAATAAGTCTTGAGAGATAATATTTCTTATCACCCCAACCAACACAGCTGGAAAAAAAAATAGACAGGTTTCTGGGCACATAAGCTCTTCTTTAGGTCTCACTGTGTTCAAAGCTTCTCAATGAAAAGCAAATTTATTTTCATTTTTGAGAAACCATTTAACTTGATAAATTAAAGCTTTGCAAGGGAAGAAGCACTTCTTACACATAATTGGCACTCTAAGGTTTTAATTCAACAAAAACCAGCACAATAGTGAGCCAATTTGTCTTCTATTGCCAGGAGTCTCTTTCCAGTACGTATGCAGCAAATTCCGTACATAAATGTGATGATTTAAGATCACGCTCCTGAAGTTCACAGGGATCAATGGGATTGTTTCCACTAAACATCGCTCATTTAGGCCTTTTGGTTCAGCTCTCTATACTCATACAGGATGAAAATTTTCATGGACATTGAACAGTAGTCATTAGGAAGCTGTGGTGTGCTCGTAGGAATAAAGTTCACATAAATGGTGAGAGAAAGCACATTGTTAATTTGCATTTTACTTTAAAACTCAAAGTGTATTCTAGAAACCCATGACCCTATTATCAAAGGCTAGAAGAAGATAATGAGATTCTAAATAAGGCTCTGAATAAATGAAGGTTTTCTCTCAATTATGAATGGATACATGCTTACTATTATAGAGGTGTTCTCATGTCACTTTTCTGAGGTCTTTGTCAAAACTTTCACTTTGTCAGATGAAGGTCGAGGGGACATTTTTATTTTCACGATTACAAGATCACTGTGAAAAAGGTCCCTAATAAAAAATAAATTCAATCCCCAAGCAAAGAGAGTCCGACAACTGGAGGGGACAACTTTGAAACATTTGACATGTTCACCCTCTTGGAAATACAGATCCGTTCCTTCATCCTTACTTTCCAGTCAAGTCCTCAATAAATGGATTAAGTTAAGACACATATCTTGGGATCCAAGAAATTAATAAGCAAAAGAAACAAACTAAAGCTGAAGCTGTACATAATTACCAGCTTTTGCATTTAATCACAGATAAAAAATCGATCTATTTTTTCTGAAAAATTCTTCACCTTGTTTTGCTTTTTTCTTTTATTCCCTAGATTTCACAACTAGGTTTTAATGCAAAAATTAACTGTTTCAGTAAAACACACAGGAAAACAATATTTCAATGGTAGCAAATGTCCTGATATGAAATTTAGAAGATATTCAAAAGGCTTTCCCCAAATCTGAAAAATAATGATAAACAAAGGCAATATGTTAATTTAATTACAGTAATTAATACTGTAAGATGCATTGTTTACAGGAAAAATGTTACGAGTACTCCAGCCTGTTAGTTTAACTGTTCTGGACAATACCCAATCTCTGATGCTTCACAAAATGCCGATTACCTTAACAATATTATTTCTGCCCAAAATATGCAGTAAACAAAAAATGTGGATATTAAGCAGGACTGTTGTTCAGTCCCTATAGTAAATAGTGTGTTTCCCTAAAGCACAAGACCTCTTTCCTCTTTTGTCGTGGCATAAATAATATTGTTGGCATTGCTTCATTATTTCTTGAATCTACATTGGATTTTCCCTAGGGCATGGCAGCTGAGACATGCTTGATTCTCTTTACGTGTCCTGTTACTTGTCAACAAGCTAATGCAATTAGGGCTTTTCCTTCCTAATGGTCTGTGTGTGTGCCCTGAGTGATTGGTTTTATTTAAAGATGGACCAGATTCAACATCCTTCCTGGTGAAGAGTTCCACAAACCGCAGGTGCGACTCAGATCAGAGCCCAGTCACAATTAGTTTGGCATATTTAGTATTTCTTCGAACCAGCTCTCGAGTGGAATTCTTGGGTTGTTTCGCAAATAGTTGCAAATGAAAATTGGCTGTTGGATTAAAATAGAAATTCATAAGCTTCTTATGAAGTATCCCTGCTATGAATAAGGGTTGTGCTGAAAAATCCAGCTATTCATATTATACACAGTAGACATCTTTCCACCTGAATGCTTTCCTCTTTTTTGATCACATAAGACAAACAAGAAAGCTTCTCCTGAGTTAGAAACAAGGCTAACCCCTTCAAATCCACCAATTTGAAGAGAGAAAGAACAAGCCATTCATTTTCTATCCATTTTTATTTAAAACTGTAACATTTATATCTCTGATGAAATATGCAGTTTTGTTTCATTGGCAGTTACAAAGCCCTTTTGTGCTGTTATCTTATTCTTTATATTCATGTATCTTTCTTTCTGAAAGCTAACAAATGACAGATTTTTAAACTGTCTTAAATCTTTTAGAACTCCTACACTTTCAAGAACTTTAGTCACTCAAAGCTGTAAAAATTGGGAACTGTGATAGATTTTTTAAGTGTACTTTAGCAACTTGAATTTTTGATTTTCAATAAAAATCACATTCTGGCATCAAACTGGGCTTGGTTGAATATAGCTTATTATAGTGAGAAATCCATTTCAGTGGTTTCTCTAGGTTTAGGTGAGACTGCTTAACCACATTTTCTATTTCAAAACAAGAAAACAAAATCTAAACCAAAACCAGACTTTAGTTATTCACACTAATTCTTGGAATTGAAAACCAGATATTACAGTCTAGCTTTTTTATATAGTCTTTATTAGACATGTAGTTCATTTCTTTAGGCTATAGCTGAAGAACAATACTTGCGAGTCCTTCTTTGTGAAGTTTGAATCCTATCTGCAATATATTCAATTGTAATTTTTCTTTTCACTTGGATAGGATCAAAATTTAGCTGTAAGGGAACAAGTAACATGGTATTTTGGTTTGCAACAGTATGTGATCACCATCACTCGCTCAAAGACAACCCCCCAAGTTATGCAGTATCTGACGAAAATGTTTATCAATCCTCAGTGTCATATTTTTACAATGGACATTCATGCAATTATTCATGTTCTGTCAGATATATACTCACCCTCACAGTATTTTTGCCACTTTTAGTAATTTCTGGCTGATGTACCTGATGCCGCCAACTGAGACAAGACCTTGATTTTCCTAGGAATGCTCCAAACACTAGTGAGAAACAACCGTCAACTCACCAAAAAGTGTTTTGGGCAGAAGAGAAGGTGGGAACAAGGAGGTGAAGTGATTTTCCTGTGGTCACAGGGTGCATTACTTGAACAAGTGAGGTGTAGAGCTTGGAAGGGAACAGTGATGCCCGTTTCGGAGGACGGGGCTGATCTGTGCTCCATTCACATCATCTGTGTTGCTCAAAAGGTATCGAAGAGAGTAAAAGCACCTCTCAAAAGTCGGTTGTGTTAACTGTACGGTTTTGAAGATATTAGCAATGAAGACATCCACTCCAGATAATGAACGTGGATGGAGGGAAAGAAGATAAGAAGAAAAAGAGAAATGCCTGGTGCAAAAAGCTGACCATATCACATGTAGCAAGAAGTAAAGTTCTGGCAAAAGCGAGCTAGACATACATGACAGCTCCCAGTGAATTTGATAATGTCACAACCAATAAAATAGCAGAACCAATCTCAGCTCACCGTAAGACAAAACCGCATCTGTGAAGCGAATTATCGTTATTTTCCAGTGGGACACTGATATAATATTCTGTAATATTCATGTCTAACAAATTAGATTTTTTTAAATAATTCTACACGTGTAAGAAAAGCTTTTCATATTTTTCTGAACTGAATTATTCACTGACTGTAGAACTTCTGTTTTTTCATTTGGAAAATATCTTCTTTAAATATTTAGAAAAAATATCTATAAACAGCATGCAGTTTTAATTACAATTTATACGCTTGCATTTTAATTGCCTTTTAAACTAATTTAGCTTGTTCTTAAAGTTAATTAAACTCATTGGGGGGAAAATGTTCCTTAATTCAGTTGTGAAAATGGAACAGATGTGGAGATGTATTTGTGATTGTGTCTATCAGTCTGAACTTATAAGAATCCTTTTTATCTTAAACTCTTTAATAGACCTTTAAAACAAACTGTTTCCCATATGAGCAAGGTGCATTTCCTGTGTGCTTTCAACATTAAAACTGTACATGCATAACGCATTCTGTTTTAATTAGTTTGCCCATTCTAAAACACATTGAAGCTGGATACAGAGGAGGATGCGCCAATACCTGCATTGTTAGAACTTCAGGGTTTGGGGACTTTCCACTCTGAACTTACAAGCATTTAAGTAATTCCTATTCAAAAGCAGGGCTCGATTTGAAAAAAATCTGACTTTTGCAATGAGGTTCTAAGACGCCTGTGAGCATTTCAGCAGTGAGTGGAGGGAAAGCACATTCTTAGGAGAGAAAAACATTAGAAATACGTATCGGTTGAATTAGAGGTCACTGTGGCACCTGCAACTCAACCCTCGATGTAGCTTTGAAGTGGTTAACCTGATGCTCACAGCAGTTCTGTGGGTGCCGAACTCGTTGTGAACTGGCTGCAATGCCCACAAAGTCCAGAGCTCCGAGCAGTTAGTCTGTGCGGAACTCTCTGTTAGACTATTTGTTTAAACCTGGTTCAGGTACCTCTACTCCAGGCATAATTACAACTGTCAACCCTGGAAAATGAAACTGTTTGTTTAGAAAATGACATGGGAAAAATTAAATTCCCGACTATCAGTTTCTCAAGGGAATTTCCCTCCAGCCAATTAGCCCACCGGATGACAATCTTCGGCTACCACCTTGCTGTGGCGGTAGGCTGTGCCATGCTGGTGGCCACCAACAAAGAAACTCATAGTCTGATTTCCCAAAAGTGACCTGTTCCTTTCTGGAAAGAATATATCTGCCAGTCAATCTGAATTAAACACTAATTCTCCAGCCTGTCATGAAAATGGTCCAGTGAAGATTTCTAGTTACAGGGATAGTATCTGATACGTATTCAACAACTGGAGTATTGCAGACAATTGAACTTTGATAGCTACAGAACGTTAAAACCATAAAATGAATCAAAGCCCTCCAAAAGACCATTAAAATGATCAGAAGTGACTACCCCCCAGTGCTCGTTACAGCAGATCCTGAACGTCGTTTAACCAACACAAGCAAAGAGGGATTTATGGGGAGGGTTGAGGGGGAACAATAGGCAGTGTCTCGGTTGCTTCAGAATGGAGTGCTAGGTACCTAGAAATTCAAAAAGAAAAAAAGGAATAAAGAGGGAAAAAAAAAAACCACAACACCCTTTCATGCTCACTGTATCCAGCTTCTGTGGGTCAGCGATTCTGAGGTCACTGACATAGCCTTACAAGTTTTAAAAAGAAAGCCTCAGTTAGCCTATGGTTCTGTTATTGCAGCAGAAACAAGCTCGCTGCTGGTTTGTTAACTTGTTTTGATTCTGCTCTACCCTTGTTTCATTGACGTACACGAGGCTGACATCCAGAGACACTCTTCTTGGGCAGTCATGTGTATCGGGCCCCGTACGCTCTCTGTCAGCTTGATAGGACTACTAAATGACTGTGCGCTGATCCAGAAGCAAGTATTCCTCATACTGTGCAACTTGTTGGAGCTTTTATGCATACTATATAGTGTGTGACAGCTACTTTTGTGCATGTGTAGCTACTCATTATATACACATTTAAATTCCTTTGCAGTAGCGCCTGCATGTATTTCACTTACAGATAAACTTTTTTTTTCCTCCTTTTGTCATGAGTCTTTATTTTTTATGCTCTTTGGATTTGAAAAGATTATTTTACAAGCTCTTTCTTTACTGACCGTCCGTGTTTGCAAGAACTATTTCATTAACTGTTGCAGCCTATAACCCTCATGGAATTCATCCATTCTTTCACACCCAAAAGCAAAGTGAAGTCACCTCAGCAGCTCCCATAAAACATGGCTGAGCTTGAACTTTTTAGAAGATTACTGAGCACAGAGATGTGTTCATGCCCTGTTGGAGGACCTGTACATTTCCACAGGCAACATTCTTTTTCACCTCATCGTTGCCTCATTAGTTTTTCTTCTCCAGTGCCACAGCCCTGATCCAACAAAAAGTCATGGTGAGAACCACGATGGTGTGTAGCTCTCTCTGAGGCAGCTAAACACAATTGGGAGATTCTTATGGGATCTGCCCAACCTACAAGGCCTTCTGGAAGCAGGGACCATATATTTCCTTGCCTGATAAAATGCTGTCAGGTGTCATGGATCACAGCAATCACATCATGCACATGAAGAAGCAGTTGCAATTTCAGATTCTTACCTGTCGTAAAGATTTCTCTAGGTGTTTAGCTTCATTATGGATATTCCCCACTGGCTTAGTGTACCTGGTTTCATGGTGGCTCCTAGCATGTAAACTTAAGGCCGCATGTAGGACTCTGAAAGCCTATAACCAAATGTCAGAACCTGAATTTGCTGTGCGTTGTGTCTACCTAGCACCTGCGGTCTCTATGAATTACTGATAAGACCTTCTCATATATCTTCATCACAACCATGGGTGTTATTTAATTCGGTCAGCCACATCCTTCTAAAAGTTAAGCATCGTGTTGAATAATCTAGGTACCTTCTACAGTCAATAGGCACTTTAAAAAGCTATTTATCTCACCTAACTTAAGCCACTTTTTAGGGATAAGAAATTATTTGTTCCACTTCTAGGGGGATTTTCTACAGGTGCACTTACATTTCATAGGAAACCTAACTCAAAATTCTTGTTTAAATACCTCCTGTTCACATTTTAAACAAGTTTGCAAGCCTTCTATATCCATTCGAGATTTGGAGATCCACCAGTCCATCTAAGAACAGCACAATGAACCAATAATTTCCTCCAGCCCCTAAATAATATTAATTGTCTGGAATATATTAATCCAAGGTGCCTTCATTTTGTCATCGTTACCGGCTCCTTTTGAATCTTCTGAGATTCCATGCTGCTGGCATCCACATTTACCCTTGGAAAAAAAGACTGTCTTAACCTTGCTAATACCCAAGTCCCAGAGCACAAGCTGTCATGACTATGCAAGCAGTGAAATAACCACAAGGTCTCTGTAGAATTTTAGATTATTCCTTGTTTGCACATAGGTTAACTGTGATATGAAAGAAGAGAAGAAAAAATTATGCTCGTACTGATTCCTACAAAAGAGCTGGTAAGAGTCAGCAAGTAATGCCACTCATTATTAAAAAGCGAGTAATATAATTTCCTTCTGTCATCCTTTAGTGACTTCGGTGATGTTTTCATTTTCCCTTCTTTTTTACTGCTGGTCACACAAGTTATGAGCCAAGTCAGCAGTTCATGAAGTATAATAGCTAGACCATTGCAAAGGGAAAACTTAAAGGGAAGGATTAATTTCATCTAACTTCAGCCACTTACATCTGTCTGAGCTGTACATTTATGCTCGTTCCTAACAAGGGAGGAAGATCTGCTGGTTTTAGGGGGCAGTTTATTTTCATCCTAATACACGTTCCGTAATATGTCTTATAGACATGCTTCAAAAGTGTGGTTTTGTTTGTCAAATGAATTCTGGACATCTAGTTCAGCTGTAGGTATGAGGCATCTAAATTAGGGAAGATTAATTCAGCTTAAATAACTTAGAAGCAAAAGAGAAGCAGGACAAATTAAGTATTGTAAGTCATTCGGAGAATAAACACAAGGGTTTGGTACATATCATCGCTGTTTGAATGAAGATACCTTAATGTCATTTGAACAGAAAATACCTGAAGTAGCATTTTCAACAAGCTCATATTGCACAGCATGTCCTGAGTCACATAAGAAATGTCAATATGTTTTCTCTCTCCATTAACTGTAGAAGGCAATTAGAGGACTAGTTTACACTAGACGGATCACTTTTTGAAAGCTGGAAGTAAAACTGATTAATTCTACCCTATATCTTTGCTCTGTGGATTTATTTTTAAAAAAAAAAACAGGCTTGTGCTGTCAGCCAGTGTGTAGTCTGGCTAGATCTATACCACCGACTGACACTTTTAAGAGTGCGTGGACAACACAATGTTCAAAAGGCCCACGTTTCCCTGCAGACGCAAGTGACGGTACCATTAGAATAGCCCCGTTTCTGCGTATTGTCTTTGCCCTGACAGCTCAGCACAGATCTGGGGATCAGAGCCACTTCCAATATATTGAGGGAGAGGAATCTGGAGACGCTAGCATCATTTCTCATCTCTAGCTTTCCTTACATTGAGCTGTGGATACTGCATTTTCACTTCTGCAGCCAAAGTTTTTTATTGGTTCCATGGTAGGAAGAAAGGATTTTTCTTTTGGAGGGGTTTCAAACAGTAAAAGGTAAATATCTAAGCACAAAAGATGTTTTCTGCCTTTAGTCTGTTCTGCATAATCTGTCTTCGTTGCCACCACTCTCCTGATGTCTGATAGGACACTGTCCACAAGAGTGTATTGATCATGCTTATTGGCTGCCTAAGGCACTACAGAAAGTAGTAGGAGCTTTTGCTCAGCAAGTGCCATCATAAATCGTAGAACGTGGACAGCAGGCGTGGTGGTTCACAATGTTGCATTGGTCTATCATTAGGCAGTCTTGAACATCTTTCATATATCGTTCCAGGAACTACTATTAATTTTGTCTTTTCTGTACAGCTAATAGGTAATCTTGGTCAGGAACAATTTTCCAGTAATCAGTACTGGAAGAGTCATAGCCTATATTCCAAATATATTGTTGTTTATCAGTTTCAGAGACCAAAGCCACTCACTCGTACTTTGGCCATAGTGAATGTCAATATTTGTCAGAATGTGTTGCGAAGCCCATATAGAGGATTTCCATATTACTGCCAGGATATTTTGTGTTATGCTGAAGAGTAGCTGTAGTCTATCAGTTACAATCCCAAATTAATCCAATTAGCAGAAAAAAAAATTATCCTGATTCAGTAGGAGAGATTGTGTAAGGGCAAGAGAATAAAAACTTTGGTTTAGTAGCAAAGAATGAAATAAACCCACTTCCACCTAGCACAAACTTAGTTTTATTTTTGTACAGCCTGTTCATTTTAAGAAGCAGGTTCCAATGTTCCCAAGCTGAATCAGACCCCTTGTGATTTCTACTGAATCCAGACAAAAGTAATTTTTCACAGTTTATCATCACAATATTGATTCCGTCATATTTTTTATGATACAAGATTGATGTGGATGTTGGAAACTGCTAAAGGGAGTTCAAGATTATGTTATGTTCCGTAGGCTGCTTTATAATATATAGTGAAAACTAACATTTTATATTGTAGTGAATTTAAAAACTTACCTTGTCTTAGAAAGAAAGAAGTGATGTGTATATACATGTATTTAGTCAGAAACAACTCCTTTGATTAATTCAAAGAATTGTAGAATAAGTACCATAGCACAGACACAAAGAAAAATTACAAAAAAAAAAAAGAATGAAATAAATTAAAAATAAATTAGAATTAAAATAATGAGCAGATGAGGATATTATAGTAGTTCATACACTCTCTAGTGCTAAATGCAAATGAATATCAAACAAGTCTACAGAAAACTTAGCTCTGATCGACATGGTTTTCTACGTTTTAGCTATATAAAATTGCTTAAAAGACTTAAATATTGTTTTTAACCATTATTCATTTCTTTCAACTTTATCTGATATAATTGTAGCTATAAATGTCACCACACCATTTCAGCAAAATCTTTCAGGGACTGTTGCACACACATTTCTAATACTGTCTTTTTAATTATCATATTATGTAGGCATTGAATAAACTCATGTATCATTAAGATGCTGATATTTAATATTTCTACTGTATTAATAAGACTATCCCATATCATCTTTAACTTCCTACAATTTATCAGAATTGTTCTAAAGTTGTTATAAACAGCAACCAAGAAAACAAATAAATGAAAAAGTCATCAAAGTTAATATTGTAACTAACATAGGTAATAAACTCTCCTTAAGTCTAGATTTTTCTTCGTTAGATAACACCTAGTACAAAACTTAGATATATAAAAATGTTTCTTTCTGTGGGAATACAAGTCAAATAGAATTTTTTATGCGGCACTGTTGAAAAACAAAATTTCTACCAATGTTTAGAAATTTCCTAAGTTGCTCCTTAGCCCCATAGTTTTGAAGATGGCTTCAGTACGTGAAATTGGCTTCCCAGTCTATAGGTCCTGCCATTCTCCAAACCCTTGGTGTTTGCTTTGTGGGTAGTACTGGAGATGATCCGTTTTTCTTATAGGCGTTCTTATCCTTAAAGAACATAGTGCACATACTTAGCTCTATATTCATCCTGTGTATTTTTCAGCACTTAGCTAAGGCCCCGAGGGTGCAATCCAATTGCTTATGGTTGATGGAGAAAGATAACCACTTCAGCAGCGATGCTCATGGTTCGGTGAGCTGCCCACAGGAACAACCTTAACTGACTACACTCCCAAATTGGGCATTTCAGTTATATTTAAAATCAGATGAGAAAAAGCCAAGCCTTAGTGTGCTAAATACAATAAAGAAGCAATGTTCTCAGGAGTTTAGGGTACGAAGCTCAAATAGCCATCTTCCATTCCCAGTTCTTCTGCTGGCCAACCTTATCTTCTCCTGATTTGGAAAACAAGGACCTCTATCCTAAAACTCTTTGAAATTTATTTAAGTAAAAAGAAATAAAACCACACATGAGAAATAAGAATTACTAACATATATGCTATTTTTATCTTAAAATGTGAATCTTAACTAGATATTTTCTTTTTTTTTAAACAGAAACGCATGGTACAATAAAGGCATGAAGTCTTCTTTCAGAAAGTTTACAAGGACTACATCAATGCAATAAATGATGAACACAAAACATTGTGCAAAAGGTCCCAGGCATCATCTGGCTCCAAGATTAAATCTCTCTCGCTAGAAAAATAATGAATCAGAACGGTTTCTTGTCCACACACCCTCTCAGAAGACTGAGTACATGTGGTGCCTTTAAACTTTACAATGCTGATGGAGTGACAGATCTTGAAAGCCCATCTGCCCTAGTATTTCAGCTGCTGACACTCTTGTTTTGTGGGAGTCTATTCATAAATTTTTATTTGCTGATGCTTTTCATCATAAATGTTTAAAAGTATAAGTGCGTAATCACTTTCCGTTAAAAAAGCCTAACTGAAGTCAATGGGAGTTTTTTCTTCCTTTGACATCAATAGACTTTGGATCAGATCCATACAATGCAATTTAGTACAGCAGTTAAACAAGTGCTAAAGTTCCGTGGACTACAGACAGGCTTTAGACATATTCTTTACAAATGCCCTCAATATCAAGCTGTCATGGGAAGATAGCATTTGTGTGGTGTTTTGGAGGAGCAGGAAGGCAAGATGTAGAGGGGAATTGAAGTTGATTCAGGATCATAAAAATTTAAATGAAAAACTGCTGAGTTTCTTACAAAACTCGCTAAAACTGAGATGGTCACAGATGTAAGTGGGCCAGTAGGAAAGTTTCTAAACTCCAAAAACCTCTTCTTTTTGCACAAGACCTGTTTCCGTTATGAAAATACATACTGGAGTGTCTTGGAGCTGATGTTTTGTTCTGTGCCCATAGAACATGCCCAGGGATGTTATAGTGTATAATACAATCAGCCTCAGTGAATCTTTGGGACTGGGCCTTACAGAGTAAACATGCAGTAGAATACCAGAGTTGGATGCTCTCACATACAACACCACCCTTCATGTCTGAGCAGTCACATAAGATTTTGAAAATAAATAAAATTCCTATAAGTACATTAAAAGTCATCTA
Organism: Vanellus vanellus; assembly: GCF_965231255.1. Classification (NCBI taxonomy): domain Eukaryota; kingdom Metazoa; phylum Chordata; class Aves; order Charadriiformes; family Charadriidae; genus Vanellus; species Vanellus vanellus. Next base: position 6,242,125 of record NC_138905.1, read on the forward strand.
ATGCCATTAGACGGCAAAGATGCTATCCTTAAAATCTCTTCTTGTGATCTTAGCTGTCAAATTTTTTTTTGCAGCCAGCACTTACCTGGTCATGTAAGTAACCCTTTGGAGCAAAATCGGGAAATGTTCATGAACAATAATTACATAGCAGGTGTCAGGACCAAATCTGTAGAACCCCAAGAATCACAGTTGCAATGTCAAAGTGGGGACTGAATACAGTTAGTCCTCGGACAGAGTTGGATATCCAGCCTGACTATCCAACACATGGCGAGTAGCTGCTCAGAAGGGTCCCACTGTAGGAAACATCGATGTTAAATCGCGTGTTTCTACTACATCACTTAACTTCAGGCTACTGAAGGGAATTTTTAAACCTCCCCTGGAACACCTACACACTGCAGATCCACCTCCTGATCTTCATATGCTACACCGCTGTTCACATCACTTTTTCACTCGGCTTTGGGCTTTCACTGCTTGGGTTTATACTGTTGGGTGATTTCATTTATACAAAGGAGTGTGTGCAAAGGGAAATTGCTGCTGTTCAGGGTTCATAGACATGACTGCATGAGGCAGTTATAGAGAAAAGTAAAATGTTGAAATGCACACCAAAGAGTGATTGTTTTGAAGTATCTAATAAACTGGTGTTTATGAAAGGTAAAACTTGGGAAATTTACTTCTGTCTCCTTCCCTTAGTATTTTAATTAAAGAAATCTCAACCCGTCCCTGGAAATCCCAAGCAGGAAAAATATCAACCTTTTCTACAGACAACTTTAAAGCAGACTGGGAAAAAAAAGCACTAACCTTTTATGAACTCTTAAAAAAAGGAAGATTAAAAAATTTGTGATCAATAGCAAAATGGATCTTTTGCGAGTCTCCTGTCTCTTCTGCCTTTAAAACAAAGGCACATTAACGAGCACACAAGCACGGACAAAAATACTAAGGGCTATATTTACCTTCCACTTATGCTGTAGAAAACTAATGCAAAGCGTCTGACTCCAAGTTAGTTCATTCTATGCAAAACCCCAAAATGGAACTTAAACAAATACTTCTGTCACAAGTATAGCCCCTCTTTTTTATTGGGTTTTTTGGGGGGTTGCTTTTTTCCCCACAAGTCATCAGGTCTTAAATCTGATGCAAGGAGACAATCCAGACGCAGTAAGACACAGTAAGACTGTTCTCAGGAAAGATTGAGTCACTGGAAGGTGGAAAACTAATTCCAAGTAATGGGGGAAAAAAAAGGCTTTTGACAGTTTATTAGTTCCAAGAAAAGGTATCAAGGGTCGCCAGCTCTTCTTGCTCTGCTAAAATATTTATCAGAGAGAGTTCTGGAGACTTGTGCTCATTTGATAACTTTTTAGGGATTATTCCTGAAGCTGCCTGTAGCCCAAAGATCTTTTTTGCCCCTACCTGCCTATAGATCTGATGAATCACTGGGAATGTCACCTTTGCCTTCAAGTGTCCTCAAGTCTCTAATGGTCCAAATACAGAGTGGGACCTTCGGGAGTTTTCAGCAAGTTTCTCACAGAGTTTGTTTTATCCCAGGACTTTCCAAACAGAATACATATCATCTATGCAGCTTGAATCAAAAGAGGGAATATTTCTTCCAGACCTTGATGGAGGCAGTTGATGGGAAGGAAAATGCAAGGGTAAACCATTTATACACTGAGTGCTACGCAGCACCCTCGCATAGTTTTATTATTCTTCTTCAAAAATGATAAATATTCATTAAGCACTAGTGAAATACCTCCACAATTTAGTGGGCTTTCTTTTCTTGCAAAGCTACACCAAAAAGACTCAGAATGTAATTTAGCTTATTAATATTCTTTATTTGTATTACAGTAGTAATCAAGGCCCAGTAATCACCCCCACCCTGACTATGCTCTGACAAATGACCTTTATTTGGCTGTCACTGCAGAATGTATCTGCAGCTGAGAGCAGCGGATGACCTCGTACAAGCTTCAGAATAAGTACATGTGGGAGCTGCTGCAAACTCATCCTTTCTTTGGTTGCAGAGCACATCACCGATGATAAGAATGGAAGATGACAATTTCATGCTACAGAAAATATTTGAGGTCCCCTGTCACCTCCTTCTTTCCTTTCACTCTGCGCTGCAATGAGAACCACCATTTCACAGAAGATTTTCCCCAAATACAAGTGTGTCTATCCTGAAAGCAGAGGAGGTCAGATTTGCCTGAAGAGTTTTTCACCTCAAGTTACTGCAAATTAGGCCAAGGAGTGACTTAACCTGTGTTCCCCAGAGCTGAGACCACTGCCTGAAACTTTTTGTTATTGTGCTTTTCTTTCTTTTCTGATTTCTTCTCCCCCATACCCTCCTCCACAACAACAAATTCTATGGAGATTAATTAGGTGATTTCTGTGATTTTCCTAATTGTTATTGCTAAGAAACAGAGCAGAGACCTGGGGAAGCGCACAGGCTGGTGGCTGAGGCAGGAAAGCAGGCTTCAGGGGACTCGATTCAGTTGCTGGCTAAACTGGAAATCTCCTCATGGTCTCTGTTCATTATTTGTTCTCTGTCTTTTTCCTCTCTCTGTAAAAGGAAAGGAAGGGTACCTCTTTCCTCCCCCTTCTTTGCTGATTTATGATGAGATTCACTAAGTTTTCAGTTGTGGACATTGTTTACCATCTCACTTGGTATAAGGCAGGCAAGCTAAAGACTCCAGTGAAAGAAACGGAGTGATTGGGGAAGATAATAATCTTCATCATGTGAGTGTGCTTATTTAACCTGAAGAGGCTTTGGGAATCTACTATAATAAAATTTGGATGAGATTCTCTATGGCGCTCAGCATTGGATAATTCTGATCTTGCTGATGTGTAAGGCAAAATTGGATGAAGACTAATGTCAAGTACATAGGAAAATTCCAGGCAAGTGGAATGTGGAAAGACTGGTCCCAGGAAGCAAACAAGAAAACAAATAAAAAAGAGGGTTAGCTGCCCAAACATAAAGGTTTGATACCTTTGAAAATGCCCTAGGGTGATCCAATTTAGTCTCTAATTGCCATCTCCTAAGTATCCTGTGTAATTCAGCTCACCTAAAATGAGACCCACACTGGCAGGTCAGCTGAATATTTATCTCTCTAGGCTGTCATATTGGCTTGATCTGCTCCAACAGTGATGCACACATAGGCATCTTGACAACATTTAGGGAGCGACACGTAGACACGTTTACCTTTCTTAGCCTGAAGATTAATCCCATCCTAAATGTTTGAATAGCCGTATTTTAAGTATGTGGAACTTAAAAGTGGTTCCTGTAAAAGAGAGGAGCTTGCCAGGGAGTTTGGTTCTGCTCCAATGTTTCCTGTCCCTCGCAGTGACCCGAACCGAACTCTGAGTTTATAATGGCGTCTGAAGCCAGGTGAGTTTCCAATAGCTCTAGGCTTTCAAATGTCATGCTGCTCCACTAATTGCTTAAGCAGCTGTACTTTTATATCTTCTATCCTTTTTGAAAAGGTAATCTATTTGAACTTGGTTTGTTAGACAAAGAAACTAAGAAAATAGCAGCAAACTTTATTTTCGAAGAGGAGGAGACAGGTGCAGAAACAATAGACAATAACAAACAAATAAACAAAACTCCCTTCTACCATATTGGAATGATGAAGAGCAGCAGCAACAGAAACAAGAAAAATACTGATCATGGCGTAGGGAACAAGGTTATTATATCCCACTGATTTATTCATTGCTACTCTTGTTGAGTTATGTCAGAGATTACGTGAAGGTTAAGTAAAAATAGCAGAAGAAATAAAAAATAGGATAGAACTGATATGGAAAATTCCATGGAAGAAAGCGATTAAACTTCGCTTTGATAAGTAGTATTTATTGTCCATGGCATGAGTCCTCAAACTTCAGAGCATAAGATGGACTTTGAGCAATGAGGCCATGGAAGGTAGCAGCGAACCCAGAGAGAAGCTCTGACACCGGGGCTCCTGCACGGCCGCTCAGCTGACATTGTTCGACATCACGTTCAAGATATGCCATGAAGAAGCCCATTGCTGTGAACACTAATTAAACACAGTTCATAGCTAAAATGAAATACCTTTTCAATATATTTTTTTCTCTAATACCCGGATCCCTTTAAACATAACCAGCAATATGCCGATCTCATGGAAATAGGAGCATAAGCTCTGTGTACCACCTAAAGGAACCTCCCTGTTTCTGGATCTTTCTTGTTGCCATCTACTGGCCACCTGCTGCTGAATTCTTCAAGTTTTTAAGCTGCATAACACCACTGATTTCAGTAGCTTCACTGCAGTGTTTTTCCAGTGTAACACAGCAAACCAGCTTGCCCATAACTGCAAATCCTTTTCTGAATTTTGATCAAATCTCTATCCCGTTAAACTGAATATATCTTTCATTACTGTCTACTTGCAGTATTTTAGACAGCCAGCAACAATCCCAATAGATTGCTTTCCAAAAATAATAACAAAAAAAAAATTAAAAAGACAGGTCAGGTAGATTCCATGCCTTGGCCCTTAAAATTGGCCTTTTTCAGTGTTGACTATTTTCCAGGTCATTTGTACGCCATGCCAGAATCCTAAAGAGATTCTTGCACACCTAATATAATGCTTAGTGTGGCTTGCAGGCTTTGGAGGAAGGTGTCATTTTTGGCTGGGAGCAGAATTTTGTGTGTTTGGGGATTATTTCTTTTTTTTTATATTTTATTGTCTTGATTCATCACAAGCTGTAAGAGACAATGAACAATGTGAGTTCAACAGTCAGAATCTTGTACAGATTGCAATTGGACAGTAAAGTACCCGTGCCTGCAAATTGGCTAGATTAAGGGCTCAATTTCCATTTTAACAGAGAACATGGAGTATTTATTTGTGGAAATACCCTTTGGCTTATCAAAAAGAAGGTTAACAGGTGGCTTGATCTGAGAGTACCTAAAGAGCGGCTAGAAGAGAGCTCTTTAATCAAGTGGCCAGACAGAAGCCAAGATCCAACAGCTAGAAATTGAAGATAAAAATTACATAGGAAATAAATGCAGATTTTTACTCTGGAGTGTAATTAGATGTTATTTGCTGTTGGTTATTAGATTACAAGAAGAAGTGGTTGATCAGAGGAACACAAGATGGTTGAGGTTGGAAGGGGCCTCTGGAGATCATCTTGTCCAACCCCGTTGCTCAGAGTCATCTACAGCAGGTTGTTCAGGGCTGTGTCTACTTGGGATTTGACTATCTCCAAGGACGGGGACTCTGCAGCTTTTCTGGGCAATTTATTTAGCATTTGATCACCCATTCAATAAAAATGTTTTTTCATACATTTAAATGGAATTTCCTGTATTTGCATTTGTGCCCTCTCCCTGTTGTCCTGTCACTGGGCACCATGGAGAAAGGCCCAGTTCTGTCTTCTTTACTCCCACATCAGGTATTTCTATACATTGCTAAGACCCCCATTGTGGCACAAGGATTGCAAGGTGATTTGGAAAGAGAAGGGTTAAAGAACAAAACCCGAAGTTCTACACATCTGATAAACGGAGATCTGTTGGAGCTTGTGGGCCATAGACCTTGCTAAAAGGTTGAGAAGTTGCAGAAAGGCACCGCCTGATGAATAGGTCTTAAGTGGGGCATGCACCTACTGAGGTGACAACAATGGGCTGTGAGAAGTGCCAGGAAAGCCCCTAACAACGGCCTTCTGATGTTATCGTTAGCCAATTAGAAGTAGTAGGGTTAGTTGTACATGTTTGAAAGAACCAACCAGATTGCGATGCGATCTCTATATAACCCTTGAAAGTTTTAGAATAAACTACTTTCTGCTTGCATCAAGCTGTGTCCCGTCTCTCAATCGCGGCACCCCATAAGCCTTCTCTTTCCAGGTTAAACAAGTCAAGCCCTCTCAGCCTCTCCTCATCTCCATCTCTTCAAGTTTTCCCATCAGGAATGAAGGTCTTTCCACTGGTCTTTCCTTAGCACTAGGATGTGCTCTACTTCAACCACAAATTATCAAGCTTAAGTGCACGGGTTATAAAGTGATATTTGCTATGTAGGGAGTCAGATAACTAGAATAACACATTTTGCCATTAAAATCTTGAGAATAACACCTTTGCCTTTCAGAAAGAACAGCCTTCACTAAAGGCAGTGATGAATTTTCTCTCTGCCCCAAAGAACTGTGATTTTCTGTTACAGGAATAGAATTATAAAACCTGAATAATTTTCTGGAAATAAAAAAAAAAAACAACAACAAAACACTTTCTTGGACCAAATCTTTAATGACTAGCTGGACTGTGCTGTACTCACAGTGTTCTCCTGGTCTACAGCCACTTGAGGATCTTGTTATAAGCACTTGTTTCCCTCCTGGAGACACTGGCATTTTGGATTTTGCGGGTCAACACAAAGGCAATGACATGGCAGGAAATCCTAGACAATTATTGCCTTTACCTCCCATTAGTAATGTGGCTGCAGCAGGGCTGCACAGCTTGAGATGCTTTACCAAATGATTTTCAAAGTGTGGATATTTTTTTTGACATGACTTATTTCTTTGCTTGAATAGGCAATCACCTTGGGATCTATCACTTTTCTTGGCACAGGGTTAATGCTATTACATTTCCGATCTTCCTGGGGAATTTTTGTTTGTTTTTTTTTAAACGTTTCAGTGGAAATCAAGCTCTAGATTTAGTCCATCAATATGTTTTGCTGAATCTGCCCGCCTTCACACACTGTAGTCCTCTGAAAATGGCCTGGGATTAATACAGGAACTGGAACAGAGAGCTAATTACTTAAATCTACTTCAGGTAGATAAAAATTGGGGCATGAATGGGAAAAACTCTCAAAATGGTAGTTAACTCCAGCAGAATTCCAGCTGCTGGGACATTATGAACTGGCACCTCTCTGGAGGTGGGGAAGGTGGACACCATCACGAGGACGGCCACGCGCGGATGAAGCACGCCTCTTCCTCACCCAGTTCGTTCACCCATTATGGCCTTCTCAGCTTCCTTCAAAGGGGTAGTGAAAGCAAGCGTGGGGTCCCGGTGCTCCAGGACTGTGCTAAATGGGGACATAACCCAGATACAAGAGTTCAAGGAGCTGCAGTAGGGATCTGCTTGTTCTGGTAGTCCTTATTGTCTGACATGCATTCATGCATGCTCTCGGTCTCTAGATACGTGCCGTTCCCTGGCTGCCTCCAGGCTCACACTGGTATGCAGCTTGCATTATTTCTCCCTTTAGCTTTGAGCTGTCTCAGTGTAAGAGACAGCGTCTTGAGAACCTTTGCCTTTCGCCGTGTTAGAAATTAACACGTTGGGAAATGAATTACGCCGCCCGCCAGCTAAATAAAAACATAGACTGGTCTAAGAAAGTCATTTATTGATCTTTCTTTTGTTAAAGTAGATTTCAGGGTGCAAAATACTAACTCAGCCAAATCAATATCGTTTTCACTACCAAGTTTGTCTTTAAGATTATGGGGCTATTCTGAAGAGTGGAGTTTAATTTCAAGACATGTCCCTCACAGACGCTGCCTTAGTTAAGTCTACGGGATGTGTATTGGGCAAATGTGGAGGGGGATTCTAACTAAAAGTGATGTGTGGATCTTCCACAACCAATTCATTAAGGTCTCAAGGACATATAAAGGCAGAGCAAGGTATATTGCTGAAAGTTGAAATTGCTTCTAACTACAAAGCAATCTTAAATCCCTTATTAAAGAGTATAGTTACAAATTCTGGTTTAATAATTTTTCCTTTTCTGAGTCCTTAACTGGTATATATCAGCATAGCTTTACTGAATTTAGTGGAGTCTCATTGAAAATCTGGCCTTATTTTTCAATAGCAAGGAAATATTTCTAAGCATATCTATGTGTAAGCTGTCAGCTAGGTGTTAATTTATATGAGGTTTGCATTTTAAAATACTATTTTATAGGAATCTAAACAAAATCTCTTAGAAAATCATATATAAAAGTATTATCTTAGATATACTAAGGGACTATGTATCAGCTGTGACGCATATTTTGCGGTGATGGGTATGACTGTGAAATGTGAAGTAATAACGCAGTATACAGCTGGAAAACAGTCCAACTAGAGAGGGGGGAATCAGGAAGTTGCAGCAAATTATCCTACTTTACCTGGAAGAATTAAGAAGAAAAATCTAATCACCCTTTCTATTTTATTTTTTCCTACTCCATGATTTAAAAATTCTCTGCTTTTTCTGCCTTTTTTTTTCTCCTCTTCTTCCCTGCAAGGAAAGTTTAATGAGGCATATTTGCTTGTTTCCATGGTATTTCAAAGAAAGATTACTAGCTGAAGGCAAAGAAATATATAGAATAAAGCAGGGAACAAACGTCTGTTCTTTAGTAACAGATATAAACCTTACTTTCATAATTAATCATATAGAAATATTTTTCTATACTTGTAATAAGTGAAACCACGTCAGTCATTTTTTACTTTAATGTAAGGCCTGATGTTTTACAGAAAAAAATCATTTGCTACCCAGTACTTCTCTGCTCTTTGGTCAGAAGGACACACGCAAGTATGGCCCTAAAAAGCCATTAAAAACATCTTTTGCTATTGACATATTTCATAACTAAGGGACGAACAGGGTTCAGTTTGTGCTATTCATACAGCACAGCACTGTGCGATGCACTGTTGATGAAATCTGAATCGAAGTCGGCGAATAACACCTGGCCAAGAAAGGCAAGAGTGTCCTTATGCACCTCCCAAGAGGGCCCAAGTCCATAATTCATTGTGCGCCCACTAATTCCCTGTGTCTGGTACAACAACGTTTGCATGACTGCAGTTATGCAGGAGAATGCAGTTATCGTCAAACCCAAGCTTTATTAAAATGAGAGGCAAAAGTTCATGAAGCTCAGGGGGTCATGCATATTGCTCTCGTTCATGGTCAGAAAGGAATTATCCTTCATTATTATTGTATTGTCAATGATTTGACTTATTTTAAAAGTGCCTGGAAGTTCAGAGGAGGGATAGGATCTCCCCCTGCTGCCCTCGAAGTCAGCGCTAAAATACCTGTGAATTTCAGTGGTCTGGGTTCAAAGACACATAAAATACTGAAATTAAAGACAGACGACACCAACAGAACTTGAAGCAAGTATCACATTTACTGCAACACCTAATGAAAAATACAGACAGGTGATGCATGAATAAAGCATAAAGGTTCATCGAGAACCTATGACCTGCACGACCATGAGCAAACCACTAAAGATTGGATCTGTCATTTCAAATGACGTACCTGAGGTAGGAGCTCCGGCGCTCTCCCTGCTCAAGAGAAAAAGATCAGCAACTTCAGAGGACAATTTAGTGCACCTAAGACATGAACCTGCCTCATGACCAGGACTTTAATTTAAGTGCCTAAAGCTAGATGGGATGAACCAGGAAGAGCACATACACAAAATAAATAGTAGCAGCAGTTGGGACAAAACTGCTGAGGGCTTTGCAAATCCTCTTGAAATCTAATGTGCCTTATTTCTTACCTTTAAATCGAGTTGGAGTTACTATGGTATCTCCAGAGATTTGTTAATAAAACGTGCTTTGTTAGCATAAAGGAAAAAAAATGCGGTCTATTCAAGGAAGGTGGTGTGGGTTTTTTTCATTTCAATCCTGAGAATAGTATTTTCCAAAGCTCTGATTTACTGTTTGAGGTTTTGTTAAACCTCTTCAGACGTCTCTTTGAGCTACGTGAACTCACCCTTGCTGGTGTTTTCTTTGTTTGGGTTTCAGTGGGGGATCTGACTGTCTTTGTGTAGATCCCAGCTCCAGCCCGTAATTATCCAATTACAATAAAAATTGTTAATTCTACTCAGTCACTGCTGATCAACTAGATCTAATCCTTGATGATTTTAATAGAATCACTGTGAATCAGCCAAGAAGACTTGCCTGCAACTTCAGCTTGAGGGTACGTCTATGCTAATAAAAAGCCATAGGTCATAATTTTGTCAATTTAAGTATCCGATTTTACAAAGTATTTTTATATCAATATGATCAAATGAAAAATAAGGACTATCTGCTCTGCAGTCTAATGAAAACAAAAACATGCACGTATTTCTTCTTACCTACATATAAGAAACAGTTATTTAATCTGTCATTCTTTTACCCACTTCCCAAACTTATAAAAATAACACTTTTTGTGCCCCCCTAGTTTTATCTAGCAGTCAAGAGGGAAAGATTATCTTCGTTTTATAGAGGGGAAATTATTGCCCAGAAAAATTAAATTACTTTTTTCAAGTAAAAAGTGCTGAGAACTGATTTCTCCTAAATTCCTCCCTGCTGCTTCACGGCTCAGTTATGAATAATCTCTCTTGCACCTCGCAAATATTTGCATTTTGCAGATCGGTGTGTCTGTGTGTTTGACAATGGGCAACATGAACGCAAGGGTGTCACTAGGGCAATACTCAACCCTGTGTGGATGCTATTCACACAGGCAGCCACATCTTAGACAACATGTTTTGTTTTTCTGCAGATTAAACAAATTCACATCACCAGTCTTGACCTCCTGGAGCATAATAAGAAATTCAGTCCTTCAGTCTCCAACTATGAGGTTTAAATCAACTTCCATAATTAATCTAGAATTTAGGTACTTTTGCATAAACAAATATTGTGAAATAAAAAACCAAACAGATCATGTCCCATTCTTGTATTCACCACATTTTCTGAGTAGCATTTCCTCATATTCTAGGAAAAAAAAATTAAAAATCTCTATTCAACTAAAGTGTTAAAATATTATCCTATATATACTTCCAGCAAGCAACTTCTCGGCATGGGTTAGGCTCTACTTCGAAAACTATTGTCATCCAGGAGACAACCTGTAGTTTTAAATGACTAGGCTGTCAGTTCTTTAGCTTCCTGCACTTGCTTTTTCTGCTTTAGTGAATAGTAACAATTACACGACAAACAGCATGTTATTTCCAACTGTGTTTTTTTGACAGAAATCTTTGTGATACAAATATTGCAAACTTACATTCGTTTGCACGATTAATTTTTATGCAGATTTTTAAAGCCTTAAGAAGCTTTTCATAAAACCCTACAGTCTTTGGAACAAAACTGCGGAATCTTTTCAAGAGTATTCTTATTAAAATGGAATGCTTTAAATAGTGCAAATTTGGGAATATTTTTTCACTAGTTTTGCTAGATTTGTGTTGAGATTTGCAAACAATATATTTCATATCCTGAAAAGGGTGTTGTCAACAATGAGAATGAAAGATAAAGCAATTCTGCCCCAGAAAATATTTGCGAATTACATTTTTTCTGTATTTACCAATGAGTGTGTAACATTATACCTAGTAAATAAACACGGAAATATTATAATTGAGCAAAGCCTGAATGTCATTCATGAAGGGTGTTAGAAGCCATAGACCTTACCCTGGTTTGGCAGAAAGCATTCTTAAAATTTCCCTTTAGTATTTAATTTTTGAAGGACAAGGAGGGATTTAAATCATTCATCAGTGTCAGATTTGAAAGATGTGTACTTGGATTCCTTTCCTCCCTGTTCTGCCTTCTCTCCCAACTGGAACATGAGATGTACTTCAGGTGTCATTTTCTCCCAGCCCGTTGACAAAGCTGCAACCTCCTTGTAGCTTTGTAAGAGCCCCCATCATTTAAGGGTGCCATTCCCAAAGTGACAATCCATCCCCAACGCTTTGTGACATCCTAATCACCCTATCAAAATTTCAATGGTTTAAACAACTGAAGAAGAGGCTTCGCTGAGGATTTTTGTGAGGCTGTGTATTTTGACAAAGGAGAAAATGTGACCTTAGCACGGGATTGTATCACTAACCCATAATGAAGTTCAACCCCCGACAAGTTTTGCAACTTTTCTCAATTTTTATTGTATCTGCCCAACTTTCTCTCATTGTGCAGACATGATTGCATGCATGAGAACGATTTTTTTTTTCTATTAATATACTGTCTTTTCTTTCCAAAGTCCATTTTGAACAGTTCTGGTCTTCTCATGCATGACAAGGTCTGCAGCTGCAGTTTTTATGGACTGAAATCTTTTATGTTTTGCTTTTTATATAATACGATTAATGAACATTACAAGCAAAATGAACTTTGCATCAAGGTTAGGTTCCTTACTAACAATTTTCTGCTTTTATAGATCTATTTTAACCAATGAAGAGGATGCCTTGTACCTGCTGAGGCTGTTTGATTTCCAAAAGATATTTAACATAATCTTGTTCTTTTCCATATATACTTTTACATCAACAGATACCCGATATCTTTATATATTACCTGTTAAACATGCACACTAATTAACGTTTTTATTTGAAATAAAACACTTGTTATCCTGATCAATTTTAGTGATGGTCTCCTAGCAACCAAGCCTTCTCAAATAATGGTCCTTATAAGATGCCCTTTATCATTCAAGAGGCTACTTTACTGTATATTGTTAAAAAAGTTATTAAATCCTTTTTTTATATGACTCAGTTTCTGTAAAATGGCTTTATTATTTTTCTCAATGTCTTTGTAATAGTAAAATGATAGACACAGAAAAATGCCCTATAATTCAACATAAATCAAGTTATTAAAACAAAAAAGAAGCTGTTCCATAATTTGAGGTAGCATTGTCTTTTTGTATTTCAGATTGCATGCAAAAACAAAATGAAAACTATTCTATGATGGCATCAATTGAGAAAAAGAAATGTTTAGTCTAAAATATCACTTCAAATTAAAATTAATGTTTCCATCTCACAATTTAGTTTAATTAATTTATTCTGGGTTGGAACTGAAAAATTCAAAACTTATTGCTTTCTCTAAAAAAATTCAACACAGTCTCAAATGTCATTGTCTTAAAGCTGAAATAGCAATATTTTAGCTACCTTGAATTTTCGGGTGGTGGTTGTTATTTTTCCCCATTTATTTCTGTTTTGTAACCTTTTTCCTTACTGGAAATACTCGAGAAAAGACAAAGAGCTGTAAGGAAATCTTTTCTTTTTGTTTTAACAAGGAACTTTTTTTTCCCCCACAGAGGAAATAACTGAGAAAAAGGGGTAAAAAGACAGAGAAAGGAAAACAGCAAGAATAAAGAAGAGAAGGAACAAGAAAAATACTAAAGTCCTAAATTGTATTCAGAAAGTTGAAATAGTTTCTAGCGGTATTTTTAAATAATTTATGGATATAAGCGGACAGTTATTTCCAATACTGTCGCTGGTTCAACGAGGTGTTCAACTGATGCCATTTTACCTGCTTGGAGGTAGGACTATGCACGGACCCAAGTTAAATGGGTTTTTGAGACACCCCTACATTGTAAGCCCCCAGCATGTGTTTTTTTTTTTTTTACTGCATCAGTCCTGTGGGGATAACTTATTAACACACATTAACAAAATTGCGAAGCAATCATTGAGTCATGTCCCCAGTCACAAGGTTTCTTTAAAAATGTCATTCAAACTGCAATAAGTATATGGGGGAAAGGGGTCATTTCAGTGGAAACTAGAAAATTTAACAGTCACAGTCGCTGTAGTAAACAATTTTTGCCCAATTAATTTCTCTGTCAATGGAAAAACATCAGCCAGCTCTAGCTTGAGGTTAGCAGAACGACTGTTTCTCAAATGTTAAAATTCCTTCTTCTATGCAGCATTAAAAAAGCCTTCTCTTATTTGTACGGGTTCAGATTTTTAGTCCATTATTATTCACAATATTTTCATTAAAATTGCTACTTGAAGGTTGGTCTGCTTATGGGGGCTGGCATCCTTTTTAATAGCGTTTCCTTTCTATTATTAATGTGTCCATGACCCCACTTAAGTAATGCTAGCAACACAGTAAAAATCCTTTTCCAAAGACCTTCCACTCCAAACCAGCAGAAAAAGTGGGAAAAGGGGTACTTGGCCCTGATTAAAGACCAACTCATTGCTTTCATAGAGTTAAGTGAGCTCCTGCATAAAGCCTTGTGATACCTTCACAGACAGAGCAGGACCCGGTGAACATCTCCCAGTTGGGAGGCTGGAAGTGCGAACCCCGTGGCTCGGTTTGACGTCGTGCGACAGAACCAAGTAGGACCCCGAGAAAACTGCGGGGCAGGGCAGGAGGGTCTCCTGTCCACAGCGCCAGGAAACTGCCCTGCTGAGAACATGAAAACCTGAACTCCTGATTGCACCTATAGAAACCCCTATAGGTGCAGACTGCCATGGGTTGTGGCAGATACCGGTAGGAAGGACATTTTTCATTGCCTGCCTTCTTATCACTCAACTTCACCGTCTGTTAATTCTTCTTCCCTCCCCCATTTGAAAAACCTCTGTTGTAAAAAGGCAAGGAGGCAAAGACCTGAAGTCTCCACTCCAGGTTTGTACTGCAGATCTGTTGAGACTTGGTCCAGGTGTGTTCACTAGACCCCTACCTGGCTTCTCAGATGTAAGGGTTTCATCTAGAGGGTTCTGGCCAGTTGGGAGAATTCAGGTGCCTTACCTTATCTCTGAATTTCTGGGTGATTTTCTGAACCCTTTGGTATTATGCCAGTCTGTGATTCTTTTGCATTTATATCTCTAGGAAAAGGACACAGAGAGCATTAGACGTTTCAAATCTCAATGAATGAAAATACCCTTATTGTGCATAATCAAGCTGCTGGGTAAAATTAAATAAATGGACCCTATTTGGAGACAGAGCAGAGATCAAGAGATCAAGAAACCAGATTAGACTAGAAAAACTGATCCATCAATTATTACTTACTAAAATTAACTTTGTCAAATGTCAATATGAGGCCTTTCCCCCTTGAGAACTGGTGCTAGTGAAACACCACAATGAATGTGAAACACAATTTGTAAGATTAATCATCTTTAAACACTTTTTTGTTGTTATTGCTGGATATATTTCCAGTTAATTTTTCTATACATTACAGGAAGTTTAATTCCAGCAGGTTGTTCTGTAAAACAGATGCTGTTTATCACTTTCCCTTCCTTTTCCAAGCTGCTGTTGGTTTCACAGTCAATGAGGAATATTAGTTTAAAAAGCTAAAAAACTTCATCAAATAATTGTGGCTAAGACGACACCAGAACTTTGCAGGAGTATATCAAAGTGCATCCGTTCATTGGCTCATACTCTTGACTTTTACTGTAGAGATCTATATTTATGCATGTTCCCTGTTTGCTTACTTAGAAATCTATAAATTATATCCATATCTGTCAGTCTGACAAATGCTTTAGCCAATATACCAAAGGAATATTTGACCAGTAGGAATTTAATGGTGAGTAGGTATTGAAATACACAGCAAGACATGCATTAACCATTTCTTTTTAATATTGACAACTGGTTTAAACAACACACAATACTACAACTGAAAGGACAGAATGGGTATCTTCCTTTGTAATTACACATTATTCACAAAGAAATGTAGAATCGGGAAACCGAAGACACCACTATGGCTATCTCTGCAATTGCTGTATTAATTTGAGGTCTTCTACATTAACAGATCCCCGAAATCAAGTGCTAATGTGCACACCAACATACAGAAAGAGCACTGTTTTATCTCCTAAGATGACTATAACTGCAACTCCGTGCATCTGAACACAGAATCATGGCAGTTGAGGGTTCAATGCCAAAGATACTGAGTTGATGGCCAAGAAACCTCAAATTCTTGTGAGTTCCAGTAAGTCAGGTTATGCCAGAAGAACCAGGTAAAGAAAATTCCAAATACCAGTTATCTTCGGAGGGGTATAAATCAAAATTTTTCCCATTCTCAGAATGACACCTGGTTTAAGTCACACGTGGATGTATAAGGCAATGGTAAGCACTACTCTGCCTTGGAAAAAATAGGTAGGATCTTAAAATGTATTGGCTAAAATATGCTAGGTTTTAAAGAGTGCTCAGCACTGAATACAAGCAAAATCAGTACTAAAGATAACCAAACAATGGTGAACTGCAATCAGATCTAAACGCAATAAAGCATGTCTACTCTATACACAGTAAAAAGAAGGAGCAACTGTAGTATAGAGCGTCAGCTACAGTTGGTTAATCAGATAATTAACCAATTGTTTAATTGTTAGCTAATTGGATAACAGCAGCAGAGCAAATGCAGCTGCCTGGGTTTCAGCATGGGCTCGGACCACAGCAGGAGTCTCTGGGCTGTTAGTCTGCTAAGGAAGAGGATGACATTTCATTTATATTTTTAGCAAGATAATCTGGAGCAAAGCTAGAACAGATATGCCTATATGTGGTATAATCAGGCTCTTCCTTTGCTGTCTACACCTTAAATGGAGGTTAGCCAATTAAAACACCAGCTACCACAGTTTAAAACATGGGAAAATCCTAAATGAAGTGGAATTTTTAAGAGCCGGAAAAGAGAAATATATAAAATATATGAAATAGTGTTCAATATCATGAGTATATCTCACCCCTTTCTAAAATGCAGCACAGCAGAATTCTCCAGGATGTTACGCCAAAGGTAAGTATCGCTACGGATTTGCAAACAACTGTCTCTGACAGCAAAATGGCTCTATCAAAGCCACCCACTCTCCCACCAACACTGTCATTCGATTTAGCTACTTGAGTTAGCTGGACATTTCGCAGAACAAATAAATAGTTCTTGGCCCAAGGATCTTGTCAAATAATTTTATCGGTGATGTAATGAGTGACAGCAAGGTGCAGTAGTAGAGAAAGAGAGGACTTTGCTTGGGCCTTAAAAATGTGCCTGTGATTATCCAGTCTGAGGTTACAGACCGAGTGATGCGCAGTATGTATAGTCTTTTTGTTTTTTACAAGAGAAGGCAGAATTCTCAACAGGAGTTTTTCTGTGCTTTTGCTACTGAGATTTTCATAGCCATCTCAGTAAAAATCTGATCGTTAGCCTAAGCAATATAAAGAAATGCTGTATGGCTGCCAAATTTTCAATGTATAATCCAAAAAAACTACCGGGAAGGAAACCATAGAAACATTGCTGAGTGTATAACATTCAAATGAACGCCCATAAATAACTACTAAGAAGGAAAAAAACAATCTGAATTTTTTAGAAGACTTAAAAATTAAGAAGCAGTTTCTTTTTCCGAAGTAATATCTATATGCCACCTTTTTTTGGCTACTTTCATTTACATGTCATCTTGTTAATGTAATGACTTTCTGTTCAAGATAATGCACAGTATCCACATAGTGTTGAAACATGTAGAGCTCGGGGTGAGTCTACACAGAGAAATCAGTGCTCACTAAGGATATGGAGTTATACCAAAGTAGCTACTCTGCACCAATTCTTAATGTGGACAGTGACCGTTGCTACACCTCCCTTTATGTACCTGAAGGAATTAAATTAGAAGCATGGTTGTCTTAACTTCCCCATGTGGTGAATGGGCAAAAAGAAGTGTGTCCAGAAGGAGGGACAGATGTTAAATGGACTGTGCTGTGGAGGTGGTTTTATCTCTCTGCAGTTTTATAAGGAGAGACTAAACTGAACTGACTCCAAAGGACCACGCATTCCTTAAAAAGGGAATAAATTAATTTTTTCACCAGGAAGACTCAATTCTGCCAAGAGGATAGGATGCATCTCTATAGATATATCTATAGATATTTAGAAGATGGGTTTGATACAAGCCTTGTAGTACTGAGGACAATACTTTTTCATCATACTTTTCCCTGTTATTTAATTCCAGCAGTACCGGGGCCTGAGATCACAGTATATATTCTCCACACATAATTTGTAAAGAACTTGACTTTGAATTTTGGCTTTCCTGGTGGCCTCTGTCGTGCATGAGCACACGGGTTCCTGATACAATAGTCGAACTGGATCTGTTTTCTAGTGTTAATTTGAACACTTCTCTTACGTCCTTCTAAGTTCCCCCAGCCTTAGAATGGGCTTTATCTCATTTAACCCAATCAACTAAAAGCTGGGCATACAGTCACAGCTATTCATGGAAGTGCCCTTTCTACTTGGTGAGAGAGGCAGGCAGAATAAACCCTGGAACCACACAATATTTTAGGCAGAGGGGACCTCTGTAGTTCATCTAGTCCAACCCCCTGCACAATGGAGAGTTAATTTTGACACTAGATAAGGTTGCTCAGAGTATTTTCCAGATGACTTATGAAAATTTGCAAGGATGGAGGTTCCATCCAACCTGTTCCAGTATATAGCCATTCTTACCATGATTCTTTTCCCCCGTATATCCAAAAACCTCATTTATTTTTTCACGTCATTTGCCCCTGTTTTTTAGCATGGAGAGTTGCTCTTGTTCCGAGGGACTCGGTGAAATATCAGCACTCACATCTTGCTTTAGCAGAGTCAAGGTGATTTGCCAGTGAGCTGTGACGATTTTCTTTTTCTCTCCTTCACTTGGGCTAACATGACTATTGTGGTTTGTCATGAGTGTCTAGATTGTGGTTAGATGTGGAAATACAGTAATAGATGCTTTCACGCAAAGATGGAAGGTTGTGACACCAGTGTCAAGCCAACTATTTCAGCATTCCCCAGTGATGCATCAAAATGTCAAAATAGTGACAGAAGTTGAAAAGCATCTCTAACAGGGGAGGACCCTGAACACACCTTCCAAAGCAAGAAAAAGGCAAGGCAGTTTCAGTTGTATTCTGAAACAGAGAGTGTCCTCTTAATGATACGGCACTGGTTCTGGTAATGTCTAGTTTAGAAGGGCAATCAACTGGGCGTGCAGCCATGTGTAAACTGAACATTTCTTTGTGGACAAATAATCAGCGGATGCAAAATGTCTGAGGTAATTAACAATTATATAATTTAAGCAAAATGGAAGAGGGTTATGGAAGTACCAAATATTCTGGCAGAACAAAACAGAATTAACTATCTGGCAGAATGAAGTAGAATTAAGAATCAAGAGCACTTGCTAATTTTTTAGTCTTCTTCTGGGGATCTAAAGTACCTGTAATTTTGCTGTACTTTGTTTATACTGTGGTAGCACAGTTATGGCCCAATGTGCCAGATGAAAAGCACATAATAATAATTAATCCTTGCACTACAGAATTTGCGATGCAATTAGGTGCCATGAGCGAAGAATGGAAGACTTGCTTTGGGGATATGTAATCTTACTTGGGACTAAAACAAGATTTAGCCTCAGTTACACTTACAGTCATTAAGACACAGAGAATCAAATAATCTGCTCAGGTTTGTGGAACAACAGATGCAGCAATTCCGGGAACCCATCATATATTTCTCAGTCTTATAATGTGCTTCAAACTGACTGTCATTTCCTATTTCTTCTTCAATAACTATGTGCTTAGTGCAGGGCAAGAAGCCGGATTTCTTTTCTGCTAAATATTCAGATGGAAAAATGAGGCTCGAAGTCCTGAGATTCCTGCTCCCTGAGGAGATGTTTCCTACCCAGACTGCTGAGGCACCACTACGCACAGATGAAGAAACCAGGATGGCAAGAAGTGAATTCATTCTTTAAGTGCTAACCCATGGCTGCAACTGTTGCACTCATGTTCTGGGAATTTAAATCCCAAGGTCTTTATTTAAGCCCATATTAGCTATCAGTTTAGACGAGGGTCTGAATAATACCTCTTTGCTTTACTCGGTTTGCTTCAGATGAATCATCTTGAAATCAGTATAGATGTCAGAGACTTAAGCAGAAATGAAGTCAGTGTTCTTTATTGCTGAAATCCAAGTAATTTTTTGTCTTGTTTAGCTTAACATTGCCTGGCAGAAACAACAACCTGGGAAAAGCTGCAAAGGTAATAACTCCATTAATTAAGCCATTTTTAATTTACTTAACATGCTGTTTTTTACAGAATTTCTTAATACTATTTTCCAATATATTAAGATGTCAATTATGTTAGTTACAGCAATTAGTTCCATCAAACTTACATTATCGTTTCCTTACTACTGTTGAACGCTGGGTTATATTATCATAATAATACTGCAGTTCACTGCTGACCAAACTCAGTTCTAGCAAACAATTAAAACCTTCTATTTCAATAGAATTATCACATCTTCTTTCTCCTCTCTAACTAAGAAAAAAGGCTCATCACGGCCATGCTGTTAACAGGATGATTACTAAACCAATTCACCACTGTAATCCACTTACGCCAAGCAAGCGTCTTAGGCCTACAGTTTTTCCGAAAAACTAAAATACCTCAGTGAGGTGAACAACTGACTGTCTCAAAGTAGTCTTGTCCAAGGGACTGCAAATTCCCGTCACATTCAGTGAAGGAAGGTGTTTTGGCAGCTACTAATCTGACACCTCTCGAATATCTTACAGGTACCTGTGTGTACCTGTTTCCTAAAATCAGTTTTGCTAAACACGGAACGGAGTTTTCAATGCTAGAGCACTTAAAATTCAGTAACCTTTATTTTTTGAGATGTGACATTGCCCAGTTCTCTGTTGAGAGATTTCATACCTAAAATGCAAGTGTTGCTGGATGGTGCTATTTGCATTAGACAATATTTGACTTATCCAGCCACACGGGAGAGGAATCAAACACTTTCTTTTTATTGTAAGAGCAAAGCTTTTTGGACACATCAGGGGATGATTCACTGTGCAACCACCTTCCATCACCAAAAATATCAAAGGTCTATTTTAAAAAGAGGCCAAAGTGCTCTGTCTGTTTCACAGCCAAAAACTACTGTGAGATTAATTTTCTTCTATAAAGGTATAAAGTTCAAGTTGCTAAAATTAGCAATTGTTTCACCTGAGCCTCTTCTCTGTGGTCCTATTCAAAGCAGTATTGTTTAGTGTTTCAGTGCCTGCTGCTTAAAATGTAACGTTCCCCATTTAATGTGTCAAAAAGCTATAGCTAATTATTCTCATAGCAAGGATAATCGTACCAATTATGATTCTTTAAAAAGAATGGTGGAAACAAAGAAGTAGAGATAAGATTTAACAATGACAAGACAAATTGGGGAGGCAGGGAAATCTTAAATGTTGAAAACCTCCAGTGCCTTCTTTTTTTTACAGGAAAGAATAAAATTACAGCTTTGTGAAAGACACAGGTTATCACCATTCAATCGGTGAATTTATGGATTATTATAATAAGGTTCCTTTAGTTTGGAATGAAGTTCATAGCTGTCCCTCCAGCCTCAAAATCTAGGGCTGTAGGATATGACATAGAGCGAGGTCTAATGTTTGTACCGCATCTACCTTAGACTGATAGGTGGTGGAATTTGAGGCTCATAGTCCTTAAGGCACCGGTCCACCCTTTCCAAGACAAGCACCCTATTTCTCAGGATGGTCTATGAAGAGAGGCAGATGGCCATGGGAATGCAGTCATCCTGTGTCAAGTATCTACATCCATTAATTGCCCCAGGAACTCAGTATCGCTAAAGGACGATTCAAACTGTCTAGGTTAGATCTCTGTTTCTCTTTATTAGAGTACAGAGTGTACAGGCTTTTCCACCCAGCTGGGATACAGGCTGCATACCCACCTTTTAAGGAAAAGTACCAAAAAGAGCAGATCTGAAACCTGGTGAAGAAGAAACCAGTGGTAACGGCAACAGTGAGACCTATATCTCCAGCAAAGGTAAATAACCAAAAAGTGGAAGATCCAGATTGTTGGCCTGGAGGGTGAAGAGCTCTTCTTTCCCACATCAAAAAGACCACAATAAGATGTGGGACACCATCAGGGAGGAGCACTCTGACATCCTGTTGAAAATGGCTCTTTATACTGGTAGAAAACCAAAGATCAAGGAGACAGTGAGGAATTTTGCTCCTTCTGCCTCCCTGCCGGACCAAACAGAGAATCTACAGGCTTTTCAACTCAGTTCCCGGTCTGCTCCTGCAGCTATTACCTCTGGAGCAGATAGCAGGCCTGGAAGTAATGACTTCCACCACTTACTTGTGGGTATTGTTAATCACTTTCAATGGCTTTGCGACACATTTGGATTTCTCTGAATGTAGTCACAACTTTGGACAGAAAATCACAAAGCCCTTGGCTCTGATCCAGATCACACAGACTGAACATACCTCCTGTCACTTAAAAAATGAAGAATAGCATTGCACAATTGTCCTCTTGTACCTGACAAATTCAAAGCCACAGATTGAGTTCAAACAAGTGTTGCCCTGTTCTGCAAACGCTGATAATAAAGGCACCGTGAAAGTTCTTGGCACAAAGGAAAACAAGTCAATATACACATCAGGACACTACAACAGATAATATTTAGCTCTATTATACCCCAGTATTCAAGCACTCTTGGAGAAATTGAATCTGCCTGCTGCCATTTCTGCCATGCTTGCTTTAAGCTGTTCTCTTATCCAACTCCCTGACTGTTTATCAAACAGAAGACATCGTCTGGATGCTGAGGAGATATTTCACCATCTGGCTGAAGTGTGGCCCTCTCTGAGAGGTGTCACAGTAAAAGGTGCTGAGAGATGGGAAGAGTATAAAGTCTTTTCAACTCTCCTCCTCCCCTATTTCAAAACCCTTTTCTGAAATGTGTCCTCTGTTGCCACCAGGCAACTTTTATATTAAGAGAAATTTATACCAAGGCTAGAGAAAGAAGTGGATGGGATGAAAAGAAAACCTGTAAGCGTAAAGGTTGCCAAGACATTTAGAAAAACCTTGAAGAGGCTATTAGAAAGTTGGATTTTTGCTTAGCAAGATTTAAATGAAACACGGTTATGTGGGGCCATTTTACCTTTAGAAGGGCTGTGATTTCCCCATACCACAGTGGAACCAACAGCTACTTAGCAACTGCTCCAGGCTGTTAATTACTGTGGGGATTGTTCCACATTCCCACCTCCCATCACTGCTATTGTTTTGTTCCCAAAAGGCAGGGAAACACAACAGGGCTTTGACTCCTTAACCAGACTACAGCTGTTTGTTGCATGACTTAGACATACAGGTCTTGGAGCAACAGCGTCGGTAGGTTGTTCTCTGTTACGAAGAAAGGTGTGTAGCTGGGAGTCATACTTTACGTTTAGAAAATCATTATGTAGCATTGAGTTCTGGATATTCAAAAGCATTCAAAAATACCTTAGGCTCCGGGATCCTTCCCTGCATTTATTCCATCCTGCTTCACAAATCTTTGACCGCTTTTTTCCATTATGAATTCCATTTTTCTAATAGATTTTCCATCCATTGTACATATGCAAAATGAGACTATTTAGCATTGTCTGTGACATACCAGTTTGCCTTGAACTACCTTAGGACGGCCCTGTAAGGCAGAAAGCAACTCATGGTCATGATGTTAGTTTTGAGGACCTATGGGCAAGTTTCATCTCATCTCATATAAACTATGTAAAAGTTTTTTTGTCTTGTCTGTGCCAATTGTCTGCACTCTTTCTTTAGGAAACGGAAAGGGACAACTACTTACAGAGGGCAAATGCACAAATGACCCTACTCATCCTGAACACTTATTTTAGATTAAGACACATACTCTGGAATACCTCTCTGCCTCTCCATGGATTACAAAAGGAGCTTAGACCAAACGTTTCCCTACTGGGTAACTAAATTTAAGCTCCTGTTGCAGCTAAATATAACAAGAACACTGTGAGACTAAGCCTAAAAGCCCTTTCTGTACTACAGCTGGTAAACCGGCCACCTGACAGCAAGGTTACATGCAGGTTACAGACACTTCCTCTAAACATTTTTTTTTTTAAAACCACTGCTCTCTGTATCCTCTATAATGCAGCTCAAACTATCACAAGCCATGGCGCACATGGACAGCCCAGCCGGCCGGATGGTTTTGCATGGTTCAGTCGCTGTTAAGTCTACGCACGAATCTTACTAAAAGCTCTTTGCGGGATTCAGGAGTTATCACTTCAGCCGGTTCTGCCCATAACCAACCTCGTGTTCTGCCAGTGACGAGCCTAATTTGACTATGCTAACAGCTTCGCTGAATTACCCAAGGCTTGCTTTTGCGTGCTGTCATTTTGCGGCCTGGTCTAACATCTGAGGAGGAATTAGGAAACTGGTGGGTGAAGCATCTAATGATGCCATGGTCAGGACACAGTTCTGCTGGGAGAACAGCCCAAATGGCCTCCTGAGAGGATTCAGAGATTCTCCTCAAGGACTTGAGGGTTTAAACCACAGCGAAAGCAAAGCCTTCGCTTCTACTACTGCAGAACAAGAGGGGAAATAATTTGTTTTCCCCTCTGTTCCCTAAATGAGAAGCAGCAGTTCGTTCCCAATGCTCCCTTACAAATGGCAAAGCATGAGGAACTGCCGAGGTGTGAGACGGGAGTTTCAGGTCATTACTAATCTAGTTGACATGCAAAGTGCTGAGGTAGAAATTGAAAGCCTCTTTGCACATCCCAACCCCCTGAGACATTCGGTCTCCCAGGAATCATTATTTCCTCTGTACAATCTATTGTTTCATAACGAATATGGTGTTTCAGCAGAAAAGTCAAATGTGTCCTCTCATAACTCCATGTGGCTGTTAGCTTACTGCTGAGTTAATGCTTTGCCACATAAATAAAACTGTACAAAAAAGAGAGAGCAGACTTGCAAAGGAACATAGGGAAAAATATAATTCATTGGCGCTCAGGGCTGAAAAGCTGGTGAGTTTCTTTCCTTTCCTTTCTTCCTCCCTTTACCCTTACAAGTTGATGTGTATCCAAACAGCTTGAAAAGTACTTTGAAATCCAACTTTAGTCAGCTACGATGAAGACATAAGAGGAGCTGATTTTTCCTTTGTGATGCTTTGTTTTCTTCTCTCTTTTATTCAGTGTTCGCTGCAGCAGTGGCTGCCAAGTATTTTTTCTTGGAACTTTTTACTTTTTTTGGTGCAGCTAAAGATATATTTCTTGAATTACACTGAGCAATAGTCTCTACCTATCGCTATTAAGCCAAGCTCAGCTAGTGAGCTGAGACAGGACTTCAACCAAACTGCAGGCCTCCTCGGAGCAGGCATATCATAACGTTTTGTCTAAGGGCTCTTCACTCAGTTAAGAAAATGCTGCTTTTTGTGGAAAAAACTCAAATAACTTTTATCACAGAAAATAAGTAATACTGTATTCACCTATTTTTATTCTTGATGAAAACTGTACTGAAAAAAAAAAACAACCCAATTTTACAAATGTTCTAAGGTACCATTACATGAAGTTCATTATATGAACTTCTTCATCAAGCTGGGGACCAGTCATTGTGCTCAAGGGCAAGGCTGCTGCTCAGAGGGATCTAGACTGGTTGGAAGACAGGGCCAATAGGAGCTTCATGAAATTCAACAGGGGAAAAAATGCAAAATTCTGCACCTTATATGAGTTATGCCTGCGCAGCTGGGGAGCAGCTCAACTAAAAAAGACTTGGAGGTCCTGGTGGGAAAATAGTTGAATATAAGCCAGCAGCATACCCTAGGAGCAAAGGGCAACAGTATTCTGGGCTGCTAATGCAGGACCAGAGCCAGGAGATGGAGGAAAGGGATTATTCCTCTCTAGTCAACAGTAATTAGCCCACAGCTGCAATACTGCATACAGTTTTGGGACAACCAAAGTGGTAAACTGACACAAATTCAGTGATGGAGAAGGAACAAGTGAAGCGGTGGCAGAGAGCAAGAACTAGAGCAATTGCCCTTCACAACATGTTGGGGAACCTGGGCTTGTTTGGCCTGGAGAAGAGACAGCTTCAGGAGGACGTTGCAGCAACCTGCCCATACGTACAAGGAGGTCATCGAGAAGACAAAAGCAGGCTCTTAAAAGCAGAGCATGATGAGAGGACAAAAGACTATGGGTGTAAGACAAAGAGATGTTCAGAATGAATATACAGAAGAATAAGAACAGTCAGGCACTGGAACAAGTTGTCTTTGGAACTTTTCAAGGCCTGGCCAGCAAAGTCCTGCGCCACCTGGTCAAATCTCATAGATGACCCTGATATGAAGGAACAGGGTTGAAACAGAGACCTCCTGACAGTCCTCCCATCCTATGTTCCAGAATCCCACTATGTCTCTGCTGACTTTCTAGTCCTGTGTCCTTTGTTAGCATGTTTGGAAATGCCATGCATTAGCTTGCTATTCTGCTAGTGATAAGGTCGTTTTTGAAAAAAAAAAAATCCAGATGAGCACAACAGGTAATGGTTTTAAACTAAAAGAGGGTAGATTCAGCCTAGACATTAGGAAGAAATTTTTTACAATACAGGTGGTGAAACACTGGCACAAGTTGCCCAGAGAGGCAGCAGGTGCCCCATCCCTGGAATCATTCAAGGTCAGGTTGGACGGGGCTCTGAGAAACCTGATCTGATTGAAGATGTCCCTGCTCATTGCAGGGAGTTTGCTATAGATGACCTTTAAAAGTCTTTTCCGACTTGAACCATTCTATGATTCTATGGTTCTATAGTTCTATGAATTACTCATGCCTTTTAATACTGAGTTAGTAGAGTAGACCTACACAGACAACCATGAGTTTCCTCAAAATTAAATTTAATATTAAAACCCTAGTTCAGCAAAGCACTTAAACTCATACTTAAATTTAAGCATATCTTTATTTCCTATTCATTATAGTCTCTCTCCTAAATTTAGATATTTATGCCTTTTTTATTCTGATCTCTCTAATGGACTCACACACTTGTATCATTTTAAAAGGTTGTAAACCCCTACTTAAAACTGGACAAATACTTAATACTTTTTGTAATGTTAAGCTGTTTTGTAATATTAAAATATTATTATCATTCATCCAATTTGTGATATTTCATTTTATTTTTACAGCTATATGCAGTATTACCAACCATTAGTATGTAAGTAAAAAATGATGAAATTATATGGCTACTGCATAAAATGTAAAGGTATCAAAATTATGAATTTTAACTCTGAACATTTTTTAAAAGGAAAAGGATCCAGTGCTATGACATTCCTTTGGCAAGGTGTGTGCTGTGACATGGGTACACTCCACAGACCTCATGTGCTGTGCCCACTCTGACCATGGGAAGTCACGCAGACTTGAGACAAGGACATGCACCACTCTTGTACCTCATCATTTTGATTCAGAGTTGACTCCATGTCAATGTATTCTAGCATATATTACACTTTCCATCATTTGCCTTCAGCCTGGTTGTTGCTGGAGAAAACCCAGATATGCAGCTGTTTTGGAGGAAACCTTAATGTCTGACACAGCCGTGGGGCCGGAAGAACATCAGGCAACAGGAAGGAAAAATATAGCTGAAAACCTTTTGAATTATCTTCTGCCAGCAGAGCAAAAGAAATGCTGCTGAGGACAGAAGACCCTCCAAAGCAGTGGCTAGAGCTGTTTTCTCATTCACAGCTGAGAAGAAATCATTCTCAAGGTCAAACGGACGCTGAAGTGCTCCTGGCCTCATCTTGGGAGTCCACCAGATAAAGTGATGCTTTTAAAGTGTCAGCAGACAGAAATTACTTGCTCCTTCTTTATTGATTTAGGGGACTGTATTCTTCATGTTCTGACGTGACCATGGTGACACCTCATTTGAGATCTCCAAATAACATTACAGCAAGCTAAACCTGTGGTTGACCATAAAAGCTACATAGAAGATCCCTGTGATCCAGTGCATGATTCCTTTATCACAGTGATAGCGCTATAAGACAAAACAGTCTTTTCAAGCTGGACAAGGAACAAGAGCACAATCATTGTCTTTGCAAGAATGTCCTGTATACTAGCAAGAATAAGAAAAGTTAGATAAAGTAAGAGAAATTAATATAAAGGTCTAGCCAGATTCTCAGAAGTGTCAGTTGGCAAATGACAAATGAATCCAGCAATGCTGTATGAATTTACAATATCTGAGAATCTTATCCTCTTTCCTTAGGATAGTCCAGAAGCAAAAACCCCTTAAAATTAAGGAAAAGAGAATGACGTCACCTGGTCTTCAAATACTTAAGAAATTATACCAGGTATTAATACACATGCAGACGACAAGAAAAAGATTTTCAGAATTTTGGTTAAATGCAACGCTGAACAGTGTGTGTTAATATTAATTACTATTTTCACCATTATTCTTTTGATGTTCTAGGAAAGATCAAGACAAGCAAGAATTTTAACTTACATTGATATGCAAATAAATTTTCCATGTAACATCATGCATTTTCATGTGGCAGACTTCATCCTCTATGCTTTTTCCATCAAAGAAAGAAACAATACTGCGTGCCTGAGGTATCCAATCAAAATTTGTGACCCATTTCAAGCTTTATGAATCAAGTATGTACAGTGAAACCCTTAACTGCATGTTGTATGAACGGTGACTCCACTATGTTTAATGGTGTGTTTGGAGTCTTTTCTATTGCTTTTTAAATTATTTTCCTAATAATTCTTAAATACTTTTACAATTTATTTTTTGACCATCACTAGCTACTGAGCCAACTGTTTCATAGAACTATACACTGCAATTTCAAGATTGCATTTCTCAGTGACAACAACTAATTTTACCATTTTATATGGAAAAATTAGGACTACATTTTTCATATACATCTGTTGAGATTTGCTTTTGCACAGTTTTATTTCCCCGCTCATTACCTGCTGATCATCACATGTTGTACATCACATCTACCATATTGCTAAAATGTACTGAATAGTAGAGCTAGAGGTCAAGGCAAGGCTTCAGTTTAGTTGTTAAGCTGTGTCTCAGCATTCAGATCTTAGATATCCCATAGATCTCTGTGAAGCACTTTCCTGTGTGATTTTCCTTCACAGAAACTAGAGGATCAAAACTTCAGTACCTCTGGAACTGAACCTTTAATTCTTTGTATCTGTGTTCTCCATGTATGAAATCTAGTATTATTCTGCACCAGAGATAACAACTTTCTCCTGAAGAACAGAGGCTGTAAAGAAAAAATCATTCATGCTTTTTAGGCACTTCAGGCAGGTTTCAACTCACCTAATTTTAAGTGTCTACAAAGTAATCATCTATACCTGAACTAGGTGGGCTTTTTTTGGCTCTTGGAGACCAGGGAGAGAAATGGACACTTAAAGAATCTGATTCATCTCATCCTGAGGTAGACATCCATAACAGGTCAGATAAAACATGCCATTTAAGTGCCTGTTCTCTCTATGACTATAAAACAAGTTCAAATTCATACTGGACCATACAGTTCAGATGTAGACATCTACACAGTTGGATAGCTACGAATACCGAGATGAGCTTGACATCCTGAGTTTACAGTGGTGACTGCTGTTTCAGCTCCTACATAGATACCCATTGGAAAGTTTGTGCAATATATATGTCTTTGGGCTATAATCTAATCAATCTTTTAATAATTACACTTTTCACAGTTAGAAAAGATATTTCCCAAAGCTATATGAGCATGATTTGGTTTTAAATTAAGATTTGGAGTCTGTCGTGAACTGTAGAAACTCTGAGAGAAAAGTGCCATGATCGCATATAGCATCATGACCCAATGGATGCATGGAAATTTATTCGCTAAATTCTGAACAAAATAGCGTAAGTACAATGAGATTACCCTATAATTGCATTTTCACCAAACTATATGATTACTTCTGAATTCAATATAATTAGTTAAAAGTAGCTCAAAACACCAAGAGGAAATAGTAATACAGAGGGAAGAAGTGATAAAGAGTATATCAGAATGATAATGCACTGAATTAATGCAGTAATGGCCAGTGAAAACACGTTGTTCTGTACCCAAGGTAACGGCTAGGAAAATAGTTTCAGATTCTTTGAGTATTTAACATTTCAGAAGGAAACAGGAAATGTTACTTGTACAAAAAGAAGGGGTGAGATAAACCTGCTTGGCATTCTTGAAGCATGCTAGCATGCGTTTGCCATCATTTTTGGTGCAGCTAAATCTAACAACAGTGAAAGCTTCTGCCTTCACTTCACATACACGTTCAGACACATTGTAGAAGTCTATTTTATGGCAAAAGTGTGCTAAACCCTGTTGAGCATCAAGGAGGCGTTTCCAAGAAGGGCTCGAGGAGCCTTCTAAATTTTGTGGAGAAAAAAAAAATAAAAAAAAAGGCTTCATAATAGTTCAGCAAATTGGTTTCACCAGGCCTGGAGGTGAGAACGGCACAGTCTTTTCTTGGGTTCAGTCTCTGTACTAGCAGGGTGAGAATGACAGTTTTGAGGTGTCCTCCTTGTCCTTAGGAGCGAGACTGTTCTAGCATAACAAAAGACAGTATTATGGGAAAACAGAAAACATTCTTTTCATTCAAAATATAAATATATTCTCAAAACAGACCAAAATCTTGGGGGGGTGAATTGAGAAACGTGTCAATCTTTAGCAGATAAGCAAAGGTAGGGTTCAGGTTCAAGGCATGGAAAGAATTGTTATGGATGAGGAAAGCACACATCCTGTCAACAATGGGCTATAATGAATTGAATCGGAAGCAATGATGAATCATTTCCCAAAAGGTAACTTTATACAACCTAAAAATGTTGGAAGTGTTAAAGTCTAGATTAAAGATGCTGCATTATTACTTGCTTGGAATCAAACATTGTTTCCTCCCCATGTGTCAAGAGCTACTTATGCCAGTGTCTCACTAACCTTCAGGCCATGGGACAGATTTCTGAGAGTCCCCTACAGCAAATGCTTTCAGCCATCCTCATCTGCAAACCCCTAGCCTGCAGTTCCAAAGTTGCTCTGGAGGCAGTTTAATCCAATTCAATAGAATTATTCTTTCAAATCACTGCTATTTTCCAAACTGCCTCCAGGAGGTCCTCCATTGTCTCTTTCCCTATTCCTAGTCATGAATGTTGATGGCTGAAAAGGCTGAGAGAGTGGGAGTTGTTCAGCCTGGAGAGGAGAAGGCTCCAGGGAGACCTTATTGCAGCCTTCCAGTACCTGAAGGGGGCCTACAGGAGAGCTGGGGAAGGACTTTTTACTCGGGCATGTAGCGATAGGATGAGGGGGAATGGCTGTAAACTGGAAGAAGGTAGATTTAGATTAGATATCAGGAAGAAATTTTTCACTTTAAGGTTGGTGAGACACGGGCCCATGTTGCCCAGAGAAGCTGTGGCTACCCCATCCCTGGAGGTATTCAAGGCCAGGTTGGACTGGGCTTGGAACAACCTGGTCTGGTGGGAGGTGTCCCTGCCCATGGCAGGGGGGTTGGAACTTGGTGATCTTCAAGGTCACTTCCAACCTAAACCATTCTATGATTCTATGAAAGTAGCAATTTTTCTCCAGAAAATTTTGGTTTAATAGCTTGCTATGAAAA
The DNA here is from genome assembly GCF_965231255.1 of Vanellus vanellus. Taxonomy (NCBI): domain Eukaryota; kingdom Metazoa; phylum Chordata; class Aves; order Charadriiformes; family Charadriidae; genus Vanellus; species Vanellus vanellus. The sequence continues at coordinate 6,273,025 of NC_138905.1, forward strand.
TATCCCTCTCCTACAATTTATCCTAGAAAGCCATGATCCCGAGCTTTCTATCCTGCAGATTTCTAGACTCAAAGTTCCCCCATGGACTGAAGGAGAGCCAGAAGCTCGAATGTTACAGGAGTTTCAGATGCGCTGCAAAACTCAAGGTCCGGGCTTTGTGCTCTGCCTTTAAGGATTTTGTCAGCCCTTGGGAGTACTAGCCTGGCAGATTTTTCTAACTCCCTGTCCCCTGTTCTCAATGAGTATTAAAAAACTTCCAGTTGCTGAATAGAAGAAAGAGAAACTGACTAATAACTGTAATTATGCTTCATTTATTCCCCCGCAGAAACACAGTCCAGCAGTTTAGGGCAGCAAGGCTGATGGCCTTTGCAACTACTTTTATTCAAAAGTAATAACTTATACACAGGTATAAATCTCTTCTGTGAGAATTTAATGTTTGTGGAAGATTTCAGTTCTCTGTCCGTGAGACTGAGATGCTCTGTGATCACCCATAGAGCACGGATAACAAAAGTGCCGGCAGTGGACAACAGTCCTCTTGCAGAGGTAACTCCGAGAGCTAGGGCTCCTGGTGGCCACATAGTCCTGCTCTCTCTGATCAGCCTTCCTGCCTTTGTTCGTTTGGGGTAGTAAAGTGACCAGCTATGGATGAACTGAAACTCACTTCATGTATACCATTGGAAAGCTAATGGAGAGGAAGAGCTTGAGGTCATCACCAGCTTGGATGCATCAGTCCCTCTCACTCCACCCACAGCCATGTGGCTACTCCAGAGCTCTTGCTGTCTTTAGAAAGACAGGAAGGAATCAAGCACATTATATTATTTCCAGCTAAAAGAAGTCATCCATGATAGTAAGATGTTTATCTTTCAGAACCGTGCGTCAGCAATCAAATTACTTGAGGATTTCAGGGGGAAAAGAGGAAAGAAACAGATTGAGGGGTAAGAAGAAGAAGAAGCAGATGTGACCACAGTCAGTGCCTTGACTGTAATCGTCTCTCAGCCCTGTTGGTGTAGTTCATAGGGAAGAGTTTGTGTGAAGTTGTGGAAGCTAAATAATGTTGAATGTCGTCTGTTATATAACGCTCACAAGTATGAAGGGAAAAATAAAGTTTCTTTTTTGCCTCCAATTTTATTCCTTGATGTTGCCTTCAGCAATTTTTTGAAATTCAATGTTACTACTCTTCAGTTAATGACTTCTGAAAAAATAAATATAAACTTTGATAGCTTGAGTGATGATTTTTTAATATTTGTCTACAATCTAAGCTTGCAACAAATTATTTTAAAACTTTTTTTTTTTCCAATTTAATTCATACTCGCTCCTGAAACAGTGCTCTTGCAATATCTTGATTAAGAAGTATTAACAACAGCCTTCAAAGTGTTGGTTTCACAAAGATAAAAGGCAAGACTCCCAGCTTACATAAGCTGTCACATCCTGTGGGCTGATAACATTTTAGATTAGTTGGGTCTCTAACATTAACATTTTCTCTAGACATTCCCATTTTTCCTAGTGAGTTCCACTGTTTTGATTTTTACTTATACAAATAGAGAAGCCCTAAGGGGTCTAAACTGAGATGCCTTAAGCAGTCCGATTTTCCAATGGAAAGCAGACAGTCTTCTGTCTTCTGAAAACTAGACATCTTTAAGATGTTTGTTTATTTGGACATGCATAAAATCTAAGTATGCAAAATTCTATTTTTAATGAGGTTAAAAAAATCTCCCTTTTTCTACATGTATCAGCAAGGATTTGTAAAGACTGCAGTTGTAATATCACTTCTAAAATCAATTTAATTTCATATTTTTTCTGTGTATCTGTGATGAGAGTTTGGATAACAAACGAGAACTTACCTTTTTATATTTCTCTTCATTTCTGAAGCACAAGGAAAATCATGAGGGAGAGCAGAAGGGAGAAGGAATATACGGACAAGTATCCACTTGTTTTATATATAGAGAGAGCAAATATCACCTCCAGTCATATTCATATGAGATAACGAGGTGACCCCACCGCCCCTTTCCTTCGAAGTTGAAAGGGAGGTTACATTTTTGCACACTTAAAATAAATGTCTGCCTTCTGTTAAAAAAAAAAAAAAAAAAAAAAAAAAAGGTGTTGCTCAAGGGAAGCTATCAGCACTTGAGAGAACCATAATCCCCACCATCTGCTACCACAGAGACAGAGCAACTATTCACAGCTTTTGTTGCAGTCCTCAGGCTTCAATTGTACTGCAACTGAGGGTGGTCACAGTAGACCTGAGCAATTTTATATCTTTACTGCTTATTCCCCTGCCTACCGCCGCCTCTCTTCCTCCCTGCTCTGCCCATTTTTTTACTGTAATAGGCAAAATGAGGGCAGGGAAGGGACTGTATCTTTCTGATCTTTAGGCCACCTGCTGCCACCAACAGAAACGTGAAATATGCATTGTATTTTGGGCCTGTAGGAGATGTCCCCTAGGCTGAGATTCATTTCATTTAATTATAGTCATCTAAAAAGTATCCAGTCTAAGATAACTGTCTAGGCTCCTCCTATAGACAATAAAAAAGAGGCAGTTCCAAAGGTGATTCATCCTATCCTACAATTGGTATTAATCCTAAAACAAGTGCTGTGTAAAACAAATTGTCCTGTCTTCTACAAAAGGAGCCCAGTCTCCAATTTAGAGCAGATACCTAGGATGGGCTTTGCCTGAGCAAATGCAGACACCTCCAATGCAGATGTCCTTACTGAGCTGGCCATTTAGATTTCTTTTATAACCAATGGAACCAACAGGAACTTTTGATTCCTCTCTTCATGATGTAGATACGGAAACACTGAAATATTGTAAGTATTTCTCTCCACTAATGACAATGGTTAGCTTGGATGTAGACCTTTTTTTATAGATTTATACAGTTAGAAGGAGTTACTTGTGTTTCTAATTTCTCGATGGCTCAAGTAAAGTGAGATGAATCTGGGCTTTACTGACCGGCCCATACAACTAGAAATCATGCTTTGTGAGCAATGCCACCAGCTTCAGAAGGTCAGTCCCCTTGGCCAGGCAGCCATCGACCAACATTATCACTTTCGGTTTCTGGACTGTGCAGCTTTTCACGTGCCTCCAGAGTAGCACGCAGTGAGCCACAGACTGAGGACCACTCCTTCCTCTATCACACCAATGTAAAGACACGATTCCTTTGAAGTTTCTGAGCTATTGAAAGAGAATGGAGTAGAATTTAATGCTAGAGGTGAAACACGTGTATGTCATTGGAACTGTCGGGAAATGTTCTCATGGCACAATGTTCAAATGTCCATGGCACTTAATTTTCATGGGCTGGTTGTCTTATGGTAAATATATAAGTTGCACATTTGTAAGGATGTTTATTCACCACAGTGTGCATTTAAATAAGTACTAGTTCATTATAACCTTTAAAACACAAACATCTTTACTTCATTGGCATTTAAGTGTCGGATTGAGCTTTATCTCAATGAGCTCATTAGAGAGAGTTGAATGTATGGAAGGATAGTTCTTCAACCCTATTTCATCACAAGTTTTATAGTTAATTACTAGGACAAAACACTAAATAAGAACACAAACGGTATTACAAGTTAAATGGAAGGTTCTGTGGCACATATATCTTTACAAAAAAGCGTAAGTTAAATGCTAAGAACTCATTCATAACAAAAAGCAATTTCCCAAGTATTATGTGCTATTTCCATTATGGTTAAACATCATAAATTAGCAGTGCACATTCCAAATCCAACATCTTGTGTTCTTCAGTATTCTTAAAAATCAGTCGAATCAAAAGTCCGCTAGTGCTTCAATGGAAGTAATAGAAGACAATTTAATTGACAGAAATGTGTTTTAGATAATACTTCTTATCTTCAGGCAACACATTTTATTACCTAAAACTTCATTACTGTGCAGAAAAAAAGGAGAAAGAGAAACATATGTTTACTTGTAGTGAATCATACATTTAAAATGATAACAGAATAGATTTCTTCCTGCATTTTTTATCTTTACTGTATACATCAGGACCTATACTCTGAAATGTGAAAACCTAGAAATTTCTGGTACACTTTTGTATTTTCCAGGAAAAGAATAATACTGTTCTCAGAAGAATGATATTTTTGCATTGTTATAATGTGCATTGTTTTCCTAAGATCAAATCTAAAAGGAAACCGGACCTCATATCATCCCCAGCAGTGTTTCTGTCAGATGTCATAGTTATATTTGCTGAACGAAGTCAGTTTGAAGTTTCATTGGGAATCCCCAACACAACAGTAAGGAGGCAGCAATGTTGGTTTCCATGTGCAAGTACTGTGTGTGATTTCTACTTTAAGAATAACAGGGTAACACCAATGATTTTGAGCTGGCATAATCAGTGGCGAATAAAATAAAGAGTCTGAATGCACAGCCAGTGATTACCTGCAGATTTTTGTTGTCTGCTTCAGAAGGAACAAAATTATGCCCAGTTTCTGGTGCTCCTGGACTGTTAATTATGAAGCATCCTCTAACACTCCACATCAGTGAGAAGGAGTACAGTTTAATAGCGACACAGGATTAGGTGGCGTACTGACGATTAGAAAGAACAGAAATAAACAGGTCGAAAGTCTAACAGCAGCCCTTTTCACATTATGACTTACAGTGTAGTAGTTATCCTGAAAAAACACTTAGTGTTTTCCACAAACAAACAGAAGTTCAGTCTAAAATGAATAGTCCAATTCCTAAAACTGAGACACTTAGAATTATGGAATCATAGAACTGTCTAGTTTGGAAGAGACCTTTAAGATCAAGTTCAACCATCAACCTAACACTGCCAAAACCACCACTAAACCATGTCCCTCAGCACCACGTCTACCTGTCTTTTAAATACCTCCAGGGGCGGTGACCCCACCACTTCTCTGGGCAGCCTGTTCTGATGTTTGATAACCCTTTCAGTGAAGAAATTTTTCCTGATATCCATCCTAAACCTTCCCTGGCACAACTTGAGGCCATTTCCTCTTGTCCTATCACCTGTTACTTGGGAGAAGAGACTGACCCCCACCTCTCTACAACCTCCCTTCAGGTAGTTGCAGAGAGCAATAAGGTCTCCCCTCAGCCTCCTTTTCTCCAGACTAAACAACCCCAGTTCCCTCAGCCGCTAGTCACCAGACTTGCGGTCTAGACCCCTCACCAGCTTCGTTGCCCTTGTCTGGACACAAAATCTATTTTGGGACTATGAACTGAAGCTCGAATAAGCAAGCTGATATCTCCAATTCGCAGATGTATTCAACAGCCTAAATCCCACTGAAACCAACACAAGGCATGTCCTTGTTACCAGACTCCTTAAGGATCTGCATCTAAGTTCTGGTACAGGAGGATCACTGACAGTCACAAAGGTGTTAATTGACTTTGACTCAGAATCGTAATTGTATTACAGTTAGTAATACAATGTATTACAAATTTTAATACATAGTAATTGAATCACAAACCATTTAATATTGGGTGGGAGTGGGGGGAAGAAATCACCACAGGTAATTTTATAGGTGCATGGAAAACAGAGAAGTGACCTAAATCGCTTTGTCAGTCGGGCAGAAGCAAACAATATGGACAACAAGAAAACAGAACAACAGAGCATAAAGCTTCTGCGTAAATATTGAATCCTGCAGTGGGAAGCAATAACTCTGAGAGCACAGCAGACTGTCATCGGTGTGGAAGCCTTGCTTGTGTTAATGTAGTTAAATATTAGTAAAATCCACGAACTGATAGAAGGAAATACAGAATAAATATAGAGGGGTAACATTTCTACTCCTGGGACAGTTGCCTTAAAAGTTGTAGAAGGTTTAAAGAAAAACTAATGACACGACGAAAAGACTGAAAAACAACAAGAAATCAAATTCCTATATTTACACAATATTTACTCCTGTGCTGCTTTTGAGCTAGCTGATTCCAGAAGCAGTCAGAAGACTGCTATGCTCCTGAGACGCAATTATATGCATTATTAAACACGTTGGCAATTTGGGTTGAATTCGGGTTGCTTACAAGCACTGTCTGTTTCTGTGTGATTGCCGGACAATCCATCTGACTGACATCGACCATGGGACGCTGCCACGGCCGCTCAAACACGAGATTGTGAGGGGCGCGTGAAAAGCAGGGAGCGCGCTCAACATTTTCCCTTTGAGTTTGCCTCCAGGTTCAGTTTCTATGCGGCTCAAATGCACTCTTATTAATAAACACTAAGAACTATTTATCCATTTGATCTAAAGCTCCGTCTCAAGGACCTCTCAAAACACAGTATGTCTAAAGGAAATGGGCTTAATGGCCCCTCAAAGTGCCTGCTTGCATCGGCGCAGACGACTAATGGAGGTTGGACGCTGAACCTGCAGACGGCATAGTTAGGAGAAATGAGTCCTACCGAGGGTGACCAGGGCAATTTTATTTTGCTTCAGGTCAGTATTCTGTTCTTTCCTACATTTTTGATTTGTATTATTAATTCCTTGTCACTTTTTCTTAAATTAAGAGGGGTTTAAAGTGAAAATAAAAAGTTGCCAACGTGAATTTTTGCTTAAGATGTGAACCAGGCTTCATGTTTGTTTTTTCTTTCACCTAACGTGTTTATGCAAATGTCTGGAAATAGTCTTCCCATCGCTTATACACGTTAGTAGTCCGTTCTCACCCTCAATGTCCTGATTTCATCCTCTTTGAAGAGATGTACTATTTGTAGAGTATCATTACTGGGATGAAAGAGTAACATGGGTTGGTGGATAAACAAATAAGTAACAATAAAACGCTAGCCTTGCAAAGCACTGTACAAACATCAATTAATTCTCTTTGCAGCAGCCTTACGCAGCTGTTAAATTCCTATTCTGCAGATGGAAGTGCTAAGGCAAAAAGTGGCAATTTACACTGCGCTGGGACATTGATTCAGCCAGAGTTTTGAGGCTTGGCTCTTTCCTTAGAGCGCTTTCCCAAAAGCGCCAGAAGGCTCTGTAAGCTCTCGAACGAGGTTTTGTTGCAACAGGAACTGGATGCATGACTTCTTTTTTCTCTCCTGTAAGGAAAACTCAGACTGAGACAGAATAAAAATACCGCAGTTTATAAATAAATCTTTCCCTGTCCCTTCTGTCCCTGCAGAAGAGCTGCGTTGTTTCAGGCTTTTTAGCAGCTGAGCTGCGGCAGAGCCCAGCCTGTGCCTTCCGGGTCCACAAGAAGTCTTTTCTCCCGCATCTTCACCTTCACTACTAAGGCCTTCTTGATAGCGTGCATCTTCTTTCTCCCAGTAGCCCACACTCAAACAGCCCCTGTGTCTTCCCCCTGACTTGATAAGCCTTTCTCCCCATCCCCTGAACCCTTATTTTCCTTGAAGAGCCCAACTTTCCCCCTCAAGCCTCCTCTCTGCAGCCTGAACAAAGCCAAGAGGCGGCTCTGCTCTTCTCTGCTTCGCCGCAGCCTTTTAAAAGAGCACAACGTCTGACGCGCAGTGGGCAAGCAGACGTATAACCCAGACTCCATCCATCACGCACGACCACAGAGTGGATCTCTTAATTCTGCCAGTCCAGTCCACCTTGGGAGACCCAGATAAGGGAGGTTGTTCCTCAAAAAGCCTGTAGGCTTCTCTCTTTGGTATAAGCTGTGGATGTTTTACTGTCGCTCATAAAAGTAGCCCTACGCAGGCTTTTACACCGGATTCGCTTTCTCTGTGCGCAGCTTTTAACCGATGGAATCATTCACGGTGACTTTTTTAATTTACTGAATTAGAACAAATCATCCCTTTCTTTCCAGAAATAAATACTTGGCCTTCCCAAAGCACAGTTGCCTTTTAATTGGGCTAATGTATCTGGTGGTGTTAAAAGTTGCCGCATGGCTGCTTCCCCTTCTTGCTCTTCGGTATTTTTCCTATTAAAACATGAACTGGATTTCCTTCTCAGTGGAATTACAGCCTCCCGAGGACAGAGGGAGAGGCAGCATCAGCCCAGGATGTAATAGCAAGGCTGGAGCTGCCGAAACACAACCCTCAAACCGAGCATCACCCTGGAAACACCCAGACTCGATCTACATGTGTTAAAACGGTTAAAGAAGCCAACGAGAGTTTATTTTTAGCACACCAGCATCATATGTAAACGATTATTTATTTTTATAGCAGAAAGCATTTGAAAGCTTTTTTATTTCAGTCTAAGAATGAAGCTTCCTTGCTTATACCTTTTTGTCACCGCGCTGTCAAAATGAGTCAGTCAAAGACCTGATTTTCTTACAGATGGCTGTTCGAGCTCTCTGTGTCAGGCTTGAGCCCCACACTGTGCCATCCTGTACAGCCAGCGCTCCGCGTCCAGGCTCGGGGAGCTGGGAAGCAGCTCGGCACGGGGCAGGATGGGAGCCCAGCCTTTCCGAAACAATTTCCTTCCTGTTTTGCACCAGATACGCGACCAACTCAAACTGACGATCAGCTACCAGCAAAAGGAAAAGCGAAGAAACACTTTAGAAAGAAGAGGTTTCAAATTGAAGCTGAGTTTCTGGGTACAGGAAAGCTCTGGTATTTTTACAGCATTTGCATATATATATATATTCATATACCCAGTACATGTATATATTCTCAAAACATTTGATCTTAAGGGGAAACCACTTACATGATTATTATTTTTAAGAGGGTTGAGTGGTTTTCTATAATTATGCCATGCTCATCTTACACATCTGTTCATTACATACCTGTCTGTGTCTCTGTAGCTAATCATTTAGAAGTTCGTCACATGAAATATATAAACAAGACTGTTCCATCACACTGGCAACCGATCAGAGATGTTGACAATGCATATTTAGTTATTTCCCAAATTAAATATTTCTGTTAAAAGGCATTTTATTTCATCATCTTCTTTTTCTGTATTTTGATACTAGAAGTCCCCATTTATATAGGCACGAAGATTTTGACATAGATGCCTGAAAATGGCTAATTATACTGCTAAGTTCGTGTAACGTTAACTTTAAGTATTAAATGGCAGTATCCATACGCCAGGAATTTTAGTCATGAGATATTCCTCTTCTTTTCAAAGGGGAAAATTGTTCTTCATTAGAGAGCTATTCAGATTTTATGGGGCCAAAACCAGACTTTGGAAGAGCCTTTCTCTACATGAACCTAACAAGAAGCCCCAGACTGCTAAACTCTTAAATTAGGTTCCTCAGTTGTAGTCCTTAAATTAAATGGAATAAATCAGACAGACTTCTTTTTGTGGTTTTTTTTTTTTTCTTTTTTTTTCTTCCCAGTAGTCTCCTTCAGAATAGATGGTTCGAGTTTTTGGTTTTGTTTGCTTTTCTTGCAAAGCCCATGTCCTATCCATCATTACAAGCTGGGCTCTGCAACTTTTGCCCTAATGAAAAACATTATTTAAAGTAATATATTATGCATAAATGAGGATCGGGCCCGACACGGGAAGGCATAAATTTGCAGGTGAATGAATGTATTTGTGCACAGCTTACTCTCCACGTGCTGGTTGTGTTCGAGATCTCAGGGACAGTACCTGATGTTTTCCCTTCAGACTTGTCATAAATAAATGAACTGGGGAGAAAATAGTGAAATGATTTGTGCAATTGATGAATTACTGCAACTGATGAAAAATACATAGCCGTAGGATTCTGAAAAATATCTTCAGCTCGCAGCCGGCAAGGTCACAAAGCCTGAACTGAGCTGCAAAATTACAGGTATTTACCTCTTATTGAGTTAACATGGCCTAAATTCTGAAAGGAAAACAGCCTGCCTTTGGAGGCAAAATGTCACGACAGTTCAGGACAGGAAGGCAAGCTCTTAAAAGTTGTTTGGAAGTGGTTTAAGACTACGTTGTGCCTATTAGAAAAATACCACTCAGAAGGTGGTAGTTCCCGCACGCCTAATCGAAGTGCAGGAACTGATGACTTAAAAGCTACACAGAGCCAACGGCCAACGTGCAGGAGCACATTTCAGCTGATGGGCGGTAGCTCAGGTGGCAATAACTTCTCAGGTTATTCCTACTTGATCTGCAGGAGCGTGCCTACACTTTCAGCAACCGGGGATGCTAAAAATTTGGTCGCCAGCGTGTATTGTTAGATGCTGATCTCATTTTCTGTCCCAACGCAGCCACAGATTTAGGCATAAAGAACACATAGGAGGATGTCCTATTTAAAACGGGGCGTTATTTAGAAACAAGGCAGCACAGCCTGAATTAGCTGAATCCAAGTCCCTGTGATCTTAAACAGATCGTGTCCTCCACAACTATTAATTACATTGCAAATTCGCCTGATTGTGTGACTGTCTAACATATTCAGTGTCGTGGCTCTAAATTCTGCTAATTACAATTTTGCCAGATGGGTGACAGAAAAGGGAACAAACTCCAAATTTCTGTAAAAAGTTAAAAGAAAGGAAATGCCATTCTGTTTTTCATGCAGCAAATGTGAAAGCCGATCCCGGTCTGTGTAAACTGACCATCTCTACTGCTGGTGTTTGACAGATTCATACCACCTGAAGATATGACCCAGTGTTAAGCGAACAGATGATTCATGCAGTTTTTATATTAAACATAAAAATGATGTTCTCTAACATAGTTTAATAGGTACTTATTGAGTGCCAAGTTTCCATTGGTGCCTTATAAGTATACTGACTAATAATAATTAACAGATCTTCCTGGAAAGCAGTAATTTTCACATATTCCCCCTGCAAGATTTTTAACTGTTAATGCGAGTTAAACTAACTATTGCTGTAGGTGGATCTATAATCCTTAGCTTTTGCCTTTTTTTACCCTCAGCATGGCAAAGAAATGATCATAAGAGACTCTAGTTTCCATCAGAGGGGTAGCAAGGACCCTCAGGGAATTTCCCAGGGACGACTGCAGCAGGGACTTTCTCAGGTAAAGCAGCCCATGGTTGTTGCTAAGCAAGTTGAAAAATGTGTTGACATTTGAGTCCGCAGTATTTTTCGCTGGGATTTTTTTGTTCGCTCGTCTTATGTTCTGCAATCACGGAAATCAATGTGATTTCCCTTCAAAGGTAACGCACCAGTGCAGAGTGCGTAAGGACCGAGAAACACAGAGGGGGATTTTTGCAGTGTTGAGATCCTCAGGCTGGTACTCATTGAGTCCGAGCAGCCTGGCGAAGGGATGCCGTCTAAACTGGGGAAAAAAAAGATTCAGACTACTATTTGCACTGCACTGAACACGGGGAAAAAGCCCTCTGGATCACAGCAGGATCCTCATATAAACAGGTTAGAGAGCTGGGCACCACCCTCGCTAGTCCTCCAGCATCTGAGAGCACCGTCCTCCTCCCAGGACTCCTCCTTTCTCATCTAGTCCTGCCATTGCGAGCACTAAAGGAAAGTTTGTGTTCTTTCATATGAAAAAAAAAAAATAAAAATAAAAAGGCAGTAAAAATGCAGCCCAGGGTCTGAATAATACTGACTCACACTGAAAGAACCCATCCAAGCTCTGCTGATACTGATGTTTCACTTTTCCCAAACTAATGAACTAATTCACTACTTCAGAAGGGAAAAAAAAAAAAAAAAAAAAAGCCCCAAACGTTGGCGGTTTATTATTTTCATTCTTTTTTTTAATGCCTGCTAGTGGGAAGTCCTGACAGGCCAGGCTTTCCCTGAAACAATGCAAATGAATGCCATACAGTTATTGGTGCCTTTATCCTTTGTGGGCTACAAATGCAGCAGAGCTGTGCATATTTAGTGTCCGCGAGGTGTCTTAGATAATGATCTTTCTCTGATGCGGTATTATTGCTGTTTCTGGCAGACTCTAGAAGTGCAGGCTAATTGCACAATGTCAGACGGTAGGTGTGTTTTTGGTTAAAACTGTAAGAGGCACATCAGCAGAGCTTTTTACAATATAATAGGCACTGATTAGCCAGTCATGTAATATGGCAGGAAAAGTTTCACCACTCCCTATTTGCTTTAGGTTCAGGAGGTCTGAATCTAAACTAGGAATAAAATGGAGATCTGTATTTCTTATTACGGGAGTGAAGGACCAAGAAATTGCATTGCCTGAAGAATCTGGTCCTTTCACTTTACTGATCTCGGTGGCATTTTTTCCCCACTTTAACACTCATTCTTCGGAAAAATGCAGTTTGTCGTTTAGCTTTTTCCAGACTGGTGGTACGAAGGAGTCTTTCAAATCCCATCAGAATCACAGGCAATTTAATCTATCGAATAAGATTAGGGCTTGTTCCTGCGAGATGCAACAAATTCACTTGCATAGAACGTGGAAGGACGTGGACCCTGATTTTTAAAAGCCCCGTAGCAAAACTTATCAATGCAGATTGCAGTGGTTGCATGTAAATGATAAGAAAAATTCTTAGATCCCAACTTACCCACTTGAATTGAATCTAGAGATTCCTCTCTCCAGAAACCAAGAGACTGATTCTCCAAAAATCCCAAGGAGGCATTTCTCTATTAACGCTGAATACATGAGGGAGGTGCTTAGATACTAGATGGCAGTATAAAACCTTAATAAAATTCACTTTAATAATGACATCCCAAATAATCACACAGTACATTATTGATATACTCACTGGGTTAGCAGAGAAATGAATTTCATTTCACTGCCATCCTGTATTGCAATTTCTTTTAGAACAGAGACACAAACTTTTTGGTAAATATTCAGACATTATTGGAACCTTCAGATAGACTCCACCTTCTCTCTAAATTTAAGAAAAATCAATAGCTAAAGAAAAATAGAATTTTATTTTATATCAAAACTTTGTTACTGGTGAAACTAAACTCCTTAAATAGAAAACATTTGAACCTTCTCAAAAGTACTCATTCCTGCAAACATAAAGAAGTTATTTCTATTTTCAACTATTTCTCCCTGCATTGCTACCATGAATGACACCAGTAGAGAGAAGAACTTGCCCCAGTAAATCTCATACTGAAATATGGTTTGTTGATAATTAGTAGTCTTATATGCTGTGTTTCATTTGGACCAATCCATTTTTATTTTGCCAGTCTGTGAAAACCCAAGACTGGTTTGTAGAAATCTAAAACCGAGAAATGTATTGGTTTCAACAGAAGTCGGTTAAGTTAGATAATACAACAACGTATCCTTTTAAAGACATTAATAATCTGCTTTTCATTTTTCATTCTGGAGGATGTTGGCATTCTGCATTTATGTTCATGAGTCTTTTTCATGGCAATACCCATAGTTCATAGACTAATTCTGAAAGCATTGTTACGTTTATCTAATCCAACCTCCTACATAACACAGGTCAGGGCATTTCATTAAGTGTTTCTTGCGCCTGGAAAGATACTTTTACAGCAGCTATCATAGCAATGGTAAACTGCCAACACCTTTCTATCAATTTATGCTCTGTTAGCGTGAACTCTCGTTGCCCCAGCCCAAAGTGCTACACACTGCCATTTACTCTCAACAGTTTGTGGTTGCACTTTCACTCTCCCAGACTGCCGGTTCTTTAGATTTATGAACTAAATCCACGTAAAAGGGCAGAAATAAAACCTGCATGATGCTAAGTTCAGATGAATATAGAGTAAGACAGGGTATATTAAGTAAGAAATATAAGAAGCAAGCAGCAGTTGAAGGGCTCTTGAGCATTTTCCTAGGAAAGGTCCTCTAACCTTTGTGCATTGCACATTGTGCGTTTCAACTGGATGTCAAAGCCATCTGGATCCATAGCTCAGCTGAACATAAAACAGAGCCTACTCGAAAATTACATGAAAATAAGACTACTTATTATTAACATTGTGGGGCTTTTTTTTTTTTTTTCCAACGAAACAAAACTCTTCAAATCATCTGTATTCCACAATTAACAGCAATTCCACTTCTGATTGTCTACCTTTTTATTTTTTTTCATAAGGCTATGCATGAGCATGAGCAAACTCCTATCTGCTGTGAAGGTTTGCTGCTATGGCAAGGTCACACAGTCTTTTGCAGACACACCTGCTGCTGCTGCTCCACAGCACTCGGGCAGATGAGAAAGGTCTCCTCCACAAGATTCTTAGCTTTGTTAGCACACCAGGTCTGTAGCATGAATGGTGCACATCAAATCAGCGTGGCAGCACCTTCAAACTGAGACTTGCAAACATGTGGTCACCCACAGCACGTGTGGAACAAGCACAGCAACCTGTACAAACACCTGTACAAACCTGTGTGCAATTCAGCATAGCAAACCAGACCCATACAGGCTTCACATGGCCATCATGCCTCTGCTTCTGCTGTAGATAGCCTACCAAAGGGACCACAGAAGTATAGTGGGGACCGAGGGGAACAAGTGCCCCAAATAAGCTCCAAAATAGCTTTCTGCAGCTTTGACCGTGATCTCTACTTACCATAATAGACACGATCGTTTTGCTGTTCTTTTATACTTTGCCATGTTTTCCAAATCCACCAGTTGCCTTTCATCTCTAAATCTAGGAAACAAAGCTCGTACAGGGGTGGACAGCTTTTCCATTACATTGCCTACAGCTCATCACGTAGTGGGTCCCTTATCACAGCATCCAGATGTTATTACCACACAAATAATAAATGACAAAATTTATTTCATATCAAAAGTTGTGCTGTATGACTTCAAATTCTGTCTGTCTTCCCAGATAGGTGGCCAGGGTAATATCTGAGCATCTCAAAAGCATCCATCTGTTATCTGCATGAGGAAGAACTGTATTCTATTTTCCTACAAATGAGAAAGGGTCTCAAAAAGTAGCAAGTGAATTTCCAAGTTCTTAGATCTGGAAATATCTCCTAAATCCAAATAAAGCATTTTCATTATTCTCAAATAACATCATTAGTGGGACTGTTGAACTGAAGGAAAGTTGATGATTTCAAAGTATTTAGAGTAGTCCCTAGGCAACATTCTCCACCTTATTAAGCATTAGTGGTCAGGTGGAAAAGCCCTTGAACCAAACTGAAATTGTCCTTTTGTGCCAGTAAATTTGGACTCCAACACAAGGCATGCTGAATTTCACTTTGAAATGTTTTACAGAAACCAACCCAATATCGGTGTCATCTTAATTTCCCTCCATCTGTACCTAGGTCCAGAATCATCCAACGGATCTGCACCAGGGAAATGCCCATATTTTCACCGGTGTGCATACCTCCTTTAAGTTTATTCTCTTATTTTACACCCTTTGTGAGGAGGTGAAAAGAAATAATTGCATTTACTTTTTTCAGTTACATGCCATTAAACTTGCCACATCAATGCATTCTTTTTTAGTTTGTTCAGGAAAGGGTAATTAACATAAAGCCCAAATGTTAAATGCACAACCAGGGCATATTTTTAATTGCTTTTAGTCACTTTTAGAAAAATAAAGGAACCAGGCATTTTCCTCTAGTTCCTTTTCTAATCAGATTTCAGATTCCCAACGCAAATTACAGTCTATTTGTATGCAATTTTGGCTTTCCTTTCTGAGGCAGCTGGGCCTGACTCTGTTGTCTGTGTGAGGTTGAGTAGGACACCCTTTGCGCTGTATCTGGTTTTCAGCTTCCAGTGAGGAACAGAAAAGTACCAAACACCTCATTTTCCAACACGTCCTACCAACAAGTAGTTTTCAGTTACAATGGTAGAAATAAGCGCTATCCTAAGCCTCTGAAAAAAATTTGCCTGTTTGCAGAGTAGGCAACAAAACCTGTGCTTTCAACACCAGTGCTATAGTGAGAGCTCTGACTACGTGACTTTCCGTAAATGCAAATTTAATCTAATACTCAAGGCACAACAAAATCCCAGAGCTAGGAGTGGAAGCAAGGCAAAGTCAAATGAGACAGGGCAGGATTTTAACAATAAAGCTAATTAACCATCAGAATGACTTTGTGTGAAAAGTGTTGGGTTTCCCTCCCTTTGAAGACTTTAAAATTGAACATCACTGTCTTTCTGAAAGATCTTCTCTAGTTCAGCCAGAAGTCATTGATTAGGCTTAACACGGGAATTACTGTGTATAATTTTGTGTTATGCAAGAGGTCGGAGGAGCCTGTGGGTTTTTCGGTCCATAAAATATAATTACATTATGGTGGTGCCAAAAACTTGATACAAGACCCAGATGTCTTAGAGAAATGGATGTGATACAGGAGTGAAATCTAATCTCAGAAAAAAAAAAAATATTTAATATTGCTCTGGCTTTTAAAGATGAGATACCTAAGCCATGGGATCTAGAGACTGGTTCTGCTCCCAACTGCCTCTACCAGTGAGGAAACCTTGAGCCTTGAACCTGACCACCCTCTCACCCATGGCTGACCAGGACAATGCCCCTTCTGTACATTCAGCAGGGTTTCTGCAGGGTTTGTCTGTTAAATTGTGTTTTCCAGCACAATTAGGTACTACAAAGAGAGCCTCATACAGCATTCAGTCACAAGCTGCTAATAGCTGCTGATTCTTCCTTCCGCAGAAATGTACACTAAAGAAGAGAAGATATTATCAGGCTCGTGCTGAGATTTAGAAGTCCTCTGTGTGGGTGTGGGAAGAGAGAAATGGGAGGAAGAATAAGAGGGGCAATAAAGAACTGACACAATCTCTTCGAAATTAGGGCTATTGAAAGGAAAAAGTTTCGTGGATCACTCTTGGGAAGGCAGAAAGTCCGTCTGAACCTTTGTCCCTTTTTTTTTTTTTGGTCACCAAAAAAAATTCTCCTGACAAGACATACCTTATGATATTATTTGTTTGAATCCAGACCTTGTCCCTAGCTTATGGAAGATCTATATTTGTTGCAGATTGTCTGCTTTATGCTTTTTTATAAAGAACAGCTTTTTTGTTGTTTTTTGTTGTTGATTTTTTTTTTCAAAAGGCTCAACTCCCCCTGATGTCCATGGGACGTTTAGCATTTGACTATAATGCAAGCAAAATTGGACCAATGCTGAGAAGAATGTCTCTCCCATATGCCATAATGAAACCCCCCCTTGTGTTTATGTGCTTTTTAAAGCATGTTAAGTGATTATGATGGGGCAGACACTTTTAATGTATAAATCTCTGGAAAATGACAGAACATTTCAGAAGCCTCCTGAGTGGGTAGGAATCCTGAACCAACTGTTATTTCATATTTAATCCCATTCCCTTTCTCCCCAGAACCAGGCAATCCTGATTAGGCTTTACTTTTTAATAAAATAACAAATGCAAATAACAAATGCACGTACAGTAGTGCGCTCCATATAAAATTTACATTAGAGCTTTTCTGAGAAAAGCTTTAATGCTGTGTTTGAAGTCATTTTATTTTTACAGAGTGCTGCTTGTTAAAAGTTGTAAATCCGTTTCTGTGTTGCCGAGGATGTGCCTAGCTCTCAGTTAAATGGAAATATATAATCCTCCTCATTCATTTGCTTTGCTTCAGCTCGTGGTGCTCTCTCTGGGCTCAGTCCTGGAAGGTGTTGAGTACTCCCCAGATACCCGTCAAGAAGACTGAACCACAACCAGACCTTACTCCTTGTCTAGGCGACATTTCACTTTCCTGAATGAAAGACAACGCTTTTCTCCTCCTGTCCATTTTCTACATTCCTGTAAAAAGGAACAGAGGAATGTTGCAGAGTTATGTTTCTAATCCTCCTACCTCCATCCACTCACCCAGCAGCGGAGCCAAAGCCGCGGGAGAAGCTGCGTGCTGCATGCATGGCACATTCACCCCCGGTGAGGAGAAGACCACGAGGCAGACTGGGGCTTTGAGGATCTCAGTCTCTTTCACAGCTTCTTCTCTCCCAGCCACTGGGCCAGTGGGTGTGCCTAAAATGAGCCTGAAGTCTAGCATTTCGAAGACATTTTAGCAGCTAGCTACAGCTGCGGGACTTTGGTGCCTAGCTACTTCAAAACCCCAAAACTGTGCCTGAAAATTAGTAGCAACTGGAACCTCCCAATATTTGTGAAATTCTACCGCAAAAAATAGAGAAATAACCAAAACAGAGCAAAATCACAAGGGGAAGGTGACTCATTCTTTAGTTGGCAAGCCACCAGAGATGCTGAAGGCCTCCTGCAGTCACATATTTCGGCCTCATAGAGGTTTTGCCTGTCCTGAAGATTGCCAGGCTGGTGCTGAACTTTGGGAAAGAGAACACACTGCACCATTATCCGCAACTGGAGCCATGACCCTTAAAGGAATTTTCTCTGTGCTTCTTGAAAGGATCAGCTTCTCTCCCAGTTGTACTTTTGTCTGAAGTATAGACAGGGTAAGGTGGCTTTTATCCTGAGACTTTTAGGTTAATGTGACAGATGCCAGAAGTCTGATTAGGCTCTTGTGTAAATTAAAAAAAAAAAACCCAAAACTCCTTTAAAACATGCCCTTCTTGCTCAATGGAACCAAGCAACTTTGTTTTCCTCCTTCAGGTCTTTTTTTTTAAATGTAAATTAATTCAAGGTTATCACTTCCCTTCAGCATCCCCCACTTCACTGGAATTACTCTTAATTTACTTTGATGAAACGTACAATATTAGTCTTAATTAGAAGCCTTGGGGACAGACCTGTGTAGGCTCATGACACAGACACCTTGCACTTTTGTTGGAGCCTCTCTTCTTTGTAATTTGGGCTGCAGGAATTTGTCTTTCAGCAAATGCCCTGATAGCCCTGATATTTTCCAGCTTTATTGATCAGTCAAGTAGTCAATGACTTCACAGAGATTTCCTGAGACTCTGACTTCCACTTAACCAGCTCCTTAAATCAGCATTTGTTGTCAGAAGGAGGAAAAGCAATCCGAGTTAATTGGTTCATATGACCAACCTATCTTACACATGCATTGCGTTTCAAGAAGTAAAAATTAACAATTAACTAAAAGTTCAACGCACACGGCCATCAAGTGACAGAAAGAATGAAACTGTTCCCAGAATCTTCTTTTTTCTCTTTCTTTGGGTATATTGCATGAAAAGAGGGAGGACAGGTCTGCTTGACAGGCTGCCTTTGCTGCTGTTCAGCAGGGGCATGTGACTTCCCACTTGGCAACAGCCACAAAGCTGCTGGTTTCTTTCCAGAAACCCAAGTAGAAGACTGTTTTGCATTCAGTTTGATGGAGTGAAACATCACAGTTTTCCATGATATTTGAAGAGCACAAAACCTAATACGGGGTGGGGGCTTTTTTGCTTTATTTTATATACATGTAAATATATGTACATATACGTATTTATGTGTATATATATATCAATTTCAATGATACGTATCACGGAATCAGAGTTTTCAGAGTTGGAAGGGACCTCTAGAGATCATCTAGTCCAACTCCTGCCAAAGCAGGATTGCCCAGAGCACATTACTCAGGACTGCATCCAGGCGGGTCTTGAAAATCTCCAGAGAAGGGGACTCCACCATCTCCCTGGGCACCCTCACTATAAAGAAGTTTTTCTGTGTATTTGAACGGAACTTCCTGTGTTCTAACTTGTGCCCATTGCCCCTCGTCCTGTCACTGGGAACCATTGAAAAGAGCCTGGCTCCATCTTCCTTCAACCCACCCTTTAGATACTTGTATGCCATAATAAGGTCTCCCCTCAGCCTTCTCTTCTCCAGGCTAAAGAGTCCCAGCTCTCTCAGCCTTTCCTCATAAAGGAGATGCTCCAATCCCTTAATCATCTTAGTTGCCCTTCGCTGGACTCGCTCCAGCAGTTCCCTGTCCCTCTTGAACTGGGGAGCCCAAAACTGGACACAGTATTCCAGTTGTGGCCTCACCAGTGCAGAGTAGAGGGGGAGAATGACCTCCTTTGACCTACTGGCCACACTCTTCCCTATGCAGCCCAGGATTCCATTGGCCTTTTTGGCAACAAGGGCACATTGCTGGGCCATGGATAATTTACTGTCTACCACAACCCCCAGATCCTTCTCCTCAGAACTGATGCAATCAACGATTCAATCTGATTCAATCAATTATAAGTATCAATGGTATATATCAATATGTACCAAAAGATATGGAAAGAGGCAAAGTTTAGATGTGAGTGGCACAAATGTTACTCGTACAACTGAACGATCCTCTATTTTTTGAGAAAATTAAAACCCCACCATCGTTTGTCCCACCGTGGCTCTTCAACAAGCTAAAAAATACAGTAGGCTTCCCTCCCCAACTCCAGTAACCTAAAGAATGTTTAATTTGAACTTTCTGCACCTCTCCCTCTATAGCAAACCCTCACGCAGCTGTGAATATCAAACTCCAGATGTTTGAGACCTTGGCAGTCGTGCCCCGCTCCTGAACCTTGCCATCAGCTCCAGCAAACAGCTGTTACTGAGAGCGGTTGTTGACCTAAACATTTCCTGACAGCAGCTTCGCCCTGCCCCGATGATTGGCATCTCCCAGAAAGCTGATGCGTCTGATGGACTGTATCAGTTTCGGGACTTTGTGTTTCAGATTCGGGAGCTGGTAAAATGAGTTCAGTCCTCCTCAATGCGCGTAATTCGGTAAATGCTGCGTCAGCTTTAGCATGCTCTGCATTTAATTTATTAGGAGAAGAGACACATTTCATACGCACAGATTGACTGCTATTTTGCTAGGTGATGTGTTTCCATCCGTAGGTGATATATGTCATTGACTATATTACGCTGTTTCAGATGTTGATATATGGTTCAAAGGGAGATGTACTCAATTTAGCAATATTTTCTAAAGGATTTTGACTGGCTTTTCATTCAGTAACATATCCAGTTTTTCCTTCTATTATGTAGGTTTGTCAGGTGGGGTTTTTTTGGGTTGGGTTGGGTTTTTTTTCTTAAATGTGTAGTTTATGAATATTTCTCATTTAGTCTGTATTTAAACTTTTTATCCCAACCTCGCTCTGTTTTGCTTATTTATATATCAGAAAAGCTTATGCATGTAAACTATTACCACATGTAAACTTCTACATACAAATCAAAATCAGTAAATCTATAGAAACATGGACTAAGCATTAGAAAATGCTTATAATGGTAGCGCTGTGATTGTAGGTGGGATCTGAGGACATTGCTCGAACACCACTGGATTCATAACCTGCTTCACATGCTCACTGCTTTTGTTGTGATTTAAGACTTTCTAATTTTCTTTATGTGAATATAAGTAGAAAAACATTTGTGCTAAGTTTTGTGGACTCAAGTAAGTCCATACGTGTTTACAAAGAGCTCACAGTCCTGAGATGCACATTTAGGAAATGTCTTCATTTCCGTTTGTGCTGGAGTGAGCTTTTCTGAATTTCCAAGCTGACAATAGATCTACCACTCACAAACAAATGCTGTTGGACAAAAGCATATTTTTTCTCTTTGTAAAAAATGGGCCACGTTCCTCTAAACGTATCGGTATGCAGTTGAGTTGGTACCAGGCAATAGATAAATGTTTTCTCTGAAGAAAGGTGAAATGTCGGATTAAGCTGCAGCTTCACATAACGTGTTGCAGCTAGAGGTTCAAATGAGATTCAGGCAACTTCAGTTCTGCCCTTTGTCATTCTGGAGTGGATGCTCTGAGATAGAGACATTTGACTTGAATCATGAGGTTTATCAACCTAACTGTGCTCCAGCACTCTAACTTTACAAAACACTTCACAGACAATATTTAGTCCTTAAAAGAACTTCCTTAAAAACTAAGAATGTCAGTATTCCACACAATCGTTAAAGACCGCATGACATTCTCAAGTGAAGCAGAGATTTAGTCCTGAAATAAGAACAAAGTTTTGTCTCACCTTTGTGCACTTCAGTTCTGCACTCCAATCCTTCAAATAACTGCTGCAATTCAGAATATTCTCTCATGTTTTTGCTGTGAATGATTTTGCTAGTGCATTCAGGGCACTTAAACTACGTTTCTTCTCTGAACTGCTCTCTGGAGAAGGCTTTCTCACCCCAGTAAGTATAAAGAGAGCGCAAGTATACAAATCTCCTAACTTAGGTACCTACACTGTAAATACCCTCTGAGGGACTGTTGCTACAGAATGCAGCATTAAGACGTGCAGCGATACCTAGAAGAATTACTAAAGCGTTGTCACAGGCAGGCAGCTACGTATCATTTTTCTGTCACTGAGCACCTTTACAGCATTAAAAATATTCTAAGTGCTCAAACTATGTGCAAAGTAAATCCCTTTTAAACCAAGACGGGTAAAGAATAAACAGTAAAACGTTTGGCTTGTTTTTTCCTTTTCTTATTTTCCCCACACCAGAAAATTATCATTTGTGAGGCTGTAAAATGTTGGAACAATAAGAGCAATTTTATAAAATGTTTTAACAGTTTGAAAAATGTTCTGCTCGGAGGATGAGGAGTATATATGTGTATATATATGGGGTTGGTTGTTCTTTTTCACGCTGCTTTTCTGACGCACAAAATGCTTTAGTTCATTGAATTTATTAAAAGAAAATTGCGTGTCAGTGTTTCTGATCCAGTGATTGGCTGAACTTATCTCCTGAGAACTGTGGGAGAGAAGGAATTCTTATGCTTTGTTTTTGCAATGCCACCTCTGGAGGTAGATCCAGAATATTGATATCAAGGGACGCACCTAAAGCTTATTGAAATCAATCGGAAGACTGACCGTGGTGATAATGATACGTGCTACTAACCACAATTTTGGAAAATCCTTAAGCAGCAGCTTTATACTGCAATGGGATTTGAGTAAATTCTTAAGCGTTTTGCTGCACTGAGATTACATCCTGGAACTGGGGCTTATATACCTGCATTTATCAAACGTGGGATGTGTATATGTTTGCAGGTGTGCGTACATGTGTCCAAATGAGCCATACACGTAGAGCTGCTATGCCTTTATTACCAAGAGCAGGTATCCAAAAACCCATCGCTCAGATAAGATAATACAGAACTGCAAAAACTGACTGGTTCCTCCTGCTGCGTCTTCCCCCCTTTCTCAAGGAGACAGTTCTGCTGTTACATTTGCCAGGCTGTCACTGGCGATTTCTCTGCTGTGGGGAGATCCAGACTCCAGCCATCAGTATATCACGTCTAAGTTATGTTGTGCTGAACACTCACATACGATTTTTCAGGCTATAGAGTTCTGCGTTCCGCATAAGACCTTTTAGATGAGAGCAGGATCTGTAGCAGATTTACATCACGAGGTGAACCGAATTACAAGAATCGAATTATTTTTATGCCTAACTAACTCACTAATTTTAAAGCTTTCTCGTGTTTACTTCAGACCCCAAAGCTTCGTGGAGGTATGAACTGATCTGCTCTCTTGTTATCCAAATGGAATATGCAAAAATCCCTGTCCACAAGAATTAATTCGCGCTCAAATGTATCTGCCATACCACAGCAGCACGTAAGCCATGCAGTAAGGACTTTAAAAATAAAGGCGAAATCATGTTGGTAGGTGTGGGCAATGGAAGAGCCCTGGTAAACATCGAATGACAAAAGGCTGCCAGTGCTTATGGGTCTGAGAGGCCAACACATGTCACTCTCAAGCAAAACTAGAACAAAAAGCTGGGTCCAACGGTTGCTTTGGAAGATCTTTTTCATGTGAGTTTGTTATGTTGTTTTGGAACTGCAAAGCTCTCGACAGAGATAATAGGGATAAAAATGTTGTGTTACTCTGGAGAGTGTTTTGAGGTAGCGTTACTTCTGAGTTTATTTTGTGCTGCAGTTGTGTACTGTATTCGTAGTGTGGGGTTTTTTTTTGTGGCTGCTTTGTGCTAAATTACTGCAGTACAAAAGTTTCCTATCTCGCTTCTCTCTACTTCCTCCCCATCTTTCAAAAAATGCTACTTCAATAAGTAGCTGAAGATAACTTGCTGAAGAGTCCTGTGTCTATTTCTCAATCATTTTGCCCTAAACAACTTTTGTTTTATGGTTCACAATAAGCAAATCCTTACTTGCTGGAACATAATTTTTTCCAGTGGCTGTGGCACCGTATTAATCCTGAATTATTTTTCTGAAATATTAGCTGTGCAAGAAACTGCACTTAAATAAAACAGTATTTGCCTGGAAATTATGTGAAACTGTAAGAGGAGAAGAGTTTATTTTAGAGATGGATAGGAATGATAGACAGACCCAAATACTTATCTACGCATGTCCAGATGGTACACTTTAGTGATCTGAGCTTAGAAATGTATGAGAAAAACTTGTGATTTCTAATCTTGGGTCTGACACCACTTCCCTCTGTGGCCTAAGGCTAACCACTTAACTTCTCCATGCCTCAGTTCACCATTTGCCTCTAACTTTCAGTCTATAACAGCAGCTGTTTTCACTTTCTTTGGTAATTAGGCAAGCAATCTCTTGCTTGAGGCCTGGCATTAAAAGCTAGCACCCTGCTTAAAGAACAGAGGAGATTTTTTACACAGGTCACACTCATTTTTCCTGGTTTCCAATACTTCTTAAAGGTTCCTTTTGACATATCTTGCACATGATAAAGCAATCAAGATATTTAGGTTCCTGTAGATGTAATAGCTGAACAGCCCACACTTACCGGTGCACTACATCTGCTGCTCCTCCAGCCACAAGTGGAGGGAGGAAACACAGGTGAGGACTTCAGGTACATCATCATGATCTCACTATCTACGATTCCAGCCACGGGACACTGTGATTGTATCTCCATAACTGAATAAAACAGATCAGGGACCATTTTCTGCTGCCAAGACCTAGTATATGCTTCATACTTAAAAAATACATATTTTTCTCCCCTCAAATACAGTGGTTGTATTCAAACTGCTTATGGGGATTGGTCCTTTTCATATACTATCCCTTCTGCTACTGGGAGAGGTTTAGTTGGGATAGGGTTAATTGACACAGGACAAACTCACATGAGGGAGAAATCTGCAGGTTGCATGAGGACTGCAAACCATTCTCAAGCCATAGACCAGTTTTATTTGCCTGGATGGATATGGGCATATCCCAGGGAAGTATCCTGACTGTTAGGTGAGTAATAAGTTTAAGAAATAAAGCCTTTTAAATGTCCTCTATGGATAACTGACATACTTGCTGTTCTGATAAAAGTAATAATGCCTAAGAAGTTTCTCTTTAGCAGTGAATCTCAAAATATACAGGTAATAGAGTGTCATCATCTCCAATTTACAAATGGGAAACTATGACCAAAACAGAAGAAATAACATATCCAAAGTCACTCAGCACACATACAAGCAGGACAGGTTTCAGGCTTGAGGCTCCCAAGACCTGTTGGGTGTTCTGTGCTGTGGAAAACGGGGTTTCCCAAAACCAAACGGTGGGTAGATTTTATTTAGCAACTTATGTTGTGCAACGTTCTTACACAATTAACTCTGATTAAAATAGTTTTAGAATGAACTAGCAAGTCCCAGGACGATTAGTGAGTGGTCTCAGTTACTCAGAAAGCTTTTCCCAGACCTAAGTTTCCTCAGATGTTCACACTGCTCCTCTGATTGGGAAGTATATTTCTTCCTTTTGAGATACAAGATCAGTGCCTTATATCTTGCCAGTGCCTTGTTCAATGGCATTACCTATCTACCTAATAAATGTTTGTGTAGCATTTATTTTCGCGGCCACATCAATTTACGACCTTGTCATTGATAGTATATCCAACAAAATCCTTCTGCTCCCTGGTCATTTCCAACTGAACACTCCATTTACAGAAGAATTTTTGTTATTGGTCCCCAGATGCATGCACTTGCCCTCAGTACTATTGAATTTCATCCCATTTCTATTACTCTCAATTTCAGACTCATCCAGTTGTTCCTTGCAGATTACAGAATCATAGAATGGTTGGAGTTGGATGGGACCTTAAAGAGCATCTCATTCCACCCCCCCTGCCACGGGCAGGGACACCTCCCACCAGACCAGGTTGCTCCAAGCCCCATCCAGCCTGGCCTTGAGCACCTCCAGGGATGGGGCAGCCACAGCTTCTCTGGGCAACCTGGGCCAGTGCCTCACCACCCTCAGAGTGAAAAATTTCTTCCTGATATCTAATCTAAATATAACTTCATTGCAGGCTCATCAAACAACACCTCCAAGTCCTTCTCCTCAGGGCTGCTCCCAATCCATTCCCCGCCCAGCCTATATTTGTGCTTGGGATTGCTGCGACCCATGTGCGGGACCTTGCACTTGCCCTTGTTGAACTTCATGAGGTTGACACGGGCCCATCTCTCAAAGCTGTCCAGGTCCCTCTGCACAGCATCCCTTCGCTTCAGATGCTCTGAACCTCTCTGTATCATCACCAGGCTTTATTAATGTACTCTCACTTTCTATGCCAGGACTGCTAGTGAAAGTATTCAGTAGTATTGCTCCCAAGACTCCTCTTTCAGCCTTTCTTCAGACTGAAAACTTCCAATCTCAGCAGTATCTGTTGCAGCCTATTGGCTGTCTGGTCTGTGGGCAACCCCACAGTTCTCTATGCTCTTCATAGTTTCACATTTTCCTGGTTTATACTTCAGTTTTAACTTTTATACGGTGATGCTGAAGGAAACCAGTGTGGCGTGGTTTTTGTTTTGTTTTGTAAATGAAAAACAATTAAATTACTCCAGCAAGGTCTACCTTTCGCATCCCAAACTGTGATTTACTCATTTTTCTGAATATTTTTAATTTTTCTTTTCCTTTGAGATTTGTTTCAAAGCTTTTATACTGCTCAGGTAGGACTAACAAGTCTGTAGTGAGTTGAATCATTTTCCTTTCTACTTTCTGAAAATAATCCCTACAGCTTCAACTACCTATGCCTTAGAGATTTAGTGCTACTGGCTCTGCAACTTCTTGTTGTTTTGTAATTCAGGCACATCAGGTCATCCTGACTTCTTTTCAACCCTCCGAGTTTTGCTTCTTAATAATTTCCATTTCCTTACCTTGGTGTGTATTAGTCATCCTGCCTTCGCTACCGTGTTCTGCAATGCTGTTCTTATCAGCCGCTTCAGTACTAGTAAATAAAGCAGGACCTTGGCACAAGCTCAAAGGCTGACAAATAACCATCCATGCCATTTAATTGCACAGATACAATCGACCATTTTTGACCCACACAAACTAGTACTGACAGGTGATGCTCACGCCCAGGTCAGGGACAGATCCAAGTAAGAAATATGGGTGTGACCATCCTGCTCTGGGAGGTGTAGAGAATTTAATCATATCAATACTAGCACTTGCTCCACCCACATGCAAGATTTTATGTTCATTTTATTCATTAGCATAGCTGTATCCATTGAAGCCAAGGCACAGTATTCATTTAGAGCAGTTCATATTTTTCCTCCCTCCACTGCTAATTCTTACTTTGCAGTTAAAAAAAAAAAAAAAAAACAACGAAGACCGAGGTACTCAGCAACTCACTAAGTTGGGTACAATCCTCAAAACAGGGTGAAATGAAACAGGACTAGAAATGCAGAGTGGATTTCTATATGCCTTTATAGATTTCTTTGTCAAGCCTCTGGCTTGTAAGCACCTCCCTGCTTGAGTCTTTTTTTATTCGCTCCATGTTGTGATTTTATCTATTTTCTTTTCTCTTTTGGACAATAGGTTATTTAACTTCTCCCTAGCATTTCCTCTTCCCGATCTGTTGTCTCTGTGGTCTTTTTATAGCTTTGTTTGGCTGATTTGGGTTTGCATGATTTCTCACTCTAATAACCTCTTCGTGTAAGGGTGACAGGGAAGGTGCCATGCAGGGTGGAAAACTCCTTCTTCTTTGTTGTTGTCTCCTGTGTGATCTGACAGGCTGGGAGAGGAACACAAAAGTGGGAGGGATGGAAATGGGATGCACCGGATCTGCCAGAATTCCCCCCTTTTAACATTTCTGCCAGGTTTTCTAGAAATGACAGGTTCTTCCACCCTTTTGTTTGAGCCTTTCAAGGGGAGAGGGTGGGACTGAGTGGCAGTAGCATGAAAGGGTGGCTGGAGAAAGAAAATAGTCGTAGGCTTGATGTGATGATTTGGGTTTGCAAAGGCTTCACCTTGGGTGAGTTTCTTTTTGCACGATCCAAACGAGCAGTGGTTTGGCTGTAGGTACCGTTTAACTCAGAATGACTTGTTCTAGGGGAGTGGGGCAAGAGGAGGGCTCATATGGCTGTTCTGGTTTATGGTCTATTTAATCTCAGCAAGGGGGAAAAGACTCCAAGAAAAGACAAAAAAGAATGAAAATAAGACTAATGTTCGGTCTTCTGTGGCTAAGAAGATTCTGAGCTATTACAACATCAAATAACACAGCCAAACCCTGTCACTGTTTTCTCTCTTTATTTTCTGCCAAGCACAGAGCAGCTAGAGACCAATGGCCTGTTCAACTAATTTATAGCAGCTTTGTTTCACCTTCACACTGAAAAAAAAAAAACCAAAACCAAAACCAGAGCATTGTTTTCCTCCATTTTACCACACATCTTTGCTCATTTACAGTCTTCATTGCTCCTCTCCCTCCATCCACCTGCTCATATGTCATTTGCTTTAATATTCCACTTTCTTACCCCACTGTTAAAACTTTTCACACCACCCTCATGGTGCTGCTCGTAAGATGTTTTTGCCATAGTTTTTCATCGCATTTTTTTCCTTGGAAGATGCCAAAAAATGTTCTGGCTCGGGAGAACTGCCCACTTGCCAAACTGGCTACCATGCCTTGTTTTCCAGGAGACTGAGATTATACAGTTCTCCCAGTTAGAAGATCTGTTTTCAAAATTACATCAAATCCCAGTATTCCTAGTAAAGAGCAATTTACGTCACCTTTAGGATTAAAAATATGAGCCATGTAGGGTCAAGGTTACTTAAGATCAAGATTTTATGCTGGATTTGTAACACCTAAAGGCCTTTTTTCTTATGTTACCATCTCAAATCTGTTGCCACAGCTCAAGTCTGAGGGATAATGTCATTTCTCTATATTCCTCTCTTCTTTTGTTTTTGTTTTACAGCAGGGAATTATCCAGGACTCACTCCAGTTTATTACAGCAGAGACCAAGCAGTCGTCAGTAAGTCTGTCAGGAGTGGTTCTGGTTGGGCTCCTGAGAGTCACTTCTGCCTCTCTCTCCATCGTTGCTCCTCTCTGACATTTAGTGGCTCTTCACAATCACGTTTCTAATTTATTTGCAGGGGCTCTCTCTGTAGGTTCCTCCTTCAAAGCTTGGACTTGGTTCATTTCCTGGCACTGTCCTTCAGGGTCTGGAG
Organism: Vanellus vanellus; assembly: GCF_965231255.1. Lineage (NCBI taxonomy): Eukaryota > Metazoa > Chordata > Aves > Charadriiformes > Charadriidae > Vanellus > Vanellus vanellus. Next base: position 6,301,860 of record NC_138905.1, read on the forward strand.
AGAGACCACTGATGACTCAAGTAGTTCATGGGAGCAAGGAGAAATCACCCTCCCAAAACCTTGGAGTACCACTCTGCATGCCAGCTGCACCCTATAGGCATCAAAGCTGGCCGTAATACGGGTTCAGCGTGCCCTTTTCTCAGCAGCTTTGCATGCATATAAAAGACCTGCTCTTCCTTCTGCTGTAGGTGGAAAGAAACCAGGAAAAACTACGCTTTTTTTTGCAAAACAACCGCTCACTGCAGTCTTTAAAGGCTGAGTTTATAAGAACAAATTATGGATCTCTGAGATCTCAAAGACTTAATTAGAAACATTCTAAATATAACTTTATTTTTTGCCAGACATTTTAATAAGTATATTTGGGTGGCTCATTCCACTTCTGAATCCATAATTCCCTAATGCTTTGAAGTCCTTTCTATGAAACTGCAAACCATCCCGGTTATAGACATTTCTGTAATACATTGTCTGTTAAATAGGGCTCTAATTCTGCCTGCGACTTAATTTGACATTAGACTCCCCAAAAATACAACCTCGTGTTAGTGCAATAGTAATTCAGTACTTAAGTGTACTTTGCTATCCCATAATAAGTCTCGTACAACCCCAAGGTGCGCTTTCCCTGCATCGGATAGTGCCTTCCATGCCCCAAGGCAGTAAACCCCACCGGTCTGCAAGGTGATACAGAAGCTACTCCCGTTGACGCATGATGGATGTCTTCTCCAGACCGTGGGGCTGATGTTCTCTGGGGACAACCCTGGGAGGAGCCCGGGCAAGGCGCACTTTCTCCGAGTGGAGTACTGGAGTTGCCCTGCCTGCCCTGGTGCCTCTGGACTCCTCCGTGTTTGTGGGGATGAGCATCACCTAGCAATCCATGGCTCAGCACATCATCCCGTCTTTTGCACCTCTACATAATCATGAATCATGTCAGGCTGTCATAATTCAGAGCCTGTGACCTGGTTCCTCTAAGTACTACATCATCAGCTACAGAAAATTCTCATTTAAATGAATAAGGTGCAGTGGGTATATTTTGTAATTCCCGTGCCATCTTACACTGATAGCCTTAAAGATTTGCTGCAATGTCTCATCCTTTGCTGCAGTCCCTGCAAATTTATTCCATGTTATTTCTGAGACTGGATAATTGTTTCTTATATTTACATTATTATATTTTCTGGGTTTCTTCAATCTGTACACTCTCTCAATCAAACCTAAGCTAAACATGTTTTTAAACCCAATATTGCCGTTTTATTCCTGTAACTATAACAGACTTGATCAGTTCCAGTTAAAGATAAACTTCAGATCACGTAATCCTTTACTCAGAATTACTTTCATGCTATGCGTTCTCAATTATACTTCTCTCCCCTCTACGTATTTACATTTTCCATTTGTTTTTTTTTCCAAGTTTTCTATGTTTAGTTTATCATTTATAAGCATTTCATTATTTTTTAATGAAAAAAAGATCAGTCTTTGCTTCAGCATTTTTCCGACAATCCCCATGCAGAACTGCTCCATGTTGCTGTCTACTCTGTCCCCTGGAAGGAGGCCCAGTGTGCACGAGAACTTGTCTATTTTTCTGACTAAGTTGGCCCACTGAATGGCACTACCTGTCCCTGCAAACCTTGTCACTCTCCACTCTCCTGGTCAGCGAGTCGTGAGATGTTCTTTTTTGTTCCTGCTACTCCGGCCTGAAAACTCTGGCAAAATGGTTGCATTTATTTCTAAGCGCTGGATGTTGTCTGGGTTTGTACATGTTCCCACTTCTCAAGCACCCTTTTTTCTTTGACATTTTCTTACTGTTTATTCTGCAGCATCTCTTCCAAATTTCTCACTTGCTGTGACCTCCTGCTTCCCAGCTTCCTCTCCTGCCGGTCAGTCTGTCGAGAGTAGCTGCAACTTGTATTCCTTTTAACATTTTCATTCTGCCTTGAGTATTTCTGCAGCTTGGCACGTCCCGATAGCATTTTCCCTAAGTCTAAATCCACGTCTTCCAGGAGTCTTTCCTTGCAGCTCTGGAACTTTGATGCTGGTCAGTATCTGATCTCCTTTAATGCGGCCTGACAAAGTGCTGGAGTTACACGTCTGACTCATTAGTTTAAAATCAGTCAACAAATACTTCAAAAGGACTCTTCCTCTTTTTCTGGTTGCCAATGAAATCTCTGGTTTTCCAAAGTTTCACTTTTGTTGGGAGGGCAATATTCCCCAAATTTATGAAACTTACCCATTTATTCTGGCTTAATTATTTTCAGCTAAAGCAAATGATGTTACTGTAAGCTCTAGGTCAACGCTGTGGATTTAGTTCAGTATGAACTAAACACGTCTGGCAGCAAAGTCTTAGCAACTGACGCTGTTGAAGAAAGGACCGTTGTGAGCTCTTTCAAAGCTGATTTGGAAGCAGTCAAATACTATGGCATTTTGGAAAAGCAGACCCCTCTGTACTCCTGCTTCCCAAAGCTGGGACAGAGAAAACTGTAACGTTTGACCAGGTTCTGCCTGGAAGAGCTCTGTCTTTTTAGGGTCACTTCTTCAAACCCAGTTGTCCCAGTTTCAGCTGGGATACAATTAGTTTTCTTTCTAGTAGCTGTTGTGTTTTGGATTTAGTATGAGAATAATGCTGATAACACATTGTTTTAGATGTTGCTGAGTGATGTTTACATTAGTCAGGGACCTTTTCTGCTTCCCGTAGAAGCTGAGGAGGAGCATAGACAGGACAAGCTGGCCAAAGGAATATTCCATACCACAGACGTTATGCTCAGTGTACAAATGGGGGCTGCTTGGGGGGGGGAGGGGGCTGGAATCCACGATCCCTGCTCAGGAGGGCCGGGCAACAGATCATCGGGTGGTGAGAGCGACTTGTGTTGTATCACGTTATTTTGTATATTCTTTTACTATTATTAATATTATTATTATTTCCCTCTTCCATTATTGCTCTATTAAATTTCCTTTATCTCAACCCACGAGGGTTGGGTTTTTTTGGTTTGTTTTCCCCTTTCTTATCTCCCCCTTCTCCCTACCCTATTGGGGGAGGCAGGGTCTGGGAGGGAGTGAGTGAACAGCTGTGTGGTTCCAGTTGCTGTCTAGGGTTATACCACGACACCAGTGCAGCTGGAATACCAAAAAAAACCAAGCAAAAAAATAAAGTAAAATAATGAAATGAAATAAAATGACATGAAACGAAATAATGAAATGAAATAAAATATAAAATATAAATAAAAACAAATCAAAGCTTCATCTCCTAAATTGTAAGTTAGAAACAGTCATTAAAAAAAGAAAAAAAGGAAGAAAAAAACCCCAGAAACTGCAGTTCTCATACAGTCTCTTGATTCCAACTGTTGTGCAGTTAAAAATATCTTGTAAAAATATCTTGTATGACTCACAGTAAAACTGTGAGAGGTCCTGATACTTGCTTTAAGGCCAGAACTGGGACCTGTGCTTTGCTTAGGTGTGAAGTCAATTAAACATGGGAAATACCGATTAGTTAAATAACTGTGATAAATCATTTCTACATTTGAATATTTATTTAGAGAAATTTTCCCAGTATATAAGGTCTCATTCTTTGAAGGTAATGTTGTGCGAAGTAATCAAACACAAAGTGCAGAACTGCCTCCTTCAGCCATGTTATATTACAAACTGTACTGAGCATCAGTTAGGACGCTGGAAAATTGTGACATCAGTTTAGGCTGGCTGACCTTCTTGCATCAAAATTGATAATTCTTGGGTCCAGCTTAGATCTGGACTCTCCTCAAGGATCTAAAAAAGCTGCAAGTAATAGCTTTCCATGCTATTTCCATGCTTGCACTCTCTAATTCCAAAGAAGATGCTGATGTGAAATGAAAATACAAAGAAATAGCACAGGTAAGCACTTTTTGAAGGGCTTGAGGTTTGTTTAGTAATTTTCATGCTTTTTTCTTTTCATAATGCTATCTAAGCAGAAGAGTAACTTTGAAATACAAAGCATCATTTTTATTATCTTAAGAGACATATAACAGGTATTTAAAACATCATTTTAAATGCAGAGTATGATGCTAACAAAATCAAGTGGGTTTTTATTGATTGAAAAATCTGTGATTGATTGTGATTAAAGTTAGAGGCAGGTTTTTAAAACAATTACACTTTTCTAAAAAAAAAAAAATTAATATGGGCTAAATTATTTCATTAACATTGAGACACCTTTCTGGAGAAAAAAACAAACAAACAAAAAAAAAACCCAAAAAACAAAACCAACCACATTAAAATTAAATTTGTGTGTCATTACTTCAAACATGTCCTTATTAGTAGCTACCTAGATGATCATGGTCCTTCATGCATTCATGTTTAATTCCCAGTTATTCACAGTTCGCTAATTGGTGTGATATGGGATGAATATTGATGGTACAGTCTTAAGATGTTTTCCATACCAAAGGAGCAGGCATATTTATTGTCCCTTTACACAGCAAAAAACAAAGTTCCCAACAGATCTGACTTTGAAATTTGGCTAAAACACCCTCGCTGTGTGCCGTACATTGGCTCATTGCGCAGAGAGCCCTGCAACGTGCATGTTGGAAAATACAATGCAATACAATAAGAACAAACAAACAAATAAATAAGAACAAAGTAAAATAGCTAAGTTCAGCTGTTTAATTTGTATAAACTTCTTGAAAAGCTCTGGACCTACAATAGTAGATGACTATTAACAGTGGTGTGACGTGGTGTTTCTAATAGAGGATGGCCAGTGCGTGATGTTGGCTATACAGCCTTACATCTAGACTGAAACATTAGTGGTTTATGTTAGGGAAAAAGTCTTAGGAATTCAGATCTGTGTCAGAGTTTTCCCCAAGTCGAGTGTTAACATCCCACTTTGAGCTCGTCTGTGCATCTGTGTTAAATCTGGCATGGCCGTGAGCCAAAATTATTCAGAGGGGAGGAGAAACATCCTTCAGAACCAGTGAAAAAAATGACATTCTCCTTCACTTGTTTCCAAGCATTTTTGTTTGTTTGTCTGTTTTTGCCATAGGGTAGAGCATGCTTGACCAGAGGGATGCGTTAGTGAGCAACAAAGCAACTCAAGCTGGCTTGGGAGTCTAATCTACGAGAATCTCACCTCTGAGGAGCTGGGAGAGAACCTCAGACATCTCAAGGGGAGCCTGAGAGATTATCTTTGAGCAAACACCTTAGTGGGATGGTCCAAACTGACACTTAAAATAGGGATACAACAGGAAAATATGCAAGAAGTAAATGCAAGAGGGGAACAGGATGGAGGATTTCAAGAGGAGACAATGCATCTAAAGGAGAACAAGTCATAGCATGACACAAAACCTCATATCCTATCTGCAAGAAAGGATTTTTTCCTAACCAAAGACAAAAAATGGAGTTTTCAAAGGAGTAAATACGTACCCTATTATGGAACTGGCCAGGAAAATGCAGGCTCACGATTGTGCCCCATCCCTTCTTCACCCTGGCCACAGTGTGCGGCGTGTGAAATAAACCAATCTATACAAGCATGTGAACTTCTTAATGGATTTTATTTTCTTTTGAAATGGCTCAACTTGTTGTTGAAATGTGAAGAAATACAGCTACTCTCTAAATGTTCAGAAAGCCAATGTGCGAAAAGAAAAAGCATTAACATTTAACTTGCATTTGAGATGGTCTTCACCTTTGATCAGATAGGATAACATTAAAAAATGTTATTGAAATAGTGACATTTCCAATTTTCAGGCAACACGATTTTGCACATAACATGCAGGATAGATTTGGCCCAAATTCTTTTTACTCAAAAATTACAGTTTTAGTACAATCTGGGTAGTCTATAAATTCAGCTCAGCTTCTCTGACCTAATTAAAAGAAAAATTTAAATACATTATATAAAGTAATAGATTATTTTTCACTTGTTCAAAATGCTGTGGGTTTTTTATGAAATATGTTAATTCAAAACCTTACTTTTTTCTTAATCTGAGACAAAGCACATTTTAGGTTAAAGAAAATGATGTGTTCTAAACGAAGTGGGTTTTTTTCACATTTCAATTTGCTGCTTTTTTTTCCTTTGGTTTTTTTTTTTTTTTTGTTGTTGTTTGGTGAGGTTTTTTTTCTAGTCAGTGGCAATGGCTGATGACCTGGGGAAAAAGGCAGTTAAATTTCCAGTTCTTCATACTGTTATAAGCAATGCAAGGCCATAGAAGGTCATTTCTTTTAGGTAATTCTACATGACAGAGAGAGAGAGAGACACTCTGGCTACATCTATACCAGTAAACTGAACAGTGCAGTGCGCTAGACACAAGCACTCACATTTCAAACGTCACCCTTTCCGCTGAATTCTCAGCACGGTCTCTGGCATGATTTTGACCCGGTCCAAATCGCATTCTCCCAATCAATGCCCAAGCTTGGTACAGGGCTCAGCTTAGGGCAGGAATAATTTTTAATAGGCAGCTTGCCTACATACCCACCCAGTTGTAGACAGAAAGAGTAAGTTCAGCTAAATACACCAGAATGGTCCCTGGACCATTCAATTTTCTATTAAAGACAGCCTCCAAGGCTACATTTAAGATCAGATTTAGCCTCCATACAGAAGCCAGGTATGCAAGCTTGGCTCCAGGCAGAGCTGAAGGCTACCTTCCGCAGCAGACAGGATCCCATCAGCAACTCGGAAGCATTTGATGCAAAAGCATGTATTTAAGAAAATAAGCGGTTAGTGGCGTAAGCACACAGAGCAGACGTGCAGGCATTAAGTGGAACGATCCCATTTCAAACGAGCTGCATTAAGAAGTCTTTGAAAACCCTTCCACCTCGCAAGTGAGCCGAGTAATCCAGTCTTCGTGATGTTTTCATAGGAGGCAGGTTGCTAATGCTGAGGGGGCAGAAAAATAAAGACATGAAGGAGGCAGCAAGCTTAGGACGAGAACATGGCTTAAAAGCAAGGACCAAATCTAAAGCTGCCATAGCAGTTTCAATGGTGGTAAAGGAGGGACTTATTCCCCCAGAAAATTTGGAGTTAAATCCCGCGGTCACTGTATTCAGTAGTACAATGTCCCCTGACTTCAGAAGGGGTTAGGTTTCACCCCGATCTCCTTCTGTATTTTTCTTTTTCAGTCGTTCCTTCTCACCACCCACTTTTGCATCTGTCCCCACTTACTACGTCTGCAAGTAGGGAGCAGCTGCTTTCTTCCCTTATCACTCCTCTATGTTTCCCTTCTCTCACCCACTAATACGAGGAAAAGAGTGCACAAAACACTTATTCAATGAAAGACCTCAAGAGCTTAGTTGCAGAGTGCACAGAACCTCCTTTATAACAGCGTGTTTCTTTTCGGGTTTATGGCAGAGGTGGATTTCTTTTCTGTCTTGAAGATCTCTCAAAAGACGAGTAGACTTGCCAAAATGTACGGGCACGCACACTCAGGCTTGCACATCTCAAAGCTATCAAACATGTCACGTTTCATTTCTTTCACCTGCTTTCGGGCTGTGGACACCTGTGACTTATTGGCAGCACATATTGGTTGCGATGGGGAAAGTTTCAGATACAGGAATTAGCTTTGTACTCCTCTGGCTTCATGAAACCATTTTTGATTCTTTATGGCAGGGGGGTTGGAACTCGATGATCTTCAAGTTCCTTTCCAACCTAAACCGTTCTATGATTCTATGATCATTGTATGATTCTCCCTCAAACATTCAGTATCCGTTTGAAGCAATTCTGTATGCTTAAAATAAAAATACGTTAAAAAAAAAACAAAAAAACAAAAAAAAACCCAAACAAACAAAAAAAACAAAGCCCAAACAATCTTTCTTTGGAATTCTACAAAAGCCTACACAAAGAAAACTAATGAAACCCAAAAAAAGTGAGTAATAATTTAGTTTTTTAATACACAATAGCTTCTCTTGTGGCAAGCGGAATCGGCAGTCTGCAAAATGAGCAACAGATGCTCTCAGGTAGTAAGAGTTACTAAGCAGAAAGAGCTTTAGTAGCAGTTGCTAGGTGGTGCAGGAACCATTTCTGGTAGCAGATGCTACCAGGTACTCGGGATATTTGTGCTTCTCTGATCATCTGTTGCGCGGGCTTCACTCTTTCCAATGACTCAGAGCTGAAAGCATTTGGAGTTTAGCGTATTTCTGCTGGATTTAGGTGAAGTTAGTGGGTTTCAGAAGGGCAGCAATCAATATAAAAGCCAACTTACCTGAAGACTGTGAAGGAACAGAGTTTTCATGCACAGATTTTGAAAGAGTTTTTGGAAGCTTTGTCAATAAAACATGCATCAATATTGTGAGTTTATAGTTCTTTTTTTTTTCTGTGAACAAACACAAAACTTATCCAGAGGCTTGAATGTTTTACTACTGAAAATACAGACTGAGTTTTTAAAAGTTAATGGAGACACAATTTCTTTTGTCGATTTTTTTCTTCCCGGTAATTCCACAAAAATTCTCAATTTATCATCTAATATTGACAAAATGCACTAAACTAGACTGGCAAAGCTGACGGCTGGTATGTGATGATTCTGTTGTCCAAGGCAGCGTGGGCACAGCTTTTGACAGCTGTAAGAGGTATCAACTCCTAATTCTTTTTAGGGGGTTTGACACCCATATGCCCATCACAGTGCAATGTAGCCATTATCTGTGATGTACTGGGCATGTGTCCGCTAAGCTTTTTCATTTGATCTATGAAATTTAAACACTTAATGGAATAAAAACTGGAACCCTTGTCCCAGCCTCTAGTTCAATGCTCTAATCACCATTCTTCAGTTTTGAAGGGACTACTTACAGTTTCTTATACAATGCAAAATGGTTCCAACAAGGACAGCTGAGAAAGAAATACAGATCTGGTGCTTCAGGCAATATTCTGAGTGGCAGGAAATGTGTGAAAAATTTTAATCTGAATATTGTTTTCCCTCCTCCTGGACATTTATTTCAAGCACAGACAGATCTATTAGACAAAAAAAAAAAAAAGAAAAAAAAAACAAAACAAAACAACAAAAAAAAAACACAGAAAAAAAGACTGGCCACTGGCCACCCTTTCCTGGGACTGATTTGTGTACCCGGTTCAAATTCCCACATCCCAGCCAAACCCACATGGCAAATTCAGCATGAATTTGGAAGAAGGGTTTCTGACAATCATCAGCTGCATTTTTCACCCAGCGTTATTCATCAGCTCTTCTTTCAGGATCACAGTGCAAGGATCCTGAGACACAGTATCTTTTTGCAGAAATGCAAGTGAGTGTTTTGAGACGTGATTTGATTTTTGTCTCAGATCCATAAATTGGTGATCATTAGCAAAACAGGTTAGAAGGTATGTAATCGCTTAAATAAGTGGCAGAGGGCTAGGAATCTCGGCTTGTAAATGTAATTACAGAGCCTGTCAATAGCCATTGATTTCCTTAGATGGATTACTTGAAAGCATTCAGAAAGCTGGCAATAAAATGGAGGAATGCTACAGAGCTCCAAAAAGAGCAAATAGCTTTTTTCCATCTCTTCCTCCAAGTAGCATACTTACACGGTGGAGTATCTTACACTTCAGGACCATCTTTTGTATCTTTGGGAGAAGATGCTCAGCATTCCTCTCGTTCTCCTGTGCATGCTGATTTTAGTGCCTTTCACTGAACTTTGCATTTAAAAATCCTCACTAAATGCTCTAACATGAAAAGACTACTAATCAACATTTCTGTTCTCATAGTCCATCTGCCTTCTCTTGAGTGACTATTTTCTCATTAATATCTAATGTTTCTTCACATTATCAGGTTTTAAATTGTCCTACTGTGAACTAAAAATTAATTCTTGTAAAATTGCTATGCCTCCTTGCAACTTCTTTCTTTGAGCTCTGTATCTGACCTTGTTGATAGGAGGGAAATATTTAAAGACCAAGTCCAGAAACCTTTCTGTGCTTTGTTGGAATTTGCAGCAGGATGGATAAATGGCACCAAAAATTCCAAACAAAGCTGAACTGTAGTTGAGAAGAGAAAGAAATGTAAACTCATTGTGGAAGTCACCTGTCAGGTAATAAAAATATTAATATCTGGAACTCCAATTCAAACAGTAGACCGGAGGAATATTATTATAATTAGTGCCAGTAGATAACAACCTCTTTTCTGCGCAAGAAATGATAGACGTCCAGCCAAATATTTAACAGCAGGAAATAAAAAATGGGTATCATAGACAATTGCCACTAGGTATATCACATTACTCTTGCATCTTCTTATTTTTGAACGTTTTCCTCATTCCTTTAACAATTGCCACTGGAAAACTTTCCCATGTTCTTTTTTACACGCAAGAATATAAATTCTATTCTGTCCACTTGGAGGTATTGAAATATGACATCATCAGCTGGAAATAAACAGGGGAAAATTACCTTCCAGTAGAAGGTGGGTTTTTTTATATTGATGTAGAGATGCTGTAAGCTGCTCCACTCTCCTGCAACACGAGGTGTTTGGAGGGCAGGATGAAAGTGTAGACAATACAGAGTAGTCTTCCAGTGCTCCGCTGCTTGTCTTCCTAGTGTGTGAATTAAAGTAGATTTAGGACTGCGATAATTTCTGTTAGGTGAAGATTTTGAGAGAGTTAATAATCCAGTCACACAGCTCAGCTGGTGTAGCTTGCCTCAGTCCCACCCCATCTTGAGGACTAATGGCCAGTGGACCCACAATCGAGAACTCAAAAACCTCCTAATCCTGATAAATCAGTGGAATTCCTCTCTCAGATAATTCAGTGATGGTTTCTGAGCTGGTTTTAGAAACCTCCAAGGATATGGTCTCCTGTGTTTATCATATACCTCTGCTTTGAAGGAATTTCTGCTAGCAGCTCAGGGCTAGAGGAAGGAGAGCAAACACTGACATTTCAGCCCCTGTCATCAAACAGCATCTAACACAGGATCTTTATCTTTGGATTTACAGAGAAAATATGAAGCTGTTTGGACTTCCTTACTAATTTGGGGCAAAAAGGAGATTACCACCACCATATGTTGGCTGGTGAACTAAATTTTCTTGAAACAATCTACAGAAGGTAGACAGGCTGGAGAGCTGGGCAGAGAAGAACCTAATGAGGTTCAACAAAAGCAAGTGCAGGGTCCTGCACCTGGGGAGGAAGAATGCAAAGCACCAGTATAGGTTAGGGACAGACCTGCTGGGAAGTAGTTCTGAGGAGAGGGATCTGGGGGTCCTAGTAGACAGTAAATTATCCATGGCCCAGCAATGTGCCCTTGTTGCCAAAAAGGCCAATGGAATCCTGGGCTGCATAGGGAAGAGTGTGGCCAGTAGGTCGAGGGAGGTCATTCTCCCCCTCTACTCTGCACTGGTGAGGCCACAACTGGAATACTGTGTCCAGTTTTGGGCTTCCCAGTTCAAGAGGGACAGGGAACTGCTGGAGCGAGTCCAGCAAAGGGCAACTAAGATGATGAAGGGCTTGGAGCATCTCCTTTATGAGGAAAGGCTGAGAGAGCTGGGACTCTTTAGCCTGGAGAAGAGAAGGCTGAGGGGAGACCTTATTATGGCGTACAAGTATCTAAAGGGTGGGTTGAAGGAGGAGGGAGCCAGGCTCTTTTCAATGGTTCCCAGTGACAGGACGAGGGGCAATGGGCACAAGTTAGAACATAGGAAGTTCCGTTCAAATACACGGAATAACTTATTTATGGTGAGGGTGACAGAGCAGTGGCACAGGCTGCCCAGGGAGGTGGTGGAGTCCCCTTCTCTGGAGATTTTCAAGACCCGCCTGGATGCAGTCCTGAGTAATGTGCTCTGGGCAATCCTGCTTTGGCAGGGGAGTTGGACTAGATGATCTCTAGAGGTCCCTTCCAACTCTGAAACTCCGTGATTCCATATTGACCGTAAGAGTGCTGCAGAAGTGGATATAAGACAAGTAACCATATGTGGTCAAAAGGATTGTATGGACATGCTTTTCTTTCAATAACATCTGCAAGATGAGGAATTCATTGGCTGTGGTGGCTAGGAAATAGTCTAGGAAATATCAAGCCCCTCCACCGCGTGCATAGACAAGGATGAACACTTCCAGGGTGTCGGATGGCCTGAGAGCCTGGCCCTTTGTTGGGAAGCTCTTTGGAAGAGAAATCTTGTCCTCTTTAGGGTTTGTGAAGCCCTTGTATCCTCTGCAGCAGAAAACAGGTGTGCAGAAAGCAATAGAAAACAGCAATCTGCTGAACACGCCACCCAGATTTGAGAACAAGACAGACAGCTAGGGGAAAAAAAAAAAAAAAAAAAGCGATAAAAATAAAAGTTAAGTCACTTTAAAAATCCCTTAAAAACTCTCCAGGGTATTGCAAATCCCTGTAGGCATAGAGACTACATAGCTGTGGATTTTTCTGTAGAATTCTGCAGACTTTGCAAACACTTTAGGATGCCGCAGGGAGCGGGTGCTTTCTAGTTGTCATTGCTGGAGTATAGCTAGCCAATTATGGGTTTGTTTCTCGGCACCTTTAATATTTTCTATTCACTTTATCGTTTTCCCTTAATTTTTATTAAGCTAATCATAGTCTTGCAGTTGCCAGCCTGATGGACTTGGAGAAGCGGTTGTTAAGTAAAGCAAGTTTGTCCCTCGAGAGATTCTCTCACAGTCAGATAACAATTCTAATAATAACAATGATATGGGGAGGGGAGGAAAACAATAATTCGGGCAATAGAATATAGTGTTCATTATGTTAATTTACTCCAAAGCGTTTATACAGTGTTTCTTGGCACTAGGAAATGAAATTCAGCCAGTCCCGTTCATGTAAGGAATATAGCAACATCACGTGAAGCGTTCAGGGTTTAATTTAGGGCAGAGAAACAGGGTAATGTGTTAATCCTTCATCCCATAAAACCTACATTCAAAACGTTGCACGCCACAAGTGAAAGTAAGGGGCATTTTTTTCCATTAAGCAGCCCCATTTGACTATTTACTTGCTATACAAACTATTGGCAAAGATTATTCGTTATGGCTAGCTGTAATCACTCCAGGGAGGCTCAGGGCTAGAAAAAGGTATGAGGAGGAAGATAGGGCAAGTTAAAACTGAGATGATTTGGCAAGGAGGTATGGAAACACTTCAGCAGTAGTGTTTTGCCCTCTGACTGTTATGTACTTTGTGTATCTCTTACCTGAGCCTCATCGAGGGAGATTCTGCTCTGTCAGTAACCACCAACCTCCAAGTTCCCTGGACGATTTCTGGATAACTCAGATTTTATGCTGGGACTGTCTCACAGGGCATAGGGAAGTGAGAGTCCACTGTTGTTTTAAACTTGTTTGAAGCATCCACGTTTCTCCCCTATGTTGGTGCTGACATGCCATGTGAAGGCTCACCAGTATGAGGATGTAAGTCACCCCTTGGCGTAAAGCGGAGAGTTTGCACAAGGAGGGGTGTACCAGATATGCAGGTTAAACATGGGAGTTTCATGAGGGTCACCTGGAGTGAGGAAATCCCATTGAAAGTTGAGTCTACCCAGTAGGTGAGAGGGAATAGGTTTACTCCAGGGCTGACCTCACCTCCTTCCTCTTCTGACGATCTCAATAGTGGAATCTTCCAGAATTTCAGGCTTCCAAATGGAGTTGTGTTTGTATGGGGAGCCAGGGCATGGTGGAGGTGATGAACATCTACATCTGACATGGTGCTGGATCCCGTTCCACATTGCTACTCTAGTATTTTTGGCATGAGGGCTACCTTGGAAGAGTATTTGTGGCTGCTAGCCCTGCCCCGTAGTCCTTTAGCTTTTCAGACAGATGCACATTACTGGAGGAGCAGGGGCTAAATATTCCATCCAAATTCTGGGCAGGCTTTAAAAAGCAAAAAGGGAAAAAAAAAAAAAAAAAAAAGGATGTTTTTTCTCCATCTCTCTGCTCCCTCTGTTTTCAAGCAGGAACTGAGGAGAATCCTAATTCCATTGAAATCAGCAGGAATCAGTTGTGTTCCCATTGACTGCAATAGGCATAAGTCCTTGGTGCATAATACATACAGTAATAGTTTTTCCTATTCTCAGAATTTGGAGATGAGGAATAAAAAAACCCAAAATGTGGCATAAAGCAGAAGAAAGGAGGAAACTGTCCATTTAACCAAACAAAACAAATCTTTGACTGCCTAAAAAACCCTAACGAGTAAGCCTGTCTGGACCTACATCTGATCATTCTCTGTCTGGTAAAGAGATGATGGGAGAAGAGAAGTGGATACAACTGCATGAGGCTGCTGAACTTCTTGAAAGTGATTTTGATTTTAAAATGGAGATTGCTTACAAGATGCTTGTACTGAAATACTGACTGTGACCATAACCAAGTGACCAAGTCCAAGCAAATCCACACCTACTTTAAACTGCCTTACTCATATGCCAGACCCCGGTAACCTCCAATTTGGAGTATACAATATCAACTTGGCCACGGTGTTGAGTATGCACACGGACATTTGGTTTGCTCTGGGCTCTGTAACGATACAGCTCCACTGTACCAGAACTGACTGATCAAAAGCAAACCCAGGGTGGTCTGTGGATGCTGCAATCATGGCTGGTTCTTGCACTCCACCACCCGCTCAAAGGGGCAAAACACAGGGAGCTGAACGCTGCGGACAGGCAGGCGCTTGGTGAAGCTCTCCACGGTGGTATTTGTTGGGTAGCACGGTGGGAGTTGGCATGCCCATCGCGAGGCACAGTCTCAGCCCCAAAGTAGCTGCCAGCCTTTAAAAAAGTTCAGCCACCCCTCGTTAGGAAAATGGTAATGCGGGAAACAAAGGCACAGGAACAACCTAATGTGGAAAAGGGGGTTCTTAAATCAGTTTCTCCACCAAAACTTTGATGAAATATTCAAAATGTTGAAGGAAACGTAAGCATAAGCGAATCTGAATTCCTATTTACTTTATAAATTAGACTATATTGCACATACACTGCTAGTGTGAGAACGCGTGTGTACATGTATGTGTGGCCCCATATAATTAACGCTCATAGACTTAAGCAACGATTCCTCAGAGAGTTTCAGTTATATTTCCCCACTGAAATTCTTCCATATGAAAAAAAAAAAAAATCTTTCCTAGAAGCCAAAGCAAAGAATGTTGGGGTATCTGATCTCTTTAATACCTTTTCAATTCTTGAACCTGTTTGGTTTTTCTTTTCTGTGGGTTTTTTGTTGTTTTTTTTTTTTTTTTAGTAGAACATTGCCACTGAAGTTATTTTCAGAACATCATATAGATTTTTCTTTGAAACATCTGTGTTAACTTTTATCATCCTTGCTCTGCTTTGTAATTTTGGAAACAGATATAAAGAATGAGCAACCCAGAGCACAGTAATATAGTGGGAAGCATCCTTCATAAGTCAATTGAGGAATTTAATAATCTCTTTAGAAATAAGCTCTGCAGCTATGAGAAAAATGTGTGGGTTAAAGGCCTTCCAATTAAGAAAGGTTTCTCTGTGGATTTATAGGCTGGTGGTTAGCTCTTCCTGTTCGTGTTTCCATGGCAACTGTCAGGTAGATTTTCTGCTACTTGCTAGGAAGTTGGAAATGTTGAGTCTGGTTGAGCCTTTCAATTCACTGAAGCTTAAATGAAATTCTTTGCAAGGAACTGGCATTTAGCCTGGGTCATTTATTCATATCTAGAAGAGAAATCAATTATAGTAATCAAATGTGCAAATTTTTTTTTTATTGGAATTATTTTAGGTACACAATTTTTATTATTATTGTACCACAATCTATTTTTAATGCTAGGGTAGGAAAGGTTTGAAATGCTGCAGCTGGCCTCTTTGCTACTGATGGCTTATGGCTTTAATTACAGCCCAAGACACACACAGGCATGTCTCTTTCTGGTTTGCTTTTACAAGCTATAATCACTCCCGGTGATATTCATGATACCAGCTCGAATCCTGTAGACTCATTAGAGTTGAGACACCTTTATTGCGAGACACACAGCTCACCACCTTTTCTCCTTTCAATTTTCTTGTCTTGTTGATTTGTTTGAATTAGGCTTGAGGAAAGTAAATAATTTGTATGCTGTTATACAAACTTTCTGAGTACATCGTGTTTTAATTCCGCATCAGAATCTCTGTGTGTTTGCGCACTTCTTTGTGCTTCGTATATTTTCCATCCCACACTGACTGCTGCTTGACAGCTCCGTGCAAGCTTCATTCTTTTAATTCTCTAACATCAGATACGTAGGCGTGCGCGGTGTGTACCTATACTTTCAGCCTTTCTGTAATGCATAATCCGTACCACCCAACGAGCTGTGTCCTGCAGGCTTTATGTGAATAATACCGTGTAGACTTCATTGACTTTTCTTGCAAGAATAAAACCAGCATGGCTTGGCCCGAAGATCACAGATTATCTAAACAGAGGCAGGATGGTCTTCTGGGTAGAGCAGTAGTTATGAGCTTGGAAAACCTGAGGGCTTGTTTCCCCGCTCGGCCCCTGGCTTCCAGGGAAAAGAGAGAATTATTTAGTGGCGGATCTTAAACTCCTTCGAAGTCCTCTCATACCGGAGTTAATGGAGCTGTGACAATTTATGCTAGCTAAGAATCTGCTCCATTACCTGAGCCTCACTCCAGCTGTATAATAGAAATAATAGCAGTGCCCTACCTCAGAGAGGTGTCGTGAGAATAAATAGTTAGACAGGAAAGTGTTATGATACTATGATAATGAAGACCAGAAAAATACCTGCGATAGACAGAAATCAGCATAACTGATCTGACATTTACTTTTATTCTTTCAGTCCTTCTACAGAGAGACAATAATAACTTGACAAAGAAAAAGTGATGCTCAGCCCCCATTCTGCTGTTTCTTTGCTTTGCTTGCTTTTCTTTCTTGCCTTTGTCCTTTCTTTCTTAGGATTTCCACTAACTTTCTCTAAAAGCTTTTAAGAACCAGTTAACAAATATTTCATTTCCTTTTCACCCTCACCTTGTCCCAGCATATTTAATTGTTTTTCTCTTTTGCTCTGTTCTGCTCATCTTCATTTCCATGGATTAAGTCCAAAAACTGTATACACAGAAATCCAAACAGACTTTAAACTTTAACTTTAAACACAAAATTAGTTCCTCTGGCATTGATAAAGCAGCCAGAACCAATTCACAGCGCTGAAAATTTTAGCAGTCACTTCCAGGCCACCTCAGAGACAGAGAACCGATTTGGGTCCAAGAAGACATAGCATCTTGTGATAGAATACCTTATCCAACATATTAAAGATATGTTTAGACTGCAGATTTTGTCTATACAGCTCAATTGGGTGCTAGAAATTGTGTAGGAGGGGCAACATGACTGTCCAGTCCTCATAACTGACCTTTTTTCTTAGACAGATTTGACACCCCAGGCTAATATCCTTGGTCTTACTTTGCTATAGTATATATAACTCTAAGTTTTCTGTGTGGATATCTTCTTTCCCTTTGGGTCTGCCAAAGAGCTGCACTGAGCCTTTCTATGTGTTTCCAGAGAAGGTTACATCACTCTGAGCACCAGTGTGAATTTGTGGCTTGTTATCATCAGACGCTCACCAAGGAGCTGAGTGACTGGATGGACTCACAGATGCATAGGTAGGAGGAGGTGCCTCAATAACATCCACTGCACAAGGAAACGACTCAGTTGCTGAATGAGTGTCTGGTTCTTACAGCCAGGAGAATGTTGGGGGAAACCACTCTGATCTTCTGCCCTGGTTAGGTCTGTATACTTCACCAGGACATGGAGCTGAGCCTAGTCCACAAATCAGATTTTAAACCACCTCAGTCCTCAAGAGACTAAACTGTTTTGCACCACAGGCAGGTAACAGAAAACCAATGTACTGCCAGCGCCATCAGCACGTACTGACAGTTCTGCTCTGACGTCCGTGTTGGCTGCCCTTGTTCTCTGGTTTATGACCTTAGTTTTAACCAGCAAAGGGAGGAGTAGCTGTGGATGTTCAGAGGACTGCGTCCATGACAACTCAGCTCTACATGGCCTCCCTCCAAGGCTCGGACCCTACTCCTTTCCTGCAGCAAACACACCTGGAATAGGCAGGATTGATCCTTCTTCATCACAGTAGAAGATGGTAGTGTGACCATGACTTTTAAAAGATTTGAAAATATCCTCTAGTGGTACTACACAAACAGAAGACAGGGTCCCTGTATTATGGTTCGGGAAATTTCAATACATTGTGGATTACAATTCCAAGAGGCTGAAGTTATAACTTGAGTTTCCTCGGTATGTCTCTTCTGTGGCTATTCGAACATCGGGTTCAGGCTCACACGGTGAAAGAAGCCAAGTGCCTACTTAACCTCAGCCTGGCGCAGCACATGGGCGAGAAGAGGTTGGGGAACAACTCTACTTCACTGCTCTCTACATAGTGCAGCTGACCCAGTGGTGATGAGTTGGCAAGCTAAGGGTGGAAACTCCAGTCTGCCTCGCTGTGGTGCAACTAAGCAAGGAAATGGGGGGGTATTGAGACTGCGAACAATAATGTGCCTGGGGTGGTTATCTTTATGCACCAGTCTTTGCTGACAGCTGTGTGTAATTTTTTTTAATCATGTCTCTGAATACCTGCTGAATATCTGACTCGAAAGCAGTACCATGTATAAGCTGCAAGTGTCAAAATGGCAAAGGGCTGGAAAGCACCGATGCTTGTTACGCAAAACCCGAAGCAGTACATTCCCCCACTGCTGTATATAGCCACATCTGTTTTAAATGTAAAGGCTGCTGTTGCAGGTGACCTTATATACTTTCAAGCATTAAAGTATGTTAGCGAGTGTGTTTTGGAAAGGTTAAAAAAGATGTCATTTCTTTTTTCAGAAGCTATTAGTTGGATACAAGCAGAGTATTTCAACCACATAGTGTTATTGTAGGAAATACGAGGATCACTTCAGATTCAGTAATGGCTTGTTCTTCCTGGCACTAAAGAATTGTGGCATCTAATTAATGACTGTACTTCTCCATCACAATCCCAATATAGATTCATATTTCCATTTATGCAGGTGCTCACAGGATTATCCATATACAATTACTCTGTGGTTGTTCTCAACAGTTCTGCTGCAAGGCAAGAAACATTTTTACTGAGTCACTCTCTTTCCTTCTAAGCAAAACAGCAGAATGAAGAAATGAAAATGAGATTTTCTTTAAGTGCAATGCCTGGACTTCTTCACTGAGGAATGAGGAGTGGTAGCAAAAGACAGGACCTATTTGACTAGTGAGGTGAGAGCATTTCTGCCAAATGGTTTGCCAAACTGCTGGGGGCGGCCTTAAACTGGGTATGGGGGAAGATGGTGATAACAACTTTAATTTGCCTGGTACGAAAATCAGGGACAAACCCTGTCAAAAGGGGTCACCTTGAGTGCCTACACACAGACTAAGGCAGACAGGGAAACAGGCAGGAGGAATCAGGCTGTAGGTGTGGATACAACCACTGCTGGAGCAACTGGGACATCGTAGGACTGGAGACCTCCCTGGGTCCCTTCCATCCCAAAAGAGTCTGTGATCTGTGACCTGAGTGGAGTTGCTCAGTATTTGCATTCCTGTAGAAGGCATTGATTCAGACCATAGTCTTTCCTTTTTCAATTCTTCTGTCTTAATTGATCAACATTGTCTTTTTCCAGAAAAACAACTTTTACTTTCAATTCTTCTCCTACTTACTGTAGTATAAATCTGAAATAACTTCATGGAGACCAATGCAGTGATCCAAATTTACATTGCTGTCATTGATGTGTGGTTCAAGAGCTTTACAGCATGAGGACATTTAAAGGTGGTGGTGGGGACAGACAAAGTTTTAGATACGCTCTCTGTTCTCTATATGGATATACCCACCTTTCCAACCCAAAAGAACAGCTCTTGAGTTTTTGAACTTCATTTAAAAGCTCTAGAGTATTGACACTGAGAGGCTACTTTTTTTCTTATTTCTGTATATGGGATCAGCCTGCTCCCTTTCCAGCTCTCCTACTTCACATCAGCAGAAACAGGCCAATGTCATGCAGTCCCCCACCTGAGAGTGAGAAAAAAGGTACGGATCATCGAAGTCACACAGATAACTGCTCCTTATCTTACACCCTTTCAAATACTAGCAGGCACACATCATTAGGAAGATCTTTACATTGCGTAATTTAAATCTGAGACACAAATTTATTTGAAAATGCTTCAGCCACTACTGATTGTTCTTATTATTTAAAAAAAAAAAAAAAAAGAAAGAGCTAGTCTTAATTGTTGCTATGGTAACTAACACATCTGCCAGGATATGTTGCTGTGGGAAAAGAGTGTGAATTCTGTGAACATTTCCTGTTGTCTTTCCATGGAAAGACTTAGAGCGGGGTTCCATAGTGGCAACTTTACAAACTCAACTAGAAGGCACTGTGAAATTGAAAGGCGAGCAGTGTGAAATGAACGGAAAGAAGCACTCTTGTTTAAATAAACAAGCAGAAAGAGCATGATTGGCCAGTAGAACTCATTGCCTTGTTAGAAACAAAGGATTTTTTTGTAGAGTTTTTATATAGATGCAACCTACTCACTTGGTAAGAATTCAAATACCTATATTTTCAACAGACTCAACAGAATTACCCTTTATGATTCAGGCCAACTCATTAATATGGAAGGAAGGAAGGGAGCAAAGGAAGGAGATCAGGTTCTTAAGAGTTCCCATCATCCAAACGTGACCTTACTAAGGGTGGGTAAGGAATGCTTGTTTGAATGTTTGCCCAGTCCAAGTTCTACAACACAAAAATAAACAGAATATTTCCCAAACTTCATCTCTCATTGCCAATAAGATGACCTGCACCTTCTCTTTCTCACCCTTCCCGCTAACCATATTTTTGTGTTTCATTCTGAAAGAATTTGATGCACTGCTCCTCTATTTATAGCTCAAACAATTCAACTGCAAGGCGGGTGGTTTCATTGAAAGATAAACAAACTTTTAACAAAACCCCACTGATTCTTAAATGACCAACTCTGCTGACACTGCAGGCTGCGGGGGACTTAAACTACCCTGGGAAGTTAGCCATTTACTGTACTACAGAGTAAGAGCCCCTGTTGTTTCCTTGGCCAGGGAACAGCTGGTGGGTTCTTTCCTTTTTATTTTTTTTTTTCTTTTCTTTCTTTTTTCCTTACAAAAAAAAAAAAAAATCAATTTCTGTATTGTTTTGTAAAAGGATTAAAATTTAAGATTTTCTTGCTGTTTTAATGTAATATATAAAACACTGTATTGTCCATTGCATCCTTTGTCTGACACACTTATTGATTTCAAATTGTTTTGGGGGAGGTTGTTAGCATCTTTTCTCCTTTTAAAACAGCCTTCTGAATCTAATGGTTTATTCCCTCGTGTTCAGGACTTTTGACCTTTAGCACTGGGATTTCTTGTCTTGATCTTGTTCTTGTTGATGCTTCTCTCTCCCTGAATTAAAGCAAGTTTCTATTCCATTGGCACTTTTATTCCATACAAAAGAGGTGGGAAGACATACCATTTTGTGTTCCATCTTCTTTCAAACTCTGCGGGCTTCTGGGTGATATATAAAATTGTTTGTCTAATATTTCAAAGGTAAAATGCACTTTTGTCACACATCATTGTTGCATTTTGTTTAGAGTCTTCTTTTATGGAAATGGCCTAATATCGACAAAATGTAACCTGTGCATCCCTTAGAGAAACCAAGGAGGAGAGGAGATGACTACATACATAGCATTTTAAGCATTAAGATTACTTCAAAGGCAGGTATGTGAGTTATCTTGACTCTTGCTCATTCCCAGAGTGGATTTCCTCCCTTTTTTAGACCCACGTAAATTAGTCACATTTGTTTGAGCTGAAGAGACGACTAATTCACCCAGCAAAGACTTTTTGCACCAGCTTCCTCCACTCGAGGCTCCTTCATTGTAGGGATGACTCAAGTTGCTGTATTGTCAAGAGAAAAGTATCCTGCATTCCTTGACAGAAGGAAAAAGAAAAAAAAAAAAAAAAGAAAAGAACAGAACTAAGGATTATATAGCAAGTTTGGGCAAGCAAAGATCAGCCATTTTTAGGATGCTGAATTACACCTGTGAGTGAGGTCAGTTAGATCAACTATATAAACTGCCTCCTCCTCCCAGGCTATGTCCTCATGGCTAGTCATCTGGTCCTGTGAGCAACTTCTGGCCCTCATCCCAGTTTCATGCAGCCACATGGACAGAGCTGTCAAGCTCTCCCACGTCCAGAACCTTCTTAGCCTGGGTGTCATCTGGGGAAAGTGTGGCAGGTTCGTGGTCTTAAGAGTTATTATTGATTTGTTTGTGAGGGGTTCAGGATGGCTTTTTTTCAATTTTGAATGCCTGAATTAATGAAACAATCATATAACAGTGCGTCAGAGAGGTGTTTCTGTAAAATGACCCAAGGGATATGTGTTGTATGCCTTGAATAGGGCTTAAGAGCCATAAGGGAGACATAAGCCTGTTGAAGAAATATTGAAGGACTGTGCAGGGAGAGGAAGCAAAATAAGATGTGATTTCATCCATATTTCCTACAGGGCACAGTCTCTGGAAAGACCTATCATTTGAATTATATCCTGATGTCACCTGGGAAGGAGGCAGCTGGTTCCCTCCAAAGGGGAAACACAGACATGACTGAATGGGTGCAGAATGATTGGGGGACCAAGACCAGAAAGAAATGCGGGTGTCATTTCGCTCTGCCAACCTTTGCATCCTTTTTGTTTTGCAATCTCCTGTTGCACAGTTTTGTAGGAAAAAATTATTTGAAAAAAAAAAAAAAACAAAGGTGAAGAGGAGGTCTGGACTGAGCATAGTACTTTTAGTGGATTTTTGGTGTAGTACTTGTTAATGAAGACACATCTCAGAAAAAAGTGTGATTTTTGCACCTTCTTTGACTGCGTGGGAGAACTGCTGAAATCCATCTCTGGACCTAGACATACTACGATTGACTCCATTTAGCAAAATTCTTCAAAATACAAAAGGAACTGGTAAAAGTAATTTTAAGATGATTTCTTTTTCTTTACCATTTTTTTTTTTGCAAACTCTGAAGTGCATGTGTTTTGTTAAAAATAGTTAATACAAATCAGATTCTTTAAAAAATAGGTATTTAATTAAAAAGGAAATAATTTTATCATATTTTCCTTGTTAAGCAAATAAAAATGCAACAGCAACAAAGCAGTCCAACTTTTTAAAATCTGCTGGATAAAACTGCCATTTGCACTTGCTTAAATTTTTGGCCAAGTTATCGATTCTCCTAGTCTAAATCTTTTCCCGAAGTTGACTCAAAATTATGTCAGCTGGTTTGTTTTACATGCCTTTTAAGCTACACATTTGTTTTAAAAAGCCAAAAAAACAGGACAGACTGAAAGGGGGGAATTGTCTTTAAATTACTGGGTTTCATATTCAACAGCCCACTGTGTGCATGACAGAACCACAGAAACTAGCAATGTCAAAGATATTAGATCATCCAGTCTTTCTTTCTTAAAATGCAGAATTCTATTTGCTTTGATATCAAATCAAAAGAAACTGAAATGGAACTGTATGTAAAAAATTAAGGCAAATGGTCCCGGCCTTAGAATACACGTTACTTTACTATTTCATATTTCATGTCTCTAAGGGAGGATTTTCTGAAAATACAGATGGGAGTTGGGTGCCTGAGTCGATGGAAATCGGACACCTGACTCACATTTGTGCCTTTGAAAATCTTCCTTTTATAAATCATTGTGGAATTCCTATACTATGATAGAATGTAGAAAGGGAAAAAGGGCTTAGAAGTAATGCTTGAAGTTCTGCAAGGACTATAAGGATACCCTTTCTACTTTCTTGCCTTTGAAACCAATATTCTTGGTTAAGTCACTGTATTTAAATATAGCAGTTCTTTTGCAAAGAATTATGGTTTGCAAATTATGATAACCAGCTTTCCTGCTGCTGGTCATTCAAAATTCTGCTGTATGATCTTTTCAAAAAACTGCACTATTGTTTGCACCCATCTTTTACTAATAGTCTGAAGTAGTGAATCTCTGAAAAACACAGGGAGATGAAAGTGTTCTGGAGCTCATTGGGCCACTGATTGCTGTAATTATTGCAACACTTTTAAGTTACTTTTGTTGCTTGCTTTTTTTTTTTTTTTTCCTGTTTTGAGGCTTTCTGACCAGCTATTACACTATCCTAACAAGAATGTACAGAAAATCAATGACCTGAAAAGTTCAATGCACTGCAATATGACTTAACTTGGAAATATTGTGCAATATGGTATTACTCATGTTCTAATCCTACCTCAGTTTCTTTTGTTGTAACAATCTTCTTAATGTTTTATAGATCTGATATAGTGTAACTCTTCCTTCAAAGTAAAATCGTTTCTGTAAGGTATAGGATAACAACAAGAGATATTCTAATTTCCCATCATTCTTTTTTTCACCACATGGAAACCCAAGAGAAATGCCATTCCCTCTCAGTTGCGAGAATGTTTTGAAGGTTTGTTTGTATTCTCCCCCAGGATAAAATTTTCAAGGTCTTAAAACCAGATTGGAATTCATTCAGAAGAACAAGTGGGTGTTTAGGGAAACGAAATATATTATGATGGAATAGGGGATTCAATTTGAGGAAGATGAAACATTTTTTAATTCACTAATAATTGAAGAGTACATAAGATAACACCTAACAGATACGCTACTTTTTATAGCAACAGGCTGGGACAACGTACATGTTACAGATCTTAAAGGGTTATTCAAAGAAATATGACTCAGTTACTAAG
The DNA here is from genome assembly GCF_965231255.1 of Vanellus vanellus. NCBI lineage: Eukaryota > Metazoa > Chordata > Aves > Charadriiformes > Charadriidae > Vanellus > Vanellus vanellus. The sequence goes on from NC_138905.1 coordinate 6,326,407, forward strand.
ATATTCTCAATAGGTTCTGGAATACCAGAAAAAAATCCTGAAGACTGAAAAAAAAACACTGTAACAATATTCAGAAAGGATGCGTGGAATCATCTGGTAAGCTTCAGGGTTGTCGGAGTGACATGGAGTTATGGAAAATATGTAAATAAGAAATAGGAATTAAGTTGATGGAAATTCAAAGAATGAAATATCAGCCAGCACTAATTAATGCAAAAAATATCTTTTACAAATTTGAATGTCATCTTTGATGAGATTATGAGTTTGGTAGGGATAATTAAAAGATGAAACATATTACTTTGGGTATGCAAATTAGGTATTACAATGCCTAAAATGACCTCACATGGAGATTTACAATACCTGCCTAATATAACTCTTCAGATGGGCTTAGGCAGTGTGTAATACTTGGTCCAAGAGAGCTGTATACGTGTGCTACCGAAGACTGTCAGTCTAACAGCTTTCTGTTGCCTAAAGAGACAGTGTTGACCCTCCCTCCCCTCTCTCCTCCCCTTCCCACCTTCTTCTGTTTCAAGCCATTCCCTTCTGTTGCCTGTGGGGCTTATCTGACCCTTTGGTGAGCTACTGCAACTTGCAAACTCTACTTGAATTTATTCACTGTTTTGCTGGGCAGATTTTCTTCTTCTTTAATGAGTGGAATTGACTCATCAGGAACTTAGACAAATGTCAGAGCCTGCATATGGAAAACAGCTGGAGCACACGGCCAGGAGCCGACTAGGGAATGTGGAAAAGTAAAAAAAAAAAAGTCAGGGTGCCTTCTTTCGGCAAGAGAGAGCTGCTGAGTCAGGCCTGGCCACCCGTTTGGAGCAGAAAGTTAATTTGGTGCATAAACTGAAACATCTGCAAAGAAGCACCTTGGCTGAAATAGACTTGGTGCACCAACTGGAACGTCTCTGAAGCCGTACCTCAGTTTGAGCAGATCAGTTCTCCATCATAACTGAGAGAAAGAGAAGAGGGATCCAAAATCTACCCTGTATTTCAGAAAAGAAAGAAATTTCCCAGGGGAGAGAAAGAAGGGTGCTGGTTTCTGATCCCACAGTCTTGAATACCAGGAGGAGTAGCTCTTTAGTGCTTAGGTGCCTAAAGTCTGACAAAGTCCATAATAGGTATTCAAATGGGCATATAAATACGTTTATTCTTTTGAAAAGTACCAAGTAACACTGTAATAAAAGACTAGCTTCACAGAAAATCAGTTAAACGACAAAGATTAAACCGGGCATCAGAAAAAAATACAGGAAACATTTCACTCTATGAAAGTATTTCTAGTAGGATTCTGCAGCAATCTGTACTAGGGCTGAGAAAATTCAGTGTTTCCATAGTGATGCAGAAGTAAACATGATACGGCTGCCAAAAAATGGGTAATTATTGGCAGAAAGATAGATAACGATAGTGACAAGGAAATCCTGCAGAACAAACTGACAAGCAGCGGCCGTTCAAAGACAAACGCCTACAGATATTTGCATCTGTATAGCTAGTTGCACACGTAAAAGTGAGGAACATTACAGAACGGAGGATTGCATCCTGATAAAACACTAACCCTAAAATTATATAGCATTGTAGTGTAACAGGAACTCAATATAAGTCCTAGTAAGTTATTGGGCCAGAAGGATAATTGTAACTCCTTGAGGAGAAGCAAAAGATTGATAGTAATTGTTTATGTGGCATTAATAACTGAATAATCTTTCTTGGTCTTGCTGGCTTTATTATTATTTTTTTACAGAAAAGAGTTGTTAACTATTGGAAAGTGTGCAGGCAAAGATACAAAAATTATTTAAATGTTAGAAAAAAAAAAAACAAACCAGCTTTCATTTTCCTATTTAAGGAGCTTAGAGTGTTTCTTTTGTCTAAGTCCACACATATATGCAACCTGTAAAAGTTTGCTTGCCCAGAGAAAAAAGGTTGTGACTTCAGGACACAGCTCCACAAACCATAGGAAATCTGATCGCACCAAGAAAACATTGCTTTGTTTCCAATTGCAGGTACTTTCTTCCAGAGGTGAGATAGCTTTTTTCCTAGGACACCTTAGGACAGCCGTCCTATCTCCATTAACTCCATGCTCTTCCCTTGGAGCAACTCCACATACGCAGCCACAGCTTGAAGGAAGGTTGAGAGGCGACTTGATAAGTACCTCCAGGAGCAGAAAATCAGAGGTTTTAAACGGCTCTTTAATCTAGCAGAGAGAGCTCTAACAACAATGCCAAACCGAGCCAAATTCAAACTGGAAAGTAGGTACCTGCGTAGACAGTGAAAGGGATTAATCACCGGAACAAATTACCAATGGAAGTGTTGGTTCCTTTGTCTCTCGATGTCCTTGTGTCAAGCATAGATGTCTTTCTGGTAGTCAAACAACTGCAATTTGGTTCAATTCAAGCAAAATTAAATGGCTTCTGACGTACAGAGGGTCAGAGTGCAGGAGCTGAAGATTTTATCTGCCTCCATCTACGTGGCTGTCTGAGCAAAGGAACAACATTAAGGAATTCTTACATGGGTAATTTTAATATTATTTTTTTAGTTTCAATTATTCCAGAGCTGATTAGATATTAAGGTAAAAGCCAGGGTTTTTTACTTGAAGGTCCACTCAGTGAGATTTGTTTTCTCCAGTGAAGTTAATGAAGACATGGGGATCTCAGCATTTTACAAGACTAAATGAGTTTTCCTGCTCTTTATGATGCATGTGGTACATAAGTAAATGCCAACTTCAATCATTTTTCTAATATAAACAAAATATTAACACCTGCTCTCATAAAATCAGTAACAAAACTAATATTTGCCTCCTCTGAGATTATAATCCAATTTAAGAAGAGACAGAATGATTTAAGGAAAATCCAGTTGTGTGGCTAGTCACCTAATTCATATGAGAATCTCCTGAACCGTTTTTGCAAATGCAGTGAATGAATAGTAAATAATAAATTAGAGAATAGCAAATATATACCCATTCAAACGTTTATGCTTGATACTTTCCAGATTCATAAGCATTTTTGCAAAACATCTGGCTCGATGGATACTCAAATAACATGACCCTTCTAGAAGCAGTGTGTTGATTAACTGTGTTTATTTAGGAAAATGTTCTTGACTAAGTTTTTTCATTTTTTTTTTTTAACTCAAGCAGCTCTAATGGCAGGAATGTAAAGCAAGATCTTAATTAAAACATGATGGTAAGATCAAATGGTTTTAATTAGAGAAGGGTAATATTCCATGTGTAATGGAAGTGATTTACAATGTGGTTAGTTTGATCTGGATGTCTCTCAACTTGAACCTTGCAACTTTTTCCTCTAAGAATTACCCAAATCCTGATGATTTTTTGTAGGATTTGAGAGCCTTGACATACTCTGAAAAATGTTAGTCTGAGTCCTTTAAGGTCGCAGTAATGTATGTGAGTGCTTAACAAAATGTTTAAAAGTGTTTTTCAGAAGAAATTTCTTTAGGGTTAGTCAATTAAGTGTCCCTTTTTCAGATATCTAGTAAAGCAACGGTTTTTGTGAAAACACCTTTTTGCTGCTTCAATTAAGCTGTAGATTTGATATTCAAAAACACAGAGAACCATTACCTATACAGACCTTTGCAAGAACACATGGAAAGGTTTGGGTTTGGTTTTTTCTGCACTTCCCTGAGTCATTTTGAAAAGATGGATAATTTGATCCTGAAACTTTTTAATTATAATGTGTAATTGAAACACTTACATTTCAATTAAAACAAAGCAGCCTAAAACCATAAGGTGTTAGAAGCTTATAAGCAGGGTATAATTTATTGCCATTTTGATGATCTGTAAGACTTCAACTTAAATCAATTATAAATAACTCATTTGGAAAGGGATACAAGTGAAATTAACTAAATTGATACCAGTTTCTTTTTGTGATCTGAAAATACATACATAAATGGCAAGAAACTGTTAATTGACCTTAACCTTTTCTGTGATAAGTCTCTTCAGTAACGTAGTAATACTTGGCACTTATATGGTATAGTACCTCTTATCTAAAGATCTCAAAGAGCTTTACAAAAATTAATTAAATCTCACAGCACTTCTTTGACGTAGGCATATGAAGTATTAAATAGGTGATTAAACAGAAAATGAGAAGCTAAAGCCAACATTTTCCAAACAGGGTGCCTAGTGTTAGGAAAGAGACTCTAAATCTGCTTATTGCGGTACCTTATTTTCATTAAAACCACTCTCCTATTGATCGTAGGGCTTTAATGACCATGAGCACAGAGCTTTTGACTCACTAGGTCGTTGATGCAAGAACTTGATTACTTTGGCCTTTATAATGCCAAGCAAATCACAGGTCAGACAGTGCAGAGACTCCGGCTTGGTAGAAAGAAAGAGACATCCTCTCATCATTAACACCTCCTGATTCTGCTAGTCCTCCACACAGAGAATTTAGCTGGGATACGAGGCACGGCTTTGAAACATACCACCACCCAAGATGAACTGTCTCCCGGAGGTACCTCTCTCCATCAACGGTAAAGATAACCAAGAAACTAGCTAAGAGAGATGTGTAATTTTTAGACAGTCAATACCATGTAAGATGAATTCTGCCCTAGGTAATGCTAACAAATATCTTTTAAATAGACCACTTTGAAACACATATTTCTCTGTCACTTTTAAACTAAAGACATAAAGGCGGAATCAACTTTATAATTATTACCCTATATTCTTGTTAACATATGTTGCAATCTGGATAGCCATAAAAACTTCCTGCCTGAACATGGTTTACACTCACAAAGCCTGGGAACGCAAGGTGTTGTCAAGCAAGGTGTAACTACATATTCGCAAGGATGAATGTGATGGTGTGTGCATATATCTCACCTTACTTCCAAGATTTCCCGCCTGAGGAGACAGCTCAGTGAAATTCAAATGGAGGTACCTGTACGGGATGGGCACACTCTCTTGCATGTAATTTATCCATGATGAATTTGAGGAGGAAGACATTCTCGCCAACAGCCAAGCATTCCCCCTTAGGATTAATTAGGATTATAAGAAGAGGTGAAAATTTGTGTTAGCACAGAGCTCAGAAGTCTGCCAAAAATCTCCTAGCAGAGACCAGGCACCCATCGGTACCTCCCACAACCAAGGAGACAGGCACTAATTTAGTTCCAGCATCTTGGTCCCCACTTCCCAGGTGTCTTCTCAGGTGATGTAAGAAAATTTTGAATTCTGGGTTCTCTGTCCCTTGTTGGGTATCATCTCCAAAACTGAGAATGCAGAAACTTAGAGGGGGGAGGAAAAAAAAAAAAGGCAGAAATTTTTAAAGATGCACAGATACCCTATTTTTACAGGAGTCACTATCTGTAGAATCATGGTGTTACATTCCATGGAAAATCTCACGCTTATATACTTTTATTTCCTATATCTCCACTACCTGTCTCTCTTGTTTTTATTTGGGTTTTTTTTCCTCCCTACATTAATCTTGAACACAAGTCACTCAGGCTAAAGCAAAAGCAGATAATTCATATTTGGAAACCACCAACCAAAAATACATAATCAGTTGACATTCAGTCTCATAACCGCTTTGCAGGACTGGGCCACCTTTATTTGTGTGACATAGTGCATCAGCAAGAAGCGTCAATTGATAAGGGCGTGACCCATCTTCCCTTGCAAGCAGTGGAGCTCTCATTTCATTTTGTTTGGTGGTGTTCTAGAACTACTGCATGACTTTGTATCCAATAAAAAATGAAACTATAAAATTTTTTAAAGTTTCATGTGTTTGTGGGTGAAGATCACCAAAGTGAAAAACATTTCAAATAATCAAATATATTTCTGGGTAATTTATTAAAATAACAAAAGACAAGTTCAGAAAACACATCTTGTGTTCCTGCCACTATGAAATCCTTGAATTCCTGGCAGAACAGAACCAGCTGGAGCTATTGAGCATAATTCTGATAGTAGCTTACATTTTTATAGCTCCAGGGGCCAGTAGCGTACAATGCATATTTGGCACCACAAAAGACAATAGTAAGTTTTGATGCCAATCTTTTTTTTTAAAAAATATAAAAAATATTTGTGTTCAGCATGTAGGCCACAGATGCTTTTTCTAGGAGTCTCCAGGTACACAGGCAGGATGAATATATTCCACATTATTCAATTACACAGCTGACATATTTTCTAAGATAGTACGTTGAGTATTTCCATGTGAGCTTGGAGCCTGTCCCTGAAATAGCTTAAAAAACCATACAGAGCCAAATCAGGTATAGTCTTCTTTCCTTAGATTAATTTGCCTTTTCTTGTTATAGTAGCAATAGAGTTTGGCTGGATCAGCAAATTGTGGAATTAAACCATTGCATTATCTATCAGTCCTCCTTGAAGAGCGCTTTTAAAGTTATCCAGCTCCTCAAAGGGATTAAAGCAACCTTAAACACCATGAAAGAACACCCTAAGTGCACCCAAAAGACCATTCTCAATTGAACTTTGCATTCTCTTTGAAAGAAAGATCTTACGCAATGCCATCAGCTGTACGGATGCCAATTAATAATTGGGAAAACAGCTGCTGCTTCAGTTATTTAGAAAGGTTTATTTACCAGCATGACCACTGAGAAAGCCAAAACCCGAGGTGTAGATTATGTTTTCAGCTAGATTTTGCATTGTCCGTCCTGTTATTTTACAAATAATTCCCGTATCATTATCTGTGCTGAAACAACGTAAGATACATGCCTGAGCATTTAAAATTCAGAAAACGCTGCAGATGGAAGTTGAACTTTGCCCTCCTGCAAATGAGCGCTGTGATTCCAGGATAAACTCTCCTCTGGCGGCCGTTGGCAAACTACGCAAAGTCTCCTTGTTCAGCACCCGTCTGCGGCGGCAGCCGCCTTTGCTCGGCGAGGGGCTCTATTTCGGGGTGACTCCAAAGACCCGCAGCGCTCATCTATTTGTCCTACTTGTGTGGGCCTGATTAGCATAGCAGCAGAGCGGCTTGCAAACCACATCTGTTACCTAACGGTACTGCCTGCTGACACATTCATATATCTTTCAGGGCGTCTTTTCTACCTCTGCTCACAGCTGCTTCCAGTTCCTTTCTGGTCCCATTCAACTCGAGTTTTGCATAGCTGTGTGAGTCTCGCTATGGCTCGGATCCTAATTCTCATTTCACTGCCTCTCTGTGTGCGTTGTACTTGCTGGAGATTGACTTTGCCTGAGCTAACGGCCTCTAGATTTCGATGAGAAGGAGCTAATTGGAGGGGATTTTTAGCACAACTCAGATAAGGAACCTTTTTTTTTTCCTCCTCCTGACTAGCAAAGCAGTTTGCTGCTGGTGTGGGACCAATACTCAACTGACGGAAATAACCCTGTTGACATCAGTGCTGCTCGGCAGACTTATACCAGCTAAGGAACGGGCTTTCCAGGGTATGCTGAAGGCCTATCTTCTCACACAGGCCTTTGCTTCTCAGGTTGTCAAAAAGACTCTGGACTTAACCTTCGCTGTTGACTTGACCTTTAAAGCCTGGTCCCAAGTGCCGCTCTTCCCCACCTGAAAGGAAGAGTCTGCTCAAGCTCCTTCAGCCTGGGAAGGGTTGGCAGGACACCTCCCCCGGCGCCTGAGCTCTGGCACGCACCCCAGGCCGGGGATAACTGAGGCAGCTGCAGAGCTCATCTATGTCCGAAGGCATCCAGGGAGGGGGATTTAGCTTGAGACACAGCTTATAAGGTTGGATTTTTTTTTTTTTTCCCCTCTTCTTGTTGCCATTAGGAGTTTGTCGCGGCTAGTTTTTTTGGCAGGGCTGGGTGTTTCTCTTAAGTAATTGTAAGGACACCTGCAGCTCCAGGGGAAGACTACAAATATGAATATTCGGGTTTGATTGTTCGATCTTAATTGCCCAGCCCCGGAGGGATTTTGTGATAACAAATATTTTCCCTTAGTAAATCCAGCTGGACACACAAAACTGAGATACAACACAACAACAAGTAATCAACAACACTAATAATTTTTAAATAGCTTGCCTGGTGCCGTTTTTTAAATCTACTTTATATATCATAATTGATGGCATCATATCTTGTAGCTTGTTTAATGTGTCCCTTCTGATTGTTCTAATGCTCAGACATTGAGCTATGCTTGAAACCAAAGGAATAGGAGCCTTAGTCTCTGCTCCGCTTGCTAGGCTGTCCCTGCAGTAACAGAAAGAGTACAGTAAACTGCATCACTGAAAACAATCCCTTACAGTTTTAGGTGACCCTGTCAAACAATCCCATTCATAAATCTATTAAACTCCTTCTTCAAACCAGTGAAGTTTCTTATTCCACCTCCTGTTGTCTATATACTGAGCCAGGCTGCTCTCATAGTTACAACTTTGACTCTCTTTCTAGTTTAAATGTATTTGTTCTTATATTATGTTCACGCATAGTTTGTAACGTCCAATACTGCCAAGTAACAGCAACAAGCATCCTTTGACCTGCATCATAAAGTTCATAATTAAAGATAAGAGACGCAAATCGCATTCTGTAGCAAGGCAGCCTTGCTATGTGCCTTTAGAGCACGCAAGAAAATATCTAACTCTTTAGGCAGCACCATGGATGAAAAAAGTCTACATTCATATCCATTGCACAGAGAAATTTGCTGAAGTATATGGCGCTGAAGAAATTACAGAATGCAAGAAGGTTTTGTGTAATTTTTTTTTCTAAATAGTGTGGTCTGACTATTTCCCATATTGCTATCAGTGAAAAAGTACGAACAGGTTCCTAAATTCTGGCAAAGACTTACTCCTAAAGTACCTGGTTGAGCTTTCTGAAGCGTGTCTAAAATTGTAGTCAGGTAAAATTTCCTACTGATCCATGAAAAGCTAAAACTTAAACAGTACCATTTAGCTGCAAACACCTGTTTCAATTAATTTTCTTACATGTTTCATGCCTTGAAAGCTTTACTCTTTCTCTTTAAGTTGCTCTGTCGAAGACCACAGATGTTTTATTTTTGCGAAAGCCCTATTATGCTTTCGGTAATAACAGGAGGTGAATTAAATAAATCTACAAAACACAGCATACATGGGCATCCGTCATCACTTGCAAAATATGTAGGCAGAGCTGTCAGATAAGAGAAACAATCCTAAAGGACTTGGCAAGACAACAACCAGCCTCGTGCTGTACTTGCTGGATATCACGTTCTGTTACAAGCTTAGGGAAAGAAATAGTCTCACAGGTGGAGCACTAGACAGGGAACTGAACTGCTGGTTACAATCCTTGCTCTCCCGCTGGCCTGGCAGGCAGTATTTTACCTTCCACTCCATCTTGCGAATTTATGCCGAGATCTCTCTTTGCTTAATGTGTGGGGCATCACCTTTGGCAAGAGCTTTTCAGTATAATATTGATACAGACAGTATATCTTAACACCAAAAAAAAAAAGTCGCACATGGTTTTTCACATTCTTGATAAAACTAGTGGCGCTATATTGAGCGCTGTGTGGCCAGCAACACACAGCCTAAAAGTGAGATGATGCCTAGCTGCAGTACAATGAAGGATTGCCTCATATATTTTCAAAATCCTCAATTAGCCTTTATCTCCCATCTATGTGATGGCATCCTGCTCCTGCCACCTAACCCCCACCTTCCCTGCACTGTAGGTCATGCCACACCTGACCTGTGCTTCTCTAAGGAGACCTGCAGTTCCTTGAATCCTTCTTGCCACAATACAGACTCTTACGTTTCTAAGCAAGCACAGAGAAAGGCAATATGGTAACTATAAGTGAAGACTAACAAGATAGTTTATCTTGCTTTGCATTGTTTTGCAGGTGGACCACAGTGGGACACTGAAGACCTGGTTCTGTCTGTTTACGTTATCTACGGGATGCCTTTTGATAATGCTTTGGGTTGTTCTAAGAAGCTCTCAGATGGCATCTAGAAGCCAGTACCTCCAGCTCACCCAAACCCGATAGGCAAAACCTCCATAGACAACCTATAGGCCATTTATCCAGGAGCATTTTTCCATGGAACATCCTGAATCTATCAGCACATACCTCACAAGGATGCAAAGTATCATCTGTGCCACTGTGGCCTTCTATCATGACACCTGCACCACCACAACCATCTGACTTGTCCCAGAATTTCTGCTGGTATCAGTTGTACATCCTGCCTTCACATTTGCAATAATTTATCTTCAAAGTGCCTATACTTTTTTTCCAGCAAGAAGAAGCCAGAAAGAAGTCTCCTGCATCTCCCCTTATATAAGCAGCATGCATGACATCCTAATTCCAACAACACCACTTAAACACAGCACCTGTGTGAGAAGATCTTGGTCTGGTTTTGTCTGCTCGAGTATATGTGACTGCTAACCATTGCCAATTTACAACAAGGAGGAAGGAAGGACATCCATTGCAGGCTGACCACCATGGCCACCATGCTGCAGAGGGGATAGGGAGAAGGGCTGAAGCAAGAGGTATGAAGAGAGAGGATTCCAGAGTCTGGAACCAGCCATGAGCAAGTTCATATGTTCTGAGATGTGGAAGGAGAGTGATGATGCATATGCAGATGTCATCATGTATGGCTTTCACCTTGGCTCCCTGCTCTTCTGGGGTGCCCTGTCCCATTCTGGACTTGCCAATGGACAGTCGGAAGAGTGAGCCTGATTTATTATGGTGTTTGGAGGGGAAGGTAATAAAAATCAGGAAATGGGTTTCCAATTTCAAGTAAAACAGTGGCTTTCTTTAGTCTAATCAAATTCAAAGTAGTTCCATAGGTTGTAAAATGTTTTATAACACTGCATTCAAACTGCTGTAGAAAAGAAAAGTTTAACTCTGTGACATTCAGAGAGAAAAGTGTCTGCAGAACAGTTTTTCAAACTCGTGCCAACTAGAATAGATTTTCCCCATCCACAATGAAAAGGTTTATATGGGAGTTATAAGTTAAGATTTGGATGTGTGCGTGTGAATGTTTGGATTCTTCTTTGTGCTGAGAAATTTTGTGGGACACTTCAAAACAAATATTTTGTGATTGAAAGTCTCATTCAATTCCAATAACAGTCCTTTTTTTTAAATGCCTACCTGTGAGTAACAAAACTATGTTCAATTTGGGGAATATATATGATAAGTATTACAAATTATTTTTTTGTCAGTGGTTTCACCTTCAAATTGCCCTTTTTGTTGTGGGAAGAAAAAAAAAACAACCAAACTGTCAAAACTTCTAAATCTGTTTCCACTATGATGGCCACTGTGCAAACACGTGGCTTTTATGTCAGGCCTTGGAGAGAAAGATGTTCTTTGTTAGGATGGTTGCTTGCTCTATGGGCAGAGTTGGAGGCATAAGCGAGAATCATTTCAAAATACAGACAGGTTAATATTTAAAACATGTAAAATGTTCTTTTGGAAAAATGACGGGGATGACTCAAGTGTGGTAAACCCTGAGACACTGGTATTCTCCAAGCAAGTTTTTTGATTTAAGACCTTTATGTACAGAAAACATTGTCTGGAACTGCTCATTGACAGACCAAGGATTTCATTATTCTTCTTGTCATCCTGTATCAAGATGCTGGAATTATACTGGATATATTTCTAGATTCTTAGTTCAGCACGAGATTTTTTCAGCGTTCTTGGCCAAACTCAGCTCAAGTTCAAATATAAGGAAGCTTTACTGTTGATTTTGCTGGGAGGAGATAGACCAACACCTCTTAACATCTTGCTCCAAATGAGCAATCACGGGATAAATCACCAAGTCTGAAAGACTCTTGGCTTTATCTTGAAACTGCATTGAAGCTGAACATTACATCTACGTCAGCATTATTAACCTTTCCCTCAGTTGCTAAAATCTGGGGGCTGTGGGAGAAGGTTTCAGCCTTGTTTGAAATTGCAAAGCTCCAGGAAAGCACTTTGCACATGCCAAAAATTACTTCCTTTAGAATATGCTCAGACCCCAGCGAAGTAATGAGATTTGCCTAGAAAACATTAACGGGGCATCCAAAGATTCAGATCAAGACTTAGCTCTTCGTATTGAAAGCAGAGTGAAGACACTGCTTTAATGGCTCCTAATAGGACTGCAGAAGTTATCAAGTAAAGATGATGAAGGAAATAAATCTTTTTTTCGTTTCTTTTCTTTTCACCTTCATTTCAGGGAAATAGGTCATGCAGCTCAAGGAGGAAATATCACAATGCTACGGGGACCACCACTGATATCACAAGAGCAATTAGTACTACTTTCTTTTCAACAAAGTTATACACAGCTGTGAAGTTCAAGGCACACCACAAAACTGAAAGTCAGCTTCCTTCTTGGAAAGCTTAGACCACTTTAAACACTGGTCTTGTATTACTGTTACACTTATTTTTCCACAGACTTTTCTGTGGCTTCAGCCAACCGTAACAGCAGCTGTCCTTGTAGAAACAGGTATATGGAACTTAATACAGGGAGAAACCAACAGGTATCCAAGGAAATAAGTCTAACTGTCTTTTGATGTATGTGTTCCTATCTACATTGCAATCTGGGGGCGGGTGGCTATCCTGTGTAGGTGTACCCAAATTAACATAATTCTGGCTGTGTCTCCATGGTAGCAAGAACTTCTTGTGAGATGTACAACCCTAAAAGACGTGGGGTGTGTATGCTGCAAAAGTGGTGTCACAGCTGTCAGATTAAAGTTCGCTTGGAGGTGTCCATGTAAGATGCCATCACGCAAGAGGTTTGGGTGTATTTTTTTGTTTTTAAACACTACTGAAAGAGGGCTAAGTCACTTTTGAGATGATGATTCAAATCCATTCAGCTTGAAGAGGGAATGAAATCAGAGGTGTTTACCCTTTTGGGGGAAAAAAAAAAAAAAACAAAACCAGAAGAACTTTTATCAGATCTGGTTTTCAAACATGGTCTCTGTGGAGACACAGACACATATCTGTAGCCCTGATTAAGAAACCTAATTTCTAACATTCAATGTTTTCCTGTAGATTGGTCTGCTCAACTTTAAGCATTGTTCGTCGAAATTGTTTATCTAAATTTGTTTCATGGCAAACCTATGCATCTAACTCCCAATTTTGCTGTTTACTTTGCAAACTCGCTACATCAAAACAGAGATGATGCAGCACTTGGAAACACAGAGACAGGAGAGACACCGAGATTTTATTCTGCCTAGTCCTGAGACCCTAAAATTTCCCCATGCTGCTCACCCTCAAAGACAGACAGATGTATTTCATTTTATTCCATGGGATTTCTCTCCTCTATTCTGAACTCGGACAGGATTAATTCATATTCTGGTCTTAAACTTGCTGCAACCTGACTAGAAAAAGTGAGATTAGCTCTCAGAAAACTTTCCAGGCTGAGGATAATATAGATATTTCATGTGTCACTCTTATCCTTATCAGAGACATCTATATAAATGAGTTTCTGGCATTCCCCTACTTATCTGTTACACAGCATTACAGATTTGTAAGATTAGGCTTTCTGTGGGCTCTGAGATTCCCTCTTGAATCCAGACATTCAGCATTGTTTTCATCACACTTGGACTTTGTTCCACTTTTAGTAGCAGCATGATGTCAGTCACATTTAAATCAGATGAAAACCTGAATTTTTCATATTAATTAAAGTTCAATAGATTCCTTATAAAGAATAGATGAAAGGAGCAGCAGTGACAGGGGAGTCATGTAGGCCGGATTTTCTGCAGATTAGCTAAAGCTGGTATGAACTTCCTCCCTGGCTTTCTGGAATGTTTCCTGATTTTTTGAAGAGATTGACAAATAAGGTTTTGCATAATAGCACAGCAGCAATTTCCTCATCATTTCTACAATGTAAAGAGGAGACAGGAATAAAAAAAAAAAAAAAAAGAAAAATTAAAAAAACCAGGGCTGTCTCTCCAAAGCTTGAATTGCTGTTAAATGCACAGAAGACAAATTAATCCCCAGTATAATTCTCCCAGTCACACTGGGTTACACCAGCGATGAATTTGACTTTGGTGTGTTTAGGTATAGCATCCTGGAAAATGCACTAGTAGAGTCCCTTAAAACTGTCGATTTTTGAAGACTGATCATAATTGTTATTTCCAAAGGAAAACCCCTACATTACATTAAGACCCCTACTTTTGATATAAGGGGCTATATGAACAGAGTGGTGGGGTACCTGCACGGTCTTACCTTCCCCTTAGGACAGTGGGTTCACAGCCACCTCTGAGGAAGCTGTACAGCCATATAAGCACGGCGAAGCAATCGAGCTAGAAAGCCCTGCATCATCTCTCCCATGAGGTCCAACAAAAGCAAGTGCAAGGTCCTGCACCTGGGGAGGAAGAATGCAAAGCACCAGTATAGGTTAGGGGCGGACCTGCTGGGAAGCAGCTCTGAGGAGAGGGATCTGGGGGTCCTAGTAGACAGTTAATTATCCATGACCCAGCAATATGTCCTTGTTGCCAAAAAGGCCAATGGAATCCTGGGCTGCATAGGGAAGAGTGTGGCCAGTAGGTCGAAGGTCATTCTCCCCTCTACTCTGCACTGGTGAGGCCACAACTGGAATGCTGTGTCCAGTTTTGGGCTCCCCAGTTCAAGAGGGACAGGGAACTGCTGGAGCGAGTCCAGCGAAGGGCAACTAAGATGATTGAGGGACTGGAGCATCTCCCTTATGAGGAAAGGCTGAGAGCGCTGGGACTCTTTAGCCTGGAGAAGAGAAGGCTGAGGGGAGACCTTATTATGGCGTACAAGTATCTAAAGGGTGGGTTGAAGGAGGATGGAGCCAGGCTCTTTTCAATGGTTCCCAGTGACAGGACGAGGGGTAATGGGCACAAGTTAGAACATAGGAAGTTCCGTTCAAATACATGGAAAAACTTCTTTACAGTGAGGGTGACAGAGCACTGGAAGTACACAAGCACTTGCTCCCAATGACCCTCCCAATACACAGGTTTACACACTGTATTCTTCCTGGGACGAGGAATCGAGAAAACAAAGAGCCATCAGTGAAACACAGCCCTAACGTGAGCTACGTGAACAAACCCTTGTCAAACCAGACATACTTCAAATTATACATACCATGACCGAACCTTGTGTCACCGCAGATCCACATCCCTCGTATGTACCTATACAAATATGACTCAGTATATTACAGACAAAATTTTCTTAAAGTTAACCAGCTACAGACAGGAGGGCTGTGACTGGAGGCTGTACCTCAGGACTCCTGACCTATTGACTGACACTAACTTTAGCAGTGAGGTGAAAAAAGAGGACACATGACCATTTTTGCCAGCACCGTCCAAGCTACTCTTACCACAAGTGCTGCAGGTCCATTTATTGCTTCTTGCTACAGGGTGAAGAACTTGTTGCTAAAATATTATATCTCATTTGCCCTCGGTTTCTTTAAGTCTTCAGAAGAGCGTGTTAATTACACATCCAGAGATACGGCAGAGAAACAATGGGTGTTTGCAAAACGGTAGTTTAAAAGTGGAAAATTGTACAAGTGTTCAAATTTAGTTTAGGAAATAGGTAAATTAATAAATAAATAAGTGTATTTAGTGACAGACTGCCCAGAGCAACCCTTATTTTAATAAATTCTGGTTTAAGCAAACCACTCACCGTTATTACTTAAGGAGGTTCTGCTTGTACATTTCACTACCTATTTTTTAATGAATATTTGCAAAACTATATGTAAAATAGTGATTCTATATTTTTCACAGACAGGTCAATCAATGCTAGTGTTAGCTAATTTTGCGGGGGGGTGGGGGAGGAGTTGTTTGTTTGTTTGTTTTCCTTGGTACAAAATCTTTAAGGTAGCAGTGTAAGGCTTGGCTTGAAGCTTCTTGCTCTAGAAGCCTTTGATTCAGAGTTCACTTGCAGCCAGGGAGATTGCAAGAGAGCCTAGTACACGAGATGCACTAGGGAAATCTCTCCTGCCTTTCTCCTTGGAGGAAGAGGAGAGGTGGGATTTGGGAGGTAAGTCTGCTGCCAGCAGGAGAAAAGATATGCATCATTACATACCACACCCAGTATTTCTGACACATATAAGAAAACATTTCCATTTTCTATGAGGAGAACCATTTCTCCGCTTGGTAACAGAGGCTGTGAATAGTGAACTTGCTCTCTCCTCAGCTAGCCCCTCAGAGGACAGCAACTCAGCACTTACGGCCTTGGGTCACCTAGAAGCCTCCCAAAAGGCTCCCTTAGCAGCAAGAAGAGTTTCCTCACCTATCCAGGATGCCTCTGAACCTGGCAACCATGGAGACCCAAGTCTGGGCTATCAGGGCCCTCAACGACTCCTGGTAGCTTAATGAGCGGCTGCCTCATAGGTCCACCAAGTCAAGCCAGGGAGCACTGGTGTACCTGCACGAGACAGGAGAAACAGCCCTTCCTACCACAGCCTCTATTTCTTTAGTCTGTACAGCTACCAGATATACATCCTGACATGAAAATTTTTAGCATATTAAAAAACTATCCGGAGTATTTACCAAGCAGTCAGGAAGGCAGGTGTGTTTCTAAGTGGATTAACTGCTTCCTCCATCTCTGCCAAAGCCATCTGCGCTCTGACTTTTTACAAATAGGAAGGCTGGACTGAAGTTGCTGCTACGGTGATTCTTAACTGGTATTCCTGCAAAGGAACCAGTGAGATAACATCCATTAGACAGTGGTTTTAGCATTTAATATCACCTTTCCACTAAAGCTGCTCCTAAGAGAGTCAGCAGCGAGGTGCAACTGGGCTAGTATTACGGGGAGCATGAAGAGAAATTCTCAGCAGGAGGCTAATGCCATGCTCTGTTAACCCTCTCTTGTTACCAGCTAGATCCCCCAAAATTGTCTTTTAGATCAAAGCTCTGTTTTGAGAAGGCAACTTCTTGTTTCACACGGGCTTAAACACCTAAAAAGGTTAAGGTAGACTAGGCTGTGGTAAAGACTGAGGCTACCCTAGGGGTTTGTCATTCTCTCCATGCATGAAACCTGACCATTTCAGCCCAGGATAATACAGATGGCTTCAGACTCTTTCCAAATTATGTTTCTATGTGGGAGGAGAAAACATGGGTTAAAAGGATCCCTAAGCCATGTCATCTTGCTGCAGTGTCCTGATAGTGTAATATGAGGGTGCGATAAGAACTAAGGGATCTCTGGAAAGCTGGAAGGTAACCCTCAGCAGCAGCAACAAGCCTCCAGAAAATGCTGGATTGATTTAGATCTGTATGCAATCCACCTTGCTTGGGATTTCTTTCTGGCATAAGGGAAAAGCACATACACCCTTGGTCCTGGTGCATGGGTACCTCCACACTTCCCAGAACGGAAGAGTTGGGCCTCCTGCTCATTTCTGGGGATATGCAGACCCAGAAGGGCACAGGACCGCTGTACAGACCTTCAGGAAATGTTGGGAACCCACAGCAGATCCAAGCAGTAGCTCTCTCAGGTATGTGATCTTCAGAATTGCCTGAAAGTATACATTACGGTGCACAGTACCTCAGGTGCTCCCTACACGCCTCACTCGCTCTTCTGTCAGGGCAATCAAGACATTGCCATGTGCAGCCAAAGGGCAATATATTCTTTTTTTTTTATGGGCACAAGTTAGTAGACAGGAAGTTCCGTTCAAATACACGGAAACACTTCTTTACGCTGAGGGTGACAGAGCACTGGCACAGGCTGCCCAGGGAGGTGGTGGGGTCCCCTTCTCTGGAGATGTTCAAGACCCGCCTGGATGCAGTCCTGAGTAATGTGCTCTGGGCAGTCCTGCTTTAGCAGGGGAGTTGGACTAGATGATGTCTAGAGGTCCCTTCCAACTCTGAAGATTGTGTGATTCTGTGTGAATATAACATGGACCATTGGGAATTTGCTTGCTCTGCCTCCTGGAGGAAGGCCCAGATCCTCAAGACCCATTCACCAACTCCCTTCTAATTTAAGTTCTTCCAAAGACAGAGGTCAAAGCACAACCTTAACTCATTCTACAACAGAAAAATGCAAATAAGCCTTCAGCTAAGGGAAAACACCATCTTGCCATACTGTTACCTACTGAAATTGTATGTACAGATACTGTAAATAAGCAGTAGTATAACACATTTCAGAACAATTTGATAAGAACTCGGATAATGTTCGTTTTCCAGCCAGAAAGAGGATTAGTGTTTAGGATATCTTCAAAGAGCCAAAGCAATAGATGTGCCAGTGAGCCATGCAAAGTGAAAGTCTACTGACTATTTTATTAGGGTTTGAGGGGTTTTAGTTTTATTTACCATTGTTTATAACCAATATTCTAAGGCTGAAGAATCATCTTTTTATTGTCACTTGCGTTGAAAGCTGTCTAGAGGATTCTAAATGACGGGTAATGAAAAACAAAGTTGAAAGTTGCTGGGAGGTATCTAGCTGGTACTACAGGAGTCAGGTCAGGCCTTAATGTCTTCATTTTGGTCCAGGGGAGAAGAGTAAACAGAATACTAATGAAAGTTGCAGATGGTACCAAAATCAGTAAAGGTTATCAACCCCAGTGAAATAATGCAGGAGGACCTGAATAGGTTAGGAATGTGGGCTTAAAGCAAAATTATGTTTAGCCTGGAAAATTGCAAGCTAATCCCACTAGAGAAAAAATAATTAATGTTGAGTAGCAAAGGCAGGGAAGTAAAAAGAGCCTGAAATGCTGGGTTATTGAAAGAGATCTGGGGTGAAAGAGAACTTAAAGTTAGAGATAAATTTGCAGTGTGAAGCAGAAACAAAAAGTATTGTTGAGTTAAAGACTTAGGCAAAATTCACATCTGTCATAAAACAAGATGAAACATTGCAGCTTTGTGCGTGGCAATATCTGGCAGACCGTCTCTAAATGAAAGCATGTCAGTACCAGAGGGCATAGTACAAGGAGTGAAGACATTTTTTTGTTCCCTTCAGGGATAATTGTTTTGTATGGACACAATAAAGAAATTCTTGAATAAGTGATGTGAAAGTGGGCATGTCCCTCCAGAAATAAGCGTTTTCCTTCATCTACTAACGCTTTCATTGTAGTTGGCCAAAGAGAATGAGGTGAGTTTAAAGAGATCAAAATCAAGATCTAATAGCCAGAGCAACAGCCACACAGAGAGAAGACGCAAGCTTTAGCACTTCAGGCATCTGAAGGAAGGACCAGGCAATTTCAGAGCTGTGCAATAATCAACTTTGGTAAACTAAATAGCACAGCAGATCTTTCACACTCATAACCTGTGCTACTCCCTACTGATTTAACCTTTCCCATCAGATAAAATATGATTTCTACGAAAGCATATTTCAAACTCACCTGGTTTCCCAAAGGGGCTTGCTTCGGTGTTTTCACATACAATAGAGATTTTTTTTTGGTCAGGTCACGTTAATTTAACTAATATGATAGACCACTAGATATTACTGAAGATCAGCCCTAGGACTTAGTTGTTTACTGCTTCATCTGGACAGCTTTGGAAACAGAACGGTAGTAGTGCATCCCAAGGGAATGTGCTTTGTGTTCAGAGATCTGTCCCTTTTCCCAGTCCCTGACTTTCTTTGTCTCTGCAGGGAAGTTATTTAATATCTTTTAGACTTTCTTTACATATTGATAACATGGAGATAGTAGTACACATTTTCATAAACTGCTGTCACTGTATGGAATTTTCTGTATCAGAGGGATATTTTCTGTAATGAAATACTATATATATAATGATATAGCATTCTAAATTAAATATATTATTTTTTTCAGTTAACCTACTGACATTTGTTTCCAAAATCTCTTAATTTTGAATTGATAGATTTTTTTAATTAAATATTTTATAGTCCAGAAGACTTTCCTCAGTAAATAGCAATTTTCAGATCGATCAAATTTTAAGCCTAATTTATATGTTGGATTTTTTTTTCCCCTTTGACAGATCCGGTTTCCATCATTTCAGTGAGAGGTTCCTACTTTATGTACAATACTTAAAAATGATTAATGAGATTCATTGTTAAGGCCAAAACTTTAATAAAATCTATCCCAAGTGCTGTAATAACTAGGAACTTGTTCCATTGAATTATCTAAAGTCAATTGAATTGAAACAAATATAGTGAAAAAAAAAATCACTTGCTGCTTCATTACTTAGGCTAAGTGCGGCATGCAAATTCCTAACTTTGCACAGGCAACATAAATGATTTGCTGTAGAGCAGTAGTGCAGTTACACCTGGAAATGTCTGCGCTTACGGTCATCGCTTTTTCTACTTCATGGCAAATGGTCATTTAACATCGTATAAAAGGAGTAGGGATTTGCCATGAGACAGAGATGAGGCAGACCCATTGCTGTTTCTCATACTTGGCCTCAAGAAAATGCAGTTCTGTTCCAGCCTCATTAGCCAAAAAGGGATGTGGAAAGGGAGTTAGGCTGAAACCTTGCGAGGATTAAAAAGAAAGGCTGTTCAGACAGGCAGTAGGGTTTCAGCACATATTTTGACCCCTGTGTGTCTCTCCAGCTCTGTACAGGAGACCATCGCAACACCGTTGGAGGATAATTCTTGCACTGAGCCACGCACGTAAGCTCTGTCCTGGGGAACGCGCCTGAGGCGTAGGACACGACAGCAAAGCCGAGATGCACTGCAGCCTGTGAAGTGACAGCTAGGGTGCACTGATACATAAGTGCCTGGCAACCGCTCTAATTTATTGCAGTAGCTGTTATGGCTCTCCGTGAAGCCTAAAATAATCTATGAGCATTTCACATTTTAATAGTATTCATGTTGAGGGCCTCTGTGTGACTGCAGCTATATGATAACATATGCCCCAATCGGATCTGCCCTTTGTGTACAAGATGACACAATTTGTGCATAGTTAGCCATGAGGGAGACAGAGATTACCCACTTCCAGCGCAGGCAACGCCGGGTCTTCCAGCCTCTCGTATACACCAAAGAGACGAATATTTTCCTTTTCAAGAGCATTTACACCCTCAGAGCTCAACAGATGGGATGTTCTTGCCCTTCAAGGCAAAGCTCTGCTGTCAGAAGAGACACATAGAGGAGAAAAATAAGTAAGCATCAGGCAGAGAAACTAGTTAAGAGTTTAATGGGCTTGGGCCGATTATTACGTTTTCTTTCATTATTATTAACTCATCTTTTCAATAACACCAAGGACCTCAAGCAAGGGGCACCATTAAGAGTCTGTACAGTTCCTAGCAATGAAAAACGCTGTCCAAGAACATTACTGTTTATAGGAGCCAAGCACTTCAAAAAGCTAGGAAAAACCGCAGTTAAGATCACTAGGGATAGTCATTCCTTCTTCTGAAGTCTGCGTTGTACAATGCTACATAATGGTGTGTTCTTCACTACACAATTTCTCTTTCCAAAGCATAACTCCAGCCTCCATGTCTGAACCAAACCCTCTGACTGCCCGCTCCCACCTTACTTCCAGGCAAGAGGTCCTGCATAACCAACTTATTCTCCGCCCCAGCAGCATCTCAGTTTTAGTTCTCTTTTTTCCAGGCATTTCCAGTCTCATTTCTTTCTCTGTCCTCCTCAATACACGTCCAGATTTGCTCTCCTAACTCATCGTCTTCAGTCCACTCTTGCTTCTTCTCCTTACTTTCAGAGCATTGCTACCAAGAGTTGAAGCGCTCAGCGCTTACTGTAATGGCCACATCTACACTGGTAAGTGAAGTGGGTTACAACCTTGAGAGCAAGTGGCACTGCACAAATCTATACACCTAAGCCTTCCTCCCTGAAATTTCTCCCCCAAAATTAGGATGGTGTCATCCTGCCATCCCAGTCATGCTGCACCGTCCCCTAAACCATGCAGGCTATACCGTGTGCATCCTGTGGTTTTTACCAGCTTCTCCAGAAGTGCCCTCATTTGCATAATTTTCTTTATGGATTTTTTTTTTTTTTTGCTGTCCCTGCCATAAATATCACCTTTATGGACAAATTTCAAGTCCCTGCTTGAATCCTGGCAGAAACACAATAGTTGCAGACTTCCTGAAAGAAAAGGTCTGATATTCCTTGATCCTTTTGTAAAGATTGCAAAAGATAAAGAAGATTTTACAGGCAGGCTCAATAAATACCAAATCATGTCTTTGTCCGTATATTTACATACTTCTCACTTGTTAAGTTTTAAGCTCAAAGGCAAAAAATGTGTTGGTTCAGCAGCTGCCAACCTGCGCTTTCTGAATTCGTGTTGGAACCCTCATAGATCTACACAATAAGGTGTGAACACAAAAGTCACATGTCAGGGTCAGTGCTGCATACGCGGATGCCTTTTTGCCGCGGAGCCCACAGAGCACACTCCTATGGTAGGCGTCAGGATATACTGAGCACATTTAGGGAAGCTGCCAAAGTGTTTGGAGTGCTTTGGCAGCAGAAGAAACAGCTGGTCCCATCAAAGTGATCACATTCTTGGGCATTAATTTAGAGTCTGAGAGGATGGAGTGATGCTTGCCAGGGGATAAGCTTCATAATCCTAACGGGTTAGTGACTCAGAAATTATAGTCTAGTAAAGGTGTGGTTAAAGCAATTGCAACTTTTTTGTTAACTGGTCACTTGAACCGTAGAGAAAAACATATTTAGGCAACATGCAGTCTCTGCAGTCTCCAAACTGACAAGTTCTTTCAATGGTTGGAGCTGTAGATCTATAGCAATGAGAAATGTCCAAATACTTCCTGAACTAATTAATAAGTCCCTTTCTGCTCTGAGGCTGTTAAGAATAAAATTTCACAGGAGTCTGTTATGAACACCTGAACTTGATGCTGGTAAGGAGAATCTGGTTATCTTCTCTCCTTCTCATATTTACACCAGCGTGGAAAATGTCCCCTTTCACCTCAAAGCCAAGGCTGCTGTTGCAACATTACAAATTGCTGAGTAATTTTCTTTCTCTGCTTAACTATGTCCAGTTTTAGCATCTGAAATTTTCCGTCAAATCATCAACTAACATCCCATTGAAAGCAACCAAACCTCAAAGCAAACCCCAAAACACATTATGAATAGAGTTGGCACCCTTATATTCCACGTTATTTTTCCTGTGAAAAGAGCGGAAACTTATACACAGCATCTGTCTTTCTTTCTTGTCTTGGAGCTTTACTTCCACCCCACAAACTATTCTTAAGACATGAACATTTGGAAGGCTAACATGCAAGGATGGATTAATTTATCAAAGCACCAAATTCCGTAGACTTTTTTTTTTTTTTTTAAGTTAGCTCCCTTTGATTGCAAGGGAGCAGGATGTACCGAGGGGACAACACAGGTGTGAAAAGTGAATTCAACCACAGGCAAGGCAACAGGGAAGGACTGAGATGTGTAGCTGTCATTTATTAAATCATACAAGCTACAGAATTTTTTCTTCCTCAATAAGAAATTTTGGTTAGAAAAACTACACGTTTTAGAATTATGATCTTTTAATGGAAACTGTAACAAGCCACTTTTTTTTTAGGCTGGAAAAACAACCCAAAATTAGGTGATTGTTATCCACAAGGCAATCAGAAGCTTGCAACCTTACTTCTCACTTTACCGAACCATTTTTATGGGCTGGATTTTGCTGGGGGAAAGGGAGGTCTCCTGGTGGGGTTTTTTTTTCAGCATAGGATAATTAACATATATAGGTCACCACATCAGATGTAGAAATCCTCCAACAACACACTACTTCAGAAATAATGCACTGGATTCAAAGACTACACAGAACTGTACACAAAGTACTCCATTAACAGCAGGTGCTGTACAAAAAAGCTCTCTTTAAAAGAGCATTTAATTACTGTATATCTTTGTTTAGAAGCCACCTTCAACTACCTTTTCCTTGTGAGCTGCAGGGGAAAACAATTAAATATATGAGAAAGCCACCCTTGATTTAAAGCTGCAGGAGGAAGCGATTAGCGTAACAGGAGTCTTACCTTGTACACAAAGAAATACGGTACATGAAGTCAGCGGAGGTTGGGCATTACTTTGACACAATTAATATATACCGTGAATCTTAAAATGTGTGACTACTTAAAGTTGAAGGTCATAGCTGGCTGTACGGCCCAGGTTCATTCCCAAGTCTCCCTATAACAACGGAGTTGGCTGTTTACACAAAATTACATTCATATCTCTCGGCTGTATAATTCACACCTCCCCTAAATACCCTTTAGACAGGCGAAGGGGCTCTATATAGCTGAGTGAGCCCCTTTGCTTCTAAGAAGCAGGAAGGCACAAGGTTTTATTTATTTGAAGTAAGGCCATTTAGACACATCTGGCTACAAAGGAAAACTTTTTACAAGGGCACGTAGCGATAGGACGAGGGGCAATGGCTTCAAACTGAAAGAGGGGAGATTTAGATTAGATATCAGGAAGAAGTTTTTCACACTGAGGGTGGTGAGACACTGGCACAGGTTGCCCAGAGGAGCTGTGGCTGCCCCATCCCTGGAGGTGTTCAAGGCCAGGCTGGATGGGGCTGTGAGCAACCTGGTCCAGTGGGAGGTGTCCCTGCCCATGGCAGGGGGTTGGAACGAGATCATCTTGAAGGTCTCTTCCAACCTAAACCATTCTATGAGGATGCTATGATGATGACAATTTACAAGAGGAGGAATGGGATCTTTCTGGTCTCATTCGGTATTTGCCAAGTTTACAAGTCTTGATTTTAATACCAGGACTAATCTCATACAGAGCTAAAATCCATTCTTCAGCCCTTTTCCCGTTACAGTGTAGCAGGGTCTATTTAGACATGGTGCACAAAGGGATTTTGAAGGTTTGGTGTGTTGGTTGGTTTTGTTTTTTTTTTTCAAAGGAATGGAAATTTACAAAATCATTTCAGTGTTTTGAGGAGCTAATCCTTGATGGTCAATGACATGAAAGGTTGTGAAAAAAAAAAAAAAACAAACCCAAAAGAGTCAATATGAATTCCACTGAAGTTAAATGCAAAAATATTCCTGACTAAAACAAGACCAGAAAATGCATCACTCAATGGGGTTTTGTAAAGGATACAAAGGTTAATTATATGCTTTCTGTTGCATTATATAGTAGGAAACCTCCATTAATTACTGCTTCTTTAATTTAACTGACTCATTAAAAATTGACTATAGAATCACAAAGAAAGTGTCATCTTTCCCATCGTACCTAACTTCTACAGTCCAAAGCCTATGACCCTTAATCAAAATTAGATCTTAACAGAGACACAGAATGGGTAATAGTAACATACAGCATCATTAAAACCCTAAAATGAATGAAGCTTCCAGTGAAGTCAATCAGACTCTGCTCTTCTAAACACCTCAATGTTTGTTCTCGTGTTTTCTAGTGTCCTACGTTAGAGGCAAAAAGATTGATATTAACAGCTTACTTTACCACTATTTTTATTTCAAGTTAATAGTACAAGTAAAGTGATTCTATAAATGTTTGATTTTATGAGCTCTTGTGCATTTTCGCAACCAATTAGTCAAATTGCCTTCTTGACTGTATCTCCTTGCTAAATCTAGCTTTTTTAGTTTTTTGTTATTTAGTGCACTCCCATATTCCATTAAAGGCAAAGTTCAATTATTTGTCTTTTGAAGGTCTGAGTGCCTTGCTTAAAATGCCAAGTGCATTAAAAACAGACCACCCTTGACTTTTGCAAAGAGATATAGAAGGATAATAAGTTAGTTGGGTTTAACGGAGTTTTGAAATTGAGCATCTGTGTGTGTGTGTGCATGAAGACACCAAAACAAGGATTAAACGCTGTCAAATCATCAAGAATACTTTTTTTTTCCTCGCCCTTTACCATTTTTTCTTCTTAAAAAGGAGCAAAACCAAGGAAAATCTTGTGGTTAAAACAAAGGACAGGGAGCCAGGAGACACTGAACTCACATGAAAACGTTTTACTAGCATAAAAATTGGGCTTTAAAGCCACACAAGTGTAGATGAAAGCAAATTCTAGCGGAAAATACGCTGCATTTTTGCTGTGACTACTTGGGGAATCTGCCAGTGCACCTCTTCTGGATTGAGTTCGCTGTCTCCATGTATTTGTGTTTCCATTTTGAAGATTAGTCTCTATGCTGCCTTTTCCCTCTGTACTGGGGCTGAACCCACAGAGGACAGCAAAAATTCTTGTAGGCAGCGTGAGCCTACTAAGAGATCTTGGCGAACTTGGCAGAGAGATGGTTCTTGGCCACACCAGTTGAAACCTCATCTCTGGAATGGGGAGAGATCTCTTTCATCTGTAGAAATGGCTTCAGGCGGTCACCTCTTAAAAGGGTCTGGAGGCTTTAAAAGAGAAGAAAAACAACTTTAAAGTCGAACGTTGTACCAATTTGACACGGCTGGCTGTTCAGGAACAGGAGCTTTAGGGCAGCCCCTGCACCTCGAGCCCTGTTGCCCAAGTCCTGGTGGTAGGGGTCGTCCCATCAGAGCTACTTCAATGAGTAAAGGCTGCAGAAGGGTTGGGGGCATGGCGGCAATTAGTTTCTGCGGAGTTTTTAAAAATCTATTTAGAAGCCAATTGTCTATGGCAGGCATGTTCAGCATGCATGTGTCTCTTCCTGGGTAAACGGCAAACTTCGAGTAAAACAGAGATTAATTTAATTAAGTTTAAACATTTCAGCTTTTTATTTAATGGTTACACACATAAGTAGAGCAATAACTGAATACAAATGTTGCATATTTACTGTGGCATGATCCAAGCAATTACTACTAAAGTATTAAGGAAAAGCATCATTTCACTCTTTTAATTTTATTTTATAATTAGGTGGGAACCATATTTTAGTGAATATATTTACAGTTAGAAGTTATAGATTATACTTCTCTCTGTTTTGGAAGGATGATTTTAGCCCTGTTGCTAAAAGCCTGTTAGCAACAATTAAAATAGCTATAAAAAGGCGTTTATAGCTTTTGTACTTGTTTTTCTTGTTGGCTTTCATCAAATATTTCACGCTCATATGATGTATGCAGTCTGCTAATAGTCGCTAGCACAGACCTTCAAAAATGGTTTTAAACATCTGGTTAAAAACATCGCTTTTTACATACTGCGATTGTTAGTTTGTCCCTCTTACATGAGTGTTATGCCAGTTGTTCGTTATGCCGCTGACTTCTGTTACTTTCTGTTCTCAAAAATAATTTGAAAAAGTTTAGAAGGAAAACTTAAAAGCCGAGCAAAAACAATACTGGCAACTTTTTTGAGCGCCAGAGTTTTAACTGCCTCCTGTTGAAATGCTTTCCTGACTTTCCGTGCAAACAAACATTTTTATACACAGTATTAGAGGAAGGGCTGCATGCATGCCTGCAAAGTGCAGCATGGTAAATGTCTGTGTGTATTCTACATATGCCATACTGTTAAAATTATTCTGTTCAGGTTAGTTTCCACTCTGAGCAGAGCCGAGAAACACAACCACCAGTTTCTGTCACGTGCTGCGTCGTATCAATTAAAAATAAATTAAATTTCATGCAAAGAACCCAACTTAAAAATCCCAGCAAACAACAACAGAACCTTTCCACTAATGATTTTCAGTCATCAGAAGTGGAGAGAGGCTCAGACAGCAGACAGCATGGTCCCAGCATGCTTTTTGCCTTTTTTTTTGT
Source organism: Vanellus vanellus (assembly GCF_965231255.1). Taxonomy (NCBI): domain Eukaryota; kingdom Metazoa; phylum Chordata; class Aves; order Charadriiformes; family Charadriidae; genus Vanellus; species Vanellus vanellus. Next base: position 6,353,703 of record NC_138905.1, read on the forward strand.
TTGCACAGTAGCTGTCAGTTGCAGCCCTGCAGGTAGTAGAACCCAGTGGGAAGAGGGGCGGGACAGAGCGATGCTGCCTGAACTGACAGCAAATTTAAATTACTGAGCTTTCTTTTTCTTTTTTTTTTTTTTCTTTCTTTGCGTGCCTTCTTTTTTTTTTTTTTTTGGTATTTTTCTACTCTGCGACAAACTGAAAAGATTCTAGCACACGCTAATTTAACAACCCTGCTTCGTCGTCTTCTTTTTTTTTTCCCCTTCTGCTTCCAGGATAATTAAAAGAGAAACCTGTAAAGGCAACATTCCTTCAAGCAAGTTGGTGCTGCAACGTGCTGGTAAGACGAATTTAATTTATTTTTTTCCCTTCCCCATCTTTTCTTTTCCTTTTTTGGAGCTGAAAGCTTTTGTATATCTAACGCAGTCATAAGTGTAGTTCCCCTGCTGTGGAGGGTTAGGATGTAATGAAAAGGTGTAACTGCTTGATATGTGACCTTCTCCTATTACTTAAAATGGATAATAACAGCTTTCGTGTCTGTCCTCATGATGCTTTTCTCTCTGTGAATTGACTATTTGCTCAACAGAAGCGGTGCTGTGATTGTCGCACTATGACAATGAGGACTTGATTGTTTTTTGGTTACTGTTCCATGCTCCTATCAGAAAAGATACTTGAGTTGGGGGGTTTGTGTATGTGATTTCCCCCCCCCCCCCCCCGAACGTTGCCTGAAGCACTGATACGACGGGGGTGGAGATGGGGGTGGAGGAGATGGTCTTGGATATCATACTGCCTGTTCAGCTGTTTACTAGGTAGGGAAGTGCAACACTGAAACTTTTTAAAAAAATAAATAAATATTTTTCAGCTTGCATCGAGTGGGGTCGGTGTACCCAGGATTTATTGTTGTCCAGTGCTGGAGAAAGTTCTTGCCGTCCCTTTCATTGTTCTTCTGGAGAAGGGGGGAAGGGACGTCCCACTTCATATCTTGTCATGCCATTGTGGTAGCTAATTGCAAGAAGCTGACAAACTTTGAGATGAAATACCAAGCGTTGCTTTTGTAAAGAATGAGGTTGACGCTGTGGACAGTTTCCTATGAATACAAGCCTGCCAGATGCGATCAGATCTGTATTATACATCTTGCAGCTCCTGCCTTGCAAGTCCCCTGATTTCCAAGGTCTGCTTTCCAGTCTTTTTCTGACACTAATACATTATTATTTTGTGTTTTGTTTTTTTTTTTTTAGAAAATGAGTTGTGCTTTGCTTTTGTTTTGTGTTGACACTTAAAAAACTTATAAGGTGACGTTTTTTTCTCGGGCTCTCTGGGTGTAATTCTGCCAAGGATTAAATGCTACAACACCTACTGAAATCAACAGGAAGGCTGAGCTTGTCCTGTATTTAAGAGGAAATTGCTGAGTACTTGAAGAACTGGATCTTATGATTGCTGGACTCTCTCTCTTTTCATAACTGCAATTAGTTGTTGCTATGCTTAAGACTGGATCACGTAGGCTTTTACTGAAGTATTTAGAATAAACACTGCTCTTACAGTTAGTTCTTCACAGGTTTGTGGCCACGTCGAGGAAAACTTTTTGAACGTAGGATGGTATTTTTCAGAGAAATCTAATGGAGTTAGAAAGCCAGTGTGATTCAGTCCTCTACCTCCTTGAAAGCTGTTCTCCTTAACATTTTTTTTAAAAAAAGAAAAGGTATCTTGGAATTAATCATCTGTAGATTGATATGTCAGATTTTCCAGACCCAAAGCTCTCTTTTGCCAAACGCATAATGCGATCACAGGAGTAAAGTTGTGCAAAGAGAGGGGAGTTGAGGAGCCGTCAGGGATTAAGCACAGACTCCCTTTTGTGTCCCCGGAGAGAAGGAGAGGATGTGCCAATGCCATATGGAAAATCACATTCTTTCGCGGCAACTTTGTTAGGGCACAGGTTTAGGGGTGCTGCAGCCTCAATTTCAAGCACTGCAATACTTTTCTGAAGGTTTACTTTATTTGTGCACGAAATGCTGGTGTCTCATGAAATGAGGTCGTCCTAGCTCCCTCATCTTGCTTTTGCCTTGACAACTTGCCTCCCCCCTCCAACACCAAGGTCTGCAAGGCCCAGAAAATTAGGCTTTGTCCCTTGTAATCCTAAACTCCCATCCATTTATAACCAGAGAAGAAAAGGATTGAGTTCAGCGTTCTTGTTATGGAAATAAGTTTTTATTCACTCAGTATCAACTGACAGTTAGAAGCGTATCTGATGTAATATGAATAAACTGTAGGCTGTTGACAGTAAATTATGCAGCTATAGTCTACATTCTCCTAGAAACGGTGCTTTTACAATGCTCAAGTGGCCTAATGGGGTGAAAAAACTACCAATACTCTCATTTGAGTTTGCTAATCACCCAAAGCCATGAGAAGTCCATGGTGGTTGATTCCCACTGCCCACGGTGGGCATCTCAGCAACGGGAAGTCTGCATGGCATAGAGCCTGAACGCAGCCAGGGGGATTCAGTCACAGAGGTGATGTCAAAGTCGCTGTTATGAGGCAACATGAAATCATGGTGCAGCCAAGTTTTGATGATGAGCTCGGTGACAAGAATTTGTTCCAGAAGTCATAAAGTGTAAAAAGCCAGATATCTGAACCTTTAAAAAACCACACCGCCCTAACCCAATCTACCGGTCTGCTTTCTCTTTGAATTTAGTCTATAAATATATATATATTTAATTAATCTGTGCACTTTAAATTGCTGTAGGCTTCTAGCAATACCATCTTCTACCCAGTGCTTGGAAATTTCTGGTTGAATGGAATTGCTTTCATTGTAACAAAAAAAAAAAAAAAAGCAAGCCAGAAAACTTGCTGTAATTTCCTGTCAGTAACACAGAAATAAGAAAACACTAGGCTAATAAAAATGATAATCTGAGTTTACAACTGTTAGCAAGATTCCTGAATAGAAATGGTGCTATTATGCACAAAGAACTTCTATCATCACTAGAGGAATGTAGTATAAAATTATGAGTTTTATTATTAGGGGCCTGTCATCCAATCAGAAATCAACCCATAATCTTACTTGTGAAAGTTTTGGCATCTTCCCTCCCCGCCTATTAATAAAATATTAAAGAAATTTTATAATTAGAAACTTTGATAACAGAGCTATGAATTTTCTTTACAGGAAAAAGCTGGCATAATTCTGTATTTCTTCCACATCTCCAACTCCCCATATAAAGTCATTGCAAGTCTGAGTTGCACACAGCATGTAGAATTGGGGTAAATCCCAGACTTGCCTTGGGCAATAATGATGGGATTTCATCAGCTTCTTTCTCCGGAGAGTGGCCAGATTCTCAGACTTTTCTCAGAACTCTGCAGAAGTACTTAAGAACATGCCATAGCACGTCTTTCCCTGAATGGGATTATTTATTAGTGTTACATTTCTGGTCAGCTGAACTGAAGTATCAGAGTCATGACAAAATGATTTTAACCTCTGAGGATTATTTCTTTCATTCTAGTAATAAAAGACCTTTACATTTCTCTTCCAACTGCAAATGATTTACAGCATTATAAGGGGCTTGCTGTGTTTCCATCTGATTTAACAAATTAGCTATGGTCTTCTTTCAGCAAGAACCACTCTTGAAGCTCTACATCACCAAATGAAGGAAGTTCGCTGTACCTGGCTCAGAGTGGTCCCAAGTCTCTGTTCCTCCCCCGCTAACTGTTCATAACAGATTGGGCCAGCGCTAGTGAAGACACACTCCTTCCACAAGCCTGGAAGCCAGTCACATGTCCTTCATCTCCTGGTGTTGTGTGCATGGTTCGCTGTAGACTCCTTGGGACACCTAACCCTGTGTAGGGTGTAGGAAACCCTAAAAATAATCTGCTGCCTCATAATTGCTTTCACCACCCCCAAGGCAACAGAGCACACAGTATTTATCAGATCACTAGATATGAATTAAGAACATACATAATTTTTTTTTCTGTTAAGGTAAACAATAAAATAGTAACAAGAATGAAACAAAGCAAAAAGAGGTGGAGCCCCAGAGAGCTCAGTTCTAGACTATAATTATCACAGAGTCTTCCTTGGTTGCTTTGCGTCTCCCGTGTCCTGTGAGGCTGATAACTTAGCTCCTGTCTTAAAGCTGATGTGCTCTGAGAACTCTTGGAGCCACATCTTTCCTACTCCCATTGTTGAAGACAATGTGTTGAAGCCGACCTTCCCCAAGGAACATGATAGGAAGGTAACAGTGGGGGAGCAAGCCAAAAGCTCTGCATATCAATTTTTTTTTTAATTTGCTTTCCCAAACTGGAATCTCCAGTTGCCTCTATATCTCCCATAGAAATATCTGCTCTCTGTTCATGACATTTGGACACCAGAGGTAGGATTCACCTCATTGAAATTTAGATACGTGTACTGTAGACACCTACGTCTGAGCTAACCACCTCGGGGTCCCATTACAGTCAGAGGAAACAAGCAGATGTTTTCAGGGATTGATTTATCTGACCTATTTTAAATGTCTGTTTTCTTTGAATCCCACTGAAGGACATCACATTCAAGACTCAGATCATTTAACCGCCTCCTCCTCAAACTTTCCTTATTAACCGTACCATTGCATTGCTTAATTTAGACATCTTTTCCTCATCTGCTTGGCTTCTCTTGTAACTACTTCATGAAGACAGAGGGCTTAAAACTCTGTAAATTACATACCTTGAAAAACAGTCATAGTACTATTGACTTACCGAGCCTCATATACCTGGCAGTGGGCTTAAAACAAGGCTAATCGTAGTGAAATTAGGACTGGATTGCACAGACAGGGTAATGTCACTCACATATTTCATTAGTCCTAAAGGGCTGTTGGGGGGATGAAGTCACAAGTGCAATCCGGGCTGTGTGTTTAATGCACAATTAATCTTGTTCCTCGTGGTTACTTTTATTAGGCTGAACTGATCTAGTGAAAGGAGGTGCTGCTATTGGTTTATTTGTTCTACTTTGCAGACCAGTGGCATTTAAAAGTTACGCTGCAATGCTTTAAAAAATCTACAAGTCAGGAAACTCCATGAGTACGATGAAGTCTACCTAATTTAGGCACCAGCATCTTAATGAGCTGATGCTCCTGATGTAAGTTCCTTTACCGGAGGAAGCTATGTGCATTTGAAAGCTTCCAGACTTCTAAATTTGTGCAGCTAAGGCTGCATTTACAGTACTAGAATTATCTGCTGCAGAGACATCCCTGGTTCCTGCGTATCACAGTGTACGTCACCTCCACATCTCTCCTGGCCATCTGAGCAGGGGCTAGATGTGTCCTATTGGCCCTGTGCTTGGCCCCAGGCATTTGGTTTTATGTCATAGTACGTGGCATGAAGGGTTGTGGGTGATGCTGGTGGGCTCACAGCCCACTTGAGCAGAGGGTTGAAAGGAGCAGAGGGAGCCAGGGTTGGAACATCCTTCTTCATAAAGTCCAGAGGAAGCGATACGTAAGGATGACCATATCCAACATCACATTCAGGTTTATCTTCAAGGAAAATTTGATAAATTTCAAAAGAAAACATGTTAGCCCATAAGTATTTTTTTTTATATAAATAAATACACAGTAGGGCTTTTAGGGACATAACCTCACTCTAAACAGATAAGACATTCAGCAATATGGACACACTGTACCTCAGACTGCACATCAGGGTCTCCTTCAGGATTCATTTCTGTCTTCACTTAGGTAACCTTCAGCATCCTAAAGTTTAAGTGTAGGTTCGTTGAGAGAAATTGGGTTCTACCATTCATTTAAATATAAAATCGTTGATCATCAGGCATGATTGAGGTAGCTCTGTTCTGAACCCAAGTTCTGCAGTGATTTGCAGAAATAGTCTTTATTCAGACAAGGAGAGTGGCCGGATTTTGAAGCATGCAGAAAATGTGCTAATAGGAAATAGAACTGCTCACACAATAAAAGAGCTCTGCACACAGGATTTGATCTCTTACACATTTGCTATTTTCAGTGATTAAGGTATAAACACTGTACAAGCCACTGACGTAGTGCGCAATGCAGAAGGCCTGTTGCCTGTGTTTTGGATAACAAGACACGGAAGTATAGATTAATAGTGGCTCGTAACCAATCCGATGCAGTCAATGTTTTCCATCGGCACTCCATTAAAAAGCAGCTCTACGAACACCTTCCTTTTGCTGTACCCTAAGTCACTGACAATTAGGAAGGACATATGCATACTAAACGAAGCTTTCGCGCTTGAATGAAGAGCAATAGCAGCCTACCCAGCGTCACGCAGCAAGAGCGACCGCATTCACAGGACATTAAAGGCTGGGTACTCTTGCTGAACAGGTTTACACATTTAAGCCTTGATCCTGCAAGGACTTACACACATGCTTAACCTTGCACACTGCGAATGAAATCCTGGGCCTCTCGAAATCAATGGCAAAAACTCCACTGACTTCAAAGGGCCACTCCGTGAATAGCCTTTTTGGCTTCAGTGCAGCCGCACAGAGTGCAGAAGCGTGTGAGCTGATCACCCCAACCTTGCTTGCTTGCGTGAAGTCTTAAGAGATTGAGGGAGCTGCTGAGTGTAACTTTCAAAACACTTCTGTCTCACAACAAACCATAAGCATTCAAAGATGTTTTCTTGTTTGATCTGTGTTCTTTAGGGGTTTTGCCCAAACCCCGTGGTAAAACCTGCGGGAGTGGTTTCTGCTGGAGAAGTCTGTGAGCAATCCATAATGCAATCCTTTCTCTGGCTAGTATTGCACTCTAAGCAGGTTGTTTTCTTTCCTTTCCAGAAGATCCAGTCCCTGGAGAAAGGTGATTATGCTGGAATCACATCTTTCTTTTTTAGAGAAAGAAAAAATCTATAGCTCACATGATTTTATAGGAAATCTGGGAAATATCTCCTGAAGTGACTTACAGGTCAGAAAAACAATAATATATGAATACGTGCAGGATCTAACTGCTGGTTTTCATCTGCTTGCTGCTGGTCATTGAGATCCCCTGTTGCAAAATCTAACAGCTGTCTCAGGATCTGTTGGAGACCAGACATCCAATCCGGGCTCTGCCTCCGCCTGTAAAACTGTCCCCTGGCAGTGGTACCGCTGAGACCCACCGCAGAGTCCTGCGGAGTTTGGTGAAGAGCTGGGGAGGAGGGAAAGTGGTATTAGTCCCATTTTTCAGGATAGATCCCCTTCCAAAGCAGGTTAAGTCAATGATCCTTCCCCCTGCATAGGGTCTCTGGCTCTACACGTGGTGCAACATGCACCCAACCCTGAGATGCTGGAGATGCTGGAGATGCTGGAGATGCTGGAGATGCTGGAGATGCTGAAGCTGGGGGGTCTTTGGCAGCCCTGAGTAACACCAAGGTGTCTCAGTTCCAACAGCAAAGCTCACGCTGGTAAATGCAGATCTCATGAGCAAAACAGCTGATGACTCGTGTGCAGATACAGCATCACAACTTGTGCCCGCTTGGAGCTAGGAAAGTTTTGGCTATCATCTCCCTAAGCTGGTAAAAAGATTTGTAAGGACAATTATCCCAGTGTAAGTCTATTGTAACAGAGAGTAGGGGTCTGGAAAAGAGTTTTATAAAGTTTTGCATCCCGGTTATGCTTTAGGATAAGCCTATGTTAGCATTTGTGTAAGCCAAATTATCACTTCTCACCTAAATTGCTGGCAGTAATTTGAAAAGAAGAGTAGGCTGGGTGAGCCCAGTGAAGCTTCTTTTTCTATTTCAGCATTTTCCTCTGACACATTTCATTGCTCTAGCAGCAAAAAAAAAAAAAAAAAAATCCCCAGACTTTACTCTTTTTTTTTTTTTTGGCTTTTACTGTAAAGGTATTTTAATTTTATCTTCATCATGCTCCTGTACTAATGGGCTTTACATATTCCCAGCAAAGTCCTGTGTGAAATTCTTAACCATAGAGATTACAGAAATTTACTGCTTCACTGGCATGGTCAAGTTGCCACAAAATTGCATTTGTTAATGTAGCTGTGAAAACACATGGCACCTGCCATCTCTGAGCATAAGGATTTTAAATATGGCTGGGAAGAATTTAAGAATGCCTATAAAATGGGGCTTGGCCATGTCAGTTTAGCTTTAGGAAGGAGACTGCTATAAAATCCTCACCCATAATTGGACACAAGTGACAGCTTTACTTAACTAGCGTTCACAAATGAACGAGCAACGAAAATGTTCTGCCTTTCTCACCCCAGAAGAATGACCACGGCAGATGTTAACACTGTTGAGAACAGCTTTATTGTAACTACAGGTGAGACAAACGGGAGATTTATTAGTCTGGGCATTGAGGGAATGGGAGGGAGGGTAAAAGTCGTCTCCAGTGCTGTTCCGAATAAACGTATGTTCTCAAACACATTGCATGGCGCACACAGCGCTCTAAACCAGGGGCTGTTCTGTGTCCATGAATTCATGAGCATGGCCACTTTCTTGCTTGCTTCTTAAGTACCCAATACCCAGAATCACAAATCGCGCATGATTCTGCTTTTTGTTTCCTCATGCTCTATCCTGTACCCATTTAAGTTGATGGCAAATCTCTAACTTCATTGATAATACAATGTAATCAATGACTCAAAGTCTGGGAACTCAGTGACCTGCGAAAGAGTAAACAGAGACAATGCTGTTTCTCTGATGAAAGTCCTGATCAAGGATTGATGCAACGTCTGCTGGATCCTTTCTGTTCATTTTAATGAGCTTACAATTGGTCCCTAACATAACGTGCATTCAATAGAAATCAGCACTGGTTGTTCAGGCACAGATCCAGTAAAGCCCTTAATTATGTGCTTAAGATTATGGTACGGGAATAGTCCCATAGAAGCCACTGCAACCACAGAAATGCTTTAAGTTCATCAAGGACGTAAATGTTTTATTGCTGGAGTACCACGATATATTTTTCAGTCAATCCCCTCTGCCAAGCGAACTAACAAGTGGAGCTTCTTGAAATCCAAAGCCTTGAGATGCCATAGATGTGGTGATTTTCAGATTTGTACCCACATTTTTTAGCTGCTTTATAATTCTGTATGCCCAGATTTAGCAAAACACTTCACTGCAATTGTGATATGAATAGGAACACTTGCAGCTTGAAATTCAAAGCTCCCTCCCCTTTTAGATCCAGGGTACACTCGCATGTGGTGCTGCTGCCTGCTCGTCAGTCCCATTTCTAAGGCGAACAACATTTTTAAATTTTAAAATTTTGAAAAAGTAAGCCTGTTTGCAGGATAAGCAGGAAAATAGTCTTCTCTGTAGTTAAAGCAAATTCTGTCAGTTTGCCCCAAACTCTTTAGCCAGGTGCTTTCTTAGAAGAGCTGCTGAAAGGCAGTTTGAGCTTTCGTGCCATGTGGAGCACATATTGTTTAACTGCTTCACTTCAGCTCATCCCGTTTCACTAGAGGCTACAGCATTTCTGTATTATCTTGCTTTCATGAAACCTGTGATATTCACCAGGTTTTTCAGGTAATGCTGTTTACAACAAACACTGCCTACGGTGTTTCCAAAAGTTTCCTGCTGTCAGAAGCACGAGGGCCAAATTGAAAATATTGGTTTGGGAGAATGTAATCTTTTCAGTACAGACTTTGGTCAGCGTGACTGTGTTCAGTGTAAGTGCCCAATAGTAATGATGTCCAGGCATAGGGCCAAATGCTAAAACTGCCCCCAGAGTGAATATACTCGTACTCTGCAAGAGAAGCAGTAAAGTATGCTCGTATTCTGGCCAGCAACATCCGCGAGCGCAGCTCCCCGTGAGGATAATTCTTGCCAGGAGTATGAATAAGCTGCGCCGAGGCTATGCATTATGGCAACTGCTGCATCAGGGACTGCTAAGTAACTCATAAATAAGCAGTCTCTGCTGCCCCTCAATTCCCGTATCAAGCTTCAGAAGGTACTTATGTAGCTCCGAGTATGAAAGGCTTGCATAGTGGCCTCGGTGGACTCTGAGAAGTGCCAAAACAGAGGTGGCTACTTTCCATCTCTTGCTCCTTCGACTGGCCATAATTTTTCTGGCAAGCACGAATATGCAACGCCTAGAAGGATTTGGCTTCTATTCTTCAGCTCATATTCATCATTTGGGTTGCTCCAGTGAAGTCATGAAGCCAGGAGCTCCTGTTATGGTAGGATAAAGACTCCACCACAGCTGAAATCTTTATTAATAAATGAATTATGAATAAACCCAGAAAAATAGACACACTTTACTAAACCCACCAACCGTCTTGTTTTGGGCACACAAGTGTACTTATGCCCAGAACTACATCAAAACGTAGCTGTTTTGCTTTATTGCTCATTTCAATTTTGTTTTCTTGAGAATGATTTAAGTTCCACTCACATAACCAAAGCCTGCCAGGCCTTCTGCTGATATAAATCAGAGTGACCCCTCAAAGTCTGCTGAGCATCTGCCCCAGAATGGCAAATGACAGTCTCTAGAGCCTGACTAATCTTGAAGGACAATTGAAGTTACTGATCCAACACATACAACCTTTTGGATAACACAGACAAAATCATCTTAGCGAGGAATTCCTAAACTAGACATAACCATATTCTGTAAGGCTGCAGTACAGGTTAACTGTATTCTTGCAGCAAAGCATCCTGTCTTGTTTTAGAGGTTCCAAACTTGCTTATATGGATGCAGTAGTTCAAAGTTTTGTGCAGACAGTTAGTAGCGAATATAATAAAGAATATGAGCATTAGACCTCTATATTGTTCTATACTGTACCTCTGTATTAGAAATTGTCCCAGTTCTAACTGCTGACATACAAAGATCCAGATGCTGCTTCTTTGCAGCAGAATTGTAAACTCTGAATTCAAATAAGCCAATAAAGCGATTTTCTGGAAGGCAGTACTCTGTCCATGTACTCCTTTTCTTCAGATAAAATTTTCTTGCCTTTCAGGACGTTTCATAATCTACTGCATAGATATCACCTTTTGGAAAAACATGGAAGTATCATCAGCTGATGTGTTTACCTAAACAAAAAGCGGTATGATTTAGAGTGAGGATAATAAACCCCTTCGGTATGTGAAGACAACCTGACCACCATAAAACAGAAAAACATTGTCATAGATTAATTTTCTTTCTGTCCTTTTCTTTCAATAGTAAAATAATATACTTTTGTGCTGTAGCTACTGATCTTTGGTTGAAAACAAGAATGAACATACAGAAACAGTTCTTTTTTCTGTTATCTCCAATCAACTTCATACCTCGAACTATTAAAAACCTCAGGCAAGTCTTTCCCATGAGGTGTCATTCACAAATTTGTATGAGTTAGTCTTCAAAGATTTTACTAGAACAAAAATGGTAATCCATGATCCCTACTAGTGGTTTACCTTACATGAATTTATATCTCTGCACGAGTTTCACAAAGTACACTAGGAAAAATTAAATGACATTGAAGCAGGATGGGAAACACTTCAAAAGGAACTAATTTTCACATGTTGCAAAACTAATCTGGGGAACTCCTTAATTCAAAACATCCTCCGTGCCTCCAAGTTTCTTTATGCAGCTTCATTCATTACCTTAAAGTTAGCTTTCCTGTGATGGAAAACTTGTTCTCAGGACCTGTCCTGGTTTGAGGTAAAACAAAACCAATTTTGTTCAGTAACTTCGCTTCTTAGCTGGGCCTCTTCTAACTACTGAAATTAACTGCATATTGTGCAGACAGTGTTCACTCTCTCAGAGTGATAAGACCAATTGTTTATAGCTGATGCCCGGGCATGGGATGCAGAGAGGCTCCTGCTTACACTTATTGCCATAACAGCCAAGGCCAACCAACTTTGTCATTTGCCACGTTGGAGGGTCGGAAGCGGAAAAGCATAGTGGGGTCCCACCTGGAGGGAGGAGCGGACAGGACAGGTGACCCCAAACTGACCAACAGGGTATTCCATCCCATCTGCCTCATGCTCAGTATAAAAGCTGAGGGATCAAAGGGTCACGGGCTCTTCCTTCAATGGCCGACGTCTGAGGAGGACTCTGTTTGTCTGCCTGTGATCCCAATCCTGACTCCAGATCCGGAATCCAGTTCCCGTCCGCCACTGAGTCCAGCCTGGGACTGCCCCAGTGCCAGCTGGTGACGTGATTGTCATCTCGGGAGCTTGATACGGTTTTGTATATATTTTTCATTATTTCTTTTTATTTTATTATTAATATTTCATTAAAGTAGTTTAGTTTCTTCTAAACTCTTAAGTCTCTTTTTCCTCCTCTGCCTCTCTCTTTGTAGAGGGGTAGAGGGGAGCATCTGTCGGTCCCATCTGGGGTCCCTCGGGTCCCCAGTGGTGGATTTGGCCTAAACCATGACAGGACCGATAAGTGAAACAGAAGGTAATAAAACTGGTTTTGATAGTGCCGGTGACGGTGGTTCACGTTACTGCTTTGTCCATACCCTACTTGTGGGCACACCTCTACGGTTATGTCAGTAAGATGGAATAAAACAGTCAAGGACCACCCGGTAGCCCCAAGGCCTGTTACAACGGAAGAGGTTGTATCTGTCTACGCAGCCTCCCTGCAACCCCACACAGGCGGGCGGCATCCAACCATGCTGTTGGTACCTGCTGTCCCTCAACACAAGCTTGAACGTTTTGAAGGAGAGGGTTAGTGGGTATATCCCAAAGGTCTGCAGAGGACCACATGATCAACTAAGCTGCTGTGAATGATCAGGCAATAGTGCTTAAGCTGCAAGCCTGGCCTTGACTGGCTTTTTATCAGTATAGACATCACTAATAGAAACACTAAACAAACACAGAAAGACTAATTGCCCGCTCTGATTTGAATTTCAGATGGGTGCAGTTTCATACCTTACCAACCCTGTTATAGGGGACCTGAAAAGAGGAGATGGGAATAATTGCTAGCAGGTGACTGTACAAATTAAGTAGGATGTTTCCAAATGGAAAAAAATATATCCCTAACCCGTGTAATAAAAATTCGGTGTGGATACATCTATGGGACATCCCTGAACCACAAAGTTTTGGAAGACGGGAAAGTATTATAGCCTGCGTTACTCTTACAGCCTGCTTTAGGCTGCTGGCTTCGGCTGCTGTTGGCCACCGGTGGAGACAGGAGAGTGGGTTGGAGAGACATCTGATCTAACCAGGGTGCAACCTCGGTGCAGAACCCTCCGGCTGCCTGGGGGGGTGTGGGCAGAGGCAAGGAAACTTTCTGCCTTCATTAGAGGCAAGCAGGCTGGCTGTTGGTACTGAGCTAACGAGACCTGATGAGGGCCGCCGGAGCGGAGCTGGCTTTCCGACCAAGCAAGTCTGTATCCATCCAAATAAACACACCAGGTACTCATCAATACACCCTTGTCCAGGAGCAAATTGGATTATGAACAAGCATCCAAAGATATAAAAGCGTAAATATAGTGATGCTGTCCCTTTGGAAAAGTCAGCTGCATCCGTTTAACAGAGCGGGAGGGGGTGAGGGAGTGGGAGTTGTGTTATTCTGCTCCCTGGAAATGTCAGTTTAGATAATTTTTCTAATTGAGTCTTGATATTTCACTGCTTCCCATATTTCCCAAAATGATTATTAACAAATAAACAGATCTTTCTTAGTTGTCTCTGAAATAATAATGGCAAAGGCTTCATTGCATATGCAGGAACTCCAATTTAGGTGAAAATTATTTCTGGCAATGCAGCAGGTGGCATCATGCAGACACATCTACTAATAATGCTACTTCTTTTGGTGCATGTTGTGAAAGCAGCTATGGCAGGACACGTTCCAATCCCGGTTTTATTAAATGAACGATACGGACCACCAATAAGCATTATGTCAGTGGAAAATAAAAATATACGATATCCATATAACATGATGATGTGAAAATGCACATAGAGGACCACATCCCTGTGCTTTCATTCTGCAGGGGTTTTGGCAGGCTCCCTATGTAGCTGGCCAGTTTAGAATTAGCAGGGTCAGAAGAGATGTCCCAAAATTTAATATAATTTGGATTTTTCAATACAGACACCTCTGAGGAAAAATAAGTCCGCTTTCCACAGGATAGATAAGTCTTCTCAGAATATTTCCCCAGACAGATTCTCTTCTGCACATCCCTTTGCCAACTGGAACCTTTTGATCTCAACATCCTTAGTGCCAAATTCCTTAATGGTGTAAATGAGTGAAACTCCACCTAAGGCAGTGGAGCAGATCCCATTTACACCTGCAGAGAACTTGGCTTTGATTCTGCAGCCAAGGAGAGATTAAAACCATTGGTTCTAGTAGATTTGTTATCCCGTAAAAATGTTCTTCATCTCCTGTTGCAGATAGCTCTGTTATCCAGTCCAAATGTGAGAGGGAAAAGCAGCAGAAAATGCTCTTGATGGGGTGAATCCTGGACAGGGAAGGTGATACACTGGAGGATTTATCAGGATTTTGTGATCTCTATCATATGATCAAGTATACATTATCATCGTTTTGAATCTCATCTCTTCACTTGCTCTCTGTGCAGCTTTTTTTCCACATCTCCTAATATGAATCACTTATTCCAGACTGCTCTTTGAAGAAGGCATCCACTGATACATCAGAGATTAAATGAGTCACTCATGATGGATTGTGCTTCATGGCTTTATATACCACAGAAAATTATGCATTTTACACTACCTTGTAAAATAACCATTTATCTAAGTAAACATATTGACTCCTTTTGGGTTCATATGAAAACTGTCCTGGGTCGTGAATCTTAATTTAGCAAGCTCTCGACAGGCAGGAAAAAAGACAGCTAACAATGATGGAGAAGAATCAGTTACTTAAATGTCAATAGAGGGAGTTTAAAAACTGAGCTCAAAGTAACAGATCAATTTGTTCTCAAGTGTCCGGTCAGAGATACGGACTTGGCAACTTCTATTACTTTATCCCCTCTCAAGAAAAAAAGCTTTAGAATTTGTGGCAAGTGGTGCTATGGTGTCAATTCAAACATGGCAACAGCATGTGCTAGAGAAAGAAATGAGGCTAAGTGGTTAGAACAAAGAGAAAAAGTTGAACATCACTTTCCAGGGATTCTACCTCTTACCTTTGCACACTTACTGTAGGTACCAAAGCAAGTTATCTCTTTTCCGAGCACCTCAGTTTGCACATCTGTAGTATGGAAATTATCCTTCTGAGCCAGATTCTCTCTGGGGTTGTTCCATGTTTGTCACCATAACGTTTAGACATCTGACACTGGTAAAATTGGATCAGCATAAATGCACCCTGATTCGTTTTCTGAGTTGCAAGCGTCAGAAGGTGTAAGCGTTGTGCAAGAATGCAGTTAAAGAATGGGGGTATAATGGCCTCATCCCAGGCCCTTTGGAAAGCCCTATATTTGTCTGTCTAGGGAGAGGGAGTACAGGTTAGCACTAATGGAGCCTCACTCAGCTTTCAAAAAATAGCAGGTTAGATTTTCTTGTACCTGACCATTTCTACTTGGTACCCCGGATTGCACTTAATTGGTGCACCTGCCTGATTTTTTGCCCTCTTCACATCCTTTTCTGGTTAAGTGTTTACACCCCTCTCACTCACGAGAGGGTCCGAGATGCTGTGTGCAGCGCTGACTTCAGCAAGCTTCGGATCAGACCTGTAATCACGTCAAGCCTCTGACTAGCTGGCTCTAAGTATTTAGGATGAATCATCTCAGAGACAAAGGAGAATATCAGAGCAAAGTATTATCTTATATATTTCTGCTTCCCCAAAGGTTTACTCCTCCAAAAAAAATCCATTGTCCTGTATGTAATGCAAAATAATTCACCATGGAGCAAAACATTGTATCATGATACAGATCTGGGCAGTGATTGAAATAATAACAGACTGTTTAATTGCTAAATTACAGTGGTGATATTATGAAATAACATATTATATCCGCATTTATAATAAATTAATCCATCATGATTAAAGGTCTCTCAATGAATACCAAATGAATTAATACATGATTGGCCTTTATAAGTATAAGCCTTTAAAATTATGCAGTATTCTGCGAGCAGCTAACAGCCCGCGGAATAAAGTTGCAATGAGAAAATGTGTCGCAGAAAAACTTTTCTACATTTCATGCGGAACACCTTTTCTTTCAGAACATTTTTGTGTTGAATTTGTTAGCAATTATGACAAATAGCTTTTTAACAGGAGAAAATATGTCCATAATCACGCAATGTTTTGGGGAGAGGGGAAAATTACCACAATATGACTAATTTTATGAAAGACATCTGTCATTTTCTACTGTTGCAATACAAGCTGTTTAGTAAGTAAATTTAATTAACCAGATTTCTCATTTTAAAAAGAAAAAAAAAAAAAAAAAGGCTTTTACAGCATGCCAGGAGCATATCCCTTGAATATAGTTTGTTTAATGTGTCCAATTAGACTGAATCATCAAATTTTCTGAACCTTAAAAATCTCAAATTAATTTGTTTCCACATTGTTTTTCTATATACCATTTTGCAGCCATTTATACTGTGCAGTAGATGTTGTTTATTGTTGATATTACCGTTTTGGAGTCTCTGCTTAAAACTGAGGCTTTTCAGTGCTCGGTGTTGTACACTAAGAAAGCAGTCTCTACCGAAAGGTTTCCCACGGAAAAAGAGGGACGTAAAAAGAGTGAGAAGGGAGAAAGGCAGGGAGAGCAGGTGTGTCTGCCCCAGGTCATGAATAATTCAGTGAAACATCTGAGTCTTGGTCTAGTCTTGTATCAAATACTAGACCACGCTATGGGTTTTGCTTATAAAAGGATACAATCGTACATCAATGGTAAGCTCCTGCTTAGGAGTATGAAGTTCCCTCTATTGCTCATAATGGCTGCAGACCTGACAGCCTGGTCCTTCTTTTCATGAGGATAATATGGTCCATTTTCGCAAAATACCTATTGCCCCTACTTCATGGAGCTTACAGGATAAATAAGGATGTTCTATAAAAGCCTTTTATTAGTAATAAGCAGAAGCTTATGCTATCACATGGTTCCCCCTAAAAGCTGCTGGTATTTACGCAGTTTTTTACCAATGATATGAAACCAACCAACCAGTCAAAAAAATTATTTTATTGATGTCAGTGTAAGTTTGGGGTAGTTCCACTAATAGTATTTAACCTAGCTTAGATCAAAATCCGACTAGAAATCTCAATTCAACCTCAGTTAAAACTAATACTTAAATAATAATAAAATAATAATAAAATAGTTGATTGTAACTTAATATATCATGTTCTTCACTTGCTTAAACTATTATTAAGAATACTTAAGCTGGTAGAAGCTACTCACTTCCTAAATAAAATCTGATGGTGGATTTCAGATGTTAGTGCACCTTCTGAATTCTGCTCCTAAATACAAGTACCATCCAAAATTTAATGTGTATTGCTTTTGTACACAGGGAAAGATTTCCTCCCTATTCAGAAAAAAAAAGCAATCACTGCAAAAAATACCCATGCCCATTGCTTAGGAGCATGCTGAACTGTACAGACTTTCACCAAAGAATGAAAGCATCTTTTTTGGGTTTTTAATTTGTTTTCATTTAGGAACATTTACATACATTATGTATGGAGAGCACAGGATTAATTCTGGCAGTTTTTTATTACACTAACGTTAGATTTAGGAAGTCTAATTGTACATAATATGTGTCTGGTATTTAGAGAGCATCATTCACTTAATAGTGTGAATAGAGTTACTAAATGTGGGAAATAAGTCAGTCCAGAAGGTAATAGATTGCTTACTGGGGTGGAATAATCATGAAGAGGAGAGGATGGGGAAAACTGAAGGACTTTGGTTATTCTTACGTACATGCACGCGTTGTAAATCTGCTAGAATATCTGCAAGCTAAACACTGCGCCTAGTCCTTTAGACCAGGGTTCTCCTCCACGCTGTTGATGGGGGACAGACTTTAATAACTCCAGTAAAAATCTCCTGCATAGGGCCTTTAGGTGAGCTGCAGTGGAGAAGGGTCAGAAAGTTGGCAGAAAAGTACCAGGCTAAGAGATGATATGTGGATTTAAGCATCTTTTTGGTCACAGACTCACTGTATCCCCTTTATCAAGACTCTCGGGGCTCTATTCAGTCAGCATGAAGTGCCCACGTGTGGTTAGGGGAGAGATTTGGCTGCTTCTGATGAACAACTGATGCTTTAGTACGGCACCATGTAGGGGGCTGCTTAGAGCAGCCCGGAAAAAATATTTGATCCGAAGCCCTGTTTACAATCCAGATCATTCGGATACGGCTTTTAGATTCTCTTTGCTTTAATTCCCCATCTATAAAATAGCACTTTCTAAATGTCCAGGACAGATAAATGCAATGGAGCTCAGTATTAGAGGACATATGAATAACTACATTCCTATCCGTGCCATACAGATAGAAGAAATACGTGGCTCAGCATGTGGTGCGTGTAGACATGAAACAAACCCACCCCTGAGGGGTCAGCAGCAGAAAAGGTGTTAGAAGCTCGAGGGAATTTTATCTGAGCAAAGGCAATAGGATCAAGCTTTGAGACAGAACAGCTTTTAAGTGCGCGCAGACAATCCTGCAATTAATGGAGACATATCTACTCAGTATTACAGTACAGCCGACCTGCATCCTTGGCTTATTAATTTCTCCCACTAGTACAAGTAGGTTGACGTCTTCTAAATTAAAAACAGTTCCGCCTTAGGAAGAATTGCCAAAGAATTTGTACATTAGAAGTCTCAGGAGATGCAACTCTTGCATGCCGCCTTCGCTGGGGAAGAGTACAAGCTTATCCTTCAGGAAGTGTCATCTGCCAGTTATGACAGCTACACATTTGTATTCATTTATGAATTCACAATTTACAACTGTGGCTATTTAACACAACAATTCCCTGGAAAATCTTTGGACTCTGTGTTTGCATAATAAGAAAAAACTTTCAAGCACAACTCTTCTCCTTCCTCCTTTTCTGCTTTTATAGTTTCATACCCAACACATTTTACACAAGAATA
This sequence comes from Vanellus vanellus, assembly GCF_965231255.1. Classification (NCBI taxonomy): domain Eukaryota; kingdom Metazoa; phylum Chordata; class Aves; order Charadriiformes; family Charadriidae; genus Vanellus; species Vanellus vanellus. Next base: position 6,372,539 of record NC_138905.1, read on the forward strand.
ATTTAGGACGGCGTTTGGCAGGGTTGTTCCGGCCTCTGTGCCCACAGGAAGCTTGTGAATCTCTTGCAATCTTGCTGTAGGGGACAACATTTCTAACAGGGTGTATTCAGGAGAGTCGAGTTTGTTATTCTGTAGAGCTGAACTGCAGTCTGTTACTTGGGCAGATGCGATGGTTAACTGGAGCAGGGCTCCAGGTACTGAAGTTCTGAGTCAACTACAAATGTCCTGAGTCACCCTAAATCACTTAAAGTCACACTAAGGTCACTTAATCTAGCCGGTTCTTCATCTTTGTATAACATCAAAATACAGCTAAGATTTCTTCTTCTCCCAGTCACGCTGTGGGAAAGCAAGGTGTTCATAACTACGAGGTGTTTAGATCGATCGGTGTCCACTCCACTGTGTATTTGGTCTACACTGTGCATTGCTTCCTGAAGTTGAGCAATGGCATACATGAGGCCACGCAGACTCTTAGCTCTGCCTCTTCTGGGTGCATTCCCTTTGGCAACTGAGGTGGTGGTGGCCCTCTGTGGTGTTAGCTTATCTTTAGACCAAGAGACCATCCTTTAGACCAAGAGATCGAGAACAGAAAAAAAGGCTGACTAGCTCTCCCAAGACAAAAAGAAGACAACTAAATATAAAACTTACCTGTGATGGAGAAGCAAAAATCAAAGTCTTATCTTATTAATTTTGTACTATTTCAGTTGATTTCAACAACTATATTTAAATATCTGTGCATTCAGACCAAAAGTTGATCCAACGAGCATACTTCCATGAGTCTGAATTACTTTTTTTTCCTTCATAGCTTAGGGGGGGAGCGGGGCTTGACAGAGGGGAAGAGCATGTCGGTTTGGAGGAGAGTAGGGATTATTTTAGTAGAATATTGGCCTCTGAGAAATACAGGAAAGCAAATGAAAGAGCGCTGTTGGTGGACTTGAGCCCCAGAGAAGGTGAAGCAACATGCTGCTTAGTGCATATGTAATAATGGGAGATTTATGAGGAGGAGAGCAGGTTATAAGAATAGACCACATTAATCTTCTGCTTCAAACTCTTCTCATTAATCTCCCAGTAATAAACTGCAATGGTCAAAAAAATAGAATATTCCTTTAGGCCTGTTTTGCCATGATTTTACCAAGTCCTTAAAGAGCTTCCCAGAAAAAAGGATTCTCTGCTTCTGTTCCTCTCAACTTCCTGTGATACCTGTATGAGATGCAGAAAATTCCTAGCCAAGCTGTAGGTTGGCGGTAACATGCCACATCATCGTAACTTCTTTTCACTTCTAGCTGGAAGTCATTCTCCGTTCCTCAGGGCTCCCACCCTCCTTTCTTCTCTCCCTTCTCCATAGCTAATGAGATATAACAGGGTTGTAACTTGTGATGGTTATCTGTTGATTAGCCTGACCATTGTGAGTAGGTGAATTTGCATTTATAACATTGAAATAAAGCCAGATACCTGAATACGCATGAACATCAAAAATAAAAAAAAATCTAAAAAAAAACAAACAGCACCACTGACAAGATAACCGTTTCCTTTAACAATCCATATGAAAGGAAATTCAGTAAAAAGCTTTAATTCATCCTGAACTCTGTCTGTTACACGTAAGGATTACAGAAGTGCTGCATGCTGCTGAAACCATCCAGATAGCTTGGCAGTATCTCAGTAAAATAGATTGGGCTAATCACTAGTCATTGAATTTTATTCTCCATCTGAATTTCTTGGCTTTGGTGTACTGCAAATGTTCGGTAACTCTGTTTTTTATGATTTCTGTTATCTTAAAAAATATTTTTCGAAGAGTGGACGCTCTGACCAGATAGGGATCGCGGACTCCATGGAGTCATTTTTCTTCACAGAGTAGTAGAAGTAGCACTGTCACAACAGCAAAATTGTATTCTATCCAGGGAGTAAATATATTGATCGCTTACTTAGCAGAACTAGCGAACAACGCACATTACACCTATTCTCTGCAGCTTGCACTGACTTCCAATTTGCTTTTGGATGTTGGACTTGATGTATAAAGCTATGGGGTTTGTGCCAATGACTGTTTTTCTTCTTCCTCACTCCTTCCTGTGTCCTGCCACTAGAGATCAGTTGGGATCCACCTGCTAACAGTCCCCGTTAACTAAGAGGGACCCAAGCTTCTGCCATACGAAGTACTTCTCCTGCTGCCCCGGTAATATTAACTCATTTAGTACCTGGCACAAAGACTATTTACTCAGATGTTTGCCTGGGGAATTAATACTATTCAGCATGACCTGGACAGGCTGGAGAGTTGGGCAGAGAGAAACCTTACGAAATTCAACAAGGGCAAGTGTAGGGTACTGCACCTGGGGAGGAATAACCCCATGCACCAGTACAGGTTGGGGGCTGACCTCCTGGAGAGCAGCTCTGTGGAAAGGGGCCTGGGAGTCCTGGTGGACAGCAGGACGACCATGAGCCAGCAATGTGCCCTGGTGGCCATGAAGGCCAATGGCATCCTGGGGTGCATCAATAAGAGTGTGGCCAGCAGGTTGAGGGAAGTCGTCCCCCGCCTCTACCTTGCCCCGGTGAGGCTACATCTGCAGTACTATGTCCAGTTCTGGGCTCCCCAGTTCAAGAAGGACAGGGAACTGCTGGAGAGGGTCCAGCAAAGGGCAATAAAGATGATTAGGGGACTGGAACATCTTTCTTATGAGGAAAGGCTGAGGGACTTGGGTCTTTTTAGTCTGGAGAAGAGAAGACTAAGGGGGGATCTTATCAATGCTTATAAACCCTTAAAGGGAGGGTGCCAGGGGGATGGGAACAGTCTTTTTTCAGTGGTGCCCAGTGATAGGACAAGAGGTGACAGGCACAAACTTGAAGATAGGAAGTTCCATCTAAGCGTCTTTACTTTGAGGGTGGCAGAGCACTGGCACAGACTGCCCAGAGAGGTGGTAGAGTCTCCCACACTGGAGACATTCCAAACCCACCTGGACGCCCTCCTGTGCAACTGCTGTAGGTGACCCCGCTCTGGCAGGGGGGTTGGACTAGATGATCTCCAGAGGTCCCTTCCAACCCTGACCATTCGGTGATTCTGTGAATGTAGGCTGAATTGAGACCATCTATAGGAATTCATTAGTTAACATTTTTCAGTTTGTTTTGCAATTATCATTCATGTCAGTCCTCTGCCTATGAACAGAGGTTTGTACCATGGTAGATTTTTGTTTTGTTTCCCAATATAAAATGAATATTACAGGACTTTATGTCTTCAAGTCAACTTAAACTCAGTTTAGCAGTAACTACATACTGTCTGCAGGTTTTTTCAGATGCTTCAAACTTAGATTAGATCTATGAATGCTACTCTGTCTGGTGGTCTGAGCAAGGAGCTCCCAGGTCTGAATTCAAGACAAAGCCCTCATTTAAATGGTCTTTGCACCAAGGTAATGCCCAGTCGCTTTGGGGAACCTTGCAGCTCTTCTGCTAATATTGCTTGTGCTCTTTGGGCAAATGTAGAGCTTCAGATGTTCTGCGCTATAAGCTGTGTGTCCATGGCTTCTCCATAACTTGCAATAAATCCAGTGTAATTGTGCCTGCACAGGCTGTACCCACTCAGACCAGCTGCCATGTGAACCTACCTTCAGCCTGCGAGATTGCTGGAAATTTCTCAACAGCGTGAGTTTGCAGTAGGAGACGCTGCATCGCCAAAGAAGTCCTTTTTTTTTTTTTTTTTAATGATTTCAACAGAAATTTTACTTTAAATATCTCATTTGGGTGAAAAACAGTCACCTCAAAATAAACATGTGGCTGGTTGCTATGGCACTCTTCTAGGTTGTGGGAAATAGAGGAGTTTCAGTACAGAAAAGAGTTTGTGTCTCCCTAGGCATGAAAAGCTTGGATTGGTCATGGTTTCATCCTCAGGTAAATGATTTTAATCCCCCACATTTTCTGAAATGGACAAGCTGTTTCCTATCCAGCTGCTCCGCTGATTGCAAATGTGTATGTCAACTCAAAAAAAAAAAAAAAAAACACCAAAAAAATTTACTACTGAGCCCAATCCCTCAAGAAAAAGATTTTATTTTTGTCTTGCAGACAGAGATAACCTTTATCTTGGTCCTTCTAGGAAACAAGGCTTATGTGATAACCGTGCTTGTCCTCCAGGCCACCATAACTAATAAGTCCAGACCCCGTCAACAAACTTCAGCCCAGTTTGCCAACTACTCTGTATTTTACATCAGCAATTGTTTCTGCACGCACAAAAGCCAGGACTAGTCACAATTTGTCCTGTTTGCCAACATTTTGCGGGGAGAACTATCCCAGGGACAAGTTAATAGGGACAAGCCCAGGGCACAACACGGATGCAAACCCACGGGATGCTTGGCTTCATTAATTCTGCAGCTCTCACACAGCAGTCTGTGGGGCGGCAGGGGGACGCGGATGGGCGAGAAGGGATTAAAGATTTTGTATTTGGAGAACCCCTCGAAATGGCACGTAAAGCAAATCCTCCGCTCCGCCGAGTTTCCTGGGAAATGACTGTCCCAGGCTTGATCGCCGCTTATCTCTCGCGCAGTGCCCTCTCAGCGCCTGCACACCGATGCCCAATCCGGCCACCGCGTTATCGCGGCCGTAAGCCCTCTCCCTCTCGCTCTGCAAGAGCAGATAAATGGGAAGCAGGTGTGTTGTATCCGGCATGTTAACTGAGCGACTGCTCCCCAAATCTGCTTCTTCAGCTCTCCCTTTTATCTTGTCTTTAACACCGAGCAGCCACCGCTGATAACAAGCAGATTAAAAACGCTATCAGATTAACATTTTTATGTAATAAATGGTCAAGAACCTCACATTAAAAGAGTATCTTTCCTGGCATTAAGCATCCTTCACTCACCCAGGAAGCCTTTATCAGCTTGAACCTGCTCTGCTCGTTGCATAATAAATCTCCGAACCCTGATTTCATCGTAAGGAAATTCTTCATGAGGACAGCAGGGAGCTAAATGGATGACTGTGTTTGAAAGGAAAATCAAGCAAAAAGATTAAAGTGCTGGTCTTCTTTAGTTTAAAACTAACTCTCTGTGCTAAATCTTTTAGCTGGGGGATTGCTTAGTTTGGACGTTTCATAGTGTGACACAGTTTTTTGCCTTCTCCAGGGCAGTTCAAAATTAGCTCGGGTCAGATTTACTCCAGATAGACCCTTTTTTAATGAGAAGTGTCTTTTTTTTTTTTTCCTTCAAAAACAAATCTATGATCCACTCGCCCTTTCCAAAACGCCAATATTACTATTAGCACTTTTGTTTTGTGTGCTCATCTTACTCATTTTATCTTTCATAGTTTCTGGCATCTTTTGTTTAATAAAAAAGTACTTCTCAGGCCAAAAACAGGACTCCTAAAAAAAGTGGAAAATCTGAAAAAACTACTTTGATAAACATGGCTATGGTGAATGTTCCACTGAAAATCCTGTGGAAAATGAGCAAAGGTCATTCTGAACCCTGTCAAATGGAAACACACTTGCAATTTAGCTTGGGCAGCAGTAGTCTTACAAGTAAAACGTACTAAGAACATTAATCCATTTTTTTCAGGGTAAACCCTGAAAAACCATCACGGTAGTTGCATTATTCTGGTTGTAAGGGGAGCAAGACTGGGGGAGAAAAGAAGCGTAAGAAAAAGACTCCATTTACCTGTAAGCACAACCCCAAAGAATGAGGGCGAGAAGTGACGTTCGAGGACTGACATCTGCAACTTTCTAGTAAAATGCCTTTCAGGTAGACTGAATAAATGCAAAATTGTCTTGCACAGAAACACTGCTTTTCTGCATAGCATACCTATGCTAAAATATGATGATTTTCAACATATATGAGGTTTTCAACAACTGTCCCAGAAACAGCTTTATATTCATTCAGTGCTCTGTTGCTCTTCAAGATCTTCCTTAAAGATAATCTTCAGTCTACTTTAGCTGTACTTTAAAATAGGCTGACTGGCACAGTCCCAAGTTGCTTGACTAGTGTTGCCTGATAGATTTGATTTTCAATCCTGAGATTATTTTTTAAAAACATATAGTGCCTGAAGGAATCTGAATTGCGTTTTCTCTTCAGGATACTGGACAGCCTCTGTCCTTTATTACAGAGCTCTACAATACTCAGACTCAATCATTAATAACTTTCCTATACAGTGGTCTTAAAACTATGTGTAAACTCTAGTACATTGCCATTTAATAAAACCCTTTTTTCAAACTCAGATCTTCACAGCCACCTTTGGGAGAAGAATAAATCTTCATCTGTGAAGATGTCTTTTTTTCTATTTGGTTGAAAACTACTCCAGTAATCCCTGGAGGAAGCGCTATTTTCAATCACATCCCGGACATAATGTGGGCCGGTGCCCTAACTTTTACAGTAAAAAACAATTAGACATTTTTTTGTTGTTTTAAAGGGGCCACCCTTTAGACACATATACAAATTAGCAAATTATCCAAATGTGCATCAATATAAAATGTATAGGGAAGCAGGCAAAAAGTTGTTTAGCTTTTTTAACAAAATACACACTGTTTTCAGTTATCGACAAGTAAATCCTACCGCGACGCTGCTAGGGTTGGATTTTGTAGCCCATATTCACGCTGGTTGAAATGTGTCTGAAGCTAATATGTGCATCTCTCATATCAATTGAAACGTTGCCCTTGATTTCAGCATAATAACATGATTTGGGGGAGAAAGAAATTATCAAGTAAAAATTGATAACAACTGCTAGAAGTTCATTTTTAGTAAAGCAATGACATCAGACCCACTTGACAGTGTTTTAACCCCTAGCATTTCAGAATCAAATGGAGAGGCGCCCAGCTTTTCTTTGCAGAGCACCTTTCGTCTAACCGGATCCTAAAGTATTGCGCAAACGTAACTGATTGCATGAACAATGCAATGATTCACTGCAGCCAACAGCAAAGTTCAGCAACAGCTGAGGCTGAACAAAGCGGCCGCATACAGAAATTCCAAACAAAAGAGCATGAGGCAATAATGATTCTACAGAGGAGGCTCTTTTATTTTTAGTGTGAAAGGATATTGGGGAAGGAATGGAAAGGTTGGGCATGGAGATTCCAGCAAGTAGGAGTATAAGAGGCTACACGACCAGGCAAAAAGCCATGATTGGGCAGGAAGACCAAACAATAGAAGTGCTCTCAGCACTAGATGCCAATTTCCAATAAATTCAAGCATCACATAGGGTTTTAGCCACATGAGTCTTATTGACTTTAATAGGAGTCATGCAGCTAAAAAACCCTCATTGCTTGGGAAGTTGCTTATTAAAAAGTGAATGCGAAAAATTAATTCAACGCAGACGGGCTATTCTGAAAGATCTGGCTTGGAAATACTATGAGTTATGCCAGCAGAGAATTTGGCCTGATAGTTGCAGTATTACCCCGGACACCTTTTTCCACTTGAAATTGTACATGCGCCTTCTCCAGCATTAGTTACTGGATAAAGAGGAACGTGAGCTCAGTTGACACTTTGGTCGAATGCCAAACAGAACTTAATAGAGTTAATAGACACTAATCCTGAATTAGAATTTTTCAGAGTTTGCTCCATAAATTACTGTGGCCACTGTATGTTTAAAAGCTGCTTTTAAAGAGGAGAAGTGTATATGAAAGTGTAGTACAGACAGCTGAGTGCACCCAGGCTTATGCTGTTCCCTGAAAATTGCATTTCTGAAATCTGCTTAAGATGTTGGTACTCAGAGATGTTCTGTATGTTTTGAGCTGTTGTCACAGCAGCTGTCATTGACCAACAAGTGTTGCCCTATAGAAAAGATACTCTGAAAACAAATTTGCAAATATTTTCAATCTCCATTTGCACTTCCACCTTCCTTATCAAGCCAGAAAAAAGGAAAATGGAGAGATTTGAGCACAGGATGAGTAAAATGTTTCCAACTTGTATGTTAGGTGACAAGAAGCATAAACAACAATTAGAGGGACAGCAACTCTAAAGATACAATACAGAATATACAGATTTCCATCAGGCCATCCTCAAAGTGCCTGGTTTGGAAGATACTCATGAGGAAAATGAGCTAAGTTCATTCTTGAACATATGATTGTCATATGCGAAGCCATCATTTCCAAAGTTTGTTGTTGATAAGCTGAGAAGAGGAAAATAGACAGACTCAGATATCTTTTGTTTCACGGGCTGGACTGTCTTGGAGGAAGAAAAATTCCCAAGTTTAGTGCATGAGCTGATTTTACCTGCAAGCAAACTCTCCACAGATACAGTAGCCCAATGCAGCCTCAGCTGTTTAACATGCAGATCCCTTACCTGAACTACTGCCTAATCATTTTCTTGAGGAGGGTATTATATATCAGGTGCAAAACTATGATTGCAAAAAGCAGCTGCAATACTGAGTATTCCCATACTAATATGCCCATGTCATGGCAGCCAGAGCAGTTTTTTACAGTATGAACCTTGTGCAAAATGTTACCCTGTATAAACACAAATCAGGCACCATATAGGAATACTGAATTCTAACATCTCTAGCTCAGCAGAGCTATCAAATCTATTCCTTATTCAACTTGCACACGTTCTGAAAAAGAACAGGGTTCTGTATTTAAACAAAAGGTTTTTAAGATTTGCTCTGCTTAAAAGTGTATGCCCCTACTTTCCTCCTTGGAAACAACAGGTAAAGGTCAAGGCAAATTTTGCACCTTAGAAGTTTCAGTTCTTAAATCAACTTCCAATTACAGGGGATTAGGAAAAGAGTACAGTGTTTCAAGAAGGGGTAACTTTCTCCATCAAGTTTCAGTTTCTTGAATGTTTTTATGAAGTTTCTAGTACTATACTGGGTAAGGACAATTCCTATGATTCCTTTCCTTAGTCATACCATACCCCAATTAAGTCAGCAAAGGGGCAAAAGAATAAAAGGACGTTTAAATACACAAGAGAGCATATAATACAGTCCCATATTTATAGATGAAGCTGATACTAAAAATCTGAGACAGGGAGCTTCAGAAGGAAGCCATGTGAACTACACAGAAATGAGCCTTACTGATATCATCATGCCCAAGAAATGAATGATGCGTGCTTCTACCAGGAGGTACTGACATTTCTACAAGCATAAACAGTATAGGATGAAGGAAGTCTGTGAGACAACAGTAAATTCTGAAAAAATGTCTTCTCTCACCCATGGCATATCCATATTTCTCTATTTCCATGGTTGAGTAGTTAGCATGTTCACTCCTGTTAACGTTAATCGGGGAAACTGTCTTCCCCCCTCTCCCCAGGATTTTAGATGACTAACTTTCCCCACTTCGAGTAGCAGCACTAGCTTCTCAACATGGAAATGCTAAGCGTGACAACTACCTCCTTTCAAATACCACCACAAGTCTTGCCAATGTGCAAACAGTCTCTCTCATCCGGATTTCTGGCCAGCTGGAGCACAGAAACAATGACCTGCCGCAATTCTGTCCATACGTCAGTTAGTCTCACCAGTTGCTCTCATGAAGATAAGAAATTGGAGTCCACTTAGAAGAAGGTTTTAAGCTGCTTTTCTCTGGTTTCTAACCTTGCAAGTCAAGGCAGGAGCCCCACTACGTTGACATCACTCACTCATTTGTAGTGCCGCAGCAGAGGTAATCGAGAGAGAAGGAGGAGGCAACAGAAGGCAGGAAGGGAGAGGGAGGAGGTGCGCTCAGTGCTCACCAGCACTGGTGAGGCCACACCTCGAGTATTGTGTCCAGTTTTGGGCACCTCAGTACAAGAGAGATATTGAGGTGCTGGAGCGAGTGCAGAGGAGGGCAACGAAGGTGGTGAAGGGCCTAGGAGACAAATCCTATGAAGAGCGGTTGAAGGAGCTGGGACTGTTTAGTTTGAGGAGGAGGAGGCTGAGAGGAGACCTCATCACTCTACAACTATTTGAAAGGACACTGTAGAGAGGTTGGTGCTGGTCTCTTCTCACAGGTAATTAATGACAGAACAAGAGGAAATGGCTTCAAGCTCCAACAGAGTAGATTTAGACTGAACATTAGGAAAGAATTTTTCACAGAAAGAGTGGTCGGGCATTGGAAAAGACTGCCCAGGGAGGTGGTTGAGTCCCCATCCCTGGATGTGTTTAAGAGACGTTTAGATGTGGTGTTGGGGGATATGGTGTAGGAGAGAACTTTGTAGAGTAGGGTAGATGGTTGGACTCGATGATCCCAAAGGTCTCTTCCGACCTAGACAATTCTATGATTCTATGATATTCTCGAACTTTGCCAGACTGGATTATTTTGGGATGGCTGCAGTCGCTCAGCTTCTTGCAATGCACCTTGTCACTTACGGTACAAATACAAAAACTTACTACATTTTTTCATTAAATATGGTCCCTCCGTTAGGTGAGTGAATGTGGTGTGTAAGTGCTTATTTTTCAATTCGCAGCTGTGATGAGAAGCCTGAAAAGTTTTGATTCCTCATTTAAGATGGTCTTCCCAAGAGATATCAAGGTCTTCAGCATAAAGATAACTGTGTGCTTTAAAATAAAAATAGGGAGAGAAGCAAATATCCTAATATGCCATCCGTTAGCTGTTGAATGCAACAGAATACTTTGCTGCCCTCAGATATCTTTCTTCGTGTCGGTAAAAATGTAACCCATCAAAAGCAAAGAAAAAAGAAAAAAAAGAAAAGCAAGAAAGAAATCAAACCACATAAACGAAACGCTGATACCACAGGGACAGTAGACAAAATATGTCTGAAATCCAGAAATGTTAATTGCAAATCAAAGAAGAAAGCACAATCCAATGAAGCAGTGATCCTCTGCAGGTTTCAGCTGACACCTGCGTTTAGCTTCCTTGTTTTTTTCCACCTTAATGAACATATGGAGGCTGCTCTATAAAGGGAGCAACATGTCATACTCTCTGTAAGTAGTTTTGCGCAGTTGCTGAAATGAAACAGAATAACTGGCTGTGTAAACACCTTTCATTAATCACCCAAATACTGCTATGACACTTAAGTTAGCAGCCTGATTATTAAAAGCCCATGTTCCTGGATTTCATGTTCATGCAAATGTTATGCTATTCCAATAAAATGTTAGGAAAATAATGTGTCAAAAGGGAAATTAACCACTCAATAGTGGCTGGCTTATTTTTCAATTTCACCTTTTTTTGTTGTTTGTTTGTTGGTTTTTCTAAAGGAGAAATATCTTTAAAAACTGAAGGTTGAATCTCTACATATATGCCTAAAATCAAACAACGAAATAGAAATAAGGCTCTCCAGGCCTCCCATGCACAATGGTATGGAGAATCTGAGGGATTTTGTGAGACTGGGGTGCCCCAGAGCTGTGGAGCTTGAAGCTCACCTTGGTATTTCCAGGACCCCAAAAAAGCTGAAAGCTACCATTTGATGTAGTAATGAATAAGAGATTGGGGAAACTTCAGGGCTTTCCAGCTCAGGATGTGGCAAGTTTGTGAGTTCTGTCTCATCCAGGTCAGATAAGTTCTGTGAACCTCTTTCATTCTTGACTTTCTTCCTTCTTCATATCCCTTATCCGACCAGTTCTTAGGCTGTTTGGGGGGGCATTTCTCAGTTACCAGACTTCTGGCATTTCCTTTTGAAACCTTGAGTTGCTCTAGATTCCCTGTTCCTAAAGCAGCCCACGTGCCTGGACTGTGCTGAAGCTGAAGATGCCGAAAGCCCCAACACCTTTTCTTTGAAGGCAGCTGATGCACTGAGGCTTCCCAGAGCCACAGAAGATCTGGGCTTCTATCAGATAATCCGGCAGGAGGCCAAACTCATTTCTGATAGAAACCTGCGTGAGTATAATTTCAAGGAAAAAAAAAAAAAAGAGAGAGAAGGAAAAAAAAAAAGGAGATATTTTCTCCGAGCACCATATTTAAGAAGAATTGGCATTTTTCCACAGAACCCTGCTTTGCCAGAACATTCACAGCTGCAACAAACTATTTGAAAAAACAGATGAGACCAAAATGTCAGAACACAATTAACAGTCTAGCAGTCCATTTAATAGTGCATTTAAAAAAAATAGTCACAGAAACTCATAGATACTTTGTTTATATTAAATTATTAGTTTATATTTAATTATCTCTATTGAAAATGAGAGAGCTAATAAACAGATTACAAGTATCCCTGAAAAATAATTTCAAAATTTCTTATTGGAATTGTGTCTATTTACGTTCCTCAGGAAAAGTCCAGACTGGATAAGCTCAATGTACTTAATGTTACTTCAGTCACCTTTAAATTGTTCTTGGTTTTTTTGCACCTATGGCTTTTCCTCACTTTTGAAGTATTTAAAAAACCAAAAATATCACAGTCTGCTGTTAAGATAGTTGATGGCAATAGTTCAAAACTAGATTACTGCCTCTTGAGGTTTCTCTAAAGAAAATAAAGTCTTCAGTGTGGCAATATTAGGAAAAGGGAAATACCTGATTCTAACAAAGCCATGTAGTTAGCAAGGAATTGTGCTTTTTCTTGCTGAACAAATGTCAAAAGCCAAAAAGCGTGTTCTAGATTAGCGCCTTGAAGCAGTTTTAATGTACGCATCACTGTAACAGCTAATTGTGCGCAGCAGTATGAGCTTTGTCGTAGAAGCCAAGGTGGGTTGTGTCCGTGATTCTGACTGCTGGTAGGTAAATCTGTACCTGCTGCATGTAAGCTGCCAGGGAATATTCCCTGTGGTATACCAGGAAAGCTGACCGTCTTACTATACGACAAAGGATCTGCTCACTTATGCTTGGGCAAGACCTCTGATATCATTTCCTTATGATAAAAGCTAATGCACACAGTGTTTTGCAGACAATCTATGTGCTCTCCATTGTTTCTAAAGCTCAGGGGGTGGGGTTTTTTTAGATATATATGTATTTGATATCATATCCAAATGAGCCCACCATTAGAGAATGTAGCTTAACAATACATCCCCTGGATTACCAGACACACTGAGGACGTCCTCACTTACACAGCACAGTGGCATACCAGTCCTTCGGGGGCATCCTGGAGACCACAACCTGGCAAGCCTCATGAATGATGGTATTTAAGTATCGTTGCTCCAATACACTGAGTCTAAGACACAGATTTTGCAGGCAAGGTCATTGGTCTTCCTCAGTGCCAACGTAATCCACAGAAGACTTTGTCCTTGCCTCCAGTTATAGGTTTTGCTTTTCAGTTCAAGCTGAAATTGTATTTTTGTGTCTAGCTCTGCTGGTTTAAGCATTTTTTGGGCAGCCAAGTTAGCACATATGAGGGCCTTTTCGTTACCTCTGTTTTGTGAACCCGACAGCAGTCAAGCAACTTTGACTTTCAGAGATGGTTTTCACTCTAACTCTAAGTCAGGTAATGTGTAGACCGAAGTGCTTAGCACCTCAAACAATCAAACCTTAGGTGTTTCGGTAACAGACCTTATGGACTTTTTTGAGGCTGTTCATCTAAATGTACAGAAGATCACACCCAGAATCTTGGGGCGAGCCAAGCACATCACATTCAAAGCCAATACTGACAATACAAGACTATCTTTCCTTACCTTAGGGATTGAAAGGTAATTTGGCCATAGTCTATGTAATTCAATCTGAAAGTTCAGACTTCTAAGACAAGGTAAGTGATTTACTTTCCTGTGACTTGTACTAATAGTCCATATCCCCATTAACAAGACCAGCAAGTACGCATTTGAGATAACATATACTTAAACTAAGGGCTTTAAAGCACCGCCTCCTATCCATCCATATGATTTGTCTTTAATTCATAGAGAAAAAATAAATACTATGAGACAGTTGCAAGTCATTTTATAAATTCAAACAGAGCCCGTAATGATTTATGCCACCTAGACTGCTTGCAATAAAACAGGAAAAAATGGCTATGACATTCAGAAGACGCTTCTTGGCTCTCTGTCTTTCCTTGTTAATACAATTAACTCCCACACAATCCCTGGTAACACTCCCATTAACCCTATCCAAACAAGAAGAATAATATAAGCTTATCCTGCCCATCCTCTGTCTCTAGCAAAAACCTGAGATATACTGGCACCCATTTAAAATCAACCCTAAAGCCATCCGTTCCTAATGATTCAAAACTGACAGATTTATTCATATACTTCACCATACACACTTAGCCCCGGAGGGCCTTGGAACGTTTTCTTCCTAGATCCTCAGGGAATTTATGCAAATGCTAAGTTCTCTACTTAAGAGAGTTTCAGGAGTGGAATAACAAGGATAGTGTAGCTCAGGACCGAGGAACCGTCATGCAGTGGAAGATTGCATTATACCTGCCAATACGAACACCGGATCTTGCCAGTATAACGAGCACCCACTTTTATGACAGTAAATTTGCATTAGAGAGCCTTTGGGGTTAGGTTATGTCAGTCCTCTTCAGACTCGCTGCTGAAGGCAGGAGAGCATGACCTCTTGTTGACACCAGAGCTGGGCACATCGTACTCTGGAAAATAGTTTATTCACTATAGCATTTCGCCCTGATTTTTTTTTCTAAAAGACTAAATATTTCATGTTGATGTTTTGCGGGTGTTTTATTCAAACTTACCTGATTAAAATCAGAGTTTTGTGAAGGATTAAAGGGAACCAAGTTGCGTCTACCGATGTGGGTAATAAATTTGTACTTCAGTTCAGTACAGAATTCCCTTATTCTTTTTTCTTCCTAAAAGCACCTTCTTTACTTGTGAATTGGATGTTCCTCTAAAGGCAGTGCTTTGAGAGGCTGTTCCCAAGAAAAACTTCATTGGAAATCATAACTTATGAATGTGCAGGGCATGCAGAATGATGGAGAGCCGAGAAGAAAGATGAAAAACTTTTAACGCACTTGGTGATTTAATTTTGGAAAGAAGTTTTCTAAAATGTCTCCTGCATGTCAAGCAAGACAGAATAAGGTCAACCAATTGGCAGTATCAGTTGCGATCTAGAGAAAAATGTGGAAAAATCTAACAATTAGAAATACATCTGCAAAATGCAATAGTCAGGAAGTAGTGAGGAAGAAAGGAAAGATTGTGCATAGAAAAATGAAGTCATGGCAGAGAAGATAATGTAGAAGACTTCTGAAAGATTTAGAGGAAGGTCTTGTGAAACGTTTGAAGCCAGCCCACACATTATTTTTGCAGTTGGAACAAATACATCAGTTATCACAGATAAAGCAGAATCCAAGACAGCCAGAATGTTTTCTGATTTCTGTCAAGGAGGACATAAGGTGTATTTCAAGATGTACCACGTACAGCTTTAAAGAAAAGGCAGGAATTAAAACCTCTGCTAAAGCACGAAATGTTAAAAACAGATGGGCTTTCCCTTTTACATTTATCTTTTAGATCATAAATGACAGAAATCCTGCTCTTTACTTCCATAGAGCTTTGCCAAAGAGCAATCCATTGAATCCATTCGAGAGCTGGACTGAATTTCTACACTCTCAGGAAAGCCAAGGGAGTGCAACACTGAAAGCTGCTTGAGGATTCATGGAAACGGAGCTTCTTCAGATGGATTACGCTTAGCAGAGCAAGGTCTCACCGCAGCAGCATGGCCAGTGCTCTGGGTGTATAATCATAGAATCATAGAATGGTTTAGGTTGGAAGGGACCTTAAAGATCATCTAGTTCCAATCCCCCTGCCATAGGCAGGGACACCTCCCACCAGCCCAGGTTGCTCCAAGCCCCATCCAGCCTGGCCTTGAACACCTCCAGGGAAGGGGCAGCCACAACTTCTCTGAACAACCTGTTCCAGTGTCTCACCACCCTCATAGTGAAAGATTTCTTCCTAATATCTGTTCTAAATCTACCCTCTTCCAGTTTGAAACCACTACCATAATGTCACCTTACCGCTCACCACTGAGTCACCACACATCAGCACAAAGTCCTCTGACTAAAAGGAGTAAAGGGGGAACAAGAGGGAAAATATGATGCTGTTCTTCATGCAGAAGATGTGTAGCTTTTTGAACAAGATCCACTTTACTCCTTGGAAAGAAATAGCAAGAAAAGGTAGATTGGGCTTAATTGCCTGATATAAAATTAGTTACAGTAAACCAGAGGTGTTAGGCATCTGCTTTCCCAAGACTGTAGAATTCCTCCTAAGCGTAGCTGATTTAAACATATTTGTGTTAACGTTGCAGAAAACCAACATGAACTTTTAAAAGTTAATTATATATTAGTCTGGATTAAGACAACATAAGCCTTTTAGAATAGGAAGAAATGGGAATCTCCTGGAAAAGCAAAATAGCTCTCACTAAAATGAATCGATTCCCAAGATATACTATCTACTTATATATGAGAGGCAGCATATTATGGATTTGGCTGATTGTTTTAATGAACTTAAATGCTATATGACCTTTCTAAAAGAAGATGTCTCAAAGCTGCCAACATGTTGGTATGATGTCAGCTCATTCAAGCGTGTTATTATCAGGCAAGGGTGAAGCTTTATTCAATGGTATTGGTTCATGTAGAACTAGAATGGTGGAAGAAATGGATTTCTCAGGTGGATCGCTTTCCGCAAGGTACCTTGAGATCCCCAGCTGAATACGAAAAGATTTATCCTCTTGCCCTTCCCATCAACTAACTTTGACAAATAAGAAATTTGTGACTTCTGCCTATGAAACATGTAGCCCTGTTTCTCTTGCTATAGGTACAAGTTGCCAATTAACATAGGTCTTTTCAGAGAAGGATCTGAAAACTTTTATAATAAATATTAATCAGAAAATTTCTTACTGGTCTTTTCATCCCTTCTAAGTAATTGACATACAGAACTCAAGAGAAGATGGTTAATTTCTAAAATATATACAATTTAAAAGAAAAAGGAGTTATACAAGCAAATGAAGCATTGAGAAAGGCTGAAAAAAAAAGATGATCCAGAGCATATATTTTATATGGGTTTATATGTTGGTTTTTTTTAATAAAATGCTCCACAAATGGCTCCTGTCTTCAGCTGACATTGGTTGCTATCTTAGTAGGGATGCATTATGCTAGAGGTAGAGAGGTTGTAAAAAATGGGCTCCTCAATAACCCTTAGATTCATCTAATCCTTGAATAGTTTTCCCATTAAACAGTCTTTATAGGGTGGTTCACTTTGTGCAGACTCAGTGAGGTTCTTTTTTATTGTTCTAAATCAGAATTCAATCAAATGTACCATGTCTTCTCCTTACTAAGAAAGGAGATCAAAGGTAGAGGGTTAAAGTGGCCCATCCTCAAATCCCCTCTGCAGTAGAGGCTCAGTTTATCTCTTCCATTAAAATCTCACATCCCTGGCAGGTGAGGAAATGGGTACTACCATAGCAAGTCACCTAATCAGACTTGTGTGCTTGAGTATCTTTATGCCCCTGCATTTCTTTACCTACCCTTCCCTCAGATTGGCTGGAAGGCTAAGGTAATAACCAAAAAACATGTCTCATCATGTTTTTTCGTGATACCCTCAATCCTCAGTTCCAGTTCCCCTGGAACTAAAAATGTATGAAAAAATTCAAAATATGCAAACTGTTTTTATTAAATGGGGTTGTTAGACAAGTTCACTTGTTTGATTTTGTTTCCAGATGCCTCTAATTGAATAGAAAGTTTGAAATTAAAAAGAAAAATACAATCAAAACCAGGGACTTCTCCCCAGATACTTTCCTTTTTGTCCAAAATCTCTCTCTAATGCTGCCTCGATTCAAAATAAACAAACACCTTTCCTGGAAGCATAAAAAACATGTATTATTAAATAGAATGCATCTGTGATTTTTAAGCTCTAATTCATGTTAAAATTGGAGCTAATTAAGTTTGAGTTCAACAAGTTTTATTGCATGAAAGCTAATAACATCCAAAATGTTTTTTTTCACCATCACCCTGATTCTACAAAGATCTACATTTGTGTTTTGCCTTAACCACAAGAATTACTCCACTGAATCAATGAAATTGGTCTTATGCTTACATTTGCGTGGATATATGTGAAGTTTGGGTCTTAAAGAAAACAAAAAGCATGATAACAATAGCACCAGGTATTTACTACCATGGTTTTATGACAAGAAGTTGAAATGGAGATGAAATTTTTGTAGCTTTTTTCTTTTTTAAAATCCTGTTGTCTTTTTCTTTAACAGTTCTTGTCCTTAGAACTTAACTCAGCTTTTTTTCCTGTTGCACTTACTCAGGGCAGCTATCATATCATAGCCAGGAAAGATAATTGAATGAAGAATTGATTTTTATTGCCTGTAATAAAAAGCAGTTCTTATTACTTTTACAAATTACTCATAATTACAATTGTCTAGAGAATGCCTTATCACCCTGAGTGGAGCTGAAATAAGCTGGATGCACAATAGTACTTCTGTGTCTGTGATTTAAAACTTGTGTTCTCATTAATGGCAATGTAAATTAGCACTATGGCAAATTTAGTTCTTATCATTTTACTGGACAGATTCTAATAGTGCTGGGGAAGAATCCTAAGCAGACATGCAATTTATTTCTGAGTGGCATCATTCCAGCTGAAGCATGTGCACTGAGTCTGAGAGGTGTCTTTAATTATTAAGGAAGTAGAGTTGTGCAAGTTACACTTCATGGAACATTTTGATTATGTCTTTAAGAGTCCAAGTGCTAGAAACTCTGGAGTGTTCTAAACAGGTATCAGGTTTGTTACATTGCAGACATGCAAAGCTAGTTTCAGCTTTAAGATTGCTCTGATTAGGTTCAGCAGATATATATTGAATGGCCTTTCCTAAAGTCTTGTCTTTAAATTTCACAGAAAAGCAGCAGTAATTTTGCACCTGCCACATCTGAATTCTTTTTCTTGTTTATCATGCAGTAAGGCTAATGGAGAATATATCTGGCTTTTTTCTGCCTTTTTTTTTAAAAGTAGAACAGGTAACTCTGGGTCACTTTCATATACTTGTTCTGTTACAAGACAGAGAAGGGAAAGCTAGAATTAATCACATCCTCCCTCTCCTCCCTAAAGAAAAATGAATTGTTAAAAATCCCCGGGCACTCAGTCTTCATTAACTTCTATGGCAGAGTTTTGTGCCTTGTTTAAATGTCTCATTCTGATAAATCAAGGTATTGATCTCACTTGATTATAAAGAAAGTGTCTTTCAAGAAGAATGTGAACCAGCTTTGGGATGAGTTGATATTTCTTCTGTTATGACCTGTTGTATGGGTGAGAAATATCTGGCCTCCCCTTGTTAAATAGCGTGAGCATAAACGAGGGTTAATTTTCTGAGAAGTGTTTCAATACTGAATTAGATTTGCTAATTTTGTTCATGTTATATTTTATATTTTATGTGTATTAACTCACTCACTCATTTAAAACTTACTACCTTTAAGGCAAATATTTATGTTAGACAGTACTGTGCAAACCAGGATTCATGATTATTTTTTACCAACCAACAAGTCCTATTAATTCACTAAAACCTGCCTAAGGATATAATCAGCAATTTAAAGAAGAGTTCATACACTAATCTTGCATACCAGATATCTAGACATATCCTAACCACACCACGCAACACAAACAGGCAGTTTATGTTGGTGTGTGCTGGGCTTCTGCAGTTATTCAATACTACAATTAAATTATCAACTCTTTATTAATGTATTTATTACGGTGTTCAAGGCCAGGCTGGACGTGGCCTTGGGCAACCTGCTCTAGTGAGAGGTGTCCCTGCCTATGGCAGGGGGGTTGGAACTCAATGATCTTCAAGGTTCTTTCCAACCTAACCATTCTATGATTCTATGATTCAATGTATATGGTATTTCTAACGCTTTTTGTCTAAGGCATTCTTATGGATAAGGATCTTTCATTTCCTGTTTTTGCCACTAAAAGTCCCAGTTTAAAGCACTAAAAAAAAAAAAAAAAAACAAACAACTAAACAAACAAAAAATACAACTCTTCCTAAGGCTTCTCTCAGGACATCCAATTGAAACTTCAGTGAAGAAATTAATATTTAGATCTACTTAATAAAAACTTGAAATATCATTTTATACTCAACAGAAGCATTTTAGCTTCTCACATTAAAGGGAACAAAGCAAAATATAACAATTCAGCAGACTTCTGTGGAATCTGCAGCTTCTTCTAAGGTGTCTCATGGCCACCGCCTGCTCTGCATCCCTAACACGTGGAACATCTGAGGAGACAACCCTTTCTTGTTCACCATGGACACATGCTCTCAAGTGACTTAAATCATTGAAATGTCATCATATATATTTAGTTTTAAATCTGCACTAGAGTCCAGACTTCCCAATATCTTGCTTTCCAGCTTGAGCCCACAGTGGCCTAAGTAGGCAAGTTGGGAGGAAAAGTTCTTCATGGTGGTGTCATTATGTTCAAGTTCTGTCTTTACATGTCCTGTAGATGTAATAGCATTTTCATGAATTCTCTTGCCCTGTGAGTCCCCTCATCCCAAGAAATATCTACATTTAGCAGGCCTCTGCAGAAGAACCGTAATTGTGAACGAACTCTTCACCCACTGTTATTGCTACAGCATCTCACGGGGCAGGACCAAGGCTGGCCCTTAGAAACAACTATGGTGTAGGTTTCTGTCAAAGACCTATGGAACTCTGAAAAATGAAACACTACTTGAGAAGCCAGACTGAGGCTGAGGCTTATGTCAGCAGAGCAATGCTCAGTTCAGAAGCAAAAGGTAAAGAAAGATATTCCTTCAGAGAAAGGACTGAGCCGATTAGGTCTGTGAGATGCACTTTTTCTTTTCAAGATTATTTTCTCAAGCTACGTGGATGGTAGATCACCAGGGAATGCTTAAGAGTTCACAGACTGTTGTCAGCAACACAGATGCAGAGCTGAGTGTCCAACAGAAGTCCCAGGGCCACCTCAGCAAGGGGTCCTCGCTACACCTCAGGCTGAGCCCACTTTCAAATTCAGACCTGGTGGCATCGTCCAAGACATGATCTTCTCAGATCTCAGATCTCTCCAGGCACAGCCAGACCCTTTCCACAATCCAAGAGCTGGCCTCTGGTGAGTACATTTCTGGTGGAGGGGACACAGAGAGGGGGCATGTGAGTGGGGCTCACATGGATCCTGCCAAGGGACCAGATGATTTATGTGGCACTCAGGACATGACAGCTGAATCAACAGCATGTCAGGGTTCATTTTTGTCTTAAAACTTCACATCATCACTTCAGGAACTGATGGCCTCCCCAGCTTGCTCTGGACTTCTAACTACATAAAACCAGAAACTCCCTTTAATTAGACAGCAGAAGCACGTAAACAGAGCCAGATGGAAGTTCTCCAAGCAAGCAGTCATGTCATGACCAGAAATGTTATTGCCCAACTTTGCTAGCCCGGCACACTTCAGTGTTTGCACCTGGAAAAAGTCTGGTCACCTCTGACCTGAGCAGATGACAACTGCCTGCGGTGTCCTCCTGTCTCTCCCTCTCCCAACACCAAATGTATGACTGAGCTGGGGCACCCGATTCTGCCCACCAGAGATCCTAAGAGATGGAAACCTAGGGTCCAAAAGACCATGAAGTCAATTAACTGGAGAATTAGATCATTACCCAGTGATACACAGCAGCCGCAGCTCTTTCTCACCTCATTTTCTCAGCCCTCTGTCTAGACTCTGCTCAGGTACCTCACCCAGCCCGTCAAATTCCATTTTCTGCTGACATTCCCAAGCCTTATAGTGAACAAGATCTAGTAGGAGCTCATCCCATTTCACTCAACCATTCTGTGCTTCATCCCCAATAGCAGAAGCTATAGGTTACAAAAATGCAAAAGGTTCTTGGCCGTTTCTACTAGACTCTCAGATATTTACTTGTACTTTTCTGATGATCTGTTCTTTGTATGATCTCCAAGGTAACACAATCAGGTTTGGGCTCCAGATGCAAAGTTACAAAATTTGACCTCTGAGTAGAGGTCTCAGTAGTCCCTGTCTGGATACTGATGTGGTTTATTATCTCTCTCTTCCTGATCACACAAAGCAATGACATAGTCGGGGTTTTTTCTTTTTCTCACAGACATGTATAAAGGAGAGACACTGATCCAGGATGCTTTCACCATGCAATTTCCAAACAAATTCTACCTGTTCAAGTGGACCAAGAAGAGATGATATGGCAGGGAAACTGCAAGACAACTAGAAGATTGAAGTCAGAGTCTGGGTCCAGAAGGACTGTGAGGATCAACCTAAAGTCAGCTGAGAAAAAGCTGGGCTCTACCAGAAGTTCTGGGCCTACGAATGTAGGACAGAAAAAAAAAAAAAAAAAAAAAAAAAAAAGAGCCAGAAAGGCAACTCTTAAGGGATCTCTCTTTTTAAGTGTTGGACAGTGCCAGAGCTGCTACCAGCACCTAGCGTGGTAGGGGACAAAGCTCTGTGACCCTGCAGAAATTTTGCCCACTGAAACTTTTTTCAAAATTTTGGGCTACATCTTCAATCACTGGAAAAGCTGGGGCAGTCTGGCTCCTCTTTCAATGACTGTGATGAGTAGGGACCATACGTATGGTCTCTGAAACAGGCCATGTGACTGGTGTTATCTTTCCCTCAGTGATGTAATACCTCTGCAAGCATAATCATCCCTTGTTCTTAATGTTTTCATATTAGGCCAATTGACCAACATTTACTGTTTATGAGAAAATAAATGTTTTTCAGCTGTTGAATTTGTCTGCAGTGTCAACTGTCTCTCTTTTTCTGGGTCCTACTGAATTTTCATTCCCTTTGGACCTCCTTGCTAACCAGAAAATGGATTAGAAGCCGTCTCACTTCAGTGGACAAGAGGAAGTACAGTTGTTAGCAATTTATTCAAGACTTACACATATATATCTTTATGTATTTTTACGTCCTATGCATTTCTTCTATTTCCATGTTTTGAGGAAAGCACTTAGTCACTGCAAAACTTGGGTAATTAAAGTAGATATGGTTTCCAGACTTTCAGCTTCTTGTCCTCTGCAAATGGTACTCAGTCTTCCACAGATGAACTTTCATCTCCTTTCTCTTTGCTTCTGCTCCGGTCCTTCATTTTTTTTCCCCTAACATGACTGACTTCCCCTTGGGGGACTCCTATTACTGCCTTCTCAAAGGACCGCACCCTGCACAGTGTCAGCTCTGACTGCGCTGGGTAATTCACCGCTGCTCTGGTTCACTCAGAGTTAACCTGTAATATGGTAATTTTATCTGTTTGAGACTGGAGGCCTACAGTCTTTCAGGTTGTAAGCAATGTCGGGTAGGTAAGCAATGCACCACCCCACAATTTTCCACTTGCACCAGTGATGGCAGTGTATCGCACACCCTGGGGCTCCACAGAATCCAAGGGAATGAGAATTCCCCATCTTGTTTCTTAATTTCTTTCTTTAAAAATGGATATAATAGAATAGGCTGACACCTTATTGCTTGCTGACATCTGCTTTCCCTATTAACAAAATTTCTTCTCCTCCCTCCCCCCCCCCCAACAAGGTAAGAGTGATACTGTACCGCCTTTTCGATGTAAATTATTTATTCATGGGCAATAGGCAAGCAGGATGTTGCGAGTAGATATCATTTTTAAAAACAGGCTGAACCAACTGACAGTGGAAATCAAAGTTCAATCATAAGAATTATTCTGTGAAATTATTCATATTGTTTATCCTTTCCTTTCTCCTCACTGACCCCTTGAAGGAAAAGTTCTTCATAAAAAGGTTCACCTAATACCTACCCAATTATTTCTTAAATAGTGTTCTGGAATGTATTTCATGATCAGTTGTGGTTAGTGTTTTAATTAAACTTTTGCGGTGTATCTGCATGAAAATACAGCCAGTGAGACAGACATACTCGTTCTACGGGAGTTGATTGACAGAAGGGAACAGATTGACTTGGCATGTTAGTAAGACTCATTAATCTTCTTCAAGTACATACTGGGAAAACATGGAGTTCTCTCAACAAGCTGTTACCAAAACAGAGTTTCTGTTTGAACAGTTGGAAAACTAACAGTACGAGTGGAAGTTGTAAGCGAAGAGTGAGATGCTCTTGCATGAGGAAGCATTGTAGTTTGGGGGGTTTGTCACTGTGTGTAATGTACTTTTAATATTTAGAACAGGATGATGCTTGTTAGAAAATAATTCATTATAGCTTAGGTCTGAGGGTTTGTGCCCTCAGTTGTACCTGGAACCTAGCCATTGAAATCATGCTAAGACTCTTGATCTACAGATTATGGTATTTTTTTTATAATAGATAAACATGTAGTTTCTTAAAAAGTAAAGTGTATATAATGTGCTTTCATAGTTTAATGTGACAAAAGTATGGAAACATAAACACCTTAGATGAAGTATAACAGAAGGGTTTAAAGGAAGCTGCAGGTACCTGGGCATATTCCTGGAGAAACAAATTATTTCACCTTGTACTTCTGATCAGCTTCTCAGTGGATAGACTTGTAACATCTCTCGTATGTGACTTGTATTGAGACAATTTTTCATAGTTCTTATAGTGAACACTTAGCAGGAAGGGCTGAACTTTTTTTGTGTTTGGGTTTGGTTTGTTGTTTGTTGTTTTTTTTTTCTGGATTCTTAAATTAGTTAGTAGTTAATATTTTAACCACAGGCTACATCTGACAATTCTCCACAATCTACTTTTACAATTTTTTGCATCTACTAATGAGGAATATATCATCTGAAAAAAATGGTTTTTTAACGCAGAATGCAGAAAGTCATTCCAGTGGAGATATATTGAGGGGAGAGGTATAATGAGGTATTTGGGGATACATACACAGACACAATTATATTTATGACGTGTCCCTGAAATCTATCTCTGATCCAGGTGCAATCAACGAAAAGACCCTAATCTTGCAAGGGTTCATGACTGTCCTTTTACTCCCACAAAACTTAACAGGATGTTTAGTACCTGACAGAATTCCCTTAAGACAGAAAAATACTCAAGAGCCCAGACAAGAGTGGCCTTAAGGAGGAAATGAGGCTGAAGCTCTTTCCACAAGTCTCCTTCCCACATTACCAATTAAATTTATGTACATTGCAGGCCAAAAAGTTAAGATGATCTAAAAAGGTGATTACAAGGAGACGGTGGAACTGATTTTTTTTTCTTAATTTTTTTTCATTGAATTTCCTTAAAGTATGAAGGGGCCCGAACTGACAGAATTCCTTGCTATCTCAAACATGCAACTTAGTTCTCTGACATTTTTCCATTTGTAAAATGAAGAACATTTTTTTTTACTGATGCTGTAAATAGTTCAGGCAAATTAGATGATATCAAAAACCCCATGAAACATTCAAAGCAGCATCAGCATCTGCTTTGCATACAATATATTGTAAAAAGAAGTCTCCTCGGCTTTCTTACAGGAGAGATTTTTATGTACATTCATTGTATTTGCAGAGCTTTCTTTTCAAATGCAGTGTCAATTGAATGGTTATACACTATAAATCTTAGCAGGCATACAAACACACAGAGAAATAATACAGACTGCCATACACTTAAGCATGGGATATGTATATTGGAGCAAAATTGGACATCGTTAATAGAGGTTTCCTGGTAACAGAACTGCTGTAATATGAATTTTTATTCACATTTGCTTCAGCAGGCATGCTCGGGGTGTCATGCTCGGTTCTGAAATGTAATGCTGACAGCAAGATACAATGCACAATAATACTGCATGTTTCCAAGGGAGAACTCTGCTGTGTCTTCCTCCGTCCTCTTTTAGCGTAGCTGTCTGCAGTTCTTTACTTTTGCAAATTCAGGCTCATGAACACACATTCCCCCAAGAGGGGTAAGTGTCATCGGTATGGATTTTAGAAATAGGGAGAAAAACACAGACATTTCCAGTGATGTTCATCAATGTTGGCTGCCTCCTTTTGGGATGTTTGAAGGGTTATTACATCCTGCACTTTCAAAGACCATCAAAGGTCTTCAGCCATCTGGAATCAGCAGGCCTGTGTAGGTACTCATTACTTTTGAAAATTAAGTCCATGGTTTCAGCTGAGCATCCAGACAGCAAAACTCACATATCGTTGCAAAGCGTTCTTCAGGCTCACTTGCCAGTGAGAAATGGATGGTACAAAAGGAGGTCCTAAATAAAATTGGTTAGAATTTTTTGGACAATGTTTGGCAAATTGCAGAGATGTACTTGTTACGTTTTCCTTAAGTGGGTTTTACAGATTTGCAATACTTAGGAGGAGAAAAAAGAAAGCAAGCAACAAGGACAAAAGGCTTTCAGTTTAGACAATGGAAGAGCAAAATACAGTTCACAGCTGCTCACAAGTGTACAAAAGTGGACACTTTTGGTTTATGGCATCTTAGTTGACAGATAGCAACTGATCCCTGTTTTGCTGACATCACATCGTGGATAAAGGGTTGGGAAGAGGAAAAGTTAGGTTTCGATTCCCATTCTGCCTGATTTAGAAGGGTTTTTTTTCTACATCTCATGCCTATGCCTAATCTTCTATGCTACACTAGACATCAAAATCAGAGAAGTTGTTAAGGAACTGGTCATTGCCATCCAGGCAGCTTTACCACAGTAGACAGTAAGACAGTAATGTATGTATCTTCTCTGTCCCATGCTAGTGTCCAGCCATAAGTCCAGTGTTCAGCTGTCCGGGTTTGGCCCTGCCACCTCTCACTCATTTTTTTATGCTGCACGTTGGATCATCGCCTTCCCGCCTTCCCTTTTCTCCCACGTGCTACTTCACCTGAGATTACTTCCTTTGGTACATCACTAGACCTCTCCACCACAAAGCAGGGAGCTTTAAATTTATGGTGTGACATTGATCCAACACCTCCAACCCACATATTATACCAGATAAGACTCCTTTGAGACACGAGGTCAAGAGTTAGGCATTGGTATATTTCCACACATCTGAGATTTAGAAACTTGCAAACTCTCCCTGAGGCCTCTTCATATGCACCCAAATAACAGAGGATTTTGGTGGTGTTGAGACAAACATCTTCAGTCAAGTTTGGTGAAGCTTGAGCTCCAAAAGAAGGAGAGATGGAAAAACAATATCTGGAAATGTCTATATTCATAATCCAGTGACATTTCAGGAATGGGCAAAGGTCTGTGCTTCTGCAATTAGAAACTTTATTTAAACATGTTTAAGAAAGAATTTGTCTTGGACCTTAGTTCAGTTTTTGCCACTTGTCATTTCTTGAGAAATTTCTGTCCAAGGTTTCAGACCAGTACTCTGTCCTTACCCTTCATTCACCTCCCTGGTCTTCTGTACACCCTGGGAAGCACAGGTGGGAGCACAGGGAACAAGTCAAATGTTTAACACTTTAACCCACACCCACACTGACTGAAGGTGGAAGAAAAGAACAAACAGTACCTGTAATGGAGTACCACAATGAAGACATAAACCCAAGGGTGAAGGCCACCAGAGAAAGAAGCTCTTAAATGATGAGTATTTCATACTAAGACCATTTCAGAACCTGAGATAAATGGGGATAAGACAACAAAAAAGATGCATTCTCCTGGTGACACTGCAAGAAAGGTAACTGTGAAGCTTTAGGCACAAATATTGTAGTTCAAACCCTTCAGGACAGAGGTTGACATTGATACCAATCAGTGAAAGAAATATTAAAACCAGTTAAAAGTAATATTCATATCTAGGGCACCTGGTGCTGTTAATCCAGCCAAAACAGTTTCAGAAGCACCAAAGCTCTTTATGCAAAAGCAGTTATCTGAGAAACTGTTATTGAGTTCTTATACCATTTTCGTAGATTGACAGTAGAGGTTGTTATGTTAATTCAGAAAGTGCACAGTAATGGTTTAGTTATTACCAAATAATTCCCGTATTGCTAATTACACGGAGCATTTTGAATAAATTATTCATACACAGTTTAACCTTTTTAAAACAAATGTTTTTAATCTGTTTTTTATCTGTTGTATACAGCCTCTGTTTTGTTCAAGTGCGTGTTCCCAGAGTAAATAATACTGATGCTAGTAACTAACATGGGCTATTTTGGGGGAAGGGTACTTCAAATATCCAGTTCTTCCCTATGTATGGGCACCTGGCTATGCTAAGTTGTAGCACAGACTATGCAGTAGGTAGATTCAGCAACAAAACTGACTGTAAATTAATCGAATGTTGTCTTTGTCACAATGATGGATCATGTACAGTCAAAGAGCTGACATGTTATGGGTTAGAAGGGACTATTCCTCCACCTTACTTGCTCTATTTTTCAAAATTCATATGGCAATTCTCCTAGAAAATCTCTAGACTGTTGGTTGGTAGTCTTGGCAAGTCTCTTTTCACTTGACATTTGAATTGTAGTTGAGGTATTATGAAAAGCTGCCTAACTGTCTAGGTGCTGAGCACTTTTGCAATGCGGTATAAATTATCTTACAGGATTACCAATGATTTATATGTGTTTTTCTTAGTCTTCTGAGTTTTGCTAGGATTAGACTTTCAGTTATTATTTATTTCTACATCTCTGCAAAGATAAAGAGTGAATTATTCATTTGTGTGTCATAGACTCATACGGTTGGGATGGATCTCAGAGGCCATCTCATCTATCCCCCTGCCCTAAGAGGCATCAACTACAGATGTGTTAGTTCTGACAGATGCTTGTTTAAGGTCTTCTCATAGATTTCCAGTGACGGAGTCTTCACAACTTCCCAGACAGTCTGCTCAATGTTTCCCCATCCACGCTGTTCAGAAGAGGGCTTTGGGGCTTTTTTTTTCTCCTAATGTCTTTGTTTTGATTGAAACCCATTATTTCTAATCCTTTCCGGCAGTGGCCTGAGGAATAGATTGCTCCCTTCACACTGCAGCAGTCATTTCTGCATCTGAGGACTGCTCCCATTCCCACATCAGGTTATTAATTTCTTTCACTCATTTCTCACAGACTGTATTTCCTTATTCTTCTGAAGTTTCTCTAGCTTGACCCAAGCCCTATGAGCAAAATGTAGACACTGGGTGGGATTTCATCTTCACTAGAACTTCATTCCAGTTTCTATGATGTAGATGTCTACAGCTGAGCAAGTTACCATAGGCTCCCTTTATACTCACCAGGGACCTTGTTACCTCCTTAAAATCAGCAGTGTTCAGGGCACAAAGCATTTCATTACAAAGTGGATGTTTGCTTTTGGCCAGATGAATTGCGTCCTGAACTCCAACATCTGTATTGGGGAAGACCCATTTGTGTACAGTAGGTGTGTAGATGGCTCATCCTGTAGATGCCAGAATAAGGTAATATGATTTCTGAAACAGTGATTCCAGAGATAATTGGTTTTAGTTTCACGTTGCTGCTGTGTAACCATCTAATACCCATACAGATAGCATAAGCTTATCCCATCTGGTCTCTTCAGAAAGAGATGGGTCTCATACAGCTCTTCTGAGTCATCTATCTGTCCCATACAGATGTCTCAGGTATCCCAAGGTGTCTAAAATGGCGCTACCTACCTACTTTTACACAACTGAACCCTTCTGTGTCTTGCAGGTTATGCTCTTCCTTATATTTCCCAGTATAGCACTGACCCTTTCTGAGACACTGTAAAACCCAACTCCTTATCCATGGAAAAGTGACGCAACCAGTTGTTCTTCATGCTATACATATATGCCCATGATGTTAAGTGCTCCTGCTGAGGTGCTGTATACAGTATGTATTACTACTGATTACGTCTATCTAAATGTATGTGGGAATCCAAATAAATGTAATTCTGTTACATCTGCCCTTGAATGTGTGTGCTTTTTAGGAGTGTATCTTTCCTGAACTTTGTGTAAATTTCCTCTCCAGAACTCTAGACCTTGCTCCCGTGTCTGCGCTTCACAGTTTGGTGGTACAAAACGCTTCTAGAAGTTATGTGTGAAAAAGTTGTGGCTTGCAGAAAGTCCATACGGGGATCAGGACACCTAGGGCCTCATCCGAGCTCATTCACCAACTTCAGTCTTAGACAAATCTCTTTCTTTGTTTCCCTTTTTATCTCCATCCTGTCAGATCTCTGGGACAAAGAATATCTCTTCCTTTGCCCTTCAGTCTCTGATGGTACTTCTAAGTGCTATTGGAAAGCAATTAGTAAGAATATATTGTGTTTATAATAAACCTGACATTTACAGAGAGAAAAGCTACTCATTTTTATTTCCGAGCACACCAGATATAAGGCCAACTATATCCTACACCAGGAATACTTTTGTAACGGAGGGAGAATTTCTGGCCCCTTGAAGGAAAAGTGAGGTTTGCAGCCCCAATTATAACTTCAATCTATTATTAAACCCCCAAAGAGCAAGGTGTGATCATAGGGTGCGATGTATCAGGGGGTTTATCAGATAACTGATAGAATTAGTCACGAAAGGGACTTTTCTTAGGTTTTAGAGGATTTTCTTATGGATTGTTTCTCTGGCTGGTTGGCCAACACAGTATCCGTTTCTCATAAATCTAGAGTTCGTGTTGTGTCATTGCTTGTGTCTTCCCATGCTAGATCTAACAGCTAGGAAGCATTTTCTGATATTCAGTTTACAGTTTTCTTTATTCACAGATATGCCCCTTTAGAGCTTCATTTTAAAGGCTTATCTATTTCAGAGAAACGAATGCACTTTTCATTTTCTAGTATTTGGTATTAAATGCAGATAGCAATCTTTGCATTTTTTTGTGGAAAAGGTTATTATTTTTCTTTTTATCACATGGATGCCTGTAAGTAACATGTAAAATTATCTCTATTCTTGTAGAATTGTAGACACATAGTGCTTGACTGCAAAGCTCTGTAATTTTCATGTGTTTTGGTTGTTTTTTTTTTTAATACCCTGCATTTAAAGTTTCACATCTGCAGATCTGAAGAGGAGGATGTAAAATAAAAAGCACACAATGTTCTCAGGAAAACAAAAGAGGAGTGGGTGGCTTTAGATAAAACGATTGCCTTGTACCTCTGACACTGATTATTTTGTTTGGTGGTGCACAAGACTCTAAAGGAGAGAGTCCGTTTGGGAGAGACAGCCACGCTCTGAACTTGCCCGGTACGCTGGGATACAGGCTAGTCTTTGACTGAAGAAAGAATTCAGATAAATTCAGACAGAAATGAATGTTCAACGTTAAGCAGAGAATAGCGCATTCCTGAATGGATGTTAAACGATGTGTCAGGCCGCTCTAAAGCATACCCTTTAAAATGAAAAGATAGTATTGCCTCCGTCTCCTACTTGCTTATTTGCACTGAAGCATCAGTGACAAAATATGGATTGTTTCTCTGATTCTATCCAAAACAAGGCTTTGATTATCCTCAGCTGCCAGGCAAACTAAACCGCATGTATTGTCACAAGACAGACATACTTTCAACTTGAGACATAATTTACACTGAATTCACGGTCAAAACATTTATAGCTGACCTGGGCATAAGCAGAATCATAACTAGAACCCAAGATATTTTTCAAGTAATTTTTTTTTTATTTCCTGCATGTTTCAATCCAGACATTGAAATGTACCTTTTTCTATATAGATTACAATGATTTCTCAGGGCAGAGGTAGGTATTTGTGTGTATAAATGAGGAATTATGAGATTTCACTATGGTAAACCCAAAGGAAATGCATTTTTTCTTGCAGGTCAGTGAAAACAAGTTTAGTAGAACTTCTTGTTGAATAATCAAAAAGCAATATACTATACATCCATGTAAATCTTGTCTGATTCAATATTTGCTTTAATTAGGCTTTCTGCAGCACTTACAAGGGCTAGTGATCCCCTTAGAGAAACAGCATTTCAGATTAGGATTCCACTGAAAGACTTGCTGTACTTGTCAATTAAAAAAAACAATCCCTCCCCCACCTCCTTCTCCTTTCCTTGCAAGGAAAAAAATGAAATAGCAAATTTTAAGCATTAAAATAATACTTTCATCATTAACCACTAATGAAAAATAATTCAAAACATAATATTCCATATTTTTTTCAGAAGGTTAGTCTAAGGGACAGAGAGTCTACACAATTTAATCTAGGTAATGTGAGGTATTAAAGGGAGAGTCAGGACTGGAATGTAAGAAGTTTGCTTATTTTTTCATCCTGGGAATATACATAATTATCATCTCATAGTTAAGAATAGCATAAGAACAATCCGCTGCTGCTACTTTTTTTTTTTTTTTTTAATGATTCCAAATGAGTGATGTTGAAGGCTAAGTTAGACAAAAAGCAATGCTTCCAATTTGTGGAAAATTCCTTGTTCTTTTTGGAAAAGTGAATTGGTCTGAAAATGTGTTCTGCCAGAATTTTCTGCAGAGTAGAAGCTCTCCAAGAGGCATTGAAATTGGCAGCCTGGCTACATGTATTTCTAGAAGGATATCAGGTTTGCAGGACTGCAGCAGGGGTTTCATAAGCTCCCTGGTTTTCGGGCGAATCACCCAGGAAGACTATCCCAGAAGTGAGGACCTCATATCTCCACGGTGTCTGGCTTTAAGTGTTATTCTGCCTCACAGCTACATCAGCATCGGAGGTGTCTCACAGAGGGCTTCCTCTGGACTGAGACATCTAATTTCTTTTTGTTAACTTGGTCCAAAAAATTTCCAATCACTACTAGCATAAAGGATAGGAAAAAAACTCTTCCCCTTCTTGGTTTTAAGAGGACAACTGAATAAGCATTGAAAACATCTATTAAGGTACCTTACAAAGGTTCCTGCTCCCTCAGAGACTACAAAAAAAGCCTTCAGATATTAGAGCTTTAAATGAGACAATAAACTTCAGCACGTTGATTTTATTTTTTTTAGGCTCTTTTCAGATCATTGCTAGGATAAGACTTTTAACATTCACAGTTTCAATACCAGGCAGCAAAGAGTAAAATCAATGAATGTGGTGTTTTAATGTTTCCAAAGCATTTCCCAGGAAATATATATACTGTTAGGTATAGGTGTTTCTTTTTCAGTGAGTAAAGATTCTGCTTTGGAATTAAAACCCTTACCCTTCTAGGTATGCAGACATTTACAGGTCTGACATTGAAAAGTATCCTTCAGGTACATTGCTCTTTGCATTCCACTTTCTAAGCACAGTGTGTCAGAAATACTGAGGGACCGGGGTTTCTCCCAGTGGTCTTAGGCAAAGAAAATACCATAGCTGTTTTTCGTCCATTCTTTGCCACTGTTGATGCATAGCAGAAACCAGGCAAAGCTATGGAGCTAGAAACAAAAGGGGAAAAATCATGAAAAAGACAAAGGAAGCCTGAATGAAAGCCAAATGTGTAAAAAATCGCTGACAATTAAAAAAAAAAATAAAAAAAAAAAACCACAAGTAAAATCATAGAATCATAGAATGGTTTATGTTGGAAGGGACCTTGAAGATCATTGAGTTCCAACCCCCCTGCCGTGGGCAGGGACACCTCCCACCAGCCCAGGTTGCTCAAAGCTCCATCCAGCCTGGCCTTGAACACCTCCAGGGATGGGGCCTCAACAGCCTCTCCAGGCAACCTGTTCCAGTGCCTCACCACCCTCACAGTGAAAAACTTCTTCCTAATGTTCAACTTGAACCTGCCCTCTTCCAGTTTAAAGCCATTCCCCCTCGTCCTATAGCTACGTGCCCGAGTAAAAAGTCCTTCCCCAGCTCTCCCGTAGGCCCCCTTTAGGTAAGTCAATAAGAACAAACAGAGACAGCTCAAAATGAGAACAGAAAGAAGGATGCTGCTTCTTTTCAGTGTATTAAAGGAATAGCAAACGTAAAGAAGAAAAGTTCAGGAAAAAATCATGAATGCAGAGAAAGAAACCATAAAATGATGAAGAAAAATAAACCCAAGAAATTCTGTAGTAATTCCAAGCGTCTTATTTACAGGAAAGTGCTTGTAAATATATTCTCCATATGCTTATAAATATTAATGTTACGTATTGAATATATAATAAAAAGGCAAGGAAAGAAAAGAATCTAGCTTTACTGTGATTGTGATTTTCTAAGCTGTGACATTTTTTAACATTGGCATAATACAGTAGGAATCTGACTGAGCATAAAACTTCAGCATCTGTTGAGATTTAAGCATTTCAAGAATCCCATTCACTCCCATAGCTGATTAACACAAGTATACGTTTAAATGCGTTGCTGGATTAGGGCTTCTGGGAATGGGTTAACTTGCAATGCCTACAGAAGAAGATAATGTTTTAAACAGCATCAATTTCTCTCATTCAAAGTCGTTCTATGACAGCATAGATTTCACAGTATCACAGTATCACAGTATGCTAGGGATTGGAAGGGACCTCAAAAGATCATCTAGTCCAATCCCCCTGTCGGAGCAGGAACACCTAGATGAGGTTGCACAGGAAGGTGTCCAGGCGAGTTTTGAATGTCTCCAGAGAAGGAGACTCCACAACCTCCCTGGGCAGCCTGTTCCAGTGCTCTGTCACCCTCACTGAGAAGAAGTTTCTTCTCAAATTTAAGTGGAACCTCTTGTGTTCCAGCTTGAATCCATTACCCCTTGTCCTATCATTGGTTGCTACTGAGAAGAGCCTGGCTCCATCCTCATGACATTCCCCCTTTATATATTTCTATGCAAATATTTGGGATCTCTTTTCAGATGAATCTCTTCCCATATTAGTTGATTTTAAGTGAAAATGAAAGGCAGCTTTTCAGGATAGACTATTTCTTTAACCAGGATGCATCTTATGGTCCCACTGCCATCCTGTTTGCAAAATTCTTAATTAAGAAAATAGATTTACAAGGCAAAGCTGCTGTAGGAAGGGAACATTTTCAGCACCACACACTGGAAATTAATGAGGATGGGAGGTTGAATTGAAGGGATGGGGCTTGGAAAATGTAGAGCAGAACTGCACATACACAGGATTATTACTCCAGTACATCCACTAATTAATCATAAAAAACAAGGTGATGGCAAGTACCAGGATTCCTAGCCTGTGTTCTTGTTTGCTAGCAGATATCTTTTAAATCCTGCTTATATTATGACTTCTTTGACACAGCACTCTGATAGGGATATATCCGCGGCATCAGTGCCAAATTGCACAATTAATCTAAGGTGACCTGAGTAATTCAGCTAAATGAGGCATGATCTGAATATGACAAGGTAGAAGGCATGCAGAAAAAGAGAGCCGAGCAGGAAAGGAGAAGGTCTTAGCTGAAAACAAGCCATAAAGATCCTGGTCCGCTATTTCCCTTCACATTTTATATTTGTTTGCATCTCCGTACAAAGTGGATGTTACACGATATGAAAGAACAAGTAATGAAAATGCATCTCAGTGGTACTGTTCAATGGTAAAGTAGGACAGGGCTGTAATTTAACACATAGGGACAAGGCTGTGCTACAAAGCAGCCAAAAACCCCTTGCACTTTAGCAGCACTATCTCTGCTCTCTCAGACCTCTTCACCCTAACTTCAAGCCTGACTCTCACAGATTTGTATAAAGATGACAGTCAATTGAATTTCCCTTTCAACAGCCCTAATAGCTCATCATCTTTCTTTTTTTTCCTGTCTGATTCATTCGTGTCATTCCACGGTACGTTTTCTCCGGCTTGAAAAACCTGTAAAAGACTTTCTTACCCCATCATGCCCTGGGTACCTCCAACCCATGTCTCACCAGAATAACTCAATACCTCTGTTCTACCAGTGCTACTTTTGCAGACCATAACTCAGATTTCTGAAATGAGCTGAGTTTAAAAAAAAAAAAAAAGAAAAAACAAAAAAACACCCACACAACAGTTCCACAGTTGTGAGGAGAGAAATGTGACTGACACATAGGAAGGAATAAGGAACTTGGAGCACAGAATTTGGGGGAAACTGAGGAAAAAAGAAGAAAATCTTCAAGCTCTTGTGAAACCATAACCTAAAAGGGGAAGGTGCAGGCCAAACATCAAAAGAAGAAGTAGTACTGAATGACAACTAACTTTACTCCATTATACGCAGAGTTCAGTAAGCTGTCTAAAATCTGCAAAGAAAAGAAATGGAAGAGTCTGATTTTGTGAATCGCAGTGCCCTAATGAAAAGATCATCATTTCGCCTTCTACCGACGCAGTGTTCAGAGGAATGAATAATTCCCCGGGTTTTTCTGCAACAGGAGCGGGCACGTGCTAAAGCAGCAACGTTATATACCTTTGATGGTGCTGAGACAACTTTCAGACAATTGTCTCTTTTTATACCATTGCTATTAGGATCACGGTTTAGGTCACAGGAATTTTAAATGTATCCTTATCTCTTTCTTACATCTCTGCTATAAATCTTATCTGTTGGCCTTGTGGAGGAGGGGGCAGTACAGAAGAATATTGTAAGAGCTGTTTGCTTTACGAGCCAAGGCAAAATTTACAAGTTACTGTCCATCCAGCTGCTGGAAACGTGCCTTTTCTCACATGCAATTCAGTAAGTCTTTTTTACAATTATTTTTTATTTTATTATTTTATGAAGAGAGCTCTTGCAGTCCATTATAAGCTACTACCCGAATCAATTAAACATGGCACAGTAATACTGCAGAACAAAGGAAAGAAGCTTTGCAGGATACACTATGTTCAATTAATTATTCCATCACGAATTAGAGGCAATTAAGATTGAAATCTTTTTCATTGATTTGTGCTAGTTTATCTGTGATTGAGCCAGTAGATGAATTGCATAAAAAGACAGAAAGAAGAAGGAGGAGTGAAACAACTTCTAAGAAACATCTAGTGTGTTTGGATTTGTGTAAGGTCAGAAACCGTACCAGATATTTCTCACACTCAAGAACTGAAGCAGAGGCTGGGAGTGGCTGGGGAGAAGAAGATGATTAGCTCTTAATTATAGAAATTTAGTGTATAGGACAGGAATAGGCCTGGCCGAATACCATGTGGCTCTGGTGGAGCTTTGCACTGTGTTCTGGAGACCACGAGGGTCATAACCATCTCCTGCAAATACTCAGGGGGAACATCTGGGCTCTGAAAGCCCACTTTTCTATGGGGTGTTTAAATGCCTTCAAGACAGCTGTGATGGAAGCAGCTCATCTACAATTTGAATCTAGGAATTTTTACTTTCAAAGTGAAAATCAGAGGCCTAAATTACTGAGCTGGATGGAAGGAGACTATAAAACCTACATTAGAAAAAGTTTATAATAGTCTGGAAGTGTAGCTAATATTCTCTAACTTGTTTTCCTGCCAGAAACACACTGTTTCTGAGCCTAATTATCTCTGACCACTTCACAGATCTCCCAGTTACACAGTTCCTGAAGAGCCAATTTTTTCACCATATACTTTGCTTTCGGTGAACTATAGTTCCTTCAACTATCGTGATCCAGCTCCTTAGCTGGAACTAGAAAGCAAGGTCACAATGCTGCACTTGACAAAAATACATGTACAAAGGCAGTCCTCAAGACATTTATTGTACAATGGGTAAAGTACCCATAATAAAATGCCATTATGGTTTATTAGGTTTTTGTGGACTGTGAAATGCTTTGAACGCAATGGGAATTGCCACATTTCCAAACCCTGGAATACACCCAGTTTTGCTGTCTCTGAAAAGATACCAATGCCAGAGAAAGAAAAAAAAAATTAAAAATATATTGAAAGTATTTTTTAGTCAATTATAAGACACCATATTTATGAATGCATGACAGTACTCAATAAGTTGATACTTGAACCTCAACGGCTATGAATCAGTCAGAAGTTGTTACTGGTTGGTGGCCATTTAAGAAAGTGAAATAGTCCATCCACATCCCTGTAGGCAGAACAGCACAGTAACCATGGTATACGCTTTGCTTTTATTCCTGCTGCCATTCTCACTCAAAGATGGAAATGACCTTAATTTTTTCCCATTGAGGCCATGTCTTCATATCAAGGCTAAGCTGCCTTGACATGCCAGTGTGGGCAACCATGCACTTTCCGTGATAAACACGTCTTGCAGAGCACAGCAAGGATTTGAGACTTCAGAGGTTAGCAGCGTGCCTGCTTCTACCATCAATAACGTCAGACACAAACATGCAACAGAATCCCATCTTTCTGTGCGTAAGGTCCATTTATGTACAGCTATAGGTTCATGAAAGAGATTCCACATGGAAGGGGGTTAATTAAACTCTTCAACAGGTTTTTCAAACTTGCCTTTTCTTCCTCTCTGTTTTCTAATGTGTTGGCTCCACATCTCTGAAAGTAATGGGTATAACGTAGGCACAACGGGAAAGCACAGACGGACCCATTGAATGCACAGACCCACCCGGAGCTGCTGAGTTACGCTACTACTTCTCTGTGCACACACTTTTGGACCACGGCTGTAGTAAAAGCATCATTCCCTCATTAACATTTTAAGTGCAAAGAGCAGTGCTGTCTTGCTGAAAGACCAAAGTGCAAGTGTAATGAATGGCGCTAAGCTGATTTATTGCTGCTCCATTATGCTTCTGAAAATATGGGGGTTTTTTATATTAGCTTTTCACAGCTTATAACAATTCTTACACATAGTTATACCTACTACACATGCACCCATCCCTCTCTTTTTAAATACATACAATCAGATGTCTGTATATTCCTATGTAGATGCACATAAAAATACACACAAGAAACAAGTCGTAAAGTACCCTAGATGACAATAAATTCTTGTACACTCAATAAGGAACACTTTCTGTTATATACTTACTTTATATACTTACATATTTCTTAATACACAACACTGCAATTGCAGAATACTTTCTAGCATCAGTAAAGTGTCATTTCATAGATGCACTATAATACTCAAACTCAGAGTAACAGGTAGGATTTAGGACATTTTCAACATAAACCTTTCAATGTACTGGATGTTGGTTCCTGCTTCTGGGGTTGCAACCCCACCAGGTAAAATGCCAGGCTCCTACCAGAGCTGCCATAGCCAAACAGATGTGCCTGAAACTTTCCTCCAAAAAACTGTTCAAAAGATGCTGGGAAGAATCTCATTTCATTTGGTATTCCAGAGCTCAGATCCTTCACAACCCTGAGAAGGCAAGTAAGATTCAGCTCAGATCAAGACACCTAAACGTAGAGATCTGCAAGTATCTACATGTAAGCGAGGTGCCTAAGCTTCCACTGTAGTCGTAGGAGGTGTGGGATTCATCTTAAGTGCCCACAAATAGGCATTCGGTGCTGTCTGGGATGGAGTCAGGCATTCAGCCTGTCCTCCAGACACTCTTCCAGAAAGCTCTGGGGATCATATATATTGTATTATATGATCCAGTCTCCTGATGCACCTCAGATCCTCAAGGGTGCATCAGGTGGCACTAGAAGCCTATGCTTAAGCAACTCAAGCTTTGCCTGCTCTCAGGTGAGCTGAATTGCTCTCCAGATTCTTTCCAACTGTGTTGAACGAGGGATCGATAAGTTGAAAAAAGATTGTAAAAGAAACTCAACAAGTTAATAGAATGTATCTACATACAGTAATGTTTATTCTGAGGGCTCCCATAATGTCCGTGTGAGTTAAATACACTCTCCAGGGACTTACCAACCTGGGCAACTGAAGGAACTAAGTTCCTAGAAGAGCAATGAAGCTGAATGGTCTGGAGCACGAGTCTTATGAGGAGCAGATGAGAGAACTGGGGTTGCTTAGTCTGGAGAAAAGGAGGCTGAGGGGAGACCTTATCACTCTCTACAACTATCTGAAAGGACGTTGTAACAAGGTGGAGGTTGGTCTCTTCCAAGTAACAAGTGATAGGACAAGACGAAATGGCCTCAAACTACATCAGGGGAAGTTTAAATTGTATATTAGGAAAAATTTCTTCACCGAAAGGGTTATCAAACATTGGAACAGGCTGCCCAGAGAACTGGTGGGGTCACCATCCCTGGAGGTATTTAAAAGATGCATAGATGTGGCACGTAGAGACATAGTTTAGTGGTGGACTTGGCACTATTAGGTTAATGGTTGGACTTGATGATCTTAAAGGTCTTTTCCAACCTAAACGATTCTATGATTCTATGATTTTATCTCCACCAATTTTCTATTAGCTGGCTGCATAAGCTAAACCAAATGCATACTTCACATAAAAGTCATTTTGTGTCATTTTCATAAAAAATGACTGGAAAGCAATTATTTTTCTAAATTTTGCTTTTAGAATTTTGTGGCAAAACAGTTCAAGAAAAATAATGTGTCTCTTAAATCTACTCCCCTACAACAGCTACAGATCTCTGGCATCTCAGTGACAGCCCTGTGTCTTCAGTTAATCCTTTACTTAAACAGGGCATACTTGGGTCTTGTTTCATTTCTCTGGAGGGAGCTAATCATTCTGCAGCAGGAAAAGCAGCCTACCGTTTTTAAGTGTTCTCACTATAAATCTCAGAAATCTTATTTTGAGGCATCTTAGGGTCATTTTAATTGCGGTCACTCATTCCCTAGCACAACAGCCCCGCAGAGTGTATGTGTTTTATTAGATCATTCCTTCAAGCTCTGACTGGAGCTCCCAAAAAGTGCTTGTAGTCTGAAAAGTGACAGTAAAAATGACATTGTAGGTTCCTATATGTCTTCTCCCAATGGATTCCAGATCCAATTTTCTCACTTCATGAGTGAAAAGATGCTTATTTTCTCTTCTCCCACTTGCAAACACAGCCTGTGATCTGAAAACCAAGCGGGGTTCTTCTTGCCTCTTGCCTCATTACCAGTAATAAAGATTCTGCAAGCAGAGTTTTACCTTTCTAATGATGACCATACATTCTAATTTGGTCTTCGCTTTTGACTTTATTCCTCTAATCATATAGAGTCTTTTTCCTGTCAACAGGGTAAACATAGTAAGGGCCAATATCTGAATAAGAAGAGGTCACTTTTACGAGGTCGTGTGTCATAGTATAACAGCATTTCACAGAGACCCGTTAATGTGCCAAGAGAAAATTGATATGTGGAATATATCAAAGTTTGTTTCTGAATTCCTCGGCTTGAAATATCAATTTGAAATAGCATCAGAACTGGACTCGAATGCCAGCAGGGAGTCCCACTGCTTCGCAAGATTATAAGGAAAGAAAAATCTAGAAGAAAAAAAATGGGTTTTGTTGTTGGGTTTTTTTTTTAAGAACACAGGAGAGTATAATGTTTGGCTTTAGACCCTTGACAGCATCATTTTTATTGAACCAGTCATCATTTTTCCCCCCTGTGTTTCCATGAACTACTGTGGAGACCAAGTGCTTCCCTTAGGGCAGTGTGGGGTAGCCAGCCAGGATCACTCTAATGGGATTACAAGTGACGTTTCACTGGCGCTCATTCCAGGTAGATGTTTCTGCATCAGCAGGCTCCTTTCAGTCCCTCTCTCATCTCTCAGAAAGCCAAGAAGCTGTTTCCAACAATTACCTTGACCATATCTGAGCAAGCCAAACTCTAGTCAGTTCATATTACTCTGTCATCTCAAAACTAGAGGTGGGTGAAAGTTGGATTTGAGAGCAGTAGAGGAGAGAATGTAAAAATTAGTATATCATATTATTATTAACAATAAAACATCAGTGAGACACAGTGATGATAAAATAGTCACAAACTAAAATCAAGGGCTGTGAAACAAATCCTTTAATCTTCTTGCTTCACATCACACTTGTATTTTACGGTAGATTGCGCAAAATGCTCTTTGTGCTCTTGCAGATGCAGGACTTTTTTATTTTTAATGTGTATATTGCTGTTAACCTCACTGTCTCTACAAAATCTCATAGTTCATTGCAAAATGTAGTGTAATGCACTTCACCATTCAGATTAGCTACAGGTGATTATAACACAATAATCATGCGCATGTACTATACATCTATACTATCAAGCCATTCTTTTTTAAATATTAAATGGCCTCTTGGGGCAAAAAGTAGGTTAATCAAAATAATACTGTCAAGTAGAGAGTACAGACCTTTTTATAAAGGAAAATTAAGTAGAACTGGTAATTATAACCAGTGTACAACCTTTCAATGTAGTCAATAAGAAAGTCAATTTGCTTAAAATAATGAGGTATTCTGGCATGAACAATCTGTTCATACTTTGTTCCCAGGAGCCTCCAGAGAGAATCAGAGCCCTAGCTGACATTTGATACTTTCTGTCAATTTATCAGCTCTGTGTCAGTCTGAGTTTGTAAGATGGTGGTAGGAGGATGCTTGGGGACTGCTACGAAAACTGGGAAAACACAGTTGGTTTCTAGTGCCTGAACTTATCCTTATTAAAAATAAATAAACCCTTCACATTTCCATCCACACTCCCTTTAAAATTGACTTGAGATGTTTAGATATGGTATTAAATTAAGAAGAATAACTAGGGTAATAATAGTAATAATAAATGCTAGCAATATTTGGGAGAGGTGAGGAGATCTTAAGCTACAGGGTTCACTAATGGAGATCTGTTTGCAAATTAATGACTATGGGAGAAAGCAGATTACCTCCCATTTGCCATTTCGCTCTGAGGTTGCTCCTGTGCTGCCAGAGGAGCTGTCAGGTGTCAGTCTTGGTAAGACAAGATACTGGATGAGGTCAATTTGGTGGCCAGTTCAGAATAACTTTTTCTGCATCCAGCAAATTATACAGATTTAAGCCCAAACCATGGAGGCTTGTGTTCCCTTCTGCTGCCTTGCCTTCAAACACATTTGCTTTAGGAAGCTTTTCTTGGAGAGTAGAAACAAACAGCCAAGTAATTGGGGAAGGCTCAGGGTTATGACAAGTTATCCTTCTGGTTTTGATACACTGTTCACACCCAATGTGGAGGGATTTGGACACCCTCCCAAATCAGTGGTGCTCCTTTGGAAAGCGGTATTATTAGGACAGCGGTCTCAAAAAGAGATATCTATGCCTATTCCACATAGAGGTCACAGCTAATTAACGGTTTGTGGGTAACGAGAATTCATAATGATTCATGATAATACTTATTGGTTCATTAATTAGTTGCGTTGCCTGTTCGACTAGTTTGCGGAGTCAGCGTCTGGTCTTCAGATCACCAAAATCAGTCTTTCAGCTGACAAGAGGCAACTCCAGGTTTTGCAGGGACTGCTAAGACAGCCCACCAGGATAATTGACATTACTGCTCAGCGAGACAGCTAGCCAAAGGAAGGGCACTAGCTGGTCCGTAATCTCAACTACTGCTCGGTTATGGCCAGGTGAGAATGGTCAATTGTCCCTTGCTGAGGGAACACACAGTGGAGAGGATACAAATCATGGTCACCACCATCTTTCAAAAATCACCC
Organism: Vanellus vanellus; assembly: GCF_965231255.1. NCBI lineage: Eukaryota > Metazoa > Chordata > Aves > Charadriiformes > Charadriidae > Vanellus > Vanellus vanellus. The sequence continues at coordinate 6,415,288 of NC_138905.1, forward strand.
CTGAAGACATGCCTGTGAGATCAAACAACTAGCACCATATTTTTTCAGTAACGGCGACGTTAGAAGAAAAAGGGGGCTTTTCGGTGATCCTTTTGACTTTGACAAAAGTAGCAAAAAGCAAACAGGTTTCACTGAGGTCAAAAAGGGGCTGAAGGAAGAGAGGAGCAGAAACCCCTAAAAACTGAGAGGACAGCAACATCATCTACTCAATTTGAAGACTGTCTAGTTAACTGAGGAATTGAAGCGTCCATTAAAAAAAAATGGACATTTCAGGGAAAAACCACCCATAGCAGGTACTCAGGAGCAAGAAATACAGTCTTTGAGCTTCTTACGCACAGCCTTGAGTAGGCATCTCATGCGTTGCCAACATGTACACGGCCCAGTGCGAGGACCTGGGACCTGGGCAACTAGCAATAGCCTTGCCCTCACTAGTGCTCTGCAAAAACCTGATAAGCTCCATGCAGTAGGTTTATTTACCCTGGTAAAAGGGTAACAGAACTTGTTTTCCCAGGAATCCCCGCAGGCAAAGAGAATGCTCAGTACACGCCACGTATTCCTGGGAATGCGCAGAGCCGTGCAAGGCCTCGGCTGCCTTTGACCCTCTCTGCATGGGCGCAGAAATCCTCCATAAGTCATCCCTTCCCCAGAGGTATTTCTGTGTGTCTCCAGGGCACAAATGTGGATGCAATGTGTTCAATGAAATGGAAGCGCTCTGCAAAGTCACAGCACCCAAAAAACTTCCCTCAGGGAAGCTTTAAAAACACCTGATCCCTAGTACTGTCCAGCCTATTTTGAAGGTAAAATGTTTGCTCTTCAGAAAGGTTTTTAATGTCTTCCAGGGGCGAGTGGCATCCCTAGCAAGGCCACTAGCACTACCTTTGGTTTGGCTAAAAAATATATATATTGCAAGTTTTTTCCAAGAACTGTCATCAGCACATTGCAGCTGGTCTAGTGAGGGTCAATAGCTATGGGACAAAGAGCTTGTTTTAAAGGGAGAGGCCAAAAAGTTAAGGAATATTTAAAGGATAGAAAACTTTATTGCTCTCTAATGTAAAACAGAGACAAGGAGAACTTCCCTGTCTTGAGGTTTTGCTAAAAAATCTTGACTTCTTTTCCAAATAACAGAATGCTTAGGTAGACTGTATACTTTCCCAAAATAAAGTAAAAGAAAAAATACTCACTTTAAAGTGTTACATTTCAGCCTGTCAGCATCCTCACATTTTTTTCTGGAGTGACCAAACACAGAAGGGATCAATCAGCAGCTTCCTACGTTTCTGAAAATATGAAAATGTGGAACAAGCTGATTTCAGTCTAATGTTCCTTTTAAAACTTTCCGCGTGAAAGAACTAGCTAACATTAAAATGTAAAGGAAGTCACAAAGTCGAACTGAAATTCCTGATGCTGAAAACAGCACACATTGCTTCCACTGGACTACAGAGGTCCAGTTACCTGCCTGTGCCACATTGTCCCATCAACAACAGATGTCTGACCATCTCCTGTGAAAACCCACTATCAAGCTAGGGCAAATTATACACCCTTTCCTAATTAATTCCAGGGAGAGGCTAAAGTTTGACAGGAACTGAGGTGATAGCAGGAAATATTTTCTGCATTCACTACCATGGGGGGATTAAGAGAGAAAAGGTTAAACCTTCTCACTATCCCCACATGTCAAACACAGACCCTGAGTCCTTAAAAATGCACAGCAAGTGATTGAATTATTTTCTGTAATGCTTGTTCACTTATTTTTAGGACTAAACCAATCTTTTCCTGTGAAATTTTAAATAGAATGTTTTTTGGCTATGTGAAACTGAAATTACAGGGGAAATCTTCATACAGTACCTAGCTGCACAAAGCTGATAGTAGTTTCAGTCTCCAACAACTCATTTGATGATGTATTTATGCTCTTAACTGGGTTTATGTGCAAAACTAGAAAGCACATGAAGAATTCTGGAAAGTTTTCGTCTGTATCTGCACATATCATCCAAATTGACTGCTGATATGGGGCTGTTTGATTTTGGAAAACTTCCTGAAAATGCCTTAAATGGGCTTGGTTTTCAATAGACAATTGCTCTCCACCCAATGATGATTGGGCACAATTGAAGTGATTCAGTTTGAGTACAGTAAATACTAATTGAAAAGTACAAGCTGCTCTTCGAAAAGTTTCCAGTGTTATCTACAGGGCAAAAGAAATGCAAAAGGTTTTTCTTTTTCACTATGTGTGTTCTGCACAGGTTGGAATTCATCTGACCACATACAGGTTTCTGGATGTACACAGATGCACGTAAAACATCGTTTTCAACATTTCACGAAGTAACTCTAAACTCCCTTTGTGGAGAGATAGTCAATACATCCAAGACCCTCATCCTATTTTAGACAGCTACATCGCATTAGATAAGCCTTCCCCCTAATCTCCACTGACTCTCATGGAGTCTAGATTCTCATAGCTCTGAAGCCTGAGCTCAGACATACATTCACCTTTCATTAGATGAATCCCAGTTTGTGTTTCTGACTTTCCTATTTAACATTTTTCTAAGCTTTAAGATTAAAAAGTTTGGTTTTTTTTTTTTCCTCCCACAGAAGTTAGAAATAATGCTGTTTCCTCAGGGTTAGGGTTCTTCAGTCCTAAGGAAAAACACAGTTTGGCCTGTCCACCTTGCCAGGGAATTCTTCATGCTACCAAATGTAACTGGTCATGGATATACCCATCCTTGGGTGTATTCAGGGCTCATCCACCCAGTGTGGCTGGGTTTCACCCACACAGAAAAATTTGCCCTAGCCCTCGGTATCAAGTAGGTTGATTTCAACCTTCTTTCCTCTCCCCCCCTTTTTCTAGTCCTGATATGTAGATTTAGATGTAATTCCCTGTGTTAAATTGCAACACTAACTTGCAAAAGTTCACTGGCTGTTCATAGAGGTTTGTTGTTAATGATAGGTTAAGTGATTGCACATGTTCACTTAGTGAGTCAGTATCGGGAAGCCCACATATCTCCATTCTCCATCCTGTGCTTCTGACAGCCAGTGAACTCTGCCTCTTCATGGCATGATGAACACAGGCACTGAACACTAAGAATCATTAACTGCATCCACAATCCACTCCATGAATGTCTTTCACTCTGCTAAATCTCATTGCTCAATTATAACCTCGTCACTTATATTTTGCTGCTCATCATCAGAGGCTTCTTATCACATGTGGCATTTGCTCATTAAGGCTGAGATGTTATTCCCAGGATTCAGGCAAGGGTTAACATCAGAAGGAGTTGCATCCTCATTCTGTTAAAATGTCGCTCTGAAGCATGACTAAAATGATCATCTCCTGTTAGAAATTTGCTTCTTGAAGAAATGAAAGGCATTGTCAAATAAAAAAGAAAACTTCCTGAGTTCCCAGTTAAACTAACATACCAGGTATGCACTTAATCAATTAGCTGTAAATCCGACTAAATTAAACTATTTTGCCCTCTTTTTTTAAGTAGAGCATAAAGACGTACCTTTGTATTTGCTATACTGCCTGAATATTTAGTGTACCCAAAACATTGAAATATCCAGTGACCTATTTCTGAAACTGAAGATAACATGTAAAAAACAAGAGCATGGGTTTTGTATGTTGTCTTGAAATATCTTTTATAGGTTTGTCAGTCATCATTGCTTCAAAGACACATTCACATTTACCATATTTCTTGTGGGACTTAACACCGTGCTGCGTGGAGGAGCTTTGACTCGTGTTGGACCGCTGTAAAAATCAATATCAAAGCACTGAATGTACTGCAATGGGGAATGCTTATTAATGTGCAGTTGAGGGGAGTAGTGAAAATGACCCATCTTAATGCTGTTGACAGCACATTTGTCTTGGTGTCTTATTGGTTTTAATTTGTCATCTGATAAATGTCCATTTATGTAATGGAGAGTTAAGTGCTCATTAGTTTACATTTAGCTTTGTGTCTAGAGTCAGGTCAGGCTGCTGAAACTGATGTTACATGAAAGCTATTAATAGTCACAAAAGGTTATTTCAATAAAAACAACTGAAAGGAAATATTGTATTTGTAACTCTTCAAAGAAATTAATAATTTGGCTGCTTGATTCACTCTAATGTCAACACAACAGTTTTTCTTGGTGTTTCTGGAAGATGTGGAATTCATACCCCTTAATGCTGAAGAACTTTTGTATAAAATGTTTATCAAATCAATTTTTAGAAATATGAAAATAAGTCTATAACCTTTGTTACTGGTGATTGAAGCGAATGCTATAGAATATATAAGTAAAATTATTAATTTATCTGGTGTCATAGGTCTGTAGTACAAAGCCACCTATCCTCTGTCTCTCTCAGTTTTCATTCGTGTTTGCTCAGTCTTACAGTGGAGTTATCAATGCTACTTATAATGAAGATGTTACAGTAGGAATCACTATTTCTAGGGCTTTCATCTGAGACCTGCCATATCTGATGAACAGCACGGAAGGCATAAACGATGGGATAATTCAAATTCATTCTCTACAGCTGGGCAGGATTTTCCCTCTGAAATTTGTGTAGTAGTGAACATTTTGCTATCTTTCCCTAAACATCTTAATGAAAAACGCTCAGCTGTTCTGGTCATGTTTTGGCACTGGGTGACAATGTGCATGAGTTCTAGTTGGATACGGAGCTGTAGCTTGGACTACAGAGTAGCAACAGAGTCCAAATTGAGGTGCTCTTAAACCAGCCCTGCCAAGCATGTCTGCTCTGTCCTCACCTATTAAAGACACTGAATCTGTTAAGATCCAGTAAAATCTCTTTGCCACTGTCTCCCTGTAAATTTGGGCTTCTTCCAGCTTGCAACAAGTTATTACTTCACTGTACTCTGAACTCTGACTTCTGCAGCTGGAGTTGAAATTTCTTTAGCCTCAAATCCTTTTAAACACAGGAAGATAAGGAAGAGCTTAGTGTGTGACGAACAACATTACTGACACCCTAAAACAATACATGTTATGTTTTAAAAGCAGTCTTAGGCCAAGCTACACACTGACTTTGAATCCATTCTGCAGCTGTGTTAATCATATTGAAAAAGCCAAGATGTTTTTGCACAGCTTTGAAAGGTGAAAAATGAAGAAAGAGGACAATGAACTGCAGGGAGAATTACTTTCGGTATATTTTTGAAAATCTAAGCAAAGGGTTTCATCCGAAACTTCAGTTAGTACCATACGGCTGAAGCCCCAACCTCAGCTTTCCCATCGATTGAACGTGGTTGACCTCCTTCATAAAGTACCTTGGTTTTCACTGATGAAAAACACAGTGTAATAGCTGCCTGGTGGTGTTCTATATCCCACAGGTCAGCGAGTGCAATTTGTGCCTTGTGCGGCTAAGCCACCCTTAAGGAGTATCTGTATTAGCTTTCAAAACTGGCCCTTTGACTTAATTTCTCTGCTTGGGAGACTCTGCAGTCCAGTTCTAAGCAAGGACGAAACTGTGGTCGTCGTGCTTCCAATATCCCAAGGCGCCAAGTTTTCTCAAGTGCCACGAGTATCTTTTCTGAGATGAGCCCTCTATTTTCCAGGCAAATATAGTACATGAGCAGCAGGAGCTGAGCGATGGAGAGCTGAGAAGCCTGGACAATCGGAGTCAGAGTAGGAGAGGATTTTTCCCCGAAAAAGTCCATTTCCTTCCTTGAGGAGCACCAGAGGAGCACAAGAACACCCGAGTTCAGATAGACGATGGTTTCAAAGCGGTTTTGTGTTGTCAGCCTCACTTCTTCCAAACAATGGCTAGACACAACTGGGCTGAGGCGCGGTCACTGTGATTTGGGAAGGTGGTAGAGTTCAACTGTATGGACATGGGCCATGCAGTGCTATCTGGTTTCAGGCCAGCTTGAGTTACCAGTAGAGAAGTCACCAAAGAGGCATTAGGGACTGGGGGAAATATCAGTAATCAATATTCTTATGTCCCACTGCTGTGCAGAATCACTGTGATCTGGATTCCCAGGTTGAAATACAAGATGATGTTTTATCTTTCGCAAGGTATATCTCACGCTTTCCTTTCAGCTCTACATTGCTATAGACCTCAGTGGTCTTACTACATTTCACGAGCTTAATTTTGGTTTTTTTTTAAATTGTGCTTATCAGTTTTCAAACACTTCAGTACATTTTTAATCAATTCTTAAAACTGAAAAGGGTACAATTGAAAAGAGTTTTAATTTTGATTACAGCATTAAGCACATCGATGTTGAGCTCGTTCCTGTAGCCTATTCATATCTGTTTGGAAAAAAGGAATATTCTTACTACTGCTTTTGAGACAGGAATGGAGAAAATAAAAGTTCACAAATTTTCAGAAGTCCAAAGAGTTGAGATTTGAAGACAAAACTTACGGCTGTTTTCTAGAGCAAGACACCTCATCTCACACATACCCTGAGCTGAATCTCTAAGTACACAATATTCCTCAGACAAACAATCCGTGCCCCCACCCCCCACTCCTTATCAAGTTTTAATCCTTCAATAATGCTCACAATTTTGTGAGAAGTCAGGACTTCTTCAGAGAAAGCGGAGGGATCAGGTGAGGTTATTTTCTTTGCTGAAATCAAAATGTGAAGCCAAACCTTTCCATGAACTAAATCCCTTCTACTTCTTCTTTATAGCCAAAGTATTTAGAATCAGGTCTTTGTTATAAGGTTCCCTGTGATAGGTATATGATACCATAAATTTAGCACATAAGATTTTTATAATTTTAAGCTTGTATTGTTTACAATGCAATACTGTTATATTTCTTTCTTAGTGTCCTCAGTGATTTAAGGTATCCTCATCACCCTCAAAGACTATAAAAATTTCTTCTGGGTACACATAATTATGTGGAAAACTAGTAAACAAAAAATAAACTGTAATATTAGGAAAAATCTTAATTTTTTTTTCAGTCTCTCAGAGGTCTAGTGATTAACAAAGCACACCCATTCCATTGATTATAAGTTGGCAAAACGAACTCACCTCTGTCTCTCAAATTCTTCTGACAAATACCCAAAAGCAACCAAACACTTGTTACACAACATGCAATATCAAATAATGATTGTCTATAACATAGTTTGCTGTATTAGAGAACACATGAACTGAGCAATTAGCTGGAAGCAAGGACTTATCATTATCCATGAACTTGCAAACAGAATGGTATCTCTTAAAATAAACCACCAAATTTTTAAGGAGCTGTTTATAACAAAGAAAGGGTCTCTAATAGGGAAAATGTTCTTAGAAAAAATTGCTCTCAGATTAAAAAATATCTGCATCAAGGCTAACAACAAAATCCAGATTATATATACATTTCACAGAATTCAATTAGTATAGTCAATCAAATAAAGCATTTGAGAGAAAGAGATATTCAGTATCTATGGAGCAGAAAGCGATAGTAAACTGTGAGGACCGTTAACGTAACAACACATCGACCGCTACAACATGGAAAATAGTCTTATGTAAAATGGAGAGCTGGTAGCACAAAGGCAAGGCTAGACAAAGAAAGCAATTATGTTCTTATCTACTGACAATTGCAAAAGGAGAAGTCAAGTGTAATATCATGTATTAAGAGGCAAAGTACCAAATATGAGGCCACAGCCATAATTTTTACTTCAGATGTGTAATTACATGAAGTCGTAAGACAACACAAAAAAGAAACCTTTTTTTTTTCCAGCTCTGTGATTAGTTCTTGTTAAATCACTAGCTTTCTTTGGGTTCAGTTCTGAATGGAAATAAAATTTAATCAACAGCTACATTGCTTAGCTTTGCTTTGTAAAGTTTTGATGGATTGATTCAGCTTTCCCCTTATCCATGCAACAAATCAAAGAAATACGGAGAGCAATTCAAGTAAGAAAGATTCCATCACTCTTAGTGGGAAAGAGAATTCCAGTGACCTTTGGAGTTTTTTGGTGAAACAGGTTGTGTACCTAGTTATTATGAATTTAGTGAAGGTTTGTTAGAGATTTTAATGTTCATAATGTTCCGTATTCTGTTCTCTTTGTTGTATAAATAAGCTCCAACCACCAAATACCATAAAATCATCTGAGACCTGATTACCTTAAACTGAACTGATATAATGTCAAATTAGCCTTTTATTGGCTAGCTGGAAACAATTAACATTTTGGTAATCATGATAGTTATTATTGCTTTATATATATTTTATTAAAAGCATTAAGTTTTACCTTTGTGCTAGCAATAGCAGATCTTGGTAAACATTGGAACCGAATCGGCATAGAAGCAAATGAAAGACATGTTTTTGTAGGGAGTTGGCATGGGGTGGTGGCTGTAGACACATAACGTCACTAAGAAATAACAGCACAATTGAACCAGTTAAGAAAATATTGGGATTCTGGCTCCCACCTGTGGGTACGGGTGGCGCCGGTAAGAAGGATGGTTTGTTAATGGCGCCGTATCGTATTCTGAGTCGCTGCTGAACATACTGACAACACGCAATGTCATTGCACAAAAACATCTAACACCAAGGCCTCCCATTTTGTAAAACAGAAAGGAAGTCATTCTTATTTGTGTTACTGTCTTACACAAGAGGCCGGTGACAAGGACGGGACCCGGTAGTACTCGACGCAGTACAGACACAGAACAAAGAGACTGCCCGGGTCAGGAGTTTACAATCTAAATATAGCTCTTGATTTGTAGAGGGCTGGGTAAAAATTCCCCATTCAGTCTGGCCAGCACCGGTTTAGCATGTGCATCACATTCTTTTTTTCCATTCTGCTTTCCAAGACCAATCAGGAGGGATCAACTAAGAGGCGCAGTTCAGGCAGAATAGACTTACTATTTTCATTTTCTTCTACATAAATAATGCAATGTTATTATGGAAAGGAATAGAAAAAGATTATCCTCTTTTTAGTTCCAGTCCCTGGATGAAGGTTGAAAAATATATTATTGTAGTTCACAATGTTACACTTGCAGAGAGAATTTGAATATCAATAAGCAGAGAGATTTTTAAATGGATATTTACATATAATATCACTGTATGTTTACATTTAATATCATATTGGATTTAATTTTATTATGTTCAAGAAAGCAATTGGGTGAAGAATAAACACTGTGGGATGTTATCTCATTGATATGCAGAATCAATATCATAATCAAGTTGCTGATATAAACTCATAAGAAAAAGCTTCTGACATTTCATCTAGGATCCCTAATTTCATATTTACAATGCGGTGTGAAACTATATACTGCAGTCTTACTGTTTAATTAGGAAGATTACTCTTGTATCATTTTTTATTTTTTTTCTAACTACTTTTGCTCTCCTTTCAAGTGATGGAAGACTAATACTGGCGACTACCAAGAAGTCATGAAGATTTTTTTTAAAGAAAAAAAAGTTTAATTAAAAAATATAAGGTGAATATATAAAACAAAATATCATCCCGAACCTATGCTATAATCCTTGTGAGAAGTATGTTTGTCTTTATGAATTAGAGTAGTTAGCATGTGTTTCCAATATCCTAAACAAGCGTGAGCCTGTGAAGGAATTTGGACTGGGTATGCCCTGTATTCTTAGGAAAAATGTAGTTAGGCATGATGACTAGTAGGTACATGCTCGATGCTGTATTTTAGGGAAGTCATTTCTCTTTCTTATTTTCACTATTGTTTGACTCATCTATTTAACAACTGCAATTCTTCTTTTCCTTGCATTTGCTCAAATAAGCCTCCAACACCATTAATGGGTGGCATGTCACACGTTTGGTAACAGGTTGGCTGCAGTATGTACCTAGCTGCTCCTCAGAAACTGAAGTACAAGAAACAAAGCACTTTTCTTAAGTTCACAGCCAGCATCCATAGGGTGGATTATTGCATTACCTCTATAAGGGTGTAAGTGTCCACCTTGGACATGCAGAGCAGTGCCTGGTGCAGGGAACATACCGGAGCTGGGGACTCGCTGTGGTTTTGGGGCAGGACACTGGCATGCGGTGAGGCTGGGGAATAGTCTGCTTTGGCTGGAGATGTTTTATATCCTTAAAGGTCTGGGTGCTGGAAGGACTATGAACCCATGTTCTCATCTATTTAGATCCACCTTTAAATGTTATTAACGGTTCACTCTCCCCCTAGATCATCTCTCGGGGCAGTATCACACACAGGGCAGGTGTGTTACCCCTGCAATGGACTAAGCAAAGGTGACAGTGACAAACTGTCTTTCGCACATGTCTTCAGTGATGTGAGAACACCTCATGAAATATGTTTCTCTGTCTGAATTAAACAAGCTTATCCTTTTGCAAACTGTTCTATAAAAAGTTATGAAAGCTGAATGTCTCTCAAACTGATATATCATTAAAGCTTCTGCAACATTCCAGGCATTGCCACGAGTAATTTTGTGAGTTAGGATTGATTGGGTCTCTATTCAAGAATAAAAAACGAGTGGTGTGCCAAGAATGTTGACAAGAAGCGATATGAATCCAGTCTTATCTCAGTGTTATTGCTCTTGCCAGTCACTATCTTACTATTAAGATAAAGCAAGTTACCCCGGCGTGTAAGCTACTGATTGAAGGCTGGATAATGATTTCTGGATTTCTCACTGCAGCTGCAATATTGGAGAGGGGCTGGAAGAAGATGGATTGGCGAATTGCAAATTTACGTTTTAGGATGTGCACATAAAAAGCAATTTAATGAATTTATATACCTGTTCATATATGTACTTCTCCCTGCCTTTCATTGGCATCAACAAATGGCATCTACTCTTCATAACTAGATGTACATAAGCATGCCATCTCTGCTTGTTGGTATGGCATTTTAGGTGTGCAGAGATATTTGAACATAAAAAAGACATTACTTCTATTCTGAATCATCCCATTAGAGTGATATACATCTCAATATTTGGGAAACATCGGTGTAGCTTACATACTGTATATCTATAAGCACTGCATGCATATATGTGAAATTTATACCTGGACAATCCAATCCCACAAAATGTCTCATATTTTTAAGTGACTTTTGGATAAGTTCCAGTATATATTTTTTGTCCAGATGCAGCAGAATTCAATCCTTTTTTTTTTTTTGTTCTTGTTGGCTGTCTGATAAGTTATGGTTACAACAAATAGGAGCTGTGCTGGGGGGAAAGAGGTTATGAGATTCCAAAAATGTATGTGTTCCAAACAAGAATTAAACTGGAACTGTAAAGATTTACAAAGAGACAGATCCAGACCTCATAGGACAGTAATAGGGCATTCCAGTAGGGTGCTAAAAGCTAATTTGTCCTATACGTAATTCACATCCGGAATCCGAACCTCGGTTTCCACACCTCAGATTCACTCCCTAACCACAGTTATTAACAGTTTTGGAGTGACATTTGCTTTTACTTCTTTTGTGAGCGCTTATTTCCTAACAAAACTGCGATGTGTTTCAAGAATTCTATGTTTTTTTCAGGAAAACTTATTTTATTGGAAGGTCCTTGACCAACTCCGCAAGACAGCTTTCAGTTTCAAAGTTGGATGACTCCAAAGTTAATCTGGCTTCACCCTCCAAGCTATCTGGTGAAGCAAGGATGTGTTCAGGGTTATGTGTCTTTATAAAACATCTAACACAACAGAGTATGGGCTGAGTTAAGCTTCCAGGCGTTAACATAACATTTTAAAACTTACAGAACTTGGTACTGTGGAGCCCTCTTTTTATTCAATGGACAGCAAAATAACTGATTTAAACTCTAAGATTGAGACAGAATTAATCTTCTTCCAGAGATACCTTTTTGGGAAGACAGGACCATAGGAGCAGTCTTCCCTAACACTACCCTACAATCCTTGCAGGATTCTTAACACATCATAAGTATTTATCCTGTTTTTTCTCATTGTCCTAACCACTGATATTTAGGGGCATTTTTTAAACCTTACCAACAATTCAATTATAATATATTCACTTGGAGAAAAAGCCTACATATAAACGTCTTCAACATTAAGTGTATACTGAGTTAAAGAGCTAACAAAAAACGTGCATGATTTATATCTTCATTTGATATTTTTATCACACCACTCTCTGTACAACTGACAAAAAAACCCTACAAACAAAAACACAGATGTCTTTCCTCCTACTGTACTATTTCAGGTAGAAACTGTTGCTTTTATTTTATGGTAAACAGAGTAGTTGCTATGATTTCTTTCTTCATTTTATTATTTTTTATGAGGTCAAAGCCCTGAATTCCATAAAAATTGAGGGGTTGGGTTTTTTTTTTTTAATGTTAGCTTATAGTTATGAAATCAACACTGTTCACCTTTTTAGTCCTGGGTTCAGCAGCTGAGAGAATTGTCCTTCAGACTTTGTCCAGTCTGCCCACAGTAAGCTTTAATGTCAGTGTCCACTTCTTAAAACAGAGATAAAAAGCAAATATACTGGATGGTATGAAATTAGAAATATCTAATGGATTGCTGCCAACCTCGATCATTATGACACCCTTTGGATTTATTTTATTAATTGATTGCATTAAAGGGTTGTCCGATCTAAGTCTTTTCCAGTTTTTAGTTAGTGTTTAATGTATTTCAGGAAAACAATATTTTAATCTGTGCTGGCACAAATTATACAGTTTGGTGTGAAATTCAGAAAAGGAAGTTAAGACACTGTCTACCTACCGTGTGTAGGTCGAAGTATTTTATAAAGTCTTATGTAGGCTCTGTTTATGTTACATATATCATACTTATACAAGCTGGCATCCTCTACAGACCTCAAAATCCCTTGTAGACTATAAGCAAGCAGTATTATCTCCATTTTTTACCCTTGGAAATTTAGGCATAGAGGCTAATCTGAAGTTCTGTTTAGCATAAAAGCTTTTCATCCAGAGTTTTATATTAGCTGCTTCTCTCTAGTGTGTTGGTATTTCTAAAGAATAATACATATATTATACACACAGCACTTGCAAGAATGATTTTTTTCCTCCTTTCTATACATAGAAGCTGAGGAATAAGAAAGAAAAGTGACTTTCCTAAAGCTGGGCACACGATGTGTGCCAGAATACACATCCAGCATCTTACAAGTCTCCTTCTCATCTAGCGTGGAATCCTGGATTTATTCTTACCCTCCTGTTTTAACCAAGAGCTTCCTATTACTTGTTAAATGCTGACAGATGTCTTCAGATCTGAAGATCACCCTTGTTGTGAGGAGCTTATTGCCTAAGTAGACAGTGTGAAATGGAATGCCTAAATCCCCGTTCCACCTAAATTGGGACTAGGGCTTCAAAAACCTAAATCCCACTCAATGATCCAGTCTGCCTCATTTCCAGGGGAGTCTACCAGTAAAGATATCCACATTCATTAGGCATCTCTTTACTCAGTACCAAACTTTAATTGCCCAAATATGCTCAGAAATGTGCAAAGTTGGAAAACCTCTCTTGCTGCAGTTTCTGGTTTAGTCAATCACGCACTCCTCTGCCTAGAGAAGCCTGCAGTGTGGAAACGGACAGGACCACAATAGCATGAGTGTTGCACAGCTTTGCATAATATTAGGACATAGCATTTTGGATGGGAACGCCTTCCATTCCTCTATTTACATTGCTGTAAGAACAAAAACTTCCAAGGCAAGGTGGAAAGCCCTTGGCTACCCACTTTCAGCAGGCTTTCCTCCTAAACTCTCATTTCTGACCCATGATTTGCACTTATGGGCATACAGTGTTTCTTCTTCAAGATACTCTCACTCAGAACACTCCAAAACCTCAAAATTGAGCATTCAAAGTTGGATTGAACTCTGCATTTTAAGAGGCAACAATCTCTCCCCATTACCCGTTCACATCAGGTACAAACTGAGGTGGACCTCTTTTCTCCTCTTCTCCGCTTCCTGTTGTCCCCAGGTTTACATTCTCAAATATTTAGTAAGACAATGCTAATATTTGACATTGAACTCCTCCCAGTAAATATCCATCGTGAGTGTCCCAAATCTCATGTTCTGTCAACTGTTATTTTTCTGTTTTGTCTCCTTAATTCAATGATTTGGAATAGCTGTTTTTAAAGATGAGCCTTGGGTAGGAATTTTGAAGGTGAGAATGTGGTTAAACATTTTCAGCCTGAAGGATTTCACATCTACACCACAGAACACCCTAATTATTCAGGTTTGGAGTATTCTAAGGAACAAAATATCAGAATGGGAAGTGATGAGAAAGCAAGGTCTTTCAGGCAGAGCAAGGAAATGTTAATAAGAAAGGACAACAGAGAGGTCAACAGCTCAGAATTTGAAAGGGAAGAGCCCAAATCTGAAGCTAGGAGAGACTCTGAAAGGAGAAAGTTCCCTATTATCCAGTCCAGATCTTGTTGATGTTTTCTTATTTTTTTGCTGCTGAAGTCAGAAGGACCATAATATACCAATATTTCACAGTGCTGCTAATTTTCTGCTCAAGCTGCAGCCTTCTCTTTACAAATGTGTCATAACTTAACTTGTAAACTACTGATTATGAAACTATGCTAAATAACATGTTAATGCAAAATTCTATCTGTCTGTACTGATTTTTATTAATCTGGCATACACATGTGCCTATGCCAAATTATAAAATATGTCAGTTGTTGCACTGATTTACAGTATGAATTACAGACTGTCACAACTTAAATTACTTCAGGGTGTGCAACAGTGGTTGGACTCACAGTTTCATCATTCAGGATTAGTCATTAAGATACTGAGATAATGCTAAAATTTCGATCCCCCATACGTGGTGAGCAACTCTATAGGGCAATGTGTGGTGTAAATGAGGTAAAATCAGAGCAAAAGCTGTAAACATTCAGGAATTTAGTATGCAGTTAGCAGCATGTAGATCCGTGAATGTGATTAACAGTCTCCTGCAAGTAAGGCAGCTCCTCTAGCTGTCAAGATTTTCACAAAGCAAAACCCAATTACACATAAACAGATCTTGAATTCTCCCTCTGGGTATGTGTTTCTCTTAGCTATAGATTTTCATTCTTAATTTTTTTTTTCCAAATTTAATATTTAATACATCTAAAGGTTGCCGTTTTATTGAGGAATCCAGACAGCGCAATCCCCTAGGTGGATTTCTTTGATCATATGTGGTACATTTTAAATTGAATATATTGACAGCCTATTATAACATGCTTTGTCTTGTAAATTAATTTTCAGTTAGTTTTTAATGTATGTCAAATATGGATTTTAATCAGTTCTTATGTTTGTGTTTTAATATCATGACCACTTCTTGCATGAAAGGACAGAAACCTTCTGTAAATGGCTTAGGGCTACTTTCAAGTAAAGCATGTCATTTCATCTCAAAGGGCACAAGTGAAGGTCACTTGGGACAAGGTTCATGTGCCTTAAGTCAGGCATCTAAAAATTGCTTCTCTAAATCTGAACTACACATGTTCCTTGCATAGTCTATGGAAAGAAATGTTTACTTCTTAAGGGTTTTTAATTTTCTCCAAAACAGTCGTTTTTGCTAGGTCAAATGAATTATCCTCTGAAGGTGCCTATTCCTCTCTAATGACTCTGGAAAGAGCCTACATTGCCTAGCGCAGACCTCAGCAACGCACTTTTTAGATACATAGGGTAGGACTCAGTTGCTAAAAATAGGCACCCAGGGTCATTTGAGACACCCTCTGATATCCAAAACATGCACATGGGGTGGCAGATACGATGCAGGGCCTACAGCAAGCCCATGATCTTGTAAACTAGCAAGCAGAGACCAGGAGAAACAATCCACAACAGGTAACGAACGCTAAATGTCTATTTGAGGCAGCTGAATTCTATCCCTGATTTTAGGTGACATATATTCCACCCCAAGTGACTTCAGCAAATGGGCGGGGGCTAAAGGATTGCCTTTGCTCCCTAGAGTGCTGGTTTAAAGTGAGGCAACTCACATTCAGTAGGTTTGAGAGTAAGATGTTGAAATTTAGATAGCAACATATAGTTGTGTATCTGTGAGCTGGGGAGCTGAGCTCTCATGACCGCCAGTTGCCCACACATATATATCTTCAGCAGCCTGTGCTGCCGAAGCGTATCTTAAGCATTCACAGACATTGGTGACCATGATACAGGACTTATGAAAGACCCATGCCCATCTGGACTGGTAAATGAAGAGCAAATGGGGCACCAGTGGCATCTCCAGTAACCTCGATGCCAACAGGTGGGCAGATGGATCGAGCCCCTCTCGATATAGCCGTTGGAGTCCAGACAATCACAGAGTAAATCCCACAAGGAATACTTGCATGTCGTCAGATGAATCACACCTTACATAACTGATTTGAAGGATCGGGGAACAAGTGCAGATATAAGTGCCTCAGTCTGCAACGGAGTCAATCCAATATCAAAAGCTGATTGAACTCTGGTTTGCATAACACGAGCTACTTCGCATCTAATCCTCTCTAGACAAGGTCAACATTTCTAAATGTATTTCCGTCTTATTCATTTTCAGTGTTAGAAAGGGAATAAAACAATCCAGAAATTCCTCTTTTGGTTGGCCGTGACTGTGACACTTCTGTTGAAAGCTGTGGGACTAATCTGACTGTCTTTAAAAAGTTTGATAAATGGGGCAATATCCTGTCCCCTAAAACAATATTTTGTCTGCAAAATGCCTCAGAAAAATCACTTATCTCCACGGCACCAAAGAAACCAGTTAAATACTGGCAGCAACTTTAAAGGAATTCTCTGTTTAGCTACTCAAATGAACAGATTTAAAAGTAACTTAAATCACAGTCTCTATTTGCACAAGTACTTATGCTGAGTCTGGAGGGGCCTTTAATCTAGCAGACAGAGGCAGGATAAGGTCTAATAATTGCATGCTGAAATAAAAAAAAAAGTTCAAACTAGAATTAAAAGGAAACTCATTTATTTTTTAAGTGTATAACGAGCTAACTTCCTAGGGCAAATTACTAAGTGTCATTGTAGTCCTTAAACCAAGATCAGATATGCTTATAAAACATACATCTTAGTTTAACAACATATAGCTGGGCTTGAGGCAGACATCCCTGGATGAAGTATGGCCTGCGTTATGCAGGAACTCAGACTCGGCAGAGGTCGAACTAGTTAATCATAATGGTCCTCTATGGCTAGCCTATTAATTTCAAGCAATAGGCAAGATATATTCCTGTAGAATTAATTTCCTTGGGGTCTTTAGCCCCACCTTCTCCTTGTGTATGACTTTCTGCCCCTATCTGGGACTCGAGTCTGCTGCTGCTTTTGGAGAGACTGTAGCACTTCAACAGACAAAACCCAGAGTTTAACTCCTCTCTCACTTTACATTTAGCTGAAATAGTAGCTAAGTGGAAGAGTAGACACTTTGACATTTGCTTGTCCTACTGTTTCATGGACCAAATCTGAGTTGCGATATTTAGTGAGATATCTGTTTTAGTCTAGCTGATACTGCAGCAGCAGCATAGAATCATAGAATGGTATGGGTTGGAAGGGACCTTAAAGACCATCTCCTTCCAAACCCCCTGTCATGGGCAGGGACACCTCCCACCAGACCTCCCAAAGCCCCATCCAGCCTGGCCTTGAACACCTCCAGGGATGGGGCAGCCACAGCTTCTCTGGGCAACCTGTGCTGCTGTCTCACCACCCACACAGTAAAGAACTTCTTCCCAATGCCTGATCTAAATCTCCCCTCTTTCAGTTTAAAACCGTTCCCCCTCATCCTATCACTATGCTCCCTGGCAAAGAGTCCTTCCCCATCTTTGCTGTACGCCCCTTTAGATCCTGAAAGGCCACAATAAGTTCTCCCCAGAGCCTTCATTCTCCTGGCTGAACAACCGCAACTCTCTCAGCCTGTCTTCACAGCAGAGGTACTCCAAACCTTAGAAAGGAGCTCTCTTTCAGATCATCAATAGAACGCTGCTTCTGGAGTTTTAGGTGGCCACATAATGTTTACTTAGGCAGCCCTGGAGATGTATAACTCCCCCTCCCCTGCCTTACAGAGCTATTATATTTATGATACAAAAAGAATTCCAAAGACTCGAATAATGATGGAAGAATTGCACATTAAATAAGATGCCCTTTAAAATACAAGTGGCTAGGCATCTTCTTAGCAGTTCCTGCCTCGCTAGTTGCTTTTCTGTCCAAAAGAGTGAATTAGCCTTTCAACAGGAGCATCCTAGTGCCGGTCATCTAGTGGATACCTGGAAAATCATATTAAAAAGCATCTAGAAAAAAATGAGCTTTGCTAGTCCTTGAGTTCTAAAGAAGTCCATCAGCAACCAACTTCAGTGATGACTCATGACAGAACAGTGGCTTGTGATATATACGATGGAGAAAAATCACATGAAAAGAACAGTAAACCTGGATAGTAATCTATATGTCTATTTTAATGTGAACTTTACCTTGGGAAAGAGAGAGTTATGCAGAAAATACAGAGACGCTGTCATTACCAATGTAAAAAGCTCTTACCAATGTATCAGCTGGGATAAGCTGTGCTCAAAAAGACCAAAATCATCAAATGTTGCTGCTATCAGGCACCCTACAGTCTGGTCCATTTCTATATGTGTAGTATTTTCTGTCAGCATCAGTAGATTGCATTTTGTAGCGTGGATGCACTGTGAAATCACTACGCATTATATTCATGGTTTTAGATACAGTACTTTTGAATTTCGTGACTCTTATGCTGCAGAATACTCAAGAATGACACTTTTCTGTAATGGAAATGGGAAAGCAAAAAGAGGTCTTTTTCACTGCATGCCTTTGGTCTTAAAAACATGTATGTTCAGGAGTGGGAGAGTGTATTTGCCACTGTAACAACTCCCTATTTTCCAGCAAGAATTCGGATGCAAAGACAGCATTTCATTTCCTGTTAATGTCAGTGGTCATTCTAACCATGTACGAACGCGGCACTTCGCTTTTCATTGTGAACAGGATGAGACTGGGAAGACAGCAATTATAATAACTTCATTTTTAATATTTGATTTCTTACAAACCACAAAGCCTCCAAAAATAAAACCCTTAACCCCTACATCTTTACTTTTTTCCTGCAATTTCTGCCAGAAATGTTTATTCTTGTGTCTCACTGGATTTGATCCACATATTTCCTATTGAGTGCAGGACAGCTGATAACGAGCTTGTACAAGGAGAAACAGGCAGCGTATAGGACTTTTGGGGCCAGTAAGATGCTGAACCTTTCTTTGCACTTCTCAGCTTCCTTCTATTAAGTAACAATTCAGTTCTGTTTGACCAGGTGAGAATTTTTACTGGTTTTGCTCATCACAGGCAGTACACAATAACCACTTTGCCACTTTGCTAATTTCCCAAATCCAGTTCCGGTCATGCAGATGTCTGCATGGCAGATGTTCATGCAGAAATGAATTTGTTCATGTGCAGCGGGTCTAAAATGAGTCAGATTTATCTGCTTCAGACCCACCTTTGCTGACTGACCCATTTATGTTCTGTTGTTTACCGGACTTTTTCACTTTATAAGGGCCCGTTGTTAGTAAACTACAAGCAGATGACAGGCAAGCGGCATTTAGCATATAGCATTTTCACATTAGTTCCTTTGGTTTCATTGAAATGCATGCACAAGAATGTCATGGAAGAACAGACAGGTACATTTAACCATTCCTTTTGTAATTATGCCCCTGCATAACTTAGCACCTTGTGGAAGGATTTCAGACAAGAGCTGGTAACTTAATGCCCAACCTCCCTTGGGGGTCAATGGGAATTAGACTCCAAAACCCCCTAGGCACAGATGAAAATTTCAGTTCTGACCAGCATATTTGTAACCTCAGATTTAGCAAAGTGTTCAAGTCAGGATCCATACAGGTCTTTGGAGTCAGAAGTTCCGTGGAAATTAATGGAAACTATCTGTCTAAATGCCTCATGCTTTGGGGCTGTGTGAAAGTATAGATTTCAGCTTGTTGGGTTCTCATTGACACTCATAGACTGTATTTTTGTCCTTATAGCTGGGCAAATGGCTATATTCTTTGCCCCAGATCAGTATTTTTTCTGTCCATCACTTTTAATTGTTTTGAATTGTTCCCTGTCAGTTATCACTGTCCCTAATTCAAATGTGGGTTGAAAAATATTTATAAAGAACTCCATCCATCATCAGAAAGACAGTTGTTAAAGGTAAGTCCACATGGTTTGCTGTGATACAGACCTAGTAACTGGCTTTTCAACCTGCAATAAATATTCTTTTCCCTGTCCTCTTCTGATTGCTCCATAATTAACACTAGGGAGACACAGATTTAACTATCTGACAGATATTTATTTAAAATACCTTCTGCTGCATATATTAACATTTCTGTATCTACTTTTTTAAAGCAGCTTTGAGTTCTGCAATAAAATCAGATCCAGAGTTTAGTTATGTTAATAGCCTTGCATGGCGGTGGTATAGATCAATTTGGAAAAAGCGATGAATCAGTCATCTGCAATATAATTCTATGTGTTTACACTGTAGAAATGTTTTTAGCATAAAACCACAATAGAAACATATGACTCACATCAATATCACTTAAGCTGGATAACGTGTGAAAGGAAGTTTGGTGGAAAGGAGGATTTAATGCTCGCCACATACATGTATTGATAGCGTATATTTATGCATTGACTAAGGCTTTCTCCTGAGCATTAGAGGTAGAACTGCAAAAAAATGCTACCTATTCAGCCCCCTGGTTAGTGAATACAGTTGTGCCACTCAAAAAAAAGTCCTAAGTGCCCATGCATGAGGTTAGTTTTATTGCTAGCTCTGGCTATCTAGTGCATCTGTCTATTAAAAGCCCAGAAAACAGCTGATAGAATAGAATTTCCAGTATTGCCTTGCCTTGCTTTGCCTTGCCTTGCCTTGCCTTGCCTTGCCTTGCCTTGCCTTGCCTTGCCTTGCCTTCCCTTGCCTTGCCTTCCCTTGCCTTCCCTTCCCTTCCCTTCCCTTCCCTTCCCTTCCCTTCCCTTCCCTTCCCTTCCCTTCCCTTCCCTTCCCTTCCCTTCCCTTCCCTTCCCTTCCCTTCCCTTCCCTTCCCTTCCCTTCCCTTCCCTTCCCTTCCCTTCCCTTCCCTTCCCTTCCCTTCCCTTCCCTTCCCTTCCCTTCCCTTCCCTTCCCTTCCCTTCCCTTCCCTTCCCTTCCCTTCCCTTCCCTTCCCCATTGACACTCCACCTTACAACTGCAATGGTGAGGGTACCTGGCAAAGGTACTGGATGCAAATAGAGCATGAACTTCCTCACTGAGACTTTGGAAGCCAGCTAGGGGACACCACCACAACTCTACTATTAACGTCAACAATTTTGCAGTAATAGTCCTCTGGCAGCTCTGACGGCTCCAAGCGGTGGCTGGCTGAGCAATCTGGGGTGCAGAAACCCCGCAGGGACAGCCGCTGAGGTTGGCGCTCGTTGCATGCTCAGAGCTCGGGAAATAAAGGAAAAGTGTAAGTATTTGCAGCGTTAGTGCATGCTACAGGGCGCGATGCTGACAGGCCCAGGACAACCTAAACCCAGCTCACGTGTGACTATGTGAGTCACTGCAGGTTAACGCTACCCAAAAACTTTTGCTCCTGAGCGGTGAATGGTATCAGGACAATGTCCCTATTCTTTGTTTCATATCTGTCACACGGTGAATCTGTTAGTGTAGCTGTAGGAGCCAAAATCACTTTGGAACATAGATGAAACAGAGAGAGACAACGCAGGTTACTGATCTGTCGGGATGCACAAAACCCAATCCTGCTGATCCCAGTCATTTTGCTACTATCTGTAGCATAGGTCACTGGAAACTTAGCAATGGGTTTTATCTGTCCTTCACAACAAAATCTTCCTAAGGAAATGAGCCAGAAAGATGTCTGGGGTTAAAGATTTCTTTTGCCAGAAAAGTCTTTGTGTATATTCTTTGGGCACATATAGATGAACATGCTTCTGGAATAGAAGAATCTATTATAGACATGTTCTAACGCTATTGTCATCACAACAATATCTGGGCACTTTCGTATCAAGCCTTAAGGTCCATGATTAAGATCTGCAATTCATAGCTCAACTTCTCCCACTGTGAAATACGGTGCATTGTTTTGAGAGGGTTTTATTTTGTTTGGGGATTATTTTCAACATATATGCTGAGGTCTGACAAGATGAACACTGTTTTCAAAAATAGCAAAGTTGCAGATGGAGGAAATGATTTGTTTATAGTATTCTCTATCAAAGAAATGTCACAGATAGATGGGTTTTACTCAAATATTAGAGTTTGCAACCAGTTCTCTGATTTAGCTGGGTAATAAGTATATACACAGGCAGCAAGACAGCTTGCTGTTGGCTACGTATATCATGCTCAAAAGTACAGAGGAATCCCAACAAAGCCACTTGTAATTTGCACTCACTAAATTGGATACAGATCCACCTTTTTTTCCAACAGTAGCCCAGAAATAACACAGGTTTTGGGAAAAATGCCTGGTTTTGGTTGAACGTTTCTTCTCTTTGGCTATCTGCCACCACAAACACAGAGGGGATATAATAACAGTCATTTGGAGTTCTGTAAACCTTGTCATCTGAGGACCTCAGAATGCTTTCCAAGTGTTAATTAAATCCTCACAACATCCATGTACCCATGCATAGCAGACTTCAGGTTGTTAGGCTCTCCCCGTGACCACAGCGGCTCACTAACTCGATTGCTCTTGGGAGGCTTCAGACCCTTTCACACCAGAGACACGAGCTGCATCTCGGCTGCTGCACTGCCGACCCAAACACCAGCGCTGTGGTTTCCACGTAACTCTTTTGAAACAAAATTAGGTGAATTTTTCAGAGAAACCGAGCTCCAGGACTTTAATTACAGTGGAGCTTTAAAACACTTTTTTGGGGATAATGCTTTATTAGCAGCTTCAGAGACAGCAGCTTAAAAAACCACTCAGGTCAGTACAGAAAGAAATCATTTCTTGGTTCAGAAAAAGCACACAATACCTCCCCGTATTGCTGACTCCAAGCAATAAAAAATCATGAGTTCACTCCAAAAAGTTCTTTTAATAGTCTTTTTGTCTGCAGGCTTTTTGCACCCTGCTCCGTTCTTGAGACATTAGAGTTTTAAAGTTCTTTGGGGTGGGAAAAGATTTTTCCCACAACCATAAAGAAATGAAACCAGATATTCTTTTCAAGTCACATGAGTCATTAAGCTAGAAAAAAAATAAAATATTGCAAAACCTGATATAAAGCCATGAGAGTTAACAGTGTCGCTTGTTTACCTCTTTAACACAGAATTATTTTCTCTTAATAGTCAGTTCTGAAAAGACACTCAATCTCAAACTCTGTGAAGAAAGCGCCTTTTCTCTCTTATTGCACTCTAATAGGCATCTTGCAATATGTCTCTGAATATATCTGGCGTGATGATCTCAAGCAAAATTCCATCTGAATGCTGTTTTCATTTTTTTCCTCTTTTATGTGTATTTGTTTAATCTACTGAGTGCATGTAAATAAATCCCGCACTAAGCTCTATAGAGAGGCAAGAGTGAGGATGTGCTACAGCACACACGGAGCTTTGCCTTGGTACCTCCTGCCAGTGCAGTTCGCGTTCTCAGTTCTGCTCATCCTAAATTCAAATCCCAGTAAGTCATCCATGGAGACAAGTATCGCACGCAGACAACAGTAAATATTCTCCAGGCAGCCTTCTAGAAGTGTTTCTTTGCCTTGAAATATCAACGTATAATGCTCTATATCACCAACAGTGCACTCTGGAAGGCCATTAGCTCCCGTCTATTTGGTGATCACAGGGGAAGCTACACGATGCTCTGAGTGGCCACCATATAGTACAGACACACAAGAGTTAGCTTTAAAATGGCTTGTTTGGATAATATAACAGCCCCACTGTGGTAGCCTGGAGCTCGTTTGCCCTGCTAAGAGACCTCTTCAGGCCATACCGCACATGCAAATTGTATATTTCTGCTGTGTTCAGCAGAAGTCTGTGAAAACCAAAGGTGGTCTGAAACGGTTAGCTCGCCCACTTTATAACTCAAGACATACTAAATAGCAAACTAGTTTTCCAGAAATTGCTTCCTCAGACATTACTATGATGAATATACTTCTACAGTGCTACATACAGCACCTTTCTTGATGTATTGTGTCATAAACCACTAAAAATTGTATTGTCTATAAGCAAATGTTACTTTCTTTGTATCGTCTCCTGGTGATTGGCATCAAAGTTTTGAAAGACTCACTGGGTAACAAAATATAGTGTCTTGATTTGTTTTTAATGGCTAATATAATTTTCAGTTCATGACACGCGGTATTTTTAATTATGGAGAGTTCTTCCAAACTGTCTCAGATAAAGTTGCAAAAAAAATTTTTGTGCATTTTTTCCCAGGGAAGTTTTATTTTGAAATGAGATGTAAACTGTGCTCCTGTTCCATACGTCTGTTACACCACATCTAACACAAGATTTGAGAGCCTTCCAGCCCCATATGCAGTAATATTACTATTTTTTCTGTATTTGTTGTGTTGAGCCCTCCCTTTGAGTTAAAGGTATATGCAGTGGAATGTTGTGCAGTGTGCATGTGCACAAAATATGATTTACGTGATATATTTGAGGACTCATGTTCAAAGAAACATACACTGCACATGGAATGGTTCTTGTTCCTGTGGGATTGTGATTCAGATATCAGGCAGTAACCAAAGCTTCATCTACTTCATGTAGCCACCAGCTTTAGCTTTTCAGACTTACTACATCATTGGTATTCAGTCTTTCTTTGTTGTCACTATCTTTCAAATAAGGTTCTTCAGAAAAACTTGGTGGCTCCTAACTTCTTCTCCTAAAGCAGCCCCAGATGTGCTTTCCATCATCCTTTTCCCTGCTCAGTTCATGACAGGTCAAATGGTAAACCCCGTTTTTCCCTGTCACTCTGCAGTGCTCTGACCTCATCTTCCTATGTCTGTTCCTCCTCCTGAACAGTCTTAAAGAGCTCCAAGATCCAGCTGCTGAAGACAACACCTACAATATTTCACACATCGTTATTCTCTTGGAACTATTTAATGCAAACACACTCCTCTAGGTACTTACAAATGTCAGCGTAAATTCACCAAGCAGAAATTGTGTCAAAACAGTCTAGATGCCACCCACTGGAATGGGAAGGTTTGGGGACAGAGGGGAAGCAGTTGAAAGCAGATCATTTGACTTTTAGTACAGTTTTTGACATTGCCTTTATGTGATGTTCTCACAAGGAAAATTGGGAGAGGGAAGGTGCAAAACCATTTGAGTAATTCATCAACAGTAACTTGTTATCAAATTAGAGGGAGATGTCAAGCAGAGTTTCCAGAGAGTTCAGCTCTGCTTTACATTATATTGAGAGTCTCCATTAAACCCTCAACAAGGGATTGAAGGCTGTGTTCACTAAAAGTGCAGATGACACAAATCCCAGAGGGACAGAAACTGCTCTGAAGGACAATATAATACCCATAAAATCTCAATTGCTGTTCTTTGGCCGGTTTTAGATCTTCTGGAAAGATCCCAAAGGACACTGATGGTAATGTCTAAATTTATTAGGGTTTATTTAACCTAAAGCCAAGAATTCTAAAGGGGATATGATAAGTGTTAAAGATATGAAAGACTATGAGAAGTAGAAGCTGATGCAAAGGGCAGAACAAGGTATTGCAGGCTTACACTATGGCAAAAAGAAAGATTCAGATTAGACACTAGAAGCAGTTTCTAAGAATGAAGACAATAAAGCTCTGGAATAAATTAAGAAGGAAGGGGGTAGAGTAAGGTGAAGGTGCCTATGGCAGGGGGGTTGGAACTAGATGATCTTCAAGGTCCCTTCCAACCTAAACCATTCTGTGGTCCCAAATCAGAGGAAAGACATTTCTCACTGACTTTTACATTTCATTTTCTCCAGTACTGCATTTGTCCTCACAGCAAGCCCATTAGATAGGGAAATATTATTATTTAATTTTTTAAATGAAATGAATAAAATTAAATGTGCCCTTAGCAAAGGTGCAAAGAAGCTGCTAAGGCCCAGATCCAAAAGATACTCAGGAAACTCACACCCACTGACATGCTGGTGAGCTCCTGTAAGCCTGGATCTGTCCTAGGAACTTGCTTAAGTCTATTCTGTTCATTATAGCATCTGAACTGCATCATTGTCCCTTATTCCACTTCATGTCCCAAGAGAAAAAAAAGACAATTCCTCTTCTTCTAACCTATCACACAAGTGTGTAGGCTAGAAACACCATGTATGAAATAATGCATCTAGTAAGTACAGTCTATAAACCAATATATAGGTCTCTTGGCAACTTTACAGCACATTTCAACTTTGATCATAATTTAAAAGGTGGCACTTATCTGTATTGTGACTGCTCTCCTTTCAAAGTCTTGTTTCTCATGAAAAGTGGGATAAGATGTCTTTGAAGCTAGCAGCCATCAAGGTATTACATTAATGCTATATTGACTCAGCCCTTCATCCTTCCAAGGTGTATAAATTGAGTTGCGTGCAGCCAGATATGTGATGAGACCTTTCAAAGGAGATGTCTGTGTGCTCATTATCATCACTATTACTCCATGCGTCCCAGAAAGGCATCATTGTGGGACATAGTAAGTAAAGCACAGAAATGTGGGACCTGGGAGATCAGACTGATGTTCCTGTCATGACCTTGGGCATGTAATTTCCCCTTCCTGTGCCTCAGTTTCTGCTGTTATAAATTGAAATAAAGATACTTTGCAACTACATGAGCACCTGCAGATGAAAAGGATCGCCTGAAAGACAGCTATTGGTATCATCTTCATAAGTGTTTTACCTGGGCAAAATAATTTCCACCCCTAACTGCCAAGAGCTTGCAGCTTGAAACAGGTAAGGCAGTAGAGGTAGGAAAGAGAGAGCTTTATCCTCATTCTAGAGAAACAGAGACGCACAAATCAAGTGCATTTCCTTTGGTCACAATGGAAATTTGTAGCTAAATCAGGGATCCGATTTGCAAGTCACTGCCTTAAGCATCGGCTTTTTCAGGTGTTCTCCCCGGACATTAAAGATTCAGTGGGAGCTTTCATGAGAGAGTGGATTTGTGCCAATATCCATGGCTAGAATTTTTCCCTTCCTCCAGAGTTATGCAGAAAACTGTTTGCTGATAGTTTGCTGGCCTGCCTGACACCCCAGAGGTGACTATATAGCAGTAAAGCTGCACAGATTATAAATTTTACAGATGTTTTCATCGTACAAAACAGCAATCAAAATCTTACACAGTTTTCCCCGCTATTTATTTGAACAGAAGGTGCAGCAGAAGGAAACTGAGTACTTGTTGCAAGGAGCCAGGGTTTGGAAAAGTCCCAGGGACAAAGCATGAGCATTCAGAGGAGAAGGCTGAACCAAATATCAAAACTGGGTCAACGGACTGGGGCATAAATCCTCCCCGTTCTGCACAGCAGTTTCCTTTCATTGTCACTCCGCACAGAGACCAAGGGCCAAATCTGCCATCGTGTAGTAATTGCGCGTTTAACTGCTGTTACCACGTTACACACCGGGTGATTCCTTTCCTCTTGGTCAATCTTTCTTCTCACCATCCCTTTCTCTCTCCCTCCCTTGTTTCCGAATTCCTTTTCCTCAGTGTTTCATTCCCTGGTGCTACTCCCCCTTCGCACCTTAGTGGGTTTCCTTACTGCTGCCAAGCCCCATTCCATTCACCAAAATGAGTGGTTCTAAGTAATACCATTGATACTGATGTATCAATATAGCTCCTCCACTTCCACAGATTAAGCAAAGATTGTGGTGCTCAGGCTCCTGATTCACTGTTTCAGGCTGTTGATATATCTGAAGTGTAACAGACTCAGTGTCCTCTACTTGCTTTCTATGGAAGGCTACCTTCGAATGCTTGGATCTTGGAGGCCGTACAGACAAAATAAGCCACTGGATCTAGGCCAGGAACTTCGGGTGAGCTCACCTGTGCTCACAAAACATTTTATGAATGTTCTTACTAGAATAATTAAATTTTGAATAGCATTTCCTGTGCACCTAATCCAACAAAGGTTTTCTGTCCCAGCTCCCATAGTAGTCAAAGTCCCAGTACTCAGCGTAATCTGTTTCTAATATCCAAGAATCAGTGTCAAGAAATTACACCGGTGGCTTCCTGGATCTCCAGGCTCCCCAGTACAAGGCAGACATGGACATAATGGAGTGAGTCCAACAATGGGCCGTGAAGATGATTAAGGGACTGGAAGAGGGAGAGGCTGAGAGAGCTGGGACTGTTCAGCCTGGAGAAGAGAAGGCTCAGGGGGTTCTTATCATTGTGTATAAATACCTGCCGGTGGGCTGTAAAGAAAAGGAAGCCAAATTCTTCTCAGTGGTGCCCAGTGACAGGAGAAGAGGTAATGGACATGAACCGAAATACAGGAAATTCTGTTTAAACATGAGAAAAACACTTTTTTACTGTGAGGGTGACTAAGTATTGGAACAGGCTGCCCTGAGAGGTTTTGGTGTCTCCGTCCTTGGAGATATTCAAAACCCAACTGGATGCGGCCCTGGACAACCAAACCTTCTGTAGGTGATCCTGCTTTGGATATGGCAATCTCCAGAGGTCCTTTCCAACCTCAGCCATCCTGTGATTCTGTGAAATAAAATGTTTTAGTGTGGGGAGAAGTAAAATTGAGTTTACCTGTCTCCACTCAGAACCATACCAGCACCATACCATACAGGAGCAGAGGGGAAATAAAGACTTGCAAGTTCTGAACACCATAGGAAACCCATACCATGGGAACAGGGGTCTGAAGGACATATCCTGAGCAACTGAGTTGGGTCCTCTGCTTTTGCAGGTCATCATAACAGATAATCCCTATTCTAAACTTTATTATAAATTAGGTCTAGGCACGCCTGGGAAGATCAGGTATTTCCAAACTGAAAAAGGCAACGCAATGGGGACGCCTACAGAGAGATCGGCCACATTCCCCCACACTCCAAAATGTCCCTGACGCAGGATAACCCTCCATGTACGGTGTGGGGGGAACACAGGGGAAAGGTGAAAGCTGTGTTGGAGTTTGAAACGTTGTATTAACAATATCATCTAAGCTAAAGGAAGCTGGAGAGTTGAGCAAAGGAGGTCTAGGTGTAATACCCTTCTTCTCGGGGTCGGTGGGGCTAGTTTTCAGGCTAGCTGACTGAAACACGTATTGTCGTTTTACTGTTAAATGCTGTGTGGACATCCAGTACCAATATAAGTAATGTCCTTTAGGTCCATAAATAAAAACAAACAAACAAATGTGGTTTTGCACAGTTAAAAAAAAAAAAGAACAGGAAGGATTAAAGAGTGTTTATTGGCTGTTAATAATACAATGTTGCAATTTAGGCTTCCTTTACAAAATAGCGCCCAGTATCTACTATCTCATGATAAATAGAAGCTGTATCGCATGACACTTGTGAACAATGGGTGAAAGGGATATTAGAAAAATCTCATTTATCTTCTGCTTTATTTCTTGATAGAGGTCCTTGTCACCATGGCTATTATGTGACTAGCCCTAGAAAGGCCACCTCATTAGTTTTCTTTATCAAGATAGCAAGGTATCCTTTAAAGGGACAGCGCTTAGATTTTAGATTCAAATAGAAAACGGACTGCATTCTGTGGATGTGTTTCTACCTCTGTTTTCACTGCTTAAATACGCAGGTTATTTCCATAGCTGTCAAGCAGATGAAATTAACACTCCTGTGACGAGGAAGGTGTCCCTGGAACAGAAACGTAGAAAAGGAATTTTATGAGCAGATTGCTTGTATTTGCCTCATGCATTTCTTTAATACATGTGGCATTTCTTTAATAAACAAACACACACCAAGGGGGAAAAAAATGAAAGCAGCTTTCTGTAAATCTATTTTCCCCTTTGTTTCTTCCACTCACAAATACATCTTCCTCTTGTCTGACAACCACTTTGAAAATTTTCCTCTGTTGCCACCAAAGCAACCATGTGAGTGTCAACAAATCAGTAATGATTTAGAATATGTCAAAGGAAACTCACCATTTTTGTCTCTTTTCAAAAATATTAATGACAGGTAGATAGAGTTGGACAACGCCACCTCTACTGGCTTTCTCTGAGTTTTGATGGGTATTTTTCATAGAACGAAAGAGCCCGCTTGCCTTGTGCAGCAGGCAAGGCAGGGGAAGAGTAGCTGCAAAATCTGATAGTGCCAAATAGTTGTACTAGACATGTCTAGCTTTCTGCATAATTAAGAATGTTTTGCATTTGGGGGATATAAAAGATTAATGATTACAAAATATTATTGCTCTTTTTATTTGTTCTGAATTATGATATAATAGTAATTAACTCTCAGAATACACTGCTAGCTTTAAATAGGTGATTAAAAGTACCCTCTCATTTGATAACTCACTAGAAAAGACCCTTAGAGGTAAGAGGACACAGAATGGATCTGACAATACGATTAGCTTACTGTATAAATCACAGTCACTTATTTCACTGCATTTTAAATTAAGATAAAATATTAAAATGCAAAAAAAAAAAAATTGCATTAATACAACATTAAGGTTAGGAATTTTAAGGCACAAGATCAGGCAATGAAAAAGCTAAGGCTCTTTTAGTAGTAATCCGTATCAGGTGTGTGTTTTCAACAAGTTCCCTGAGTGATAAATGTTGTATCTGAACACATTGAAAATATCCCCAAAATAACGGGCCCGCTACATTTGCTAGGAACAGATTAGGCACCT
The DNA here is from genome assembly GCF_965231255.1 of Vanellus vanellus. Taxonomy (NCBI): domain Eukaryota; kingdom Metazoa; phylum Chordata; class Aves; order Charadriiformes; family Charadriidae; genus Vanellus; species Vanellus vanellus. Next base: position 6,445,744 of record NC_138905.1, read on the forward strand.
GGAGTTTGAGATTCCTATTTGTCTTGTATTTGCAGTTTTGAATATGAAAGAATAGAAATGAGAGCATGGGGTTTTCCTCGAATTTGTTGCATGCCCTACTGCAAACCTTCTGGGTGCAGTTTCTCCCCGTGTCGTGTCCACTAAAGAAACGGAGCAGTCATGTTCCAGAAGCTCACTATGAAAGTGCTGTCAAGAAAGCGCAGGAACAGCCTGCACGTCAAAGAATTTGCGAGTTCGGTGTTAGAGTTAACAGACGCAGAAAGAGTTCAGAGAAAGAAGATAAAACAGATCACCATGGTGGATGGATGGTCATTGACACTGAGTCTGTCTTGCCTTGAATGGAACATCCCTTAGGCAAAGTTCCTGCAGACTCATTGATTAAACCACCAGTGCAGTGTTCCTTGTTGAGTTGCTTATGTGCAACAAGTGAACTTGTGCTCCTTTACTGTCAAATTTGTTAATCCCCTGTTCTCTGTGATTTTTTTGAATTTCCTCAGTGCTCAGGAAAAAAGGGAGACTGAGACAGGAATGGAAAATGAAGATTCCCCGACACTTCCTTTCTCAGTCTGCTCCTACCTTTTTAATGATACAGATGTTTTCTCTAGGAGTTCCTTTTATATTACAGCCCTTGAAAGTCACATTCCTTTTCTATTGGAGCACAATCATTCCACTCTTTTGTGGAGTTTTGTGCCAAAAACACAACTGTGTCACATCACTAATACACATCACATTGGTTACTACATTGTGTAGGTCAGCATGTCATTAACGATGGGTGCATATGAGCTTAAGAAATCAAAGAAGCATCTGAACTTACAACTATTTTTAGTTTCTAATGGAGAGAGCCTATCAGGACTCACTATCACTCACAGTAGCGTTCAGGCCAAAGCCATGAGAGCAGAAAAAGACGAGAGCGAGTGCAAGTCTGTAAGAGCTTAGTCTAAAGAGACAAAGCAAAGGGGGGAAAAATCTGAGAGAATGGAATACAGATGTGGGCAAATGAGGGGAATAGCCTAACGAGCACAGAGGGCAGCTAGATGATGACAAAGCTGGGAACAGAATCAGCTCCACAGACTCCCAGTTCAGGGCATAACCTAGAAGGTTTGGTGGGTGGCCATACTGGGAACTTATCCAATTTGTTGATCTTTCACAAGCCAGTCTAGAAAAAAAAAAAATATCTGGGCTTAAAAGGCGCTTGTTTGAAATAATAATGTAATAATGTCCTTGGAGGGGGGGAGGATATTTTAAATGTCATTGCTATCCGCTATTGTATATATTGATCATCCCCATGGTCTGGATCACCACCACACAGGGATGGACCAGCCAGTATAACTACCACAGGCACTCGTTACATAACAAATCTTTATCTATTTACCTTTCAGAACATTAGATCGATCTGCTCTGAACTTTGGTCTTTTCATAATCATAAGTATTATTGTTTCCCATTCAGAGCAACTGCAGCAATAGCAGGGGTACTGCTGATGGAAAGACCGTGACCTTACTTATTACACCACCTGTGTACTCTTGAGAACCCTATAATTGAAACATTACGTGTTGACTCACCTTTTTCTTATGATGTATTGTAACTTCTCAAGGCTAGAGTTTTCAATCATGGATTTTCAGAGTTCTATCAGTGAAACAGATTTTAAATCTATTCTACTCTGAGAGAAGCTGGTCCTCCTCGAGAAACTCTCCATCTTTCCCAGTTATTTTATTTCACTAAAACAAATGTTCTAAACAATTCCTTTTTCTCTTATAGCCCAGTTTATTCCTGAATAATATTTTACTATCGGGTTTTCTATTAACCTGAAAGGATTCAGAAGCACAGTTGGGCCATTCAGGACTCCAGCATATCAACACTGCACATCCTGTTACCCCCTCAAAGGCCCCTATGCCTTTCTTACACCACATATAGGTGTAAAAATATACTCCTGCTACTACTGCATCTTGCAAATGTTACCCCCCTCTGTTTCACTTGTCTCCTGCAAAACCCATCATGTAGATGCTACCTTCAGCTCCTCTGTGCTACTATTCCAAAAACCAGGAATCCTGGAAAGGATCTGATGTGCCCATCTGTCAGTGGACACACTACACTTGTAGAGGCAGCCTGTGACATTCATCTTCCTAGGAGATACCACCTGATGAGAAGCAGTCGGACCATCTGCAGATCATCCTCCAGGATATTCACCTGATGATTCAATGTGAATGGTGCATCAGCCTGATAAAACCTATTGGTTCTGTGGGGAGAAATGACTATGGACAGCAAATATGTTTTTAGCTTGGTTAACATGCTTGCCTAAAGATATTTTTGAGGTTTGGCCCTTGTGCTGTCAGATGCTTGAAGGCTGCCGATAGTCAGATGACATTTCTCCAAATGAACTCCATGGATGTTGCATATCTATCAGGGCTTGCTGCAGCCTCATACAGACAGCTGAGAGATGAAGGAGCATGGACTACAGCTCATCTATCTATGGCAGCTTTCCACTCCCATAGGGGAAATCAGCTCTCTTTGCTGGCAGAAAGCTCAGCAATTAATGCATTTTAGTCCATAGTCCCTACAACGGTAGCCAAAAACTGGGAGGAACTTTTAAGGACAACTGTTTCTCTATCTGTGGGAGATGTATTCCCTCTATACTGATACATAAAACAACCCTAACAACAACTAAGAAATGCTTTGGAGTTTCTGACCACCCTGACTATTTTTTTTCCATATTTCATCACTTTATACTAGTTAATTACTAGTTAATTACTAGTTAAACCCTGCTGAGAAGCATGTCATCTCCTGTAGGAATAGTTGAGGAGAATATGTTACAAGAAGTTACAGAGTTATCTACTTACAGGTGAGAAAACACATCTGAAATTTTCTCAGATTTTGGAATGCTTGCACACCAGGTAACTCGAGAACTGATTACAAAAGAAAATTAAATCAGGATAATTGACTGTCTGGAAGCACTGATGTTTTTAGGCTGATATTACTTATGTCCTGTTCACCCTCACACACAATCTCTCCATTGAACATAGTAGTACCTTCTGGATATTTTATGGTTCAGTATTGTGGAAGGTTTCCAGAGACTTTTGAGAGGACACTAATTAATATAAAGTGACATGGAAGAATTGAACACAATTCGGCTCTGACAATTCCTTGACAGGTCAACAGGCACAAGTTCTACTTCCTCAAATATAGTTAGGTACTTAGCATCTACTGACTCCACGTTGAGTTAGATGCCTAAGTTCAGGGATCGTAGTTTAGATCTCCTTATGACAGATGGGATTCTGTTAAGAATCTCAAACACTTTGAAATCTATTAAGGCAGGAGTAAGGAAGTATTATTTTGAGTGAAAATATTTAATTCCCTTAATTCTTTGAAAAAAATCTCTTGTATTTGAGAAGGGGCATGTCATTCCTCACCCAAAAGTCCTGGCATCGTTTCCAACTTCTTTCCTCTTAATGTAAAGATGTTCCAGAACACTGCTTCCATATTTTACATCTTTTAAATAATGAACGTCTTCTGAAAGAATGCATGAAAATTATGCTTGGCTTTGGTTACTAGAGAAGTTAACATAAGCTACTTAGATTATTATTATAAAAATGTTATTCAAATGTTTTTACTCATGTAAGTCCATATTGAGAGCTTCATCATGAATGGCTTTTGTTCTTCAAGTTCTTCTTGACCTGCATAATCCTTTGGTTTAAATTCTTGAGGGAAAATGAAAGCGCATTAAAGAAATCATGCTCTGTATACAAATAATTTTTCATTATTCACATAACGAAGTAGTATTCCTATTATGCATTGCTTTCTTCTTTCACTGAAATATTTCTTCACATCCAGAAAAATATATAGCCTCGAATCACAGAGGTCTAAAGTTTGACAATGTGTTAAAATACCTTCACAGCAGTAATTTAAAATAGGCTGTACCAATTGCTACTTTTTCTGTCAACCAGAAGATTACAAAGGGGAAAAAGCACACCCTGCCTTTTTCTCTGGCATATGTACAATTTCCTAACTGCTTTCTGTTTTTAAAAAAAAAGGAAAGAAGAAAATAAAAGTCAACAGAGTAAGAAGACGGGAAGTCTCAGAAGGTATCAGAGAAATCCACATTCTTCTGAGGAGACAAAAATGAATTTCAAATTTTGAAGAATACTCTGCTACCAAAGTAGCAAAACTGGACTGAGGAAAGGGAGGAGACATTTAGCATGTTCATAGTGCCATGCAAGTATAACACACCCTACCACAGCCTGGCTTCTTTCCTCCTTGAGAGTTTAACCCGCCTAACACTGCTGGTGAACGTGCTGCTGTCAATGGTGTAGTTAATGGTTCTGGTATTATTAGTTAATCAGTAGAGATTCCCATTTTCAGATATCCTAGTATTCATTCTCATAGAGAATTATCCTCAGAAGTATTATAATGGTTTGTAGTCATCAGCTGATGGCAGTTATGGATGAAAAATATTTCAGATGAAAGAGAGATGGAGATCGAGTGGATTGAGCAAGGTCATTGAAGTGATCTAGGGATCCCATTACCAGCCCAATTCCCACCTCAACCCAAAACATATTCATTTCCATAGTGTATTCTTCCCCTGAAGACACAAGCCACAAATACTACTGTGCAACTTTGCCTTTATTGAGGGAGTGTGGCAGTGTGCTGCCACCCTCTGCTGGAATATACATGGACCAAGCAGTTTCTCCACCTCCCGTGTTTATTTAGAAAGAACAGTATGAATTGCGTCATATTCTCTTGTCAAATATAAGAAAAAATTAAGGAATGTGGAAGGTTAATTTCACATCATGCTGTAAAAAAAAAAAAGAAAATGTGAGTTTTTTAATATTTTGTAATAAATTTTATTGCAAGACTAATGTGCACTAAGTACATAAAATTCAGTTCCTACAACTCTTCCAAAAGAAGTAACGGCAAGGAGAATTCTTGTAGAGTTTGGTCAGGGAGCTTTGGTGTTATTGATTGCAGAGCTGTGAGCCTCTAGGAATTCCTTGGTTGCTTCAAACCTTACAAGCATTATGAAAGGACTTAACAAGCTTCCAGTTATGACTTTTTGCAATACTTCTAAACCCTGCTAGAGAACAACTAAAAAGAGAAAGAGACACAAGTTCAGCTACTAGACTCTCTTTAAATGAACCAAGGTTTACTTGGTATTACTCAGGTTATAAGGCAGAATTTCATGCTTTGTTATAGCCGAATCAGATGAAATCTTTTGAGTTACAAAAGCAAATAATGGGGTTTATGAGATGGACAGGGATAGATTATTTAAACAACATCAAGAGATCAACAATTTTGCCTATATATTTGTTCTAAAAAGGTACAATAAGGCCTATGCTTTTAAGTGCAAGTGATGAAACTGGGCACCTCCAGATTTTCTCATCCGGTTTGGTGGTTTAATTGCAGGTAAAGGATGCTCAGTCCTCTCTGAGTACCAGACTTTCCAAAATATTTAAACCCAATACCAAGGGTATGAAAACCACTAATCCCTTCTGAAAGCTTAGGTTTATTTTTCCATCATCACTAATGCACAGGATGAATTCAGTTTCTAAAAAAAAAAAAAAAATAGAGCTATTAAGATCAAATTCTGACCATATGGGAGTTACAAGAAGGTCTCAGCGCAGGAATATTCCATCATGTTAATTGATTACTGCAATATGTTGCACATGAGGAGAAGGAAGGAAAAAGAATGTTATGAAGATGTTCCAGCAGGTCCCGTCTTTGAGTAATGTGGATCACTGAGGATTTATTGCCCAAAAATTTACTGCTTTTATTCACATTTGGCTCTGATTTAAGGATCTGATCCAGATTATTGAACAAATGGTAGGCAAAACCTTGACTGTACTTGAGCCAGGTTCTTTACAAAATGAAGTTAACTATTAAAAACAGTACTTGGCTTATCTAGGACATTCAGATCTTTGCACTAGCAGTCCACAGCTGTTGTACAACACTGACTTAAATGGTAGTCTGACATGTACTATAATAGTTTCATTCTCATAATCTATGTATGACCACTTAAGATTTTTTCACTGATAATATTTCATAATTCATATGAAATTTATAATATTTTATAATAATTCATAAATCATATGAAATTCATTTATATGAGGTAAGCAAAAATAGAAGGCTTTAGTTTGGGTAATCACGTACCCATAAAGTGTTGTTCACATTTATTTCTAATCCAGGCTGCATACTTTATTGTTTCTATCCAAAAATGCCTTCATTCTCTGTGTTTGAACCTTAGCTATATGCAGTAAAAAAAAAAGGGAGGAAACTAGTGTAAGCAGGGGAAAAACCATTACAGTTTGAGAGGGAAAGTTGGGTTAACATTGAAGCTCAGTTTTGTCATCTTCACTAATAATTTGAAATTTAAAATCAATTCAAATTACTAACACGAGAGAGCTTTCAATAAAATCATGGTGACTGGACTTACGAGCCATCTGTGCCATATACTGAAGCTTAACTGCATTACAGTGGTCAAAGTACTGAATTAAAGGGAGTCAGGAGGGGGACAAGGGAGGAGACACGAGAGGTATAGCCTCTAAAACCTCTATAAATCTAACCTCCCTCTTTCCTACTGCCATCATTAGATTCCTACTCTGCCATTGAATAGTCTCAGTTAGGACTTTAACATTTGACAAATGAAGGCAATTTGCAGATTTTATACTTGTGGATACATTGTAGGACTTACTGTGTGACTTAAAAGCATTTTTCTTGTAAATCAAATATTACCTTGGAAAATAACAATACTGGCAAATGAAACCAGTGAGGTGCCACTCAAGACTACAGTCCTGCTTTAATCATGTTGCTCTTTGAGAATTTAAAGCTTTTAATCATGCCAGGCTGCCACGTTTTGGGTTAAAATTCATGGGAATTTACAGATATTATTTTGGCCACTGGAGAGCTCACTTACTAATACAACAGGGACTCTATTGAAGTAATGGAAATTTTTTGCATTATTATTTTTTGAATGCACTACAATTACTGAAAAGTTCAAACTTACCTGGGTTCACACGTGACAAAGTTGATGAAAAATAGACTTAACCTGCAATGATTTTGCTTTTTGTCCTTCTGTATTTTGTCCGTGTGCTATGCATTAGCAACTGATTCAGTGTAAAAACAGCATATTTTGATTGCTTCATATCTTCATAGTAATAGCCTGTGTTGACTTTTGTATTAGTGCTCTAACCTTGAATTAATAAATACATAAATGAATTCTTACATCTATGCTGTTTTCAGTATCCAGTCAAGGCCAATGGGGTCTTATGATAGGGTATATGCCAACGATTAACTGCTTAGATTTTCATTCAATAAGGCACTTCTTTATCTTTCAGATGAATTATCAAATAACCACCTATGAGATACCAGTCCAAAATATAAAACCAGAGCCATTAGAAACTAGTCTTGGGGTTTTTTTCTTCCTAGGCTTAAGGAGAAGCCTAAAGGCTGGCAGCAAACATCACGGGTAATTTCTATTTCCCTCCTCTACTCTGCACGTATGCAGTTACATAGCATTGAAAAAGTTCAGAAACCAATAGGGGCAAATAATGCATATAGCATGCCATTACAGATTAGAAAATGGTACCAACTAGTTACTATTGCAAATAAACGCTGGAAAGGAGTGCTTTAGTTTTATGAGCACATAAGTCTAATTTTACAGAATACACTGCATGAAAGTCTAAGGCTTTTGAATATTCCTTCATCAGTAATATTGCTCCTGTTGACAAATCTTTTAAACACCTTATGCAAGCATCGTTTCATGCAAATCAGATTTTCAGAGGTGCCATTTGAGAACACATGCATTACATCCAAATCCACCAGAATGCCAGGGATAAACGCGTGTTGCCGAGTCATGGGAAGATCAGAACAGTTTTTAAAAAGCGGTCTTTCTAGAATGTGGATTCATTTGTTCATAACACCACTTTCCAGGCAGATTTCTTTCTGAGTATCAAGTTTTGAGTTTATCTTCGTTTGTCTTTCCGAACCCAAGACTGTCAGCCATATATTTGAAAAGCCATCTATTTCTCAGACATCTAAACTAACCTATTCGTGGATATGCATGGCTTGTAAACCTACTTCCATATACCGATCTTAATGAGATTTTGCTCTTCAGCCTTCTAGTTATGGGCAAAACAATCTGGTTTTGTGACTCCAGTGTGTATGCTTCGAATGTGAAATAGGCTTGCACGTGTCTGTCTCTCACTTTTGCGTCGGGGTGACAATTTACATTATGCGCAGAGAAACACAGTTTTAAATCCATAATAAAACCACTTTAATCTTACTAATTTTCTGGATTTCATCTATTTTCAGTTGTGTGTAAGCAAATAAAATTTACTGAAGTGTCAGTCCAGAAAAAAGAGTTCTCAAAAAAGCCTTATATTACGGTTAACAGCAACTGTGCCCAAAATACACCCCATTTAATATGGAGTAGAGGATGTATAAGCCATTTCCAGTGCAAGCACAATGCTGAAGAGCACAACACATTTTATATTTCTCTCAAGGTGTTGAAATTGCTAATTAACCAAATTCAATTAGCTAAGTATAAAGGACTGCATCACCGTAACTCCAGTCATTTAACTGTTAACAGCTAGAAATTATGAGTACTATGAAGTTGCTTGTGTATAGCTTGAGAACTCATCTTCAAACTCCCCAGGTGCTTGGACAGGCTTACACAACTGCCAGAGCCTGAGCGACCAACAGGGTAGATTTAGACTGAACAGTAGGAAAGAATTTTTCTCAGAAAGAGTGGTCGGGCATTGGAATAGACTGCCCAGGGAGGTGGTTGAGTCCCCATCCCTGGATGTGTTCAAGAGACGTTTAGATGTGGTGTTGGGGGATGTGGTGTAGGGGAGAACTTTGTAGAGTAGGGTAGATGGTTGGACTCGATGATCCCAAGGGTCTCTTCCAACCTAGACAATTCTATGATTCTATGATTCTATGGCTGCAGTCGGCTGACATACTTCTTGCCAGCTGACCCATGTTATCTGACCTTCTGCATGCTCTGCTCTTATCCCATTTGTAAAACAAAGCAAATAGTCTTAAATCACCATCAAGATAGTTTAACAGATTTTAATTTGCAAGAGGTGACAAATGCACTTAGAGTCAAATCCTGTAGAAGTTTATCAAAGAAACGTAATTTACAGTGAGCAACAACATGTGACCACTGGACTAGATGATTTCCAGAGGTCCCTTCCACCCTAATTTTTTCTCAGGGACTCTATGAATTACATAATTTAGTCATTAAATTGCATCAAAGATTTGCAAAGAGTGAACTCTGGTAGCCAAGAAAAGTAACCAGAACAACTCAGTTGGGAGTAATCACCACCATGCTGATGTTATGCTGTGTCTTACGTGAAGGAACTCTTATGTGAAAGGAAAGAGATTTCAATCACTAATGAATAAGGTGACAAAGGGTTACACTGGAATATCTGAAGCCCAGACTAGCTAGCCAGTTATGTCCCTGCACTGCATGTAGCTTTTAGTGCTGCCAAAGAACCTCTTAAAGCTTCCCTGGAGCAAGAATAAATTGTTGAGGAAGGAAATGTGGGAATGGGAATATTACAGGACTCACTGGTGAGGTAGAGGCTATACGGAGGTAAATTATAGCCCCAGGCTTTATAGGTTTAAAGCTCCTGATTTGTTACTGGACAATATCTATTTTATAATAACATGGTGCTTTTCCTTCATAGTCTGGTGGCCTCATCCGGTTCTGAGGAAAATCCTGACTCTTGTCTGTCTGAACTATGAAGGCTGATCCAAACCCAGGAATTTTCCCATCACAGACAGACTGGAAAGCCCAAAGCAGACAAACTGGGAAGCCAGATGACTTAGAGGACTGAGTCCCGGACATGTTCATTGAGAATTACAAATGCCCATGCTCTGCAAAGTTAAGCAAAATTAAAATGGTTTTGTTATTGATTTAAAAGGTTCTAAAACTTTAGAATCACACCCAGAATGCTCACGGTGTGAGTCACAAATTGAATTCATACTTGTCAAAGAAAAGTCTTCGTTCAGGAAACAAAAATCAATTTCTTGAATGTAGTAGGCAGGCAGGTCAATTTTGTAGTAGAGCTGTTGTTCAAGGAAACTTTGGTGCCTGTATTGTCCAGGTTTAAAAAAAAAAATATTTAATTTAAAATTTTTAAATAATGTAAATTATGCTCTCATCTGATTTACATGTAAGTCTATCAAAGACTTGGACTTCACCAAAAGAATCAGTTCACATTTGTTTTGTAGGGGGTTTATTTAGCTTAGTTTAACCTCTGCTATGTTAGTATTGAAGAGCCCATTTAAGAACATCTGGTTCTGTGTAGGTGGGCAGTGAAGGGGGTGGATCTGGCAATCGGTGACAGGACACGTCAGACAGAGAGGAGGCAAATGGGAAGGGTCAGAAATGGGTGTACAAGAAGTGAACAGCCAGTGGGAGAATAAAAAGAACTTTTTTTTTGGTTTGTGGCTTACTTAATTGATAAAGGAGGAAAAAACTCAAAGGCACCACACCAGAAGTAGTTTATCATCTCATTTCTTAGTAGCTTATGTGGGATGAGTAAGAATCGCCTTCATTCATAACATGTCTTTTACGTAAATACCTACTATAATGGCTAGGTGTATTGTACATAAGTGGTCTCTGGACCAAATCTGAATGGAACTTGAGCAGCAGGAGTAGAAGATGAAACACTGGCAGAGAGCTAGCTTGACAGAATTTAATTGTTACAAGGTCGTGATCCCGGATACCAATCATACTATGAAAAATAAAAGGGCATAAGCTGCTTGAAAACTTGGGGACATATTTGATTTCATTTTGTGAGCCTTTCAAGCCATGATGATGTGTACCCAGACACACAAAAAAACCCAAACCAACCCAAAACCACCACTCTAAGAAAAGTTATATGCCAATAATTTTGAGGTTAATATTACAGAATCAGTATTTTTAGCTCAAGTGTTAGATTTCAAACGAGTGCAAAACTACTTTGAGTGCTTATATGGCCTTCTCCTTCCAGATTCAGACTGCAAATGGACACAGTAGAAACAACAGCGTTAGGCCAATCTCATGTTATTCGTATTCCAAAAAGAAGTATAGAGTAATAGAACTCTCATAAAACAATCCTTCGTACTTCCACCCTTGTTTTTAGCATTTTCAGGTTATCTCACTCCAACACAAACAGCAGAACTCCAAACATTTATGAGACGGGTCACAGTTTACCTTGTCTTATTCTTGGGGCTTCCCATCACCATGGCTTAGCTGAAGATTTTCACTGACTCCGTATTCAAGTAGGATTATGCTCTCCCAAGTGTCTTGAATCAGAAACCCAGAGCTTATGACTGGGGCAGCTTGAGAGACTCTACATCATTATCAAACTCCTTTCTCATCTGATATGAAGCTGGAGAGTGGGTGCAATGCTACTTTGTATTTAAGTTAACAAAAGGAAAGAATCTGCTTTAAATATTTTGTTTTGACTGAACAAGTGATTTTCTGCATTGCTCCTACCCAAATATTCAAATATATTCATTCTCTACTTGTTGTGGTTTAGGAGGTAATAGTCATCTTAAATAGCCATCGGCTTGGGTTTAATCAGAATGCTATTTCTCAGGTGGGGTAATACCATCTTCTGCGATGAGACAACGACCCGGTCTCCATATGGATGGCAACAGTACAAACCACTCAGTACCTCAAAAAATTTCTTTCATGCAGCTTGGATGGGCAAGGTCTCTTAGCAGCTGGGTTACAGCGCTGCTCCTCAGTAGCTACGTACACACTAGTGACCACAAGAAATAACATTCAGTCCCATCATTTTATAATGCCGTTTTGAGCCGCATGGTATTGGTAGCATGTTAAACTTTTGTTTCCTAAATTTAGAGTAGACACATTGAGTATTCAATGTCATTTAGAAACCGCCTGATGTTTTCATCTCGATCACCTATAAGCCTGATTTTGAGCAAATAGACCTTTTGAAGTTGTTGGGGGATTTTCATGTGACTCTATACATGTGCTTTAGCAATGTGCTTTATGGAACTGTTAATGATTTTTGTCCTGTCCAATTTTAATGCCCGTTCTAGCATATGTCATGCATGAAATTCCTCTTACTGACACGGTATGTGGATAATCTGGCATTTAACTCCTATCTTTGCTGAGTCAGGTGCATTTTGCTTTCATCTCTATTCTAAGCCAATGCAGTGTATAGTGATCACCTCTATCAATCTCCCTGCATAAATTTGAGTATACTCACTGAATAAACTGCACTATAAACAACACGTTTAGTATGTAGATAAGAACTGGCTCCTTTTAATCCCAAATTGTAATTACTGCAGGCCCCAAATGTGTAATTTAAGGATCAAAGCCTGAATTGTTATCATAAATGCAATTCAGTAACAAGGAAAACCTGAATGATTTTCAGATAAACAAAATCAGGCTGAATCAGTGGAAATCTAGAACGATTTCTGTCACATCATTTAGTGTATTTAATTTCATTCTGTATTTTTCTTTGTTAGGTCTACAAATAGAAAGAGCTCAAGGTGTTAAGCAACTGAACAGGTAAGAGACAAGTTTTCCCTAGGACTTTAGAATTTCAGATTAATTACTCTGCTTTTCTACTGTCTATAATATAAGACTACAATTTATAAGATAAGATTATAATTTAGTTATCAGATCCTGTTTCTAATTTCTATAATCTTATTTACACTAATTTTGCACATTCTTGTCTATGTGTTTTATTTTCTTTTTAGGAAATTTTCATAGCTCCTTTCGGTTATTTCTCATATGTTTAATACTTGTTTTCCCCGTGTTAGCTAAAGAAAACCCAAGTTTATCAATAAAATATTAGTTAATTTGTAAAAAGAAGAAAAAAAATCCTACAGCTTGATGGGAATTGAAATGTTGGGAAGCAGTAAAATGTACGGGGTAGATCAGCTGTATAAACATCCAAAGTATGTTGCCCAGAGTTTTGAATACAATTTCTGCATTCTCTTTCCTTCACTTAAATATACAGACAAATGCAAAAAGATAAAGTGTGCAACTTCAGTATAGTCTATCTATGATTGTGCAAATTTTATCAATACAATTTAATCAATATCTGAAATGGAATTGTGGACTCCCAACCTGTGGTTAATTTATACTTTTTCTTTCTAAAATGAAAGTTTAATTACTATTTACAGGGGCTGAAAAGCTAGAAGAAAAATTACAGCTAATACAAATATTTACTTGACCATCATTTAGTAAATACATAAATCTTTTTCTTCTTTGCTTAGATATTCAGCTCTTTTTAACAGAATAACAAGAAGTAGTTGTTACAATGATAAATTATTCTTTGCAGTTTTATATTCTATTTATAGTCTTTTCATTCATTAGAGTTTTTAATATGTTTGGGGTTTGTTGCTTTTCACGCTCCCATGTATTTTTTAAGAAATAATTTATTACAATTCATATTTCTTTCTTTTCAAAATTATAATCCAATTACTTTCTCAGTAAACAAGAATTCCTCCTTTTTATGTGAAATGAACTACCAGCAAAAGTGGTTTCTGATTAGACAAGCTAATTTTGAAAGGACAGATAGAATCAAGCAATGAACTGGATAAAAATAATAATGGAGCATACCTTGTTAGATAACAAATGGAACAGACTTTGGAGACAATTAATGCAGGAGATATTTAATGCTGAGATATGTTAAACAAGCTTTGTCTTTTTTTTATTTTCTGCTATAAATCATAGCTAATTTACTTAAATAATGTACTGTAACCACCTAGCTAAAAACATCACGTTCTGTAAACACATGCCACGGTAACTCTCCTTGTTCTCTCCTGCTGTGCATGGAAAGCCCAGCACCCTTTGTGGGAGGGTGGGGGTGTAGTTGTGTGTAGATGGCAGATGGATGGATGTATGGATAGATCGATTGTTCGATCCAGTAAGGGAAAGCTGTCTAACAACATTCAGGATGGGTATTGCAGGAAAATATGTGGTAACTTCATCCCATGGGTAAACATGTGTCATGGTTTCAGTTGGGATAGAGTTAACTTTCTCAGTAGCAGCTGGGATAGTGCTCTGTTTTGGATTTGGGATGAGAAATACTTTTGATAGAGCGCTGGTGTTTTTAGTTGTTGCGAGGCAGTCAAGACCTTTTCTGCTCCTCACACCGCCCCACCAGCGAGCAGGCTGGGGGTGCACAAGAAGTTGGGAAGGGACACAGCCAGGACAGCTGACCCCAACTGACCAAAGGGATATTCCATACCACGTGACATCAGGCTCAGTATACAAAGCTGGGGGAAGAAGGAAGGGGGGGAAATTCAGAGTGATGGCGTTTGTCTTCCCAAGTAATCGTTACGCGTGATGGAGCCCTGCTTTCCTGGAGGTGGCTGAACACCCGCCTGCCCATGGGAAGCAGTGAAGGAATCCCTTGTTTTGCTTCACTTGTGTGCATGGCTCTTGCTTTACTTAATAAACTGTCTTTATGTCAACCCACAAGTTTTTCCTCACTTTCATTCTTCTGATTCTCTCCCCCATCGCCTGGGGTTAAACCACGACAACATGATTTCTCTTACATTGGATTTCCAAATGACTAAATTACAGGCTGCAGGCCCTTACTTGCTGGGCTTGATTCTGTTTCAAGTCTTGCACTGAAGTACCACTCTTTATTGGACTGTTGGAAAAACTGTGTCAGTCACGTGGTCTGAGAGATATTTTTTCCTGTATTGTCTGTTTGCGGTATATAGTGAAGTTCTGTTTCTAAGAAGAAGCATAAACAAGGCGTGTTTTTTTTAGTAAAAAGCTGGAGTGATAGACTTTTGAGGAAAAAAAAATATGCCTATGACTCTTATTCTTTTATATTTGGGAAATAAGCAGATGTGTACATATTTCTAAACAAAGAATCGAGTTGTTATTAAAAAATTCTCTAGCCCATATTAATGACTTTCCCCTCCAATGGAAACAATCTTGCAAGGCCAAACTTTGTCAAACTCCAGAGGTCAAGGGTAAATAATATGAGTTTTAGGACTCTAAAAATGTGTACAATATAATGAAAATGAAATTTCAAGTTTTTTAGTACAGTTATATGATGCTGACTGTGTCTTTTTATTCAGCAGTTAAGCAACTTGCAATTTAGTTAGGAAAGAGAACATGGAGTTGCATATCCCTGTGCTGCGTTTCTGATGTTTTTTGTTTTATCTGAAGCTCGAGAAATTTTATGTAAGACCCGTTTGTCTCACCTTTAAGAAATACAAATACATTTTCTTTATCTTCCCTTAGCAGTCGTATTTACTGGGCAATTATCAAGACTGCTTTCAAATAGTAGAGAAACACAATACGCACCTATTAAGAAATGGGAGTTTGACATAATTCTCTGTGTACTGTATGATTGCATTTTGTATCAAACAGCAAAATTTACTGCTGTGAAAGATCCAGTTATAATACTATTTTTTCATCAACTGCCAATGTACTAGCAGATGATTGGAGCAAGCAGATGACACACAGTGGTTTGAAAAAGAACTGGACAAGGTTATAGGTAGTCAAGGTGCATTTCCTCAGCAACCCACAACTATGAAGGGTGTAGGAAATGTTCTACCTTCTCTGGGAACATGAGGACCCAAGTGGTGAACTCTTCCATATGATTTTGGGAACAAATGACACCAAGGAGTTAACGGAGGACTTCAGGAGCAGACCCAAGCACCATGAATAGTTAAGGATACTGTTCTCCAGGCTACCTATGGTCCCAAGCCAATGTTTAACTGCCAAATTGCTCCATCTTCCTCTTTCTCTGGCTTTGTCTCTTTAGCAGGAATTGTGCTGTTTCCTCTTTGTCTTGTGATCTGTGAATGTCTCAGTGTCATACGGTAAAACAACACTACAAAACACTTTCAACAATTTCACAGGGAGGATTCAGTACTCTTGGGACCTTTATGGGGTCTTTCTCTCTTCCATGAAACAAGAAAAATTGGAAACAGCATCCACCTTCATGTAGCCGGTCTTGGTTTTGGGGAGCCAGGTTCTTTCTTACAATGAGAGACCTCTGTAGAAGAGTTGCTCTGGACAGAGATGGGTCAGGCACTATGCCCCAGTGTCCTCCACTGAAATCAATCCTACCATCTCGAGTCTGAGGACTAGCTTTTTACAGTACAGTTGGAATAACATGTGACCATTTATAAATGTGCATAATCACATTCCCCCACTAGCATAGTATCCAGCTCAAGCTTAAGAGAGTGTGATCAAAAAGACTTAATTTTAAATGTCTGCTGATTTTTAGACACATCAGTAGAAAGGTAGCAAATACCACCAGTACCGTAAACAGCCAACCTTTAGTCTTGAAGAAGGGAAGGGAATAATTGGTCTTTATCCCTTTCTAAGAAATATTGTAGATACATTTTTTTCAAACCCAGGACTGCAATCCCTGGGAGGGGGGGGCCCACCTGCTGTGACAGTATTCAGAACAAACTCTTCTGTGTTCTAATGAACGGTGTGAAACCAGTCCTTCTACTGCTGTTTGTGCTGCGAATTTCAGTTTTACCAAATGCTTTAATATGAAAAACTTCAATGGTTTAATTTTATTTTTAATATTTTTCTCAGTGATTGGTAACCTGTTTCTAAGCATTGCCTATACTAAAACTTTTTTATTTACTTCCAGACTCTTCTCCTTAGTCACTTCCTTTTGAAGATTATACCAACAAATCCCTCTTATCTCTCCTGTCCGTATCTGAAAATCATCTCTAACTGCCTTCTCTCTCTTAATCAGCCAAACTGCACCTTAATACTGATCCAGTCAAACAACTTCATAGTTTCAACACCTGAAATGTCCTTCTCTGTTTTTTTTTGTGTCCTTCTCCAATCACCAAATCTATTACTCATTCTATACTGCACATCTAGCCACTCTCTTTTTTCTGTGGCCACTCTCATTTTTCTGCTTGTTGCTTCCTCTACTACATCAGCTTCCCTTTTGTCATGGCTTTCTGGATATATGCTGCCAGAAGAGTACAACATGTGCAAGCCTATGACAGGAGGTAGAGCCAAGCCCAGAACACAAACCTCTAGGACCTCAGCATAGGGCATGAGATTGAGTTTGTAATACGTGCGATGTTAAGATTTTGGAGTATTGTTGAATAGCACCACCATTCTCTGCTTATGAACCCTTGTATCATTTCTCATCTCCTCTATTATCAGTTTTCCACTAAGGACCTTGTGATTTTCTCTTGAGAGCTCCTTACTTGCAAGAAAGTTGTTTCCAGGATTATTACCTTTCTATCCTTGTGATTTCTCTTAGAGTACTCACTCCTATCCTGTGACTATCCTACTTACTAATGGAGTTTATTTTTATAGAGATTAGAGTCCTTCTGCATTTCAGAAGTCCTAAAACATCAAAGAACCACTCTATCAGAGAACGACTACACAAATGCAGTTACAGTTGAATGCAGTACATGTTAGTAAATATGACTGAATCTCATCTTGCCTGCCTGTTCCTGTTCACTCTTAATATATATCATAGAATCATAGAATGGTTTAGGTTGGAAAGGACCTTGAAGATCATAGAGTTCCAACCCCCCTGCCATAGACAGGGACACTTCCCACCAGCCCAGGTTGTCCAAGGCCATGTCCAGCCTGGCCTTGAACACCTCCAGGGATGGGGTCTCAACAGCCTCTCTGGGCAACCTGTGCCAGTGCCTCACCACCCTCAAAGTGAAAAAATTCTTCCTAATGTTTAATCTGAACCTGCCCTCTTCCAGTTTAAAGCCATTCCCCCTCATCCTATCGCTACTTTTGTCCTTCCCCAGCTCTCCTGTAGGCCCCCTTTAGGGACTGGAAGGCCGCAATAAGATCTCCCCGGAGCCTTCTCTTCTCCAGGCTGAACAGCCCCAACTCCTTCAGCCTCTCCTCATAGGAGAGGTGCTCCAGCCCTCGGATCATCCTTGTGGCTCTCCTCTGGACATGCTCCAAGAGGTCCATGTCCTTCTCATGCTGGGGACTCCGGAGTTGGATGCAGTACTCCAGGTAGGGTCTTACGAGAGTGGAGTAGAGGGCAGAATCAGACCTGCTGGCCACACTTCTGATGCAGCCCAGGATACGGTTGGCCTTCTGGGCTGCGATCGCACACTGCTGGCTCATGTTGAGCTTCTCGTCAATCAGCACCCCCAGGTCCTTCTCCTCAGGGCTGCTCTCCAGCCATTCCCCACCGAGCCTGTATTTGTGCTTGGGATTGCCACATATATATATAAGTACTCAGTAAAAAACAAAAGTGAATGATTAAATAGTCATCTACATTTGTGGAAAGATAGGTTTCGGTCAAGAAAGTAATTTCATAATCCTACATGTTTTATTTGTAAGTCGTATTTTCATTTCTCACAGGAGATGTTGCCAGGAAAAAGACTTTTGCCTTCTCATGTCTGAATCAGATCCTCCAGGCAGCTGATACTGCACTCAAACGTGACGCAATTTAGTAGTTGCGGTAATATTGGCTTTGATTTGAATTGGGTTTTTTGGCCTAAGGTTACGTGTAGGCCAGGGTTTCATCCTGCCACAGAGCAAAAGATTTAACACATAAGCAGATTGTCCTTTAAGTTTCAGCTGTCTTAGGACATGCGCAATGAAGTATATGGGAAGGAACAGAGACAAGCCTTGGAGCGCAGATTGGATCCCTCCCATGGAAACAGAAAGGGTGATGTACTGCAGTTTTAGCCTGGATGAGTGGGAGAGATGAGGGTGGAAAGACATATGAGTGCAGGAAACATGGTGATGGGAGAGTAAGAACCATCCTGAGGAGGAGAAAAAGCGCCGGAGGCAGGTTGTAACAGGAACCAGCTGTGATTTCAAACACTTACTGAATCAAACCTCCTCCAGCATAGCCCAGTGACGGAGCCTGGGGACCACGGAGGTCTCTGATGGTGAATGATCTAGCCAGGAGACAATGAAGATTTCAAGGCTTGCCTGTATTTCATTAGAAAGTTGAGCAAAATCAGCACATTTCCTGAGAAATAGTTCTATATTGATGAACCAGCGTTTTCTGTAAGAAGGCAAATATTCTGTTGACAGTTTTGACCACCTCTATTTTCAGTATCAAGGGATCTTACGCTACTTCTCTCTGTCATATCCACTCTGGTCCTTGATGCAGGAATTGTCATCTTTAGTTATATTTGCCCATAGCCTGCAACACTGAATGGAGGCCGCAGACTACGGCACAAATAGGCATAGAAATCAAGAGACCTAAGGTGTTTTCATTTCTGTGCTTATCTAATTGATGGGCTCTCTAACTAATGTTGCCAGAAACTGATACTGCCACATCACAAATCAGCCTCAAAGAAGTGAACCATATGTAATATTCCAGATTATTTTTGGTGTTGCTGGCATAGAAATATACTACAGCAAAACCTCAAGTTGCCAAATGTGGATAGTGTGTACGCAAGCAAAGTATAATCACAAGTGGTGACACAGCTCTCCTCTCTTTTGTGGTGAAGCTGATTTAAATTTAAGTTTAGTTCACTCTTTTTAATTAATTTCTCCTTTTATTTTCCTCTTTTCATATAGGGGGAAATTATGATCTTATGAAGCTGACATTAAATGATCAAACAATATTGAACAACCTAATGAAAATCTTAAGCAAAAGTCACTATGAATTAGGTATTTGCTAAACTGACAACACAAGCCTTTGTAAACCTGATATTGTTCTTATGTAAACTCATGAATGGAGACTTTCTCAAATAAATTACTTAATAACATCAGAGAGTCATTGGCTGTGTAAATATATCCCAGGGGCGCATACTAAGATTCCTGAATTTAAATGTTCAATAGAACTTCATATTTGTCACCTTTACTAACGAGTTTTTCCTTATGAAATCATTATTAGCATGAAAAAGTTAAATTTTGTATCTAATTTCTTGAATTAATGCTGTTTCAAGACCCTAAGGGTTTGAAAGTTCTTTCACTGGAATTCATCATTTACATAATTTTCATAGCCCCAACCCTTTGCTCTCAACTATGAATGCACATCGTCATTTTTTTTACGCATTAGGCAGCAACTTCTATTTTTCTCTACACAAAACAATTAACAGAAGAATAACAGGTAATAAACATTTTTAATCTTTAATGTTACCTTAACAGTGAAGTGCCGTATTTCATGCTTTCGCAACAACGCTGCCTGCTGAATGATGCCTTTCTGATTCCTCGCTATGAAGATATTTGATTAGAAAATGAAAAACAATCGAGTCATTTGAGATCAGTGGAGCTTTCCATCATTTCCGGCTTGAGATACTTGCGAGTGCACAGCAGCATGGCCAGATTTTTAAGCAGACTAGACAGTATTTTCTCAACTCTACATTATCATACTTCAGCCATGAGCTACGAACGAGATGTTTACTTGATAAATTTCTTTGTGTTGTTAATATAGCTTATTAGATAGGAATTTTATTCTTTTCAGAAGCCCAGACTTTGGACACCAATGCAACACAGCTTTTGACCAAAATACCTCTTAATGTTAGCCTCTCCTCTGCAGGTCTTCATGAACTCAGGGCCATGGACATATGGTAGGCATAAGACAAAGATGTAGGACAGACCCAAACCTGAAAAACACTATACAAGTAGCAGGAAAGATAGGCCTAATATCTGGGTACTTTGGGTTTAATATAATAATCACAATGGAAACATGACAGTTCAGAGAGTATTTTGAACAGAGAGGCTGAACTTCGCTCTGTGCCAAGGCTAAACTTGTTTGACAACTGCTTCCATCCAGTGGTTTGCTACAGATTAGAAATGAATTTTACATGGCAGACACATCCCCTGTTCCCCAACTTAACAACGTGCATGACAATTCGATTGTTATTCCTGTCTGTGCACGGTGAGAAGACTAAGACAAATGACGCAATCTGTTTTGAGGGAAACTTTTGATTAGGATTCAATGTGAGATTAAGACTCTGCTTTTAGGTATGTACTTTTCATCCAGTTATGAGTATCTAAAAAGATACTGCACCCACTTTAGATTCACTGACTCTACCAATTGCCTCTCCCCTGGCTGTGATGGGAATTTACACACCTAATGCACCAATTACTTCTATATTTCCAACTTTTAAAGTCTAAATTTGGAGCCAAATACGACCCTCTGAGTTCGATTCATTTGCCCATACATTCATGTCTTGTGTTATTTGGGAATCCTAGTGTCCTTCATGTTCCCACAGAACAAAAGAATTAACACCATGTTCTTACACCAGTCACTGGAAATAGTTTTTCCTATCCCAATTTGAAATGGATAAGCAGCTTCATAACTTTAAACTGAACAGAATTTAGCTTGCATTGTTAAATGTAATACAGTACCGTGAATACTGTATTTTTTAAGGCAGTCTATTGTGCCTCAGATTTCCTCCAAACGTTTTAAAATTTTCTGTAAATGCATACTGTTGTTTTTCTGTACAAGGAGAAAATCACATATCTGTGTGTTTTCTCTCCAGTCACAAAATGTCTAGGAAGAGCTTCTAGGTGCATTATCTAGATTCCTATTATTTTTCAACAGAAGTTTCAAGCATCATGTTACACGTTAATGTTGCTGCTCTTCCCACCCAGGGACAGTAGCAAAGAGTCTCAGGGATGGAAAAAAAAAAAAAAAAAAAAAGATTAATAATATTGAAATTATTCTTAGCAATGAAATCCAGATGTTACAATTTTTGATGATCGGTGCTTGATGTAGAAAAGGGCTTAAATCGAATACTGAAACACAATGAACCCGTGAAACTCTCTAAGTCTATTTTCTGACCACCAGCAGCGTCCTTGCAAACTTTGTCTCACATTTTCTCTCTAGACAAATCACTCTGCTTGACGTCATGGACGAAGTCCAGTGTGTGTGATCAACTGTGTACAGTTTTAAATTTCCTACAAATCACGTTAGTTGCTGGACAATGTGTGAAACTGCAGGGATTAGCCATACTAAAGTTATTCATTTTGGACTCCAGACGAAGAGCCTCAGAACATCTTGTTGGAAGGCCTGGCACTTAGTTACAATCAAATTTGATGATGACTTGCAACGTGCATGTCAAAATGAGGTCAGCCATTTGAGGCTGCTCACTACCAACCTTCCCTCTCCACGAGCCAAATCACTGCCCAGACGCTCACAGAGGCTTGTTATTACCATAATGACAACGCGTTATCCAGGTTAAAATGCAGTTTTGCTATTGATCCAAACATTCACTAAGCCACTGGAAAACTTTATCAAGGAGAGCTGTGCTGCTCGGGAAGGCAAAAAAACTCGATTGGCTCAGAATTTTGATGGATTTCGAGCAGTTTGCTGTGTCCTTACTCACTATGTTATAAATTCTGGTTTATAAGACCTGAGAAATTAAATTAATCCAGATGTTTGGGTTTGGAGGTTTTTTTTCCCCCATGCTTTTACATTGCCTTTTCCAATAGCCAAACCCCCAAACCACCACTTAGCAAAGAACCTTACTGATTTCTGTGGGTTCTGGATGCAGCCATTGGAAAACCTGCACTTGACATCCATCACCCTGCTGAGATTCCAGCCCATGTTCTCCCCCTGTACTGATGTGCTCTTCAGATATAATTGCTCGTCTCTGATTTGCAGTATCTCTTAGTAACACAGGCACTCTCCTTCTTGATTCATTCCAGTGACAATGGGCACAAATTGAAAAAAAGCACTCATAAAACTCAAATTAAAATATGTAACTCAAATCTTCATGTCACAGCAAGGTTTGACTCGTAAATAAAAACTACCTGGACTGATTTTAGGATTTTAAGAAAATACATTGTTGCCCTGTAAACCAAAGCTATGAAAAATATGGCTGATGATATCAGGACAACGGGAGCTACATATTCCCATCTGTTTATCTGTTCTAGCTTGAATAACTCAGGGATACATTTTATTCTATTCTATTCTATTCCTGTTATAACACTAATTTTAGGTTTGTAGACCTAAGCTTCATCTATCTATCCATCAGAAGATCTTGAAGGCATGCCAAACTTGTGTTTCACTGAATCATTCCTCCATTTTCAGCTTTTTTTTAATGTGTATATTAGACATCATATTGGAAAAAATCTTTTTATTAAAATTTCTCTCAACTTTGTAATTGTCTTGTATTATCGTTGTAATTTTTGCACACCATTATCTTGTGGTTTTACTTCTAAGAAATATACAGTTCTCAGGGATATTTTACTCCTTTGTGTAGAACTGTGCCCTAATTTGGAAGATAATATTGATGAATAGAAAACCATTTTGGTTTTTCTGTGTTGTCTTCCTGTAACTTTCACTTCCCTTTCCTTAGTTTGTGTACACCATAAACACTTCAGTGTCATTTATTGTCACCATTGTGATTTCTACTGTATGACATATATTTCCCTTTTCTGCTATTCAGAAAAGAGAAGATGGACACATTTCTTTTATTCTTATCCTGTTTTCATAGTATGCAATTTCATATTGGGGAGGGGGGAGGGTGTTGATTTGAATTGCTGTAACAGGTGCTTAGTGCATATAATGAGCTTGTACATTAATTAAAGAGAGAGAATCTCAAGCTATTTAACTTAATAAGGAGAAGTTAACTGACTTGATCAGAGTGTGATACTTGCAGAGGTAAGAATTTCTAATAATCATTGACTCTTTAATTTAGCAGAAAAAGATATAACAAGATCCAGGGAATGGAAGATGAAGCTTGACAAATTCAGAGGTGGAAATAAGATACTCAGAGTGTAATTAACCATCATAACTTCCCTACAGATGTGTTAGATTCTTTGCTGCTTGCGGTTTTGAAGTCTTAAGTCTTCTGGCAAAATCACAACATTCAAATAGAATTTACTGCCTGGTTGCCATGCTAGGCTGAAATTTCTGATGTGTAGTGTGTAGAAGAGCAAGCGGGTAGTTTTATAACAAACCTTGTTGGACTTCACCTACATTTGCATCAGAATGCCGTCAACTCACGAGGTTATCATCTCCATTACACCTTCCATACGGCAGGGCTGCACTCTTCTGCTTTGTGTGCAAGGCTTCTGTTGAAGTTCTGGTTTGCGTCCCTGTAGGGTGCAAATGATACAGGAGCGATAATAACAATATTTAATAGGATGAATATCCTAGAATGTGCAGGTAACTGTAGTATTGTGCAGTATGGAGAAACACAGATACCTTCTGGTCAGCCTGACTTTGACAAGGCATGATCCATACTCCAAAAGATTGATTAAAATTAGACTATGAATGTGCATGTGGTTCCTAGATGGAAAGCCCTTAGTAATAACAGCCTCTATTCAGGGCAAAACTAGTGGGATGTCTACACCATACATTTTAGGAGTAGGGTTCAGGTCAGCAGATTAGATATCCAATTTGAACCAGTTCTCAAGTTATGCCAAAATATTCTTCATACAGTCAACAGAGAAGGGCTTCCAGAGAGAGGCCCTGCCTAAGTTTAGGTTTTATATTGAAGTCCTGGACCCAAATCAACTTCTGAAACAGCCTGTTTCTCTTCTTTAACTGTGTAGCAATTCTAAGAGATTAAACCCCTAATTTAGATAACTAAAGTTTCAGGAAAACACTTTATAGCAGACCTCTGATGACATTCAAAAGTTACAGCTTCCCATTTGCATTTTGCTTCTCAAATACTTGTGAGTGCTGTCTGACCACAGCACCTGACAGACCTTCTCTTTCCCTCTTTAAACCCACATTCCTCTTAGGCAAGTTAGGCAAATTTTTAAAAAATTTTGGAGGTATTTGTCAGACTAGTTGTAGGCCTCTTGGGACTATCATCCTGAATTCTCTTTATAGCCAAAAAAAAAAAAAAAAAGTTGTTTGTACGGCTTGATTCATCCGCTGTAATGTACTGCTATATCTGAACTGCATTCTAAAAATGCCTATTTTTCCCTACACCCACAAAGTCCAGAGGAAGGCAAAAAAGCTGGTGAAAGGGCTGTAAGGAACATCCTTAGCTAAAGACTTTGGGCCTGTCTAGTTTGGATAAAAGGAAGCTGAGGGGCAACCTCATTGCTCTCTACAGCTTCCTGAGGAGGGGACATAGAGAGGGAAGTGCAGGGCTCTTCTCCCTGGTGTCCAGTGGGAATGGATCAAAGCTGAGCCAGGGGAGGTTCAGAGTTGACATTAGGAAGCATTTCTTTAGGAAGAGAGTGGACAAGCACTGGAACAGGCTTCCTAGAGAGGTGGTAGATGCCTCATGCCTGTCAGTGTTTGGACAATACCCTTAACAGCATGCTTTAAATATTGGTCGGCCCTGAATCGGTCAGGCAGCTGGACTAGATGACCATTGTAAGTCCCTTCCAACTAAAATAGCCTAGTCCTATTCTATTCTATTCTATTCTATTCTATTCTATTCTATTCTATTCTATTCTATTCTATTCTATTCTATTCTAATTCTAAGGAAATTGGTTAGAGTTTATAGAGTGACATTGTAGATGACTGAAGTTAGGTCAGATGAACCTTCCAAAAGTCATCATGCCAAACTTCTACATCTGGTCATATTAACAAGAGTTGAACAGAACCAGAAGTAACTCAATATCATTTCAGAAGACATCTTGGAATAGCAGTAAATGAGGTTTTTATTGTATTGCACGCAACTTTCATTTACTATTTCAATTCAGGAGGAAAAACCTTGTGGCAAAAAAGATGGAAATAAATTTTGAACACACTGTACAAAACATTTCTCTTAAATAAACCTTTAATATGAAAATATCACATCATGTGTGAAGTGTCATCAGTATTTCTGGTGCTCAGAACCAGAACATGCTGGTTATGCTTTGGAGTGCACACATGGCATTTGGGCACTTAGTTGACATTTTAAGTGATGGAATGTTAAGAACCTACATCCCATCCCTCTTGCTGAAAATGTGATTCCAAGGTTCATATCCTGGGAAAGTCCTGGGTCATAGGTATAACAACAAATAAATGAGAAGAAAGGGAAATGATGTTATCCATAAGGTCAAACAGCTTCTTTTCATTGTGAGAGAATAGGTTTTTAAAGTCAGCAAAGGATTTGGGAGAGAATTTAAAAGCTTTCAAGGCACAGATTTCTTTTACCATAGGGAGCTGGAGTTGGCAAAAGTTATTGAAGAGTGTTAGGTTTAGAGTCACAGGCATTGTGACTATCCTGATACCACCAAGAAAAAGAGAAGTATGTTAGAGGATGAAAAAGAACATAAACAAGTCCTAGGACAAACACTATTACTCATTGTCCTTTACCATGAAAGGGGTTAGAGAGAATGATAATCTCAAATGCCTCCAGCCTCTCACCAAAAGAAAAATGGAAAGTTATGCCCATTCTTTGTTTAAACTACAGTTCTGTTCTTTTTCAAGACTGACACCAAACACTTCCCTCTATGTTCTACTTTGTTCCAAAAGTCAGCTTAAAGGGGTACAGGTGAGAGTGGTGTCACACGTATGATGAGTATTGGGGTCTATATCTCAACAGCAGCCGCAAAGCGCTCTTTTCCATTGCGAACATATTACGCAAGCAATTGCATCAAAGTATGACTGGCTCATCTTATTGCAACTCTAAGACCTTTCACTACTTATGTCTTGAAAGCAAGTGAATTTAGTTCAACTCTGTGATTCTGAATGGGTTATCAGGAGTAAGCAGCTTTGAATTTTAGCCTTCATACAGTTGCAGAGTAAAAACTTCCTAAGGGTTGGCTCTACTAAGTAAACACAACATGAAATCCAGCTGTGAGCTTCTCTGTAGGTTTGGCTGTTTGTTGAAAATATCTTTTGAAGTTCTCCGATTCATACTCTATCACACTAAAAAGCAACACCAGGTAGCATCTCCTGGCAATGTTCATGTACTTGCTAATAAGGACTGCAATGAACTTGCTAATAAGGACTTCGGGAGACTGTAAAATTGCTAGATACAGTTCTCAAATGGTGGAACTCCATAAAATAACTATGTGATTTTATTTCTGCCAACCTGAGATAAATTTCACACTGCTCAGATAAGATTGCATTTATATCCAATAAGATTGGATTTTTACCCAAAACAGAAATGGGAAAAAAGACCATTTCCTATTGTGAATCTTGTCACGACAATTTGCAGTTGGCCCGTTTCTAGGTTTTATTTTCTTAGAATGCATCAGAGCTACCAGTCTGGGACATATGAAAATGTAATTGAGCTTGAAATGTCATCTTGATAGCAAGTGATACAGTTAATTCTGTTGGTAAATGTTGCGAAGTGCTAATTGCTAGGTCTAAATTTAACAATTAGTTTAGAAAATCCAAAGTGTAATTTATAATGGGATATAAGCTGCAGGCTTCATCTTGTACTGACTTTTTATTATTATTACTTATACCAGTTTAGGAGGATGAAGCTGAAGAACTTTAACCAAGAATCAAGACGCATGCCTAATTTAACTTCAACCAGATTTGACTATACATCTAGTAAATTTGCTATGGCTGCAAAACATATTCTAACAAATCAAACTTGTATCAAGTCTTTTGCTTTCTACAGTTTGTAATTATACATGAACTGATATTGTCACACTAAACTTCATGAACTTCTTTACAATTTTCATTGATGTTGTCTATCAGAGAAGTTGGTTGGTCTGTGTGGTTTTTATCCTTTTAAAGAGTAATGTTGCTATATTTCAGGATCTGGGGTATGGGAACCTTGAATAGTCACACAGATTTTACATTGGGCATTCTGCAATACAAAAATATTTGAGATAATAAAACATTAGCAAGAAGGAAATAAACTGGAGATGATAAAATTAAATTTTATTTCCCTCACACTAAAATATTTTGTATCACAGGATCACTGGATAGTTGAACATGGAAGAGAGCTCTGGGGACCATCTAGTTCAAATCCCCTGCTCAAAGCAGAGTCAACTGGTGTAGGTTGCTCAAGACTATGTCCAGACATATTTTGACTTTCTCCAAGGATGGAGACTCCACAACCTCTCTGGGCAACCTGTTCCAGTGTTTGATGACCCTCACAGTGAAAGAGTTTAAATGGAATTCCCTGTATTTCAATCTGGGCCCATGACCTCTTGATCTGTCACTGGGCGCCACCAAGAAGAGTCTGACTCCTCCCCATTGGTTATTTATACACACTGATGACCTCCCCCTGAGCCTTCTACTCTCCAGGCTAAACCTCCCCAGCTCTACCCGTTTAGCAGGTGCTACAATCCCTTCAGCATCTTTATGGCCCTTTGCTGGACTTGCTCCGGTATATCCATGCCCATCTTGTACTGGAAACACAGAGGTGTGCACCGCACTCCAGAAGTGCCTCCCAGTGCTGAGCAGAGGGAAAGGACCACCTCCCTCGACCTGCCTAATGCGGCCGAGGATGCCATTGGCCTTGCTTGCCACAAGGGTGCATCACTGGCTCGCAGTCAACTTGGAGTCTCACATAACCCCCAGGTCTATCTTTTTCAGGCTGCTTTCCAACTATTCGGACCCCAGAATGTACTGATATGTGGAATTGTTCCTCCCCACGCTCAGCATTTTGCATTTCCCTTCATTACCTTCAAAAGGTAATGGCCCATTTCATAAGGTTGACCCAATTCTCCAGCCTTGTGAGCTTACTCTCAATGGCAGCACAACCATCTGGTGTATCCATCACTCCTCCCAGTTCTGTATCACCTACAAACTTGTTGAAGGTACACTCTGTCCCATTACCCAGGTCATTAATTAAGCTGCTACACATTACTGGCCCCACTATTAACCCCCAGGGTGCTCCACAAACTGAACATGTGTTCCTGATCATAACCTTTTGAGCCTGACAGTTCAGCTAGTTGGGAGTTCACCTCATTGTCCACTCATCTAGCCTGTACTTCATCATCTTGTTTATGGGGATGTTATGGGAGACACTGTCAAAAGCCTTACTGAAGTTGAGATAAACAACATCCACTGCTCTCTCCTCACCCACGGGGCTAGTCATTTCACTGTAGAAGGCTTTCTGGTTAGTTACGCATGATTACCCTTTTGCAATTCCATAATGACTTCTCCCAAACACCTTCTTGTCCTTCATGTGTTTCAAAAAAAGCTTCCAAAACTATTTACCCCACCACCTTCCAAGGGGCTGAGGTGAGGCTGACCAGCTTGTATTTCCATGGATGCTTTTTCTCGTCCATCTTGAAGATAGGAGTTGCATTTGTGTTCTTTTGTCCTCAAGAGCCTTTCCCAATCACCATGACCTTTCAAAAAAATAAGTGAGACATTTGCCTTGTAACAATATTGTCCAGTTTTCTCAGCACTCACGGGTGCATCCCATCAGGTCCTACAGACTTGCGTGTGTCCAGTTTATTTAAGTATTCCCTAACCTGATTCTCTCCCACCACAGGTAAGCCTTCCTGCCTCCAGACTTTCCCTGTGGTCTCAGGGACCCAGAATTCCTGAAGGCTGATCTTACCAGTAAGGCCAAAGCAAAGAAGGAATTGAGTATCTCCGCCTTTTCCCTTTCCTTTGCCATCAGACAACCTGCCGCATTCAGCAGCAGGTCTGCATTTCCCCCAGTCTTCCTTTTGCTGCTGATGTACTTCTACGAATACCATTGTGAGGTTTCAGAACAGCTTTCCTCAGATCTCCCAACGCACTTCTGTAGCCTGGGCTTGCTGCTTGGGTTACACCTTGGGGTCATGGTAGCCAGGAGCTTCAGCTTCCAAAATGTTTTATTCATCAGATTAGAAGAAAACTGTAACCCACCTTCACGAAACACACTGTTTTGACCTTAAACTTCAATTATACCAGTGTTCTTACATATTCATTTTAACATGTGCATTTAGCAGACTCAGTATTTAAAAAAATCTGTGCTCCTTTGTCTGTTTCAAATCTGGCACTGAAAATCGTAAGTTATTCTTCAATCCATTGAACTTATCATTTTATTCAACTTTATGGATACCTACGCAAGGGGAAAAAAGCTTTCCACTAACTGATATTAAAGTCAAGATTCAGCTATGTCTTTGGAGCACTGCTAATTCACAAAACAATAAAAATGATGAAAGTTGCTGTTACTTAAATACAACAATATGCAAGGTGCACTTAAGTTTTCATTTCAGCAATGCTTTTGTGTCTTTTTTTTCTTTTCTTTTCCACTTATGCTTCATTTCTTCTGATTTCTGTCTCCTTCAAGTATGCAAATCTGTGGTTACTCACCCTGTTCTGTTCAGATCTTTAGATACAGTAGTGTAGAGATACTTCAGTTTCGTCATTGGCAATAAACACAACAAAGTTACATAACCCTGAAAAGATTCACTTTTGAGAAAGGCAAGATCCTCATCTAGTATAAACTGCCATGTTTCAGTGAAGTGTATCATGCCAGACTTGCATTGGCTGAATATTTGGCTCCAAAAGCTTCCTTTTGAAGTCAGTGAACTTCTTATTGTCATCCCTGTGGAATGTGGAACATTGCACCCGTGCCATAAGCTTTTAGGTAGAACCGAGACGAGAATTTTCTTCGCCAAGAGAGTATTACAGAAGAGAGAGAACATGTTAACTCCTTTTTAAGCAACACAATGTTGTTACAGAAAAGTCACTGCTCTTGCATGAGGGAAAAAAAATGACTGAAAGAATGGTAACACACTAAATATTTTTCAGCCCACTGAAAGTGCTTCCCTGCTCTCCCCTAACCGTGCAAAGATAATACAAAAACTTGAGACTGGTAATGATAACTTGATTTTCTTCTGTACTGTCCCAGCTTAGAAAATGTAATTTTCCTGTCATATAAAAATATCTGAATGACAACAGGGCAATACAGTCGTTCAGCACCCTGCTTAGTATTGACCTTAGGTATGAATTGCCAGTTCGCCACTATAAGGAGACGGTTGCACGTCTTCTCTTCCACTTAACCTCTCTTTACATGAAACAATTCAGATTCCCTGTGCCTTCCACCAGCCCTCCTGAGCATAGTAAGCAGAGCGTCGCAATATCTCAAGCGACATTAATGACTGTTACCCTGGCTTCTCAGGGGAGAAGCCAGGGGAGGGGGTGTGATGAACCAAAATGTGCGTCGCACAACCACGATGGCAATGGCAGAAAGAGAGGAGGGATTTCTTCTTCTTTTTAGCTGTAGGATGTGCTTAATGAATTGAACATTTTTTTAAACCAACACATATAGTGACTCGTCTGGGCCTGTAGAGTTGTTTCTTTCAGTAGCAGGTTTGCAGTCTGATACTCTTCTTTGCAAATGGAAAGAAAAATAGGTTAAATGGGATCAAAACGTTACTCTGCTGAAGATGCAGAGACAGTATTTGTAATAATCTCGTGCAGGATTACTGTGGCATTCGCACTTACCAAACCGAAAGGAACACGCATCTTTTATGGTGGTGTAGTAGTGGTGACACCTCGCCAGACCTCTTTACCAAAATCCAGGTGAATTAAATGAGCCTAAAAGCAATAAACTATATACTTTACCCTATAATCATTGAAATGAACAAGATTACAGTTCCAGCCATTTTCAGAGATTAAGGTTAGCTCCAAGCATTAAGTACGATTTTTACTGTTCTCTTCGTGCAGTACCAAAGGCACAATAAATTAAGTAAATTACTACGGTCCATAAAATCATTGTAAATGTAATACATCTCAGTTGATATAAATGAACTCAGTTAGGATTTTATATAACAAAGGTGAGCCTTTAAATGATGAGTAATATTTCTGCCTTTTATTAGTTGAACTAGAGAAGGATTTTATCTTGCATTTGTGAAGAGACAATTGAAACATAACTTCCGAGGATCTCATCAAATGAATTTAGAAGCCTTCACATCAAAAAACAAACAAGGCAGATGGTCAACAGAGTTCATTAGGTGAATTTTGTAAGGGTGACAGAGAGGTAGCTTGGGTGTCAGTAAAGCTTTCGCACTGGGCATTAGAAACATCATAATTTTATCTACATTAAGCACCCCGTAAGAATTTTAATAGTTGGCATTTAGAAGAAGGGACACAAAAATGTTGACGCTATAGATACCAACCAGGTAGGAGGCAAGGAGTTAAGGTGAATACAGCAGCCAGCTTCTGAGCAGTTCTTATGTAAAAGAAAATACTAAAAATATTTTTCACATTTTATCCTTCAAAACCAATGCAATATTAAAAAGATGTGTTCAATAAAACCAGAGAGAATTCACAACTAATAATGTACAGTTTGTCCAAGCCCTGGTATGAATCCTGTCACTGCTAGTTGCAAAGCTCTTATGCCTCCATGTATTCTTATTGCTTTTTAAAGCAATCTGGACTTGAAAGCAATCCAAAGCTACATTGTTACATTGTAAATTGATGTACATCAGCGTTAAACCAGTCATTAGTGTGAAGGGAACCAGGAGAAGACAGGGAAGGCATAAATTATTCAGCATACAGGGAGACCATTTTTCCATATGCTTCCATTTTTAATATAAAAAATAAATGTGCGCACACATCGATGCACCCACACATTCAGACACTTTCTATGAACCCTTCAAGTTTGAGCATCTCTGAAAGCAATATCATACAGATATAATCCAACTGCTTGGTCCAATTCTCTGCACAATGGCATTGTTGTAAACAGACTACCTTTTGTATTTGGTGACTAGAGGGACCGAAAAATACGCCAAGTCTGGCTATGAGTAATAGGTACCCATGGTGAAGTTTTCAAACCTCTCAGGTTTTTACCCGTTGACTTTATTAAGAACAAAATTTGTCTAACATTAAGCACTTGTCATAATTTTAGCCATCATATACTGTACCAAGAGCAGTAGATCCCATTTGTGTTCATATCTTTTATGGTTTTTAATAATTATCTTAGATGCTGAACAAATTCTCAGCAACGTTACAGAGAAATTAGTTCTGGAGTTAGTAACTAGACTTAATATATCCTGGCGTAGAACTGGAAAATAGTGAAACTATACCCTTTCAAAGAGATATCTTGTAATCCTAGGGTGTATCAAAGGGGGGGAAAAGCCTCTTCTGTATTAAAGAAATAGAAATCGTAATTTTTTAAAATCTAATCTTCTTTTGCATTTTTATCTGTATTTAATGTACAAGCAGCACTGAGTGAAAACTTAAGTTGAACCAGGCAATGTCATTTTCCAATTTTTAATCAGTAATAGAAAAATTTTACAAGTATTTCTGGTGGAGCAATGGAACATTTATGAAGCTGTATCTGTCCACTCCCATTTGCATGAAATATTCGTGGTCCTACCATGAGTCACAAACCTCAGAACTTAAATTTAGAACACATGCTTCCTAATAGCCTCTCTTTAATAATGTATCTGTGTTCCTAATCAATGTGAGTGAAATGTTTTCATAATTTAATAATAAAGTGGGTACATTCAGAATTTTGAACAGGTGAGGATAAATCATGTTTGCCTGTGAATAACAGCTTTTATCATTTACTCAGTGGGATCATAATGTATTCTTTCAATCTGCACCAAAGGTAGTAGCAGGAAGCTATTTTATAGATTTCTTGGTAATCTGAGCTGATGTTATACCTGTTACAGGACACTTCCAATAAAATAGAAACACAGCAGGATGAAAAAAGATACAAATGGTGTTTTTATACCAGTCAATAAAAGCATGACTCTCTAGTAATAGAAAATTTGTTCATGAATTGTGAAGTACCAGTGGCTCAGTTGGTAAGGTATTAAAATAATTCATGTCCTGCCATTGTAACTTTTTCTTACAATTGTACCTTTAATTTGCTGTCTCGTTTTCGTTGTCAATGAGAAAAAGTAAGTCAAGTACATTTATGGACCGTACCATTAAAGCAGTTTATTGGAATGTCTTTTTATTTTGTTGATCGTTCCCCGTAAGAAGAGTGAAATCTAGCACATATGTACTTACGAACTTATTCCTAATGACTCAAGGTCATGTTTTAGAAGTTGTGTTTTAATGAGTCAAAAATTATTTGAGATTCCAGGTTTACTTAGGCAAGATCACAGAACGACTTCCAAAAACATTAAAAGGTCTAGGCTACTATCTGCAGGGTAATGTATGTCAGCAAACGCTTTTCTCTTCTTTGTTGAAACTCTGCAGGTTTCAGGGGTGCTCCCAGCAGGCATAAAGGTTGCCAGTTGGGCTTAGTTTGTGGGAGACAGTCATTAATTTGGAAAAGAGTGTCACAGATATGGAAGTTAATTGGGTGTGTCAGATTCTGACCCCAGTCACACTACTTAAATCGGGAGTCGTCCCAGAATGAGTCGAAATTTTTCTGCTTTATGGTTATAGTCCATAAGTTGTGATTCTCATCAGTGTGGGTCTTGCATTTCTTTTAAACCAGGAAATTAAAATTAAATACATTAAAGAGAAATAAGAGCAGTCATACTCCATCTGAAATGTAATTTCTCTGGCTGGCTGGAGAAGATTTTTATAGTTGTTATCCTCTCAGCTTTGGTAAATAGTTGTTTTGACATACTTAGGTGTCCAGTCTCCATCCATTTAACTGTGGATTTTGCATGGTTTTTTAATGCCTAAAGGGACATTGCTCTTTTCTTTTGTTTCACCACATGTACGTTTGTTATTTTTTTCCTGGATAGGAAATTCTGATTTTTATAAACATGTTGTCCTTTTAAGGCACATGATGCTAAGCACATTCATTCTGTAAGGGAATGTTCTTTCTGCCTTCCATGGGAAAAAAGAAATAATGAGTGGTATAAATTTTGCATCTTAGATCTCATTTCCTCTTTAGAATATAAATCTTGTGCAAAGGAAATAGGGTCTCCATTATCTCTTAAAGATGAAACAGCTTCTAATATGGATAGTCTGCATTCCCTCTGTCATGTTCCTGGGGGATAGGTTAATAAATAATGAACTAAATGTCATATTTTGAAGTCTCTTAGTTCATGGTGATGCGGCTTTCTTACATGTTTATTAAATTTCAATCTTCATTAGACAGGGTTAGTGGAGAAATTAGGTCCCTCTTGTATTGATTTAGTAATGCAGAGTTATAAAATAAATAAAAAGCAGACAGATTTTTGTTGGGTTTTTTTATCATCTGTCGGTCTTTCCTTGATCCTGACTTTGCCACATACACGGCCTATGACTGAATGAACTGAAACATTTATCAAAATTATTTCCACACCATCCATTGTCAAGGTTAAAAAGGGAAAAGAAGATTTGAGATTACATGCTATATTTGAACAGCAGTGACCAGCCTGAGCAATAACCAAACAAATCTGGCAAAACTCTTTATAAAAGCTCTTAGCGCAAACTACCCAGGACCTTGAGATCTGTTTGGATCACAGACTTAGGGAAGTATGCGAACACTGACCTTGTAACCATCTCTCTTCATCTCTACACTCAACCGTGTCATTGGGGTCATCTTTTTTAACTTCTCTTCAGTATCTGGGGGCTAACCTAGCTTCAGGTGGAAGGATTCATGATAACTTGATGTTTGCTTCTCACTTTTGCCAGAGGCAATTTAACAGTCTCACATAAGCATAAAAGAAATGGTTTGGGAATTCAGAAGCGATTTAGACACTATTAAATCCCACCCACTGGACATCCTGCAGGTTGGTGGGGTAGAGTTGAATGGCACAAATGAGCTGAGCAGAGCTTGACTTTCTAGGCACCTCCTCCAAATGTAATGTCAAAAACTTTGCAGTCCAGCTCTCTGGGCACTGAGACTAACGTTTGTGATGGTCTTCACATATTCTCTACTCTCCAGGAGTTTAAGCAATGCCTTTCCTTATGAAGATGTATACTTTACCTTGATAGTATCCTAGAATAATTCTGATGAGTGGGGATCTCAGAGGGTGTCTCTCTGGTCCATCTTCCCACTCAGAGTAGGATTAGCCACAAGATCAGACCAGGTTGCTCAGACCCTTGTCCAGTGAGGTCTTGAGGCTGAATACAGGGGCAAAGCAAGGCTTGCTAATGGAAATAATGACCTGAAAATTAATAATTGCAGATAAAAGTAGTGAGAAACAAATCCTCAACTGGAAAACCATTTGGTTATAATTACTAACACACAATTCTAATAGTACCAACATGTACAATCATGCATGAGGAACTTGCTAAGCCAGGTAAGTGCAATGTAGCTATACTAATCTAGCTATATTAATCCTATAATTAAGAAATGGACCTTGGAAAACTATAGATATGAAATTATATAATACTTGAGAACCTATTTTGTAGAAAATAATAATCATCTCTGAAGGAGAACGAAATGAAAAAATATTATACAAATACAGTGTTATCAGTGGCAAAATAACCGGTTGTCTAGTTAAGAGAAATTTGGAATTTACTAAACTATTTCCTCTGGTTACATATGGAAGATCATTACTCCTATTGGTAAAAAGCAGAAATTAATACTGAAACTGTAAGGATGGTCAGCTAAAAGGAAACAAAGGATGTAATACAATGAAAGAACAAGGGGATTGGAAAGTGGTTACAGATGGATCACAGGATTATTGGAGTGGTAGAATGTAACTGTGAAAAAGGGTGTGAGAATTATTTCTGTTATTCTTGCTACTCTTGCCATACTTTTAAGAGTTCACTGGGAAAATAGGGTGCAATGCTGACCACTCCTGTATGAGAAACGTTTGCAAACATAGACACAAGGAGAGGCTGTTAGGATGAGCACAGAAACAGAGCGTTTCCCTTGCCAAAGGACACAGAGAATTGGGCTTGTTTAGCCTTGCAAAACATAGACGAAGACAGGATGTGATTGTTCTCTATAAACATATCAGGTGGGTAAACACCAGGGAGAAGAACTGCTTAAACTAAAGAACAATGTTGGTCCAAGAACAAATAGCTATAAATTGTCCATGAATAAATTTAGGGTGGAAATTAGATAAAGTTTTCTAATCCTCTGGTGAGTAAGGTTCTGAAACAGTCTTCCAGTAAGAATAATAAAGGAAATGGGGAATCTAGTTGGTTTTAGGAAGGGGTATTAAACAGGTTTTGAAGGGGATTATATGGTGTGGGTGCCCGTGATGAGCAGATTGGATTCAGTGGCCCAGTGGACTGTTTCCCATTTTATAAGTAGATATTCCGATCAGATTGATTCCACCACATTATATCTAACTCTTTACTCATGGGTGTCCTTTTTGAGTGGATAGTGATACAAATGTAGGAGTCC
Organism: Vanellus vanellus; assembly: GCF_965231255.1. Lineage (NCBI taxonomy): Eukaryota > Metazoa > Chordata > Aves > Charadriiformes > Charadriidae > Vanellus > Vanellus vanellus. The sequence goes on from NC_138905.1 coordinate 6,482,666, forward strand.
TCCCTGATGGCCCTTAAACAGAATTAATAATTTACTTTTCTGATGTATTTTATGTGAACTAGAAGGTAAAAGGCATCAGAAAATGAAAACAAATAGGACATTCAAAGCAGGCTGCTTGATGTACAAAGCAAATCACAAAGACAGCAAAAAACAACACTTGAAGCCCCCAAGAAAATGTGCAATTTAAAAATAAGAAAATAGTCAACAGTTAGATAGTGGAATATGAGCAAATAATGAGGCAGTATTGGTCAGCGTGCTGAATAGCCATGTCAGCACATGAGAAGCTTTTTGTAAATATGCTAAAGGAGACTTTTGAGGAGGAAAATTAGGTAATTGTATTTATGTGAATCTGCTTTAAAGCTTGTATGGCAGTGGAAGTGGAAGGGCAGAAGAGGGTGCATACGTGTGAGCGGTAAAGTTGAAGGTGTACTCATTACTTAACCAGAGACAAAAGTCCACCACATGAGAGAGAGAGAGATGATAGACAGGCAAGGCTGCAGGTGGTGAAGAGCCATAAAAGTAAAGGGAATGGTTCACATTTGATGCATGGTAATGCAGCAAGCAAGGAGAACAAATTAGTATCAAAACGAAAAAATTAGAAGGTGATGTTTGCAGTGGCATTCCAAGTGCACACAAGTTAAAGTTAAAGTTGCAAATGTCAAAAAAAAATTATCACAGAAACAGAGATACAAATAAGAGATCCAGCTATGTTGGCAGGAAATAAACCCTACATGTGATAAATGTTGAAAATCAACCTATAAAACTTGAGTGAAAGCGAAGCTTGAACCTGAAAATGAGTCTCTAGCATGACAATAATGAACATATGGGGAATTCAAGAATTCGGAGGGGATCTATAAACTGTCTAAAGATGGACATCACAGATGATTACAGATGCTCAAGTACCTTTGACTCCCACTGAGACACCAGCTCTTCAAGGACTCATGTTGGGGTTGTTAAAATGCTATCTCTCAAACCCACGTCTTAAAAATTGTTTTTAACAGACGATAGGACATTCATGGCGTTTATTTAGTTTTCTTCTTCTACATTTATGATGGAAACAGATTAATGTCAGATCTAGCATTTAATTTTTCACTTTAAGTCTTTGTATCCATTTATAACTTTGCAGAATTATTTCACTTAATAGATATGCTCTGACTCTTGAGTATGGGCTTCATGTACTCAATCTACCCCCTTCTTCTCCCAAGTGATATTTAGCAATTATTGTTATTTAATTCCTGGATGAAAAATTACAGGGCTCTGCTCTGTAATTATCAATGACCTTTCAGTGTAGAAAAATGCAGCCCATCAGATGCAACGGGACTGCCACAGGCGGCCTAAGTATTTGGACAGATATCTTAGGAAGAATGCTTTCCCTCCTCTGGATCTGTCTTTTGTTGAAGGTCAGTGGAGTTGTAGGGTAGAGCTTTGAACAAACTTTTCTTGTTACTACTTGTTATTTTAGAACTAGGAATGAATCTACCTGGAAAATGACACAACACATTTATTTCATTACCTTAGACAACACTGCATTATTAAGTCAATAAACATAACACTAACATCGGTAGTACTGCAAACCCAGAGGTACATAGGACATCGGGTACTATATTGACACATGAAAATTCATTCTTTCCATAAAGAATTTATGGCATAGCTAGGAAAAGCCAGTAGCGGTGAACAGGAGAACTTAAATTATCCTCATTTTAGAGAAAGAAATGCTAAGATGAGGGTCTGATTCAGCAAGCCACGGACTTCAGGGATGCTGGGTAGTCTGCTTCATATCCATGACTGGTGCCTTCAGTGCAGTGCCTTCCTTCATCACAGACTAGAGTGGTCTGTCCCAGGTTGAGGGAGAAGACTGTGTTGATGAGAGAGGTATAGGTACTTTGCTCTGGAGACAAAAAACACCCCCAAAAAAGTCATTGACATAAGCACACCTCTGCTGGCTGCCGTGTCTGAGGCACGTTCAGGAGGTGATAGGCAGTAAGTAGCAGCTATCATCTATGAAAAAGCCTAGAAAAGGACCTATCAAAGCCAAAAGCACTACAGACCCTGATGGGAGCTTCTTTCTCTGCTGCTTCTTCAGGTGACTCCATGTGGGGCCATCTCTGCTGATCCATGTTTGGTGTAATAGCTAGACACGGCAAAGAAGAAATATCTTCTATGGATCTCATTGACTGTTGCAAGGCAGGGAATCACCCTTCCCGGAGCCAGTCTTGCCCTCTGTTTGTAGGGTGAGCACCAGAGTACCTTTCTGAGCTTTGCAACAGGAACAAAGTGAGTTGCCTCATGTGCTTTTACATAGTTAGTATTCCTCGATTTGTTCAAATTGTTCAAATTTCTGAATAGGGCCCCTTCCACTTGTCCCCATGACTGTTCCTATATTCTAAGTGATATGTCTGATAAGAAGGTCCTAGCACTCAAGATATTCCTTTTATTACTTTTGCTTTTTGTCTAATCTGATTGGAACTAAGCTTAAAAAATTGTTCACTTGTCTAGTTTTGATGAGTTTTTGCTCAGGCCATGGTTATATTAATGCACATAAGTCTGGAGGAGCCCATCACTGCTATAGCAAGTGAAATCCATTTCTTTGACAGTCTACCATTGCCGTGTATTCATTGGTTTCTTAGACCTTAACAGCTTTTCTTTCTGAGTCATTTGTCTTACTAAATGCTAATACTAAACTCACCAAAATACTTGTCGCTATTATTAATGGACATTTTGTTGCAGAACCCCAGTGCCAAAGCATTAGCTAAAATTATCTGCATGCATGTTGATGGATAGGTAGGTCCAGGGACATAAGCAGGTAAGATTTTCATACCTATATGACACTCTGATAACCATCGGTGCCTTAAGACTACATAGGATCAAGAAGCTGTGAGGCATCCTCACAGAGCCATGTGCCAGAAAGGGTTAGCTGTTTAAGGAATCTTCTTCATCCCCAGAGTAAGCTGTGGGAGCTGCTCCAACCACACCATTTAAGACGGGAAGTAAAGGCAACTTCTGTCTTGGTAGTAGGAATCAAATTATCCTTTTGGAAATCAGCCAAGATCCTGGATCTAATATAGATATAGTATTCAATACTAAGTGATACAGATTTTTAAGAACCACATGTGGCCAACTTTCCGTTCCACTTCCTTATTAAAGACATATTCAGCAGCCTCTTGTCTCCTAATAACATAGACATTACCTCAGGCTTGACACAGAGAAACAGCCTGCCTACTAAATTCAGCCATTCCGGTGCGTTCTCTTACAGAGAAGACTGCCATGCACATATTCACCGAGCTATATACCCTATATATCCCGCTAAGCCTGGAAGATGTGAGAAGATAACTCTTGAGATGGAGTGGTCGCGGGTGGTAGGATACTGTTGAGTGTAAATGAGAAGAGAAATTTGAGCATCAGAACCTTAACTGTGGGTCACAACACATCCAACCAGCATGATATATTAATTTATAACTAAATGTTGACTTTTTTTCCCCTAAGGATATTTTGGCTTCTATACCAGCATAGTTCATTAGCTAGTCACTGCGGTTGATCCAGTTATTGGCATACCTTTGATCACTTCCCACCTAACTGAGCATATTAGAGTGGATACCAAACACCTTTGTGTTGCTTCATAATTGCAGGCAGAACATTTACTTCCTATGAAAGGAAGAGCATTTTCTCAGCCTCGGTCTTGCTTCTCACAACAGTCCTCTTATTTCATTGAAACTGCTGAAACTTTCTCAAAATCTATGTTTTGTGTCGTGATGTTTCCTTTTCCTGGCATCATCTACATCGGTGAGATAACCCGTCTTATTTCCATGGGACTGTCTAGTGATTCTTAAAATGAGTAATTCTTGCTAGCAGAAATGAAAAACCGGTTTAAAAAAATCTAGTTAAGATAACATGTATGTTATTGGTGCTCTAGGTCTAAAAGTACTCCAAATAATTATATTTCTTTGCTTAAATATAGTACACAACAGAATTCCTGTTCTGAATCAGCCCTTAAAGGATAATGGTGTTTCTGTCTGTCAGAAGATAAAGATGAAGAAAACATGAAGTTTATAAGAAGCTTGACCGAATTTAAGTATCCTATTTCCAGTACAATTCCCTTTACCTTAGTTACTGATTGAACTGTCTTAATCAAAACAGCAGGGATTTTGATTCTTTACAAGATATTTTCCTACTTAATTTTTTATAGTGTAAAAAAAAATTTAGTGCAAAAAACAAATACAGAGCTGAAAATACTTTTTACTAACATTGTCAACACTGATGGTTTGCAGATGATATCAGCTTGTTAAAATGCACCACCAACTTTATAAAACATCAATTTCTCTCATATTTCTCGCAGCTTTTGCTACGCATAACACCTAAGACTCCCGTAACTGAAGCATTAATGTATTTTTTAAACCTGTCTCTTTAATCTTTCAGTATTTCTTTGAGCGTTTGTCAGAATTTTGTGCTTACACACCTTCATTAACTCCCCTGTATAGTCACTCAGTTAGGATTCGTTTAATGTAACTTCAACCATCTAGAAGTTAGTATGTGGAGTAAACGAGCAATCTAAGCTTTCTGCAGGGACAGCTGATCCCTTGTTAGGATACACGTCTGATATAGATGGAATTATTTTCTTCTGAAGTTGTTTATCTCTCTCCACTGACTACAGGGGAAGCCTAGGCAGTTACCTCAAAAGAAACACCGAATATTTTAACAGTTAAAATGATGAGATGAATTTCCTCAGCCTTCTCTTTTGTTTATGTGGCTGACCTACAGGAGAGGAAAAGACTGTTCATTTTTTAACAGGGTGCCATAGAATCATAGAATTGCTGAGGTTGGAAGGGACCTTTAAAATCAGCAAGTCCAACCATTAACCTACCCTGACAAAACCACTTCTAAACCATGTCCCGAAGTACCACACCTACCCTTTTTTTAAACACCTCCAGGGATGGCAAATCCACCACCTCCCTGGGCAGCCTATTCCAATGTTTAATAACCCTTTCAGAGAAGAAATGTTTCCTAATATCCAATCTAAACCTCCCCTGACATAACATAAACCCCTTTCCTCTCGTCCTATCACTTGTCACCAGGGAGAAGAGGTCAGCCCCCACCTCTCTACAACCTCCTTTCAGGTAGCTGTAGAGAGTGATAAGATCTCCCCTCAGCCTCCTCTTCTCCAGGCTGAACACCCCCAGTTCCCTCAGTTGTTCCTCATAAGATTTGTCCTCCAGACCCCTCACCAGCTTTGTAGCCCTTCTCTGGACACGCTCCAACACCTCAATGTCCTTCTTGTAGTGAGGGGCCCACAACTGAACACAGTACTTGAGATGGGGCCTCACCAGTGCCGAGTACAGGGGGGCGATCACTTCCCTAGTCCTGCTGGCCACACTATTCCTGATACAGGCCAGGATGCTGTTGGCCTTCTTGGCCACCTGGGCACAATGCCAGCTCACGTTCAGCTGGTCATCCACCAACACCCCCAGGTCCTTCTCTGCCGGGCAGCTTTTGAGCCACTCCGCCCCAATCCTGTAGCACTGCATGGGGTTGTTGTGGCCCAAGTGCAGGACCCGGTACTTGGCCTTGTTGAACCTCACACCATTGGCCTCGGCCCATCAGTCCATCCTGTCCAGATCCCTCTGCAGAGCCATCCTACCCTCAAGCAGATCAACACATCCGCCTAGCTTAGTGTCATCTGTGAACTTACTGAGGGTGCATTTGGTCCCCTCATCCAGATCATTGATAAAGATACCATGACTGTGAATCTAGCAGCAGAGACACAATTGAAAACTATGCTTCAGCTTATATTCTGAAATTAGCAGTAGTGGAAATTGTATCTCTCCTTGGTTCATGCATATCCCTGGAAAGTGTGTCTATGACTGTATTTTCTGTATCTTAGATACAACTGCTGTGTTACAGAGCTAAGAAACAATCAAGGTAACTTTTGTTACCTTGTTTGCCACAGGTAACTTTTGGTGTGACTTGTTATAACATAGGGCTATGAAGATGATCAAGGGACTGGAGCAGCACTTTTATGAGGAAAGGCTGAGAGACCTGGGTCTGTTTAGCCTGGAGAAGAGAAGATTGAGAGGGGATCTCATCAACACTTATAAATATCTAAAGGCAGGTGTCAGAGGATGGGGCCAAACTCTTTTCAGTGGTGCCCAGAGACAGGACAAGGGGCAACAGGCACAAGCTGGAACACAGGAAAGTCTACCTGAACATAAGGAGAAACTTCTTTACTTTGAGGGTGAGAGAGCACTGGAACGGGCTGCCCAGAGAGGTTGTGTAGTCTCCTTCTCTAGAGATATTCAAAACCTGCTGTAGGTCATCCTGCTCTGGCAGGGGGTTGGACTAGATGATCTCTGAAGGTCCCCTCCAACCCCCTCCATTCTCTGATTCTGTCATTCTGTGAATAACAAAGCTGGGGCTGTCACCAAAAGGGACCATTCCTCTTCGTTTTCCTTAACTACAGCTGGTTTGGAGAGGTGATTCAATGCAAAACTTTCTTTTCAAGGTTAGTTTTGTTTAAAATCCACTCACTGACCTTGCTCACCCAATACCAGGTCAGCAGTGGGAACACACCAGTTGGGTTGGCCATGGGGGAAAGAGACAGATTGTTCCCACTTGCAGCCTTCAGCACTTCTAGATAAATGGCAAATCACACCCTAAACAACATTGCTCCCACGGAATGCATGGTTTTGAACTTGTATGCAAGATATATATAGAAATGTAAGGACAAATATAAGATTCAGATAAGCATTCTTTGCCTTACATCTTGAGAGTGATTAAATATTTTGTATTTATTTATTCTTATCCTAAAATATTAAGAAATATATACCGATCAAACTTCACACTCCTAAAAAGAAATTCTTTCTAGTCTGGACTGTGGTAACTGACTGTTGCAAATAGCCTAACGTGCTGCTGTCCCGCTCTGGGTGTTACAACTCCACTAAGTTTGAGGGATGAAAAACCCAATCTCTCTTTACATATGCTGGAGGGACAGAAGGGGAGTGATATATAATCAAATTGTGGTCAGGAAATTTCTCAAAAGCACATCACTACCAAAAATTGTAGCCACACTTTCAAAACATCACCTTTCAAAACATGTTTGTTCAGTGCTTTGAAGTTATCTTTTGCTACTTATACAGGATTTTATATCATTAATGATCTATCTTGTTCTTGTATTACTTTTTATGGCTTCCATTCATTTCACATTGATTTTTTCCTGATTTATTAAGGACCCAGTCTCAGACCCTAGACATTCCACAAATGTAAATTGCTGTACAGAAAATAAAAATGCCAAAATCAGGCTGTGCTTGCCAAGTCATAACTCAATAATATCTACCATCTATGAAAATAAAATCCATAAATACTTCTTAATACCTACATTAGCTTCATCGAGCACAATCTGTAAATGCCGTAACCACTCCCTCCTCCGATGCATGAAGTTACTTAATCCAGATGCTAGAAGTATTTCTTTTATGAGCACTAGCATTAAAGTGCTGATCAAAGCGAATCTTCAAAGCTTCCATATGTCTAAGTATTTGCAGGATCCTGAGCAATCTGCATATAATCTTGCCACCATATTTCAGACTGTTTACGTGCTAAACTTCATGTTGAATGTATAAACAATACTGGATAGCACTGAGCGCGCTGTGCAAACACTGCGGTGTGGAGAGTGCTTTCCCTCCTGGGCTGCACGACACCAGGAAGACGCTGGGAAGCTCTTCATAAAAGCAGCAGGAGTTATTAGAGGACTGACTGATAGATTTAGGAAGATGGAAGAGAGTAAGAATGAATCTGACGAGTCTGACTAAATAGTGTCTCAGACATGAATAAATTTGTCGAGCAAATCACTTTTAAGTCTTTGTCCCATATCAGCAGGCACATAACCAATTTTCATTACGGGTTGTAGGTCACCCACAGATAAAATTCATGCTATGGTGTCTTTCTACCTTATGGATATGCAGGTAAATATATCATTTATCATGTGCTTCTTCCTATTCATTTGGAAGACAGTGGAATATTTTGCAATGTATTCCACTGGGATTTGTAGAAAACATTGATATCCTGGTATGCAGTAGCCTCACATTGGTTTGAGAGTTTACTTTGCACAGCAAATATGAAGTATAATGTACATGAATTATAATGCAAAATGACTGTTTAATTCAAGAGACATCCAAGGATTTAGATAACTGCAGATATATACAATATGCATGAGGAATATAAGTATATCCATATTTTGAGCAGGAGGACCTGACATCTACAGGGATTTCAGTATTACAAGGAATAACACTAGGTTTCCTTAGCATGTCCTACAAGTATAAATCCATCTTGATGTTCAAGATATCTTTTCAGTTTACTTTAAAATTAGGGCAGTTAATTAAGTTTAATAAATGAGCATCTTTATTTGTAGAAAACAAATTCACTGTGTGTTTCAATGGATATTAAAGAGGAGAAGAAGTTGAAAAAGCATAGGGTAGCATTTAAGCAAAAGCTGATAGGAGCAGGGCACTCATCTCACATCCACCACATCCTCACCCCTTCCACGTGGATTCAGCCTGGGAGGGAGCTGGGTGGCTCAGGGAAGGCATGCCCAGCTCAGGAGATGCTCTCTGCACAGCAAGATCCTCTTCCAAATTTGACAGCAATCTTCATGGGAATTGAAGACTACATATAATACTATTAACTTCCAGCAGGATGGCTTTGCAGGTGTGTCAGGGGGAACCTATATGCAACCCGTACACAACCCATACACAGTTTCCCCCCTTTGCAGATGGATCTTCTGTCTCCTCACAGTCCCCTCTTGCCTGAGGGATACTGATAGAATCATCGTATAGTTTGGGTTGGAAGGGATATTTAAAGGTCATCTATAGCAACCCCCCTTCAATGAGCAGGGACATCTTCAACTAGATCGGGTTGCTCAGAGCCCCATGCGACCTGACCTTGAATGTTTCCAGGGAGGGGGCATCTACCACTTCTCTGGGCAACATGGGCCAGTGTTTCACCATCCTCATTGTAGCTCATATTGCAGCTGGAAAGAGAGAAATACAAGGAGTTTTTTCTCTGTGTGCTGTAGGTGTGGATATATGCTCCCACTCTCTTGCGCACATCATGCTCCGCACTGCCCATTAGCAAAGTACCTACAGACTGTCATGATGCTGACGCAGTCAACTTTCTTTTCTTCTGAGCGTTGATTTCTGCAGTTCCTTTGACTGTGGTTCATCTGCTGACAAAGTTTTCCTCCCATAAGAACCAGCAGACTCATCACGATTTCTTCCCTAGCTGGGAAAATAAAGCTGTCCTTGCTGCAGAACCGTGCTCCACCCAGAGCGGGGCCGAAGCTGAGACTGCAGAGAACATCTCACTTTAATGCACAAAGCCACAGCTCCAGGGTGAAACAGCCTCTCACTGCATGAGGAAGAGACATGCAAAGGTTCTATTTCTGTCCTGGTTGTGTAAGGAATTGAAGCATTTCATCTAAAAGGACTGTTTTCCTATAAACTGAATTTAGGTGCACATAATGCACCAATTAATGCAAAACAAACAAATGAGGTCTCATCTGGTCTTTACTGAATTAAGCTACTGTTATTGTTGGAAATGGGACAGTTGAATAGCTAGAACATTAATCTGATCTGTCAAGGACACCCCTGTTAGATCTAAATTTTAAGTGTTTTGTAGCGTCTCAGAGAGCACAAGGGAAAAATCTGAAAAAAAAAAAAAATCACGTCATTTGAAAACTGACATACTTCACTTGAAAATGCTGTAAAATAAAGCTTCTATTGAGAGGATTGAGGCAGGCCCAGGCCAGTCTCAAATGTTCTCAACTATTAAAATATTAATTATGTGTTTGCTTGTAGTTAATATAATTTATTTGTGTTAATTTACATCAAGATAACTTGGAAGTTAAAAGTCGTCTTTACACAAGCATCAAATACTCAGTAACTGTTTAGGAAAAAAAAGTGTATATATATATAAAATACACATGTATTTATATATATACACATATAAACATATCTCAGAGATGCTATTTGCTGACTTTGATTAATGTTTTTGTGCCAAAGTTCTGAAATTAAAGCAGTACACCGCAATGATTTCTCTTCTCCTTTTAAGCATAGATAATGGATAACTTATTGATGCCTTTCAGGGCTTTTTGATGGCCAAGAAAGGAATTCTACCATCTTAGGAGGATGAAAGATTAGATGGAAATGGGATATGCAGGTAAATTAGTGGAAGTCTACTGCTACTGTGAGAGTCTTATTGCAGTCAGACACAGGTTAGAGCAGCAGAGAAACTGATACAATTAACGCCAGAGGATGAAGAGGCCAAAGGACTTGGCAAGTAGAAAGCTATTTTTCTGTCCTTCTTTGGAGCTACAAACTGCTGAAAAGCAAGCAGATGCTTTGCATCAAATGATCTTTATGGATATTTAAATAAAAGTTTCTTTGTATGACCTTGCAATTTTTTACATGCCTCCAGCCACAGGCAGGACCAGGCACTGAATCTAGTCCTGATGCTGAAATGTCAGCTGGATGCTGAAACTCCTTTTGTAGCTTCAAGTGACCACTGGAAAAATTCCATATGCAAATGCAAAACTCAGCCCTGCAATAGAAGGACTCAATCAGACATCCTCGTCTTGTATTGTACTTCTTCACACTGGCCAGGAGTGGGTAAGGGATAAAAAGTAATAATATCAAATACCCAAACATTGACATCTTTTTTCAATTACTTCGTTTTTTCTTAGTAGTCTCTTATCTAAATATGATCTGGACTCAAATGAATTCAGCTGGAAAGACTTGGTAAATCAAAGCTCAAATCAATCTGACTGCAGATTTCCAGTTAAAAGCATTCAGAATGGATGATTGGAACTTACCATTATGCAAGAATTTGGCTAAAAACTCAAGGAAAAAGTTCTATTTGTTTAGTTACATTTTTTAATGAAAACATGCTTTGTCTGAAACGTTTCATGGAGGCTGAGTCTCTTTAAAAAATTCCAACCAATACACATTTTGCTGAAAGCGCAACTTGTATGCCACAAAGTCTTTGGACAAAAGTTATCTGCACAGATATTAGCCTTTAGTATTCCCATTATATACCATATGAAAAATTGGCACAGTTCTTGAAACCAGAAGAATCTTTGAACTAGAATTATAGTTCCATCACAGAAAAATTTTGAACAGTGAAAAGTGGTACTGATTTATTGCTAGTGTCCTGCCAATGTTTCTACAGGACTTCTACACAAACATGTGCACACGCATACATGGAATAACTCATAACTAAGATAGACCTACGATACAAATGCACCACTTGCCAAGCAAATGAAATCCATGCACTTCAACTACGACTATTTAGCACGTCGGTAAAACATGTTCCTTAATTCACTTGCGCACTTCGAAAAGAAGGTAGGAAGTGAAATCCTTCTTTGTGGTGTGGCTATTCCAAAGGCAAAAAAAAATTTGCTCTTCAGAAGTATTTTTCAGAACCCCAAGGATAAGTCTTCTCTGGCAAAGAGTTAGCTGTAGACAAAGAGGGGGTGGACTCCATCAGAGACAGAAAAAATCACACCTACTCTTGAGGTGGAGGAGGATTTCTTAAACTGGGACTCCCGAGAGCCCCCTCTAGCACTCCATCATGTGAAAGCTTTGAAGATCTGTGATGGAGACTTGGAGCCATATTCTTCAAAGGGTAATGAATAGATATACTGTTTAGACAACTTCAGCAAATAAACAGTAAGCCCGTTAAATATTTTTTCTAGGTATTGTGAAAGAGTTTAAACTAGGGATTCCAATGACTGGCAACGGGGCTTGTGACTTTGACATCTAGCACTCAAAGAAGACGAATGATATTATCTCCTGCAGATAAGAGAATCGGTGACCATAATATTCTGGGAAAAGTTAAGTGTTCAGTACACCCAATGAAAAAAAGGATTGTACCACAGGAGGCCTTCAGCTGTTTAGTTTAAATGTGAACCTGCCCTTGCGCTTGACAAAATATAAATCTGTGAAGAGATTCAGTATGTTTACAATTGTAAGATTACTATGGGGAGTTGTTAAAGCCAAAGGTGAGCAGAAACATATCAGCTGATCAAGATTGCCTCTTCCCTCATGCCTTGCCTTACTTATGTCTCCGGTTCCTCATGGCTGCAAAAAGTAACCGATCATTCACAGAAGTGCCCACACTCTTTTAGAGTTGGATGCTGGACTTTTTTTCCTTAATCTGTTTTCTCCAAGCCTGAACCAACAGATCACATGTTTATGGGAAAAACAACTCAGTCTCTAGATCCATTTGCTTCTCTATTTAGGTTGTAAATTGTGATATTTTTGAAATGAGGAAAACTGTCTGCTCAAACTCATATTAAGTGCATTCAACTTATTCTACACAGAACTCATTGACAGGTTTCAGGTGGAAATGCATCCTGTTCATTATCAAGCCAAGTTTTTAATCGGTTGTCTCAGGGTAAAAGGCTTTGCTACGGCAAATGTTAATCTGTCTCCCACTGCAGCGTTTGGTCTGCTGTACAAATCAGGGATTTTCCGAGAGACTTTCGGGCACCACAGACGGATTACAGTGCTTGACACAATGCCTTCAAAAAATGATGTGCTTTCATGCTCTTAAAGTAACATGCTTTCATAGTTTCATTGCTCTTCTAGCTGAAACAAGGAGAAAGGATTTTTTATTTGTCTTATACGAGCAGCAGGATCCAGTTTGTGAGATTAGGTAGGAGACTTGCTAGAGCACCAGTTAAACAGAGTCCTGCAGAAGAATGCCCACAACTCCCAAAACATTGTTAAATGGTACCCTTTAACATTCAAAATGAAGAAATTCAAGTGATTCGCCCACGGGGATCTCTTAGCATTGGTTTTCTGCATCACTGTAGACTGTTAACCATTAAATCACAGTGTCATCCGTTATATCCCTCATCATATTTGATAATGACTAAAAACTCATCTTCCTCATGCTTAACTTCGACCCTTCAGATACATTCGAATAATTAAATCATCAGTTTTTACCAAGTAGAAAGTTATATTTTAGCACCCAATTAATAAAGAACTATTGGTTCTATATTAATGGGACAATATGTATGCTAATATAAAGAAGCCAATGTAAGTTCAGCCTTTTGTATGGCAGGGTTTGAGAAAAATGCCAAGACCACTAATAAATAAGAGCAATGCCACTGAAAAGCTACAAGCATTACCGATGAAAACATGTTGCTAATACTGCATCATCCCATGCCTCAGGGAAAGACTTAACCCTGCTTATTGGGGGCTAATATTTAAACCATACAGAAAAGGGGATATATAGAAACAGTTTTCTCTTTCAAATAAGTAATTTTATTCTTCTTTCTGGAATTAAGTAAACCGAGAGAAAAATGTTCTGCTCTCAAAGGCTTCACTGCTGGTGAGATTCTTTACCCAAATTGTAGAATCATAGAATCCTTATGGCTGGAAAAGACCTTTAAGATCATCAAGTCCAACCATTATCTAACTCTACCAGGCCCACTTCTAAACCGTGTCCCTGAGCACCATATCTAGATTGCTTTTAAATGCATCCAAGGACGGTGATTCAAAAACTTCCCTGGGCAGCCTGTTCCAGTTTTTGATAACCCTTTCAGTGTAGAAGTTTTTTCTGATGTCTAAACCTAAACCTCCCCTGGCGCAACTTGACACCATTTCCTCTTGTCCTATTGGTTGTAACTTGTGAGAAGAGACCAACACCCACCTCTCTACAGCTTCCTTTCAGGTAGTTGTAGAGAGCGATAAGGTCTCCCCTCAGCCTCCTTTTCTTCAGACTAAGCAACCCCAAGTCCCTCAGCTGCTCCTCATAAGTTTTATTCTCAACACCCCTCACCAGCTTTGTTGCCCTTCTCTGGACCCTCTCCAGCATCTCAGTGTCCTTCTTACACTGCGGTGCCCAAAACTGAACACAGTGCTCAAGGTGCAGCCTCACCAGTGCCAAGTAGAGGGGGACAATCACTTCTCTAGCCCTGCTGGCCACACTATTCCTGATACAGGCCAGGATGCTGTTGGCCGCCTTGGCCACCTGGGCACACTGCTGGCTCATGTTCAGACAGCTGTCAACCAATACCCCCGGGTCCTTTTCCACCGGGCAGCTTTCCAGCCACTCTGCCCCAATCCTGTAGCTCTGCATGGGGTTGTTGTGGCCCAACTGTAGGACTCAGCACTTGGCCTTGAAGCTCATACCATTGGCCTCAGCCCATCGATCCAGCCTGTCCAGATCCCTCTGTAGAGCCATCCTACCCTCAAGCAGATCAACACTCCCACCTAACCTGGTGTCGTCTGCAAACTTACTGAGGGTGCTCTCAGTCTTCTCATTGACATCATTAATAAAGATTTTAAACAGGATTAATAAAGATATTAAACATCTGCTAACATGTGGCAACTAATTTTAAATGAATTTATAAAGAGAACGGCTGTTCATCCATCTCCATGCAAGTTAGCAGACTGACATGTGCAGCGTGAAAATCGCTGGCTACCTTGTCTCCTTTTCTGCTTTTTGCTTTGTCTTAGCAAACATAAATTAAGACCACTTTTTCTCCCCTAATATTAACATAATTAAATCCACTTCATTGTGGAGAAATATTTTATTATCTTCATTCTGAACTGACAAACCACTTCTTTTCAGAGGAAGTGTGAAATGTGTGATTTATTCTAAAATTTATAGATTGCTCTTCACAGAAACAGCTATAGCATATATACAGTTGGCACTCATTTCCCAAGAGAAAAAAAAAAAAAAAAAAAACGCCCAAACCACGTTTCTTTAGAAACCTTCTATTTAATTATAAAGAAAAAAAAAAAAAAAAGACAAACAGGCAGAAAGACAGGAAAGACAGAAAGACAGTGAATGAAAAGAATAGAGAAAGAAAGAAAAAGAAAGCTTCAAAGTGCAATGATCTGACAAGTTTGAAAATTCATTAGCAAGAATAAAGTTTCAAAACCTGTATCTGGAGAAATGTTCTCCCCTGTATATGTGCTATTAGTCCATTCAAATGCAGTGTGAAAAGACCTGAAAATCTTAGAAGAAAACTTGGGATGCTACTCCAGATGGTAAATAGTCATGTCTATTCCACTTAACAACAACCCACTTAAAGTGAAAAATATAGCCACACAGCAAAAGCTTTCATAAAGTTTATTCCAAAATTGACCCTTACAAAATCCCTTGAAGGGAATTTGTATGTAGAAAATCAACAGAGATTTTTTTGTTGTTGTAATTTTTTTGTACCTGTGACAGAGCAAGTGGGACGGTCAAGAGAGGAATAGGACTCTTAGTCATCCGTTATTGACACTTGACCTGTGGATAAAAGTGATCTGTGGAGGTCAAGCGTGTTCACAACACAGAGATAACATCTCTGTTGATGAGTCTCCTGACTCAGACCTCTTCTCAGACCACTACACTGCAATAATTGTTTTCTCTAGCTATTTTTACTGTGGATTCCCTTTTCAAAATCAGAACAAGATATAACTTCTTATTTATTATTATTCCCTTCCTTTGCATTCTTCAGAAGAGATATGTGCCTTTTTTAGTAAATTGCATTATAGGCTTTAGTGGATTTTGTAGTGATTTGTAAAGCGTTTGTAAAATGTCTTTGCAAAAACTGAGCCGAGGTTCCAGTGTAAAGTTTCAGACTAATCCTGAAATCGCTAAACTCTGTTTTACTGGATCAAATTATAGTCACTTTTTAAACACTTTGGGGAAAGGCCCTACACTAGTACAGATGGCAAAGCATTCAACTGGCTCTGGAGTCTATAAAAATAATTCCTTTTTATTACTCAGCTGTTTCACAAGTAATATGAAAATAGGTCTATTTCTTGATTATTATATTACGGATAATTGGGAGAAAGTAATAGGGCATCTTCTCATTATTGTCTATGAATTGATGTTCCTCCATTATATCCTTTTTATGTGAATGTCCTGTATTTTTTTTCTTGTTTTTTAAGGGAGCAATTTTGCCTTCCAAGCGTCTTTTTCAAAGGAAATTAACACATATCATGCTTTTAGACAAAGTACTGTAGCGTAATTCATCTCTGCACTGTCCTTTCCGAGCAACCCAAAGTAGGAAATATATGCAGCCAAAGTGTAAAGCTAAACAGCTAGCAGGTTTCTATATTTACAAGAATCAAAGCAGTTAAATGACTCAGCTGCCTCCTAATGTGGGTTATATTTGAATTTGGGGAGGGTGGAGGGAAGAATGGGACATTATTGCTTTAACAAGGTTTACTGCTAAACTGAACATATGTTGCTCATAATGTCACTTTCTAAATCAATGAAATTATCATTATAGAACATGTCGACAAATTAGACATGTAAAGTGCAGGCTGTATGTGGGAGAGATGTAATTTGGCTCTATAAAAAGAAATTAAACAATAAAATATCAATGACAGATGTAGTTAGCTAAAGGTTTTGAGGTTTAAATACCAATTTGTGAAAAAAAATTATGCAGACCCAATCAGGATACGAGATAAAAATACCAGCCTTCATGCAACAAGATGATTAAGTATTTGGACCAGATGTTCGGAGACCTTAGCTGTGCCCTTTATTTAACTGGCAAGCATGCTGGCAAGTCCTTAAATTTGTAAAATCCAAGTAACGAAGGTTAGCTCAGATGGAAGTAATAAAACAATCAAATATCAAGAGTCATTCATGTCTGTGCACAATAGATCATGCTACAGTTCTGAACTCCACATTTTAATATACCAGCATAGGTTTTAAAGGAATAGGGGGTTTGTACTATTTTTTAAGAAACTTACTGAAGTCCTTTTTTCTGTTCCAACTTTCACTTCTCACAGCAAATGTAGGAACTGAATGCATTTGATATGTTTTAGATCCTTTTCCACAGGTTTGCAGATTTTACAGCTCTCGAGTCTCAGCTAAAACTCTGTGTCATAATTCCTGGGTTATAGCTTTGTCTTGCAGCTGCTATGCGGTCGTGGGCAAGGTGTTTAAGACTAAACAACAAAATGTCTGTACATTCAAAGAATGTCTTGCAGGTTAAGAGATAACTTTTGCTTCAGACTCTTCTATTGACTTTGCAGGGTGATCAATCTCTTTGTGCCTCGTCTTTTCCTATTCACAAACAGTAGGGTGACATAATCTCATCTCTTAGCTCATTTTCTCTCTTGGGCATAGTCTCATTCCTAACCACATCAGAGCTGCTGTGCCCAACCACGTTGTGGCAGACCAACGTTGTGATCTGCAACCACTTATCTTGGGGTCCTGGCTGGGCCATGTTACAGCTCCTCTCTTGACCCAGGCACCAAACTCTCCTTCCTATGGAAACCAGGGCAGCAGAGGTGGGGAGGGGGTTTCACACATATTTGGATCTTACCAGAGTGTGAAATGGGATGTATAGCGAGCTCAGAATTACTGGATGCCTGCCTTTGATGCAGCCACTCTGCTTGGACAGTGACTAGCAGAGATGGCCCAGATCTTGTTTGAGCCTTCAAGACATTCCCGTAATATAATCAGCAGCAATTCTGAGGGCATAAATAAAAGATAACATTCATGAGGTTTTCAGAGGGATGACATAGTGTGCATAAAACATTTGAATACCACAGACAGAGCAGATGAAAAGGGATTGAGTTGTAAATAAGAAATCATTCCGTGATGGGCTGATGTAGTTTGGCAGTAGAAGATGGGTTTCATCTGATCAATGTAGGCATCTACAGTGCATAGAAAGCATCTCATCTATTCACCCCCACTCCTTACCACCCTTATAGACAACGAAGAAAAAGATGCTTCTCAGGCACAATGTAACTATTCTGAAAATAAATCTTTAAAATAGATTCATTTTAGCTACAGCCTAAAAATGCCTGTTCCTCACCATTAACTCTGAAGAGAGCCTATGGTGACTAGCTCAGACGTGGACATCTGCTGGATAAATATGAAAAGGCAAATGAAATATGTGCCAACCCCAGTCACAATCAACTGGTAGCTTTTCATCCTGCCTTGATACTGTAACCCCACTTAGGAAGCGTTACAGCCAGTTAGAAAGTTAAAGAAAATAAATGCATGAAAAATACTAACAGGAAAAGTTCCCCATTTCCTATGAGAAACTTGATTTGATATTCCCCACAATTTAAGAAAATGAACCCAGCCATATGAGTAGAAGAACATACTCTTGTGTACTCCGTTGCTCTTGTGTAATGTTCTTTGAAATATGGGCTTCAGCACTTCTGTTACCATGGTGTCACTTGCAAAACACTTGTAAGCCTGCTAGGGACATTAGAACTTGATTAATTAATCTCTACAAAATGCTTTGAGTTTCACTGGGTGAAAGATACTCCAGGTTAGTTTCTTCGGCCTTCTCTCATGAGGACCAGTACCTTCAAAAGATGAGCGAAGATAGGTGAAAATTATTGTTTGCCCAAATGCAGATACACTAGTCCTGAAAAATGAGGCTTTGTAAATCCATTTTGATCCTTCTTTTTTCCCCATTGCCTTTTTAAAGGGCAGGTCCCAGTCCTATTGAAATGACCACCCTTGATGTACTGACTACTAAGTGTAAACTCTTACTCTGGGCAAGCAGAGAACACAGCTTGCTTTATTCAAAAGCACTTAAATGAAGTGAAATACCTTCTTTTAAGTGATTGTCTGAGCAGAGAAGAGCGATGGGACTTGTGGGAAGAAGTAATGTCTTTTCTGAGAGAAACTGATAGAAGTGGAAAGAAACAGAGAAGCTTTAACAGGTTTTTGTCCTGGAAAGATTGTTTTTTTCCAACACTACCAGTTATTCTAATAAAAGGTATTACCTCTCCCTATAAACCTTGCCTCTCACCTCTTAATGTTTCTTATGCTGATACTTCTTTTTATTCCTCTTTTCGAAGCTATATGGATTTAGAAAGAGTCCATATCCATCTTCTGCAGTTTCCAAGTGCTTAAAACACTCTGCCTGTAGAATTTATACTGTATATGGAGTGCTCTCAACGAGCTGCACTTACATAACAGTGCTTGATTGAATGTCTTGTTTTCCACGTGCCAGTCCAAGAGGCTGTGAATAAGGACTGTGGAGAAATACCTGCTTTCTGAAAATCATTAGTCTTTTTTCCCCTCCCTAATTAATTTCTTTGTAGCGCTAGAGAGTTGCACTAGAGGGGCCAAGTTGACTGAATCTGGACCATGCTCCGATGTAACCTGGGCTTGCCTAGGGGCCTGCTAAGATCCCCTGCTCACTGCTAGTGGGGCTAGTTGTGAGCTTGACATAACTTTATTCCCAGAATTTGTGCTGGAGTTATATTTAATTGGTTTTATTCTTTGTTGGAAATGATTAGAAAGATGTTCACTTTGTCTCTAAGATGCCTCAAAAAGGAGAAAGTTTCTGGGTATTCATATTGAACTTTCCAATCGCTCCATTTCTCCACACAAACTGAAAATTATCTGCAGTTCTTTGGATGAAAGCAAAATTACCTTGTCTACTGAACAGATCAAAAATAGCATCCCTCCTGTGTTACCCAGCTTGGACTATGTTTTGTACCTGCTAATTGGGGTTAGTTCTACTGTGCCCTTTCCCAAACAGTCACTGCTTCACCAAACTGAGACAAGATTCTTCTCTAAGAGCTATGACCTCCATTTTGACCAATCTCCTACAGAAAGATTATGCCTAGAAGGCAAATACTCCCAAAATTGGCAGTCTGATAGTCCTAACATAGAGAAAAAATAAGCAGGGAGAATATATATTGGAGGGAAAAGGCAACAGGGCATACGTAATCCAGGAGGTTCCTGGAGTGCATTGATAACTTCCTTCTCCAAGTGACAGAGGAGCCAATGAGGAGTGGTGTTCTGCTGGACCTCGTGTACACCAACAATGAGGGATTTGTTGGGGTTGTGAAGGTCAAAGGCAGCCGTGGCTGCAGTGACCACAAGATGGCAGAGTTCAGGATCCTGAGGGCAGGAAGGAGGGTGAAAAGCAAGCTCACAGTCCTGGGCTTCAGGAGAACAGGCTTTGGCATCTTCACAGATCTGTTCAGAAGAGTCATGTGAGAAAAGGAGCTGGAGGGAAAAGGCCCCAAGAAACATAGTTCATTTTCAAGGATCACCTCCTCCAAGCTCAAAACAGATCCATTCCAACAAATGTGAAGGCAGGCAAAAATGCCAGGAGGCATGCATGGATGAACAAGGAGCTCCTGGCCAAACTCAGACACAAAAATGAGGCATATGGAGGGTGGAAGCAACCAGCTCTAGGCAGTCCTGCTTGAGCAGGGGGTTGTACCAGGTGACCTCCAGAGCTCCCTTCCAGTTGCAACTATTCTGTTGTTCTGTGATTCTATGATATCTGCCATCATGTCTTGAAAACTATCCAATTAGAGACAAAATATTTTTTTCAAGCTATATAAAATATCGAGACATCACATCTGGCTCATGGTAGAGTCTGGGTGGTGTTCTGGCATTGTACCATCTCCTTTTTTCACCTCTGGGCACTGGCTACTGGGTGCTGGAGACCGACCTGACGTTGGAGCCAGAATCTTTTTAACATCTGGCCAAAGAAACCCAGAAACTAGCATCAATTTCTAACTGCATTCCATGGCATTTTTTCACTGTCAGGGAATGAGTTTTGTAGACACAAAATGACAGAATATAGACTTCCTCTCATTTCACTGAGGGTATATGAGGGTGTTTGAGAAGGCCTACAGCATCCAATGTAGTTTTCTGCAATTATAAGACGTACTTTTTAGACTAATTCCTGGTGGAGTTTAATTGGAGCAGTTAAAACTTTTTGAAACTTCTTTTTTGATGGAAAGCTATTATCAGTGAAATGGAATGTCCCTATTTATAAAATTTGCAGGTTTGGGCTGGGGGGGAAGAAAATCGGATGATGAATTTTTACTTTTGCAGTCATAATCTGCAAAATATAGAAAACTTTCAAAGAAATATTTATTGATACTTACTAAATAATAATTTCTGTGATTTCTTTTTTCCTCAAGGTAAAATAAATTATTTTCTGACTGGCTCTCTTTATAGTATGTATTTTGCATAACAGGTTGTATCAGCCCTTTCTCCCATAAGCAATATAAGCACATGTAAATTGTTGGCAAGAATCCAGACAGCTGGCCTCAGTGGGACATCTTCCTTGGTCATGGCTTTGAATCTAAAAACTGCAGACAAAAGGCGGCGGTGAATAAGTCACCCTTTTCACACTGGGCTCCAATTACATCTCTTGCTTTTTGAGGGAGGGCGTTTGAATTTTGCAGACAGTCCTTGGGCAGCTGTTAAGTTTGTAGCCATATCTGAGTCTGAATTCTCATGAATTGGAAGTACTTAAACTCCACTATGACTCCCATATCCCACAACCATGTGAACCGTGAGAAAACTTAGACTGATGGATTACACTCTCTGAGTCACCTAACTTCTGTCAGGGGTGTGGATCTGGAAAGCAAAAATAAGCTTCCTTCAGACAGGGGTTCACTGGAGATTTCTCTATGGTGTTTAATAATACGACTGTGCCCAAAGAAAACCAAGAAATTATACACTTCCTCTCATCTGACATCAGTAAAATTAATTTGCCTTCAGAGCCATAATGAAATGTTTCTCGAAGGAAACTTATTTTACACGCATTTTTATTTCTTCATTTGAAAAGAGCATCTTCTGCATATTCTGCTGATTATATTTATAAATGCTACCCGATTTTGAAATCTGAAATTAAAAGGTTTTCTAGCATAAAAAATGCAAAATCTGATAATAGCTTCTTGGTCCGTTTTTCTCTCCTTCAGCCTTAGTCCCATGAAACCACAATGTTAGGAGTTATTAATTCCCTGTTATTTATTCGTTATCTAAAGACTTCATCCTTCTTGTGATATCTTAATACATTAAGTGTTTTCTGTGGAAATGATTAAGGTATTACAGGCAGAAGATTGTGATACTGCTTGAGCAGTTCCAAAGCAGTTCCAAAGTCTCCAAGGAAACAGAGATCCTATTACCAGTCCCTTTCCTACAGAAGTTAGCAATGGTACAAGATGCTACGAGCTGTGCCATTGACTTCAGTAGGACTGTTCCTAAGATGTCAAGTTCACTACATGAAATATGCCTAACTGGGTTATTTTTAAAATATATTAAACTGTATACAAGTTCACCTCAGTGACGTGCTTCCCAGGCTTTTGACCTTCTCTTGTACTCTTTTGAGAGGACTACCAGTGTGAAAAAAATAAAACTTTACAGCACAATTCCAGGTTTTGGTGTAAAATATTCTGGGTGGACTCTGAATGTGATCTGTCCAGGCATCACCGGGGTCGGTCAGCTTTGGTTAAATTCACAATTTCGGTCCATCTTCATCCCAAAGAAATATCAGAGCCTCTCCAGAGCTGTAAGGCAATTAACACATTTCAGCAAACACTTTCACCACAATGAGAAGAAAAATGCAAAATGAATTATGAGTTTTACAACTCTCCGTATTACCTCATGACCAACCTTCCTAATTAAATACGTGAATTGTTGTTCATATCTCGGCTGGAGTACCTACAAGCTTCATTGCTGCCATATCAGGGCCCCTCATCCCTTCACAGAGGTGGTCTGGGACAGCACCAGGATGTGCAGGCAGGTCCCCAAGGGCTAAAGTGGTGTTACAGCCACAGGACAGCCTTGCAAACTAATGGAAGGAGGAGGGGGGCATGATTTGCCAGTACTCTGCTGAATTGGGACCTCTATAAGCTTGTTTCCAGGTGTTTTTTTCTTAGTTTCACTCACACACTGCTTTATATTGGCTTTACAGAAGCCTGGTGTATTAGATGTATTGCAAATGATGTCTTAAATATCACTGATGGCTCCCTGAAGTATATTCTCTGTTAAACCGTTCAGTCTGATTTAAATGACCAAAGCTACAGAGCTCCCACCAGCTCCCTGAGGAAGCTCTTGAGACTCTAACAGATCTCACCTTCCAGTCAGCAAGACTCTCTTATTTAATTTTGCCCGCCTATCACCTGCAGCCACTTCTTGCACCCTAAGCTTGCCATTTGCACTTTCCCTGTGATGTGTTATAGCTTAGGATAAAAATGACTTCACTGTCTGATGGTTATGCCTAGCCTTTTGTTCAGGAAAGATGTGGCTAGAAAAGCATATAGCGGAAAAAACATTGCACGTTTTATAGCTAAGCCTAAGAGGTTATTCCCTGGATCTTCTCCCTTATTCTATTTTTACTATTTCCTCTTTTAATTGTCTTAACATGGATAGCTAAAGAGGAGTACTAATCCTATCAACTGCATTCTCTAAATCCCAGTACCTTTGTTCAGGTCAAACTAGAAGTCTTCTTTAATGATGGCCTTTAAACACTTTTTCACGAGCTGTACCAAAGGGTAGAAGCTTTTAATTTCTGAAAGTTGAACTGAAAATGGATAAAAATTCTAAAAGCTGCTGTTGCTGGGGTTTTTTAAGGTGACGCATCTGGCACTGCAATTTTAAAAATAAACTGGGAGATTTAGTAACTTTATTTTCCATAAGTTTACAAAGGTATTTAATGAAGGCAGTTTTACATTAAAGCGGACATGTTTGTTCTGGAACAAAACCATAAGCCATACTTCTCTTTTACAATAACTTAAGTGAAGCTGGTTTGATACTGTAGACTTTGGATAGATTAGCATTAAAAGGTAAGAAAGAGAATATGAAAAACAGGACTGTGGGTCTCAAGAAGTCTGGATGTGGTTTTCTAGGCTGCCTTAACATTGCACAGGGCATTTGCAGGGACAAATATGTGCGCAATAAGAGTCTAATTGTCCCTGCAAGTGCAACACATTTCTTACATACAGTTTAGTTACCTAAGATAACATTCAAGTTTGTCTCAAGCCACATTAAGATAAGGAACGAGGGATGGCCTTGTTGGACTGAACCTTCATCCACAGATCTGCCATCAGCACAAAGTGGGATTCATCCAATATTGAATGTATACATTTTTCTCCTAGCTCTGAACTGTCTTTCCCATGTCAGTTGTAGACTTCAACGTAAGGGCTCTGGCATGAGGGATTTCTCATCTTGGACAGCACTTCTGGATGCTAACATAATGCCAGAATGACTCACCTTCAAATGCAAAATGTTCTGCTCAAGAAATCACAGTTGATTATGACCCGTACCGTACTGATCCAGTCTTGCTTCTCACTAAGTAGGGTTCAGATAAAGATGAAAAATCCCCCTGGAAGAGGAGGAAACAGCATTTCAGGGGGAACATAAGGCTATTTGCACCTCCTGTACAGTACCAACAATACAATGAAGCTAACAGCATTATTTCTTTAGTATTTCTCACCTCTCAGAGCTAATTAGAATCATAGAATCATCATAGAATCATAGGGTTGGAAGGGACCTCTGGAGACCATCTAGTCCAACCCTCCTGCCAGAGCAGGGACACCAGGTTAATACCTCCTCTAATGTCCTTCAGTCTCATTGATTTTAACGGTGCTCAGTGCCCTAAAAGATGAGGTAAAACATTTGAATAAAATGTAAACATGCCTATGAAAACAGGGTAAATACAATAATTGAAAGTGACAATCAGTCATGATAAATTTACATGGAAGTGATTTTTTCCTGTTACGTGCAGCTTTCATTCATTCAGTGGACAGTTCCATTTTAAGTCTTTGTACCTTTAATTATTTCAGATAAGAAATAGCTGCTGTTTCAAGAACGTACACTTCAGCAGAACATACAATCAGAATAACTTTCACGCAGTTTGACTTGTGCGGAAGTAAAATGCAAATAGGCAATGGTAGCATTAGTCAGAAGGTTTGTCTCTGCGTGACAGTTGCTTTTTAGCCCCTGTGATAAAGTGAAAGAGCATGGCATTGTCACCTGCCTGTCTCTTCATCCATCATTAGTTAGGCTAGAATTGGTTAAGGTGTCATATATGCTGATTGATGTAGCGGGATGCTGTTCAACATTGGTTGCTATGGGTCCCGGAGTCACAAAATCTCTTTTTATTCCTATTCAGACTCGGGGTCTACAAAAGGTGCCATATCCCTTTGTTAAAAACTACATGCTGGCACTGAACCCAACAGAAACTACAGACATCATCACTTTGAATACCTGTAAAGAATCTCAGATGTGTTTTCTGCAGTACTTAAAAAAAAAAAAACAAAAACAAACAAACAAAAAAAACTAAATGTTTTCCCTCTTTCATATAAAACATAGAGGGATTAAGAACACAGTTCATCTGTGTGGTATACCTCTCAAGATTTGCTACTAACTGAGCTTTCAGTAATTTTTTCATACCTTCCTAGTACCTTATAAAAGCTCTCAAAAATCAGGAGGAGTCTTTGAGATTTCAGACTCTGGTTAGCCTAAAAAAATGGTTCAGAAGAAGCACTTAAGTAAGAAATTGTGGGACCAAGATAAACTATTCCAAGAAGCTCTGCTTCCAATTTAATAATCTAATATGTATGTGATTAGTGTTTATAGGAAAATCAAGCTGTTGGTTTTTGAGGCAGAAACAACAGTGTTTGTTTTCTCCAGCTTCTCATAGCATCTAAATGTGAGCTCTCTTGTTATTTGATGCAAATTTTTGTTTGGAACTTTATCTGTTTTCTTTGTTTCTGAAATTTGGGGGTGGAAAACATATGTACATTTTTAGAAAGCAAAGAGCAAGAAGTCTTATTTATTTTGTTTCTATTGGACCATTTGTACTCCTTCTGTTGCATGCTCTTGATTAAGATCAGTATTTTCAAGTATCATTAAAATCAATATGTAGTTATATAAAACATAGTGCGTGTATCAAAAAATCGAAGCAAATATTGTTATGCTAACTACTGTAAAGGCGATAGCAACATGAGGAATAGCAAAGGTTTCTTACTAAAGAGCTGCTTGCCATTGCAAGCACTTTAGCATCTTACTTTCACGCTGTAATTTGTCCTGTACAACAATCATATTTCAACACTCTTCACAGTCACCACACTCAAATTATAAAAGTTCATTTGGCTTGCCATAGAATCATAGAATAATTTAGGTTGGAAAAGACCTTTAAGATCATCAAGTCCAACAATTAGCCTAACACTGTCAAAACCACCACTAAACTGTGTCCCTCAGCACCACATCTGCCCATCTTTTAAATCCCTACAGGGATGGAGACTCCACCATTTCCCTGGGCAGTCTGTTCCAATGCTTGACAACCCTTTCGGTGAAGAACTTTTTCCTAATATCCAGGCTAAACCTCCCCCGGCACAACTTGAGGCTGTTTCCTCTTGTCCTGTTGCCTGTTACTTGGGAGAAGAGACTGACCCACACCTCACTACAACCTCCTTTCAGGGAGCTGTAGAGACCGAGAAGTTCTCTCCTCAGCCTCCTCTACTCCAGGCTAAACACCCCCAGTCCCCTCAGCTGCTCCTCATAAGATATAGAGTGAGATGGAACCAAAGGGACAAGTAGAAACCTGCAGAGGCAATAAAGTATTTGGTATTCTTTACATATTGAAAACAATATTTGCAATATTGTTACTGTTCTTATTGTTTTCATTACTATCTCAATATGTTCTGTAGGGCATTACAACTAAGAATTTCATTACGTATATAACACTGGATCTGAAGTATTGCAGGTGAGAGTTATACCACATCAAACAGTCCTGAACCTGTTTCTTACAGCCATCGCTTTATATGTATAGTTCCATTATTTCCAACTGGCTTTGCAGACTGAATACTGGTTTATGAAGTATTAATTCTTGTTTTATTTTTAAAAATACTGCTTTCTTAGTTTTAAAAAAATCAATATATTCAATAGCAAACATTTTCCCACTGGGTTACAAGCAATTAGAATCCACCAAGAGAAAAGTCATCTGCCAATTGCAAACACTGTACTTAAAAACAAATCCTCAATGCTGTCTGACTAAGCCAATATTTAAGCAAACAAATATATTCAAATATTCAAAGATATAGTCGATGTAGTAACACTTTTTGCTGAGCTTAATTCAAAAATCATTGCAGTGTAGTAAACAGAACACCCCCTAAAACAGAGATTAAAACAAGCGATGATAGAACTGCATATAAATTACAAAATAACCACAGGTATATGAATCTTTATTGCTGAAAGAGACCATATTTCACAGTAAGCACAAGAGGTGGAGGTGGGGTGATAGCAAAAATAACCGTTTAAATAAAAAATAATAGGATGTTATCGGTCTGTGGCGTGGTCACAGTGTTTGACAATGTTCAGATCACACACCAGACCAACAATGTCTCGTTCTTATGGACATATATTATATTATAAATATGTATTATATGCAGACATAATGTTATGCATTTGGCTGCATCTTATTGATCATAAGACTTAAAGACAAAGCATAAGATTTACTTTTTCATTGTTTTTTTGAGTCTATAGGGCACACTCGACTCACATTTTCATGCTTTTCTTCAAGGTCTTACGGACCTGAAAATTCATAGTTTTAATAAAAGATGAGGGTTTTTTTCTGTTTTCATACGACTCACATTAAATCATAGGACTTGGCAATATTGCTATAAATTTATAGGCATGCATAATAAAGATTAGTAGAAGGCACCCTGAATTTATTTTCTTTGAACATATCTTTGACTTCCAAGGTACACACTATTATTTAGGGATCTCTGCGTTGAGCTTTAACCCTTTTTCTTATTTCTTTTTTTTTTTTCTTTTCTTTTTCTCCTATCAAACTGTAAAGCCCAAGGATCCCAGTCTGTGAACTGGTGTTGAGTGCCCGGCACGAAGGACCGTACTGAACGGGCAGCGGCAAACCTGCCTCCCATAATTTGTATGCAAAGCTGCAGCTCGTTCAGCACCGGCAAGGAGAGGTTACGTTGCCCACTGCTTGGTTTAATTGGAGTTAAGTAGATCTATTATGTCGGTGTGCCCCATACACTGGCTGTTTATTTTGATTAATGCATACACTCCTATGAGTGAAATGTGCATGCGAGAGACAAACTTTTAGAAGAAATAAATGAACAGTGAGAAGATGCTATATAGACTAATTTTCCCAAAACATATATGTATTTTTAATGTTTCCCCTGGCTGGGGTATCCAACTTCAGAGGCTTTGATAGATTTGCTACTCAGGATGAGAAGTACTCAGAAATTGTTATATTTCCCAAGTTGGGACCCAAAGAATTTAGACACTCAAAATCACCAGTCTTGCTTAAATTTTGTTACTTCTCATTTGTGACAAAAATAATGGTGAGTAAACTGTGAGTGGGGATCTGGCCAAAAGGCACGTACAGCTTTGAAATGGGCAGTTTAAAAGAATAAGATTTTAAATAAGACGGGGAAAAAAGCAGCTGGGAAGAAGCTTCTTAAATTTGCTTATAAACAAAGGATATGGAGCCTGTAAGGATATTGTGACAGTGGAACGACCAAAGGTTAAAGCTAGAGAAAGGAGGAGAAAGCCGCTGCCTGTAGGTATCAGACCGGCAAATAGTAATACAGTTTCAGGGCTGTCATCTTCTTGGACTGTAACCAAAAAAAAGGGGGTTTTACTTTGACAGGCTCACAGGAGAGGAGATGGCTCTCCTGGAGAACACAAGGGGTAGACGAACCTAATTGAAAAGAAAACGTGAGAACCAGGACAAAACCTTTCCAGAGAAACTCCATCAAGGTCAGGTTAATTCGAGTCCCTTCCAGTGTCAGCTGAATATTCCTGGTGGTTAGAAAGGGAACATAAATGACCCGTTCATGCTAAATGGAACCAAGGCATCAACCCTGTGCCATCTGTGAACGTTACCAGCCATGTGTGCTGCAGGAAATGGCTGTACTGTGGCCTCGGACTGAAGGTTATTTAGAGAAAGTCCTTTGGTGATCTTATTTACTGCACTGAAAAACTCAGGAAAACGTAGTGCCCTCAGCAGCCGGAACCTGCTCAGTATCCCATAGAGCCACACCAGCCACATCTTCTGGTGGGAAACAGTGACAGAGATGTTACCTGGGGGAGAATTTTCAGGAGGTTAGGACCAAGAGACAAGGATTTATTAGAAAATAAGAACAATGACCAAAGTTGGCCAGTAGGTCGAGGGAGGTCATTCTCCCCCTCTACTCGGCACTGGTGAGGCCACAACTGGAATACTGTGTCCAGTTTTGGGCTCCCCAATTCAAGAGGGACAGGGAACTGCTGGAGCGAGTCCAGCGAAGGGCAACTAAGATGATTAAGGGCTTGGAGGACCTCCCTTATGAGGAAAGGCTGAGAGAGCTGGGACTCTTTAGCCTGGAGAAGAGAAGGCTGAGGGGAGACCTTATTATGGCATACAAGTATCTAAAGGGTGGGTTGAAGAAGGATGGAGCCAGGCTCTTTTCATTGGTTCCAGGTGACAGGACGAGGGGCAATGGGCACAAGTTAGAACACAGGATGTTCCGTTCAAATACACGGAAACAGTTCTTTACGGTGAGGGTGACAGAGCACTGGAACAGGCTGCCCAGGGAGGTTGTGGAGTCCCCTTCCCTGGAGATTTTCAAGACCCGCCTGGATGCAGTCCTGAGTAATGTGCTCTAGGCAATCCTGCTTTAGCAGGGGAGTTGGACTAGATGATCTCTAGAGGTCCCTTCCAACTCTGATAATTCTGTGATTCTGTGATTCTGTGAAGTTGGGATAATAGCACATAAGCTTTCAGAGGTTTTAGATGCTTATCCTAATGCAAATTGAACCTCTGAACCTTCTGAAGTTAACTTGTCTCCTCTTATAACATCATTAGGAGATAATTTCAATGAAATGGAACATTGTCACAGGACAGCAGTTTCCCACTGCTAAATAAATGCTGAGCCAAAGCCAAGATATTTATTTTCAAAGTGGGAGATATTTACCCTGTAAACATGCTCTGTTCCAGTGACTTTATATCTGTTACACCAAACTGCTAATGAGGTAGATGCTGCCTGATGCATGTGGTTAAACTAATAAGAGTTTCTCCATGTCCTCCCATTGAAAATACATATTTTTGTTGGATTAGAGAACAGATTAGTTCAGCATTTCAGCTAATCTGGAACACAGTTGATTCATTTCGGTGCAGTTTCTGATATACACCATACTTCAGTGGCTCCTCAACATAAACAGCTGGAAAGCCCTGTTGCCATTCAGCAGCTACAGAGCTGTAAATTAATTGTCTTGCTAGGCTAACAACTTGACATATATGACGCAGCACTATCACTCTAGATATCACAGGAACCAAAATTGCAGAATCCCATTAATTTCGACATGAATGGTGTCACAGGAACATCGACAGTTTCTGGAGGTATGGAGAAGGAGGGGGATGTCTGGGCCAAGAAGCTGCTCTTTGCGTGGACCTAAGAATTTCCAGGTCCAAGCCCAAGCAGATGCAGGAATTTGGAGAAAAGCACACCTGCTCAATGAAGCATGGGTAGTACGGGTCCCAGGAGAAGGGGATGGATACAGGGGCAGGAAGTATAGACAGTTTTAACAGCCACTTCTACTGAAACAAATCTGTATCAGAGCTATAGACTGATTTGTCTTCTGCTTTGACAATCTCAGTCTTGAATGTTGACCACTTAGGGGAAACAGAAAAACTGTTTGCAAAAAAAAAAAACAAAAAAGACCTTAAAAAAGACCTTTCTTTTTAATTATTGCTTATATCAAAAGAAATCAAATCTTAAATTAGAAGTTCTAAAATTCAAGAAATTCTTCCTTTCTGGCTGTACACATTGAGTAAATGTCTAAAAAGAAAATTTCTAGAGAGAAAATAATCCCATTAAAGCCACTCCCTTTCCCAAGGGCACTGAGTTCCTAAGTCACGTTGATGTTAGTAGGATACTTGTTATTTCAGGGGTTTAAGGCTCCCTAGTGCTTCTGTGGATCTGGATCCTCATGCCTTAAATTTACCAAATCACAGCTTCTTCAACAGTGAGAGCTGAATATCGCATATTGCACAGGCCTGAACTGGAAGTTGATACAAGTAGTAAAAAGCACTGACTGTTAAGGAACATTTACACATTGCAATGAAGCATCTTTTATTATATACACCTATCATCGTTATTATTTTTACCATGTGGACTTTTCCTTAGGCAAGGAATTTGGGTAGAATCACCTAATAAAACCATTATTCCACTGCCTAGCAATTTGCAGTAAGGTATTCCCCGTGCTTCCACTGAGCACTTTCTCTGCTCCTGGGCGAGGCCAGGATATTTTAGTGCTTCAGAAATAAACCAGCCTCAGAGCGCTAACCACAAGGGCACACCTTTATGACTTCCTGTATTCCATTTTCTTGCTTTTGTTATGAACTCTCTCAGTGCTTTATTCTGTTCTGAAAATGATTTTTTTAAAAAGGAATGTATTTTCCAGGAGCGATCCTAGGCAATGCTGACATGGGTCTGAGTTTGCTTTTTGAGAACTGCTTTTCAGCGTATATCCGTAGCTCCACAACGGTCCTTCCTTGGACCACATATGTCAATGATGATAAGCTCTACAGCTTCTTCCATATTCAGGTTGCCTCAACATGCTTTTTCTGTAGGTTTATTTCAATTCATTTTAATATAGGCTCAGAGCAGATGTCATCAGGATCCAATAATCACAGTTTATTGGGTGGACAGAAAGCAGGCAGTGAAGTCTCTATTGGGATCTTCAGCATCAATTTATGAGGTGCATTGCAAAACTAAAATCCATCTGATTTCCATCAGCTTAGCTATAAATGTAGGCATAATGATTCTTTCCACTTATTTTCAAATCAATTTAACATAACTATCTCCCAGAATTAGGAGACATGGATCACTGCACAGTTTAGGCACTAATATAGTGGTTGCTACTCACCAATGTCCAATAGCACTGATTAGTTTAGCGACCCACTCCTGTATTCACTCCACATCATTAACAACTATTGGAAACTGTAGGTTTGTGGTGTTTGGGCTTTTCTACACAATCCGTGCAATTTAGAGAGCAGAAAATGCAAAAAGTTTTAATTAATATCAATTGTTGCAATTGATAAGTGCTTAGTGCATCAGAATGCTTAAAATGACTTGGTGCTTTGGGGATAAAAATGTCAATAACTTAAAATTTGGAAATTTGGACTGACATGTTCATGGAAAACTTGGACTGAATAATAATGTCCATTTTCGAAGCAAAATTGAACTCTGTTTCATTTATGTTTTCTTCCAGTTTTCAGCTGTCTCATCAGCTTTGCTAGAATACAAGTGGTTTACATCAGTGTAGTTATGCTGATGGCTAAAATGGGGGCAAATCCTAGGTTAGACAATGTATTAATGGAATTTATGAGTATGCAAATATGCATAGAAACATTTCAGTGTACACATTATTCCAGAGAAAAATTCAATTCACAACATGTAAAGAAAGAATTGAGACATTAAGTTGGATGCATTTTAACGTGGAAGTTTAATTTGTATTTTCTATGTTTATTTATAGGGAAGGCTTTATTATGAACAGGATGTTCATCTGATCAAATGCAATGATGCAATTAAATTGCTGCTCGTTACAGGTTTTATGGTGCTTATTAAAAGTAAATATAAATAAATGTTTGAAGATCTGTGTGATCAGAAATGCCTTTTGATATTAGAAGGAAATATATCAGTGCATGAAATGCCTTAACTCTTTAAAAGTGGCAGTTGAGTGTTTTAAACATCACCACACCAGATTACTACAAACACAACTGACACAACTCATTTGGTTTTTTCAGAAGCTTTTGTCAGAGACCTCATGGGAAGCTATTAAAAAAAAAAAAACAAAAAACAAAAAAACAAACCAAACAACACAAAGTAATCATGGGCTATATTAGAAATATCCAGGTCAAAGACAGAATCCAGTAAGAGAGTATTCCATTAGAAAATCGGGCAATTCAAGAAGAATAAGAAAAGACTTATTCTGCTACCAAATGGAGTGTTTCTATGAACAGAAACACCTGAACAAACCACAGTGTCTACTCCCTCTTTTGCTTCTGCCTTCACCAAAGAGATTGATGTGATGAAAGGACTAAAGCAATTAAAGGCATAAACAAGTGCGAAAAAAAATCAGACTAAGTAGGATAAGTGCTTGTATTAGTTATATATTTTCACGGTCACTGAGCCTCAGAAATCCACCCCAAGGTGAGCACTATCAGAGAAAAAGAGCTGTCAGGACCATCTCAGAGCTGTCACTGGTTATCTTGGGGAGCTTATAGGGGGGTTCCAGAACAGTGGAAAAGTGCAATTATTGAGCCTATCTTTAAAAAAAGGGGGAAAGGAGGATAGATTTGTCAGCTTAACTTCAATTCCTAGAAAAATCCTGGAGCAAATAACCAAGCAAACAATTTGTAAGCCCCTAGAAGATAACAAAAAGATGAGTGACAGCCAACATGGATTTGTCAGAAACAAATCTTGTCAAACCAACTTCATTTCCTCCTATGACAGGGTAACAGGCTTTGTAGATAGGGCAGAGGCAGTAGATGCTATATGTCTTGACTTCAGTGAGGTTTCTGACAATGTTTCACCTGACACTGTCATGGTAAGGAAGGGAAACGTCGGCCAGATTGAACTACTGTAAGATGGGCAGAGAAATGGCTGGAAACTTGTACTAAAGGCATACAGAGGAAAATAAAGTGTAATTATTAGGATGAAGATACCAAGTAGCTTAAAAGAGGTCCAACTGCTTGGAAGGATGAGGATTTGGAACAAGCTTGTCAATTTGCAGAAACAGTCTGAAACATCTGAGGTGACTTCAGGGAACAACTGGCTAGTCAGCAGCTCTGCAGAAAGAGAACAATGATGGAGAATAAGATAAGAGAGGATCCCCAAAATGAATATTATCAGCAAAGTGACACTTTTGCAGAAAAGCCAAATACTATTATGGGATATACAAGCAGGAATAATTGCTCTAAGATGCATGCAATAATCTTTCTGCTCTATTTGGTATGAATGAGGCCGTAGTTGAAGCACGGTGTTCCCTCTGCAGTTTATGTTTCAAGAAATATTTGGGTCAGCTGAAGGCAGAGCTGAGTGATTAGGGGTGTAGACACCTGACCTATTAGAAATCAAACAGTTGAGGTGGCTTCCGCAAGAGAAAAGACCAAGTAGAGGCAGGATTAGTAGTCTTCAAATACATAAAATGTTGCTTAAAAAAGGAAAAGATTGAATTGTCCCACATACCGATTTTGTATGTGACAAGAAATAATGTGCTGTAAATTGCAGAAAGGGATATTTATGTTAGACACTGGAAAAACTTTAATGCTAAGAATGATTAAGCACAGAAATATATTGCCTGAAAACATTGTG
This sequence comes from Vanellus vanellus, assembly GCF_965231255.1. Taxonomy (NCBI): domain Eukaryota; kingdom Metazoa; phylum Chordata; class Aves; order Charadriiformes; family Charadriidae; genus Vanellus; species Vanellus vanellus. The sequence goes on from NC_138905.1 coordinate 6,516,778, forward strand.
AATCTCCATCACTGGAGATCTTCAGAGCAGTTTAGATAAACATATGTTAGGAATAGTTCAGAGAGAGCTGATCCTGCCTGGGGTAAAAGAATGACCCTTTGGTGTTCCTTCCACCCATTCTTTCTTTATTTCTCCAAACCATTAACACAGTGGCTCACAAAGGTTCACCATTCAGAGTTTCTGAGCTGAATGCATTTGTTAATGATGTGCACAATGGATAAGCAGGACATTGGCAGATGGCAGAACACTTTTTCTAGTTAAAGTTTACTCAGAGGAACTTTTAACAGTACTAAACGCAAAGGACGACAGCAAAGATAGCTCAAAATACTTGTTCACAGTAGCTAGCAAGCCAGAAGATCTAGGTGACTTTGTGCATAAGACGCATGAAGGGCCCATCCAGCCCTCCCCAAAAGTGAAACTGAGCATGAAAGAAAGGATTCCACACTAAACCTCATAATGCTGTCATGTAAAGTCAAAGGATTTTATTTTTTTAACTTGGATTATTACATGAATTTGGGTCACTCTTTAGCAGAAGTACAGAAGTCCAAATTTGTATTGTTTCCTTATTACAGAGGAAATGAATGACTAGGTTGGTTGAAGATGAGTGGGGAATATTAAAAAGCCAGCAAAAATAATTACATACTAGAGTGTATTCCATCTTATAATTCAAGATCACATGAGCACGCAACATCCTTTGTGCCATTCAAAGTGATGTGGGAAACGAAACCCTAGAATATCCCTAACTGGAAATTTTGTAGGTTACCTGTCATTTAGAGTAGTTCGGCTTGGAGATGGGAGTGTGTTCATCACAACAGCAATAGAGCAACACTCATAAATAGGTGGTGTGTTTTGAATTCCATAAGACCGCTTCAGATCTCTGTCCAGTAGATGCTTGTTTCCCCCTTGGTTAATAACTGTGTGCCCTTATTAGCCCTCAGAGTCTACACTGGGCCATTCTTCCCTTGCAGGTATGTAATCTATTTTAATTTACTTCTTGAAGCATGCTTATATAGGCAGATTTTACCTAATGGCAGCACATTCCACTTCTCAGGGAAATGCATAGCATTGGATATGAGTCTACCACATCTTTTGAATTAACCAAGACGTTACCTGGAGTCTTTACCCTGATGAAAAACCAAAGAAAACTTTTGTGCACCAAGATGCCAGTGATTCCTCACAAGGAATGCTGTCATCCAGGTCATCAAAGAACAAATGCGTTCTCCTAAATTCACAAAACATAACACAACACTGCTAGGTTTTCTTGATTTTTTTAAGATGAAGAAACAAGATTTTCCTACCTGCCTAGAGTGTCAAGGAGAGAAACCTCACTGTTTGTATTTCCTATCGAAATATATTTGTCTCATATTAATATAAAATGATTGTCATATTTCCCCCAGCTGCAGTTGTCTTCACAAAGTAGATAATTGTGCCTCAGAGTCTCTAAACTGTTTTGGTGTTCTTCGGGATATAAACTGCTACACAGATAACTAAAAAATCATCTACTTTCATGGTTTAGGTTTGATCATAAAGGAAAGACGATTGCTTCCACAACATTTAGAGGAGGAAAAGTTATTAGCAGAGTTTAAAGGTGTTACTTGTTGGCATACAGCAATGCAGACTTGACAATCTGAAATTATTATAAGTGTCACTAAATAAAGTAATGGGGTCAAATCTCATGTGCCTCTAAACTGGTACAGGTCCATGGAGTTTAACAACACTGCTAATTACATCAGCAGAGAATTTGCCCTCTAGTTTCTTAAGGCCTGTCACAGACAAAAATGCTTTGCACACAGGACTTTATTCTCAATTTGATATCTTTGGATGTGCTTGTTTGTGTTTATATAGATGCAGAGAATGATGCCGGGATAGATCTGTGCAGTTCTCTGGCTCTGGCATGGCTACCAGCAATCTGTACGTTTTCATTTTGAACTCTGGCACCACTGAATAAGCTGGAGAAGAACTAATAACTCTGCCTGGTGTCTCCATGTCTAGAGAGATCTGAAATGCTTTTATTGATAGACGATGAACTCTGTTTGTGACTGAGGAGTATGGGGAGAGTTGGGGGGAGAGGGTCCGCTTCTGAAAAAATATAACTATTGAACTACTTTTACTGAGGAAGGGAAAAAAGCAAGCAAGCAAAACAATTCAATGTACTGCGTATTAGGCCTGAATTCACCTTAGGCCCTTTTATCTACTTTTTTCATCCTGTTTTCTCTCTGCTTTATTCCCTGCTCCAGCCTATGAGGATTTGACAGCACTGCTGCCCTTTAGCAATGCTTGCTCTACATGGGAGGGCAGCAAAATATTAGCTAGTTTAATGACACTCTCTGGCTTCCTAGAAGAGCAGCATTCATCATCATCACTTAAGAAAACACCTTATCTCAAGTAGACAAGCTCAAGCAGGTTATTGCATCCACATCCATTACAAGGTTGCAACATCTACACCGAGGTTACCAAGAGTCAACATATGTTTTAGTACTACTTCAGAGAGAATTAATGTATTGAACCACGGTGCTAGCTAATTATCCATATCATTGACCCCGATACCTTAATGGAAAATATTGTTCGCCCATTGAACAGCAGCTCACACAGAATTAGTGTGGCAATGAACACAGTGTAATTAAGGCCTGAGAGCGCACACGTGGTTAGAAAGAGGAAAAGAGGCCACTCTTGGTCTACCTTACTCCCTCTCCCCTGTTCCTCCTTCAGGTGCGACTCTAAGTGGACTTTCAATTCATTTATCTGTGTTTCAAACTTGTGTCACACAGTGATGCCCAAGCTTGTTTCATCTTGGGGTCCTAAGATCACAGGCTCATTGGTTAATGCAGAAGAGAAATGACCTCATCTAGTCCAACCTTCTGCTCACAGCAGGGTCAGCAACAAGGCCAGACGAGGCTTTGGGTAACAGAAGCAATGCAGAGGTGTGAGCACAATGCTCCACATCTTGACTGGATTGCTCCTGCTGGTCACTGATGCCACTGCACTGCTCTGAGGACCACAGCTATCTCTGCTTCCCTATGTGGTACTAACTCCACCATGCAGAGCACTTGGCTAGCTGTGCCTATTTCCTTTTAATTGTACTTCTTACTAACACCCCATCACTTCGTCACCACACTCATAACATTGAGATAGTAAGTTCCAGAAAGGTGTTCTAAATATGCAATTATTTGTGGCTTCCCAATCACCATCTATTTTCTACTTTCTTGTCCATTACCAATTTTCTTCCTCTTTGCTTACTAGCCAGTTTTCTTAGATATTACTCTTTTAAGTCTCCATAGTGTCCGATGAAAAGGAATTAGGCTTCTGAGTGTGTTCTCAGACTTAATCTTGCAACTCTCTACTTCATATTGTCCATCACTCTCTCTTTAGGAATGTTATTTGGCCTGAATAAATACTCTCAAGGTTTGAAGACTCAGTTTCAGCACAGTTTACAGAGGCTTTCATCTTTATCCACATTACAAAAGTCTGCAGAGTGATTTTTAAATTTAGTGGCATAGCATCTTCATTGGACTCATAACAGTACGCTGGCCCAAGAGTTAGGAAAACTGTAGTAACCACCTTTTCAGTATTTTGATTTTTCCCTTTCTTACTGGACTCAGAAACTGGGTTATAGGGGATTAAGGCCTAGAAAACATTAAGAACATGTGAAGATCAATGTATAAGACTGAAAAGCAGAGATCCAAGGATTAGCACGTTTCAGATGGCTATAGATCACTCACAAAAGATTTGTTGCCCTGACTTTAAGTTTTTGGTGTATTAACTGTGGTAGCATCTCAGTCTTTATGCAAAGTTATTTTGAGCAACTATCAAACTTTCAGAAGTGTTCACAATTTTTAAATCCTTAAAAATGAAACTCCGCTGAAATGTGCAAAACAACACTCTCTCATGGCAAAACTTTCTTGAAGCACTCAGAGACATAACAACAGCTTCAGAAACTGAGATCAGTAAGGAAACACACCATCATTTCAAAGCACCAATGCACAGATTTGCTCAGGATGCAGCTGGCTGTCGAGAGCAAGAGCATCTTCCTAGTTTTGAACTTTTAACCAAACATCAGTATGAAGATTTAGGCATCGAAACGAAGACATTTTCCATGGAATAGTACGCCTGACCTTGACAGAGAGGGAGGTTGAACTAGATGACCTCCTGTGTTCCCGTCCAACTTGTGATCCTATAAATCATGAATAAGAGTATTTTTCTTTTGAGATATATTCTTACCTATTTAATTGTCAGCTTTATTACTGTTGGTTTAAAACTAGGAATTTTCTGAAGAAATTAATTAAAAAAAAAAAAACAGCAAAGATGCTGTAAAATTAAATTAAACATCATTCTTTAATATGTAGGCCAGAAAATACAAAGTTCGTAAAGCAAATACAGTAAATCTATGTACATATTTTAGTGGATTAGACATATAATACATGTGGATGACTGTCCTGTGTAATGTTTTATTTGCTACACTAAATGCATCGTATCTTACAGACCACAGAGAATTGTGCTTCTGTATTAATTACATTTTTAAGTGATTTTATAATCTTTGGACCATTTTAATATCTGACTGTTACAGAGAGAGTGTATTAGAATTTCACACAGCACTGCTGTTTGAAAGAATTTAAATAGTAAGCAAAAGATCTCTTTTTTTGTGGTCTTTCAGCCATTTATTTCTATTAGTATCAACGTGGCTCTTTTACATTATGCAAACTTTCATTGCAAAAGCGAGTTGGATAGTCGGTTAACTCTTGGAGAAGAAATATATGCTATGATAACATTACCCAGTATGGACGTGGTACACTTAAGACATTAACTTCCGTATAAATCATTCTTCATATGAAATAAAAAAGTGCTTTATTGCATTACAACGAGACCCTAAAACACTGTAGATGGATGTTGTAGGATGTATTCTGTGTGTTGCGAGTCAATTGCTGCTCTTTTTAAAGTAAAGGATGGAATTGTAGGCAACGATATCCAGAAGAACATAAAATTCTGATGTATACCCACAAAATCAATGACTATTTAGAATGAAGCTTGAAAACTTGGTATAAAACACTATCTTTATCTCATCAAGCTCAGCCTACATCTTGTCCCATTGAGGGGATTTATGGAGGCAGTACTGCAGTATCTTTAAATGAATGTGAATTCCCTTGCTCTTTCAGGTCTAAGACACACAGTGGAACATTATGACCTGTTGAGATTTTTCTGAGCAGTAGCAAAGGTAATAACAGCTTCACTTACAGGGATATGGGAAATCAACCGGTCTTTCAGGATTCTCTTTGCTTGTGAATAATATAACCATAATATAAAAGTATGTTTAGCAAAACAAGGAATTAATTTGTTTTCAGAGCTTGCTGGAAATTTTCCATCCATGTTCTTTCAGTAGAAAAAAAAAAAAATTTGCTTTGAAAATAAAAATTTCATTTGGAAATGTCATTTTTCTGAGAAAGGCTTCATTTCTGTCCTAAAAACATGTAGTATACATTTGGACTAAAAAGCATATTTACTGTTCTTTTTCTTTTCCCCCCAAGAATTTCCTCTCTACATTACTAACTAATCCTTAAGTAGCAGTTTTCATCAGTAGCTTTCAAATCAGTACAAAGGAGAAAAATGTCATTGTTCCTCCTGAACCTAAGGCACAGCAAGGGGGGGGGGGGGGGGGGGAAAGGAGATGCCAAGTGGCTTGCATTAATCACCCAGCATGCCAGGGCAGCAAAACCCAACTCCCAAACCCTGGGACAGTTTTCTACCTACTTTTGCACAACCAGCCAGCACTCCCTGTATGCCCGCTCTTTTGGCAAGAATCCCACTGAAATCCTCAGCCCAAAATACCTTTAAGGATGCTTTAAGGATGGCAGAATATGGATTTAACCTTCATATTTGAGCAGCTCGTCCGCTGAAGAAGGAACTCAAGGCTCAAATAGAAAAAAGATCTTTTCTTCCTTCTCAGTTCATCAGTTTCTGAGTATTGGGAGCCAAACCACCTGAATTTTTGTGCCTTGAATGTTTATTGTTTTACTTTGTAGCTCAGCAGACAAAGAAGAGAGCAGGTGTGGAAGGCAGGGAAGAACAGTGGGGCTCCTTCAAGACAGGAAAAAATACTCTCAGGCATGGGGAGAAAAAGAAAGAATAAGTTGCTTTGTGCTACCAGTGCCTACAGCGGAGGAGCTAAACTACATTCCCAACAGCAGTTCTGCCTCTTTCTCCATGCACCTCATTTTTTGCATAATAAGAGAAAATGATACTTTGTCATGCTGTATTAAAGATAATTATCTCCTGCAGTCCTTGCGGTTTTCTATGGTTCTATAGTTAACCCAGTTACAGTCCTTGATATTTGCACAGCAACTGGTTGTTACTGCCTCAAAACAGAAATTCTTTGTTCATGAAGAAGTCCTCATCGATCCAGATGTTGACCTTGATTGATGGTCACTTAGTCAGCAACAGTGTGGCCAAATTCAAGGAGAGCTGTGGTCCACCCTTTGATGAGTTTGCATTCTTGAGAGCCTCTGGCAAAGGCCTGCATGGTTGTGACACATCTGGGGCCTGTGTCCATGTCAGAGAAAATGGCACCATGGGCCATCAGGGCATAAGAGGGAACAAATATCCAGAGAATTTTTACTGATTTCCACATAGGTGTGGGGGTGGAAAAAAAAGTTTGCATCTAGTGGAGCTTGATTTGCTGATGGTAAGCAGTCCTGAAGGAGATGTCCAGAGAACCTATTCTGGACGTCCTGTAGGTCGTCCAGAAGCCTGGAAATCTGCTGATGTCTTTGAGAATATCACGGTGCTCTTGATGTTCTCTGACACAGCTGAATGGATGGGTTACAGACAGATAGATGTGAGTCACAACTGTGAAAAGAGTCCAAATAGATGAAAGCCAGACCAATAAAAGAGATTTCCTGATTGAGGGCGGGAGACAGCTGTACATCTATCATTGAATGCAATGCGCATACCAGTGAGCATCTTCTGAAAGCCCACAGGTTGCAGCCAGTATTGGAACACCTAAGACATTCCAACGCATTAAAAGGCTTGCAGATTGGGAAACATAAAACCCCATAGTCCAGTATTTAATCACCCAAAGGCTTGGCTTTGCCTACAAGCCAACGTTGTCCTCCTTGTCTCAGGGCTTTGTTTCTCAGACTTGCAGGAGGGCAGAGTCACAGGCTAGGGCAGCATACTTCGGTCCCTAATGAGTATTTTTACCTTACGGTAATATCTAAAAGCATCAGCTGAAATAACCACACCGTGCTGTACACAGCACTATAAAAGACAGTAGGATTCTCAAGCCACCTATCACTTAAATAGACAAAAGAATAGGAGAATGTAAATATTATCGTTCCCGTTGAGCAAACAAAGAGCGGGTATCACTCAGGGGGGTCAGGCAGATTAAGGAAGAAAACCCAGATCTCACAACTCCCAGGCCAGTGTCTGAACCACACAACCACAGTTCTGCTCTCGACAGAGCTGTTGTCTCTGGGTTTTGATCAGCACATATTGCTTCCAGCAGTTACCCTGTCTGATTTCCATATCCCTATTAAATTTTCTATAGATGATGTAAAAGGTCAAGGGGGTGGGGGGGAAGCACATGCAAGAAAAATGCCATCCCTTTTCTGAGAGCTTATTGCGAAATAAATAAATAAAGTAGTATTAAAGAATGGAAAAATTACCAAGGGAGTCATAAAAAGTTAGCTTTAGGCCAGAGAAATGTTGCTTTTCATTTCTATATAGTACATGAGAATATTTTGTGGACTAACAGTGCATGAATAATGTTTTATTAAAATGTATATCTTTACAGCTTTATTTTATCAGGTCCTTCAAGGCTTGGCATAAAAAAGGTTTAACAAGTTTGACACATGCTGATTTAGCATTTATACCACAAACTGAATCTGCTGCTTTGTGAGGGAAAATAGGCCAGCTTTCAAAATACAAACACTGTGAAGTATTCAAAGTGAAACAAAAGAAAAGTGAGAAGTGGGAAGAACAAAAAATAAAAAAAAAAAGGAAGAAAAAAGCAAACCATAATCATTCCAAACCTGCTGTGGAAAGGTTTTGGACTAACTTAGAAATTATATTGCATTAAATGTTGCAACACTGATGTTCTCAGCATCCAAGTTTCTTTATAGAATATGCAAGTCTGATCTGTAGAATTCAACTAAAAGTACACAATGAGGTTTTTTTTCTCTTTTATTCTTTCAAATGACCATTTGATCAGCCCCTTCCTGAGCAATCTTAACACTTTCAGTTACTAAACATATTAGCCAAAAGAAAACATTTCTGAGGATGTAAGAGAGTTTTAAAATTTTAAATTAATGTCACATCATCAGTTGCAGAAGGAGGTATTTCAGAAATCTCTTTGTTCGGCCTTAGTCTCCAACCCAGAAGAAACGCACCATAATGTTCATTAGGGCTGTTATTTGCAAGTTACTTTACAAGGCAATAATTATGTATTGCTGTAAACCTCAACATTTAAGAGAAAAAAGGCTTTTCCTGCGCTATGCTAAAGTGTGACCTAGATTCCTGCGATACTGAAGTTAGCCGAACCTCAGCTAAACTCTTAGCTAACCTGTCTTGTACAGGAATTATTTTTAATGTTTTTAATCACAATTTTTCTTTTTGTACAAACCCTGGATATCTGGCACGTTTTATAACTTTGCATTTCCATTATTAAAATTGCCAGATGGAGACCAGTTAAAATGATTTTTATTTCTGTTGCTTTGATATTTTTGTACTTCTGCTTTTAACGTAACCAGATGGGGGTTAGCTAAATCCTCTGAGCTACTTGTTTATACAAATGGACTGTAGAGACAAGTATATAAATCTATATACTAAGCTTGCCGGAATTGCTACAGCACTGCAATAGGCAGAGGATGGGTAACATATCCTCTTTGTTAACAGGGCATCATCTTTATAGAGCTAATCAATAAACTAATTAAGATTTGGAGTTGTACCATTGCCCAATGTCACGGTGAGGCTTTTACGTTCTATCTCCGTCTCTTCCACATTTCCTATATTGCTGCCAAATTAGAGACGACAGAAGTTTGCTTCTATCCTGACACATATCTGAACTTTTATTTCTTGGTATATTGAATAGCAGGGATTCAATCAACATCATAATTTAACACGTACGTTAGAAGAAAAGCTACCTATATATGAAGCCCCTAATGTTTTCTCTGATAAATACATTCTTATGAGATTCATTTAATCTAAAGATGATTTTCCTGACCTCTATATTCTCTTCGTTTTAAAACTTCCAAACTTTCCAATACCTTAAAATCCTTCTAGTAGCGATCGTTCCAGAGGTAATTAAAATATTTTTTATCTGTATAGGAATTTTCCTACCATTAATTTTTTTACTTCAAGAGACTCCAAAGCTACCTGTATGAGTTATTTCATTTTCCAGCAGTATAAGTGGACACAGCCACTTTCTGCAGCAATCCAGGAGAAGGAAACAGTGATGGTTGTCACATTCCATCACAATTTCCAAAAAAGATATATATATACTTTTTATAAATCCTGAACGTCAAACAGTAAAATTAACAGAGCTGGTCTCATTAAGCACACATCATGATTTTGCTGAAACCAACAGTCCTTTACTTGCATGCATCTACTTGAAAAAAATGAATATGGGAAGCATATATCAGAAATTCTGTAATATATTAAGCTTTGTGGAAGCGTCCTTTGATCTTTTAGAAAAAGAGTACTTTGTAGTTTTAGCCAGTTTTTATCTTAACTGTGTCAACTAGAAAAAATCTTTCCTTAACAGTCTTCATAGGCAATACAATACTGGGGGGGGGGGGGGTTTGCTGTTTCTTGTGGCAACAGGTGTGGTAATACTAACAAAAATTTTAAGCTAATTTTTGCCTTTTTAGGGTATATTTAGTATGAGACAGGCTCATACTTTCCTGAATAAATAGCATAACTCCATACAACAATTGCCAGTTTCTCTCCATTGTATGTTTTATTGCTGGGTGATTCAAAACTGAAAAAAATGCTGAAACAGTCCTAGGAAAAAAAATAGTTAGATTGGGTAATGGGGCTAATGGAAAGTGATAATTGGGGAAGCTATAAAAGTTGGACATTTTCTAGTCTAATAATAAAGGAACAAATGTTAATTTTGACTGCTTTGCAGTAATCTGCACAAAAGAAGATTTGTATAGCAGTAGAAATCTGATCAATGAAGAAATTGTCTTGGGATTTTCATACAGATTCACAAGCTCTGCAAATCTACATTTTTCTGGTGACGTATTATCCTGTTTGTTCAGTTGCCTCTCCTATGAATTTCCATTTCAAATTTAACTTCTGAACCCTCTGTGAACATAGTAAGGTAGAGTGACAACCATAGAGCACTCTGAATCTTTACAGCACTTTCTAACCAGCGCTCCAAATTCTGTGGTACATTTCTTTTAGCTTCAACAGCAATGGCTCTGAAACACTCCCACAGATTTAATTTAATGCCATCCTCTTCATAATATCACCTTCTTCACTGTGTCATCTCCTTCGTAATTTTTTCTTCTTTAGTTTAATCTTTTTTCCCCATTTGGAGAGTGGAAAGAAGGGTTAATCATTGCAAACTCTCATTGATATAAGATCAGCTGTTGATGAGCGTGTTCGAGGAAGGTCTGCAGAGCAAGTTGTTTTGCTTTGTTTCCTGCTAAGCATTGCGGGCAGCCCAATCCTCTCTCGGCAGGCCTCTGCTCCCACAGAGTTGTCCAGATGGTCTGGCTCTGACCCTCTTTCCTTTCATGTGAAGGTGGGGAGGCGGTGGGGAAAGTTTGTGTCTGGCTGAAATGACTCATCCCCCAGACCCTCAGGCCTCAGCAGCTATACAATCCGCAGAAGGTCCCAACACGTCTTACACCATTGCTTTCTTTTTTTTTTTTTTTTTTTTTTTTTAATAATCTCATCACCACCTCTTGCTCCTTGAGCCTTGGAAGGATACAGGGGAGCAGATGTTGCCCCCCTGTTCGCTCCACGTCGTAAGGCAAGCTGGAGCGCCAAAGGCAGGGCACGGCGGGATGGCTCTGGCTGGCTACAGCAACAGCACAGTAGAAATTTCAGTGCTTTTGGAAAAAGGCCAGTTTTCCGGGTTTGTGGAAGACACGACCTGACTGAGACGTATTGGAGATCGGTCTCACCCCACTCCCCTCTAGACAGCCTGACCCTCAGCTGATGAACTGCAGCACAGTACTAACGCTTCAGTCAAATAGTAGCTGGAGCAGCCAAGAGGTCTTCAAACTAACTTGTTTAGCACGGTACTGTGAAGGTCCAGGCAGTCCAAACTCAAAACGGAACCCGTGCAGCAAGGAACATGAAATAAATACCCTTTCTTATTGCTAACATGTGAGTGCCAGTCCTAAAATCAAGGGAACTGGGAATTTATACAGCAAAATCGGATGTAGTTATCTTGTTGAAAGACTCCTGATTTGAATAAACAGATTTAGTAGGAGAAAAATCCTGAATGAAACTGATTGGAAAATAGAAAGTTCTTTATTCATGGTTTATTAGATTATCATAATTCCACAGTGAGGAAAAGGGATACCTTTGGCTAAAAGCTTATGCCATCTCAGCGGTATGAACAGCGATTATAGAAATATACAGCAAGAGAAAATGAGAAAAAAAGGGGAAATAGGGGTAAATGAAAAGTTATGTTATATGTAAGGTGGTAACAGAGAATCCTAAGGCATAGCAGGGGGTCGCTGTCAGGACTAAGACCAAGTGGGAGAAGCTGAAGGTGTGCCAGGAGCAAACAGCAGTGCTGTAGCTCAGGGGACTGTGAATATTTATTGCCACATACTGGTATTGTTGGTGGTAAGGCAGTAACAGTTTTTGGCTCTGGGACAGGCTATTTACCTGAAAGTGGTTCTTATATCACTCTTTAATTTGGGAATTCCTGCCTTTAGGAACCCTTTTCTTGTATTATTGAAAACAACATAATTTCTAAAAATCCAATGTATTTTTCATTCACTGGGTTATTTTCTTAATTATATTTGCTGGAGATAGTTTCAATTGCAGTTTTGTTCACCTTCAATTTATGTTCTTATTTCTAAAGCCTTTGGCAGTCTTTCAAAGAGTATCCATACACGCTGAATTTCGTCTCTCAGCTTTAGATGATAGCGCTCAATAAATCCACGAGCAGTGCTTGCAGAGGGGAGAGCACCTTCCCTTCTCTCCTCCCCCGAGCAGAGCTCCAGAATAAATCATGGTCCGCAACACTTCATTGATCTTGGTAAAGCTCTCCTTTCTGCCAAATTCAATGGCTGATGAAGTTGCAGCTACTATTTCTCCAGTCTTGTGCCAGGTTTTACAGCAGTTGGCGCAGAAATTAAAGAATCTGTAGTACATTAATGTTTAAGTATTGTTTCTCCATTCCAGGTATCCAAAAGCTGTCCTGCTGCCCACGTCAAGGCAGCTTTCCATGATAGTTACGTTGCTTAGACATGAGTTTGAACTATGACAGACAAATCAGTTCAGGTGGTTTCGCTAAAACGGTTGTCACCTCTGACAGCGGGGGAGAGCGGCCAGATGGGAGCTGGGAAGCAGGAATTTCCTTCAGAAAGAGCTGGCAAACTTTCAGCACATACAGACGGGGATAAAAAGGGGCATTGCTCGTCTACACTGGGCTGCATACTTTCTTTTACAATAGTTTCATACCACGTTCTGTATATGAACTCTTGGCATAGGTCGTTACTAGCCGCAGATAAAGTTGTTAATAGCACTGCAGGAAAGACAGAGGTGGGCAACAGGTTTTTCGAGATCCTGGGTGATAAATATTTTGGGTTTGTATTTGAAATGTAGCAGGATGATTTTCTCACATCATCTAAGGATAATTAAGTTTGTTCCCAATTCACAGAAAATTTAGACAGCTAGAAATATCTCTTGGGAAAGGATCATTTTAAATGTGCAGACTGGGTTAATCTGCACTGAAAAGGAAGTTTTATTTGCTATACTGCGGCCATGTTAAGTTATGCAGGTTCAAAAAGGGCAGGTGGGCTGCCCCACATACCCACGGGCTGCCCAGTCTGTCAACAAAGGGAAAATACCAGAAAAGATACAAAACATTTAGCTGAAAAATATTTGACTAATAGGAACGTAACTAATGAAAACCAGGAATTCCTTCAAAAATACCCATTTCATTCCTTTATGACACTACAATGGAAAAGCATTAGTACTCCTAGGCTCTTTACTTTGCATCCCTTGGCAGTCTAGGGAAGATTATGGCTATTCACTACCAGCAGAACACAGGTTAACTGGATTGAACAAGGGCCAATTAGCATCTCAAAGCTGGATGATTGTATTTTGGGAGAAGCATTAGGCCCGGTTTTGTCAACCATAATGTCAACATGAAGCCTGAACTCACTATTGACATCATTAAATGAACATGAATTTCAGATACAGCATCCATAATTTGAAAATAAAGTTGTCTGGGAACAACAATTCAGGATCTCAAGGGCAGGGAGCAGAGTGAAAAGCAAGCTCAAAACCCTGGACTTCAGGAGAACAGACTTTAGCATCTTCAAAGAGGGGATAAGGCCCTGGAAGGAAGCATGGCCCAAGAAAGCTGGTTCATATTCAAGGATCACCTCCCTCAAGCTCAAGACAGTTCCATCCCAACAAATACAAAGTCAGACAAAAATGTCAGGAGGCCACTGTGGATGAAGTAGATGCTACTGGCCAAACTTGATGGTGACTAGAACTGCCCGCAGACTGGAAGAAAGCAAATGTCAGTCCTTTCTTTAAGAAGGACAAGGGCGAGGACCCAGGGAACTACAGGTCAGTCAGCCTTACGTCAGTCCCTGGGAACATAGTGGAACAACTAATCCTGTGAACCACTTCCAGGCACATCAAGGACAAGAAAGTCATCAGGAGTAGTCAGCTTGCATTCACCAAGCTTGACTGACTTGATGCACTTCTATGAGGATGTGACTGGCCTGGTAGATGAAGATAAGGGTTAGATATCCAAGAGTGGATATTGTCTACCTGGACTTCAGTAAGGCCTTTGGCATAAGATTCTCATGGAGAAGCTGCTGATGTGTAGGCTGGCAGAGCAGACAGTGAGGAGGGTTGAAAACTGGCTGAACGGTCGTGTTGAGGGGTTGCTGATCAGTAGTGCAAAATCTAGCTGGAAGCCAGTAATTAGTGGTGTACCCCAAGGGTCAGTAGTAGGTCCAGTCCTGTTTAACGTCTTTATTAATAATGGGGATGATGGGGCAGAGTGCACCCTCAGAAAGTTTGCAGGTGAAACAAAACCAGGAGGAGTGGCTGATACATGAGAGGATCATGCTGCCATACAGTGGGACCTCAACCGACTGGAGAAAGTGGCTGACAGAAATCTCATGGAGTTCAACAAGGAGAGGTGGAAAATTCTGCACCTGAGGAGGAATCATGCCATGCACCAGTACATGCTGGGGACCGCCCAGCTGGAAGGGATCTTGACAGGAAAGGACCTTGGACATGGACACCAAGTTGGACATGAGCTAGCAATGTGCTCTTGGAGCAAAGAAGGGAAACGGTATCCTGGGCTGCTTTAGATAAAGTATTGCCAGCAAGTCAAGGGAGGTGATCCTTCCCCTGTACTCAGCACTGGTCAGGCCACACCCGGAGTATTTTGTCCATTTCTGGGCTTGTCAGTACCAGAGACACATGGATATACCAGAGAGTCCAACAAAGGGTCATGAAGCTGATCAAGGATCTGGAGCATCTGTTCTGTGACAAAAGGCTGAAAGATCTGGAACTGTTCAGCCTGGAGAAGACAGTGCTCGGGGTGATCTTGTCCATGTATATAAATACCTGAAGGAAGAGTACAAGGAGGATGGAGCCAGGCTCTCTTCAGTGGTGCCCAGGGACAGGACCAGAGGCAATGGGCACGAATTGAAACACAGGATGTTCCCTCTGAACATCAGGAAGCATTTCTGTATTGTGAGGGTGACCAAGCACAGGTTACCCAGGGAGGTTTTGGAGTCTCAATCCTTGGAGATATTTGAAAGCCACTTGGACATGGACCTTAGCAACTGGCTGTAGGTGACCCTCCTCAGGAAGGGGATTTGGACTGGATGACCTCCAGAGGTGAGTCCCTTCCAACCTCAACTATTCTGTGATTCTGCAACAAATAAATGATTCAAGTACTGAGGAAAATGCCTTAAGTTAGCAATATAGAGTTCAGTCTGTCTCAGAGGATTTTAACTGCTTTTGGGTTTTGTTTGTTTTTTTTTTTTTTCATTTGTGAGGCCATATAGAATCATAGAATCATAGAATTGGAAGGGACCTTAAAGATCAGCAAGTCCAACCATTAACCTACCCTGACAAAAAACACTTCTAAACCATGTCCCGAAGTACCACATCTACCCTTTTTTTAAACGCCTCCAGGGATGGCAAATCCACAACCTCCCTGGGCAGCCTGTTCCAATGTTTAATAACCCTTTCAGTGAAAAAGTGTTTCCTAATATCCAATCTAAACCTCCCCTGACATAACTTGAACCCATTTCCTCTCATCCTATCACTTGTCACCAGGGAGAAGAGGTCAGCCCCCACCTCTCTACAACCTCCTTTCAGGTAGCTGTAGAGAGTGATAAGGTCTCCCCTCAGCCTCCTCTTCTCCAGGCTGAACACCCCCAGTTCCCTCAGTTGTTCCTCATAAGATTTGTCCTCCAGACCCCTCACCAGCTTTGTAGCCCTTCTCTGGACATGCTCCAACACCTCAATGTCCTTCTTGTAGTGAGGGGCCCAAAACTGAACACAGTACTCAAGGCGGGGCCTCACCAGTGCCAAGTACGGGGGGATGATCACTTCCCTAGTCCTGCTGGCCACACTATTCCTGATACAGGCCAGGATGCTGTTGGCCTTTTTGGCCACCTGGGCACACTGCCGGATCATATTCAAACGGCCATCCACCAATACCCCCAGGTCCTTATCTGCCGGGCAGCTTTCCAGCCACTCCGCCCCAATCCTGTAGCACTGCATGGGGTTGTTGTGACCCAAGTGCAGGACCCGGCACTTGGCCTTGTTGCCTTGTTGAACCTCACACTATTGTCCTCAGCCCATCAGTCCCTCAGCCTGTCCAGATCCCTCTGCAGAGCCATCCTACCGTCAAGCAGATCAACACACCCACCTAGCTTAGTGTCATCTGCGAACTTACTGAGGGTGCATTTGGTCCCCTCATCCAGATCATCGATAAAGATATTAAATTGAACAGGCCCCAGCACCGAGCCCTGGGGGGCACCACTTGTGACCGGACACCAATTGCATTTAATTCCATTCACCACCACTCTCTGGGCACGGCCATCCAGCTAGCTTTTTACCCAGCGAAGAGTACATCTTTCCTGCCCACAAGCAGCCAGTTTCTCCAGGACAATGCTGTGGGAAACTGTGTCAAAAGCTTTGCAAAAATCCAGGTAGATAACATCCACAGCTTTTCCCTCATCCACTAAGTGGGTCACCTTATCGTAGAAGGAGATCAGGTTTGTCAGGCATGACCTGCCTTTCACAAACCCATGCTGACTGGGCCTGATCACCCTGTTCTCCTGCGTGTGCCATGTAATGGCACTGAGGATGATCTGTTCCATGGCCTTCCCAGGCACTGAGGTCAGACTGACTGGCCTGTAGTTCCCTGGGTCCTCCTTCCGGCCTTTCTTGTGGATGGGTGTCACATTTGCCAACCACCATATAAATGTTCCATTGGAGGTAAAACCCCAACCTTTCTGAGGTAATTTAAGTCTGCTTATGATTAGTTCACTTTCTATTTACCTTCCAAGGAACCAGTATCTAAAAAAAAAAAAAAAAACGAAAAAGGAAGGCTTAGGGGTATCTAAACGCAGCCTGGTGAGTGCCTAGACACTTATTTCTGCAAGAGGAAAAAGTTTTCTCAAATTACCAGGCAAGGAATAGTTAGCAGCAGCTGGAAGTTCTCATTTGCAGACAAGCTGCAGACTAAAAGAGAGAAACATAAATTATTTGAGGAAACTATTGTGAAAAGCAGCAGTATCTTCCCCTCCTGATTTCCTCAGACAGAGACTGAACTCCTGCCTGGTTGATGAGGAACAAAAATAATTCAGTCCTCTAAAAGTTCTGTCAGACAGGGGGAGCAGTGAAATCTAAGGCAGCCGTACGGGATGATCTACTGAACTCTTCTTTCCAGACACACCAGGAACCTGTGAAAAGAAGTAAGTTTCCCAAGGACACCTCATGAGTTATTAGCAACCAACCCAATCCGGGCTTGGGGGACTCAGCCTGTGTTAGGTCCTGCAGCTTCCAGAGAAGCACGGATTTGCTGAAGCTATAACAATTGACCCTCCAAATTAGAAAACAAGGATATTTTCCTTGCTCCCCAATGGGCCAAACCATACAATATGCAATTTTCAAGACATCCAATGTCTAGAGGGCAGTGTAATGTTCTAGAAAGTTGGTTCTATTAATCTAACTCTTTGTGCAGTTTTTATAGGTGGGATTTTGTCAGATGAAGCAATGAATGTTTATGCCTGAGGTTTAGAAAGCAATAAAAATGTTTTATTTTCAACATGGGGACCTGTGCTTGTCTTTATTGGAATCACAGCCTAGGCCTTGTCTGGGAGAAAAATCACTACAGCGCTTGGGCTTTTGTAAATGAGGTCAGCAAGAAAGAAAGTGTGTGACATGAGATTTTGAATATTTTTGAATGGAAGGAAAAGATCTCTTGTAAATAAACTGCATGTGTGAATACAACCTGTGTATGTAAATATTGGAGCCTGGGCTACAGTAACTATTAATGTTTTGAAAGATATAAAACTTTCATGAAGAGATGCAGGAATTAACAGAATAGCCAACATGGCAATGAATGAACATTTACATGATGCTTTTTTCAAAATAAGCAGTCCTCAGAAATAGAAAAAACATGGTACTGCTCTTTCACATATAAAAGAAGTCTCTTGCAATAATAAAGGCAAATAATTGCACTCATTAATTAAGAAAAAAAAAAAGTTTCTCTGATTTCCCCTGAATTAGGTGAAGGACCTTTTCAGTGTACTTTTTATACAGATAAGTCGCATTGTAGAACTGAATTTAATTCCAGCCTTCTATTGATGAAATAATACTGTTATGAAACTCTCTCCCATACTTTTTTCACAGGGATAGCATTTTTTTTTCTCTCAGGAGAGCAACAGATTATTTCAGTGTGCTCCATGGTGCTTTGTTTAGATGTACACACACCCCTGTACACGGGTTTGTAGATGCTTGTGCCTATGCAAGCAGATAAGCACTTCTAAACAAAGGCTCCAGGGGAGTTACATGCCCAGAATCAGGACACTTAATTGTTTTTTGTGCCTATAAAAATCTCCTGCCAGCTGTTATGGCAAAAAGTAGTCTTCCCATTGTGTCAGCTCCCCTTGCCTTTGTAAGCGGAAGGGAAGATGAAAGTGTTATCTCTAGTGAGTCCAGCAAATCTTGAATCCTGACCGGCGTCAGAAATAAACTCAGCCTGTGCTGGTGCAGTTCATACACAGGCTAAAAGGATGCTTCTCCGTGCCTGTATATGAAATATGTATGTGATTGCTCCGGCATCTAAAGCATTTTCTCTTTCCCTACTTGCATGTCATCATCTTTAGGTCAATAGCAAAGCACACTGTCACGGGGGACCTTGTGTGTCTCTCTCTCTGTTTAAAGGATATAGGCTCCATGTACAAGGTAGGTGTTTGTGGTTGGTACTTTCAAAATCATGTGCCTGAATGTAGCTTGATAAAGACAAATCTCAAAAATTGAAGATTTATTTCACCATTTTCTTAATTTCATAATTGCTATTTTTGCCTTATTTCCCCTAGGACTTTGGAGCTTTTAAATTATGTTCATTTTAAAGGGTATGGTATAAGTGACCATTTTTTAAATCTTCACAGGTTCCTTGCTTTGCTACAGCAACTCTTAAATTTTTTAAGTGGTAGAAGCCATCTGTCTCAACAGATCATGTTCTTTTACACTGAATGACGAACCAGCATTTCAGTTGATTTAGACTTAAAACAATCTTGGAAAGGAGGGAATTTCATAAAGCTGCCAATTTTTATGTCTTCTACTGAGTTCCTAGTGTTCTGCTCTGTAGATTGCTAGGGTGGTATCTGTCCCTCCCAGATGGGAAAGTAGGGCACAGATAAAAAATAGTTTTCTCAAAGTCAAGCAGAAAGACTAAGAGGAATTAACTGAATATCTCCATCTAGTCCCTTACCAATAATCATCTTGTTCTCTGGACTTCTGCAATGGACAGAAAACCAGAGGTAAATATTTGAAGAATCCATTAAAGACACATATGGATATGGAGCCACTAATTTTCCTTTGTCTCTTTGGAAATCATTTCCTAAACATTTTACAGTATGCATTCAGCATAATTTAATTACTCTTAGATTTATACTTCAACGCTGTATGAAATGGCATTCAGACTGTATAAATGCAGCTGTGGCCCATGTGAAAACATGGCCTTCACAACAAAGCACTTATTAAGGTCATTACCGAAGTTTTTATTTTCTGGACTATGTTACGAGGGCAGCCTGAACAATAACCTTTTCATATGGATTCATAAGGACCTCTTGGTGTTCACTGTATGACCTGATGCCAAAAGAATGGAAATGAAAAGACAGACAGTGTCAGCTTTGGATTTTCAGTCTGTCGCAGCGCTGGGACAGTTAACGGCTATTTTCCTCTCTACCAAATTTGACCCATGACTCTCCCGAATGGAATGAAAGAAGCAGATTGGGGTGTGCAAGTAGCTCTTTTTGAACACGTCTGGCAAATACAAGGAGCTTTTCTTTCCTTTCATTCTTTCTTTTCGGTTAGGAAGGGCAAGCCCTGCCTTGGACTACAGAAGTGTTCTCATTCTGCCAATGTTGCAGAATGAAGAAACCCCCCTGCTAGCCAATAAAGAGAAATTTAGCACAGGACGTAAATGTTTGGCTCATACGCTGGTTAAAGTAAACTACAAACACCTTAAAAACAATTAGGACGATGGGAGTTTGGGGAAGACTGTCTCTTCAGAGACGCTGGAAAGCATTTCTCCCATAATAAAGTATACCGTAATAGTAATTTTCTGCTCGGTGAATAGGCGCAAAACACATCTTTGTTCATAAGGCTTTTTATTGTAGCAGTTGTCATGAGTAAAACCTGAAAGTACTTGAAAATCCATTAAAATCACAATCCATATAAAAAAAATACCTTCTCTTGAAAGTTTGTCTCTACAGACTTCATAAAAGTGAGAAGTGACTAAGTATGAGACACATTTATGTAATTTAAGATTAATGATTAACTGTTAAAGTGCAGGCTTTGTACAATCAGGCCTGCCGTTTAGCAAAGAAACAAACCCCTTAAATCTCTGCAGCTGCTGGATGAAGCCAACTTCTAAATTGCTGTGTGTGATAAGATGCGGTGAATCCCAGACTGGTTGGCCATTGACCGGCCATGAATCAGAGATTACTGACTGTCTCCAGGGTGTTTCGGTTGCAGTACTCTTTCCCAAAGGGTAATTGTCATTTGGATTTATGCCTGCTTGTAACTGCTTTTTCTCTGGTTGTGTTAAAGCACTGGTGCAGGACTTTGTGCATTTCTTAAATTTAGGATTCATAATTTCTTGTCTCCCAGATTACGTATCCCACAGAGGATTACGTAGCTCACAGAGAGAGAAGGGATTTGTTTTAAAGATTTGTATTACTTGGATTTACCCATCCCAGTTCCAGAGGTGAGATTTTTAATTCTTTTTTTTTTTCAACAGAATTAATGAATTCAGCCAGATTTTTTTCACACATCCAGGCCACGAACAAGTGCCCGAGTTCCCAAGTTAAAACAGCATCTTGCCAACTTTAAAACATTTGGCTGGTCAGCAGGAAAGGAAAAGCTGCTTGTAAAGCACTGGAATGCATTTTCAATTAGTCACTCCATTGCTTAAAAGGCGAGGCATTAGGCACTGGGAGGAGAGGCAGGGGGATGGAAGCGATGGCGGGGAGGGACAGCATGATGCAGACTGCAGAAGAGTCTTTATCAGCCCACTACAGCAGCCCTGAAGTTGGAGGCCACTCTTTAATAGATAAGCTTTTGTTTAACAACAGGCTCCCTAGGGAGAGTTAGGTTTTCCTGGTAAAAGACCAGGATTTCTTTCAAATAACTTCATATTTCTTTGTATGAAAGAGCGATGGAAAATATGTGTTGGGAAGATGTTAGAAGGTTATTTATTTCCTTACTATTGCCTGATAACCAGGCTGTCGGGCATCCTGACTAAAAAGTTGCGCTTTGGCAGACCTTCCTTGGCTCCTAAAATATTTTGAATGAGATAACACCCCTGAAAGAAGATTAAATAACCAACCCAAACTGCTTACTATACTTGGTTTATTTTTCTGCCCAACACTATGAAGTCCTCAGTCCAGCTTTCTGGTAAAGAAACAGCTGGGAAAAAAAATCTCACGACACAAAACCATCTTTCTAATGCTCAGTAGCCATCATTGCTTATGCTTTTTTAAATGCTTTGTCCTGTACTTGACCTTCAAATGTTTGTAGCTAGCAGATCTGGAACTTTTTTGACTCCACAGCTGTCTAAACTAAGGATGATGACATTGCTTAGAGATCCTTTTGTGTATATGTGTATATACCAACACTGTTTTCAAAAGTATATATATATATTTACTTTAACATGACTCAAAATCTTGGAAAGCTTGTACTTCTTTATCATATTAACTGAGAACTGTTAAGTTCTCACTGGTGGGACATGTCATGGCATGAGAGACTCAAGTTATACAATAGGCTGGATTTCAGCAGGTAGAGGAAACTTCCAAGGCTGTTGCCTTCTGGCTAACTGTAATAAATTTGCTTAAGTAATATTTCACAGATGTGCTGGCTGTTTCTTGACAAACAAGCTGAAGAACATAGGACATTTCTTTACTTAAAGCACGAAAATAAAAATTTTGAAGACAAAGTCCTTAACCACAACAGAAAAAAAAAAAAAAAAATTAGCTGAAAGATGGGCTGGAGTGCCGCTATCCAAGCACAAGAGTTAAAATAATTTTACAGTGCGTTTCTGTTTCTATTTGTTTTCTCCTACTATAGCTACATGCTGTATGAAATACATGAGGCTGTTTTGGAAAATCCATTGCCCGTCGCAAGTTTCTCTGTGCTAAACTTAATCTTCTAGTTGTATTTTTAGAAAGCTTATAGTTGCTTTCTTCAGCGTTGTTGGAAAAGCTGGCGAAATGCCAGCCGTGTC
The DNA here is from genome assembly GCF_965231255.1 of Vanellus vanellus. Taxonomy (NCBI): domain Eukaryota; kingdom Metazoa; phylum Chordata; class Aves; order Charadriiformes; family Charadriidae; genus Vanellus; species Vanellus vanellus. Next base: position 6,538,961 of record NC_138905.1, read on the forward strand.
CAGCAAAATGGAGACCTGGTTTTCTTTCCAGACATGAAAATTTAAGGTGAAAATAATAACAATAACTAAATAATTGCAAACGGGAAAGGAATAAGAATCTTTACTTCTACAGTATAGTTTTCATGTGGATATGTTGGAGGAAATAATGGAGTGTTTTCTGTGCAAAGGCAGTGAAAAATGTGTCCATGGAAAGTATAAAATATACTTGTTAGAGATAAAATTCTTGAAACGGAGATAGGTTGTGAGTTTGTGGAATTTCTGGATGAACAGAGTAAGAGATGCTCAGCACCTTGGTGCAGTGGAGTTCTGGGCTGGTTTGGCACTGACCTAAAGTGGAGGATGGGTTGTTTCTCTTGGCCTTGGGTTCTCCATCTACACCAAGGGAAACTGTGGTACTCCACCTCATGTTTATAGTCCTTGAAGCCTAGGGATATAGGAGCATCCAACCTTAATGTAAAGGTCTCTCCCCTTGTAGCTGTCATTCACTCCTGATCCATACAGAAACTGAAACTGCTTAGACACCTCAGTGGGGTATAAAGGCAGAGCATTATTGCCTCTTTCTCATCTTCATGTGCAACAACAAATGGATGCAAATGGATAGGATGTGACAACGACTCAAACTGGGCTTGCCAAGGAGACAGAGAATCATAGAATAGTTTGGGTTGGAAGGGACCCTTAAAGTCCATCTAGTCCAACCCCCCTGTAATGAGCAGGGACATCTTCAACCAGATCAGGTTGCTCAGAGCCCTGTCCAACCTGACCCTGAATGCTTCCACAGATGCATCTACCACCTCTCTGGGTGACATGGGCCAGTGTTTCACCGCCCTCAGGGTCAAAAATTTCTTCCTTATATCTAGGTTAAATCTACGTTCTTTAAGTTTAAAACCATTACCTTTTGTCCTATCGCAACAGACCCCTAATAAAAAGTCTGTCCCCATCTTTCTTATAAACCCCATAAGGCCACAATAAGGTCTCCCCGGAGGCTTGTCTTCTCCAGGCTGAACAGCCCCAACTGTCACAGCCTGTCCTTAGAGCAGAGGCATTCCACCTTTCTGATCACTTTTGTGGCCCTCCTCTGGACCCACTCCAACTGGTCCATGTCTCTCCTGTGCTGAGGGCTCCAAAGCTGGACACAATGCCCCAGGTGGGGTCTCACGAGAGCAGAGTAGAGGGGCAGAATCACCTCCCTCGCCCTGATGGCCATGCTTCTTTTGATGCAGCCCAGGATATGGTTGGCTTTCCGGGCTGCAAGTGAAGACTGTCAACTCATGTCCAGCTTCTCATCCACCAGTACCCCCGAGTCCTTCTTGGCAGGGCTGCTCTCTATCCCTTCATCCCCCAGCCTGTACTCATACCAAAGGACTGCCCCAACCCATGTGCAGGACCCTGCACTTGGCCTTGTTGAACCCCAAGAGGTTCACACAGACCTACTTCTCGAGCTTGTCCAAGTCCCTCTGGATGGCATCCCATCCCTCAGGCATGTCAACTGCACCACTCAGCTTGGTGTCATCTGCAAACTTGCTGAGGGTGCACTCGATCCCACTATGTCATTGATGAAGATATTGAATAGTACTGGTATTGACCCCCAAGGGACACCACTTGTCACTGATCTCCATCTGGACTTGATAGAACAGGGTAGTTTGAATTTTATTGTTTGCAGAGTAAGCTTGAAGCCTTTCTTACTTTGAGCCTGATCATCAATATGAAACATTCAGTGAGAAGTTTACACGTGAAAATACATGAGTATAGCTCTAAAAGATGCAAATGTGACAGCAAGTGAGACAGAAAAGAGAAAAGGCAGTGTACTGTAACGACTTATGTCCTCCCCAGCCTCAAGCAAGGGATTAACCTGCATAACGGCGGTTTACAAACTTTTAGGACGAAAAAGACACTGGCCAATCTCTTTTTAATTGCTTACCACACTAAAAATGAAGGTTTCCTCAGCTCCACCAAGAAACACATGACAGGTGGCGGTTGAATTTCATTTTCTGTGGCAAACATCTAACCCATCTCCTGTAGGTAAATAAATACATGGTCCCAGAGTCTCCAGAGGTGGATACAACCCTTATCTATGGAGAAGTGTTCAGAGATCTGTATCAGGTGAGAAGCACTCTGTGCCACACCGGCATTAAGAGGAAGGTGGAGCATCTGTAACCCCCAGCTGTCCTCCACCCTCCTCCCCCAGATCTGCACCTGCAATCTCACCATCAGCAGGCTCTGATGTGTTTATCCTTGTTACACCCTTCGGAGATAAAGCAAAGCTTTTGGACCTGTATCCTGGGGGAGGATGTAAAATCCAGAGGTCTGACCTCACTAAACTGATCAATGGGTATGGTCCCACATGGTGAGCCAGGAGCTTCACAGGGCTGAGGGGTGGAAAAAGAGGCAGGAGAGGACTCAATGTACATTTCTTCTAAATGAGGGGTCGATGATGCGCTGGCCTTTGAACAAAGGAGGCGTTTTGTATCTGGGTAGTTTAAAACTGGTTGTTTCTACCTGGCTGCTGTCTGGCAGCCAAAATGGTCACAAAATCTTTTTTGGGGCAGTGGGAAGCTTCTGGCAAGGGCAAGACTGCGGCACTGCCTTTGTGCCATAGGGCCACCGGCAAGGGGAGGCTCAGGCTGCCCCCAACCAGCCTGCAGCGTAAAAGGGAGCTCTGAAACCAGTATAGACATAGATCGAGTTCTGTCTCACCAAAGGAGGAGGTGGTGGAAGAGTTAAACCAGACAAAAAAGTTTATTATGCCTTATTATACCCTTTATTACGTTTCCTTGAGTGTGTGATGTCACACATGACCAGATCTCTATGTGACCATCATATTACTGCTTCGTCTTTTTAACATACAAGGGCTGATCTTAACTTTTTTTTTTCTTTCTTTTTTTTTTTTTTTTTTTTGAGAACTGGTGGCAGAGAGAAACGAGGAGCATATGCCTGTGGTATAAATAGCAAAGTGGAAATAACTGTCATTTGTGGTAATTTTGCTTCTCCCCTCCCCTCCCCCCCCCCCCCCCTGAATTTTAATTTGGGAATTTCCAGAATTCCCAATGAATTGGTGGAGCTCAGGGAGAGGGTACAGTCATTCACAAGATGAATGGAAAACAGGTCGGGAGGGGAGGGGGAGAACCAATGCAAAATACAAATATTAAATGCATGGAAGCCAATGTCAAAAAGTGTTACAGAAACACAAAAGAAGCCAATCATCTAGATTTTCCTAAATAAACACACACTCACAGCAGTTACACAACTTTTCACATCACCATAGTGATCTGGGGCATGCTTTACTGTTTATTTTTTAGGCAGCAACAAAAAGAAGAAATTGATTTAATGGTCTTATATAGGCACCTTCTCCCCTTTCAAGCATCCAAACGGTTACATCTGCCTTTGCATTACTAGGCTTTTTATTATTCTACATTATTATTATTATTATTATTCTACCATAATAGCAGTCTTGCTATAAATCAGACTGCTTTCAGTCACAGCTTCAGCTTACAAGTTTATCAAGTTCAATAGATTTATAAAAAAAAAAAGGGGGGGGGAGCAAGACGGTTCTGTATTCAAAAGGTTGTGAACAGTTTTTAATGTGTGATCTGTCTATATGAAGGTGAGGGGAAGGGGAGGAGGGAAGTTGCATTAGAAAGTCCCTCCTTTAAAAGTGTCAAACTCCGACCTGCGCCGAATAGGGAAAGGGAGACCCCCAACATCCTGCAGAAAATAATATAAAAGCAAACCTCGGAAGCAGAAGAAAATACCCAAAAGGAGAAGAGTGCAGCTTGCAGTAATCTGTAAATGATTGCTGGCAAAGACTGGAGGCTTCTAGCTTGAGCTGTGTTTGTTCCAAAAGAAAGCCAAGAAGGACGGTGTTAATAAAGAGAGATTTAACTGAGGGCTGTGCTTGGAATAAAGTGGGCTACAAAAAGGTCAAATTTGATCAGTTGGAGCAGATTACAAGGGCTTTAAAAGGTAGTGGTGAAGAAATGAAACTGGGACTGTGAAGCAATATAGCACAAGATTGATTTTGGGGGTGGAGAGAAGCTGGGACAAGTGCTTATCAGCTTGAGAAGGAGGAAGAGCTGTGCTGGGTTTGTTGTCATTCCCACACCGAGTAGAGTACTTGCTGCCTTTGTGGTGAGGCTTCCCTGCAGTGGTCTGCGTTGGCTTTTTATATATATATATATATAAATATATTGTTATTATTACTACAATGGTGTCTATAATCTCTGATTTGGATCCTCTGAAAAGCTGGAAAGTTTTAAGGTAGGCCTATGTTTTCTTCTATTTGGTACAGGCGGTTTTGGTTTAGCCCTAAATTAACTGGAGCTTGAGTTATAATCGAAATGTGAGCCCTGGGCTTAAGTAAGAGAGGAGTTTCTGGTAATTAGAGCCCTTTTAAGATACAGCAAACCTTTAAGCAGATGTTTAGAGAGACCCGAGGGAGATTTTTAAAATATACTTCTCTGTGTTACAGTGCAGTAAGGAATTTTTTTTTTTCCTTTTTTTTTTTTTTTTTTTTTGTGTAAGAGATTGCTCTGTAAATTCAAGTTGATAGCAAAAGCTCACACCAGTTGAAACCGCAGGATTAACTCTCTGCTTTCTTCGCTGGGCTTTGCAGGGGAATGGGTGGGAAACTTAAGAGGAGAGGAAAAAAAAAAAAAAAAGGGCGTGAAAGTTGATCAAGAAGTGGAAAATAATCTTGGGGGAAGGAAGGGGAACAAACCCGCTTGTTTCGTTTTGTTGTTGAAACTTCCACAGTTTGTTGTCCCTCTGAGGCATGTGTTTCTTAGTGAAAAGCTGCTACTGATTTTTACCTTCAGCACTGCTATTTTTTTTGCTTTGAATAGGGAAAAATGATAACCCAAACTGCTAAAAATAAGGGGGAGGGGGGGGGAATCACTCTTAATGCCTGCTGCAGATATTAAAACCCCACGGTGTTAAATGTCCACGTTTAATGCTGCTGTAAGTGCCTGGGTTTGCCTCTTGGGAATCCGGACATGTAAAAAGTTTGCAGATGGTTTGCAGAAACTTCACTGAAACATTGGAACCATCTGGGAATTAGATGGCAAAATTATACAATTAGTTGTATAGAAAGTTTATTTCTCTCAGCTGCAGCCAGTGCAGTATTATTATTATTATTATTTTTAAGGGAGTAAATTACACAAGGTTTTGAGGGGGTGTGTAGACTGTGATACTATTGTTATTAAAATAATAATAATAATAATAATACTTTAAAGTATACTTTATCTTCCTGCTGCAATGTTTTAAAGAACTTAATGTGTCCTGAGCTGAAAGAGGAAAAACAACCCTTCAAAAGTCAAACTATGAAGTCTACTTAGATGACTAGGGATTTTTTCCTCATATTTGCAGAGCGTTGAACTTTCTTTTTCAAAAGTTTAAATTTCTCTGACCATCTTCTGAGCCTGTGTGTAGGAATGCAGACTAAGATCCTTTATCCTTGTCTGTGGTATGAGACTTGGCATAGCAGTCTTACTGCTCATTTATTTTATTTTTGTTTTTAAAGTCACTTAGGACTGTCAGCACAGAATGATGAGTTTCTGTTTGACTTCCAAAACTTCAGTGTGGATGTTAACTCAAATGTAGTGTTGTGCGGGATGGGAGAGTGCAGGGCTGTGATTGGCAGTCTGGGGTGGGTGGTCACGCTACATGGGACCAGAGCTGGGGTGACTTCTGTGAGTCATCACCAACGAATGCCAGTAAAGTGCTTTTGCAGAGCTCCATATGTGTTGTCTTACAGCTTGTGTGCTCCAGAAAAGATATTCTAGGAATTATTTTAAAAGTTTTGTCTGGCTCTATGAGACTGCTTCTGATTCCTCTGCTAGTCAATCAGGTGATGCCAGGTTTTTGCTGAGTTGAGGGATGACACAGAGGACTTGAAAGTCGAGAAGATTTGAGGACGAGACACTGTTGCCCTCTGGAAGAATCCCGTTTTCTTAGAAAAGTGGTGTGTTTACATGACTGGAGAAGAAATATCTCCCTGGCACTTTTTTCCTACAGCATGACTCAACTTCGTGTGTGAATCTGGGGATTACAGCTGTACGGGCACAGAGTAGGTCAAAGATGCGATTAAGTCAATTTTAGTGGACGTTTCTCTGTGCAGTTACTGTGTACAATTACAGCAACGACTCTGTACAGACGTGACATTGTGCAGATCAACTGCAGGATGCAGAGGGTTAAAAGGTGGGGAAAGGCAGTGTGTAATATACATGACGTGCGATGATCACCGATAGTCAAAAAAGGCCATCTAGAAGCCAACATGCAGCTCATGTGGCTTGCAACTTATTAAATTGTAATGCCAGTTCCACCTTTTCTTATAAATTTTAGTTCCTCTTCTGCAGGCCAGTTTCCAGCCTGGTTTATGCCTCGGAGCTTACCATTTTTAGTGTCTCCTCTCCATGTATCAAGGGAGCCTGTAGCTACTATTTATAAGAAATAGAGGAATGTTTCTGTGTGTTTCTCTTAGGTGGCACAAAGCATTATTTAAGAGCCAAATGAAACGCTGTAGCAAATGCTATGATCAGCTCGAAAGTAGCGTCCTACGGTGTCATATTCTCGATTTTGTTTTCCTTGTGCACCCCCTGTAATTTATTCTGTGACTAGCTCACAGTTTGAGACCCGCTTAGCTGGGAAAAGACTGAAGGACACAGACCTCACGGAGGCGGGGAGAATAATTGCGTTGGGGCTTAATAATTCCCAGGGGCTCGGAGCAGCTATGGGCTGCCTTGGTGCTGGTTACCCCCATTGGGCTCCTCTGCCCTGCTCCCCAAATCGTCTGGAAGCACGTCCTCTGCCCCCTGAATAGAAGTAATAATAAAGGAAAAGGTACGATATAACAACAGGCAAGGCTGTGGCTGGTGGTGGAGCCCAACGGGTGGCAGAAGTGGCGTTGGAGGATGGAGGGGGATTTTGCTGGACTTCACCCAGCGGGGCTGGGCGAGCTAGCAGAGGTATTAAATAAATGGCAATATGGTGTGTGTGTGTGTGTGTATAATGTTACATCAGGCTCCCCTCTTCCCCTGTGTCTGTCTGGGGCCGGACAGTGAGAGTTGCAGTACTTTCTGGCACGTCTCGGCACCCACTGGCCTCACGTTACAGCACGGGGGGAGGATTCGCGAGCTCTGAACACAGTTTAATGCCCAGAACAAAACCCACTTCAGAAAATACTTTCTTTCGCTGGATTTCTCGATAGTGATCTGAATATTACATTTATTGGAAAAGAATCTGTGAGACCTCAATGGATTATTTTCCCCCCGCCCCCTCCTGTTGTCTCTTTCCAGATAGACTCCCAGTGTAAGATCTATGCTTTGACATGCCTGATCTTTCCTTGTAGATGCCTTCTCACTTTTCATAGTGTGACTAGCGTAAGCGCTGTGGCTGTTGTACTCCTTGGAGCCAGGAGAGATTGGCAAAACTTCAGGCCTTTGTAAAATCCTTCAGGGCCTTACCGGCCAATGGTGCTTGCCCAGCCCTCCGCAGACACAGAAATCCTATTTGCCTGTCTCCAAAATTATATGGGAATTGGGAACTAGTCCCTCTAGTGTGTAAGAGAGACCGAGATCAGCTGCTGTGAGTCCAGAGATGTCTCTGATCCCTGTTCAAAACTTGCCCTGTACTTCTGGGATGTGGGTTTGCTCCTCATACCTGACAGGGACAGCTTTGGTCGCTGTTTCTGACCGCAGAGCCTGTGCTCTGGGCCCCTGATGTAGCCTGGGGAGGAGGGGCACAAAAAGGAGAAAAAAAAAAAAAAATATAAATCCCTCAAGGCCACGTCTCCTCTGTTGCTTTTCTCCCTTAATTTGGCTCCAACAAGGCTAAATGCAGCACTATAAATCACATGAGTTACCTATACAGGGAAGACCTTGTACCCCTTTGCATTCCTGTCTGAAGAAGTATGTGACCTTTCTATGGCTTATTGCTAGGGGAAAAAAAAAAAAGAAAAAAAAAAAAAGAAGTTGTTTTTAACTTGACTTCGCAACCCCAAGGTGAAATCCAAGCAAAGAGCAGGAATTCTCGCTCAGATGAGTGGTCAGCTTACAACCTGCGAAGCAGCGAATCTGGATGCAGAGCAGCAGCACAGCAAGATGACCTGGATCTCACAAGTCCTGTTGCACTGGCCCGTACCACTTGGCTGGTGGAGCTGGGAACATCTTGTTTGGAACGCGGCATGTGTCAGGCGGATGTACCAATTCAAATGTTCTCTCCAGAATGCCTTTTCTCACCACGCACACCATCCAAACAGCCTGTAAATGGTTTAGCTTTTCAGGAAAAAAGTGGTTTTCGTGCTTGGCAAGTCAGTCCAGGAGGAACAATTTCAGCCTTGTTGGTGTTTGTATTATGAGCTATTTTGGGCTAATAGTCCTATCCCCACACCCTGCTCCTGCGATTGACTGTGAATTAAGATCGGTTGAATAGCTTCAAGGTGTTCAAATTGGGGAAGAGGGGAGGAAAATACACACAATGGCTCAAATTCAGTTGCTGGCACAGAACGGTAAACTGAGACAACTGTAGTGATGTGAGTTGCTCTTGATTTGGCTTTTGCCTTTCTTTTGTCTTAGCAAAGCTTTAGATAGAGCATCCTGGTCAGTATCTGAACAGACCGGGTTACTACATGGACCTCCAACAGAGAACAGCTGTTCAGAAAGAGGGGTAAAAAACACTGTTTCACACGTGCTTTACTCTGAAGACCTGAACAGTGTTATCTCCACCCGCTCCTCAAAAACAAAACAAGCCCTGAAAGTTTGGCCCAGGGACGTAATTCTGGACTCCATCACCACTATGAAATGCAGATAGTGGAATTTCAGCTGTCAGTGGAGAATACAAATTCCCCCATAATTGCCACAATATGCTTCCATTAAAAAAAAAAAAATGCATGAAAAGAGGGTGTGTGTATCTTGTAGTAACTAAAAACGCATTTAAGAAATGGTTTTCCAGTTAACCTCTCAAAAAATACAGGTGTTGTCAGAGATGGCACTAAATGGGATGGTAGTGAGGGTCATATAAGTCCCAAGTCATGACACAGGTGAGTATCAGCAGGGGGATGACAGTTGTTATTAAGCTCTGACATGTAAAATATGAGCAGCAAAACATAGTCTGGATTCTTCTGCTTTCAGTTCGAATGTGTAGCTCTACAGTCACTCAAGTGAGTAATACTGGCATGAAAAATTAGGGCTGGCTATACTGAAGTATAAGTTTTTAATCATTTTTTTCATCTTTTGTATCTGTGCTTCCTCTGCACTTTGTAGAGGACAATACTGGCCTTTTTTTTTTTTTTTTTTTTTCTCTTAAAAAGGCAGGATAAATGGGGTGATTGAAAAACTAAAGATAACAGAAAATAGCACATTAGGATGTAGCACACTCCTGCATCCATTGGCTGAGAAAGTCATCTAGTCCTTCTCTAAGCCTGTGCAGATTTATTCTTACATCTTTATTTTCCCCTGATTAAAACTCAATATCACTCTTTTCAATAAGAGGTTATTCTCCACTGTTTTACTAAAAACAATCCGCTTTTCATATCAAGCCTGTATACAAGCTTATTACATCTTGTTCATTTGGACATGAATTGTTAAATCTTCCAGGTGCTTTATGGGGGATTTAACCATCCAATTCAAATGAATGCTCTATCACAAAGAGGTTTACTTACCATCACTGCTATGTTCCTTTGCCTAATTGTTTAAATTGCCCTAACCTCTGAAAGGTAATATAAAATTACTGCATCAGCAACACAGGCACCGAGCAAGAGTCGAAGATGGTGAGTGTGTAGTAATTCTCTCCCTGCCACCAGTGATTTGCAGTTCAGGGACTCCCTATGCCAGTAGCGATGTCTTTTTTCATGATGAATGTGTCCTCCATGAATTTATCTGATTGGTTTTGCAGTTTTAACTTGAGCCCATAATGTCTTGCAGCAAAGAAATGCAGTAGTTGGACCCACTGGTTGCATCTGTGCTAACAAAGCAGTGCGCTGGAAGGGCTCTTTTTACGTGTAAATTTGTCTTGCATCCCTCTTTTGGGACATGTGGTGGCTGTCTGGAGTGGTTTCCCCGTGAAAGCCTTGAGACATTGTGCTCAGGTTCCTTTCTTTTGAAGGGAGGGGGAGGTTGGGTTGTTTCTGCATCTGTTATACCCCCAAATTTCTTTCCTGACTGGTGATTAGTGACACCCAGTTACATGGATGTGCGTGTTGCAGGATGCAGATAAAAACAGGATCATCCTTTTCTACACGCTTAATCACACTGACTTTCATCTACCGTTTCATCATCTTCATCTCTTAAATCAATGGAAGTCCTAATGTTCTTCTGCAGATCTCCGCAGCTCTTTCACAACTAACCCCTTGCAGATTTGGAGCTTTGTCTAGTTCTGCACTCAGTGGAACTGAAATAAGGAGGAAATTGCCTGTAGAAAGGAAAGGTAACCAGGCAGTGGCAGCGTTACGTTGTGCCTTGAGAGATAAGGTTATAATTTCAAGCTTTCTGTGTCAGTTTGGATGAGTTACTTAATCTCTGTGTGCCTCAGTTCCCACCAGTAAAATGGAGTTGTTAATACCTGTCTTATCTACTTTGGCTATAAACTTTTCATGGCTATAGAGATGTATGGCCCTGTCGGTATAGAGCCCACAGCAGAGTGGGCTCAGCCTTGGGCTGGACTTTTCACCACCTGCCCTCATAGAAATAATTTGGGTAAATAAACTAGAATTTAACTCTTCTGAGAATGAGTAATCCCTTGCTCATTTACTACAACTCTTTCTTCGGTATTTCTGCCTTTGCAAGGCAGCTTTGCAGATGAGTCGCTCAAATTCCTCGCACGCACCAGCTTTTTCTCCGAGCCGTTGCCAGGCTGAAGCTGGTTGATGCCCAGAACCCAGAGCTGAAGGATCTGGCTGAGCTTTGCCTTATGGCAAATGACTTAGCTTGGGAGTTTGGGTTTCTTATTCTTCCTCTTTTGGGTTTGGGTTGGTTTTTTTTTGTGTGTGTGTATGATACTTCTGTTCAGTACCCCTTTATGAAAATTTGAAAGCTCGGTTACTCTTCTGCTTTATTAAACCCCCCTCCAAGCTTAGTCTCCCCTTTGGTATGCAGTTCCTTTTCTGCGTAGCTGCTCTTTTCACATCTCGTAGCTGCACATGTGAATAATTCTTTTCACAGGCTCGTTTCTTGCTCTCCCTCATTCTTCTAATCCCCTACCCAGTTGACATGCGACTTTACTTACCTGTCTGTCACCGCCTTCGTTCAGCGATACCTGTGCCACGTGGCATTGTCCCAGCCGTTGGTAGCGTACCCCGCTGTCCCCATGGCGAGGTGGTGTTAGAGCAATGAAACTCTTCCAGCAGATGTTATTATTCCAGCAGTCCTTATTACAGCATTGCTTACATAATGGGCTGTGTTTTGTTCAAGAGAGATTCGTTAAAGACCTCTTGCACCCCTGCTAATCTCAAGGTGCCGCATCAAGTATGGAGCAAAGGAAGGTGAAACCAGGGAGATTTGCAGTCTCTCTTGCTGGGCCTTTACATCAAGATCCTGAAGATTTTTCCTTTGCTTGACCTGAGCAGGAGCTGAATTTCTTATCTGTAAGAAAAATGCTCTAACTGTTCCCAGTGGGTATTGTCTGGGGGGTATGTCTGTCTCCCAAAGAACCTGTTCAGACTTCAGGAACTCTAATACTCCTGAAAAACGCTCTGCGGCACTAAAAAAATTCATAGCGTAACCTAAACGTTACCATCCAACCTCTTTTATATGAACAGCTGAACATGCTTACATTGATTATACTCTAATTTTCCTTAATAATAATGACGAACCAAACTCATATGAATTGTATTTCCATGTAACTTTCTCAGATGCTTTTTTCCTTGACTGTGTGTGTTCCCCCATGTTTCATCACAAGTGGAAGAGGTTCCTCAGTTTTTTATTCTTCATCTGGGAAAGTCTGTGCATCCCTTGTGTACAGACTTTGTTCTGACAATTCGTTATAGGATACTTGTTCTTGAATTGGTCCCAAGCTGATATGAACGGACCACTTTGCTTACTGGACCCCTGTTGATCTGCAGATACTGGCTTTTCGTTGTTGGTCGGTTGGTTTTTTTCCAACTGAGATTTAAAACTGAAGATTTTCTAGAGGTAGAAATATTGGGAGGCTCCAACGTTTATAACAGTAATTGTACCGTCTCTCTCTTTTTGTTGAATGTGTGGATTTCAAATTATTGGAAAAATCTGTAGTGTCAGTTGAGCCGGATTTTTTTCTTTTCTTTTTCAGATGTCAAGTTAAATTGTCTGTAACCGGTTGTCTTCAAGAAATGCTTTATCTAGATAGTATGTATCCGATAAAAAATTAATTTACTTGTTCAGGTAACTTTGCAAGAGTCTTCAGTAGTGGAAGACTGTTTCTCAGCTTAATGTACCTGAACTACAGATTACATTTATGTATTAAATTAGTAGAACAGTGGGGCCGGAACTTAGTTGGGGTTGGAAATCTTGGTATGACACTTGATTTTTTGATTAAGCATATTCCATCCAAGAATTTGTAAGCTATCATGGAAAGCTTTAGGGTAAAGGGAGGGAGACGATAACTTTTTCTTTAGTTTTAAGAGTCTTAGTTTTAAATAAAGATCTTTGGTTTCCAGGTCCCAAAGAAAACAGTGATATATTATAGAAAGGACTTCAAGTGAGTCTTTGAAGCTGTGGACGTTCCACTTCTGAGAAATATGTGGACTTAATAATCTTTCTCCATGAAGAATAGGTTATAAATTTACAAGTGAGTTGATCTACATGTGTAACGCCAGCAGTACTTTTCACATTACGGTCATCTTGAAGCAGGAGGCAATGGCAAATTTCAAGCTGAGACTACCTAATTCTGCAAATACTAACTAAATTCACCTTCAAGCATTTGTCAGATGAATTTTTCTTCTCAGTTTCCCAGGCTGTAATTAATCTTTGCTTTAAGCAGGAACGGAGTTACTGCACATTAATGAGAGGTGGTTTCTAGTCCCTGAGAGGTTTGCGTGGCTTTCCACGCAACTTCCTTCAAGAACTACTGTTTTTGTAATCCGTGTTACGTATTTGAGCCTGAAATTTTGTATGCCCTGTCTGTAGAGTTGCTGGGCACGTTTGCTGACTTGGCACTTCAGCTGGACATCCTTTTTGCCCTGGTGTGGTCTTAGGGAAGAATTTCAGTCCCGCCAGTAGCTGGCACTGCTGAGGCTGGTGGGTGTCCCCGGAGCCCTTAGAGTTCCCCCTTGTTGGAAAAACTGACCTTGCCGAGAGTTGCAAAATGTTGTAGACTGGGGTCAAGTTTTGGCTCGACATGCCAAAATAAAGGATTTATGTAGGCTGGGAAGAATTACGGGCTTGGAAGGGGGAGATAGTTATTAAAGGTCTCAAATGGGGTGATGGGGAGAAAAGTATTTAAACACTGATGTAAACTTTCATTGACTCCAACAGGAATTAATTGGCAGGGTCTTTTATGTGACTTTTGGGGTTAGATTTCCAGCTGACACAAACTGACAAAGCTCCACTGAGCAAGACCTACTGACTTAGAGTAACTGAGAGTTGGGCCCCATGTGTTTTGCAGAAGACTTGACATCTTTCTTCTTATACGTAAGGTTTCTGGATCTAATAGTAGAAAAAAATGTCTTGGTCAGAGCACTTACTGTATGAATTACTTCGAGCCTGCTGAAGCCCAGTTTTACTCTGTCTGAAGTCTGGGCTTTAAAAAGCTCTTGGGAGTAAGGTTACATTAAGTTTTAATTTTCTAGTTATTTTTTCCTATATTTAAAAGAAACAGATGACCTAGGTCTTTGCTCTTTGGTCAGCATTCAAGTAGACCAATAAATTTAGCATAATCTGTTAACAAACCTAAACCTATGACTAGGTTGAAGGCAAGATGTGCAAACTAACTGTGTAAGTTGCATACCAACTTTAAATCATTGGGAAGTGGTGATAGGAGAAACCAAACTTGCTGTATTGTAGAGTAACTTTTTTTTTTTTCTGCCCGTTCGAGCGGAAAGTTTCCTGATATTTGCAAAGGGATTATTTTGGGTTTGTTTTTTTTTTTAGGCTTTTGGGGGGGGGTGGGGGGGGTGGTTTGTTTTGTTGGGTTTTTTTTTTGCAAATACAGTTTGTATTTTTAACCCAGAAGAAGGTAGTTCCCGCATACAACTCTGGGACTGCTCTTAGACTGAGTTCAGATCTCCTGCTGTTCGCTGAGAGTTGCAGCTACATCTGTGGGCAGTAGTTGCTCTGTTTGCCATGAGATTCATTAAAATGTGCGGTTAATGAGAGCTTACATCGTGCACGCAGGTCTTACAAGTGTAACTGCAGAGTCTTGTTACGTGATGCCTCAAAGTTGGCTAGATCGCTATTTTATGTGGACTTTGACGTCTTCTCTTTATCTTGACTCTCATTCTTCTCATAAGAAGAATTTAAAAGCAGTCGCAGTTCTCCCCCCCGTCACCCCAGAGAAAAAGCAAGTTATTCTCTTATTATTATTAATAATTATTAGAGGTCCCCTAATTTAAAAGTACCCTCTCTAGCAATATTTTCTATAGTAAACTACAATCTGAATTTTTCTATTGCTGTGAGTCTGGGATGTAGTTATTGCACTTTACATCCTTTCTTCTCTATCTTTTCTGTAGATACTGTACAACCATGCACAGCAGAGTGTCCAACAACAAAAATAGGTAATTATTCTTACAGTGACAAAATAGCACAAAGACTTTGATCCACTGCAGAGAAAATTCCTGTTCATGTTGGTATGGTTGAGTAAAGGCAACGAGAAGAATGATCATGGATGGAGCTGTAGGTCCAGTTCCAGGAGGCGTAACTTTATCCTATTTACATGAACATAAGAAGTTACCTTTGCCAGAATTATTTTTGCTACAGTTGCAGAAGTTTGTTGGGCAGGCATCGTAGCAGAAAAGTCCTAGGAAAAGGCTTCAGTTAATTTCCAGAAGAAAACATCATAGTCACTGTTTAAGAAAAATAAAACACCTGAAGAAAATAATTGTCCTGTGATGTACAGAAACCTAGCTTGAATATACTGTGTACCTGTATTAATCTGACTGTACTAATCATTGTCTTGTTTTCCTATTAATAATATTCCTATTGATAATAACTCTGCGAGTTATTACAGAGTGGATGGTGCATCATGTATTGGCAATTCAGGTTATGGATTAAATTTTAAGCAGATATTATGAAAATACAGTCTATAACACCAGGGGAGAAAACAAGCTCAGTTGATGAAAATGAGCCATGTATGGAGTGAGTTTGTGATTTGGACATGAAACAATGTTGGGCTTCAGGTTGCAACATC
Organism: Vanellus vanellus; assembly: GCF_965231255.1. Taxonomy (NCBI): domain Eukaryota; kingdom Metazoa; phylum Chordata; class Aves; order Charadriiformes; family Charadriidae; genus Vanellus; species Vanellus vanellus. The sequence continues at coordinate 6,554,270 of NC_138905.1, forward strand.
GTAAAACATGACAATTTTGAGGAAAGAATGAGTTCTGCATTAATGCCCCCCCCTCCTCCCCCTTCTTAGCTCTTATAGTACATAAGGGCAGTCAGACCACACAGGAAGTTTGCACAAATCTACGTGGTGAAAGTGGGATGGGAAAGCAGAACCAGTTCAGCAGCAAAGGGTTGGGCATTTTCTGTTTCTTCGGCAGCTGGAAGCTTAGTGTGGCGCTACAAAATAAAATCAGCTTTGCAGGGAGGAAGCTGTATAATCGGCATATGTGACAGTTTCTGGAGATGTGATGGTCTGGAACAGAGCAGTTACCTATATATGGTGTCTTTGTATCTTCCCAGTAGTAACAGCCAATTTTGAATTCCTTCAGGAAGATGAGAAAAAAATGTGCTTTAACCGAAGGGTTCCAGCAATAGTTAGTTAATAATTTCAGACCTAGAAGGACTTCCTTATGAGGAGTGTTTAATTACAGAGGCAAAGAGTTGTACAGAACAACAAGCACTTCTCAGAAATGGTGATTTAAGCTTTTGTTGTTTGAATTTTGTCATAATACAAAGGGGGGGAAAAAATCTTGTGAGAGACTTGAAACCAATTACCCACATGACAATTAGCTCACAGGATACGGTGCCAGAAGGTACCATGGAGGCCAAATACTTCGAATTGGAAAAAAATTATTTTTATGGATGATGGGAACATCTACAATTAGATAGGATTAAAACGGATGGGCAAGGATATAAGTCCTCATGCTTTGGCCAACTACTATCTGAGGCGGAGAAGAATCTTTCCTTATTTGGCAACATATCCCTATCCGTGTAGGCTTTTTGTACCTCTTAGGGATGGAAAATCATATAAAACAAACTCCCGTCTGATCCCATGAGACAACTCCTGTGTTATACAAAAGTGTTAAAGTCCTACTAATTGAATTTTCTTTCCTAATACTGAATTCTAACAGCATTTACTTTATTGATGCAACACATGAGTCAAAAGACAGAACAAACCTTTCAAGCTTTGTGTTGCTCAAGAATATACTTTCATTTAACAGCATTACATATGATATCTTGACTCTTGACCACTTTCTGGACCAATGAGTTCCACAGGGTAATTTTACATTGCATTAAAATAATTATCCATTACCATTTGAACTCTGTGTACTCTCAGATAGGTAAGTAGGTATACTTTAGCAAGCCAGCATACATTCCGAAATTGTTACGGGAAAGATTTGCGTTGGGAAAATGTAGAATTCGTCCCCCTTCTTCCTACGATAAAAAAAATCACCGTACACAATAGCTGTGCTGCCACATGTCATGGGGACATTGTGTAAATTACAGAGTTACAAATTTGTCAGCCTAACCAAATGTCTGAAAGAATAATGTCATATTAGTTGTATTTCAGCTGGAAGCCTGGCCTGTTTTAACCTTGATTTGTGTGGCAGCTAGCCATACCAACAGCTTGTGCATGGCTGATTATAAACAACTTTGTTTTAATGTAACAAGATTCTCATTTAATTCCTGGGAGCTTGATGCAATGGTGATCAAAGATAAATTCAGACATATCCCTGAGGTACAGGATTAGATTAGACTGCCCAGAAAAGACAGGGTCCTAAAGATTTCAAGATCGTAAGATCTTTTGTATGTCATAGTTCAAACTTTCTGAAGTTGGATGCTGAACCTGAAAATGTATAGATGGAGAAATGCATTACATGCATAGCGAGCCTTGATATAACTTGGACTGGTTTTGATTTTCATGTAATTCTACTTTTGTGCGGAAGAACCTGTATGTTCAACCCAGATTTTTTTTTTTTTTTTTTTGACAAGCTTTATTCATTTGGGTTTGCAGGTTATTTTTTCTCTATATTATCCTTCCACATTAAGGATGAAAAATTTATTCGGGAAGAGCTGGAAGCCTTGAAATCTGTTTTATTTGGGATTTGTGTGTGAGTCTTGGTTGGATCTTCTTGTGCTGAACCAGACACAGATTCAGACTTGGGGAAGGGGGGTCCTGGTTTGGGGCTTTTGATATTTCTGGTGGTCTCAATGTTGTTGTTGGGGGCGTGTATGGTGTGTTTTTGTTGTTTTTTTTTTTTTCCTTTTTTTCTCTTAATTTCATTTGCTTTGGGGTGGATTTTATTTTGGTTTGGGTTTTTGGTGGGTGGTTTGGATTTTTTTTTTTGGTCGGTTGTTTTTGGGTTTTTTGGTTGATGAAGATTAAGTGTCCTTCTCTGAAGCAGTGTACCTGAGAGACTCTGTCTTTTCTTGACTCCCTATTTCCAGGAGGCTTAAAACAATTCAGTATTTCTGAGACTACCACCTCCTTACCAAGCATCTCAGAAGCTGGGCAAGAAGTTCAAAAAAGGTGGGAAGGGATTAGGTAACATTTGTATGTGACTGTACTTATACAGCTGCTTCCTAAAGAGGGTGGGAAGGGACTATGTTCACTTTCTTTTGAAGTCAGCAATAGTCAGCGTAGGTCTGTAAATGTCAAACTTGAGGGGTTTGGTTACATGAGCATCAAAACCTGAGTTGAGCCTTTGAGTGGTTCTTAAGCTTGTGGTGAACTGAATCAAATTGCAGGAATGATCCTTAACTTAATCATCCCAATAAACTCCTGCTACTTTGCAGCTTTATGAATTCTTTCTTTGTGAATAGCTGATTTTGAACATTCACTCTTTCCCTCCTGTAGAAAAAGTACAACTCTTGCCTTCAAACAGAATCAAACCTTTACACAAACGTGGTTGGTAAGGTTGTGAAAAATTTTGTCATGTCCTCCCACTCAAGTTTTCAAATCATTTTTTTTTTTTTGTTTAAGAGAGCAACAATATAAACCATAAAATTTAATTTGTGCGGTGTAGTCAATGGTGGGGGAGAGGAAATAGGAGTAATAACCTAAGGTCCTTCATTATGAGTTTGATATTTATGTCACGGGACAATATGGTGTTGCCCATCATTCTGGTGTTGGGGAATCTTTAGGAATAAGGATAATGACTCCAGTGCTGCCAGTTTTCGTACTTACCAATTTCCTTGACTCTGGGCACAACGATTATGTGAATGGAGATTTCTAGTCTATAAAGACACAGGCACAGATGCTCACATGTACACAAAGACTTTTACGGTCAATAACCTTTTGTTCAGTCAGAAGCTAAAAATGCACAAATTTGCTAGTTTTTTTTTTTTTTTATACTACGAAATGATACAGTGGGGTTTTCTTTACTCTAAGATTATTGCACAGTCTTTGGACTTGCTTTGAGATCTACATTTCTTTTGTGGTTGTTAGCCCATGAGCCCATGAGTTTTTGAAACAGGAACCGCACAAAGATTTCTGACCTCATAAGGTAACAGAAATTACTCTTCTAAATTCTGCATGAACTTCTGACCAAATGTTCACTTCTACTTCGGCTATGATATTTCCCCTTCAGTCTGGATTACTTGTGAATGAAATGTTTCTTGCCTCCAAATGGAAGCATCAGTCCTGTTTCTGGGTGAAATTTTCATGGTCCTTTTAAATGCGCACTATGGAAACCAAGTAAAACTCCTGCCCAACATCCACAGAAGACATCAGCTTTTGAAGGTTTCTGACGGTGTGCTTCAGGCAGAGGTTTTTAGTCATTTAATATAGTTTAACTCTAGTACTTTTATTTTCTCATGCTTATGGCTTGCAGTTTTAAAGACCTGTTATGTTTAAGGCTCCATACCAGTACTAATCAATCTTAGCTGCATGTCCCCAGATTATGTGTGAAGACAATGTATTTATGTTTTTATTTGTCGAAGAAGACTCTACGCCAAACCAAAGGCTTAATAATCAGTGAGTGCTGGGCGGGGATCTTTTTTGTTTAGCCGTGTTTGTCCTGGAGATTGTTAGGCTGAACTATTTGTTTAAAAGAAACAAAACGAAAATGGGAGGTCTATAGCCAAGTTTTCAAATCATCCTCTTGCTCTCTGGCACTCGCCGAGACAGGAAAAGTGATGGCTAGTGCTTCAAAAATCTTTTGTGCTCTCATTTTTTTGGAATTTGAGCTCCTAAGAGAGTCTGGCCTGTATCTTGAGACTTGCCTGAGCTCTGGGCTTAGGGTCTTTTTTTTCCGATCTGCACAGTCTAAAATTAAGACATAGGTTGGGAAGTTTTTAAGCCAGTTCCTGTTAAGTCATCTCCTTCGAGGTACTAGCCACCTTTAACCATTCTTGACTTCAAAGGGTGTCTATGATTAGCTTCCATGCTGGCATATCAAATATTTGAAGCAGACCTCCAGCCTGGGAAGGTACACTTTCGTTAGGTTTTTAAACCTCTCTTACCATTTCTTCTCTGCGAATCTCAATTGTTTCTAATGCTCTGTTTAACTTTACTGTGAACTTTTGTTTGGCAAAGAAAGGTATTTGCTTGTTTGGGGCAGGCTGAGTTTTACCGCTTTGCCTGAATTTCCTAGTGTTGTCCAAAATCACAGTGGTTTACTTGGGAATCTTGCCAGTGTTTTAGACTTCAAATAGTGATAGTAAGATTTGTGTGCTCATTTGAGGCTTACATAAGGCTAAAACTAATATTTGTGTGCATGATTAAGTGTGTTTGGTATTTTGGGGGGGAGGGATGTATCTAGCTTATGAGTTACGCTTGCTGCCTTGTGAGGATTCGCATGAAATGTAGCAGCAACTCAACAGGTTCTCTAGGAGAGAGTTAATGCATAGTGCCAATACTCGTAAATCAGTAGATTAGTGCCTGCCTTACACCTCTTAATAAAAAAAGCAGAGAACAACAATCTTATCAACATACGCATAATCAGTAAACAAGTGTCGTATTCATATACAAAATAGAATTTTTATCATTCTGCTTCAAAGCATCTGACGCTGCAGTGAAGCACTTTCAGGAGATGAGTTAATACATGTTTGATGACAGTTGCAGCCAAAAAAAAACCCCAAACCAAAACAGAAAATCATGAATGTTAACATAAGGCAGATAATTGGGATGGGGGGGGGGGGTGAATGTCCACATTTGAACTTTTGAACTGTCAAGCATAAAAGCCTGCTGCTTCCTCTCTGCAACTGGTAACAGGCTGGTTGTAAATTTTGTGAACACCTGGACTAAACAAAAGTGGCGTGTGCTAAGTCTTCCAATTAATAAAGAGAGCTGACACTGATGCATCAGCTAGCAGGCTGATCGCTTGTTGTCCTTCTGCACATAGACTATTCTGATTGGTAAGTGGGAAGTTTGGGGGCCCAGAAAGAAGAGGAGGCTGAAAAGATGTGTTCCTAGAAAGAAGTGGCCTTAGAGAGGAAGAGAAGGTGGCTTAGAAAGAAGAAGATGAAGATCACAACTGGAGGAAAGATCTGGGGAGTGAAGCAAGTCCTGGAGATGAGGAAGACAGGTAGAGATGAATGTTGGGGGATGCCTGGAGACCTTGACCAGTGATGCCCAAGATGGGTAACCACAAGCAGTGGCATAGCATGGACCAACACAACATCCTGCCCAACCTTCCCGGAAAGGGGATGTTGATACGTTGTGAATGCAGCATGAATGTAGTATGTGAAGTGATCAAGTAAGGTAAATCTGAATGTCCTTGGTTCCTAAATAACTCCTTGCACGGCCATGAACGGGCTGCTGAAACATTAACAGATATTCAAAAAGTACATATGTCGGGGCACTCCATAGGCTGGTGGTATGTAGCGCTTTTCAAAGCACAAAAAAAAAATCTGGCTCCTAGATTTAAACATATCATGCATACCTATGCATGCACGTGATATACAGGCTCGAAGATGATGCGGAATTACAGTAATTCCGTAAGTGGTTTGTATAGTAGGTTGCGGGACTGTAAGCAGCAATGTAATCGTACGTATTTTCCAGAAGAGATTGTGGTTGCCATTTCAATCCCAGTCCACATCCAAAAAGCACAAATACGCTTGAAACGTTTTGAATTAAATGGTGTTCTGTGAAGTTTGGGTAGGATTCATTACATACATTCCTAATTAGGTCTTTGAATATAAATGATTTTATATAGTATTAGATAACATATTTCGCTTTGAACTCTCAAACCCCACTCTAATCACCTTCTAGCTTTCTTTGATACTCTTGGGTGCAAACTACCCCCCTCTCTTTTTCCTCAAATAATCTATCAAGGGTTGTTAGCTGTGGGAAGAGGGTCCTCAGAGAAGGGAGTCAGTGACATAATTGGTTTCCTCTCAAAAATATGTATGAATGAAGATAGTTGCATCTGCTTGTGAGTGCAGAGATAAACTTACCATGCTTTGATTAAGAGACTTTTGATACAAATTATTTGTGTATACTTTTTGCAGCTAACCCATTTTAAGGAAAAATTTGAATAAATAGGATATCTGTACTTCCTAAAAAATAAGCCCTTACTAAAAGTGAAGGAAATGATAAACTATTTTAAGTAGCTTATCTTTGCACAGGAAAGACACGGAAAAGTAGGTGTAAAACCTTGGTCTGTATCTTGAGAATGGAATAAAGGATGACCGGCGTAGTTATTATTTTAATATCTTCCTACATAAAGTTAATAAACTATTTTCCACCCTATCTTCTTGTGGCTTTGAAACTCCTCCTAGCATAGGTGCCTCTCCTCCAGCAGGTCCTCTTTATAGCCTTCAACACTGATGGTTTGGAAAGTTAGAGGGGAAGTACCTCTTCTCCCGCCCACATCTCCTCATCATCCTTAGTCCATCTTCTTCTCCAAACATTAATTGAAATTAACGTTAAAACATAAATCTGAGCAGAATCCAGGTGTCAGACCCCCAAATCTTATCCTTTAGGTTAGCCTGGAGATACAGTAGCTGTATTAGCCTGAGTAGAGGAAAGAAATCAATCTTGTAAAGACAGGTTAGGGACTGAGCAGAAACGTTTGGTCTCTAGTCATACACAGGTTGTTCTCAAACTATCTTCTAAGGACGGTAACAAATTGTTATAGCTTCAGATACTTACACTTGATGGAGTTGAGAGAGGTTGGATCATCTGTAGTCAAACCCAGTGGTGACAGACTCTGAACTCCCAAACCAATGCTGCCATTAAAAGCCGACCAATGTTGGCTCTGAGCCGACTAAGACTAGGTTAGATTATAAAATATATAACTATGTCTGTCTATCAACAAAGACCTTTTAAATTAGGTCAAGTGAAGTTACTCTGTAACGACAAGCACAGTTCTAGTGCAATATTAGTTGGGTGACTATTTTCTACAAGTCTCTGTCTTAGAGAATTGCACTCATGTAACTGCTGGCCGAATGTCTGACTGCAATTTCTTTCTGTCAAATGACGACACAAATACAAGAACAATTTAATTTACATAGTTTTGGGGTGGTTTTTTTTTTTTTTTTGTGTGATTTACAGTGATTTTTAGAGAGGCGCCCAAGCAGACAGTGGCCCTACTAAGTTCAGTGTGGCTTTCAAAATCTGCCAGAAACACTGGCAAATACTCGAGCAGTTTGTCAAGACTCAGTTCTTTGCTGGTTAAAAGAATATGTAAATATATGTACTGCTATCCATTTCCACGTAGGTTGGGTACTCAGCTCCTGAAAGACTAAAGGATGGAATTTATCTTTAGCATCTGTGCTGCAGCTGTTTACCTGTAAAAGGAGTTTGACAGGGATGATGTCCAGGTAGATGCATTATTAAACTGGGGGGGAGGCACCAGCATTTCCACCAAGGTCTGCCACTCAGAGAAGCACATGTGAGAAATAACACGCTGCACGCTACTGTATGAAATCTGTGCAGGCGTGAAGTGTTTGAGTTTTCTTGTATTAATGTGGTGGTTGTACCACATCTCCTTTCTTTCCACTGATTGCTGGCTGAAAAAAAAAAAAAAAATAAATACTCGCTGTCGCAACTGCTGGGTTCACAAAATGCTTCACTCAGCAAGTCACACCATATGCATAGTATAGTTATCATCTGTCGGGGTTAATTGATAGAGAACTCTTCAGAAACAGAAATGGACTCTTAATTCTCTTGCATACTGTTTCTCTGTACAGAGACGGCTCGAAAGGAAGGAAATATTTATGAAGAATGTCATTGCATTGATAAGGTTATACAGAACAGTAACAGAGACAATGTATGGGTTAATGTGCCTAAAATACGTTGTAAAACCCAACAATTTACAGCTGCATATTTGGGATATCCAACATACATTCCAGAGGACTCTTGTAACAAAACCCCTGTGTGCGCTCTCCCGAACCCCTTTCTCCAGGGGGCTGTGGAGTTGAAGCCTTTTTTCATGACGTGTTGATTAATACTAGGTGCTAAAAGCAAATTAGTGATAACTGCTGGTCGTGACAGCTATTGTACAAGCTCTTGCCAGTGGCAGTGCTAGTTCGCTCCTGTTCTTACCTGCAGCAGCCTTCGTATTTTAGTCATGGGCCCCGAGCAGAAATTGTCAATTAGATTGAGCCTTGTGGTTGTCTTTGAATAAATGTTCTTTAGCAGATAGATTTAGTGCCTTGCTACTCTATTCCCCTGGTTTCTATGTGCAATATACCTTCGATATACACTAAAATGAAGTATCTTCCTGGGGAAAAAAAAAAAAAAAAAAATCTATCCAATCACGCAGCAGATAAAGTGGCTACTCTGCTGAACTCAAGAAAGAAATGAGAGGGCTTGATGAATGCCTTGAGGCCAAAACAATGATTCTCTTGCTGCTTTCTCTTGGAGAAAAAAAAAAAAAAAAAAGAAAAAAGATGGAAAATCTGAGTTATTTCAATTTAAACAGTACAGAGGATTGTGGTAAAAGAGGCAGAGTCACTTCTTTTATCCCATCTACATTTGATCAATGTTTCTTGAACAGTTTTGTCCCAAGTGGGATAAGGGAAACCGGGATCTTCTATGTAAGTGGCTACAAATTATTGATAAATGGGGCAGGGCCTGTGAAGATGCAGGGTGAGTTGTTCCACCGACTCATGAGAGCTCTGGGGGATGCTGGATGCAAACACAGCTCAGTTGGGCTTCAAAGGATGACTGCATAGTCAGAAACTTCTCCTTCTTAAAGATCACAGACAATTTGCACATAATTATATCTGTTGGACTTGAGCGGGCTGTGAAAAGGAAAGATGGTGGAGTCTGGAGTTCGGTTAAGTCTAAGAAGAGTCTAGCCCAAGACAGGGAGGGAGAGAACGTCATCTTGCATCAAACTTATGATTTTGTGAGTTTCTGATTCTTTTTGTTTTTCAAAGAAGTTTCTTAGTTATCTTTTGTAGTGGAAATTACTATTAAGGTCAAGTAAATGACTATTAAGGTCAAGTAAGGTGCTCATACACTGGAGCATGTGAATGAGGGAAAATATCCCACTTGAAGGGAGTGTGGTGGATACCAGCAAGGCATTGAGACGCGTCCAGCATCCTCCAGCTCTCCATGGTGCTGGGGCAGGATATGGCCATATCAGCTACAGGAGACATAGTGAGGACTGCAATTATTTACCAAATAGGTGGAGTCCGGAGCTGAGACTAGTGACTGGACACTGGCTGAAATTTTCACAAGATTTGTTTGTTGGTTTTGGTTTTGTCTTTTTTTGGTTGTGTTGTGGGTTTTTTTTATATTTTTTTTAATTTTATTTTTATTTCTTCATGCCACCAAACTAGTAAAAAAGAAAAAAAAGAGAATAAAACAGCAAAAAAAGAGGAAGAAGTTTATTTAGCACATATCCCAGCAGGTGTCCTGATGGGCCCTGAGTGCACACACAGATGTGAGTTGCTGACCGAAAACGTGATGTTGAGGATCGGGGGCGGACAACGGGATTTGTTGTGTTTGGCAGTGTACGTGCGTGCTCTAAGATGCGCTTTTCTGTGAGAGCGTATGACTGGAGGAGGCAAAAGAGAAAGGGAATAGTTGCTACCATGATATGAATGGGTATAATTAGGTGCCTTGCCCAAGGTGACATGGAAATCCTCTGTCAAAAATGAAAATGGTAATCCAGGTCTCGTGGAGAAAAGCCTGCTGCAATAAACACAAAGTTATCCTTCCTCTTCTAGCCGCTGCTTTCCAGCTAAGCCCTCTCCTCCAGGGCCGTAGGCTTTGGTTTTACCTCTAGAAACATAATGATTGAAAAAAAGGTGCTTGGGCAAAAAGGATTAGTAACTCTAAGCTTCCGACCATGGGCAGCGTGTAGAACAAATGCCTCTCACTGGCAATTAGTTCAAAAGCCCATCTTAGGTTGTGGGGTTTTTTTGGTGGTTTTACTATTAATTAATTTTTAAATTAATATTTCAACTTCTTTAGTATGGAAAATAGTCCTGTGCCATGCGAACTCCGGCAATTTTGCACTGAATAAAATGGAGGCAGCATTTGCCTGTGCTTCCCCTGCAATTACAAAGCAACTCTCTTGTTTTGTTTGAATTTCCTTTGTCGTTATGAAACACAACAGGCTGACGGCTTGATATTAAAAGCAATTGTGTTTCCATTCATGCAGATGCCAGCCTGTTTAGGTGAATTTACTAAGTCCCTAGACGTACATTTTTACATTATTGCTGTCTCTGGGCCGTGCTGAGCATTTTAATTCTCTGAAAATAACCTCTGTTTTCCTTTCATCTCTTCATTAGCTCTTTCATCATGAGGACATGAATTTAAAAAATATATATATCTTAAAATTGTATGTAATAAAGATGTTTTTATCATTCCAATTTGTTGAGCTGTGCTTTTAAAGTTGCACGGCTTTCACAACCATAAAATGGCACAATTATTTTTGTGTTGGATTGCTTCGTACCCTGAGGTTCCATTTAAAGCAAAGCAGAGAGACGTGTTTATAGGCAGTATTGAAAGCAATGTATATGGATCTTGATGTCAAGCATATTTTATTGAAGTAAGATTAGAAAGGGATCTGATGACAAGTTCTGCACTACTGAAGTGAAATCAGAATGAGGTTTTGTGCCAAGCTGCACATTGTTAAATCAAAATTAAAGTAATACCAAGCCGTGTCGTTATTTTTGTGGCTTTTTGGCGTCAGTTTTTAAAGGCGAACTTTATAGCCAATTATGAGTATTTTTCAAGTGAATATTCGGAACTTTTTGGACACGTTGGTACATTGCAGCACGCGCTTATGCTATCCCAACCGGGCCTTTGGGCTGGGGGAAATTTCTGTAGGTGTATCAGATATCTGAAGATTGTGGTTTCTTGCTATATATTGTGCATGTACACTGGGATTAAATCCTTGTGAGTAGAAGTAATTTCCTTTCTATATAAAATCGCACCGTTAAGTACATTTCAAGTGAAAAGACCTTTTTATTTGATCTCTTCATCTATTTTGTTAATGTTCTGAAAACGGGCTGAGAAGCTCTGTTGGTTTGGTTTTTTTTTTTCAAGAGGTTTGGTTTTTTTTTCAAGAGGGATAGGCTTAAATTCAGTCTTTTTTTAAGTCAAATGCCTGGGGTTGGCTCAAGTTAATATCTGCAGTACGGGAAGGAAAATAGTACCAGAAATTAGCAAAACTGGATTTTCTTTCTGCGTACAATTTTGCATTGTGCTGAGAGAGGATCCCACAGGAAACGTAGTTTTGCTTTCAGATTTGCATTTTGGATTCATAGAGAGGATCCATTTCTGACTAATGGAAGGGACACTAAAACTACAGGTTTAATTAGACTATTTGTGCTGCAGGATGTGAAGGAATCACCTCTTAAAGGATGGTCAAATTAAGTATCTTGCTCCAGTGTTTTCTGATACGCCGCTCTGCAGGAACACCTTGTGGTTTGCACAAGCACTAAAATTTTTGTGCTGCTACAGTATTAGTGTCTGAAAAATACAGTTACTTGCGGCATTTGAAGCTATGAAGTAGTATGACTCAAACTTCTTAGTGGGCTATTGCAAGAATTTGAGCACGTAAGGGAACACCAGGTTCTTATTTTAACTGCCAGCTTTGCATGTTCAGCCTGGGCTCTAAATGTCAAGCTGAATTTCTTTTTTTTTTTAATCATCCCTGGCGTTATTACGTCTCTCACCTCACCTTCCCATGAGACAGTAATCTTAGCAATATATAATCTAATAAATATAGATGATTTAAAATTCCAGCTGCCTTTACTCCATCTAATCGTGGTTTAGCCACTGCCTGGTGTGTGTCTCACGTAGTAACTGTCTTCACCTTTTCTTTTTTTTTTTTTTGGCTGTTTCCCTTCCAGGTTTTTGCTTCTTTTCCATTGAAATTGCAAAGGATGGAGACCTTCCTGCAATGTGTTTTATGCAGCATTCAACACAATCAGATCTAGTTCCCCTTTTAGGCCTGTAGATGTTGGCATCCCAAACATATTCCTACTTGCTATTATTATTTCTTTAAGATGTGGAGTTTTATAGCTCAGTCCCAGACTCCCTTCACCGACAAAGGTGAAAACGTAGAACCACTGTGTGGGCTTTCTAGTTACAAAACTGTTTTAATCATTGAGCAATGATTCTATATTATAACATGATTATATAGAGAGAATCATATATAATATGATTCCATATAATAACAAGATCTGTGGTATGGAAGTATGACTTTTGCCTGTGCACTGAAAGACTATAGATTGGTTTTTGTTTGGTTTGTTTAATGTTAACAAAATTATCTACAGATTAAATTCTACTTGTAGGACTACTACTAGGTGAGAACGAGTAATCTTTAAAAGCAAGTTTTCTGAAAACGTGTTGATCCAGGGAGAGAAAGGAAGAAACGTTGCTTTAATTTAGTTTTACGTTTTCAGTCATTTGGGTGGCACAGTAAAAAGGTCTTTCGCCAAGCTCAGGGGGAGAAGATAGTAAATGACTTATTGTTGTTTTAAATTTTTGGCTGTTGCAACTTGAGTATGGTAGGCCCACAGATTTTTAGTTAATTTTTGGAAATTTTCCCTTTGTTTCAGTTTTTATGGAGAAATTTGTTATGTGGATAAATTGAGGAATTTACCACCCAGTGAAAAACCAAACTGAATGTGTTAGTTAAAAACAACCACAGTTGTCTTGTCCATTTTTGAAGGGGCACATACTGCTTGGGCTGGAAGAGGGAATCAACAGGAAAGACCATTACGATATATTTGGGGGAAAACTCTTCCGGCGGTCATGTTTCTGCAAGTTTGCCCAAATGGGCAAAGCTGGGGAATCTACAGCAATGACCTTCTCTGTCTAAAACGCACTGCTCTTGTGTTGTTCACTGTTAATAGAAGTGTAAGAACTGGGGGAGCTACTGTCCTACAAATAATGTATATTAGTAAATGGCGGGGAAAATGCACAGGGCAGTCTCTGAGACCAAACTGCCAGCTTTAGCAGAGCTGTCTGTCACCCACTGCAGGTAATACGCGGAGAAGGATGTCTTGAGGGAAATGATGTTATCCATTTTTGGTTGCTTTTCTTCTGACGTTGGTATGAAAGCAAATAGGCTTCGGAAGATCTGGGAGCTTTTGGCTCCTCATTTGTTTTTTTTTGGTGCCAGGTGACCTCAACCCTTGACAATCCGTGCCATTCTCAGCCAGGTATACGAGTGCAATATGTATCAGCAGTTGCACTGCATATATATTTTTTTTTTTTTATTTTTCCTTGGGACATGCACGGTGAAAGACTTCTCGAGCCCCTGCTGTAATGCAGCATGTCAATTTGGCAGCCTTGTTGATACAGGTGCTCGGCCTCTTCCCTTTCTCGCCCGTTCAAATGCTCTGTTTTGGCACGTGTGTCAACAAGTGTGATCAGGTGTAAAGAAGCATGTGGCACAGAAGTGACGTAGCTGTCACATAGGATGGACTTCCCGCAGTCGAGATGGTACCTCCCGCGGTATTGCGCCGGCTGCCCCTACACAGCCCGTTGGCACCCGTGCCCCCGTGAGAACCGGTTCACCAGCGAGGAGGTAGGGTTTATGTCTGTTGGTGAATGCTCATGTTTCGACCCCAGTGTCGCAGTGCCACCGCTGCGTTAGCTCAGTGGTTTCCTTGCTTTGCCCTCTTCTCAGTGCGGGAATGTGCTGTCGTTCATCCCGGTCCTATTTGGGAGCGATTTGGGAGCCAGCCAGCCGAAGGTGACTTAATTCCGGTTGTCAGCGTCAAAATCTGCAGATAAGGAGACATCGCTGCGTTCTCGGTTGCTGCCAGGAAATCATCCTGGTAGAACAGACCCTCAAAGTAATTTAATGGAACTGCCACATCTCAGACTGCCTAAAGGCCTCCACTGAAGGCAGGTCTTAGTTAAGGAGAAACTTCACAAAACACCGTGCAAAGTTAACTGCAGCGAGTACTGTATGTTGCGTTGGCCTTCCCAGCAAGTGAGGAAGCAGTACAAGTGCTAAATACTGGTGGAAGAAATTATCAGAGCTGAATGAAAACATGATTTGGTCAGTAGGAGTTATGAAACATTTGGTTTCAAAGCATTAACTGCCCAACAGTAATATTTTGAAAAATAGCATACAGTTATATTTTGGTGTTTGGGGACATTGATAGCAAAAGGTGTTTTAATTCAACCATCTATCTTTGCATCTACACAAGCCATACCAGCTGAAGAGGTTTAGCCATCGAGGTTTGACAAGCTGGTGGGATCTGAGACAACTTCCCAGCGGCTGGGTGGTGAGAAGGAACCCAGGCTGGATCTAATGCCCTTGTGAAATGCGTCATATCTCAGTCCTGTCCTAGAGGCTGATGATCATAAAAAAAGTTTCCCTACTTCAGAGAGACCAAGGATGGGTTACGCCAAAAGTCAAGGCTTTTAGCTGCTTGTCGAGCATCGGCACTTCTCTGCTGCCCGCCTGTGACGTGCCAGCGCTGGACTCCATCAGTAACTTCCAGCTGTAGAGCTGTCAGTCTTTCACTACTTCATATTCAATTTTAAAGTAAAGCCAGGGCTTCTCCATAGCTAGGCAGGCTATTTTTGATGGCTTCTACCAGGCAGGTGTCTGTGCTGTTTTTCAGTGGTTGGGACAAAGCTTCGTGAGTGATACGGAAGAAGGAAATGAAGAAGGGTCACAACCGGGTCGCATTTTGCTGGGCTTGCCTGTCCCCTTTCAGAAGTTACCCTCCCTCCGCCAAACACAATTCTTTCTGACTTCCATGAAGTCGTAAGTGATTAAGGGTAGAAATTCAGAAATCCTAGAGCGTGTGAGCTCAAAGCGTTCAGATCAAACGGGGCACGGTGACAAAAATGTAGGCAAAGGACACGGAGCAAAATTCCGACTGTAATTGCAGTTCTGCTGTATCAAGCAGTTATTCAGACAATGAACAATTCAAAAGCTATTCACATCACTTCACATTTGCTTAGCCTTGTGGCTAACGTGGCATTTTGGCTATTGTTAGATGGCAACCAAAAGCAGTGAATAGTCTCTACTACTTGGGAAAGAATTTAAAAATCTGAGTAAATGAATAGGTTTTTTTCTTGGATGCCTCTTATTGCCTTAAGTTAGACATGGAAATGTCAGGTGAATTCGACCTGTTCTCTGCAAGGGCCTCGGTCTGTCCACAGCATATGTGGAAAGCCAGGGAAAATTAATTAGAAAGGATGTAACTAATTTTTGCACAGTGAAAGCTAAGTAAAGCAGATTCGTGCGTGATAAAAAGAAGGGACAAGGAGACATCTCGTGACAGGTCTCTGCGTCTGCTTTCTTCAGAGGTTTTCCCCCAACGTGAATACAACTGGTTTATTTCTGACTTTAGATGAAACTGAAAGAAAACTGAAAGAAAGGTACTGCAAAGGGAGCCTATCTGAAGCCTGAACAAGAACTAAATCAAACTTCTTTAATCTAAAGAAAGCATCTGGTTCAAATACTGCCTTTGCGTTTGGCTGCTGCTGCGTCTTCTGTAGAAGCTATTGGCCCTTCCCCGGGTCTGACCTGAGGCTTCCAAAATCTGAGGGGTTTTCTTTTGTTTAAAAAAAAAAAAACAAACAAATAAACAGAAAACCCTCCAACAACTAAAACACTGTGATGTCTAAAGTCCGTGCTATAGAGAGATGATGTGTTACATCTCCGTGAAGCAGTAGAGGGGAAAACAGCCACACAGGAAAGACCTTCGTCAGCCACTGAGACTTGCAAGGCTGTCGGCATTAAACCGAAATTAATATTAACCAGTGCCAATGCTATCGTTTGCTTTTAGCATTTCACTTGATGCAGAACAAGCGCAGACAAATGAAAGAAACTTGGTCGTGACAAAAACTCTCCCAAATGCCCTCGTCGAGAAAAATCAAGCCTGTTTGCCCAAATTCTTGACGTGCAGCATACTTTAATTGTGATATAGTTTTTAAAAATTGATTTCCGTGTTTCTGCTGAGTGAAAATCGGGCAATGCCGTGTAATTGCTTTTTTCTATGACTGCTAAGGGGTCCTTCTGTATGTGTTAAAGAGTGGCCTGGCACAACGGTCAACATGGGAGAGAAGGCATGTCCCAAACCTTACTTTTACAGTTTCCAGCTTTCATGAGTCCTCCAGAACAAGCATCAAAAGCAATAACCAAACAGGGCTGGCTGGTTTGATTGTTTTTAAATTGTATTCAGCTCCTTGCATTGTAAGCAGCAGGGCTTAATTGCTTATCTGCCTAATAAAGAGGCAAAGGTGCACGGTTAATAAACAGATCAAATGAGGCCACGACACAGGACTTGGAGTGCATAGGGATCAGGGATCCCATCCCAGGTTGGCAACAGGCGTCTTGCGTGACCCTGGAGAAACTGTTTCACGTCTAGGAGGCCCTGATCAGTATTAGACAAACTGGTTGATACTAACTTACGTCTTATGAAGATATAACTCGTTAGCACTTGCACAGGACTTGGGCATTGCAAAGATGAAAGCACCTCTGTCCTCCAGTACAGTACGGAGTGCAGTTCTCTGGGTGCTTTAAGGGTAAGAACAGACTGTGATGGGGTTTGGTTGTGTTTTTCCTATGGTTATGGCAGCTCCATTGACAAGGTAGAAGCAAAAGGCTTTTGGAAGTGAGGGACACGGTACTGTGTTCATTGAATGAAACAGTGCAGCATGCAAGCTAAATTACTTTGTACAAATAACTAACCCGATTATGTTTTTATATTAAAAACAGTAATTCACAGTCACAAAAATCCATTCCCTGAAGACAGCTTAATACGAAAAGGCTGATTTGGTGGTTGTGTGTTCTGCCAAACCTTTTTTAAAATTAGATATTTATTCTGTAATTTTTTTTTTTTTTTGCTTAAGGGTACTTCAGAAAAATAGTAGAGAGAAATATAAACAGGGTGTCTCCTTCTGTAAATTTTTGTGTAAACAGCTAGACTCAGAAAACTCAGACAGACCTATCTGCCACTGTGTTAGGCTCCACACAAAAGCAGCTCAATTCAGTCCATATTACAATTTAATTAAAATAAACTGCAATGAGTATAAGGAAATAATTGAAAAGCAAAAGGCTAGAGTCTGGAGATTAATCATATTTGTCACTTAGAAGCATTTTCAGCAAAAGTAAGGGGGTTCATGTCTTTAAAATAAGTAAACATATGTAGGTTGGGAAGCTGCTAACATCTTCCAATTAAGGTGAGATGGTTCCTATATAAGAAGTGGTGTTTCAAGAGGGATTTTTGTAGCTGGAAGGAGTTTCCTAGGAATGTGAGCTGGCTACAAAACGAGTCCAGTTAATGTGTTACAGGCAGATATGTCCCTTCCTGGAGGACTAATTTGAGGCAGATACTCGATTTTGAAGCAAGATACAGTAGTACCTATGCGTGAAATACATGAGTGAGCGATGAACACCACTTCTGATAGAGTGGAGACCAGATATGATGCTTTAAAATGAAAGTGAGGACTAGAATTAGGCTTAAGTATTAAGCCAGATGGGAGTTTTAATATTAAATAATACTTGCTCTCATTTCCCGAACTGAAGTGTTCCATCATAAAAACCCACTAATTCATAATATTGTGGGTCTTGTGTTCTTCAGGAAAAAGTTCTTTTTAGTACAAAATCTTACTCTTGGCGGGGGGAGAGGTTGTTTAAAAAAGAGAGCGCTTTCATGTAGCATTTGTTAATACCAAATCCCTTTTTGCTTTTTACCTGCAGTTTCTTTTCTATTCAGAGAGGGATTTGAAGTTATGTATGTGTAAGAGAGGAAAATTAAATCCCGTAATAGTTCCTTAGTAGATTTTATTTTATTTTATTTTATTAATTTTTTGGTCTACTTTAATCAGTGTTGATATATTGGAAAAGCAAAGTCAGAACTATTTAAGTTGCTTGCAGAGGTAGGTATCAGCAGGTTTGCAGCCTCGGTTTTTCAGGGCTGTCCTGTGTGGCTGCATTTCTATCATCGAGCATCGATGAAAAGGCCACAGGGCAAATACTTTAAAATGTGTTGTAATTTGAGAGGCTGCTAATTTTTTATCCTCTCTCTAAAATGGAATTGTAATAGTACGTCCCAAACAGTCTCAAGACACGTGTTGTTGTATTCTTTTTCTCTATACTCGTCGTTCTTGGACTCAATGTGAAGGTTCACTTTCGGTTCTGTGATGAGTCTTAGAAACTCCAAGTAGCGAGTCCCTCCTAGAAAAGAACATTATCACAGTTATCTATGCAAAAGAGAAGCTGAAGTGGAATCTAAGCCATCCAGACAATCTCAAGCCCCGAAACCTAATTTTAGTCTTTCAGGGAGTGGAGAGGGATGCACATATCCACTTACTCCAACATTAGACCAGCCAAAAAAGGCACATGTCATTTGAGACTTGAGCCTTTAGAAACAGTTTGGAATGAAAATGTAGGAGGAAACTGCTTGCTTAATCATCATCTTTCCACATCTTCACTGAAGAAGAAAAGTGAAGTCAGATAAATCCAATTTGCATGAGATTTTTCATGCATGCAGCTCCTGCTCTGAAGTAGAAAAATACTTCCTCTGCATCTGGAGAAGCCGTGACAGCCTGCCAGTGGCCAGTTCAACACCTGTAAGCCCGCCTGGCTCTTCACCAAGTCCTGTGAAACCGGGCAGATAAAGCAATTCTATGTCAAAGGTATTACGCTCAAATCTAGTGGCTGTGCATAGTTTTTTATCTTCCGTGCCCAATCTATTGCTGTGTTTCCGGCAGTTATTTATCGTATATCATACCCAAATAGTTTAAATTGAGGTATTTTTCACTGTAGAGGACCTTGCCTGAGTAGTAGGAATATCTTCTTAAATAAAATGCGTTATTTTTATCAGCGTAGAGGATTACATAAATACTTTCGCTTATCATATTCCAAAGGAAAAGGTATGATGATACCTGTTTTCAATTAATGATTTCACTAGCTGCTGCATGTTTTAATAGTTTTTCCAAATAAAGCCCTTCAAGGGCTTTAGAGATTTGGGCTTAACATTGTTATAGCTTTGGGGAGGCAAAAGGGCAGAAGCGAGTGTTTTACATTGAAGCCTTCACAACATCTTTTAGCTCTGCCTGCCTTTGTGATTAGGGCGCATAGCACGTCATGTAAAACAACTTCTTTTCCAGCACGGCAAATTTGGAATCTGTAACTCAGTGGATTGCTCCAAATAGAGTTGGTCTAACCAAAGAGTGTTACTGCATACTGGAACAGCTGGCGTTTGGCAAAGTTGCAATCAGTTGGTCATGATGGGAGCTGCTAAGGGAGTCTTAATTGCAGTTAGTTTTGAGGTACTGTACAATGATGATCGTTAATGTTGGTGTTCCATTGTCAAAGCAAATACTGGTCAGAAAGCTTTTCTACTGATGGAGGTAGAGGTTTATATGATATTTTTGCATATTTTCCAAAGGTAAGGAACGTGGGTACTATTTAATGTCCTTGAAATATTGCTTCAAATTCTGAAAAAAAAAACCCCACCCTGGATGTCACCAATATATCTAGAAAAGCCAAGCACATGGGAATTTTAAGTATGTAAAGGCGTGGTGCCGCAAAAGAAGTGGTGCTTCCTGTGTGGTCAGCAAGAGCAGAGGACCTATCCCACCCTGGAAACTCCCGAAACCTTTTCTCAAACAGTAAACTAATAGTTTCATGCCAGTGATAATTTTCTCTGAATGGCAAATAAACCTTCCAAGAAATGTAATATGGAAAAGCACAAGCCCTCCGCACGACTTCATCTAGCAATGAGGAAATGTTATTATCTAGAAGTGAAAAAATTGAACTTTGGGAACTTTGTTTAACAATCATTTCTCTTCCTGATTGAAATAAATGAGCCCAAAGATTTAGCCCCATGTTCGCTCTTCAGAGAAAGGGCTTTTACATTGATTTCTTTCAATGAGCATAATTTTTTATTTTGATGTGCAATTAGGGCAAATTCAGCTTATTTTTTCCCAGCTCTTACTTTCACACAATGCCCCTTAATTAAAGGCACTAGACAGAGATGGCAGGTGACTTGACGTGCAGGGCTGAGACTCTGCTGTGATCAGAATTAGAGCCACAGTTCACACCAGCCAGCGGCACTTTTAGGAACAGAGAGCTGCAAAATTGAAAGTAAGAAAGCCAAAGCCCATAATGGCTCACTACAGAGCTCGCGGGTGAAAGCCGAGCACGGGCTAGCCCTCAGCTGTGCCTACGAGCTGGTGTGTACGGCACCGTGCTGACGAGCTGGTGGTCACATACAGCATCTAATTAGCAAAGCCCAAAGCCATGGCCGAACCCCTAATTTGCTTTCAGCTCGCTGTTCAACAGCAACCCCTAATAAGCAGAAGAAGCCCCCCACTTGTCAGCGTGGGCGGTGCTAATCGTGTTTAACGTGGTTCGGTTCCCTGCCCCGAATCCTGGGCTGAAAGCCAGTGGGGACCTTCAGCTCCTCCTCTGGCTTTGGGCATTCTCAGTTTCCATTGCCCTACGATGTGAGTAATTCTCGCGTCCCGTACCAGCGTGTTAATTCTTCGGAGCACTTTGCAAATCCCTGCGTGGCCCGTTCCAGCTGGCGGCTGTAGTGGCACGATGATTTGGACGTGTACATGTGGACACTTACCTGCCTAAACAATGCTGTGTCCCAAAGTATTTTCCGATGATAATTACTATTTTAGAGCAAAGCAGGTGTAGGAGATTATGGAAGATACAAGAAAATAACTGATTTTTTTGACTGTGGTCTGAGGAAGGTAGAGAATTGAGAAAGCAAGAGTATCCAAGGAGACTCGTCCAGGTGGCTAAAGGACCATCTAAAGTGACTTTCCCGCCAAATTCTTTCAGACTCCTAAATTCCTGACCTGGTCAGGATTTCAGTTTATCTCTACTACATACGCCAAAGTTTCTTGATATTTAAAAGCAAGAACATATTCAAAAGCTTAAAAAGGAGATCAGTGTTAGGCGAAGGGGAGGCAGGGAAGGAACCTGAGCCCTTGAAAATGGGCTTTAAGGAAAAAAAAAAATGGGCAAACTTCAGATTCTGAGATAAGTTGGTGTTCCGGCAATAACCTGTTTTCAGATGATACTTGTTTTGCTGAATATATGACAAAGATAACTATGACACAGGGACTTGAGGGGCCTTGGAGAAAAACATAGTTAGAAATACTTCTGGGTTTGCAGGACTTTTTTTTTTTTTTTTTTTTTTTCCCTCTCCTTTTTAATATATCCTGACTGCCACAGTCCATATTTTCTTTGTTCGAAACTGTACAGTAGCTGTCTACAAACTGCTGTAAAGTGCAGTTACCTGTTATTGCCCTGTAAATAATTGAATAACCTCTTCCAGGCAACATGGTCAAGATGCAGATTTAATTTACTTACAGGCCAGGAGTAAAGACGGTTGAATCCGTTCGGTTCACTGTCTGTGTCCGGAGGTGTTGCGTACGGGTACATAAATAGTTTACTGAACCTGTCAAATTCTCTGCCAGGAACGAGCATGCCCTCTGGTCTGCTACATGTGCTTATATGAAACAGTTCCCCTTCAGTTCTCAAGCAGTAGGGAGTAATATATATTCCAATACTTTTGTGGAAGTGGGTAACGGACGTAATGAATCATACATATAGTAGCAGAAATGGACACAGGGTTTGGGTTTGTGGGGTTTATTTGGTGGTGTATTTTTTTTTTTTTATTTGCAGGGGGAAGCATGGGATGAGATTTTTTTTTTTTTTTGTCTCTCTGCTCTTGTGAAATAACATAACCCAACCGGAAAGGTGATGTGTAATCGTCTCTGCCAAAATTTTGATGGTAATAGACAATAGGGCCGAAATGCTCCCTACTGCGATGTTCAGGTTGTGGAATGAAGCGCAGGAAAATCAAAACTCAGAATAGTCACCACAAAGATGCAATCAGGCGCGTGTGGCCTGCGGCTTGCTGTGGCAGTGGCCCTTTGAGAGGTGATGCTCAGGACCAGCCGGCTGCTCCGTACCCAAGTCAGGCTTCCAGAAGTGCTCGAGGGGCTGCTGCCCGTCACCAAGGCATAGGTTTGTCATATTTCTAATGAGGATGTCGTATTAAAACCACTTTTTGGAGAATTAGTACCGTGATAAGGCGTGTGGATAAAACAAGAGACTAGCTTCTATTTTGCTTAAAGCCGAGATCCAAAGTCAGTAATATGCCTTGGCTAGTTACCTGAGCCTTTCAAAATCTTTCATGTCTGATTTTCAAAGTTTTGCTTTCTGCTTAAAGGAAAAGAAAATGCTTTCGACTCTGGTCTGTGCTCATTAGATGAAACTGTAATTGATATAATTTCCTCCTCAGGTTAGTATGTTTTGAATTCTTTAGCAGCTACTGTATTTTAAAAAATGAAAGAAAAGACAGATGAAGAGGAAAGTAATTTTTTAGGGGTGGGAGACATTGGAGGGAATAGAGAGAAGACAGAAACCACCCTGTTATGAAGAAAGTCAGGGTGATATGGTGGGTGTCTAACACGCACACACAAACACACACACACACACACACACGTGCGCGCGCGCACACTTGCAACATCCTGGCGATGTTCCAGAATGGATAATGATTTCCCTATCTCAGTCCCCTTACAGTTTGGATTAGATACAGGATTCTTCTACTCTTGCTGTTGCAAACTCTTCCTATATCGCGTGGCTGTGCACTGTTAAACAGCTGTTACCGTCCTCTCTAGAGGCGGATGCATTAAGCCGTGCTGTTTGCAGAAATACTTTAAGTGCTTTTTTAATGAAAAGTATAGAGGTGGGGAGCCACCGTCGGAAATGATGATATTTTCTTGGAAATTACCTCTCTTTGAAGGTCACTGAACATATTCTATTGTTTTGAATGGGTGGTCCGTAGTCTTTCAACAGTCCCTGTGTTCTGTTCGTGGTTGCCCTCCATCCGAGGACAAAGTGACTGAAAGGCGCCTGTCCCCGGTGTGCGACCAGATGTGTAGCCATCACACAAGTGGTTTGCCATAACCCCAACCAATAAAGACATAATAGCGCCAGGAAAGACAAAGAGAAGCCAAAGTTGGTATCCCAGAGTGACCGACCCGGTGGCAATATCACTGCCCAGTGGCTCCGCTACTGCACGACCTGGGAGTTTCAGGAGTTGCTATCACTGCTGTTGTAAGGCAGCAACTCCTGACTTGAAGTCTGCTAGTTTTGAAAAAAAAAAACCCTTCTTTTACAGATAGAGATAAGTAAAAGCATTATATCTGTATATAATAATGTGCAGCTAATATTTATAGAAGTGCTCCATACTGCTTAACAGTTTGTCACTTTTGTTGCAAGCTTACATAAAATCTATGGCTGCTGTAGGGCAAAGGTATAAAACTTTCATGAGTAATATAAAATATACAAAATGTTGTTGTTAATATTTAATACAATTTGCAGCAGTCAATGAGCACAATCAATGTTTATTAATTAAGTTGTTCTGTTGCAATAGCAATTTCTTCTTTTTGGTGTATGTGTGTCTTCGGGGAGAATTTAGCAAGCTTTTTTGACCCTTTTGATAAAAATGGCGTGTTTAACAATAGTGTTGGCAACGTCTTACATTACTTGTTTGCCTTTTCTTCAGCATGCAAACACAACTCTTTTAGTGACATCTTCTATTTAAACACACTACATGATAAGAGAACCGGGTTTTGGCCAGGGTGTTTAATAAGATGTGTCGCAATTCAGGCTGTTTGTAGCAGCCATACTGACGCAGTGCAGATAATCCAGCATTTGGGGGTGGGGGGGTGGGGTTTTTTTTGTTTTAACCCAGTTTCCTATATGTTCTTGGGGGTTGCAGATTGTAGTATGCAGGGTAGGAGCTGAATTGATTCAGCTGATACCTGTAAGATCACAGAATCACCGAATGGGTTGGGTTGGAAGGGACCTTAAAGATCATCTAGTTCCACTCACCATGCCATGTGCGGGGACATCTTCCACCAGACCGGGTTACTCAAAGCCACATCCAACCTGGCCTTGGATGCCTCCAGGGTGTCCATCGTAAGATCTTTAGTTAACTTGGTGTGTGTCTTGCTGTACCTTTTGAATCAGGCCACGTATTGTATTGTCCCAAAGGGACAGTGCTGTGGCCCCAGGCGCTGATGTGCCCACGCTGGGGATGTTCCCCCTGGAGCCTACAACACCGTGGGGTGCTTCCTCTGGAATCAGAGGAAGGAGGTAATTCCCCGACCCATTCTTACAGGGTGGAACTGGTCAGCACCAGGATTTTAAGTAACGCTCCCACAGCTCAGATCGTTCTGGTTTATCACAATTGCATGAAAACCATTAGCTTTGAGGTCTTCATACTACTCAAGGGGTTGGCTGTGATGGAGAGCCGCCAAGGGCCAGGGCCTGTTTCAGCAGCAGATGCAGTATTTGATTCAAGTGGATCCAGGAGATTATTTCTGTCACCTGAAGTAGGTGGTTAATCTCTCACTGTGGTTTTAATCTGTCTTCTCCATTTTTTCCATGCTATGTCTCTCTTAAATAAAACTAAGTGGTTTTAAGATGACTTCTTCACACTATAAAATAACTCAATACATCTATCAAAAAAGGTTTTTGTGATAGCACTTAATGCCATATCCAAAATTGTGTGTAGGTTGTAAAGTCAACACTTTCATTTTCGTCTGAGTGCTGTACTGGTTGAGAACTGCTCAAGTATATTTTATTTCTATTTTTTTCCCTTAGACCATATTGAACTCTCCAACTGCATTAGAACTGGAGCACTTCATGGTTTGGGTTTTGGGGTTTTTTTGGCTGCTTCAGAAGCAAAAACATTTTACAAGATAGACTAGAGCAGTGCAAGAAGTGGTTCTGCAGCAGCCATGAAGTGGTTAAGTCATTAATTTATTTGTCTAAAATCAACCCTAAAGTAAACATAAAATCCATGATACTTTATTTAATTTGTCCTCTGGGCTAAAAATGTCTTGAGATTACCAATGATCTTAGTTGTAATAACTTTCATATATATATATAATACTGTGCCACATTATTTTGAACTATACTGCTAGGGGTTTATTGAAATATATCAACCTTATTGCTAATATTTCACAGACGGTTCTTCATTTCAGCAATATAGAATTCAATTTAGCAGAAATGTGATATTCCTTCTGAAATTTTAAATTCCCAGCAGATGTATAATTCAATTAAGTCCAGAAGATTAAAAAAATTGAAGTCATTCTCTATACATACACTCTTTCTGCTCAGTTCCAAAATAATGAAAAACTACAGCTGTTCAGTTTTGGTTCATCTATCGCTTTGTACAATTTTTATGGGTTTTATGTGTAATCACATTTGCAGAGAGAATTTTTATACAGCCTGCTCCATTTTGCACAGTTATTATCTTTCCACATTAAAAACAGATTGTAAAAACTGATACACAAGCCTTGGGCCCGCTCCTTACGGCGAGTGAAGCACGGTCATTAATCATGGAGGGGGGGGCAGGCAAAAAAAGGAGCTTGTAAAACTTAATTGTTCTGTTTCCTTGTGCTACAGGATGGCCTTTTTCTCCTTTACTTCCTTCCATCAACACGTTAGGGTTTTTGTTTGTTTTTTTTTTATTTATTTTAAACTCTTTCCACTCTGCGTGTGGAACCAAAGGGGTCATTTATTTGTGCGTAACCGACTTTGGCAGAAATTGGACACACGCATTACCGAAAACAGTAATTCTCCTCCGAAGGTGAGAAGGTCCTTTTTGTGTAAGCATCTGCCTGTGGAGATCCTTACCAAACCCTTCCCGCCTTCTTGGCTCCTGTTCCTAGGCCAGTGCTCGAGGTCAGCGTTCCATGTCAAATGTCTCAGCACTGTCTGTGATCTCTGCAGAATAATTTAATTTCCCGTGCCTCAATTTCTCCGGTTTTGGATGCAGCTGCAACACAGACCTGTTTCAGAGGGTGCTACTTGCACCTAAGCAAGAGCTTGGTTTCTTAAAGAGGGATGCCTACAATCTTGCTACTCTATAGGGATATCGGTGAGGTAAACCTTAGATGAATATATTTAACTTATGCCTCAGAGTTTGCCCATTTCTTTTTCTTCTAATCTCATCAGTCTATTAAAATAATACCTCTGTTTCTCTGAATTTCTGGTCCAGAGGGGAATGAAAATCTGTTTCATCTTGGCATTTCAAGCATAAAATGTATAAAATATCTTTATTCAAAGTTCCAAGTGGAGGGTGTCAGAAGGGTATTTTTAAAAAAGTTTACCCTATGATTCCTTCCAACAAGAGAGCATTTGTAGCCCTCCCTAAGCAGTCACTCAAAGGTAAATAGCTTAAGGATTAGTGATCACCGCTGCATCTAATCAACTACGTGATTGCCTATACGAACCTTACACTGCTCAGTATTGACCTCCATGGAGAAAAAATTGATTCACTGACCTGTCACTAGATTGTTTTCCAGAAAGTATAAGGGACTTCCCCGTGCTTGTTGAAGGTGCTTCTTATCTGTAAGGTGTCTTGCCTTTAGCAGATAATGGCGGGGTTTTTTCCTCTCCTCCTTCCCCAGCAAAACTGGAATGTACAGCTGTTGAAATGGGAGAACCAGATGATTTTGCTTTGATTCTGTTTTAGCTGAAGGATCTGGCTTTGGGGTGAATAAATCAGCTGAGGAGAAATAACTGGCAAAAAATTAATGTTGGCAGGAGAGAAGTATTGGATGGAACTGTGAACAATCACGCTAGGTGAAATATGATGTATCTACTTGCCAATGCATGTGCAATAACACAGCTGTCCTGTCCATGGTTACTTCTTCAGCAGCCATGGAAAAGTTTTCAGATCAGACTCTGCAGTCATCTGTGTTGCGAACTGATAATCGGACCACCTTAATAATTACGGGAGAAGAAAACTTATTACCTGTGGTTCTTATGTCTTGTGTATGTGGCAGCACGTTAAGATCAATCTCAGTCATCATTTGGGTATTATGCATTCCTCTTCCTTCTCCTCTTAATCTATATGTTGGTCTATAAAGTTTGTAGAGAGTTTTTGCAGCTTTGTAGAGATCCAGCTCCCAGGTTTGTTAGTTTTCTCAATGGGAAAAAGTGTCTATACCATCATGACACAAAAGGTAATTGTACCCACTGTAACTTTTCACCTCCCTCTGAATCATGTCCTATAAAACATGGAAATTTTTGAGCTGCAGTTGAGTGCATACTTCTTCCCTTCCTCCTGCAATCTTTCTGCGTCATAGATGTCTCCCGACATCTAGTAAGCCACTAAGCCTAAACACAATCCTCTTCTGATGCTGCTATTCCTCTTTCATGGTACAGCAGCCTTCCCTTGGACTGTAGGATTTGACTTCATGCTTCTACATATGAACTAGAGCTACAGGAGACACTCTAAGTAAGGGACCATAAGGAAAGTCAGTGTTTACTGTGATCTGACCTCTGTGCTTACCTCTCACTCTGGATATGGAACACATATTAATCTCCTCTTTTTGCAGTAGCCTTTTCTGTATTTGCAAATGTTGAAGCTTCCCTCAGCCATCTAGTGTCCAGATCATCCCACCAACCCCAGTTCTTCCTGCTTTTGCTGCTTGTAGGTCATAGCATCTGGTACTTGGACCATTCTTGTTGCTCTCCCCTGGGCTCTCTCTAGTTGGCTCATAACTTTGTGGTGATTTGGTGCCTGAAACCTCAGCAGCACTGTCTAGAGTGTGTTGTGCTAAAGTTACTTTGGTGGAACAAAAATTCCCATTTCCCACTGGACTGTGTAAATGTGGTGGCACTGACTTCGTCTTTATCTTTCCTGGGATCAAGGTGGTCTTCCTACCCTTCCCTTTCCATCTCTTTATCTTCCTTTCAAGACAATACAGCCTTTTCCCACCATGTCCACGCTGCGCTGGTGTATTAGGACTTAACCACCTGCAGAAAGAACTCCTTCAGCCTGGCCAGTCTAAGCTGTAGTGCAAACGAATAAATATTGTCCAGTCGGATGATAATTTATCTTCGATGTTTTCTTGTTGAATTTGCTGTATTGCAAAACTTTGAGTCATGTGCCCGCAGCCTGCGTTTTGGAAGCTGACCCTGTTGATACAGGAAAGGCTCAAGAAGAACATCCAGAACAGAAGATGTTGAGAGAGCCTATCCATCTGGCTGACTGATGAGACAATGAAAGAATGGTGATTTGGGTTTTTTGGTGTTACCCAATCTGTGCTTAGACATTATCTGCATATCCAGACACATTGACTTTTTCCCAAGAAATCTCTATGTGAGAATTTTTTTCATAGTTCTCCCATTGCACTGAGAATTTATTGTCCCGTAGATGGGATGGCAGCACTGAGATACTGTATCTATACATGATAAGTTCCTTGAATGAATAAATAACGCTTGTCAGTAAACACTTCTGGGATCTTTCTGCAAAATCTGTATTTTCTTCATAAATGAGTTTTCTTCTCTTAAATTAGGACATGAAACAGCCATTTAAATTTGCCATTTAATTTGACTGTGCAGTAGGTTATGTGACTGGAGCCAGGAAGGAAATGGGGTTTCTCACCTCACCATTTTGCTCTTTTTATTGCAGTGAGTATGTTTCGTTGTCAGCTTATATAGGTTTTCATGGCTACTGCCCCACAGCAGTCCATATAAAATTTACAATTCATCAGGGCCTTATTGTAATTTCCTTTGTAAAAACTTGATAAAAGTTTTGGAAAGCTCGTGAATTTACCTTTTATCAGGGGCAAGCGTGAGTCTCCACTTAGCCTCCCTGAGTTGCAGGTGAGCAAGAACCTGGGTCGAGCTTTGAAGTCTTTTTTTGGCAACTTTCCTATGGTTAAACGTGACTCTGTTGGTCTGCGAATGATGGACTTACTCAGGCAGATTCAAGAACGTAATACTAAATTGGTAACTGAGATCACCCCAATTTGCAAGATAATTTCTCCTTTGTTTTAAAATGTTAAATCCTTTCTCTCTAGTAACTAGAAAGAATAAGATTGGCTAAAGTGTCTGCTACAGGCCTGGGGTTTGGGTTCTTTTGGCTTTCTTGGTTTTTTACTGCTGGGTGCACATTAGGCTTTCAATTACTTTCTTGTTTACATCAAGAGAGGAAAACAATGCTGATTGTACCCACAGGTGGTCAGCCTTTAGGTAATCAAATGAAAGCAATTAATTCCTTCCATGCACAGCGATGTGCTTCCTCCTAATGGAAAATAAACACTGCCACTTCCCATAACGCAGCCAAACACCGGGAGAAGGACCCGGGGACGCGGGCCTTTCTCAGCTGCCATGGTGCTTTCCTTTCCCTCCCGAGAGGGGAGAGGTGATGGGTCGGACTGGGGCAGGGAGGATCTCTAAATGGATGTTTTATTTCCCAGCTGTTGCCTTTTGGGGGAAACGGCTCAAAACCACGCAAATCCCCAATATGGAAAACATTGGAGCAATTCATATCCCGTAAACTCTGAGGAATGAGTGTTTTAAGGGGCAATTTGTGGTTTTCTGCGCTCCCAAAGTTAAGCAAGCAGCAAATACATCTGGAAGTGGTTGAATTTCTGCAAGCAGCGCCTGTTCGGCAGCGAGCCGGGGTCTGGGCACCTCGTGGCTGAGATCCAGGGTCAGTGGTTTCACAGCCACGGGTGCACCCTGTGATCCTGTGACATTGAAAACCAGCTGCTGTCTTTCCTTCGACGTCCAAGAAAAGCACCTCTTTTTACCCAAGTGATGGCACAGCAAAAACGGAGATGAGTAAAGCAGGCATTATCTGGGTGTGGACAGGAATCCATCCATCCCAGCACAGGTGACCAGGTGTTTAAGAGATAGTCATCAAAACGTTATGGCATGGGCCCTCAGAAGAAACTAGGAGGATGGTCCTTGAAATGTTTGAAGCTATACAAAGCTGTTGTTAGTTTGGTTTGTGTTGTTTTTTGTGGTTGTTTTTTGTTTTTTTGTTTTTTTGTTTTTTTTTTTAATGTCCATTAAAGTGAAGCTTAGAAATTTATAAAATGAACAAAAGAGCATCCTGCTATGAAAAGTGCTACCGTGGGACTTGCAGTAAAAGTGAAGGTGCTGATAATCCTGTATCGTGTCATTCCAAAACTTACATTTGAGAATTTTCTTACTTTGACCTGGGTAAGCATGAAATCTCACCCAACCCTAGCTTGAAGCTCTTGTGGTTTTTGTCTTTTGAATGGCAGTATGGGTAGGCTGACAGTTCAGATTTATGTATAGTTAATGTTTTGGTTTGGTTTTACCATCTTGAAATTAAAATGTCTTGTATTCTGGTATCTACAAAGTGTTTCCTTTTAAACTGAAAATCAGAAAAAAAAAAAAAAACACCTCCGTAGTTCATTCTTATTTAGTCTATTTATATGTGTAAGTGGTCAGAGCAATACTTATAAGAGATTCCAGCTTAAGCGTGTCCTGACCCTAAGCGAATTTGGAGAAAACTCAGGAACGTACAGGGTAGGGTTTTGTTTTATTTGGAGTTGATTTTTTTTTTTTTTCCTGATTAGTTTATGTTGGATTAAGGCAGAACCAGTGATAGAAGGAAGACACTGCCAGGGACATGAATTTACTGTTACCCCCAGTTTAGCAAACAACAACTACTTAATGCATTTTTTTTTTCTTTTTACTTTATTTAGGAGTTATTAGGAAAACAAAACAAAACAAAAACCCAAACATACAACCACCAACCAAAACCACATCAACAACAATTACAAAAAGGAAAAAAAGGCAGCAAGTACAGTTCTCTGAATTGATCAGACCCACCTTCCCTGTGCTATGGCAAGTTCAGTCCTATACAGTCCTATATATTTGCATATATTATTATGCAAATAAATAAGCTTGAGTAATAAGGGCCTGATAATACAAAGACCACTGTTGCTAATCGCTTGGAAGCTTGTATAGCCCTCTGTCGCATTTACCTTTTTCACATACATCTTTACCTCTTTATCTCTCAACATTTAATCTCTGTAGTCGCGCAGCTCAAGCTCTGCTCCCGCTGCCCCCCAAGATGTTGCACAATAACTAAGGTCTGCATTCAACAGCTGCTCGTCCACAACAAACTCAAAAAATAGGCTTTTTTTTTTTTTTTTTTTTTTCCCCCCTGCGCACGACTGTTAAGGAGACCTCCAAACATCACCTTTTCTCTGTTCAGGTTTGTACAAAGGGCATATTTGTTCTTGTGCTTCAAGTGCCCATAGGAGTGACCAAAGCCTTGAAGTTTTACCTCTTGAGCGGGAGGACCGCTGTGGTTTGTGCACATCAGGTTGGCTGCTGCTATCTAACATGTAAGTTGTAAATGTGAAGTGTCATGACTCCTTCAAGTGGCTCGAGCGCTGGGAAACCGCCTTGAAAGCTGTCAAACCAGCCAAAGCGTTGCTCCTCAGACACGATCTGTCACTAAAAAATCCGTTCAGCCAGGGGTTGCCTCAAATCGCAAACTCGCTACCTGGGCTGTCTGACCAATTTCTATTCATGGAGTGGGAGAACAGGAACGTGCAACACTGGGAAAATTACTTGCTGGTAATTTTTTGTTGTTATCCTGTTCTTTTTTCCAGACTGCGCTCCTTCTTTCTCGCCTGTCTGGGTTGTTGTTTGACAGATGTTTCCTTCTTATCTCACTCTTTCTTTATTGCCCTGCCAGTAGTATCTGATTGATAGAAAGTGGGCAGGCTGGTACTTACAATACCATCCTGGGCTGATAACTCTTTCGCCAGCGTTTTTAAGAGAGCTGGAGTCATTGCTCTGTTTTGAGTGATTTCTGCTAATAGAGCAGGAAAAAGAAAATAGGTAAATTGCCCTGTGGTAATTACTATTCTTATTTTACATGGAATTTTACTAAAGCCTGAATAAAATTGAGCAAATCCTTGAGTTTTAAGGATCTGAGTGATCCATTTTACTTTAAACATTTAGCTGGGGTGGGACCTGGGTTGAGCTCAGGCAATGATGTAAAAAGATTTAGGGCAAAAGTTTTAGACCTTCCATCATCTCTGTGTAAATAAGCCCCACTGGCTAAATTGCTGGTCGTGTTGGAAGTGTTGCCAATTTGCCTGGCTCCTCCATCCCACCCCTGTGAGGCTTATCCTAGTGCCGAATGTCTCTGGTCCTGGTCTTAGCTCAGTAAAACATCATGCAAGTCAACAGCACGGTTTGTGTGAAGTAGGACTATTAGTGGGGATACGGAGGAGACCTAATGGTCCTCCCCGGCATAGGAGAAGCATATTTATTGCTTTCATTGCAATTCAGTAGACAATTTTTGTCTTGATGGCTCTTTAAACTATCTGGAACCTATAAAACCACTTATGTGGGGAAATTTTGCCGAGTAGGAAATGGAGACCGGTCCAAATTGCTACAGCGCCTGATGCATTAGGAGTGATATCTGTGAGGATTTTTGTCACTGTATTTCTCTTTTATCACTTTATTTACTATATGTCAGTGCCAGTACACCCCGTTCATCTGTGATTAATAGGATAATTTCATTCTTGACTTAACTGGGACTCTGCATAGTAAGAAAAATGTGGTGGTTGTATTGCTTTATGTGATAAGAGTTGTGTCATGTAAGCAATTGGGGAAACAGCCTGCCTGCATGTGTTTATTACAGTGCACTACTTTGTAAAGTCCATTTGAATTGAACAAGGCTTTTGAACTATTGATTTAGCTGGCACTTTGTGCATTGAGAATAATAAACAGTTGTAGTATGTAGGCAGCAGTCTATAAGAGGTACGAGTCTGCTGGCGTGCAAGAACCGATGTCAGCTGCACTGATGGGAAGCGGCAATAAATATGGCAAAGCATAAATTAAAAAAAAAAAAAAAAAAGGAAAAAAAAGAGAAAAAAGAGCTTAACTTCAAACTGTCTAAGCGGGAACATGCAGGGCATTTTGTCCTGAGGCCGGCTTTAGGTATACAGGCAATCCCATAATGTGTTTTGCAACGATGTATACTTTGCTGAAATAATTTATACTGTTCAAATAGACTTAGAAATCGATCTAATAGGAGAATAGCATGTGTATTTATATTGGGTAGATGTATGTTTGTATGGTCTAACCTCCTCCTTCTGAGAGATTTACCTGGAAATAAAAAAGTATAAAACACATTGTCTGGACATTTTCTAGCCAGCTTACGTATTTGTAGATTATTTATGAAGCTTGATGATAGAGCTGCACATCTTAAATCTTATGTTTACTAAAGTATCTGAATTGACTTTTCCCCTCTATCAGTGAATGGAAGAGAGGGTTGCACCCACTAAGATGAAACAGACATAAGATACAGTAATGCAAAGCTCATGTGGGGATAGGTCAAAATTGCTGTGAGGTAATGGAGTGTCCTGGTTTCAGCTGGGATAAAGTTAATTTTCTTTCTAGTGGTTGCTGTGTTTCAGATTTGGTATGAGAGGAATGTAAATAATGCATATTGGCTTCGTTGTTGCTAGGTGATGTTTATATTATTCAAGGATTTTTTTCAGCTTTCTATGAAGCTGAGAAGGAGCACAGACAGAACAATGGAATTGCCAGTGGAATATTTGTACCATAGACATCACGCTGAGTAGATAAACGGGGGTTGGCTGGGGGGGGGGGAATGCGCAATCACTGCACGGCTTGGCAACTGATTCACCAGGTGATGAGAGTGACTTGTGTTGTATTACTTTACCTTGTATATTCTTTACCATTATTATTATTATTATCATCATCATCCTTTTTCAGTTATTGTTCTATTAAACTGTCTTTATCTTAACCCACGAGGTAATTTTCCTTTCTTTTCTCCTCCTTTTCTCCCTCTTCTCCCTGCCCTTCTGGGGAGAAGGGGGAGAACTGCGCGAGTTGCCGGCTGGGGATCCCACAACACGGGGATAATCTTTTTCTCTCTGGAATCGTCGATGACGAATGAACACAGACCAAACCCTCAGCACCGCATTCACTTAGTTGTGTTTTTTTTCTTTCTTTTTCTTGTTCGTTTTACCTCAAATGCCTGCCTGAAACGACATGCATTAAAAGTGTGGGCGCTAGCTTTGTAGAGGACGATGGGCCACATCACGCTGTCACTTTGGAGGCAGAACTCCCACGGACCTCGGCGCGCGCTGCTGGGAACCAGATGGCGTGTCTTGGCCCAGCCGAGGCGTACGAAGCCGAACCAAGGCACGAGCAGCCTGTTCAGCAAGTCTTTTTCAAAATTGGGGTAAATTCTTGCGGCTTGCTATGATCTAGCCTGGATTTCAAACAGCGGGATTTTTTTTTTCTTTCACTCTGTAGCGTCCTGCCGATCCGCTGTGATCAAAACCGGTGCTCGAGCCTTGTTGCTGGCGGGAGGTTTCACACGGTACCTCCGTGCACAGAGTGGATCCTCTGCTTAAATCTGCAGCAGGTGGAGGGGGTAAAGCGGCGTGTTCACCTGCTGTACATTTTTATATATTTAAACGTAACGGTTTATGACATAATTCAAAGTAACCAACTTCATATTCATAGAGAAGCTCAGAATTAAAACCAGTGGGTTTTTTTTTTTTCTTTCAGATTTTTTCCCCCTCCTTCACAAAGGCCCAGAGGCAGCAGCAAGATTAACACATCAGGAGCTTTTAAGTGCAAGAGCTTTTTTTTTTTTTTTTTTTTCTTTTTCCCCTTCATTTGTGTTCGCCACGTGCCTAAAGTTAACCACGTGCTTAAGAGCTTTGCTGGATCGGAGGCGAAATCCAGCGAGTCTGACTGTCATTTCTGGCACAAGCAAACAGAAATTAAGGACTGTTGGTGGGGTTTTGGCAGCCGTAATTGCTTGGGGCTCTGGAGTCCCCGGTGAAATTGCTGGACCATATTGGGTGTGCAGAGTTCACAGTTACCCTGCAGTAGCTGCTTTAAAAATTTTTTATTTGATGATATACTCTCTGCGGTCTGCCTGAAGCCTGCATCATAGACTGACTGGTTGCCACCTTGATCCGAAGCACATCGGCTGTCAGCCGTGAAAGAGTTTTGGGTTTTCCTGTGGCATTTGAAATCTGGTTCTGGTTTATTTTGGCACTCCTCCTTGTGTTTGGGTTGGTTTTGTTGCCATCGTTTGCTATAAGGTGCTCTACATCCTTTGACCTTTGCAATGAAGGGTTTGCTGTAGATGACTGACCACAGGAAAAATGTGGTGTGTGGTTATTCCTGCTGTGTTTTGGGAGCCAGGTTTTGGTTTGCTGCTCATTTTTTGTTTATCTTCTCTTTTTTTCTCTTTTTTTTTTTTTTTTCTTTTTTTCTTGTTTCACTGAAGAAGCAAGGATTATATAGTTGAATTGTCTGTCAGCCCTTATTTTTTTGTCCTCTTGTCTCTGGCTTTTTACGCCAGTGAATACATTTTAACCAAATTTGACAGGCACAGAGGTCTCGGATATATTTAATTTCTGCCAGTTTCATGAAAATATCAGGCACTACAGAGGAGAAAAAGTAGTCTCTGCGAGGGAAAGTCGGGAGATCAGCCTTTATTAGGTATTAAAAAATTTGCGTGGGAGGGCAACTTTGAGACATAAATCAATAGGCAACGAGGCCCCCTCGGTTCTGCCGCTCACCAAACCCCTCGTCTTTCTCCCACCTCTACGTTTAGCTGAATCATTAGGAGCAGATACGGCATAATTCTCTGCCTGAGCACGCTGTGGGGTGACTTAAGATGAGTATGAGCTGTAGTAGCGTTACATTGAACGCAAGAAGCAGTTGGAAACCTACATTCGTATTCAGTTATTATTTCTGGAGGGACTCTGGAGCCGGAGAGAGCCCCACTTAAACGGTCTGTGGGCTTAAAGCAGTTGAGCACGGGAGCGGGTCAGGCAGGCTGGTGCTGCCCGTCTGTGTGTGTTTGCAGTGCCGATTAATTACATTTCTTTGTAGCTTGGTAGCGATTTCATTGAGGGGAAATGAAAGGACGTGCAGTTAAATAACACTCTGTGTGTATATGTAATTTCTGGAGCTGCCTGTGAATGCTAATACTGTTATTCGACAAGTTGTTTCTCGGCTCTTCTGCCGCCCAGCAGAGGACGAGTGGAAGTTCTGTGAACTTCTAGGTGATTTGCTCAGTGAAAACAGAGCAGGTTGATGAAGGCACAGTCTGCTTTTGTGCATCTCTTCAGTTCCTAATCACAGGATAAAAATCTCCCTTTATTTTGGGGAAATAATAAGGAAAAGAATGATCTACAACTTTAAAAAAAAAAAAAAAGTCTAAAAGTATGCATTCTTCATGTATGTGAATTCGACTCTAAAAACGGATCTAAGCCAAGGAAATTTTTCAGTCTGAAATCTGTGGATTTGCTTTTTTGTTGCTCTCTACTTCTGGCTGCCATTCTGTGGGATGGCGCCTGTTTGGAGGTGTTAATCTATACATAATGAAATTCCAGAGAACGCATGTACTATATCTGTAGTGCTCCAAATGTTCTTTGAGAACCCTGCGAATGCATCTCACTTAATAACCAAAGAAAATAGCGGAAAGCCTGCGATTAGAAACCTAACAAGTAGAGCTTATATAGCGATAGCTAAAAAAGCCACTATTCACACGAGCTGGGTTTCTTTATAGAGCTCAACGAGACATATTTGTGCCTTTGCTGGGGTAGAAAACACTTCAAAATGGAGCACAGGAATTTATGATTTCCGTGGCTCACTTTGAAAAAGGATCTTTTTTCCACTGTTTTTCTTTTTTTTTCTACTGAAAGCTCTTTTTGAAGGTGCAAGACCTGTTACGCTAGCCAGCCTAATCTTTTTTCCCCACCCTGTGTAAGTCAGTAACGTGAGAACCTTTGAGGTAACCAGCACTGAAAGATTAGTACCATTAAAAGCATAGCTAATACCTGTGGTGAGTCAATAACAGAGTGTCTTACATAAAATTACTGACCATTCCTTACGTAGCAGCCTCATGTTTAGTCGTATTTTCTGGGACATTGTGTGTTTGTCACTTGTTTAAATAGGAGAGAAGGTGCACTCAGGGTCATAATAACTTGTATCTAAGTAGTCTGCGGCGTGCAGACCCGAATATAAGCATAATAAGAAGTAATTGAAGTGGCAATTGGCTATAGCTGAATATTGCGATACATTGGTAACTTGTGTGCTAGGTTGTTATGTATATTCCAGGTTCACTATTCTACGTGGTTCGGGGAAAATTTTGGCTTTGTGAAACAGGCCTGCTGCACTAAAAAAGTTTTGCGTAATGGATAAAATACTTTAACTTGTATTGTTTAACTTGTATTGATTGATAGTAGAGGAGGTGAAATAGAAGACCGTATTTCTGGAGACCAGGGTATACAAACAGACCAGAATTGCCAGAATAAAGCGAGCTGGGGTAGAGGAAGATGATGTAAAAGGGGAGTGAAAAGCAAGAGGAGGTGACTGCGAACTGAATGCTGGGAGTAAACCAGACTAGAAGAGACTTAAAAATAGAAGTTAAAATAACACATTACTGGCAGTGAAATAACAAAGGGGCACTGAGCCTTCTGCCAGGAAAAGATGTGGAAGTATGGCGATAAACCTCTGCAGCGGAAGGGAAAATGCAAGAACATCAGTCAGCTTGCCGGGTTTTGTCTTTTTTTTTTTTTTTTTTTTTTTAAAAAAAAGATGGGTGAAACTTTGTGCATGTTTATAGTATTGAAGTATGAGGAGAGACCTTCAATAGCTCACAGACAATAATGTAACTATTGTGCATGTGGGGAAACATCCCCAGAGTTATAAAAGTGTTTCTAATTTCTAGTCCTTCTACTTAAAATACAAAGTTTTTAGGAGCCTAATAGCCGTAGTGTCACTGTGGGGTGTGGACTTGGTGTTCACTCAAGGAGCGTTACTTGTGAGAGTCACCACCAAGAACTTCCTGAGGCATCTGGGGTTCCCTTGGAGGTGTCCCCAACAGTACCAGCCCGACCTGACCCCGTTTCACTTATGAGATCTGACGAGATCATAGCCCGGGGTGGGAATAGCTTCTGCAAAGAGCTCCATAGATTCGGGGAACAGGACGGATTGGGGTCAAGCTGATGAGATTTAAGTTGACGCTTATTTTGTGAAATGAAAAGGTCATGTTTCAATGCAAAAGAAGTGGGGTTTTTCTGTTTGTGGGATTTGTCTTGTGGCTTGAATTTCACTGATGGCAATCTGGTCCACAAACATAAGTGAATGCGGCCAACCCTTGAGCATCAGGGCTTTTGTAAGGATTTCAGGTGGTTACAGCTCATTCAACTGATATGTCCTGGTTGTTCACATACGCCAGTTCACTCCACACCTCCCACACCCTCAGTATTTCAAGAGCCTTGCCCATGGCTTCATAAACTAATAATATCCAAGAAAGCTTTGCACCTCTCAGTGGGATGGCAGAGCTGCTCCGATACCCCTCCTTCTCAAGGGATTCAGCCGGGCAAAAATGTCGAGATCTCTGCCTTGCTGAGAAAATTCTCCTTTTCTCCCCACTATAAAGTTTTAAACCTAAACAAGCAAGGATTTTAAATGGGATAAAACTTCAATAAGTAAATTTTTTCTTGTATTGAAACATTCCTTTTTTTTTTTTTCTATTGAAACACTTATGGCATCACCTCAAAGCCCTAGCTGTGCTCTGCGCTGTCTGTAAATGCAACAAAAAAGTTGCCTCTGGCTCAAAGAGAATATAATATATATGATATAATGCAACTACAGGGAGTTCTCACTAATATGAGCTCCTCAGCTGGAAATAAACTGTTGTAGATATCTCTACTGTGGACAGGAGGGTTGGAGGTTTCTGTTTGCTGCATTTGAGACTGCTTTTAAAGGACTTCTGCTGATAGCTATTTTTATTCTTCTTAGTATTTTTCTCTTGGCATTGATTTGTTTGTTGCACCCAATTTCCGCTTGTCATGGAGGCGCGATGACTTGAGTTGGATCTCGTATTTAAGGAGTCTCTAATACCAGTTTGAAACACAGTACCCCCAAGGTGCATGTGTTAAGACCCTTAACGCTTTCATTCACTGGTCCTGCTTTTACCCTTGTGCAGTTGGTGTGGTTGCCCTGAGCAGTTGGTACCAGAAAACTAAATCTCCCATTTTCCTAAACACACCTGCATTACGATGCTATTGGAAGCTCTTTGCTCGAATGGTGTTATTGACTAAGGTGACAGTATGTTCTTCCACCTATACTGCAGTACTCCTTCCTAGAGGGCCAAATAGGCACCTCCAATTTTGCCTTCTTCAATCAAAGCAATCAGCACGCCAATAGCATCTAAAGATGAATATTTCCCTACTCAAATGAACGTGATAGCAGCAAATCTCCACTCCATAGGCAAATGAGTTGTGCCCGGCATTTTAATGATGAGGTAGGTTAACCAGGTTATAATTGTCTTTAATTTGCACTTGCAGAAGCTGTAACATTTACCTGAACATGACTGGCGCTGGGAGAAGTGGAAAATTCTATTGCACTTTTGAAAAAAAATCAAAGAAACAACTTCAGATCTCGTATTTGAAACAGAATATCCCGCTGATTGACCACAGACGTTGGTATCAGTAGGATTTTTTGATCCGTAGAGCTGAATGATCGCTGCAAGTAGTGAACACAAAAAATCAGTTCCATGGTGGAAAGCATGTAGTTTTGCTTTTATTTTATCTTTTTTTTTTTTTCCTTTTTTCTTTTCCAAGAGTGTTTCGGAACGCTCAGCCCTTTTTCCCTGCTGAATGGCACGTTGAATTCTTGTTCTTCACTCTGCTGTCCTCGGAGACACGGAAAATTTTTTAAGTGAGGTTATCTGGGGTTTTGTCTAGTTTAGTTATTTTTAATAATGGAAAGAAGAGGCTGTCCTTCCCATCCCGCCCACAATTGCACCTTTTTACTGTAAAATATAATTTCCTTCATGAGTGGGAAATGAGTGATGAGCATAATAACTAATGCAGGCCTGTGCACCAGTCCTGCCGCTTCTCATGAACTTGTAAACCAAGGTTGCGTTTTCTTATTCTGTTGTGTCCTGCAAACTTCCCCTCTTTCTTTGCAGAAGTTCTTGCAGGAAATACCCATAGGCTTTAATTTCATACTTACTGCTGCATTTTTTTTTGTTATTTTTCAACTTCTGCAGTGAATGGGTTTTGCTTTCAGTGCTTCTGTTCTGTAGGAGGGAACTGTGGGTGGTTACAGCTGTAACGTGTGTTCCATAATCTCGAAGCATTTGTTCAAAAATTTCCCTTTTGCTCTGTTTCAATTTTTAACCAGTTGAGTGGCGTATGCCCGTGCCCTGGGGGAGCCAGGCTGCTCCAGCACCGCAGGCTGAATTGCAACCCACCAACACTCGGAGCACTTGGCAATTGCAACAGGACCCTACGGGACCCACAGCCTCCAAAGAGAGGACTGGATGAGGGACGAAGGTTGTATTGTAAGCCTCGCAATTGCTGCAGGTGGGAATTGAGGGGAGAGGCTTCTGAAGAGTTTATTTTGTGTCTGGTTTAATTTTTTCCCGATACGCTTCTGGCCAGCTGGTCCAGAACCTATGTTTCTACAGAAGCCCCTGGGAGAAGAGGCATCAGGGCATATTAGGGAACAGTGGGAGTTGTCTTCTTGGTAGCCAACAGCAGAAGGGCTAAAGTATCGATCGGGAAACATGTGAGAAAAGTATACTGCTTCCTAAGAGGAAGCAGAAGGCTTAAACAGCAGGTGGTTTGGACGGGAATAGGGATTTTGGGTTAGGGGCAGGGAGGAAAGGGACCATGGCTTGCCTTGGTTTTCTCATCCATCCTGACTATTTGGGAGCATGTGGATGTTATGTCCTCATGTTAACACTCTCCACAAATCTTTTCTTTTCTTTTTTTTTTTTTTTCTTCTTGTTGTGACGATGTGATATTTGCAGTGCATGTTTCCTTGATACTGTTGTTATAGAGACATTTCTCCCCTCCTTGTGCCAACTATTAAGAGCCAT
This sequence comes from Vanellus vanellus, assembly GCF_965231255.1. Classification (NCBI taxonomy): domain Eukaryota; kingdom Metazoa; phylum Chordata; class Aves; order Charadriiformes; family Charadriidae; genus Vanellus; species Vanellus vanellus. The sequence goes on from NC_138905.1 coordinate 6,595,216, forward strand.
CATGTGCAATAGCATTTGAGCTTATTCTTCTCCTGGCATTAGCAGAGAGATTTCTTCTTTTTGTAAATGTTGAAATGTTTTGCAGCTTAGTTATAAATATAGCAAAATCATGTTGCTTTAGTTCCAGCATCTGGTAGGATCACTTTAAAATATAATTGAGTAAAAATTAGAATTTAAACAGCAATTTGGTCCCTATTTTGCTACTTTAAAGTAAAAAAAATCCAACTTTTTGTCATTACATATATAAACAAATCTCTTGTTTCTTTCATGAAACTAAAAATAACTACAAATGCATTCCCTTTCTCAAATTGCCTACAATTTATATTAGCAGTGGCTTCAAGATTTGAAGTGTGGATCTGCCTATTGAACAGTCCCTGAACTGATGGATATAAGATTGTGGGTTTTGTCGGGGACACAGCCAGACATGAAACCCTGGTTGCCTCTTGTTTACTATTATGAATGTTCACTTCTGATAATTTTGTGAAGAAATGAAAGCCAGATAAAAAATGTGCGAATCTTGTTGGTGTACATACAGGTTCCTGCAATGTGTAGGGTGCGCACCAGGGTTTGAGGTTTCGGTTCTCTGTGCTGCTAAAATGAAGTATTCAAACCCTCTCTTAGGGAAGTACATGGCAGGTTTGTGGTGGGGTCAAAACTTGAAATAAAGGATCTCTATTCTCTTCCTACTTTTCTTTTTCTTTTCTGTCTTTTTTTTTCTTTTTTCCTTTTTTTTTTTTCCTTTCCTTTCTTTCCTTTCTTCACTCTCTTTTTTGGGGAAGAGCCTTTGGACCAAAAAGTCTTTGAAATTCTGTCTCAGGTTTTGCTTTTTCAAGTCTGGTCTTGCTTATAATGAAGAAGTTTTGCTCAGCACAAGTAGTAGGTACAAACCTCTGTTCAGGAAAGGAGGCTGCTTGGAAGGAGGTTGTGAGCCTCACGTTTTTCAGAGCAGTTCTGTGAACCAATTGGGAGTTTAGTACCTTGACCTAATCTTCTTCTGAAGATAAAGTGGAAGTCATCTTCAGGGAAAGGGTTGTCAAGCATTGGAACAGGCTGCCCAGGGAAGTGGTGGAATTGCCAGCTCTGGAGGTATAAAAGATGAGTAGATGTGGTGCTTAGAGGCATGGTTTAGTGGTGGTGTTGGCAGTGTTACGTTAGGTTGATGGTTGGACTGGATGATCTTAAAGGTCCCTTCAACCTAGACAACTCTATGATTCCCTTTTAGAAGGTAATTCAAGTCGCTAAATCCTCCATTTATTTTAAAACAGTTGATGAAACTTCTGTGATTCTCTGCAAGAGAGTTTATTTATACACACACAGAGAGCCCACCACTTCTCCACAGAGCTGGAAAAGGCAAATGCCCCTCTTTCTGTCTCAGAGCTCCTCATTCATTATGTTCATCTTTGCAACAGTGAAATATCTTTATTAGCCCTGGTTTGTAATTTCAGTTTCTGTGTAAAAGTAGTGAGACTATTTCTTGGCAAAACAGCTGAGCCTTGAATAATTTCACTATTTTTTTTCTTCTGATGACTTGAAGAAGGCTGAAGACATACATGTGGCTGTGTCTCAAAATGTGTTTCTTCAGTCCCTGTTGCTAGTTCAGCTACTTTGGGAGAAGCTCTTTTGGCGAACAGTGTCTGTGCTATAGAGATTTGTGGCCGTAGTCAGAAACCTGTTGCATCTGTTAAAAACATGGCAAAGAAACACCCGGTGACAAAAGCTTCTTCTAAACTTAATCGAAGCAGATAAAGCAGGCAAAGGATGGATATGGAAACAGCTCAGCTGTGATCCTACTCCAGGTTTCCCAAGTCCCATCGATTACGCTGTTCTTAACCTATTCGACGGCCTCACCCCTTGGAAGACATGGCCAGCAGAAAAAGAAAACTTAACATGACTCGGTGGTTGTAGTTTGCTATCTTTTTGCATCACAACACTTATTTTGCAGTGTTCGGAAAAAATGCGTTACAGAATGAGAGAATTTTACATGCCATATCTTCATTTAAAAGCTGTGGCATGCATTAAATTTAATTACTCTCCTTCTATGGCTTAAATTGAGGGCAGCTTCAAAAATGAGGGTGGCTTCTATTAAACTTAATTACTTTTCCCTGCAGTCTGCATGGTTAGTAATCACGGGTAGATTCTAAACAAAGATACAGTAGAGAGATTCTTTTATGAGAATAGGGCTGGAAAGCAGCCTATAAAATATAGAGAGATGCCAAATACCTTTTATGCCCAGCTTTAATTTATTATTGTTATAGTTAGCTGGTATAATAATAATAATAATGTTTTAGTGTGATTAAGAAGGTATTGCTGGGGAAGGGGTGTTAGTTGAATTTGGCCTTTAAATGTTTAAGCAATGAATTCTTCAATTTCTTCAAGTTCTTTTGCAGATTTATGGGGTGAAAGAAGGTTAATGATAGAATTTTTTTACAATGTGTTCTATTGACTATAGATGGCAGATCTGACAGTTAAAATGAAAATCGTTCCAGAAGAAACTTGAGTCAAACTAATTATTGGAGATGTTATAGGGATGTATAATTATATTCACCTTTAAAAAAAAAAAAAGGAGGGGAAAAAAAGTTTTATTACAACTGTGCTTTTTAAAGAACAAGTGGAGAAATAAAAGCTGTAATTGTTCTTAATTATAGCTAACTGTAATTGCACACGACCGCAATATGCGGCACATCAGCAGCAGATTAAGAGATCCTGGCATATGTGTAGTGTACAGAGCAACTTTGAGCAGAGGTGTAGTTTTATGAATATAGTTATGTATAATTTAGGTCTCCTACTTTGAATTCTATCCCTGTTGATTTTATTTTATTTTTATGGCTATTGTGGCAAGATAATTGTCACTTGGAAAGTGCTGCTGCAGTGATTTATCTGTTCCAAACGAGTCAAAAACCTTCGAAAGGAAAACTTATTTTCTTTTGCACCGATGATGTGATGTGACCAGGAGAGATTTTCTCAAACGCCCTTGTGTATCTACCGATGCAGATAAATGGCTAGCAGGATTTTTTTTTTTAAGCATCTCAATATAATCAGCACTGAGCTCCCAAGGATTTTGCAGCATGGTTGAAAATCTTTGTTAGCAATCTATCCACGAGTTTTTTACTTTCAAACCCCTCGAAAATGTAACCCATGAGTCTTTGGCCCATGTGAAAATGCTGCTTTGAACAAAATCTAGGGATGCGAATGCCTAAAGGTAGACTCTGATTTCTTCTCTTTGCACCTGATTTACAGTCTAACTTTCTTTTCAGCTGCGTGCACGCAGCTCCTTTTGTTTTTAGTGCGATTTCGCCTGTAAAACATTAAGCTGTTGTTACATAGTGAACTAAAGAGGGAATGCAGATGCTTAAAGGAGGCTGTTGAGCTTCAGAACTACTGGTCGTATTTCCTATTGCGAAACAGATCATTGCTGAAAGAGTGAGGGTCAGTGGGCACCGTATTATTGATGAATGTGTGCATGTTCTTGTGGTGGTAATTTCTGCATCTCCTGAGTACTTCAGATGCATTCAGTCTTTGTATTGAAGCGCCAGAATCCTCTCCGATGTTCCCAACCTGTTTTAAGCTGTTCCTTTTACCCAAAAATAAATAAAATCCATCTGTCACCGACCGCCTTCCTTCCAAAACAGTTTTGGAAAATGTTTCAATCTTGGACCAGCAGCAGAGTTGATTCAGCCTAAACTTTGTGGACCAGAAGGCATCTTTGAGGCTGCTGGGCTAGGGTTGGGTTTTTGCCCTGTTTGCTGGCACAAACTGGAGCCCCAGTTGTAAGGAGCTGTACTTCTAAGTTTGTTCAGCTTTGTAGTTTAGGCAAAGTGTGTATGCCTACCCCAAAGCAGTAGAGGAGGCTTTACGAAGGAACCGTGTGTTTTTTAAAAGAGGGGTTTCACCAAGGACGACGATGCACGAGAAGTGAGAAGCAGTTTTCCGAGATTAAAAAGCAGCATCAAGAAATTGGGGGAAATCACAGCAAAAAGAAGAGGTAAAATGGATGGCTAGTTACACAAGCGAGCATGCAAAGATGTAGGTATAATAAAAGTTAAAACTCATTCTTGCAAGTACCAATGAGAAATCAAAACTTGTTGTTTCAAAAGATTTACTGCATGGAGAGCCTCCTGATAACTGGCATGTTCTAAATAAAGCATCCGCTTCAAATGGCAGCACCGTAGCAAAAATGTATCTATTACAGGGCTGCTAATAAGCAAATGTGAGCAATATTTCTTGACAGCAGGCTGTGGGTGTTTTTTAATAAATCTGTGTTAAGTAGAAAAGGAATAAAAGCTGAAACCCAAATAGCAAACTGCTTTGGCTACTGTTTTCTCACTCCAAGTATAGATGGATGCATTGACCCCAATCAGAAATTCTCGAAGGATAATTCTGGTTAGTAGAAGCTAATGTGGAATTAAATGTGTATACATTTGTGTATGCGTTCCCGGAAAAAACTAACGATACGATTCCAAATGCTGAACATGTTCCCCACTCCTCTTTGTTAATACAGTGTTGCTTATGCTCGGCAATAAACTATTATTTCTGTGCTACTTCTGTAATTACATTTAATAATCAGCTCTCACAGTCCAATAGTATTAAACGTAGGAGTCTTTTCAACAAACTATGATAAATAGCTCCTTGCAGAACTGTTGTACTTGAAGAAGCTTTATGGCTCTCTTTGTAAGATTTGTCATTTTCTTAATGCAGCTTCAAAAAGCTTCTGAGCTTCGTTATGGACCGTCACTGTATTTTTCCCTCCCCCCTCTGCCTGGGAGTGCAGTTGGGTAAATGAAGCTTAATGTGCCATTTCCAAGCACTGTGACACTCCTCCAGGGCTGGTTACATTTACCATTGCTAAAGTCTAAATAAGTGAGTTTTAATGAGCAGGAATGCTTGCTAATAGCTGATTCAGGTACTTAGTAGTCCATGTTATTTAACTATGGTAGAATTACAGAACATAAATGGTCTGATGATTAATAGGTGTACCTGCTATATATTGCAGCCTAATAGTTTTTGCCATTAAAGAACTATCTTAACATCTTCTGGTTTGGATGTGGTTGGGGAGAAAAGGACTGGCTGGTTAATTTATATCACTGGTAACTTACACCTTAAAACACTTTTATATAATAATTTCACAAGACCATCAATATATGGTTCAGGAACATTAATGAACTTGCTAGAGAACGGTGATACTTGTGTACTTCAGCTTGCTGAGGTGGCCAGCTCAGCAGATTTAGTCTCTCCGCTTAGGGCTGTCAAAAATAAATTCAACACATCCTTTTAAGGTCAGAAATAAGACGGTGAGTTAGATCTTATCTCCTTTCTTCTCTTGTCCTGTTCATTTTGGGCAATGGTAGAGGGACCAGTAAGAACAGAGCTTGACTGTATTGTTTTAAACACTTCTGATTTGTGGACAAGCAGGTGGCAAGAGGGGGGGGGAAAAGGCAAAAAATAACAGATGAACAACAAATGAACAAGAATGAAGAAATAATAGCGTCCAACATCTGTTGCGGCTTGTGCTGAGATACTCCAGAAGACACTGCAGTATTTATGGAAATAGTAGAAGGACTGTTTTGAACTACAGCTAATGGGACACAGACTGCTGCCTGCCAGGCTTGTTCACAGAGTCCCCTCTGCGTTTTTCCTATTCCATCCCACATTTCAACCTGATATCGTTGTTTTTTGGATCACAAGGAGGAGATGTCAGGACAGAAAGGAGCTAAGTAGTGACTTTATCCTTGACTAACCAGTAGAGAGATAGGCAGGAACTATTTCAGCAGGTGGATTAAAAGACAATACGGGCAGATGTCTGAAGGAGATGTTGGCACCACCAGTGTTCCAGGTAGAGATGAGCTGTTCTCAGTAGTTCCTGTATCTATCTGATGAAACCTCTGGTAAAGAAAAGCATCCAGAATGTAGGCAGGCTTTTCCAAAGCCATCGAATGTTTCCTTAGATCTGGATTGAGGTAGCCGCAGCATTTATCAAAGCTGATTTCTGTTTCCATGGCTGGAGGTGTAGAGAGAGGAGCTTGCACCTGCCTGCAGTGCAGCATGGGGCCAAGCCCAGCATCCCTCCCACGGCACGGCACTTCACCAAGAGCTCTCCTTGTGAGATTTCTGGTAGTTGAAGTTCACTGCTCTCAAAACTGGAAGTAGGAAGCCCCCCAAAGCCTGGAAAGCTGTGGGGTTTGTGTTGGGTTTGGGTGTTTTTTTTGGGGGGTGGGTGTGGGTGTGTTGTTTGATGGTTTTTTTTTTTCCCCCCTGGTAGATGCCAAGGCAGTTCCTGTAGAAAACAAGTTTGCATACTGAATTGAGAAAGCAAGGCCATCCCCTTCCTAATTAATGTTAGTTCTTCTAAGGTGGCTATATTTCAGCATAATTCCAGAAGTCCCTCAGCTTCACAAAACTTCAGAGATTCCCAAATGCATGGCCCTGCCCAGTCTGCACTGGGTAAGAAAATGAGTAAGTATTTGCATACATGATAGCTGAAGTAGCCGAGTTGTTCTGATTCAGTAAAGTGTTTTGAGACCAGGATCACAGAATCACAGAATTATCACAGAATTATCAGAGTTGGAAGGGACCTCTAGAGATCATCTAGTCCCACTCCCCTGCCAAAGCAGGATTGCCCAGAGCACATTACTCAGGACTGCATCCAGGCGGGTCTTGAAAATCTCCAGGGAAGGGGACTCCACAACCTCCCTGGGCAGCCTGTGCCAGGATGAGATGCCATTTCCAAGCTTGGCATTTCTTAGTGGATAATGGATAGATAGTTCTCTGAAATATGTTTAAATAAAACCTCCAAGTTCTTTGAGTGGCTTCAAGTTTGTGTATATTAGTGAAAACATCCAACACTGGGGAATACCCAAGTTTTGAACAGTTAGAATGTGAAACTGGGAGGGGGGGGGGGGGGGGAGGAGAGGGGGGAAGAGTGAGGTGTGGGTATTCAATGGAAAACAGTTGTTAGGGTGGCTTTTCCTTTTTGGCATTCATCACCTAAGACATCAACATTTGACCCAACCAACAGCTGCTACATGATATAAGACATTTGTGTAGATGGTACATGTAGCTGCTCCCCCGCACCCTACACAAATATGAGAAAGTCTTAAATACCAGAAGATATTTACTGCAGCCCTGTGCAACATCCTAGAAACTAAGGAAAGAATCTAGGCCATCACCGTCTACAGTGCTTGAATAATTTCCATGTCTGTCTTCATGTATTTCATGCATCCTTGTGATTCCATGACTTCTTCTCTAGAATTAACACGTGACCCAGAGTTCTCCTTCAGTTCTACGTTTGTACAACTGAGTTTGACCTCAGATTACTGCTGAGACTTCAGGTGTGATTCCTCTCCTTTCTTTTGTACAGGGAAAAAGAGATGGTGGCAAACTATAACACTGCAACCAATGGAAATGGTAGCATGAGCTGCAGGTCAGTCAAATACCAAGTGTGCAAAATTTTCTACCCAGCGAGGTTGTAGTAGGTTTAATGAGCATACAGGGAGGAACGTCTACTCTGTTTTGGGTGGTCTTTCTTCTCATTTTGGAGAGAAACGGAGGGTATTTTCCTCCCACTGAGCTCATACAGCTCCCTGAGGCAGGAGCCTGTGCATCACTTCTTTCTCTCCCTGTACTAACAGGGTGAGGATGTTGCTGTTGGTACCGCTATGTGCTCTTCCTGCTCCTTGCTGTGCCCCAGAGAGCCAAATTCTGTACACGTGGTGCTTCCTTCCTTCATTTCTGAGTCATTGCCTTTCAAAATGCAGCACTTCCCTGGGAAAACACACGGCAACAGCGGTCCCCGTGCTGCGAGAGCCGGATCTGCACATCCATGACAGCAGGGAATGACCTTGGAGCAAAGCACCAAAGCAGGATCTTTCTTCATTTCTTCTCTATGCCCTGGCGTTTCTCCCTGATGACCCTGGCTGAATTGCATCCTATCTGCGTCCCCATTGCCAATCTATAAAATGGACACACTGCTGTGTTTCTTCCACCTCTTCATTTTTGTCGTCCTCTTTAATACCAGAACAGAAGATAAAAGAGAGAGGAGCTTTCCTCTGACATCTTGGGCGGGTACTTAGACAAGAGGCCAAGATCTTAGCTGGGTTTTGTGGGTAAATTGCGAGGAGGGTGGATTTGACCTGAATTATGCTTTAACTTGTAAGCTGTAATATGGCTGTCTTCAAAGATGTTGTAAGCTGTAATATGGCTGTCTTCAAAGATGTTGGGGAAGAGGGGTAAAACAAAACTTAAATTTTTATGAAATATAGATAATAGTCACAATGAAGAGGGCATGTTTTATTTGGAGTATTATTTGTATACTGTATGTACACTGGACTTACACTGTTTTGGTGGCAGGCACTTATCACTGAATACACAGAGATTTCTTTCCTCCTTACCTAAGGAGGAATGAAAAATTCAGAAGTAGCAAATTTAGAATAGTGAAAAATGCAGCTTTTAAAAATAATCATGGGAGAAAACAACAAGCATGTTTGCTCATGTCCTTTATCTCAGTCAGCTAATCTCGCAAAATGTCAGTTTGTATAGAAATAGATTTTTACATATGAACTTGTTACATCACTTCCTAAAAAAAGAGTATTTAGCGTGTACTTAAATAGCACATTCAGAGACTGTTTATGCAGTATTTCTGCTGCAAATGTATGATCCTTGTTAGGTAGCTCAGCTCTGTGTGAAGTTTTAAAACAGCAATGTATTTGTTTGATGCTTACTGTGTGAAAGATAAAATACTTAAAAAAGAATCAGTTTGAAATCTTGATTATTTTTTTTTTACACCTTAGTTTTTTTAAAAGATGAAATTGTTTTCTACCATTTTGATCTTTACTGGTCCTAGGGTACAATTATAAAATAAAAGATATGCTAAAAGCGTGTGATATAGAGAAGGAAAACCTTCTACGAAATCCATCAAATTAGTCATAGCAAAACTGAATTCAAAATTTAAACCTCATATTTTATCCAAATGTAGCTTGTTTATTGTGCTGCACTCTAACAAAGCTGAAAAACTATCCAATTTAAAACCAGTGAAATATCTTGTGTCTCACAATGGTATTTCAATACATGCTATTAATTCTTCCAAGTCAACGCGGATGTAGTCCCCCCATGTGATTTTTAGGAAGAGCAGAGACAATGTGTCTTTGGAGGTGCCGTTTTTCAGCTGAAATGTGAAATCAATGTCCTGACCATTTGTGGTCATTAAAAATCCCATGGCACTTTTCTGCAAGAGTAGAGGCATTGACTCCCAAGTCTTGGTGAAATTCCAACTAAGTAATTATATTCCTCCTGATACAACCTTCCTTTTAAAGCTAATTTAATGTTCCTCTTCAGCTGTTCTCCCCTGCTTTAAGTGGAAAATCCTTCATTTCCCTTTGTAAACTTTTCTTTAGTTCTGCTTTATACTGACAATTAGTAGCCGTCTTTTCTCTTGCCACATCACTGGTGCAAGTCTATGCAGTAGCACTGAGCGTGTGCGCGAGCATGGACCGCTACAATTAAGAAAGCTGTTTATTGATGGTCTGGTTAAAAGCCGTTGAAATTAACGGGACGGATCCCTTTGAGTTGGTGGTCACAGGAGCCGTCAAGGCTGTAGCTGAGATGTGTTGCCCAACTGGATGTTTTGGACCCTTCTCTACTCTGATTTTCTTGTGTTGCTGAGTGTAGGATGGAGAGACTGTTGGTGGTACAGTGTCTGCTCCCCGTCCGCCTGTAGGCAGAGCCAGGAAAGAGCAGTGGAAAGCATCAGGTGCGTTGTTTGTTCTGGCAAGCCCGATTTGCCCGTGGGGCAAAACAAAGAACAACTTCACAGCTATGCAGTATTTGGAAATATTTCAAGGTAGAACTTCCTAGTTATCAACATCATTGCAATTTGTTACACACACCTTATCAGCACAGTTGGCACATCCAGTGATGCCCACAGTGAATATTCCTAGGAAAATACATAATTTTTCAAGTGATCCTCTCACATACCTCATTACTCTTCAACTCATACTTATTTTTGTTCACAAATATATCCCTTCTGGTATGATTAGTGCTTGTGCCAGGTGTAGGACTCTGTTTAATAAAGGGTTGAACGTTTCACCCAAACCAGAAATATCAGCTTAGCCTTTGGGGTTTTTTGTGCTTCTTGAAAATGAGCGTAAGTGATAGAACTAACTGCTGCTACGTGTCCTGGGGAATCAAATGGGTCATGGTCTCTTGTCCTGGACCCTCTAACCCTCCTGGTTGAAAAAATGACTGCTGGTACTGATGCCTACAACCATGACCTCAGGGTTTGGACACTTGTTGACACAGGCTGGAATACTCTCATATTCTGCATCTTCGGGGTTTTCTGCTTGAATTTGTTCTGCTTTCTTGACAGCACACCATACAGATCCTTTCTTCAGCTTCACCCTTATCCTTATGTCCTTATCCTTGTGTGCCGTAGGCGGGCTTTATCCTCTCCCCAAAGTGTGAGATGGAAAAAGGAAGAACGGTGACGCGATTGCAGGAATGTGTTGCCGCCTTTCCTTTCGCATCTTCCCCAGCAGCCTGAGAGATTGCTTCACTTGAACCCATATGCTTTTCTTTTCAGAACAAAAATGGTTCTCGATGGAGACCTAAGGCTTTCCAAATTGCTAAGGGCCATCATCCTGCAGAAGCATAAATTTTTTCTAAGCGTAGTCTTGACCCGCATAGTTCGAACTCAGTTCTTGCGAAGAATATACACAAAATTACCTCAGTCGCCCTTTAAACCTCTGCCCTGTTGCTTGTGCCTCAGTTTACCTCTCTGCAGAAGCACAGTGTAGAGTATTAAACCGGACAAAAATGCTGCAGAGTTAAATCTCAGAGCTGTGTTGTGCCAAACCCTGCACGTAGGTGGGTGACAGCAGCTGCCAGTCGGCCTCTGAGAGAAGAGCACCATATGATTTCTCAGTGAACAAAACATTTAATACAAACACAACACTTTCCAAATATTCTGAAGAGTTTTCCTGAACAACTTTCTTTAAACAAAACTAATAGGCAGTAAAGTCTGTTTGCTGATCTTTATGCAGATCTTCCCACTTCCACTTCACTATAAGGTTTTGACTAAAATATTTATACTTTTCTGCTTTGGTACACATCCTACTGCGATCCTACGGAAAGGATTTCTCAGCCTGGAGAGAGAGATGACAAAACGTGTGTGTGGTGCTTGGCTCGCCCACACTGGCATTCTGGGTTTTGAGAATAGCTATGTAGTCCTCTCTGGAGGGTGCAGAGCCTCTTCAGTAGGTTAAAGCTCCTCACAGGTCGAGCGAACAATTCGCAAACCCGCAGATTGATTTTTTTGGAAGACTACATGTGATGGGGTAGCATTTTGAGGTGCAGACCTTCCACCCAGCACCCTCCTGGCTTCAACAGCACCTTCGCCTTCCATATGTACGGACCGCCCTGCCCCAGATCCCTCCTGTGCAGCTGAACACAAAGTGCTGGGAAATTGTAATGACCTTCCCAGGAGTGCTGCGACTGCGCTTCGTAATGTCACCCTCCGCCTAACAGCTTCTCCAGGGTCTTTAGCCTTGTCCTCTTCTGTCCTTAGCGTTGTTGTGCATTAGCTTATCCCATTTGCATTGGCACTGATTTCAGTGGAAGTCAGAGCAGCCCTGACGAAGCATTTACATTTCTACCCTTACTGTTTTTCAAGGTCATCCTCTCGTATCATAGGTATGACATGAAAATACGTAGTCTTATATTCAATTTCCTTTTGACTATTATCCTCCTCTTGTTTTTATCCATTAAAAAAATACATTTTTTTTCTGTAGATACATTAAATTATGAGTTATGTTTATTGTATGTGTCATTTGGGAGTACCAGGGATCTGAAAATCGGCTGTATTAGTCTAGTTTCAGTTTCTTGAAATACTGCAGAATGAGTATCCATTATCTTTAAATACACTTTAAGGGTTTTCTTGATGAGTAATTTGCTCCGTAATATTTTCTTTTTTTAAACTCCCATGAAATATATTTATAGAGCAGTGTTTCGATTCCTGGTATTTATAGGACACTTACAGTGGACATTAACCATCTTCAGCAGACCGTGTACCATTTATTTCCAGTGTCATTGCAAGGATAATTGTGTTTGTTTTCTAGGAAAATAGTATTTTTAGTTTAATAATCTGAAGGGGTTTTTAAATTTTGTTTAATAATTCAGATGTTTACAGAGTTGATGAGAAACAGTGATATCTTTGGATAGCTGGGAAGTAACCAGACTTCTCTTTTACTTGTGAGTTTTACAGTTTTATTTGAGTTTGATCTATATTTCAAAAATTGTTACCTTACACACTTTTTTAAAAAATTGGAATTTGATCTGGCCAAATGTGAAAGCAGCACACGATTAATTACATTAAAAACGTATATGCTAAAGGCCTGCAGCATCTTTGTTTAAGACTTTGAGCACATTCAGATTTTTTACCACTGCATCGACTATTTAATAATTGTTTTCATAAGGCCAGCATCTCTTGCAGGGAGGGTTATTTAACAAAAATGAAAATCTTTAGAAATTTAGATACACCGATCACTCACTGCTCTGCTCAGAAGCGGACTGTGTTTCCCGTTTAACATCCTCTTTTAAACACAGCGTCTTCTGCTTCTTGATGCTTCCTGCAACGCCCTCCTGCGATTTGCCTGGTTGTCTCTCTCAGCTGGACGAGCGACTGCGATTTTATAAAATGTGCTCCCATAACCTAAAGCAACAAGGTTTGTGCTATTCTGTTATTAGAGTGATAACAGGTAGCTAAAGGCTAGGGAGTCCCTTTAGAAGAAGAAATAAAGAAACACCCAGCCTGACCTTTTTCGTCCAGGTTCTTTCCCCCCAAAAAGCATTTCAATGAAAGGAAATGGTGCCTGCGATTCGTGGTGGAAGGGAAAAATGTCCTGGCTGTTGGAACCATTTAGTCATCCAGTTCTTTGATAGGTTACAGAAAATATCGTATTAATTCTTTTAACTCTCTAAGTTATGAGTAGGGCTTGGAAATAAGGTGGTATGATACCAATGTGCAGGAGAGTTCAATGAAAATAAAATATCTGAAATGTACAGCTGTATCAAATTACCCCATAGAAACCAAGTCTGTATTGCTCCACTCTAATTTCATTTTCTTATCTCTTTCCATTCTCTTCCTCTTGCTCCTGGCTCTCACCTTCGATGTCATTTATATCGCGGACTTTGTTCATCACAGGCACTTGTTAAGTACATACCCGTCTGCCTTTGCTGGGGAGGGAACTGGCTCTTCTGGGAGGGCTTATGTATCTGTTGGTCTTATGTATCTGTATGGTGTGTGCAAGAAAAGGGCGTGAGCCATTTCTTTATTTTTTGCTTATTCCTCTTTACAACCACTGAACACAGTTCTGCTCTGTGCCTTTTGAAGCAAAGCACTGGGAGGTTTAAGGCAACCTTCTGTGACCGGCAAACTGCACCGCTTGAAGATAGAGACTCAACAAAAATGCAAAGCCGTGCATGTTTAGCCGGACCATTTTATCTTCTCTGACACTGTAATGGAGTCTACAATTGCCGGTATAACCATTAAGAAAAAAAAACCTGGATCTCACTGCAGGGTGCTCAGTAAAAAAAAAAAAAAAAAAAAAAATTTAAAAAAAAAAAAAAAGACCCTTGTAGCTGCTCATAGTTCGTTCATGTAGTGCCAAAAAGTATGGGGGGATCTACACCTAAAGCGGAGCTCTGATTTATTGTGGTTTTAGTATAATAACTCTCCAGTTGCCCCATCAAAAAAATGGCTTCAGAACATGGTGAAGCTCTACAAGAGTCTTCAAAAATATCTTTCTTTTTCTTTTTTCTTTTTTTTTTTTTTTTTTTTTTTGGATTCGTGAAGAAATTAGGCTTGGGGATTCAGTCTGTATTTATAAGGTTTATACCCTCAAAACAAAAACGTGTAGGCTTGGTTCACTAGATTAATGGGTTTGTCAGTTGTTAAGGCAAGGAAGATTTTGAGACCTGTCTTAATTACCATCACCACCCCCACCCCACACCCCCCCCCCCCCCCCCCCCCCCGAAAAAAAGATTAGATTTCCCCCCCTCCATATAAAAGTGGATAGAAGGATTTTCTGTTCCTCAGCTGTAAACGAGGAGGAGAGTATTATGTTGTGAATTGTCCCGTACCACAAGTTCAAAGCTACAGATGTGAAATTTTGCAATTTGGATCTCAGCTGAAGCAGATAGGCTATGACCTAACCAGCTCCCTTTCATGCGGCAAACTTAAACGTAGGACCGAGATTTCATAACTGGGCGAGCAAAGTGTGAAATGAGATGGACCTCTGGGCAATCGTAGGAGAACGAACCCCTTTATGCCTCCTTGCTGGTTTTTTTTAAGGTCATACACATGGGAGAGAAAGGAGAAATGGGGCTATCCAGCTGTTTTCCTGATGGCTGGATAAGGTCTAAGCAAATGTGTTGGGGAGCAGCAAGGACAGACAGTGGTGGTAGATCTGGGATGTGTGTTAAGCATTGCGTACATAGGTGATGATAACGTATTTAATTGTGCTTTAATGTAACATACTGGTTACATTAGCCCACTTTCACTAGCTCACACTCAGTTTCCCTCAAACAAATTGCAAACCCACAAACAGATTCGAACAAGTAAATTGGATCAAAAATCACATCTTCGGAAAACAACTATTGCCTAAAACCCAGTATAAGAAGAATTAACATTAACATTATATTTTTTTTCAGTGCATGACATGGTTATAAATCTGTCTAATGTCTTGCTTTTGCTGCAGCACTGAAAACAAGGGAACTTTTTCCACTGGAAAATTGGCCTGGTGCTACGCTTTGGCTATGTAGGATCATGCAGTGCTGGCATTCGAAATAGTGATAATTTTATGCTGAAAAAATGACTAATTGAACCATTGAGAACTTTATTCGGATGAAATCCTTAGATCACACTCCATCATCTGTTTCTCACATTCTTGTGTATATGATCGTGCGGACGTCGCATCCGCAAATGACGCATTTGCGTATAAAGCCGTGTATGTGTGCCTGCACGCCTATAAAATATAAGCACTATAAAGGCATCTTTAAAATTTTATAGCTTCTTTAAACACAAGCTAATTTTTCCTCGCTTTGTGTCTTTCAGAGAGACTGCCACAGAGTTATCTGGACCATTACCCAGGTAAGCAAGTTGCTCTAAACTGCATCTGGGTCTGAGTGTCTGGAAGGTGCTGAAAGAAGCACGACCTTTTGAGCCAGAACACGGTCCTTTTCCTAAGGAAAACCGCTGGGATATTGAGGACTGGGGGTGCAGAGAGGATAACACACGCTGCGCGCCGTAGACAGACAAATGACTGTGAAATACTGGCACAACCAAAACTCCACAGCTTAAAGCGACGCGTTGGAGTTGCTTTGAGGTTTAGCACAGTTGTGCACCTGATGAGAAAAATCCCAGATGTGGCTTTCCTCCAGCTGTGCAATTACACCCATTGCAGGTGGTTTGGCTTTTGCTTTAAATTTCACCTGAGGGATGAGGGGAGGGAAATTGGAGGTAGGAGGAAAAAACGCTGTGATCTTAAGGCATTTGCAGTTGGAAAGCAACTTAGACCAAATTCTTCTATGCTGAGAAAGCTTTTCATAAAATAATACAACTAGACAAGACTCCCAGGTTGCAACAGAGGTTTCTGAAGAGAGACCTGCCTACGTATTGTCAGAGGACGCAATAAAATGCTGTAATCATGCAGACGGAGAAAACGGTGGCGAGAAGGGAACCAAAAAAAATCTGGTATGGTAACCTGTCACTTAGCAGAGATGCCTGGTGAGCAAAAAAAAAAAAAAGGTGCTCTCAGTCCTCTTCCATCTTCTGCCACCAGTTTTGCTCTTTGAGGTGCAGGAGGTTTAATGAGATCGTCGTTTGGGGTTTTTTGTTATCCTCTGATTAATGTATGAAAAAGTTCATACAATATATAATGTTAAAAGGATATTTCAACAAGAAAATTAGTTTTCTTTAAGCATGGTAATACGTACGTACAAGTTATTTCTGGCTCTAAGGCAGAGAAAAAATGTCTACCTTTATGAGCGTGTGGCGTATATTAGTTGGCTTGACGGTGGTGTTAAGCTGCAAAAATGTAGATTTTCTCTGTATGTCACAGTTTTCCCCCCTTTGTAATGTATCACCTTCTTTTGTAGGTAGAAACTAGTGTAATTTGTATCCATTGTTCATTTATTAGGCACCTTTCTTCTTAGGACTTACTATCCTCGGTTGTGCAAGCAAATATGCCGGTAAAATTTTGCCAAGCGTTTGAAGTGCTGACCAATGATCGGGCCTGCCTGACACGTAAAAGATTTTATTAGTCATCATTGCAAAAGAGTTCCAATTCTTCATACATATAAAAAAAAAAAAAAAGAAAGAAAAAGAAAATAAAGATTCGACAGAGTAGCTGTCTCCTTGATTAGGAATGTCAATAACGCTGCTCAGCTGTATCTTTTACTGGTTTCAGTGCTAAAATATTTCCAGTTTGACTGCACGCCCCTAATTGGTTAGGTATTACATGACTAATATAGTGGAAACATGAAGTCCTTGTACTGCAGAAATGAATTCCACTTTAAATTAAAGTTAAAATGAGAGATATAGGTGCTTGAATAAACATCCCGTTTCATACTTGCCATTAATGATTGCCTAAATGTGTTTTTTGAATTATTACCACAAGGCTTTAATTTCAACTGTGGCAAGATGTCGCAAGTAAAAATCAGATTATACAAGCAATGTGCACAAGGCAATGTAATTGTGTTATAAATATTAAACCCAATGATCTTGTCTTGATTTAAAACAAATGTTTACAGCTCGGCACAGGTTGGCTGGTCCTCCAGCCTTCTCGGGGTTCACCTGTTCCTGCGCTTCTCTAAACAAGCAGTTCCTTGGGGTTTTTAATCTTGTGTTGTGATGTATTAATCTAATATTTTTTGGTTCTTCTTTCAAACTTCCAGTGAACCATTTTGCTATTATTAATTCATAGCACTGAAACGGTCTAATTGTCCCCACCAACACCACGTCTTCTTCCACCCTTACCTTGCAACTACTTTATAGCACATAAAATTTTAGGTGTTGCACCTCGAAATGATGAAACTAATAACCAGTTTCCCATGGTCACTGTGCTTGTTGTATTTTGTCTGATGGGACAGCAAGTGCCCTCTGTGATGCTAGAAATCTAACTCTCATTTGCGCAGGCAAACAGGATGCCTTTTCTCAGGGCAGTAATGACTGGTGGATGTCTTTGTGGATGTCTTTGTGGCCAGGACTGATCGAGTCCTTTCCAAGCATTCGTAAACCTGGTGAAAGGGTTTTCGCTGCAACCGATGTAAGTGTGAGCAGTTGTGTCTCCACTTGGGATATTTTGTCTGACTCTCAGGAAGGCTTAGGCACTGGTGGCACTAATTTTTTGCTGTCGTTAAAAAAAAAAAACAAAAAAACAAAAAAAAACTGGTTAAAAAAATTCCCCAACCCCCCTTCTGAATTTTACATAGATGAATTAAAGAAGAGAAGTTGGGGAGTTGTTCCCAGAAAGCCCTGTAAATAGTCAGAAGTTACAGAAGAGAATATTTTAAATATTTTCTCTTCTCCTGTAGTAACCAGGAGAGGTTACTTACGTGCATTTTTAAAAGAGAAAATATAACAAAGTGTCTTGGTAAATGGTGGCTTTTTGATATAGTCATTTTCCATGAAACACTGCTGATTGATCTCTAATGATTATATTTAAGAGGAAGAAGAAATTACCTTACTAAGTGCCACTGAAGAATATGTATCGTTGATAGGCAAAAGGAGAAATATTTGAGTTGGTGGACATCATTTAGGAGGAAAGCTAATAGATTAACTTTGCCTGTAGAAAGATATAAAAATATTCTGCACGATTATATTGTGTCAGTTCTAATTTACCAGTTATTTCTGATGATTTGAGGAAGCTCAGGCTAGAGAAGGAATTGAAAATTTAAACTTAAAATATGATAAAGAGGCTTTACAATTTTTATATTAAATGACATTATTATATCTCTGAATGCATATTGTTTTTTTCGAAGAAAGGCTTTCTGTGTGCAACAGCACATCAAAGAACGGATCTTCACAAGGAAAACTTTATAATAATATTAAGTTGTTCATTGCATGACCTATTTAGAGTACTCGGATACTTCTTGTTGTAGACTACATAATTAAATTTTAAATGGAACATGATAAAGAAATTATACTGGTGATCTCTAGAGATTTGAATACCCTATTTGGATCTTTACAAGAGTCTAGTGAAGGCATTCTTTAAAATTTAATAAAGGTCTGGCCTATTTTTTTTTTTCTTTTTAGATGTTCTATAGCTGCTGTGGCAGTCCTGTTTCAAACTGTGTTTGTTCTCAACATTACATAGATGGTACCTGCGATAACAGACCAAACTGAAAGTATTAGACGAAATATAGCTTAACTTGAGAAACCCACAATTTAAACATGATACAGAACAATTAATGAATGAAGATAAGCCCCTAAAATCTTGCGGTACCTAAGCTTGTAACCACCCTTTCATAGACCAGCGTCCGAGCTAAGTGGTCGAGGGGAGCGGTAAATTAGGGAGGTGGAGTGCCCCAGCGCAGCGCAAAGCCCTGTGGGCACGAGGGAGGTGACGTTTGGAGCTTAAATGAGAAAATGCTCAGCTTCGTATCAAAGGAAGGATTTCAGTCTCTAGCCGCTTCTGTTTGTTTCTGTGACAGTGACTTTATATTTAAAGAAGAACAAATATTTTAAATATAGACTAACCACATGGATTATTTATTTGCTTAATACTTGGTTAGTAATGATAACAGAAGTAAAATTTGGGCTACTTTTCCACTTTTATGTAGTGACTCAATTTTACATTCACTCGAGGGTGGGTGTAATTTTTAACTGGTCACTTCCTACTCTAAGCTGTTCTTATTTACCATTAAAAAAAAAAAAAAAAAAAAACAGGGGAATAATTTGCAGAGATATTTTTTGTAGAAAAAAATGTAGAAAGATCTCTGCAGCCCCTGCTTAAATCGTGCGCCATAACTCAGGAAAACTTGTGCTTTGAGGTAAAGGCCTCTTAAAACTGTCATTTAGAAATCTTTTTAGAAGGGTGAGAGGAAATCTGCAATGAAATATAATGGCATGGATACATTGATGTGAAAACAATCAAGTATGTGCAAAATGGAAATTAAAATCTGTAGCCTTTCTTAGAATTCTAATCATTTGCAAACTTTATACATTTTAAACCAGTGGTCTGGTGTAGGGTACAAATTTTAAGCCCTCCTGCATTGGGGTTTTATTCTCCACCTCTCCATAAATGTCTTTAATAGTGTCTCAGTTCCTTTTACTGTAGAGACTTACGTTCTTGCATGTCTATGGCATTTTGAAAATAGAATTTAAGTACCGAAGTCACTTTGGTACTTTTGAAAAATTTTAACCTGCAACTTCACCATTATTTAAATCTAATGCAACTAAGCTTTTATCTAAAGGGAAAAGAAGAATTGACAACCCACCATATGACAAGCAAAATGAAATCTCTTGATCACTAACTGTCAGCAGTCTTTCTAATACCATTGTGTTAGGGAATGATATGTCTTCCAAGGAGCTAAGTACACAAGGTTTTGAATCATTTCTGTCTTGACAGCCTAACCCAAGGAACTACTTGTAAGTGCTTGGATGAATTATAAAATCCATGTGGCTCTGTAGAGTGAGTTAATAAAACATCTATGAGCGTTTTAATTACTATAAAATGAAAAGGGTTTTTTTTCCTGACAGTAACAGGGGCATGGACTAAAGACCTACGTGACATCTCAGTTGCTGTCTTCAGTGGTTTTGCATGGACGGTGGGAGCTGGGGTTAGCTCCTGTCTTTGCTCTTCTCGTCCCCTTCAGGTCTTCTGCCAAGCAATTTCTCTCCCTCTGAGAACACCAGGTTATACCTTTCCCCCCTCATGTTTCATATACTGTTGATGTCCTCTCATGTCACTGGTGCTGCTTTGCCAGTCTACCTACACCGTACGCGCCTGCCAATCTACAACAGAATTTTCCTTACCTTCATATAAAGTTTACTGAGGTTTTATTCTCCTTTAAATAAATCAGGGATTTGGCATAGTCCATTTGTGACCCTCTCTTCTAATGGAGAAGTTCTGCTTCCCACCTCTAAATCCCATCTCAAAACTCAACTTTCGTTTAGAGCCATATAAATAATAGGTCGAGAAAATGTTGTGCATCCCGAGTGGCAGGCAGGGGTGGCTGATAACATTAAAATCTCTTGAACGTCAAACTATATGCAGCTCAGCAGAGTTAGTATTTGGAAATGATATCATCGTGTATCTTTTCTGAAACCACATCGTTATAAAGAAAAGAAAAAGATTCCAGCCCTCCATATTGAAATGTTCTCAAGTCAACTGTCTTAAAGAGCAGGTTTTCCATAATTTGGATGCCTGCCATTTTCTGAATAAAATGATTATTTTAAATTGAGACTCCAATTTAACTAATCACTCCCTTAAAAAAAAATAAATTCCTATGTTTGACCTTTGTCTATGCCACAGGTGCTTATTTCTAAATACTATTTTCTTTCATCTAACCGTTGAGCCGTTTTTCCATACTGCAAGCAGGACTGCCTCTTACCCATTGTATGTGCTGTATAGGAGTGCCCTGATGCTGTTTGGTCTTTCTGAGGTGCTGTAATATAAATTACAGTAATTATTTGGGATAGTAATGGGTTTGATGCTATTGTAAGTGAATCTGGGGTTTTTTTTGAGGAAATAATACACAAGTTGTCTCTGAACTCATCTGATTTTATTTTCTCTAAGTGAAGCTTCAATGTCATTAGAATGTGACATGGAGTTATTCCTTCTAGTAGCTGTCAGCATTTTTTTTGGTTGTTTTACATCCATTTTGAAATATGTTTTTTACAGCTAATGTTAATCTTAAAACACACTTATGTGCAATCTGATCCCTTTCTGAAGAGATATTTTTAAAATCTTAAGAGGAGCCTAAGAAGCATAGAGGTGATTATCCATATGTGCTTACTGATGACTCGCGTTCAAAAATTACTAACATACCAATAGCAGGGTTCACGTTGCCTAAATTTAGCTGTTGCAAAGTCCTGGGTCTGAAGAAGCAGGGGAGAAATGGAGAGAAATAAGTGCCTTATCTCCGGACAGGGTGAATAACCTTGGGGAATTGTTTTTTTTTCTCCATTGCCTGAAAGCGGAGCCTGGGGGAATAGCATAGACTAGATGTTTCACCTGATGATAGCTTTAATTTAAGGTGAGTCCTAGCAGCCTGAGTTTTATAAGTGTTAAAGTGCCAAGTGACGTAAGCCGATGCCTACTGGAGTTTTTGAGGGCATCGGCATGCTTAACCTCAAAAAAACTTTCGATATTTGGTACTTAAGTGCTAAATATAAACCCGGGGAAGGAGGGGAGGAAGTCGAACGAAAATGATTGTTGGACTTGATACGACTCTGACCCAGAAGGCAGTACCTCTTCTCACAGTGCAGAGCCCTCAGAAATCACGGCTCGCAATCTTGAAACGGCTCCTAACTGTGTGTAGCCTTTGAATCTTAAAATGAGTGTAAGTGATTTTACTCGGTGACCTGGGTTTTGAACCCACAACCGTTTTTCGCCAGCAATTGTTAGCATCTCTCACAAACGCTAATGAATTTGACAGCAGACCTTTATCTTAAAATTCTGGTAGGGCTTTTATATTTATTCCCTATTGCAAAACTCTAAAACTAGAGACATATTCCCGTCTTTTTTTTTTTTTTTATTCCTGTTATTCAGCTTTACCAGACTTCCAAGTGTCTTTTTAACTTGTCTTACAAAGCATTGCCATCCAAACGTGTCCGATGAGGATAACGTGCAGCAGAAATGAAAGGACTCAGATCTCTTCATTTCCATTCCTGAAGGTGAATTCCAAGATCGTGATTATTTTTATTTATACAGTGCCTAAAGAGTGCTAAATACTTTATGGAACAAATAAAAGACCTCTTGTAAAAAGCACGCATTCCTATAATCTAATTTTAGTCTCAAATCAGGCAGTATGAATGCTAAGCAGCAGGGCATGAAGAAAAATGGAAGGTATACGAGGGCTACGCTAATAAGATTGAGCAGTTATTTAGGTTCATTATCTGTTCCACTTAATAGCGCTGCAATGTCTTGCTGGTTTAAGTTAAATTTACATTGGTCTGCAGAGAACATTTGACTGACACGGGAATGGTATTTCTTGGGTTTGCTCAAAAAATGAGCCTTTGAACAGCGGTTTAAATGAAGATAGAGAAAGGGGCCATTGCAGGTGGATTTTGAGAGGCCATTCCTGTGTAAGAAACAGCAAAGGAAGCCAACTCAAAATACGAAACCTTTTTTCCCCCTCCTCACTTTATTTCCCAGCCCAGTTGAAATACTCGTGCTCCGAGTTAGTCATCTGTGTGTACCCTTTGCCTCAGTGTTGTTTGAGCGCTTAAGAGCATCAGAAAAACGTTGTTTAGAAAGTCAGTGCAAAGGATGAAACTCGTGGCAGTAACTTCAGCTGAGAATATGCATTTGGGGGAAAAAAAGGTGTATTCACACCAGGCTCTGGAGAAGCAGCCCAGCATCTGAAGTCAAGGAGAGCTGCGTTAGCACGGCAGAGTTGAGAAGCTTTCTCCTAGTTCCTTTGCTAGAGCCTAGGCAAGGCATGTATCATATGATATAATACAAAGTATTATATATTTGTATTGTATTATAATACAAGTGTTATATATTTGTATTTGTATTATAATACAAAGTATTGTATCGTATGTTTTATAAATGGTTAGAAATGAGCTGCTGAGATACAGGATTTTTTGTGAGTTGTCCATACCATTGGTGCCAGACAAGCAGAAGGAAGAGACACAGATGGGACAGCGTCAGGAAACCCATCCCTGGTACCCTGGAACAGCAGAGACTCCAGTTTAGTGCTCTCATCAATGTTCTCTGCCTTCTGAGTGTCACTTTTATTTATGTAATAATAGCTAGTGTATCATTTACAAAAATTGCAACTATTTGAATGATTCCAAAAGATTTGCTATGAATTACGAGCAAATCTTAGCCAATTCTTAGTAAATTATTTAAGGAGGTTAAAAAAAACCCCAAGAACCTAATGCATTCCCCAGCGTTCAAGGTTAACAGTTTATACTTTGTCTACATTATATTAAGAACATTTTTACTGGAGTCCATAAATGTTACACATTTTTAAAAGGTAATGATCACAGTGGGACTAGGTGGGTTACATAAAGCCAGACGCAAGATCTGCAAGCAGTAATTGGTGGCTGTTTTTTATTTTTTGAGGGTGCGGACTTGAGATTCCCCCTGTGAGACAATGCACATTTTCCCATCTGTGCCATTAGAAGAAGGCAGCCCCTAAAGTTTGTCTGTGGTCAGCAGAAGACTGTGAGCCCCAAACTCACGAGTTGGGAGCAGCATCTCATAGCGGTGCCGTAACTCTCTCACTAGCGATGATGTTTTGCCAGTTTGGAGCCACTGAGGACCTACCCCACTTTCTGTGTACGTCCTCCCAATGTATTTTGCAAGTTGTGCCCTACACAGCACTTCTACAACCGCAAAGTGCCGGCACAGCGCTTCTCTTAGCTGGGCTATAATGGAAAATATTTTTCATTCTGATGCTTGGAATTTTTAGAGCTTTCGTATCGTTTTCTGCAGGGAACATTTAAGCCTCAGCAAAGCCATGACGTTGTAGAGTGGATGCAAACCATGTCTGTTTGAATGCCCACGGAGAGAGAACGAGGGAAAACAAGATGCCAGGCTTTACCTAGCACACACACACACAAAAATAAAACAGAGAACTGACTCTCGGCCCTTTCTGATTATTTTGCTTCTGAACCTTGAGGTGCTCATCTCCTGACAGTTCACTTGCTTCATTTTAGAGAATAGTCCTGCCCATATCAAAGTGATTGCACAAGTCAGTGCAGGTTTAGCATGACTATTGCTGCTTACTCATTGCTGTAAAAGGAGTACCATCTGATTTGATCCCGACATTGTCACTAAGACGATAGACAGCTCTACTTGATTAACAAAGAATATACACACAGAAACTCGGGTTTGGTAGCATCCTCTTGAAACGTGAACTGAGAATCATAAAGTGGAAGCCTAAAACAAGGGCCTAAATGGCTCCAAACGCCCTTTAGATGTAGGGTTTGGGTTAATCAAAAGTACTGGACGACTGCAGGTGCCACTGACTTTGGTTCAAAGGACAAGTGCGCTTTTCTGAACCGGGCTATTGATTCAAGCTCCTAAAAGGTGGCTGTGACATTTAAGAAATCTGCTAGGGCTTGCAGCTCAGGAGCCCGTCTTTTAACTAGATGCTCAAAAATTACTTTCTTTATTAAGATTTTTCTGTTGGGGGGCACAGAGGCACCTGCGCCAGTGTGCTCGTGGATGCCAAAGAGACTTTGGCTTGCCATGTCTCAGTCGCTGGTAGCTTTCATTCCAGGATCGCATGGTGAAGTAAGCAGCAGTTCCTGCAACTAAAAAGTTTTATTTAACAAAAATGAAATATTATTATTCATGTCATGAGTAATTGAATCCCCAGATGTTCTCATTCTGTATCAATGGCTGGGGACAATATGACTCTAGATAGACTGTGACAACATGAATTGATTTCTTCTTTCTCTTTTTTCTTTTTTTTTATTTTTTTTTTTATTTTAAACCTGCAAAGTGACTGTAGGGGTTTTTTTTAGCTGATTGCTTGGAGCTGACATTACAGGCTGTGCAGCTGTAAAAAAGACCTTCTCATTTTCATTGAGAGTAAATAAAATAATATATTACAGAAATAGCATTGCTTTTCCCCGGTCCTGCCCCTGCAGAAATAAACAAAGACAACTTGGATAAAGCAATTGAATTTGGAAAGGCATTCGCAAGAAGAGATGGTTGCTGCTAACACTGAATATTCAGAATGTAATAATAAAAGCAATCATGTTACTAAAAAGCCACCTGTTACTTTCTTCAGGTTTTATCTAAAGCATAGAGTTCACTTTTTTTGTTTCTGAATTTGCAGCAGAGAGGGAAGTCCAGCTCTTTAGGAACCTTATCATATGCAAGGTAGTAATTCCTTATTAAAGTTAAGCAGAAGAAGAAACCATGCTCGCTAACATATCTAAAGCTGTTGGAGATGGATGTTTCCACGAAGGAACAGAAGTAGAAAAACTTTAAGGGCTCGTTAAGGCATGCACACGCGGTGCATACAAGCAATAAGTCTGTTTTGCTGAACTGTGAAATTGCACTGAGTAATTTCTCTAATAACAGAATAGATATTGCACCTCTGACCCCAGAGGAGCTGCGGGCTCGGTGCAGCCGCCGGCCCCGGCATCAGCAGAAAGCCGTGCAACCAAAGCCCGGGCTGCGTGCCGCGTGGCGGGAAGACAAGGAAAAAGGTGGCGACAAAGGAAACTCGGCATACAACTTGTAAATGTCCTGGCTGATTTAAAAATTCAGAAAACGATTAATGATGAAGGGACTTTATTCACTGATATCCCCCCCCCCAACCCCCCCATATGACCCATTCTTCAGAGGAGCTGCACAGTTGTGCCCAGAGCTGCGTGTTTGACAGCTGCCTCCTGCTTCCAACGGAAGTGTTCAACCCGCTATGAGCGTGCAGTAGCAGAAACTTTTAATTGGCATTTCGTGTTAGCTTTCTCTGATAGAAATGATGCAGTGGTGATGTTTTTCCTCCCTGTTACGGAGAATGCCTGTGGAAATAACAGTTCAGTAGCTGGAGCAGGGAAAAAAACGCAGTATCCCTCAGGATAATACTGCACGTGTAGAAACGGGAAAAGAAATCACGTAAGAAAAACATTCAGTTAAAGCAGCAACTTATATCTTCTATTTCAAAACTTGCAAGGTGAAAAAGAGTGATGTGGTTTAAAGGGGATATTGATTTGGCTGAGCTACGCGTGAACTCGTGCCACAACCCCAGTACTTCTCCGGTCTCTGAACCTCTTAGAATTAATGCAAGGGGTTTAGATTGATTGCTTGAAGTTTTTCTGTAAAAACAGCGAGTCTGATGAATGGCAAGTACTCGAGGTGATTAATAAATAAATAAAAAAAAAGTTACTCTAAGGACTGAGAAAAATTTTGTCAGTTTTACTTTCTTGTAGTGCTGTATAGTTAGAGCAAAGCAGCGAGAGACTCTACCTCATTTCTTCTGCCTTCCGTTTTATCTTGTGAGTGATTGACTTTCTGCAGCAGCTCCATCAGGTAATGCGACATAAGTGGGAAATAAATTCCCATCATGAATTTGTCTCACAGTGCCAGGGACATAACAGACATTTTTAGATATTCACCCATTGGAAAAAAAAAAAAAATCAGAGCTGAGGCAGATGTTGAAAATCTGGCAGGCAAGTTTGGCTTGCTATTCTAATGCAGGTTTTCAAATTTTGATCTTAACTAGGTGATACTTTATTAACTTGTGGAATGCTGGAGGGCCTTGGTAGCGGGTGCTGGATAATAGAAAACATGTGGCAGGAGCCGTTTTTCTTTACAGCACCATAAGAGGTGTTGTTCAAGAGGAAGGCAGTGGTTCATCTGGTATTATCCAGCAGCTGCTTTGAAAGACAGGCTGGCAAAGTCGAGAAGAGGCTGCTACGGAAAGAAGTATCTGCAGGAAAATCTTCCCAGTCCTGAGCCAAACCTCTTTTCATGCCAGTAAGATGCTTTATATCATTGTTTTCTGTGGGGTTTAGGGCTTTTACAACTCCTGATATTCTACCTTTTCAAGAGATGCAGATGTCCAGTTTTCTTCTGACTTGCAGCCGTGATGCTTTCTTTGGATGAACCAAAACCAAAAAAGTGTTTCCTTTTGTAAATTCAACTTTGAATTAACTTCATTCTGTGAGACAAGGCACGGCTTTAAAGAATTATGGCTCGAGTTCACAAAAACAATAAATAAGGAAACAAGGATTACCAATAAATAAGGAAAAGCACCGAATTCCTTCCCCCCCCCCCCCCCCCCCGCTTCCTTGTATTCTGCGTGCATCAAAGCTGGTCTCTTCTGACCTTCTAGATGTTTATAAGATTTATGGTCTCTATAAATCTTATGGTGAAGCATCAAGTCTGATATAAGAAAATCAATCTGTCCAAAGCAAAAAGACACACAAAACGAAACAAAATCCCCAAACTTTCACCAAGACCACCTTTGATATTAATCTTCCCGTGTAAGAACCTCCCAGAGTAACTAGAGGCAGCTGCACGTGATTTTCCTGCGTCCAGTTCTGCCTGCGCAATGCTCACCGGTGGGCTGCTGCTCTCAGGCATAGAATCAGAGAAGAGTTTGGGTTGGAAGGGACCTTTAAAGGTCATCTAGTCCAACCCCCCCTGCAATGAGCAGGAACATCTTCAACTAGATCAGGTGGCTCAGAGCCCCCTCCAACCTGACCTTGCAGGTTTCCAGGGATGGGGCATCTCCCACCTCTCTGGGCAATGAGATGCATAAGTCATCTTTTGGTCCTCTCACCATGTATTTTAGTCTTCCTTACATTCAGAAACGCTCAAAACATGCTTTCCAAAAAAAAATCTGCTCCAACCACTAGTCTCTCTTACTGGTATTTCCTGACTGAAAAAAAGGGGCTTTTATCACACATCCCATATGTGCTTTATGGTGCTGAGACTTGATAACTGAGATATGATTTTATAATGAAAAACCCCCAGGGAAGCGTGCAGATGTACCGTGGAAAGATACTGACACTTTGTGCTTTATTTTGTAGGAAGGGTATGAATGCTTTCTCCCCTTCTTTTTAACAGAACAGAATATTAAATTAAAAAATAGGCTTGTGTCTCCTGTAAAACTCCTGAAGATATGTTCAAGTGGTGGCTGAACGATGTACACATGTTACAATGGTATTCTGCAACACATCAGGCTAGAATTGGGAAAAGATAACTGATCATTGATGATATCACTGTCTCCTTTCTTTCAGCTGAATCTGTAGCCTTTTGAATTTGAAGTGAATGCTGCAGTGAGGGAAGTTCGGCAAGATGCTAGTAAAGGGGGCTATTGATGGCATGCTCCACACTGGAAAGCTGTCTTGTTATTGAATGCAAATGTGACTTAGATATGTAAATTATATTCAAAATTTCATCAGTAAAGCTTTAATATATCTAGAAACTATCTTAAAGCATTTAAATAAAATGTTAATTGAAAGTATGGAATAGTGTTAGCAAGCTCTTTCAAAGAAAGCTTAATTCCAGGCACGTAACAAGGAAGCAAGCGCTCTGATCTAGTCAAACAGAACCTCCCATGGCAAAAACCTATAATTGTTTTAAAGTTCTCTAAAAACCTACATCTCTGTTCTCATCTCATCCCACACACTGTGATATTCCTTATGTTCCTCACTCTCCTCTCTCAGAGCTGACTTTCTTTGTAGCCTTCTCCCACTCCCAGCGTGCTGCCTTCTCCCACCTCCTACGCATGGAGCTGCCTCCTGCTGCCCATACAACAAGCACTTTTCTACACATCCCAGCCCTTGCCTTTCCTTGAGCTTGTCTGCGCTGAGTGCCCCACTGAAGCCGTCAGGGTGTCTTGCCCTGCATCAAAATCTAGAGGGTGAACTTTGTTTCCAGACTCTCAGGAAAGCTCGGTAATAAGCCAAGCACTGAATTTAGATCATCCGAGAGGGATCGTCAGATGGAGCAAATGACTGACCTTTGTATTTAAAAATCAAACCAAGCCTTTTTTTTAAAGAATAAAGAGAGAGCGGTCGAGCTAGACTGCATCCCTCTGGTGCTTATGGAAACTCTTTCACAAGTAGTAGGGCAGTTCTCAGCAAGGTTGACTTCAGTGGTTCAACTTCAACTAACCCAGTTCCAATCCATCAACAAAAGCTTGAAATTAGTCCTAAGAGCAAGAAGTGCGGGAACACAGACGCATGAGCATCTCTTGCTGCAGCTCTGGTTTTGATTGTCACTCCTTACCTACTCATTAAGCAGGGGGATTTTGGAGGTGTTTGCTAAGATACCTTCCTATCTGCAGATGGTCTGCAACAGCGACAGCAGCTGTTCCAAAAGCAAGCATGAAGGGAGGTATTATTGCTGCTTAGCTATGTTTACAAATTTGTAACAAGTCTACTATTTAAAGTATGTTCTTTTGTGACTGCACGCAATATGTTGTCATCTAAATGTTTCTGGATTGATGGAGGGCATCAAAGGGGTGCAACAACAGAGAGTTCTCTCTGTTTTGGAGCGGTTTTCTCCCAGAGCTTATGGTAGGTTTGGG
Organism: Vanellus vanellus; assembly: GCF_965231255.1. NCBI lineage: Eukaryota > Metazoa > Chordata > Aves > Charadriiformes > Charadriidae > Vanellus > Vanellus vanellus. Next base: position 6,624,436 of record NC_138905.1, read on the forward strand.
CAGAGGTTGCGTGGATTAATGCTATAACCTGTGACTTGTGCTCCCGTGGTCGGGCAGAAGGAGGGCAGCCACATGACAGTTCAGCTGACAGGAGTTTACTGGGGAAGCGTTGATTTCAGGAAAGACATAGTTCTACACTGAAAGGCAAAAAATAAATAGAAATAAAGCACGTTTAATTTTTGCATGGTGAATGCACTGTTGATGGTAGAAGAAGATTGCCAGCTAGGAACAATTTTTACGGTCTTTTTTTACCATAATCTCTACATCCATGGACTGATGGAACCCAGCCATGTGCTGTGCCTCAGGGAAGCCATTGAAGGACTGGGATGCTCTTGTGTGGCTCCCAACCATCTCTCCCAGCAGCAGCGACTCAGGCAGGCTCTGCTGCTTTAACTGCGATGCCTCATGGGTATGATCAAAGTGCACAACCCATGAAGCCACAACCCAGCTCCTGAAGCTGTCAGGACCTTATCAAGCCAAACCATACATGAAGGGTGAAAGCTAAGGTCCTGCTCATGCTCTTCTAGTAGAAGCTTCTCAGTTTCAGTGTATCCTTTCTGTTGTGCTTTGTACAAAATGGTTGCCATTGAGGATGGGGTTCTTTTGCTTTGCAGCTCATCTATGAATGGAAGTTTCTGACTGTTTTTCTATGGGAAGTGTTCACAGAAGAAAGAAAAAAGAAAAGGGGAAATGCATGTAATCAAAAAATTTAAATATAAATTCTAAACTTTTTAGTAGGGCAGTGAAAATCCAAACTGCCTCATTTCCATTGGAAACATGTTGAGTTTCCATGTGGTTCCGCACTTGCGTGACTCAGTGCTGATGTTTGTGTTATTCCCTCTTGGCTTTGAAACAGTTCTCCACCTTCTCAGGTGAAGGGATTCATCCCACAGTCCTTTACGGATCCATATTGGAGTGAGATGAATCATCCCTGTCTGTTTTCACCGCTGACTTGAAGGCACCTACGCAACAGGGTTCCCATGGAAAAGTCCATGCTGGAGACAGGTGAAGTTACGGCGGAAAAGTTTCACTGTTGTCTTTGCCATCATTTTAGTGAGACTGGGATTACAATTCTCATTTTGTTGAAATAACACGTGGTGGAGGGGAACTGCAGTAATGTACAGGTCCCACTGTGTGGAACCATTTGGCAAACCACGCAAGTTAGGCTGATGGATTATAGTAAAGTGAGAATATGTTGTGTGATTTTGAGCATTAAACGTTAATGAATACATTTTGGCTAGTGAAATATATTTAATTATCTTTTCAGGAGTAAGCGATCATTTCTTGATACTGCTTGCGTGTTGGGAAGCAGAACTAGAAAAATGCATTTAACAATTGCACCTTGCTGAACTGGTTTAATTAGAGGTCAGTAAAATGTAAACGGGAGGAAAAGAGCTGATGCAGATGTCTTGAGTTTGTTTAGATTGGGTATGAATACAGAAAGTTCTGTAACGTAGGCCTGAAGGTTATATTTGGGTTCACTGAAAGGGGAAGTTGAGTGTACTGTGGCTATTACCTGTTAAGGGGAGGAAGAAGAAAAGATCATCATTCTCTGCAAAGCCGAAAAACTTTCGCAAGACTGTTCCTGCATGAGTTTTAGTTTACAACTGCTCCGTACAAGTTTTACAGTGTTCCAGTCTGCTGGCGTCCCCCTAACCTTTGAATAAACCTGTGTAATCGTATCAGAAAGTAAAGGTCTATCATTTACTTCTCTTAATACCCTTGGACAGATTGCCGTCTTCTTAGAAAGACTCTGCAAAGTAATTCAAGAACTGTAAGGCGCTAATAAGACGCTGTCTTTAAGAATGGATTGGCTGAGTGGAAAGTCTGGCAGGTCCCCAGAATGAATAGCTGGCCACAGGCTGGAATTATTTCTGTGCTAATCTGCTCGGTGTGTTCAGAGGATCTATTTGCCTCTTGTGGAGCTGGAGGTTCGGAGGCTGCTGACCCATGAAGCGCTCCCATCTGTGGATCCAGCTTGCTGCAATGATGTCTGGTGGGTGGCTGAAGAGTTTGTCGCTCTCTGCAGCTACAGTCCGCAGGCCAGGGCATAGTCTGCGAACAGGGGTGTATCCAAATATGCCCAGCCCTAAACTGTATTTACATTTCACTGGGGTGATGTACAGGCTTTATGTAGCTCTGTTTGCTGTGCTGAAGTGAGCTGTCAGAGCTCGTCACTGTAAATTTATTTTTTCCATGCATCCTTGGGAGAGGGAGGTTTGGATTTTTGAAAGGGAATGGCAAAAAGAGAGCTGACAAAATCAGAAACTGTGCACTTCACTGAAAAATGACTGGGCACAGCTCTTTAAAATACCGGATTTGCAGTTGTACAGAATTGATCTGGAAGAGATGCAAATTCCATGCAGACTAAATTCAGATTTAGATTTAAAATGCAACTCGCATGGGCAGCAGCTAATACACCAGCCAATTTCACTCCATTATTAAGTTAAGAGACTATCAGGTGACCTCCATGAAATGTATTAACATAATGTCAATAATGAGTCTTTTTATAGGAAGGTGTTGAGGACATGCAAGCAGAGTTTGTAATACGGTACCACGCTTCCAGCCTGGCTCGTTTCTCGTTTCACAAAGCTTTATGTGATGGATCCATCTGTTCCCAGGAGATGGGAGTGTGTTGATGCCATTTTCATGGGAGAGTTTGTTTCTAGGTTGAAGCTCTCTGAATTCTCTGGAAGTTGCCTGAGACTTGGTATTCATTGCCTGGGGCGAACTGTTGCCAAGTGGCTCAGCACAGCGAGCAGAGATTGCCTTCGCAGGCTGGGTGGGGCCTTTGCTTAACTCCATCAAGGCTCATTAAAGCTTCAAATCTCTGAATGCACATTCAAAATTGAGTGACAGGAACTTCTGGGAAAGTTTTGTTGAAAAGCCTGGCATAACTGAGTAATTATAATATAGCAGTAGTTCATATGCAACTTGATTGTCACAGCCTGTGTCAAGAGAACTCATAATTTCTGAAGGATAAGACCATATGTTCCAAAAAGAGCTTTCAGAGTGTGGGATACTTGTTTTGCAAGTTATTTTTTTTCCTCTTCATAAAAAACAAAGTGTTATGAAATGAGATTAAAAAATCCCCCACACTTAATTAAACCGATTCTCCAAGAAGAGGCCCCAAACTTGTTGGATAAGTATGTTCTAATAACTGTGGTTTCTGATTGAATTCTGGGTGTAGCTGAAAAAAATCGTTGCAAGGATAGTTGAAAGGACACTGTTATCCTAAATATAAAACTGAGAATGTATAAGAATTTTTCTTTAAATTTGTTTTTCCACTTATGCAGTCTAATGCACTAGTTAAGGACCTCGTCCCGTAAGATGACAATCACCTTGCTGGTTATAATTGGCCCCTGAAACAAAGTATTGCCAGGAAAGTCCACCAAATGTCCAGACAGATTTGTGTGTAGCAGCTGGAAATGTTACATGCTGTGGTTTACATCAGCATCGAATATAAATGTAGGTGACTTCATCGTCTTCCATTTTAAGTTGTATCTAAATCACCTGTGTTGTCCTGAAAACTTCTTGCTTCTTGAATGCAATGTGGAAAGGCAGCTTTGGGCATCACCGGTGTTTAAAAGTCAGAACTGAACCTGAGCTGACATTTCCGAGGACGTAAGAATTATACAGAATTCTGCTCCAACGGGAAGGAATAATATTGACTAACAAGATCTCAGTCTGCTTTTGGAGACCCTGACTATACACTGTGGTTATATTTTTAGAATTTAGATTTTATTTTCATTAGCAATAATCTCCCAATAATGGCGTGGTGAAAACCAACTAGAGTCAGGTTGGTGAGTGGGGATATTTTTATTCCCAGTAAGGGACAAGCATTCAGGGGGATGTGATTATTGCCCCAAGAGATTATAATATCCATAGTTACAAGCACAACTTTACTGGCTAATTAAGGATATCCCTGTAAGATAATAATTTTTTTTTCTGCATTTCATTTTGAAGAGAAGTGCCCTACAGCAAGCAATCTTTGCTTGCCTTGCTAGGGAGAAGTTTTACTTGCATTGTTGTGGTGTGAGATAAAATCACTCTTGTAAATATTTTCTTGACCTAGCTGGAAGGCCGTCACATCACCTTAGCTCCGCATGCTCAGCCCCTTCTTTTTACTGTTGGCTTCCTTTAAATGAGGGTAACAATACGTAAAGTCTGTCTGTAAGTTTACTCACTTTAAATACTTGGAATTTTCTGAATGTTTTATGTGTGTTTAATTTTACCTGTTTTCTTAACGACGCATATTTCAAATACCCTCTCATCACAAGGTTCCTAGTGGATACTTCCTAAATAAACCTCCACTAGAAAGGATCTATGCTGATTTGGTGTTTGTTAGGCTTGTAACGTTTGCTGATCCATTTTTCCTATGGAACATTGAGACCTTAGGTGAATCCTAAACAACATGATGTAATCGCATATTGGTATCAACTCTGCAGATGTCCTTATCTGGGCTGCCCGTTCAGTGCTTCCTTTCCGGTCAGTAGAGAAAACCAGGCACTTTTCCAAATAACTTTTCCCAATGTAGCTATTTAAAATAGGTTGTATGGATTGCTTCCTTCTCGATGGGGAAAAACAGGCATTACTGCACAGGGAGCCTGAGTTAGTGGTTCAGGTGTGGACACCTTGTCTGAAGAGGTCTAAAGTAATTTGAAGCGGTTTGTAGCAGCTTGCCCCTTGACTCCTTATGGGGAGGAAAAAAAAATCCTTCCATAAATCCTTTCCATTATGCTGTCTCACAGAATAACTTCTAATGGAGTGACAGATGCAAAAAGATCACCCATTTTCCATGATCTGTCAAGTTAATTAGACAGATTCTGCCTAAATTCTTTTTATGTTCCAAATCCCAATGATTTGGTTGCCTGCGTTTTGGCTGGCCGACTTGCAGCGTCTGCAGCAAACCATCTTGTCTGTGAAGGCTTCACTGACTGGTGTTGAGAACAAACTAATTCTGTGGAGTGTAGCCTCCATCAGGCAGCTCTCTGGTAAATGCTAATGAGTAAGTAGAAAGAGGTGTTCCAGAAGTGATGCGAGCTGCCTCCGCTTAACGAAATACCCACCTTTTTCCTAGTTTTAGCTTGTCCCAGTCCTCATTTCCTAATCTAGGCAAACCACAAGAGAACTGTTTAGCTAATGAATGATTGAAAAGTATGAACACCGAATTCAATAAGTCAAGAAGAAAACAAACATAAAACCCCACAGAGATAACAAAATGTATGCTTAAATGCATCATTCAATTACTCTGCTCACTCTTTGCTTCCCATTACACTCTCCTTTGTCAGTACACAGTGTATCTAAATGGCAATCTCTTTGTGACAAGAAACTTTTCTTCATGCCTTTACCTGCTGGTGCAGAACACTGTCGGTACTTTGCAAATATCAAACAGTAAAAAGAATTGATTGCAAGCAACATATGAATTGCATGATGGTTAGTGAAGCTTCTCAGAATTTTCCCCACCCAGTACTATGGTAGCCACCGAACTTGGCAGATTTGGACTGCGCTCGTCTTTATGAATGAGAAGGGCACTTTCAGGTCAACTACCACCAGATGATTTTAGTTCCTTAAGTTACCAAGGGCCATACAAGTCACAGAAGGATAGCGATCGATGCGGCGTTATTCTTTGGTTTTTCTTTCAGTATAAGTCATCCAGGAATCATACTGCCATTACCTGCTTAAAATTGTTTGTCCCCGAGGACGTGAGTTGTACCAGGTTTTCTACTCAAGCTTTTCTTTCTTGAGTGTTCCTAGAAAGTTGGTCCGTCGTCCTGGCGGGAAGGGAGCAAAGCAGCTTTTCTGCTCAGGGGCGGCCACCCTTGTTGTGGAATACAGAAGTTCCCTTGCCTCAAAGAATGGAGCCAACCCAACCGCTTTGTCTTGCGCCACTCTTAGCGGGTCTTTTTAACTGCCTGTAGTGTGAATGAGTCACAGGCAGAGCTACCTTTTGTTTTATTAAGTTGCATGGCATTAACGCTTCTTGGGATCTCTAAATCCTCATTTTCAGTGTACTAGCATCTGAAAATGATTGTATGATTCTCCAGAGACTTCACTTGGGTATTGCAAGCAGATGTTAGAAAAAAACTGAAAATGGATAGTGGTATTGATGAGTCCCATCATAAAAAGATAAAATAAAAATGTCATTACCTTTGCATTGCTGTGTAGCTTAAGATGATGAAATGCAGCAGCTATTATGGAAGAAATGGTCTTTTTGCATCCTCCAGCTATAATCTATTGCACATAATTAACACTGAGAGTCTTTACTAATTAGCTTTTATGGTCAAACAATTTTCATGAAGTTGGTTTCAAAGAAATCAAAATTAAACTCCTTATAGCTCTGAAAGATAGAATTATGGGATATGAACGCATAGATAATCTTTACAAGCTAGAGGAAAATGATCGTTGAGCAACAAAAGCTACATAAAAAGACCCAATAGTATCTCAGGTATTGCAATATAGCGTGTATGGGTAAGTAGTGACGCTAGGATATTACAAATACAATCTAAGTAGATTGAGGGCTACACAGGGCCATCTTTTGTTTGATAGCATGTATTGATGAAACTCTACATATTAAGGCTGTGAGTCTAAGTGGTATAGAATCGATCAGAGCAGGATGCAAAACTTCACTTTTTACTCATCCTTGTAAAATTTAAAAAGATAAGAATAGGATGTGGTGGGCCGACTTTATCCCATCAGAAGAACGGCTGCAAAGAAAAATGAATAATTTCCCCCTCCACCGGTTTGCTCCTTCGTTTCTCTTTGCGTTGTTTTGTTCGTTTGCCATACGTTCAAAATAAAACACTGCTTCGACTGACTTCATCCCGCAGTGTTGCACTGCATCTTCTATTTGTAAGTGCAATGACAAAAGAGCTTTTAAAAGATGCTTACGCTGAAGTTTGGTGGTTCTTGTCCAAGTCAAACCGCCTTAATTTACCTGTGTGTTTGTGCAGATAAGCTTTACTAAACTGTGGCCCAGTAAATATCCTCTCTTCAGTGAGCCTGTAGCAATTACATTTCACAGAGGGAAGAGGAAGCACTGGATTTAGCACACTCTTCAAAACAACTTAGTTTTATAGCAGAAAAACATTTAAACATTTAGGGGCTCGTATCCCAGTCACTACCAATAAATTTCTGGCTCCCGGAAGATTTAGCAACCCAAGGACGTTTGAAAAATCTATCTTTTGCTCACTTAATTACATAGATGGAACACAACCATTTAATTCTTTTATGGAAGAAGGGGGAGGTCTTGACTCTTGTTTGGGCTTCATCCTGAAATCGAGACCTGGAGACAAAAACATTCTTTCATGACATTTGCTCCATTCTGTATCACTGATCCCTTCAACAGATGACAACTTTATGCCAAAAAGATACTTAAACAATTATTAAACATTGGAGACACACACAAAAGAAGAAGTTCTCATAGGCTGTCTTTTTTTCAAGATGGTTTCATAGGAAGACTTTATTCTTCTAGCTGTGTTGTGGAGCCCTACAACAGAGATTTTTGCGGTTCTGATATGGTTTACATATTTGAGATTCCTCAAACACTGTTTTCTTTGGTCCCATTCTTAATGTTTGCCTAATCAAATAACAGGGTGAAGTTGAAGATGATTCTGTCCTAGGTTAGATTATTCCAGCTCTGAGAACCTGTAAAAATTTAGTGTTCTCCTTAAGTAGCACAAGATGCCCATGAGATCCTCTCATTTGAATTTTGTCCTCTCATGCCAAGGTTTTGGGGGGGGTTGTTGCTTTTTTTTAGTATGGTTTGGGGGGTGGGTTGTACCTAGTCATACAAATTGCTCGTGTCATTGTTAAGAAATAAACACGCAGATAATGGTAGAATCTTACCCGTTCAGAGAAGGAGGCGTTGGAGGCAATAAGGTACAGGTAGCCAATTCATGTTTTCAAAGTGTCTCACCAACTCACTCCAACTCTCAGGACGAGGCAATCTCCACAGCCTGCTGAGATCTTGGCTTCTTTTTTTGGCGTTGCCAATGTAGGCCCATAAATATAAAACTTGTCTGGATTTTGACATGCACACTCTGCCCTAAAGATACACTTGTGGCTGTCATTTCCTATTCAAGACAGCACTATCCAGTAATAAATGCATCTATTACTACACCAGATCAAAGGATGTGAAGCCTTGGAAATGCAACAAGGGGTTAAAAGATGAAGTAGCCCAGATGCACTCCATTAATAAAAGAAAAAAATGCACAATTTCAAGTGTCGGGAAAAGTTTCTTTAGTGGTTGTAAAATAGGTTCCATCGCTCAAGAGACTTAATACAAGAAAAAGAGCTGGCCCCATTATATCATCAAGAGAATCCACTTCTTATTTACAAGTTAGGATTAATTTTTACTGAGGCTTTAAATGCTATAAACCCCTGTTGTGTGGCAGAGACTGTGACATTCTGTTACAGGTTAATTTCTTCCCTTGCAAATTAGAAAATAGTGTGACTTACAAAACAGGGGGAGAGAAAGGGGAAATATGCCAGCAGCTGTGCTTAGGCTTTCTTGCCTTTTGGCTTCTTCTTTCATTTTCTAGTCTGCTGCACTTCTTCTTTCAGTGATTTGGATGCTGGATGCCAATTTAAATTTCCAGTGCATTTAGCGTCCTACAACACCAGGGGATTGAAAAGAGAATTAAGAATGTACACGGCATAAAAAAAACATGATATATTTTTTCTCCGCAGTCCTTTTTATCTCTTTGCCTCTCTGTGATCGCGGTGATAACGGAATCCAGTAAACTACAGCCGCAAAAAGCCAGTAGCGTGGCTATTTGCAAAGGTGTGTTTATAACGGGAACTAGACGGGGCTCGCTCGTCGCTCACAATCTGTGGAGGGCTCTTTCACAGATCAACAGACTATAAGATTGCTTTCCTGGATATGAGCCACTGATGGACCCATACAGGCTAGTAAGAGTCATGCAAGAGTCTTTTATCCTGTCTCAGCAGGGACATCTTCCTCATGGGCTTCACGAGACAGTGTTTTGCTAGCAGCGGATTTACCGGGGGGAGAGCAGGGATGGAAAGAAGATTAATGTTTCTGCCAGTTCCCCCGCAAGTTCACAGAAAATATTGGCTAGAGCAGGAGTGGCCCGACTCCGTCGTGCTCCAGCCTTTTCTGTGTACTTAGAGTGGCATGGTTTTAATCAAATGTGAAATATAGCTTTAGCAGGTCGAATGGATTAGCCTTCCTTGTAAGTAACTCTGTCTGCTTTAGTCAAGAGTGTAACTTTTTTTTTTTTTTTTAATGCTTCACACTTAAGGTTGTCGTCTTTAACTTCATCAGTTTAATGGGTCTTTGGAGTTTTGATTGTTAAAGGTGGGAACTATTTAATATCCGTGTCCAATTGAGCTTCGAAGCATGCGCAGTGAAGGTGGCAAAGTAAGAAACTTCTCAGCCGGTCTGTCGTAAAAGCTTGGAAATGACTGAGACAAACAGGGAGCGATGTTTTCCCTTTTTAATGCCATATCAAGATTACAGCTCTTGTAAATATTTAAGTTTTCCTTGCTTTGGGCTTTCAAATCTGCCTACGTTTAGAAAGTTCGTATTGTTGTATTCACAAGCTGGAAAATCTGTTCATGACAATGTACGTAACTGATTTCCTTCCTCTGACTCTGGTTGTTATTTATCAGCATCTCATCAGTCTCCTGTTCTTACGCGGTGTTGAAGTTATCAAAGAACTGGGAGGATTTTCAGCTGTGTTATTTCTGGGCCTCTGAATCAGCTGAGCCTCTAATAAAGTTAGGCTGTTCATATCAAACCATCCCTTATCAGTAATGTACTTTGAAAGCTGTTCTATCTGGTTAAATCCAAGTGAAATAATAGACCTCGTACCTGTCACATCCTCAGGCTGCTGTAAAGTCTTGTTGCTCCACTAAAATAAATAGTTCAGGTGATTTCCGTGTGCCAAGAAAGTGATGTAAATATTAGAAATAATTTTTAAAATAGTTTGATGTTCAGAGTAACTGAAGATTTTTTTGATTCATTAATCACTGCCATATTTCAGTGCCAGATGTGGTGTGAAGTTGCTCTCAAGTCTTCTTGTAACACAGACTTTGAAAAATTTAATTTTCTTTTATGCTACTATTTGTAATTACCTTTTACATTTCTGACCTGTGTTTTAATGTGTTTTTTAGACAAGTTTCTAGGGGCTTGTTCATTTTACTAAGTACAGTTATAAAAAAGTAAGGTATAAAAAATCCCAAACAAAAACAAACCTCAAAATTCTTAAAGCTGTCTTTGTAGGAATTTGAAGGATTTGAAGACTAAGGAGCGACAGCAAAATAAAAATATATCCATAGATTCGTGGGCTGAACCAGGTCTCTGCAGTACTCTTAAGACCAGTTTAATTTTGCTTGCGTTGAAGTAGATGGGGATTTCTAACATGCTGCTTAGTAGAAACCAACATCTCTGAAGACCCCATCTTAGATGACTACCTTCTCGTCGTTGCTGCCGTGTTGAAAACCCTCCTTCTGTGCTGCAACAGTCAGCAATGCAAATGCAGACAGCAAAAACTCCAGTAGTCGAGATATTCTGCAAAATTTCAGGCAACGGGGAACGGGATAACATGATAGCTCGACCATATATCATTGGATTAAAAATATAAGACATAGTCCTTTGATTTCTATGAAGAACATCTTCCAGTCATTGCAGTGTTACAAAATTAATTTCTTGCCATAATAGATTTATATATATTCTTTAAAAAAAAAAATTAAAAAAATGTTAGTGTAGCCCAGTAGTATTGCAAAAGATGTTGGAACCCGATCCTGCGGTTCGTATTCCCAACTCCTTGCATACTCCCATCTCCTATCTTTTCTATTCCTGCGCCTGTCTGTCCGTTAAGTTGGAATAAAACTCAAAGGGTGCCTGGTGTCTTCTGTACTTCTTTTTTTTTTTTTTTTTTTCTTTTTTAATTTGAATGTTGGTTCAAGGCCATGTTTCAGCAAAGCATGTCAGCATTTGTTTAAGTCTCGCTGACTTTAGAGATGAGCGCAGTGTTTTGAGAAACCGAGGCCTCTGAAGTTATGTGAAAACAGTGCATCCTCAGTATAAATAATATCTCTTGTTTTATCTGATTAGTGATGGGCTATGCCTTTTTTTGCTTTTTAAAGCAAGTGCCTCCATTTATCACCATCCAGTGACCTATTTGGATAGTCAGTGGACAGAAAAGGAGGCATGAATCTGTTGGAAAAATCATTTGGCTCGTGTAGTCCTTTCTAAATATAACTCTCTGATCAAAGCGCAGAGTGTCTTTTGTAAGTCCTATCCAAAACAGATATTAGACGAGGAATATAGTGAAGCCTTCAGATTTTTGACGGTGCCTTTTCAAAGGCATGCCATCCTGAATGTAGCATCATGTGATGCTGTTTGAACTGAGCAAACATTTTGCCTTCAACTTCTTTCTCTTGCATTCGTGCCACTCTACAGAGATAATTGTACATACAGCTTAAAAAAAAAAAAAAAGAAACCCCAAACCAAAAAAGCATCTTCAATTAAAATGCTGGGGATTTTTGAAGGCTGCTGGAGAAAAGCGGTTGCAGTCTTATGTCTTAGAGGTAATTTCTTTTATTTATAGCAAATTCTGGACATAAATAAACATAAATTGTTTCAGGGTTTTGTAGTACGTTCATAAACAGAAGGGTCCTTGCAGCTGAAATGGTCTCCTTCTGAAATGACAGTTAATAAAAGCTATTTTTGATTTAGCTTCTAACCAGTTGATATTGTAACTGTCTTTCAGGTGACTTTTTCTGTCCTGCGGAGTGATGGAGGTGTAGACATAAGCAGAATATGACTAAACCCCGGTGAATATTCAGGAATTATTCGTTGAGCATTGAAATTTCATCGCATTGCTTTTCCAATGCTGCGCTTTTCTAAAACGAAACTGTTGGCAGTTTTGGGGTGCAGTCACAGGAGAGAGGGACGTGCAGAGGCACGAGGCTTTCCTGCTAGCGCACGTAGGAGAGGGGGCCAGGGAGAGAAAGCTGTTGTTCCTGTAAAACTGCCACAAACAGCGCTAATTAATATGCTGATTTTGCAAGTGATGTAGGGCACTTATATAGACAGAATTAATTATTAAAATCTCTTTCTTCAAAACACTGTTTCTAAGGTGCTTTGCATGTTTATAATATGAACCTGCCCTACAAAGAAGTCGCAGATCTAAGATCGGATTCAGACAACAGTCATGTACCTTATCAAGAGCTTGAAGAGGAATGTGTGCACGCATCTGGTAAAATTCGGGAGCCTGGTTCTGAGCGCCGCCGCCGGGATCAAAGCCTGGGGGGTGCAACATAGTCAGCGAAGTCAACACGCGTCAGGGGAAAGTCAGGCTTGGCTCAGCCAGTCACAATACGTGGAACCGCTCCCTCGCTTGCTAGTTTTTAAACTACTAAGTTTTTTGATAGTTTTACCAACTTTATTGTGTCATTTTCATCCGAATGCAGAGGGGGACGTAGTAGACAGCTGTGATTATGCTGGAATTGCGCTCTCTTGCTGCTGGATTTGCTCCTAAACTACCCGCAATGATCTTCAGTAGCTATTCTGTAGTGAGCTGAGGGTTGGTTTTTTTTTTTTTTTTTTTTTGCAGCTATCTAATTGGGGTTCATGCTTTAGGGACCTATTTTTAGAGTTATAGCGAAAATCAGACCTTGCAGTGGAGAAGGGTTTGCAATAGACCAAAGGCCAAATTGTTATTTCTAATGCTGGTTTTATTCTTAGCCCTGCATAGTGATGCTCCTCATGTCTGGAGCACAGATAAAAATGAGATATTGATGACTTTCAGACTCCAAAACCCTTTTGCTTGTCTAGAATGCAATTATATAAGTGGCAGTAAGTGATGCCTGAATGAGATTAATATAGGCTGCCTTGCTTCTCATTGCTACAGGTAGGAATGAGAAGATCTAGGGAATGACTATTGAAAGTATTAAGCAATTAAGGTGGGTAGTAAAAAGGGGAGACTGACGGGTATTTTTTTTTTCTTTAACTTCATGAAAATCTGAAGTAATGAGTGGCTCCATTATATAAACCATCAGGTGTGATGATGCATTACATATATTTTTCTTATTTCATTTAAGAATAGCTTCAAAAGATCTAATGCACCTCTCAATCTGATTTTAAGAAATTGGAGAATATTTAATGATGCCAATCTCCCTTTAAAGCTTTAATGTTTATATCCATCTAAATTAGTAACATTAAAAACAGAGTTTGTGCAATTTGAAAGCAATTTAGTCTACCAAATAACAATAGTGTACAGAAAGAGGCTCAGCCTCCACTGATAGGGTCACGTCTTTGTACTGGTTAAGTTATGGGGCAGAATCTGTTCTCAGTTTTACACTTCTATAAACTGACAGTGATTTCATTAGTGCCATTATACTTAATCTGTGTAATTCAAGTAAGAATTGAGACCCTGGAGGTTGAGAAGCACAATGTCAAACTGCAATAACTATGAAGTCAATCACTGTATAATTTCCCTTAGGTTTCATGGGTAGTGAAATCTCTGGATACCTGGATAAACTTTGAATAATTGGGGGAACATAAATTCAGGGGGTTGTGTCGAGGAACTGAGCTTTCAGGGGGGAAGACGGTTGTTCAGTTGGGCTTGTTTTCCAGAGAAGGTGAAAAGATTGCATTGGTTACATTGCTGTAATTGATGTGTGGCAGCCCATTTACTAAAAAATGAAACACATCAGAAGAAAAAGACTTGGTCCTTTCTTGAAAGTGTAATATTAAAATCTATTGAACTTAAATAAATCCATCGAATTTCATTGCAGAAGCATCACTTCCTTGAAAAGTTACCTAAACTGACACTAACTGTGTGCTGGGAAATGAAGCACCAGAACCAAATTCTGATCTCATTTATACTGATGTAATTAGGGAAGATTGTCGGCCCTTTGGTCTTCGAGGTGATCCTTGTGCATGAGTAGGGCCAATGGGGGCTACAGTAATAAAACTAATATGTCCAAGAAAATCACTGGCGCTGGTGTAAAGCTGCTCTGTGGGAAGAGGAAAGCTGATCAACACATAAAGCATCCACAACACATTCTTCTCAGGAGGTGGTTCACATAAGATACACGCAAGTGTGGGAATGAGAAGGGTGATTATCTTTTACGTTAAAGTCTTTTTATGTCTCTCAGGTATATAAAGCAGCTGTAGGAAAGAATTTACGCCCGTGTTCAGCTCCTTGCATATAATGTCTGCACCATAGAGGGGATACGCGTGTGAGTGGAACAAGGCCCATATATTGTGTATCTCAGCGCTGAAAAGGGTTTTTGGCTTTGCAGCACTCATGGGAAAGCTTGAGCACAGGGCTTTGCCCATGTGACCCCCAAATTGTGCTGGTGCCCTTCCTAGGAGTGAGTTTGTTCGAGGCAACGTGAAATGAAATCCAGTAACCTTGTCCCGGCTGCAGAGGGAGGAGGGAAGGTGGCCTCCCTTTCTTCTCGCGAGCTATTCAGCTCTGCAAAGAGGAATCTGGGGTGCTGAGCTACCAGCTGCTCCTGCCGCAGGTGCATCTGAGGATGCTGCGGGGGAAGGACTCAGATTGGGGCCAGGCGATGTGGATCAGGCGAAATATCTGCTGCGAACACTTGTGTGCGCCGTGTAGGGCAGCTGGTGTCACTTGGTCCCTTTTTCCTTTTGTGCCTGTTGGGACTCTATGGAAAATCCCATCTATTATGTTACAAAAAAAAATAGATCGGTCTATGTCTGCGGCTCTTGCATCCAGAGCAGCGTTCTGATAGCCGCTTCATCCCTAACTTCTCTCGTGTGGATAAAGCTGTTGTTTCTCCTTTACTAAAAAATGAAAAGTAAAAGAAAATATTTTACTCCTTTTTTAAGTGTGGCAACTGTGCAGCACACGGTTCCCGTGAAACTCTTTTGAAACGCCCAATATTTCAGAAGTATCCACTAATTAGGGCTGCCCAATAGGGCCTGATTTTTCAGATCTTCTGAGTGATTGTTGCTTTCATTGATCTTTAAGAGGAGTGGACGGTCAGAGCATCAGAAAATCTGTGAGGCAGGCGGATGAATGTTGATGAACCAGAGGGAGAGTGTGGAAAGAAAATGCTTTGTTTGATATTGCTAATTGTCTTGTTTTGGCAATTAAGTATTTTTTGAAGCAAGTGATTGATTTGGTGAGAGATGAAAAGGGATTAAGTGTGACCCACTGAAACTCATTTCTAGCCCTAGCTGCTTATTACGAAATTAGGTTTTGTTTCAGAATGAAACACACAGACAGACTTGGTGGTATGGAAACTATCAATTAGCTGAATATACAGAGAAGTCCCTTTCTGTAAGATGTCATCTTCTTATGTGAAAATCTTCTAAATATATTCTTTTGAGAGTTTGAATTATTTGGTGATGTTTTTAAAAGTAGCAGTAATAAGGAAAGTAAACAGATTGGGCTGGAAAACAACTGAAAATACTTGTTTACTCTTTTTATTTCCTGCAAACCTATCCAGAACAGATTCTTTTGGCAATTTTAAAATAATGCTTCTGGTTTGGTCAAGGGCAGAATAACCCTCAGTCAAGAATCGTTTGATACAGTTATCGTGAAATATTGATTTTAGTGCCTTTGAGTTAGAATAATAATAATAATAATAATACCATGTTGTTTGCTTCATTTTTTTCCTCAGCTGAGGAGCATTTACTCTGAAGTTGGTGGTAGACACAGACTCAGGCAAGAAAGTGTTTGTATTACTGTGGTTATCAAACTCACAGACACTATACAGAATGAGCTTAAGAGGACTCAGTAGTATTTTGGGCATCTTCTTTCCAGACCTTTTCTGCAATACATGTCTAGTTGAAATGAAATCTGATGTACCTCCAACGATTTGGGAATTAATTTTCCACACAAACCAAAATTCAACTAAAAAATCAATCTGATCTTACAAAGTAGTTACTTTAAAGGAATGATGTGGCTTCCCAAATACCGAAATCACTTTATAAAACGTATGAGGAGGACAAAAAAAAGACCTAGGATCCCCCAAATTTTGGACCTGCTTTTAGGAACACAAATGGATTTCACAGGGGGTTCAGCACGGCTGGTGTAGCCCCTTCCACAAGGATAGTCCTTGGCCATCCTTGGGTCCCCAGCCAGCCACCAGCTCCATCTCTGTGGCCTCCTAGGTGATCTTTCTTTGTAGCTGCAGCTCTCGATGCAGAGAGGAGCAGCAGAAGAGCACATACAGAAGGAAGCAAAGAAGAAAGAATAGAGAGGAAGAGAACGGGGCACTTAACAGTACAGCTTGATTTGATGTTTTGCCTGAATCTTCACAAGTGTAAATATTTGACTGCAGTTTTGGTGCTTTTTTTATTCCCCTTCAGGTAGAGTATTTGTTTACATAGCATAACATTTCCTCCTTCCTCTCTTCTGTTCTTTCACTCCACGAGTGAAAAATCTGCGGCTTTTTTTGGCAAGGGCTTAAAGGTAATAACACCAGTGAGTGAGAACTCTGCTTTCTCTTGAGAATGTATAAATCGCTCTCCTTTTACTAAAGGCTCCCGTGGGAAGGGGCATTTGCGTTTCGACCGACTTTTTTTGCAGCCTCACCCCATTGAGAGTACAAACAGACCTGGAAAGTTTGGTTAACAAAACCATCAGATTTTTACCATGAACGTCCAAGTTTCAAATTCTTGCTCAGGTGAGACCTTCCTTACAAAGTGGAGGGCAATTTCGGAGCTAATGCTGGAAGTCTTGTGCTTGAATGAATATTGGGAGTATATATACCGGGAATATTGTCTTCTTTTACATAAGAATAGTCAGCACAAGAGTCCTATTCCCAAGAAAAAAAGCGCCATGTTTATGTCCCTACTTCTAGAAATCACATTCATTATTTGCTGTTTCCTCCAGGCACTGTCGCCTCCAGCGTGTGCCCTCATACGTGCACGTGGTAGGATTGTTCAAGTTCAGGAGAGTTTACCTTCTTTTTGGAAGCTTTTTGGAAAATAAGTGAGGGACTCTACCATAGGTTTCTATTTATGTTGTTTGTTTAGAGGGCGGCAACAAACAACTAAACGTATGTTCTTTCAGATGTGTCGATGTAGAGACATTTGGTTATAAAGCTTATCTGATGCTATAGGAAGGTTGCTTTTAAATACCATAAAGGCAATAAAAAATGTAATTTTATCCTTAAAAATCCATAAACAAGAACACGTGTTGACATTTGGCAGATTCATACCCCATTTCTGGGATCCTGCACAACAAAATAGGCACAAAGGAGATTTAACACTGCAGCATCTCTGGCATTAAAAATCTCCCTCTTTCGAGTGACTTTGCTCAAGTAAAGTATATAGTTGTAAGATTTAGGAGTAGCTTAATTTAAGCATATTGAAACCTAATGATTGAGTGAAACAGCTTTTCCTAATGAGCACCTTGCTCCCAAGGTAGAGAAGATGACTTGCAATTTTTTTTCTTAATGAAAATGGAATAGAAAGGAATTAGGTTTCATATGCCTGTTTCAGAAGCGCTAATGCAAGAAGCAAATCAGTAATGAAAGTACAGATTTTTTTATGTCATGTAAAGGAAAGTTACTGAACCTGTAATGACTGACAATGGCCGATTTTCACATTACTAACAATTTTCTCTGTGCGTTTTATTATGAAATTATTTGACACTTAAATACCTTCATAAAATTATCAGGTTTAAAAGACCAGCATGGGAGAGTGCCGAAGATGTCATGCTGTCATCTGTGCTGTTTCCCATACAAGATTCAATCTTATTTATTTTGATTTATGAGTTAGGAAGGAAGGTCTTTTCTAGAATAACCTGCAAACACCTTGCAATTAGTTGTTCACACTCCTGGCATCTCCAGGACAGAAGGTAACAGCTAGGTTAATCATAGAATCTTATTATGTTTTGGGTCGGAAGGGATATTAAAGATCATCTCGTTCCAACCCCCCTGCCATGGGCAGGGACACCTCCCACCAGCCCAGGTTGCTCAAAGCCCCATCCAACCTGGCCTTGAACACCTCCAGGTGGGGCAGCCACAGCTTCTCTGGGCAACCTGTGCCAGTGCCTCACCACCCTCAAAGTGAAAAATTTCTTCCTAATATCTAATCTAAACCTGCCCTCTTCCAATTTGAAGCCATTCCCCCTCGTCCTATCGCTACATGCCCTTGTAAAAAGTCCTTCCCCAGCTCTCCTGTAGGCCCCCTTCAGGTACTAGAAGACCACTATAAGGTCTCCCTGGAGCCTTCCCTTCTCCAGGCTGAACAACTCCAACTCTCTCAGCCTGTCCTCATAGCAGAGGATCATCTTCGTGTCCCTCCTCTGGAACCGCTCCAACAGGTCCTGTGCTGAGGACCCCCGAGCTGGAGGCAGTATTCCAGGTGGGGTCTCACCAGAGCGGAGTAGAGGGGCAGAATCCCCTCCCTCGCCCTGCTGGCCACGCTGCTGGGGATGCAGCCCAGGATGCGGTTGGCTTTCTGGGCTGTGAGCGCACATTGCCATGTCATGCTGAGCTCTTCATCCACCGACACCCCAAGTCCTTCTCCTCAGGGCTGCTCTCAATCCATCCTCCACCCAGCCTCATGATTTTTCTGTCTTAAATTTGTCATATAGCTTGACTTATGGGACGTCGGATGAATCAAGACTGTAATATTCTTTTAAATCACAGAAGACAGGCAAAATCCACTCATTTGGATGGAGAGGAAGCAGATATGCGTTGAAAAGTGTAGCAGAGCAATTGAAGTAAATGGAAGTTATTTGGGGATGGAATTTCTGTCACCTAAAAATATTTTCTTGAGCTTAGCTGTAGATGTTTTGAATGCTATTGACAATTTTTAAGCTATATTTGGCTTTGTGTCCATACGGTCAACTATCTATGAAATACTTTCTCAATCTGTGGAGACAAGATTCCTTGAAAACCAGATTTAATATCGCCTTGGTTTTTCATATTGAATTAGTTCTTTGGGAATGTTATTCTCACTTCAGTTTAGCCATTTTGGTCTTTGGGAATGATGTCATACCATTCAAGAACTGAATCCAACTTCTCTAACACTGACATACTCAATACTGCATGATCTTATATAAGTGCTGCCTGGAAAGTAGTATGTAGCTAGACTGAAATGTGGACAGTGTGGGTTCCCATTAGCTGAAATACCTAAAGAATTTGTTATATTTAGAATTTTGTTCACTTATGCTTAATACAGCTCCACTTTAAGTTAGGGAAAATTGGTTTCATTTTCTCTTCCTACCATTAATAGCTGTTAGAGTTGAAAATAAGGCTTTAAACATATCATTAAAGTACACTTAAGTAACTTGCAATTGTCAATTAACTCAGCATGGTAATACATTATCATAACATTTTCCTTTGATAGGTTTGTCTCTTAAAAGATACAAGGAAAGACAAAGGATGCCTTTGTAAGACTCATATTGAAGTTATTTCTGTTTTAATTGTTCACGTTTTGTGTATCTAATCAGTCAAATGTGTTCCATCGTATATGTTCAAAAAACCTTTGGAGTTTGATGGTGGGCAGTTGTAACGGACTGCGGTGAGGGGGTGTCTGGGGTTTGTTGATTTGTTTCTGTGGGTACAGCGGTCAGGCGGGATGGATACAGAAGAAAATTTGCTGCACACTTCATGGATCTCAAAGTTCAGGAGATTAGTAACCGAAGAATTCAGATTCGCATTCAAGCATGTTTGGCTTTTAGGTTTTAATAAAATACTCTTCAGCAGAAGGCATGGTAACTTCTAGGAAAAAACCTCTGACTACCACCATCTCAGCATAACGTACCATGTGTTTTCCCTTTCAACACAATGGTACAATATAGTACCGCACTTAAACGGAAAGCACTGTTTGCCCTGTCTTAAGACAGAGTGAATGCTGAGCATGTGAGCGTGCAGCTCCTCGGCACGGTGACCACCGAGTGCCACCTCCCAAAGCTGAGCTGGAACGTTACTATGACAATGGCAACACCGATGACATTCTCCGTTCCTCGCACAGCCAATGGGCATTGACCTTATCCTGTCAAAGCCTGTAAAAAGCCATGTGGGCAACACTGGCTTTGTGAAAGTTGGACACATTTATCCAGGACGTTTCACCGCATTACCATATATTGAGTTGTAGAACTGTAGCTCAAATAGCTGCTGTGTTGTAAGTTTTTTGCAGGGAAGCTAGAAACACCACAACAGCAACTGTAGTCTGAGCGAATGTTTTTTCTAATGCTTTAAAAGCAAAACCGCCGGTGCCAGGCATGCAAAATCCCATCAGTTCTATGCCCCAGACCTTCTTTTCTCCTGTTTTCTTGTAAATCCAGTCTCGAACATACTGGTTCGGAAATTGCACATCTTCAGGCTCTGTAGCCTGGCGGTCTGAGCAGTTTGGTTTATTTTGAATGCTTTCGCCATGCTTAAGTCTGCAG
Organism: Vanellus vanellus; assembly: GCF_965231255.1. Taxonomy (NCBI): domain Eukaryota; kingdom Metazoa; phylum Chordata; class Aves; order Charadriiformes; family Charadriidae; genus Vanellus; species Vanellus vanellus. The sequence continues at coordinate 6,644,799 of NC_138905.1, forward strand.
AATTTAAAGAAATCAGACTGCATACGTCCTGCTGAAGTCAATCGTAGCGCAGCATTCAAGCGTAGTATTTCGTAGCTCACTCTCCTCCCTTTCCTCCTCAATCATTTCTTGAAAATTCCTTCATAATAACCTTATCCAAACCATAAATATGAAAGTCAAATAAGCCCAAAGGAGATTTATCATCCTCTGACTCGGCACTCCTTTTATGATTAATAATGACATTGATTCCTTTAGAAATGAAACCAAAATTAATTTAAAGGTTCTGATTGGTTTTAGTATTAGGTAAACTTAACATATTGAATGAGCGTAAAACAATTATCAGTCTTATTAACAAAATTAGCTACAGCAAATTTACCAGAAGGAAACTGTTGCTATTTAGCTCCCTAATTATGTCACTATTCTTTGTGACCAAATGATATAATGAAAATAATTTGATCTACTGGTGCTGCATAGAGAATTTCCTAGGAGCAGCTGAATATCATAATCTGTTTTGAACGTATGTTTTCCTACTCTTCTTCTGTTTCAGAAAGTAGAGGTCAAGGGCTTCAAAGAACTTTGCAGTGAAGTGAAGTCGAACTGTGCTGGGCAGAATATGGAATAGATTCTTTACTATTATAAAATTTTAGATAACCCTTTCCTCAAGGCCAGGACCCTTTGACTTCTCCAACTGATTCATGGTGTATGAAATTCCGGCTCTGGAAAAGCATGGGATGTCTTTTATTCTGCCTGGCACAGAGGCCAAGAACTGGACTTTCCATGCTGTGCTGTTGTCTACGTATTTCCTTGTACTGTGCCTCAGTCCGGGCACTTAAACTGGGCAGGTTTTTCTTTTCAGCCCTGAGAGCTGATAAAGCAGCGAGCGGTTGGATGCCCTCTAGCCGTAGGCATTTCAGCCCAGAGGGAGAGTCACCTGGCCAGCTTTGAAGGCTACCCAAGCATTGGTGATAGGCAGAATTTGGGTCTGAGTGCCAGCTTTCACCTACTCTGTGCGAGTACCGTGTGCTCATGGGTTAGTGGTGCAGTGGGGTAGAAGCAATGAGAGCTGATGAAGGTAATGAGAGGTAACAGTCTTGGAAAACAACTTCTTGCAAAATGTCTCTACTGGCACTACTGTACTTCCACCCAACCAGCATCTAAATGGTGGGGTCTCAGACTGCTTCCTTCCTACCAGATCTGTCTGCTCTCCCTGGCTGCATCCTGACTTTGTCAGGATACGACCCTCGCGGTGTGTGTTCTCATTTCTTTCTTCCACTTGCCATCTGTCTTCCCTGGATTGCCATCAGTGGGCAACTTGGGTTTGGGCACATTTCCTCGCGCCATTCCTGTAACAGCTGCTTTGGGGAAACGGTACCATTTGTAAGTAGGATCTTTCCTTCTCTCCCTCCCAGTGTAGCTTTATGAACTGGAAATAAGGAGATGAAGACATTTTGGTACAGTAAGAACTCTGCAGCACATGAGAGATCTGCATACGGTACCACTGCCTTAGATTGTAACAATAAGCTTCAACCTGATCAACTTTAATGACAAACTACACTGAAGAAGTGAATGGGAAAGCTCCTGTGGAACAGAACCCCCTTGAGCACATGCCCTGGCTGCTTGCTTAACGCTTATGAAGATGCTCTGAACTACAGAACTAAGTTTTCTTGCCCACACTATGACTTTACATCTTTACAGTTTGTGCCCTCTGGGAAACATTTTTATTTTTGTTTCATTATTTAAAGCAAACCCAATATTAATGATGGGTCTGCTGTGCATTAAAGCACTGTGCTACCAATCCACATCAGCGCATAACGTTTGGTGAGGCTTTCTGCATAATTTATGTCCAAAGGAGAGTATGCTGACACAAAATTGAAGATTTAACCATGTTTACTGCTGCTTGCAATAATTAGATCATTTCATACTGGAAGTCCTAAGCAAGTGTAACAAGGCGGGCTTCTGAGTAACTGTTAAATTTACAATTTTCTTTTTAACTGGTCAAACATAAAGAGCTTGAATTATGTTTTGTAGCCTGCTCTTTATCTAGCATTGTCAGAAAACCCAGATGCTTTAAATGAGATACTTGGGTGCGGTCAGATGGAGCCCTGCAAGAACTGGGAAGCAAAAGTCATGTCCAAATCACAGGGTTTGCCCAATCATCCCTAAATTGCTTGAGCTTATAAAACTTCATACGGTATTTCTTGAAATAGTTGGATAAGAGCTGTGTTAAGTTCCAAATATCACAATTTGTTGACAGTTTCAATACTTCTAAACAGAACTGGACCAGGAAGGGCTTTGAATGAGAAATCAAATCCTAAAATCCAAATTTTAACCTCTAGTTTGGCACATTTTAAATCAATATCCTGTCCCTTCAGCCATGCTCTGGTATCTGGTTAAAAGTGTGTACCCAGTCTGAGAAATAAATATGTGATGTGTGTGGTGCCAATGGGAGAAAGATCTGGGTGACTGAAGAGGCACCTAGTTCAAACGCAGTATAGAAAGACAATTTGAGGAAAAAAACCCACCGCATTTTACAATGTCTATTATTTTAAGTGGAAAACAAGCATTTTTTTCATCTTGATGGATTATGATAGAATTATGAGAAACATAAATTCAGACTCATGCAGCCATCTAAAGAGAGTTACATCCAGCAGCAGTAAAATCTTCATCATCTTGCACACGCTGTAGGAATACTTAGTCCTGTGCTTTGAAAGGCATTTTCCATCAGTCACTCACTCTTGTGGCTCCTTCTCACTCTCCTGTTCTGCCATCTGATGTTTGACATCCCGGCTGAAGGGGAAGACTATTACATTCCATCCTTTGACAGCACTGAAGGATTTAAGTAGCAGAATGTGACCCTTCATTTAGTTTGTATTCTGTTTTCTGTCTAATTGACTTCTGCAACTGGGGGTGTGGAGAAGGCAATCAAGCAAAGCAAAAACCTGCCTTCACAGGTTGGGAAGAGTCAGGCTGGATCAAACTGCTACGTGTAATCAAGTCAGGCTGTTTTGAGAGTCCAGCTGGTTGCTAACCTCTGCCTTGCAGAGGAGAGTTTAAGTTACTAGACCGTACAAGTCAGAGGGGAGAAAAAGGTTCCCATACAATGGAAGCCTTAAGTTTGGGTGCTTCTTGCCACATTCCAGAGAGCCCTTTTGATTTCCTGATGGTCACTTGTTTCTTTCCTGAATCAGACAATACCTGTTCTTATTTTTGCAGCTTTCATAGCAGCTCACCTTGTTTCCCTTTAGATATCCTGAAGTGACACGTAAGGGAGTCGGACTTTTGCTAGGGTGCCCTGTTACATGGGAATGTGTGTTGGGTTGTCCCTGGGATGACAAGAGGGGTAACCCTCCCCTAGATATCACCCTGATTAGTTTGGGATGCCCCTTCTGAAAGATGGGTGTTCACATCAGGGCATGAAGACTGCAAGAGAAGCCCTGACCTGGTTTTTGTGCGGGCTTAATACAAGCTCCCCCGTTTGCATCCCTTTGCCGGGCAACTCCGGATTCAGTTGGGCTGAGCTGCATCTTTTTCAGTGGGTCAGCGTGTGCCGTGTTTCAATCTTAACATAGAATTTCCTGTTTACAAATCCAGTTTTCCAGTCCCTGATGCAAAGTGATTAAGAAAAACACAGTTCCCGCATGCGTTACTCCTGCACTTCGTTTCTTCAGTCGTATCTACGAGTGAAATGCATTCAAATGCCAAAAATACATAGCGCTTCTGAAGCTGATTGTTATTAATATTGTTCTGTTTGGGTTTTTTTAGCTGTAAACCTTTTTGAAGTTCCTAGCAAAGAGCGAGAGGAGCAGCTTTGGAGGGGGGAGACAACTTTGAAATCCACAGAGCAGAAGCTTTAATCTCCAGTTGTGACTGACATCAAACAAAAGTGCAAAAACTCCCTTTGTTCTTGAGCACAAAGGGTGTGTTTGTTGTTTGTTCAGGGTAAGTGAAAGGCCCCCATGAAGTCCCACTGAAGATGTTTAATGAATCTGGCAGCCTCCAAGCTGTCTCTTCTACAGAGTAATCCTAACGACAGACCCATCACACATAATTTAGCAGAGTGTGACACGACAATCTCTGCTCAGGAGAGACTTCGGAGGGGGAATACTTTTATTACTCAACAGCACAAGCCCCTCAGGGTTGGTGTTGTGGAGCAGAACTCATGTTGGTGGTGGTCACACTTTCGTCTCTGAATTGAGGAGATTTACGCGCTCGGGTATCGGTTGTTAAGCTTCCTAAACACTGACTTTGAACTCGTGGTTAAAACCGAGTGAATTATACCATCTCTAGTGCAGGGGGGCTGGGATTTTGGCAGCCTCAGCTTCTAGTAGAAGTCAAAGTCAAGAACATCTATGGAAGAAGGTCTGCTACCGAAATCAGGCCAAACAGGGACATGGGTATTAGAGGAGGAAGGAAGAAATATCATCAATTAAGAGTGGAACAACAATGGAAAAGACTGTTAAAAAAAAAAAAAACAACTGAACATTTCTTAGGCATCGGGTCATTTAAGGGTTACCGCATATATATGTCAACTTTTTATCAGTTCATCTTACTTGATCAGCCTCTGGATGACTCGAATAGGAATGACAGTGCTGTGTGAGTTCACCCTCTGTTGTCTCTTCTATGGTCTAATGTTTGTGGCCTTCGGTATTGTGGAAGTTGGGCTGTGTGCTGCCAGGTCTCATGTTTTGTTGGCAGAGTAAGGATGCTTTGTGTGGCTGGGAGCATGGGGAGTAGCTGGTGTGTGCCTTTTTGGTCTGGGCATCTAATGCCCGTGAATGAGGCAGATGGGACTCAGATCCTCTCTAGACCTGAGTGCTCAGGTGGGAGTACTATCTGAGTGCATGGCTCTTGTCTCAGGAAAATCTGTTTTCAGCTCTGCCTCATGCTGTGTGTGTAAATTTGGGCAATTCATTTAACTTCTCTGTGTCGACGCTTCTTCTATAAAATGGGCATAATCTTGTTTACCTGCTTTGGGATAAAGTACGGAGCGGAGTGTGACTACTTACTGCAGCAGAGCCTGTGAAGAAGAAACCACTGTTCTCTTGGAGAACACCATGTTTGGGGTTCTCTTTTTCCCTAGCCTCCTCATGACATAAATCAAATTTCATTCCAACTGCTGGACATAAACGCAAAATGCATTTGTACTGTAAGTGTCAGCCACTCCAGGGACTGCTGAAGAGCTAAGTACTACCTACTGTTGCGTTTGATCCCCATGCCAATTGCCAACCGGAGCCGCAGTGAACCATCACATATTAGGTCTGACGACTGAGATTCAGCCTCAGTGCCAAAACAACGCTGATACCCTGAAACACAATACACAGCCCCTTTCTAAGAGCTTCTCTGCCCCGTATCACCGCTTGAAATAATTCCTTGTTCTCTCCTGAATTGCAAGAATATTGTAGGATCTATCTAAAATAGCAGTCCCCGTTTCCCTCCCTTCCCCCCCCACCCCATATCAAATCAGACGTCCAAAATCAAGTGCCTGTGTACTCTGCTGACAAGCACAAGGGGATTAGGGAGTGACGGGTTTAACAAAACTGGCTCAAGGTTTTGTAAAATGCATCTTGGAGCTTGAGCTCTGAACGAGCCATAAAATTCCTCCCAAGAGGTGGAAGTGAGGTTTCTGCAAGACTGGATCAGAACTTAATAATGCTTTTTTAGGTTATTTTTTCTTGCTTTCTAAAAGGTGCTACAAAAACATCTGATTTTTTTAAGATGCTGCAAGACTAACAATGACTTAATGTAACCATTGTGTAAAAAATCACAAATGTGTTTAACCACCAGCAAAAAGAACTGATTTCTGGGCTGCATGCAAATCATTTGGGGCAATTAGCATGTAATTTAATTTGCATTAATCAGCACAAGGTCAGCAAGAAATTAACTTTGGGTGTAGATTTTACATATAACAGCATATGAGAAGAAGGGAGGAACTGTTTTTACAGGGTGTTAATTTGGAGTTAAGTGCATTCAGCAAGTTTTGGAGGGTTTGGCCTTGCAGAAGAAAAATGAGTGATGTGGATTTGGGAACACACAAAAGGATGTGGCGATTTACCAAGCGTTTAACGTTGCAATATGTAAACGCTTTAACAGACTTCTTGGCACTTGTAAAGATCAGCGCGCAGGTTTTGCTGAAGCATCGAACAGACTGAACTAGCACAGAAGGGCTGTGTCTGGCTGGACGTGGACGGGGTCCCACGAGGCTGTGTGCGCTGACCACGCGTTGCGCCAAATGATTCGAGAACACGGGCAGATATCCCAACAGCACAGATCTCTGTGCGGCCCCACAGTATTACCTTCCTGAGCTCTGAAGTGGGAGGAATTTAGGCAAATGACTCATTTCCTCGTGCACCCCTTTGGCCCTACAGCCTTTCCCTCCACTGCCATTTCATTTCACAGTCTTCTGGGGCTCCGTGAGCCTTTGGTGCTAGCAACGTGGTAAGTGTTGCGCGAAATGCACTGCTGGAGACACAGAAACTGTTTTTGACAAGTGGTATCTGAGCATCCAGTTATGGGAAATGAGATGCTGAGGAGTCTGGTGGTGTTTGGCTACGGTTAGGGAGTAGGTAAAATGTATATGGCTGTTTTTATGCCTTTTTCTTTGAAAATGAAAAGCATTTATCAGTTGTGAGGCATGGAAGGTGTCTGAAAGTGAGTCTCTTTTGTTACCTGTTTTTCCAGAGGATAATCTTAAGGCACGTTGGAGGTGCCACACGTACATCTGTAGTCCACATACATCTTTGTTGTATCAGGGTTAGAAAGAACCATGGGCAGCATTGCACAGCCCATTTCAAGAGAGGACACCGTTGCCAGGTCTGCACCCACTGCCTAAATATTCTTCTGAAAACAGAATCTGTGGACAGAGTAGACATGGAGACCTCTCATGGTTGGGCAATGGAATAGACTGCCCAGGGAGGTGGTTGAGTCCCCATCCCTGGATGTGTTCAAGAGACGTTTAGATGTGGTGTTGGGGGATATGGTGTAGGGGAGAACTTTGTAGAGTAGGGTAGATGGTTGGACTCGATGATCCCAAGGGTCTCTTCCAACCTAGACAATTCTATGATTCTATGATCCTATGATTCATCAAGTTACTTGTGCTTAATGGAGATGCTGAGGTTGACCCTAGTTCACCTATGCTTCTTGCCTAGTCAAAGGCGCATCCGCAATGGGTTGAATTGGAATTACGAGGGGGGAAATCTGGCTTTCTCTGTTGGCTGTTAGAGGAAGTGAAATGTGACTATGCTTCTGGGCTTCTTCATTAAATCCCCAAAGTTAAGTGGCATTAATCAGGCCAAAGCATGTCTGAAAGAACTGGCTATACAAAAAGTTTGGTCATGCAAAGTGTGGTCACTTTGGGACTTAGGATACAATTTGCTCACAAACTAAGATCATATCTTTATCAGGTAGCTTGGTTTTGCTTGAGCCTTCCTCCCTTTGTGACTTAGGATATGCTCACATCATCCACTAAAATATCCAAGCTAGTGGGAACAGTCTGCCTGCCGTGCATGGCAAGAAGCTATGTCCAGGTAGACTTACCCTACTTCTCATGCTGCTTCCGTCGCTTCAATAAGATTTAGGTAGCTCAACACTCTGCAGCGTCAAGATATCCTTAAACAATGTTTTCCCAAGTTAGCTCACTCTTAAAAAAAAAAAAAAAGTATGTTTAATTTTTAAGTTACATGACAGACTAATAAAATCAAATTCAAACTTGATATCTTTCTCTTCAAAAACTTGTGCTGTGACATTCTAAGGAATCCCTTAGCCTAGAACTTCCTTTTGGCCAGGTTTTTCATCATGGGTTTTCAAATGCCTCCATCTTCTGGATGGTTTTCACAGGGTCTGATTTATTTCTTCTTCCCCACAAATCGACATCCTAACTCTGAGCTACAGACCCTACGAAACTGTCAATCTGGGCACTAGAATGACCAAAACTCACTAGCCATTTTTTAACATCTTGCACAAAATTGTCACACAATTGCCACAAAAAGTGTTGGATGACATGAGAAAGGTCAAAGAAAAATGTATTGTGTAGTAAATCTAACTGAAGATTTATATCCCAGCTCTTTTTTTTAATCAATGCTAATAGATTTTAAAGAAAAAAAAAGAAAGGAAGAGAGAAAGGAAGAACAACCTTTGGATAAAAAATGTTAGGTAGAGTGTTTTAAGTATTAAAAAAGTGATGTGGTTTTTTTTTTTTCTATCATGCAATAAAATTAATTAGGGAGGGTGAAAGCTCCTGAAACAAGTGTGTACTAATTCATTTATAAAATAACAATATTTTTTTTTTTTAGATATTAGCTTTGTTTTTAGGGCAACTGTATAGAAATTGATCCATTTCCTTCCCTTCAGAGCATATGTAAAAGGAAATATACTGTAAATACTCCTTTCTTCAAAGTCTGACTCGGTATTTTCAGAGAACGAATCAAGAGTTCTCAATCAGTATTTGCAACTGCAGATCACTTAATCTGATTGGAATTATGTGACACCCAGTTTGTTTCCCTTCCATATAGGACAGTGCCACATTACCTACCTTTTCAGGCAGCTTGATGGACGATGAGTTGTTTTAATAAGACAGTGTAGCAGTAAGGTCCACTTGTCACATCACGTTCGTTGCTAAAGGTTCTATTGGTAGATACACGCAGTCACGTAGATCCCAGATCCGAGAAATTAAACTCCTTCCTCATTTTCGCTTGTATGTGAGTTTCTGTTGTACATCACTGTCTCTGGTGATATGTTGTTTTTAACTATCCACTTTCATCCCTAGTGTTGGATACACTTCATGAACGCGTGAAATGAACCTTCTGCACAGAGCACCATAAGATCATTTTAAAATAGGCTCGATAGAATGGTTCAGTGTGGTTCTATTTCTAATTTTAACTGAATAGCTATTAAATTCTCATCTGTAACTATTAACATTTTTCACGTTCATTCATATGTGTTAATATACACAGTTTATACATTTGTATATATTGCTCAAATTCATTTTCTGTCGACTGTGCTCACACGAACACAAGGTCTTTGATATTCCACATGGCACATCTAAAAGTGATGATCTTGGCATTACTACAAGTGTAAAATAAAGATATTCCTGTTTAGACAGAGCAGGTTCTACTTATACCTTAAATAGACTTTAAATTAAAGCAGAAAATAGATTCTCTAACCAGCTGTGTTTGTTCTCTCCCTCCCTTCTTTTCTCTTTCTTCCTCTCAGATCTGGTGCTCTGTTGCCTCCTCTGTTTCTCGTTGCTCTTTTGATCAGCTTTCTCCTCCTTCCCTTTAGTTGCAGGCCAGATGTTCTTATGACATGTAGATCTTTCCAAATAAATTATTTGCTTTGTAGAGTAGCCATGTCTGCAATCACAACCTGGCCAGTTGTAAGTTGTCTCGAGTGATGTATTGCCTTTTAAAAAACACTCTGATGCGTGTTTATGTGTTAGAATTTGTGATTTGCACAAGCTGCAGTTTTCGCCCCTGCCCTCTCGAGGGTGGGGGAAGCACCAGAGCACATCGATGAAATAAATTGGGGGTGGGGGTTGTTCCTTCTGGTGCCTCTGTCTTCCAGATGCCGAGACGCACTGAGTCAGCGCTGCTGAATGCTAGAGAGAGGCGGCGCACACCTTTGCTAACCGAGAGCAGCAGTTGGTACCGGTCTTGCTGGATGCTTTAAATATGAAACTTTTTATTCCCCAGCTGCCCAAATATTAATCTCCAGCCTTTTCACAACATTTTGTACTTCTGTGTTTTCTGTCTGTGCTATTTAATTTTCATGATGCTCCTTGGGTGCTCCCAGGTGAAAAAGTAAGGCTAGAAAAGACCTTTTGCATCATCCAGGCCAACCTGTAGTTCTGTAAGTAATTGCTACCCCCATGACTCAGATAGGAAAGGTAGGCATATCATCTAAAAGATCTACCAAAACAGACAAAAGAAGACGTGGGCAAATGTTAGACTGTTTTTCTTGCCCGCTTAAACCAAAAAACTGTAATTTGCTGCATCTCTACTGCCAGAGATTGCAAATAATTTACCTTTCCCTGTGCATGAAGATGACGCCCGCAGATACTGTGGGTATGATTAATGCACACAACGTATACAGAGTTGGTATCTGTCCTGAAGACAGCGTGGTCTGCACACGTGCAACTGCCTCTAAAACTGATTGATGTGGTTTTACCATGAAATTATCACAGAATCACAGAATCACAGAATCATCAGAGTTGGAAGGGACCTCTAGAGATCATCTAGTCCAACTCCCCTGCCAAAGCAGGATTGCCCAGAGCACATTACTCAGGACTGCATCCAGGCGGGTCTTGAAAATCTCCAGAGAAGGGGACTCCACAACCTCCCTGGGCAGCCTGTGCCAGTGCTCTGTCACCCTCACCGTAAAGAAGTTTTTCCGTGTATTTGAACGGAACTTCCTATGTTCCAACTTGTGCCCATTGCCCCTCGTCCTGTCTCTTGGAACCAATGAAAAGAGCCTGGCTCCATCCTCCTTCAACCCACCCTTTAGATACTTATATGCCATAATAAGGTCTCCCCTCAGCCTTCTCTTCTCCAGGCTAAAGAGTCCCAGCTCTCTCAGCCTTTCCTCATAATATTATATTACAATATATACTGGTGAGGAACTGTGTCTCAACGTCTTGTGTTTTCATAGCCTCCAACAGTAAAGAAACTTCTCCACCTGTATGTATACGCATAAGACAAATAGCAAATGCAGAACGGTCTGATACCACATGGATACTGCTCTCTTGATAAAAGTAGTATCTTAGATGTCAAATCGCTGGAGTTCCGGACCAAAATGGATCTCCCGTGCACAGCTATCTTAAAGGCTGTATGAACAAAAAAACAAACCGACAGAGGAAACAGAGACAAAAAAGCAATAATTTGTTCTAGATAAAAACAAACAAAAACCTCAGTAAGAGCAGAGGTGAAGCCTAATGAGATACAGCCTGTTGAGGTATAGCCCATTTCTTGCTATTCGCATTCACCAGTGAAGCAGTCCAGAGCACTCTGCTTCTAGCAACACCTGGTCTCCCATTCCACAGTTTCCAGTATCATCAGAGCTGCAGGCGATGAGTTGCTCATTTTTCTCAGAGATTTTAGGAGGAGATACCTAAATGAACTGTCTCCTTTCTCAAAGCACGCTGGAAAGGCTCCACACGCTCCACTTCTGAAGCTGAGGCCAAGTTCATTTCTACTTCAGACTTTGCACGGGTTGTGTCGTATGGGTCTGCTTCAGACCTGGAAGTCTTGCCTAGCTACAACGTGATTGCAGTAGACATCCTGCAGGCAGGTGACAGCTACATCTGGAAGTGCCAGACATGCTCAAGGTATCGGAGCTGCACTCGCACAGCGGTCACGGCGTTCCTGCGGAGCACAGGGACGTGTGCCGGCCGTGCTGAAACAGAAACACGGGGTGTCTTACCTTCGCTTTAGGCACGTAGGTGGGATTCATCTTGGCTAATATATGTATCTAAAAGTTAGGGATCTAATCCCTTAGTAGTCAATGGAGAGAGATGGTAATGCTCTTTAGTATAACTAATCTCTCCTCACTGACAATAGAGAAACCCTAGATGACTAGCTTAGACTAATTGCTCAACTTGAAAGGTGGGATTTAGCCATCTAAAATAGTAAAATGCTATCAGATTAAAGAGTAGCTTTTCACACCTATACAAAACAAATGTGATTTGAGCCTAAATAACTGCGCAGAACAGCAGATAACCAAGTCTTACACTGCAAGTCCCTCTTCTAAGGAGGAGAAGTATTTTAAATGTTTGTGTGACTCACAGTAATACAGTGTTTTGTATGGCTTTTACTGTTCTGTATTATTGTCACACCGCTCTGGAGTTTATTGGGTTTTTCCATTTTAAAGATGGAGATGTGAGCAAGAGGTTAATTGGCTTGCATGAGATCTGACACGGGGACGCGCGGTGAAATGGGGAAACGAATCGAGGCTTTCTGTTCCTCTCATGATTGCACTCATGATTTTTGGGCTGTTGTCCTGGACACTCATCTACCATTTCTCTGTCATGAAATGAAGTTCATCACTTGGCTGGTAGAGTTGCTTTAGAGTAGCAAAATGCCATTGTATTTTGGGCTTCTGAATATTTTAAAAATACTGCAAGGAAATGGAATGGTCAACGAGTAATGTGAAGTAGAAGTAGAGAGCAGAAGGCATATTTTTAATTGATATAAATTACTCATTTTTACTGGTTTGCCACCGAAGTTTTGATCATTTTGCCTCTGTAAATGATTGGTATTCCTGTGGCCTTTCAAGGATTTGCAACATCACAGAATTGGTGTAGCAAATGCATAGGCCATATGTAGAAGGCTTGGGTTTACATTAAATACAGGGCAACGAAACTATTAAACTTCTACTGTATGTAATCTGTGCAGAGCATTCTGCAATATATACATATCAGTTATGAATTTACAATCATTTTTCATGTTAAATGTTGAATTTAAACTCCACAGCTGGACTTTCATCTTGAAAGAAGCCAGATAGCCCTGTGCATCTGGTTTAATCTTCCCTTTAGCCATATTATTTTAAAGGCACTCCTGCTTAGTACATCTTACAATTGAAAAATAATACTCATATTCCCTCTCATCCTCAGCAGCTGTGATCCCTCCGCAGATGTTGTTCTGTCAGACGTTTCATTACGTGTGATAAAAAGCGTAGGTTCTTTTTGTCTGTCTGTGTTACCGCTTTGTGGATTTTATTTTCTTTTTCTTTATTTATTCCTTTGGCCGTAGATGAGTTCTTCCATAATACTTCACTTTATTTCCCATTGCTGCTGCTTCGCCTTCTTTCTAAGTACAGAAATGATCAAGAACTTGCAACTGCGCGGAGCCGCCCAACAGAAGCCCATTGATTCCCCACCAAAGGGCTCTGTGTGAGCCATTCTGCTCCAGCTTGAAAAGAAAGCTTTGTTCCCTCAGCTGGTAGTGTCTTAAGATGCTGATCCTTGCCATATTTTTGGAAAACTGTAGCAGTTTATCAGACTGTTTGACACTTCCCGTTCAGCTGTATATTCTGTAGCATACTCTGGTATTTGCCTCTTCTCGTCCATCAGTCTCACGAGCGCGAGACTGGTCGGGAGCAGCCCAGGCGTCACGGTGAGTTACGCTGGGCACAAGTCATGTGGAGGCAAACAGTGAAAGAGGAGGAATCCGGAGTGCTGGTGGCCGTGCCTGAAACGGTAGTAATGGATTTAGTATTTGGGGCAGGAGGTATGGGATTTGTCATGTTGGCTGAGTATTTTCCTGGCCACCTTCCATGACTGTTCAGATATTTTTAGCATGAAGAACAAGCTATGTTGTCTCAGTTGACCTTGGAGCACGACATTTTAACATGGAATTGGTTTGAATTGCTAATCATTAAAATGATTTATTATTTTTTATTACAAGAGCAACTGGAATCCCAGTCATGTTTTGCAGATGAAAAGGGAAGCAAATTGAAACCTGTCTTCTCTTGACTTGCAGTCCTTCATGATATCCATGTTTCCTAAAGTACCGTCTTCAGCTCTTTCTCTCTGCATCATTAAAAGCAGATTATGCCTAGGTTTGGGTTTTAATGTGTCTTTTGGTCATTTGACAAATATTATATCAGAATGACCGAAACTAATCCCAGGGTCTCACAGCGCTCAATGAGAACAAAAGGATCGTTTCTGTTGCAGACAATTTATGACCTTAATAGAAGTTTACAGCTGCTATCAGAAAGGCAAGATCTTGCTATCAGTATATTTATACTGGTGATTGCTCTCTCTTTGCCGTCATTCCCAGACTGAAGTTTACCAAAAAGATCAAGCCCCTGAATGCCAACTTCTGTTAAGGAATTAGAAGCAGTAGCACTGCATCGGGATACTGTAGCAGTATATTTTAAGGCAGTAATATATAACGTAGGAAGAGAGGTTCAGACCAACCACAGACATAGCCGGAAACCTGTGAGAGTTTGAATTCAAGTTTTGAGTTCCAGATCTATTCCTAGCTCAGTGTATTTGACTCCTACCGGGCTTTTTGACTAGTTGTCGATTTTGGACGATTCTTGTTTATTGAGTTTTGCATGTTCTTCTGTTAACAGGGCCTCAGAGGAAATGACAGTCATTTTTAAGATGCATTTTACTGCCACAATGGTGCAGAGAAGCCTTTGACTGAAAATAAGTACCAAGGGCTTGTTGACTTTTTCAGTCTACCAAATAAGCACCTACTCAAATATCTGATATAGATTTTTAAAAAATTTAAGAAAAAACCAACAAACCAAAACAAACCAAAAACCCCAACCATCCTCCTGCCTCAGAAGCAGCTGCATGGTTCAAAGATTTATCAGTAAAAGTTGAAACCAGGATGCGAAAATAAACCTCTCTTTGACTACCTTGGCAACTGGGAAGACCACAACCTGTTTCTACAGAGTACCTGGCGGATCTCCCAAGTAGGGCCGAAGAGGCTGTTTCCCTGAAATCGGTGTCACACTAGAGTTCCTTTCCTACATAGGAAGTGAGTGAATCACTGAATAATGCAACACCCTTTCCCTTTCTGCGAGAACTCCGCCAAAGCCAAGCCTAAGGGTCCGGGTTAAAGCAAACTCAGTTACTTGGTAACTGAGTTGTGCTTTGGAGGGGTTAAAATTGGAGGGGTTTTGGACGTGGGGTTTTGGAGGGGTTAAAATTGGCAAGAAAACCTGAGAACTGGCAGAGGATCCCCAGGTGCCTGCATTAACACTGCCCGGTCTCTCTGATGCGAGCTGGCAGGTCCCACAAAGCCACTCAGCCTTGAACAGGGAAGGGAAGGAGGGACGGAGCGAGAGCTCCAGCTGCGACTCCAGAGCCCCAGAAAGAGCCTCTAACCCAATTCCCTTCAAGTGCACAAGCCTGGCGAGCCACAGCATCTGTTTGCCACTGTATTCACCGAGTTCGCAGGGCAAACAAAAGATCCGTATCAGGCATGCATCCTTCCAGAGGGGGAAAGCCTTCCCTCATTCGCCCGTAGATTTCCTCCCCTTTTTCTTCCAGTTATATACATTTTGGTTTGGGGGCTTTAATTTTGTTTTTATTGGGGGGGGGGAATGTTGCTTTTTTTTTTTTTTTTTTTTTTTTTTTTGGATGGTAATTAAGAGAGCTAACACCAGCTAGGCTAGAGTGAACGCAAACAAGACCCCTATAGGCAGCACAGTGCATTAATGTAAAATATGCCCAGACAACATAACTTGTCAGAGAGGATTATTTCTGCTTAGTGAATCTGCAGGGGCCCCTTTGCTCCACCACTCAGCGTCTGACTAGAGAGAGAAAGAGAGAAAGAGTAGCCATTAGTGAGTAGCTACTGTGGCATTGATGTTTGAGCGCACTTCTGAACTGGCTTTTGTTGAGAATATCGGTGCAGAAAGCATGCGCTGTCCCAAATCCGCTGTTACTATGAGAAATGAGGAGCTGCTTTTAAGGTATGTTGTCTCCTTTGTTTTAACGCGTGCTTTCGAGTTGCCTGGGCCCGCTGCAACTATAACCGTGCTGTGTATTAAGTAGTTTCCCTATTTAAAGGAAAAGACAGGCATTGCTGTGTGCAAGTAGCATTTTCCACGAGTTAGAATCGCACATTTCATGTATGACGACAAATGTACGGAGAGGGCAAGGAGGGAAAAAAAATAAATATATATATATCTTTTTTTTTTTTTTTTTTTTCACTAAATGAGAGCTGATATTTCTTTTATCACCTCCTTTGCAATATTTCTGCCTGCTTCATTATTATGCACTGGGCATGGAATAAGCATGGAAAAAGCTCAGGGAGACTCCATATTAGAGCTAGTGCCCTAAATACCACTTTAATTTTCACTTAGCCTATGTAAATAGTTACTAACGTTCTACCTGGTCTTTACCACTTGAAGACGTTTTAAAAATATCTAAATGCTCCCATATGTGGGCTTACACATATATTCTTAATGTTCCAAGGTTTAGCGGGGGGCCAGCATCGACTACTCTTTTCAGAGAGAGAGAGACACACACACACACGCAGACACACGCACACACGCACATACACACGGAATTATGCTGGAATTGGCACCCCGCTTTGAAAAATGTAGTCTTTTGTTTATTTGCTAGCAGACATTGTAGCATTGAATACATCTTTTGGTCTGACAATGGGACAGCTGAACAATGGTGCTGTCAAACTAGCTTAATGTATGTCTGGCGATGGGGTGGTTTGGGGTTTGGTTTTGTTTTTTTTTTTTTTTTTCTCTTTCCTTTTCTCAGCCCCTTTTTCATCCCCCTTAATCTTTTTGTTTATACGGTAGGATATGAAGTGTATTGCCTATTTTGTGACGGTTGTTTCATCTGATATCTGCCGCTAATAGTGCAGGGAGGGGGAGGTTTGCATCTTACAATTATGCCTATTGCATTAAGTTGGAGATTTATTACTAACCTCTCCTTTAACTGCAGTGAGAAAACTTATTGATTCTGAAAGCTTACGATACTGCTGTCAATCTGGCAAATACGTAGTTGCCAAACGTGCCCTTGACTGATTTTATGCCTGATCAGATCAACTTTAACTGCTGTTTTGGAGATACTGTTCCTAATTTTGTTTAGGTAATGAAAATGCAATAAAAATGATAAATCAGATCTCAAAGTGGGAGCCCATGCTACTTTCCATTTTTATAATCCGGCTATTAGCATACGTTAGAATTTTTAAGGTCAGGCAGAATAATTTACCTGGATGATTCCTATCCCAAAATCTAACAAATTATTCATATGACATTTCATGAATTATCTTTCTGTTTAGACAGCCATAGTTAAGCATTAGAACAGTTAACAATTTTGGGTTTGAATTTGGCAAAATGCTCATGTACCTTATGCAATATGAAAAGAAATTGTTAGAAAGCTTTTGAAAAATTTTGAGTTACTACTTGGACAGTAGCTTGTGTCTTAAATAGAATGAATTGTCATCAGTCTGTGGAGTTTCTGAAACTGTTTAAAGTCTTTAAATACTTTACACGTTAAATAAATATCCTGCTTTTAGTAATAATTGTAATCATTTTCTGAGAGAGAGAGATTTATCAATGGTTTCTATTTTTGCTTAGATCAATTAATTGTAGGAGTTTCGTGCTTTTTTTTAACCTGAATTCCAGTGCATGATTTGTATGGGTTGAGGGGTCTCTTTGACCCCTTAGTGAAAAAAAAAAAAGACATTAAAGATTTATTGGTAGCGGTCAGAGCTCTCTAAAGCATGTATTTTCAACAAAAAGATGTTTCATAGGGGGACTCTGAGTACTTGCTATGCTTTTTTGCATTCTTTTTATTGTTGTTGCATCTCCTTCCCTTGTGTGTTGAGATGGTATAAATCAATAGGAAAGAGTTTACGTGAACAAAAAGGTAATATCGCATAAAACATGCTAGAAGCCTAGAGGTTATGGATTATCAGGTAGTACTTGCGTGCTGTGTGTTGTGCATAAACATGAAGAAAGCAAGGACGGTGTTTCATGTAATGGGACCATGCTATAAGTCACTTTCTTGGAAGAACTTCTTTCAAGATAAACATTAACTCGTTCACAACTGCTCTGCTCTGCCAGAACTGGAGTCTTTTTGGGTTGTTTTATCAAGTCACGTTCCTTCAGCCTGGGCTTTCTAGCAGCCGCTGCCCTTTGTGAGTGGCAATAAAGTGAATCCTTCGCTCTCGGTGACGTGGAAATGCCCCTTTGGTGATTGCCCAGAGTGGGGTGAATGCCACTTTTGTAGCAGCCACCAGCAGCCACCTGGGCAGCACACCCAACCGCCGCTTTTAAGGACTATTCAATACTAAAACTGTTTCCTAAGCGCTCTTCTTACAGGTGAGTTCATACTAAACTTACAGTAGTTCCTATATTTTCAGATGAAATGCTGCATAAAATACATATGCTACAGATTTTTGTCTTGGATCGCCAATTACTTTGCTCTTTTCCAAGGGTATTTTCTGACATTGCATTCACATCAAAGACTAATTTTTGAATTATTCTGTGTGAGCCCTACTCCGAAAAAAAAAAAATAAAAATCTTTCTATGCATATTTACTGAAATATTGCTTTTTGAGCCATAACAATTATTATTAACATCAAAGAAGGTGAAGCAAATCTGTAACACAAGCCATTTCTTAGTACGCTTTAACAAAAGTGTCGGCTTTTGGGAGACTATATAGGTGTAGAGACCCTATGGCTGAACGCCGCAGGTGTCCTTAGCGTTACCCGCTTTGGGTCTCACCCCTTCACCGAGCAACATGGTGCCTCGCAGTTGTCAAACTTGGCAACATCCGTTTCCACAAACAGCACTAAGAGAGCTCGTTCAGACTCTGCACGAGCTCTTATTTGGTCTTGCCGTGACCGGGTGTAATGCCAAAAAAAGAAAGCCCATCCTCGGTCCTACCTGCCAGAGCAAGAGCGGGATAGGTCTTAACCTGGGAATGGGCTTTCCATGCTGCCATGGGAAATGGAAGTGAATTTGTTATCTTGGAGTCTTTGTCTATATATTTATTTTTTTTTTCCCCGATTCAGGAACCACAATCTCTTAACATCAACACGTTAATATTCTCTTTGTTAAATGAGAATAAAACTGAAGTGTTTCTGTTATCAAATTTAAGTATATAAGATTGCAAACTATACCTTTGGGGCTGAAAAACAAAGGAGAGCATTCAATTAATATTCATATCTAGAAGTTTTACTGCAAGTGTAGATTGTGCTTGAATACTTAAGAAGTCATTCAGGAGTGAATCAATACTAATTATTGTAATCAGGAGGGTTAATTAGCTGAAGATGCTGCTGATGGAAAGTTCACTGCTTACAGCCCTGAAAACACCTAAGTTGATGAAATCTGAAAGCAAGATGTCTAAGAGGACTTTGTATGGAGAGAAAAGCTCGGCTTTCCTTTGGCAGTTCAAGAGCCAGTAGTTCCAAAGGGGAAACGTAGCGTGTACTTTGTGTTTTGCATGATATTAATTCAGGGGGTATTAGAAGATGCAACTAAATCTGTCTTGAAGATATTTGGTGGTGGTTTCTCATTAAATGCAAGTACCATTTTGGATAACCTGTACTGTCTCTGCAGCATTCATTTGTAGATTACCATAAATTAATATGGATAATTTTATGCATTTGAAATCCTGTTCCAGCACTGTTGTTGGGAACGGTTATTTTATTATTATTATTTTTTTTTTTTTTTTTACCATTTGTATGCAGGCATGGGGTCTTTACGTGGTATATGTACATAAGTTACACACGCTCTGTATCTAATATGCAGGTATGCAGCTGTGTGCATACGTACACACGTACACACGTGCACATAAGTTTATACATTTTTTCACTGAGGGTGTTTATTTCTGTAGTCCTGTGCCCTCAGAACTCCCGCTCAGTTCCCATCTGCAAAAAAGTATTCAACCACATGTAATTCAGAGGACAGGTATCGAACAAGCAGTTCGTGAAATCTAAGTTGGATGATAAGGAATGAAGACTGAAAAGAAGAGACTGAAGAAAATCCTTTTCTTTCCCCTTAATTAGAGCAGTTGTGTTCCTTAAAGTGAGCATTACTGAATTCAAGCCAAATCTCGCTATACAAAATCTTTTCTCGCAAGTGAATTGCAAGAAGATTTTTTCTTTAATGCTGGGTGTTTTGTGGTTTTTTTTTTCCCCCTTTCCCCTAGTTATATCTGTTAAGGTTAGAACCAAGATGAACGTCTAGATGTTTATTTGAGAAAAAAGAAACCAAACTAAAACACCAAAAAAAACCCCTCTCGGTCACACACACACACTCACATAACCCCCCACCCCCCCCCCCCCCGAAGTCAAGTGATGCTTTCAGAAGAAAGAAATTCTGTTTCAAAACACATCCGTCTTTCCTCTCTAATGACATTAGAGATTATCACGTGCAGGTGCTATTTATCTTTGCAACCGCTTTCCTATGACTGTTTTACTGCTTCCAACACATTTCCTTGTATGTCAGCCATAGAAAAGGTAACTGAAAATGGCAGCTGTTGAGAAAGCATGTCGCCATGCCTGGAATGACATGCATTATCGGGGCTGCAGGAGTTGCTGGCTCTACAGCCCATTTCTACTTGACCCGCGGAATGATTGGCTGCCTGGGATGGTGATGAATCACTGGAGTTTATGAAACAGGACTGCTGGCATCCTCACAGAGGAAATAAAAACGGATTTTTTTTTTTTTTCCCCCTCTCTAGCACTCTTGCCGTGGCAAAAAGCGCTTTTTTTTTTTTTTTTGGTGGTGTGTTTTGTTTTGCTTTTGTGTTATTTCACCCTGCAGCGGAAGCAAATGCGTCAATTAAAGTCGCTTTAATACTGTTCTTGGCAAGTTAATGATGCACTGAAGGTTAACTATCTTTATTGGGTGGAAGGGGGCAGGAATTTGCCCAAATTTTGTGTAAATCTTGACCTGGACTCTAATTTTCTCATCTCTCACTCCAGTCTTGAGACTGAGACGGCGTAACTAGTAATCAGCTCGAGCGGGATGTAAAAAGGATTTTAGCTGTTCTCACACACAACTTTATTTTCTCTGATAGTCTCAGGATCAGAGACCATTTCGTGGGCTAATATCAGACAGATCCATCTTCAGGGTTTCTGAACTAGTAGCTAAATTGACATTTCTAGAGAGCATCGGCTCCCAAATTTGCACACGGTTTCTAGGTGGTTCATGAAATTATAATATGCATTAAGACCACATTACCGGATTAGGCTCTTCGGAGTCGGTGCCTGTAGGAAAGTATTGTAGGTCTGTAAACCTGGCAGTGCGCTGACAAGACTGACACAGTGTGGATCACAAGCTGCCCTGCAAAATGCAGCCAAGTAAAAATGATCCTCCTATTTCAATTAAAACCCCCCAAATTGTGTCTGGGGGTGGGGAAGGCAGAGAATTGCTTGCTCCTCTCTCCACGTCGTGTACTTGGTGGCTGATGTGTTAGTCTGCGTCCCTTATTCAAGCAGAATAACCTAATTTAAAGTTAACTCTCTCTGATTCGGAGGAATAGGGTTACCGATAGAATTGCTCAGGAAGTTTTAAAATACGGCACTTACACGAAGATAATGCTTTCTGCCATTACATTAGAGAGGGTTTTTCTCGAGTCTCATGCTTTGCTGCCTAAGCTTTTTCTCCACGAGTTTGGAAAAGCAATTTGCATGCTCACATACGCTATTAGACTTTTTCACCTTCCTCCGAATAATTCAGGGGTGGCTGCTGCTGGACGCTGGAGAGGCTGCAGCGCTCCTGGTATTTAAGGCGCAGCCTTCTGACGTCCCTTGCAAAGCTTCCGAAACAGAGGAGGGCAAACTTTTACCGGCGGGAGGGGTGGCGTGGGGAACTGTTGCTTGCGCCCTTCGCTGTGCGAGGGGTGAATGCTGTCCTCGCTCTGGAGTTCCCATGGCAGCAAATCAGCAGGTCATCTTCAAGAGCAGCCTTTGAGGATGCCAGACAACAGTCTGTCACCGGGAGGAAGGCAGAGCAGAGGGCTGAAAGGGGGGAAAAAAACGGATAGAAAATCAGAGGGAGGATACGGGAATTTACTATCCCTTTTAGACAAATAGAGGAGTGAAGAGAAAAGCAAGGGCACCCAAACGTAGATCATCTGGAAATCGAACCTCGCAAGTGTAGATAGCTGTGGATGAGGCAATAGCTGTGCTATGGAGTGAATTTAGGATTCAAATCCTGCACCTGCTCTCCCTGGAAGCTGCAGGTCAGCATCTGAAGAATTGAGGCCCTCTAGAAAGGAAACGGCGAATTATCAGAAAACTTAAATTCTTAGAGACTTGATTTTCAACTGTAACAACCTCTTGGTTTCATTTTCCTTCTCTTCTGCCTAAAAATGATCTATTTTCAGCTAAAGTGCGAGGAAGAAGCTCACTCTGAAGCTTGAGAATTTGCCTGCATCATTTCAGCCCACATTTAATTTTAATGAGAGAGTTATATAACCCCCTTTAAAAATAACAAAACACTAACAGAACTGCATCGGCAACATCAGGTGTTCTGCAGTGCTGCTCCAATGAATCATATGGAGATCTGTCTGTGCACGGCTGATGAACATACATTTAACTCGGTTAACCCCCACCCCCGAAAACAGCAATCCAGAGTCACCAATTTTTTTCCTAAAGAGCCTTTCTCACAAAAACTAGCCGCCTGCCCTGGGAACCTCATGGCTTCAGCATTTTTCCCTTAGAAAATTGTGTTATCAATGGGTTGGGTTTTTTTAAAAAAGTTGCAGATGAATTACTGCGGCTGTACCAAAGTGAAACATTCTGTGTTAAAAACTAAGTTGGGTTTAATGTTTCGCTTTAGAAAAGAAAGCCAATGTTCCTATTTGTTGCACTGAGCCCTCCCAGTCTCTGAAATTAAGAACAGCCCGTTTAAGAGGCAGCTCTGGGAGTAATAAATACATGATTTCATGAATGTTCCTTTCGGAGGGAGAATTTGGGGGGAAAAATTGAATCAGCAATTTTGAGCCCGTTAAAACATCCTGGTTTGGATGCAGCCCTGGACTTTAGGAAGCCCCTCAGCCACTGATTGCTGGGAGGTGAGAAGATCAGAGTACACTTGCCATACTCATGCTCTTTCTCTTTCCACCCGTTACAAGCCATGATCAGAGGCAGGGTCATGGACTAGCTGGACCTTTTGATCTGTCCCATGTGGCAATTCTTACACTGTCCATTTAGGGGGGGGAAAAAACCCAAAACCAGGCACGGTGCAGTTTTCTGCATGTCTGACCGCCTTACAGTTACTGCAGGAGCCTTTTCTTTCCGTCCTTCATGTCTGAGGTTTAATGGATTCTGTCTGCGGGAAATAATGATGTCAAACAAAGATAGTTACTTTACATATTATCAAGGTGATTGTTATTTTTGAGGACCGGGATGTATGCTAGGCACTTCATGAACAAATGGAAAAAAAAAAAAACAAAAACCTGTGAAATTTCCTACCTTAAAGATTTCCAACCTTAAATTTCCTTTTACCTTAAGCGTAAGGTGAGATCCAGTCACTTCCAGTTAAAAGGCAAGGAAAACACGTGGCAGAAGTGATTGAGAAGGGAAGCTGGTGGTTAACGTTAGGAAGATCCTGCAGTCATTCAGAAGTGCAGTAGGTTAATTCAGAAATTGTAATAAACCCCTCAGATTTCTTTACAATTTGTTTTTGTTTTTTAAAAAATATCTACTTTTGGCTTCCTATCTCTTTTCCTGTCCCTTACCCAACCTCTTGCCTGGCTGATGCCATGTTAGAACTGCACCGCTTTTGGAGTTGGAGCTGCCCTCATCCGGCTTTTTGCTGTGTTCAGCCCATCCTCACCATCCCCTTCCCTGATCCTGCATCTCTCCCAATAACCAGCCTCCCCGCTGGGCAAAAATCTTCAGAAATCTCAAATTTATATAAAATGAGGGAGTTCTTTGTGCCTCCTAGCAGTTGTTCCTGTGGGTTTGGATGGGGGAGGAGGTTTTTTTGGTTACAGTGGGCTTTTTCCCCTGCCCTGTGAAGGCATAATCAGGGCGCTTGCACATTGGGAGCAACACAGACAAGAGCACCAGATGCGCGATTCCTCCTATCCTAAGGAATACAAGATTGTATTTTTTCATGTAAAGATAATATAATAGCCAAATACAACAATATTAAGTTCCCTCTTCCAGGGTTGTTTGGAAAGGTGTTTTTTTGACCATAAATAATGCGCCTGCTGTCTAGTAGGAAATCAGGTCTGCCCAGTGCGTGCAGTGCCCCAGTTTTTCTCCTGGTTGGGTAGTGGTTGCTGATGGAATCAGTCAGCGGGTGAGAAGATATGGTAGTTCATAAAAAAAAGGGAGAGAAAAAAAGAAGAAAAAACAGTCAATGCCTGTTGTCAAGTTAAGATAGGGCTGGGCTGACAAAAGCCTTGGTCTTGTGTCTATATGGATGTGGCGCTACACAAAGGCAACACGTACAGATCAATAGAGATGCTCTTCAATAGGGCTGTAAATAAATACCAGGACGGTAAGACTTGGTCTTGCAAATATTTACTTGTTACTACTTTAGTATTTGCTAAATACAGCGCTGAGCGCCGCGGATATCCCAACTGGAGCAAATGGTACTGGCCAGGTCCTGCTCAGCACTAGCACCAGGCAGGATTGGAGCTGAGGGTCATGATTGACTATCCCAAGTATTTGCACGCTATTAACAAAGTAGGGTGTTTCTCCAAATTAAAGGCCTTTCCCAAAAGCCCTCCACCACATGTAGCGTCTGCCTTGTGCCATAAAATCTTGCCTAATGGTTTTCGGAAAGATTGAGTTATTACCCACAAATGGAACAAAGGCCTTATACCCACAGTGGGATGAAATCACCTCTTCAGTGGTATAAAATAGGAAGAAGAAAAAAAAAAAAGTAGCGAGTGGGAAGTTTTACTATAGCAACCAAGTTTACATAATATCAATGTGCTTCAAGTGAAAGCTCTAGAAATGCTTAATTTGAGGTACCTTTTCACAGGGCTAATTTTAAATAACGTCTATTTCTGAAAATTACTGATCAGCTCCAATAGCCTACGGAATTGGGGGGAGCTTCACAAGCGGCTAAAATTCATTGATCAGCTTTAACCAACGATTTAATTTTCTTTTTAAAAGGGTTTTGGTTCTATGCAAATTGTCTTATTTCTCAAAATAAGGTGAAAGGAAGACTGTTGTGTGTGTTTGGTTTCGTAAATAAAAAAATCCTTACTGAAAGGTTAAGGCTTCGTAATGCAAAACTTTATTCCGATGTTAGATCTAACTGGCAAAGATGGATTTGTTACAAATAATCAAAATCTTCACAAATGGCAAAACAGTGCAGAATCAGGTCCATTACTTTTTTTGCCACTCAAAAGAAATGCACTACTTTTTCCTTTTAATTGCTTACAGTGCTTACACCATTCTTTAGCTGTGCTGAAATACTTTGTGTAACGTGCTTTGCTTTTCTTTTTCCTCTTTTCTTTCCCCTCGCTTTCTTGTCCCTCCAGAAGTCTGCTAGTAAAAGTTAAGCTGACGGCCTTGCTTGCTCCCTTATAGGCAGGTAGGCTCACGTCCCGCCGCACAAACCAGAACGCTCTTATTTTCTGCTATTAGCCATGCTACTACTTTCAGGCTCAGGCTTTGCCTGGAAGGTTATTTCTTTGTGAAAGATAGCGAACACCTCATTTGCATTCACTAACGCTATCTGGACCAGATTCCTTTTCCCCCTCGCATTAGTGGAAGATCCTGAGTGATTCCGCTGAAGTCATTTGAGCCCGCTCCAAATTTACACCGCCGTTGCTGAGCTCTGCTTCTGCTGCCTCTGTTAGAAACTTGCTTTGATGCCAGAGATAAGCTGAATCCCGAGCATGTTCGTTGGCTTAGGGGGGAATAAAGCAGAGGATTTGAACTCTCTTCATACTGCCTTGCAGGCTTGGGAGAAAGTGAAGTCATTCGGAAACTTTCCCTTGAAGTGCTTCCAACAGTAGCATTTCCTTGGCCCAATACTGGGGGGTGGGAGGGGGCAAGTTGATTAAAGGAATGGCAATTAAGGAAAGGGTGAGGAGGGGGTCCGGAGAGGGGCCGTGATGTGAGCTCCACGCTGGATTTGGCTGCGGGATCTGGAAGGGAAGGGGGTGCCTGCTCTCTTTGTCACTCGCTGAGTGAAAGCCATGGGCAGTGATGTCAGAGTGAGCTCATACGCTCGACAGCAATCCACCACTCAACCGCGGTCTTCCTCCAGCTGAACTTTTTTGCAGGTTTGGGGTTTTATTTTGCTCTGAAGAGGTGTTTGGTTTTCAAAGGTTGAGTTGTTTGGAGAAATTGCGTATAGCTCTGTGCTCGAAAAGCCGCTTGAACAGTGACTAATCTGCAAACGTGGGGTGGAATTGCTTCATCTGCCCCGCTTAGACGCCTGGAGAAACCGAGGCACGAAGAGTAAACGACGTGACTGCAGGGGCAAGCGGGGTCTGGGCCTCTGAAACGAGGGGAGGATGGATAGGAGGCGACATTTGTAGCTGGAATAGGATTAAAGCCTGAGAATTGCTGATTCCAAATTCCAGGTTTCTTCCTCAAAACTGCCATATGCTCCACCAGCTGAAAAAGCTTAATATCGGCAGGCAGCGATAGCGCAGCAATAATGCAGCTCCTCTAAGCTAGTGTTTACATCTATTGTCTGATTTATGCTGTGAAAATTAATGCAGCTTCAGTTGCCATTCCCCCTCCCCATTTCCCTCGGTACTCCAGTAACGGACCAAAGCTTCCATTTTTCCTTCATTTTTAATAAAAGTTGCTATTTTGCGCACATGTGCCGGTCAAGGAACTGGTATTAACATTACAAACAACAGAGCTGAGCCTGTAACAGCGTCAAACATTCAGGGTGGGGGTTTTTTTTGTGTTTTTGTTTTTCACCACTTACCCTCTTCATTCCAGAGTTAATTCATACGTAGACACTACGTAATTTACGTTTGAGAACCAAATTATTCAAATGCGGTTTCTCCCTGTAAGCTCTCCTTGAGTTGCATCTCGGTATCTTTTATAGAGAGAGTTTCTTTTTGCATTTGACCCTGTTCCTGCCTCTAACTTTTAAATGGCAAAAGCAAATGTGCTTTGAAAAGTGTGTTACACTGTAGTTGTTAAATAAAGCAATAACCTATGCACTTGTAATGCTTTCTCTATGACCTACTTACATACTACTTCACCCTCCTTATAGTATGATTAAAAGCTGCTTTGAATCCACTATTCCCTCAAGGGATTTGAGGCTAGAATTTAACAAACTGCTGAGAAGGCTTAAGTCAGTAAGAGGGCTTCCCTACAGCTTCTTCCAGCTAATTCACATGTAATTAAAAGGAAAATAAATATTTCAAAAGAACATACGTTTTAATGAAGCATTTTTAAGCACTTACACCTTGTGAAATGGGGCAAATTTATAAAGATCTCACTATTCCATATGCAGATTTTAAGCAAAATTATTTGTGATCCTCTCCTCTTTCCACCTTCGCATCCTGTGCAAAGCGTGGATTTACTTTTCAGGCAGCAGCAGTGGGACTGTGGTCCTTAAAAGCGACACACTGGTGAGACTGAAGTCCCTTAGATTAAGCATGTACCAAAAAAAAAAAAAAAAGATGATGAAGAGGTACGGATCCAGCTGCACAGGGTGAAGTGGGGGTGGAGACTTCTTACTTAAAAGAGTATCTTCATCCTCGCTGAGCTGCCTGTATTTCTTCTGAGCTAAAACCTGCCCCTTCTGCAGTGGCAAGATTTTGAAATTGAAAGTTAATCCAACTCTGCTCTGGGCTGGATTAACCACCATGGAGGCCTCAGATCAAAACCCAGGTGGCTGCACCCAGCTGGAGAAAGTTGCGCTGGTTTCTCCTTTTATTGCGACTTTGCACTTATTTTTTTACCCACCGTATAGTCTTAGGCTGCGACGGATGGGTGGCATAGAGGAATTGCCATTAATTTAGTAAAAAGGAGCCATAGCTTTGCTTTGTGCTTTTCTGTGTGGATGTTTAGGTGCCATGGTGACAAGGACAGTATGCGAACATATAGAACAGAGCAGATTAATAACACTATAGATATCTGTTCAGGATTGCAGCTGTCCTACGGGGATTATGCTGAGGGCCAAGAGAACCTTTTCTTTCTTTAGACTTGCAAAGTAGGCAAAAATTTTAGCAGCCTGAGGGGTTTTTCTTCCTTTCAACTGTTTAAAATGGAGAAGTGTCTTAGAGCAATAAACCGGACTCTGAAAATTCGCCTGGTCTGTATTTTTATTACCAAATCACGTCGGTCAAAATTTAAATAAAACTTGGCCCAAGCAACAGCATTTTTATTTACCGGTCAATTTAATTTTATTTTAGAATACTCTTTGAAAAGTTTAAGCATAGTAGTTTTAAATTTGTATTTGTCACATTTGTTACTGTTTTTCGAGTGTTGATTACCCAGAACAAATACAATTTTACCACCGGGAGAGAGGTTCAGGAGAGGCACACACAACGCAGGGAGACGTTTTGGCTGTCCGGACCGCTCGGATCCCCCAGTCATCTTCATAAACGCGTTAATATTCTTGTGCCCGGGGCTGCTTTGTATCGAAGCAAGTAGGTTTTGGAGCTGCACAGGAGAATTTGTACAGATTTTCAGGGGGCAGCAGCCTGGGGCCGGGGGTGATGGCTCCAGCTCTTTATACGTGTGGAATTTCGCGGGGGGGCGGCTGGATGTGGCCCCGCTCCGGGGTCGGGAAGGGGCTTTTGGAGGCGTGAGGAAGGATTTACCGTCGTTACTGAGTGAAACCCCGGTTTTTGGATCGGCGAGGGCAGAGTTGCCGCTCGTCCCTTGCCCGGCCGGTAACACCGCGCGGGGCGGTCTGAGGGCTGTGTGTCGGGGGGGTGCCCGGGCCTGAACGGCGGCGGTCTGAGGGGAGGCAGCCCTTCCCCGAGCCACCCGCCGCAACATTCCCAGCGCTCCCAGTTCGCCAGCGCCGGCTGCTTCTTACCCGACTGGGAAGAACTGGGTGGCTGCAAAACCACCCGTGGAAACCGAAGCAGAGGGCTCTGCGCCGCGGGGCAAAGCCCCCACCCCCCCGGCTTCTCCTCACACCGCCGCGGGCGCCCGTCAGCGTGGGGCGGGCGGGAGCGCCGGCTGAGGTGTGGGGGGGGGGGCAATGGCGGGGCTCAGCCCGCTCTTACCTTCCTCCCACGCCGCCGCCCGTCAAAGTTTGTCCGGGCTCTGCCGGCGGGGTGGCGGGGGGGGCGGTTGTCCCTCAGCCCCGCCGGCGCTGCTAGGCCTCTCCCCGGGGCGGACGGGGTTAACGGGGAGCCGCAGCGGGGAAGATGGCTCCGCCTCCCCGCTCAGCACCTGGCGCTCCACCGACAGTTGCCTCAGCAGTCGATTTCGGAGGGGATTGGCGGAAAAGAGAAGAAAAAAAAAAAAATTAAAAAAAAAAAAATACCACCACCAAGAACGGGGGGGTGGGGGGGGGTGAAGAGAAATGTGACAACTGCCGGGGCTGGCGGCTGCCGCGGGGAGGCCTCCGCACCTGTGCCTGCCTCTCCGCCGCCCGGCGCAGTTGTGGGGATCCGCCGAGCCCCGCCGCATCCTCCCTTCAGACCGCCGCGGCGCCCCCGGAGCCCAGCATGACTTCTTCGTTCAAGCTGGATTTCCTTCCGGAGATGATGGTCGACGGGCGCTTGCTGGTCTCTGACAGAATGTAAGTGGCGGCGGGGCTGCCAACGGGTAACCTCCCCCCCCCCCCCGCTACCCCCCACCGAGGGGCTTCGGCCGGCTACCCCCCCCCCCCCCCGCCCCTCCGCGGCGGGAGAAGGGGGTCCTCCCTCCCTCTCCCCCCTTTATTTTTTGTGTGTGTGTCCCCCCCTCTTTTCAAGTCACTTGGTGATCTCCGTGTTGTCCCCCCCTCCCGAGAAGGCGGCAGCCGGGCGCGCAGCCCTCCGGCGGGTCGGTGAAGGCGGGCGAGGGGCGGCGGGGTGAGGGGGGGGGGTGTCTACATGGTGCCCTTCCCCGACAGAACAAAACCCCCTTTGCAAAACCTTCCCCAGTTCTCAAATGAAACGCTGAGCATCCGCTGGGAGTAAAACCAGGCGGAAAGCAGGGATTTTTCTTTTTTTTTCTTTCTTTTATTTTTTTTAGTAAAATCCTGTTCCCGACAGCTGCCTGGTACGGAGAGTGTTAATTAGGGTGAGGATGGTTGTTTTACGTGCAGTTGAACTGGGCATAAGATTTATCGGAAGGCACTGAATGCTGGAATTTCAGAAAGAGAAGTATTCCCCTAGCCCATCTCTGCTCCATTAATCTCCATCTGAAAGTTTCTATTATCATCCTCTTGGGCATTGCCAATTGACAGGGATTTTCAGGTAACCTAAGCCTTATGTGAAAAAATTAAAGCTAGAAACGAGGCAACAGTCACTTGCTGAAAGATACGAAGGCTGAGGACTGTGCTGCGTTTTTACCGTATCCGAAATGTATTTTATTCTGTTGCTTTTTCTTCTTTCATCAGGATGACAAATGTGGTTTGAGTTACATTACAATGAAGCGAGAGGCTTTGGCATTGACTCTGTGCTGGAGCGATTCCGGTTGAGGCAGTGCTTAAGTTACAAGTGTAAATAAACCCGAGTGTGCAGCAGAGACTGTCACCTGCGATTTGCACAAATCGGGTTGCATACTGTGCCCCCATCTAAGACTATTCCGACTTTTATTACCTTCTTTACTGGCAACCAAACTTTCTTCTAAGGCGGAGTGTTTTCCCTTGCACCAGCAGTGTTCCGCGTGGAGATATTCAGTGGTGGGCAGTTGTTCAGGCAGCTGAGATTTAATAAGTGTGTGGAAGAGGGGAAAGAGGCAAGGGAAGAAGCTACTTGGTGCGGGTGACTTACACTATTTTTACAGTCTTTGAAGGACAGCAAAGTGTTTGCGTAAATGCTGCCTGTTGTCTCTGTTCCGTGATCTTAAATTCAAACAAGTTCTCTGCTGTGTTTTGTTTTTCCCCTTGCAAGATCCCTGTTTTTATTGGCACCAGTCAGTTTTGGAAAAGGTGCTGTATTCTCTACCTTTTGCGTAAAAATTGCATGGGCTTGGCTATTGGGGTGCAAAGTTGCAGCTGAACATTCACACCGCTCGCTTTGCAGCCCTCTGTAGGGACTTGCCACAGCCAAGCTTTCCCTTGTTTTCATCGTCTCAGCTTTGATTAGACTTTCTACCTGCTGTCCTCCCAGGCAGTCAGAAAAGATACTGCTAACAAACATCTCCAAGCTCAAAGGCACTATTAACTGCGGCTGACGATGCCCTGTTGTCACTTAGGCTTATATAACTTTATCTCCAACTTGCCCCTGGAGGGGGGAGTACCATGTCAAACTCTTCCTTCTGCACTGCTGTCTTTATACTCCTCTTCTCTGGGAAGCATCCATAATATATTTTTACGCAGCTTGAAACACAGTCAGTGTTCATCAGAAGCAGATCTTAATGGGTGTCCAAAGAAACAAAAATTACTCTAGAGATATGCCAGCTTCTAAGTGGATCTCTAAATACGGAAGGTTAATAATGGAATTGTTAAATACGCACATCCTTGTAGGATTTGGTGCTGGTTCTTTGTATATTTTGGGCTGGGGGGGGACGCTTTTTTTCTTCAAGAGATTACAAAGTTTACCTCCTGCATCGTCGGTGGTGGTCTTGTGATGTACTTCCTTGTATTCACCAAGCTCTGCTTTGCTGCGGATCTAAGTAATTGTGAAGGTGCGTGATTTCAAGGGATCATCTGTCATGCATACAAATTAATATCGAGGCTAAATTGCTATTAACTAAGGGAGCGTCTGTTCCTAAAGAAAAAAATAATCTTGAAACTAAATGCTGTCTGTGGAAGCTTTGCTACACTGCCTTTCTAAAACTCTGTAATTCTGTATTTAAAAACATCTTTATCTTGTCCTTCTAGCCAAGTGGTGACATATGTTTATTTGTAAGTCCCCAACTCTCTGCACTAATCAGTGCTGATGAGAATGCAGTTTGATTACGTGTAGGGGGTCATGGGCACGTATGCACCTTACCCTTTAGCTGGCCCAGCCCAGGCGTGCAGCGAGACGCCAGCGGCATTTAGCAGGGTGGCACGGTGAATCGCAGAGCATGCTCCCAGCTACGATGCTGCACAAAACTTTTAACCTCGCCATCTGGTCTAGCCATTGAGTATACCTTAGTTCAGCCTTCAGCAGAAAGGAATTTCCTATATTTTAAAGTGAGGCAATTAGCAAGATATATGTAAAAATCTTTCACAGTGAAAATTTGCAGAACTATATTTTTATTTTGTTTTAATGCCGGTGGTGTATCAGATGCTTTAGGGAATTGGTAGCATACAGTATCACTTACACTTCCATTGTTTACACATTTAAAAGATCTTTGCAGATGGAATTCTTTGCACTATCATCCATTCTTTCAACAAGCAACAGAGAAGGAGAATTTTCATGGAGTAACTTTCAGTGCTTTTTTCATGGAGTAACTTTCAGTGCTTACCAGTTGTGAAACTTAACTGTCAGCTTGATAATTGTCAAAGTTAGAACGTTCTTACCTCTGCGAGACTGTTAATTGCTCTTAAATGTTGTTTCCTTCCAAATTTTGCTGCTGTTGTTACCTAGGTAAATATAAATAAAATAGAATGTCAGATACTTTGAGCATGACTATTTAGTATAATTAAACTGTATGCATGGCATGAGTGTACCTGGTGAGTAGTTGAATGGCAATTTTACTAATAAAAATTCATTAGTGACATGTCATTGGAAAATAGACTCTCTAGGATGTGAAGCATAAAGGGGTATGTTTTTCAGGGCAGATGGCAAGTTGGATGCGCTAGCCGTCGTAAATACTTGTAAAGTGACCGCTTGGTTAGTGCTCTGGTTACAGGATCAGAAATTGTTTGATGAATGTTACGCGTAGCCAATGTGTGTTAGTTGTGTGGAAGAAGCAGTTCTGCAGAGGAGATATAAATGGAAATTGTGTGTGTATTTGGGCAGGGTAGGAGAGGGTTAATGGTTACTAAGTGCGGTTATAAAATGTGAGTTCAATGTAATTTGCTTAGTAATTTCACTGCCTTACATGTACATGCCAACTGGATGGTTGTAAAGTGGTTGCTTTGAGGATTAAATACTCATCGTAGTTACCCCCCACGTTGATTTCTGCAATACCACCAAAGATTTTTCCGTTCTATGATACACATTCCACTGCCTGGGATTACCTTTAATGTAAACGAGTAACAGTCTTTGCTACTGCCGAGACAAACTCAAATTTAACTTTAATTTTTGGTAGCTAGGTACAACGTCAATGAAATACATGATGCTTAAAGCAGTGTACATGCAACTGCATGGGTTCCATGGCAATTATGCGTAAAAGTACTCATTCTTTGAATTCCTGCCTCTTCTTATCCAAGATGAGTCAAAACTGGATGTGTCTGCAATATGCTGATTAAAAAGGCAATGAAGATCAATTTTCAATACCTTTTGTTTGTTTATATTTATTGCTTAATAAATAAGGGATGCCATCATTCACAGGCATTCTTGCACTTTAAAAAACCAAAACTTCCCTTTCTGCACTAAACCTGCAAAATAGGATCTTTTCCAGCATAAACTGGAGGTAATAAAATTAACTTTTTTTTTTTTTTTTAAACTTCACCGCAGGGAAAACTCAACATACTGTCAAAAATAATTTTTCAACTATCTGGATTATTTTTTTTTTTTTTACACGTAGAATACCAAACCATGAATTGCTAACTGAAAATGGATAGCTGGGTATCAGCTGTTTTTTAAAGTCCATAGCTTCATCCTTATATGGGCATTTTATTGTAACTTTGATTTAGTAATAGCTTTATTTTAAGTATTGTGACTTGTTACTTAAGTTACTTGCATGAGAGATTCCTTGGGCCACTACTGAGGGAAAGCAAAGCAAAAGAAGAAGAAAATTCTTGACTGTTGACAAAAAGCTTCAGAAAGGAAAGTAAATCTTTGGATGTCGATTAAGTAGTTACAACTTCACGGTGTCTTTCTCTCCATCATCTTTTCTAGTAGCTGCCTAGAACCCCATTCAGTTTTTAACCTATGATAACTCTCAACACATTAGTATTTAAATATATCTTCTACTTCCTATGATATGATCTCACAAGTTTTTAAGCCTCCCCCACATGTATTCATCATCCAAATTAATCATCAGTTATGATTGCTTTAAAAACTTTGATAACTAAATATTTCATTGGCATTTTAGGATGTTTGATATCTTATGAGCATTTGAACTATTCAAATTTCATAATTAATTCATAGATTAATATAAAAATATTTGACCCCACTGATATAGGGGAAAGGTGTACAAAATCTTTTAGTTTTTAAAAGATCCTGGAATGCAAAGAATACGCTTCAACAAGACATAACTGTCTAGAGAAAAGGTATTGTCTTATAGTTTAAGCATATAAAACCTCTTTCCTTTTAAAGCAGAGAGGTGACTTTTATTATTTTTTTTATTTCTACCAACTGTATTTCCTATAGTGTGTTCATATAACTGCAAAGTATATTGCATCTCCTGGCATGGTTTCCTTTGATTAAAACAAACTAGTGGCAGGGCAAGGTTAACCAGAGGCTAAAGTCACAAAATAGAGAATACACATAGAGAACGAGGCTGAGCTTTCTTTCGCGAAGAAGTGGGAAAACAGGAAAAACCTTCATAGGTGCAAGAAAAATGCAGGAACAAGAATGCTTATTTGGAAAATAAAAACTAATTAGAGCAATAAATGTAATGTTCTCGAGTAATTGTGAAATAATTATTCCCCTTTAGAATCATCATACTTTAATTGCTTTCCCCCGCATTCCCGTGTTCCGCATGCCTATGGAAAGGGAGAGAAACGCTTGTGTTCCCTCCAGGATTTCATTTTTCATTTGCAGTAAGCTGCTGGCTTTCTCATAAAGGTTTTCAGAAATATGTTGCCTTAAACGCTGTTGTGTTCTTCCATATGGTGTTAAATAGAAAAGGTGAATGGCAGATGCCGAAGCTGTAAATTCTCTCCTATCGTCCAGGTAAAGCACCTTGAGATTTAGTTGTGCAGTTTATCCATCCTCTGTATCACAGATTTATAATCAGTCTCTCATTTTCATTGAGACTGTGTTACGTAAATAGGACACACTTCAGCAGAGTATTCTCTTTGCTCACAGCTTGATCCTTGAAAAATCAGCTGACAATAGTTTAAAATTATAATATTAATAAAGAGGAGATCATCTGGCCTTCAAAACAACATCTGAAAGCAGCTTCTGTTTTGTGTTAAATCTTAATTACTGTATTTAAATGAATGCCTAAATGAGCCAATTCACAAAGGAGTTGCCTACTGTACCAATAGTGCCTGTTTGGCGATTTTTTTTTTTTTTTTTTTCCTGTGGGTTTACATAAATATAAAAGCCAGTTTATATTGAAGAGAACAGCTATGTTCTCTTGCCTCTTACAACTCAGCTGAAGAAGACTGAGTATCTTGAGTCTGGTCTCTGCCTGGGGACAGCTTCTCTCTTGCCTGGCTAATGGTGGCAATACTTGAAGCCAAGTTCAAAAGGAATGCTCCAGAGGAAATATTGGTGCAAGAGCAGTGGGAAGGACTCCGTGTTGGTCCCCTGAGTGTTATTTTGCGACCTTACCCGTTGCTTACTATCAGGGGCAGCATATTGTCACACCTGAGGGAAAGAGTTATGGCTTAGGACATGAGAGAGACTTACAACGTGCCTGTAAATGCACCAGCCCTGCTGCCTTGGGGCATGCTGAAAGGGATGTGCCTATGTCCAGCTGTTCCCAGGTTACTCTGGAAGGAATGCGCTTGTGTCCAGCTGTGCCCAGGTTACTCTGGAAGGGATGTGTCTGTGTCCGGCTGTGCCCATGTTACTCTGGAAGGAGGCAATTGTGCCCAGTTCACCCTGCTCCCCACTGCCACCTGGGATGTACTCATCCTCTGTGAAGCAATATGTAGGAAATTCATGTCCTTCCTTTCCCTGTCAGCCTATATGAGTTGAGCCACTTCAGGTTTGCCAGGAAAACATCAACAGCAACCTGAGTATTTTGTTTTATGATTTTCATGTCCTTGTTAATTTCTTAAATTGTTCTGTGGATCTTACTCTGGGGTTTTAAAGTTTATGACCATGGTTATTTCAGAGATGCAGCCATTGATCTTTCATGAACATGGCATTAGTGATATACTGATTTTTATTTTTTTTTTCCACTTTTTCTGGGCAGATGAGCGTCATAAACCAAATATAGTCCTGACAGAAAACTGACTGTCTCCCAGCAGTGGTGGTAATTCATTGCAATACTAATCTACAACTTTTTCAGTTTGTTTCCACTCAAATATACTGGCCCCTAGGCAACAGTGGAGTTGCTGCACGGGTAAGAGAGAGATGTGCAGGTACACACACCCTTTAGCTGGTGTGTGTAGCTGGATATCTCCACGATGGGAGGACAGGCGGTTCCTTTTGAACCAACTGCGACCCTTTCTGTCCCAGACTATACTGTGCTTTTTTACTTGTGCTCTGTTCGTACATCCTATGTCCTTTGAAGCAGTTCCAGTCTGATTGCAAGTCACAGCTGACAAGAGCTATCTTTTGTTTCATAACCCTGAAAAATAATGAATATCCTTCATCCTCTTAATCCAAAGGCATGCTGCTGCCTTCTTGTTTAATATACACGCGCTTTTCCCGTTTCTTGCTTCTTGATGGCTTCACATCACTAACTTGCTCAGAGATGCAAAAAAAAAAAATCAAAAAAAATCCACAGCTTGCTTGACCCAACACTTGTGTCACTGACTCCAGACCTCAGTGGCACCTGGTCCAGTGGCAGTGACTGCGCCTGGCCTGGTGTGAGATAAGTGCACTTCATTTGCCTGAAACAGACCCAGGTAATTGAAATTTATTAACTTCTGGCAGAGGATAACTGTATTTTAAAATCTACAAAATCAAGTGATCTATTCCCTTCTCTTTAATTCTTTTTTTTTTGGCTCATTCAGTTGCTTGGCTCTGTCAGCCTTCGCCTGCAATTCTAGTGAGAGAGACATCTGGCTATGCCCTTTATCAATAAATGCTGTATCTTTTTTAATATTTTACTACAGATGGACTGTAGAACAAGCATTAGGAGTCTGAAACGTTGTCAAACACACTCCATGCCCAGTGGCTATCTCTTAAAGAAAACCCTATTCTCTACCTGGTTTTCATACAAAATGCTGTAGAAATCGCAAGTTAGATGGCTGCAGTTTTGCTTGATTTCACCATGTGTTTTAGTAAACTTGATCCCCTTGTGTTTGTCAGGGGAAATAATCATTTTATCTGCAGTGTTTCTGTATATACATATAGAAAAGTTGATCATTTCATTAGCCAGTACATGAACTTTGACATTTTTTTTTAATTCAGTTTAATTTCTTCTTCCAAGGTCTTATTGCTTAGAAACCTTTTTTTTCGTGCTTTAGCTCCGTTATCTAAACTACTTTTATCCCATGCTATCAAAAAAGCCCCCAAAATAAGAGAGAGAAAAAAAGTTCAGGAAATTACAGTGACTATTACTTTAAATATGAATTTTATTGTGAAGATTCCTGGTTTGTTTTTGATTGTTTAGTCTTTAAAATTGATTCTTGAAAACATCCTGATTGGAGGCTGCTTCAGAGATTTTACCACACAACCATAAATGCCTAATTAAGGGGTGACCACAGGTTGAGATGATCTCTCCCGGGAAAAAATTGCAAACATTGTTCACCTTGTCCTAATCTGACCCATGAAAGTCGACTTCTTCCTTGAAGCACTGAAATTTCAGGATTGCAAGGTGAGTGCTGGCTTTCCCTGGCGGTTCAGAGTTGCCAGCTCCTTCTGGAGATCATTATTGAATGGGAGGGGACCAGGGGGAAGAGGAAGAAATAAAATTAGCATTTAATTTTGCAGGATGTGGAAATTAGATGACAAGGGAAGCAATTCCTAGAAAAAGAGAACGTCTCTGGACACGTAAAATGCTATTATCTGATATTTTATTACCGACCATAGCCTGCAGTTTGTGTTCAAGCCAAACTTCCAATGGATTTGCAGGAGCTTGGCTTGAATGAGGAATGCATAATGCTGGGGTTTGCATCCCATGCCAGGCTGTCTAGCTCTGAACCACAAATTGCGATTGTGTAAATGTTTTTTGTAGTCTTTTTTTGGTCGCTCGCTTCTGAGTGAACTTCAACATGGAAACATGAGGCAACTAACTTTTCAGATTCTATTCTATCTTGCTAGCCAGGTGAGTTTCTGTCTTAATGATGGAGTGGAAGATAAGTCGATTTTAATTTGGAGTGCATCCTTTTGAGGGATGTTCACACATCTCAGGTTGGGGCAGGGGGGTTCTTTTGTTCTTGACGAACCTTTTCCCCTTTGCCAGAATGGATTCATCTCGACGCCTGAGGGCTCTCAGCTTTCACTGACATTCATCTCTATCGTTTGGCTGCAGAAAACAGAGTACAACTTTTCCTTTTAAGTTAGCTTGCTGTCTGTGGAGAAAATAGTAAATGCAGCAGCCTCAGAACAGCACTCAACAGTCAAAGAAATTCCAACAGTGTATTACAGATTTTTAAAACAATTGTGTTTGCCTGATTTCATTATTGCTTAAGTGTAGCCTAGTATCTCACCTGCTAGACCACGTTTATTTATCTTCAAGACAAGGCTGTGCACAATAGGAAAACCTCAGAGTTTTAATATTTACTTACCATGCTCGTCTGTGCTGTTCTTGGGGTATTCCACTGGAATGGAATGGAATGGAATGGAATGCTGTATTATATGTTGTAGAGCATAATGACTTTGGGGCAGATTCTGTGTGTTCTTAAGCTTTTTTTTTTTTTTTTTCTGCAATGGCCATTACAACACAGCCCTATAGATGTTGATGTAGGGTTCCTAGCTGTCATTGTAAAGTAAGGCAGAAGCAACTCTTCAATGTCCTATGCAAGCCTTTCCTTTGGAACAACCACGCAGCAATTCATAGAGGAGTCAGATCTGTTTTCCAGCCAGAAATATTGCTTATAAGACTTAGTTTGGCACAAGAAATCTTCAACAGCACTGGCTGATCACTGTGTTTTCAAAGTATTATTCCAGACTCCTTTAGGTCATTTCTTCTTCCCCCTGCGTGTACAGTTTATCGGATTTGGGAAAAGGTCCTGCAGCAGCATCGTTGTTGCCTCCGTGTCTTTGTTGAGGAACAGCAGGCTACTCGTAGCAAGAGATACACGCCGGGATTCAGAAAGGAACAATTTTCAGCTTGCTAAGATGCCCTTGTTGCTACCTGGAAGCTCTGCAGGAGCTAGAGACTTTTTGCCTGTTTCTGTGCCTCTTTGCTCCCTCTGTCCTCACCTCCACATCAGGGGATACTTAGACTTCTTTACTTCGCTGGCCTTTGGAGGATTTGAAGGTCTCTGAGCTTCTCCAGGCTCTCGGTTTCTACTCAAGTGGGAAAGAAAATGGAGAGTAGTGCTGCTGGCTTCATCCACTCGGGTCTCGGATTTTCCTGTTCGGTTTGAAGCCACAGATATAGAGTGAATTTGGAGTTAAAAGATGCCAGGTCCCTGTGTAAGATGAATATTGTGGAAGGGAGATGTGCAGAAGACAATGGGGGGAGAAAGGTATGTATTTAGGCAGACTTTCATAAAGATGCAAATTCAGGATTACTTAGCAGAGAAAATAATCATTGAAAATTAATGTTATATTTAAAAAGTGGAGCATCGTTTATGTTAACAGGAACAAAGATTTTAGTTTTAGGCCTAGCAAAGCCTCAAATCCCAGAAAATGCAAAATTGCTGCTGATAATTTCTGAATGCAAACCTGGAAGGCTTCATGGAAACTTAGAAGGAAATAAATCAACTTCCCTCTCCTTCCCCAAAACTCTTTGGGCAAAAAAATCTGTAAATATTTAACAGCAAATAATCACATTGCCAAGAACCAGCAAACAAAGCCCTTTTATCCAATCCTATAATATGCTGTAAATAATGAAAACCCTCATAGATCTAGCTGAAAAACTTTTTTCTTTCTTTTTTTTTTTTTTTTTTTTATCAGTGAAGAAGCTTGGCATCTAGCACTTTAAAAATCCATTAACATACCTAAAACTCTTCTTTCCAATCTCTTACCACTTCATGTCATATTTTTCTCTGTCCTTGACATATGCAGTTTGCCCTGCTCATATCTATTTAAAATGCTGGGAGCCTTCAGCATGCTCTGCTCCACGTTGCATGCCTGCAAGAGCCTTCTCCCCTTTCCTGCCTCTCAAAGTAGGAACTACCCTGCTCTGCTCTGTCCACTTCGCCACTGCTGAAACGTTGCTTTGACTGCTGGGTCATCCCCTTATCACCACCCATTCAGTCTTCAGACAAACACCTCTGTGATTCCTCCTCAGCTTCTCCGATGGAAGAACTTCCCATAAATATCTGCAAAACATGTAGTTTGTTTTCCTCCTTCTTTGATAAGATAGGTAAGAGAAACCTATTGAACTTGGAAAACCAACTCTAATTTAGATCTGAACTGCTTAATGATTTTATATTCTTACTATCCAGCTAGTGGCTTGTGTCTTGAGAGTCCCTGGAAGTATGACCACTCTTTTTGGTCTGTGCTCGCTGACCCAGTATATTGGAATTGTCAGCTGTGCCTATGATTTTCTAGGTCTTCTGGGGTTCTGTTGTCTAATAAAAATGTTGCTTGACAAAATACAGTAGGTTTTCCTGCATTTTTGTAGTGGTTGTTTTATTAGGTTCTCTCAGCTCGTTTTTTTAAACAGTCTTGTACAAGAGTTGTGAACCAAATACTATACTATCATGGGTTTGTTGTGTTTTGTTTTGTTTTTTTTTTTTTTTTTCCACAACCACAAGTTGCCCTACTTACCCAATGCAAATCACTGTGCATCTGCGTAATATGCCTTTCTCAAGGGCATCTGTTAATTCCACGTGATAAGCTGGGAGTTTCAGCCAGAAATATTGAGCATTGAAAGAAGACCTGGTTAAACTCAGTAGGACTTAAATTCGATCAAATTTTAAACCATTCTCCTGAATTGTAGCTTTGACAGACTTTGTGTGTGAGCAGATGCTTCAATGTTGAGGTGTCTAGGTGAAACTTTTGTCATTAAGGGGAACGGTATTCCCCTATACAGTAAGTATGTGCAGCTGCAAGTTGGATGATGCAGCAGGAAGACGTATACAGGCTTCAGTACAATACAGCCCTTTCTTTAAGTGCTCGACTCTATCCACAGTGGAACTGGTGGTAAAGCTCAACTAACAGGAGTGGTTTAGAATCAGCTCAGAGATTCCGGTTCCAGAAAGACTGTTTTTTATGAATAAATTAAGGACTGAATCCAAGGCTTGTTGAGTCGATGGGCAGACTCCCTCTGATTTCAAAGCACTCTGTATCTGTGATCCAAACGCACAGCGGACAAATAAAGACAAAGAATTTATGTTGATTGGACATATTCAGTGTGACAAGAGCTTAAGTCTGATTCTCCTCTTTGCTTATGAAACACAACTGTGTGCTTCTCCCCGGGGTTGCTGGAAGATGAGTATTTTGGTAGCTTCATGCTAGGATTCCCAATTAGTGCAAAGTGCTGGCTCCTAGTACTAAGAATCACAATGCTCTATGAATGGAGAGAAAGTTATGGTTGATAACAATGTATTTTGGGGTTATCCTGATTTGCCTTCAGGGTTTTAAGGCATTCGTTTATCCTCTTTTTTTTTATTATTTTCTTTTTAAAAAAAGTCATCTTTATCTCTTATGGCAGTAAGTTTAAAGGCATCAGAAGACTTGCAGTGAAATTGTGGGCTTTAGTGAGACGGGGTTCTTTGTTTGCTGACCACCCTCTGTTCTTGTCCCTTTGTGCTGGTTGGGGAATACATTGTGGCACCAAGCTCTGGGTCTGCCTGCCCCTCACACCTAATCGCTGGTGAGGTTTTGGGATGCTCTGTAGGTTCTCTGTTCTGATGTGCGAATATGCATCCTCTTCTGTGTGTAAAACTGTTTTCTTCAGAAAGCAGGTTAATTTTCCTAGTCAAGGAGCTCAATGCACTCCAAGGGATGGATATGCTGAAAGTAGCACCAAACCAGCATCAAGATCACTTTTATGCCTGAGGCTGATTCTGGTTTACTACTGAGGCGGACGAGTAGTTACACTGAATATAGAAGCACAAATCACTCTTACTTAGGATATGATTAACTGCTACGAAACAGAACTCCTTTGATACAGAATTCTTTTTTAATATCAGATACATACATTTCATTTTACCCTAAAATAATTTACTCTGGGTGGATCTTCTGGCGAAATCGAATGCTTGATTCCTCTTCCTGAAATTCCTGATCGTGTTAGCTTTGAAGCTGTCTTCAGTCTCACTTCTAACCTGAACCTGGTTAGTTTGTCTCGGAGTGACTTCCCCTCTTGCAACATTGATACCTTTTCACTTGCTATCTTTTTGGTTTGATCTTGATTTACTTTTGCAACTGCAAAGTGCATGTTCATTTGAACAAGGTGTACTGATATACCTCTATATTTTCAGTAACAGTATTTCAATTTTTTATAGACATCAGATTTTCAAAGTTACTCCAAGTAATCTTTGTTCTGGTTTATGTAGTTTCCTTATGCAAAGAGTAGGATAACAGGAAAAGTAAAAGAAGAATGTATGTATGGGTTAGTATAAACCACCATCCTTTTCATACTAAACATTAGCTTGTTGAAATGCCTCCACTCTTGGCAGAAGACAAGCTTCGTAACCTAAGAGGATGTGATTTGAGTGGAGTTTTCATGCCCCATGTGCTCATTGTGTTCTTGCCACTGATGCAAACATTATCTATAATTACATTTTCAAGAGACTGAAAATTGCAGTCTTTGTGGAACAAAAATGCAGCTGAAGAATGGAATGTATATCCTCTCCACCCTCATTATAAGGCTTATAAAAATCAAACTATAAGGCCCAGTACCATAGCTTTCGGATACAGGAAACCAGCACTGTTGGCCTGTGTTAGAGTATTTTTCACTGAAAATTATGGCCTTTTGATAACAGTTAAGTTAATAACAGCTAGTGCTGTTATTTCCAACAGTTTGCTGTTGAAACTAGTCAAACTAAAATTTGTAATTGAGATCAGTATAAATAAAGTTGGAGTAATTACTCTGCTTATTTATAATGTTATTTTCATGGATTTGAGATTTTATACATGATTGGTGGTAACGTCAAAGATTGACTAGACAGGTCATAACATGGGTGTTGAAACTTCCTACCACACTGTGCTGTGGAACAGCCATGTTTTTCAGGAGGAAAATGATAGTGCTGCAGATGCTGTTCTTATGATGTTCTCCTGTACATCAAGGAGGTTTATTGTTGCAGCTTGAACTCTGCACACCTAACTAAAGCACCTCTTCCCCACAGCAAAATGTTACCATCGTCCATTCCAGTAGCTGAAGAACCAGAAGTAGAAATGAGATAGGTATCCTTCACTTCCTGATTGTGTAAAACAAGTGCGGAGACTTAGACAAAAAATTCTAGGTGAAGACAGCTAATCCTGAACTTTTGTAGCATGTGTTTTAGAGTATAAATTCGTAGAATCATAATATATCAATCGCCTGCCTAAAACACCCATGCATTCTTTTTCCTCTTGTGAGCTTTAGGTTTGAGTGGGCTTTTTTTCCCTCAATAAGTGGGACATTTTGAATTCTCTCTGAAAGTGGGATTTGACTCTGTAGGGATGATGTCAGGGAGCTAAATGCATTTGATGAGAAAGACACATGCAGTTATCGGCTCTACGATTTACTGCATTGAGGAGTGTGGGCAGAGGTGTTGAATGACCACATGAATGCTAATAAATAAATGAGAGATGGTCCTGAATGTCTATACATCCATGAGCAATTAATAAGCACATGCATGTAGGTCAGTGGATTTATTGCTAGAAGCACAAATAGTCTGGACTAAAATTAGTGGATGTCTGTCCAGTGCTTTCCTTTCAGTCTGGTTGTTTTTTCTTATTCTAAAGAAAGTGATAATTTGGATGCTCTTCATAGCTCTTCATAGGTTCACAGTTCTTTTTAAAAGCAGTTTTAAAAATAATTTGGATGAAATAATATGAGTCTTACTACATATCTGTTTATGACTATCGAGCTTGCTGTGGAAAGGGCTCTGGCCAACTCCATATTGCAGCCAGGTGACAATAAGGGCAATTAGATCCACGTGCTTTATGCAGCGGCTGCCCAAGCTGGTAATTCTGCCTTCAAGTTCTGCTGCCTGATTGCTGCAAGTTATGCA
Organism: Vanellus vanellus; assembly: GCF_965231255.1. Lineage (NCBI taxonomy): Eukaryota > Metazoa > Chordata > Aves > Charadriiformes > Charadriidae > Vanellus > Vanellus vanellus. The sequence continues at coordinate 6,688,479 of NC_138905.1, forward strand.
CAGGAACACCATGGTGACTGAGTGCTGGAGTTCCCAGGACAGCATCTATTCTTAGTGGTCCAGCAAAACTTATTAAGAAAAGTAATTAGAACAAAGCTCAAGTACATTAGCCTCTTTAATGCTCCTGAATTCTCAGAGCTATCTTCAACATTGGCTGAGGCTGTGTTTCCAGTAGAGAAGTTGAAGCAACTTTCTTTGCTGAAGTTAAACCCACTTTCGTCTTGGCATCGTGATGGGATCTTATGTAATAGTATCAAGACCCAGACAGATAAAAGGGCAGTGGTATGCCAATTAGTGAAAATAACCCACCTTTGATTTTATTTTTATGAGGAGTTTCTGTCAACATGCAAGGTTCTGTGTTTCTGCCTGCTTCTTATGTGTGGTGTTGTTCTATGCCACATCACCTTACACCTTTCTGTCAGCTCCTGAGGCTCAAGAACTGTAACATGGCTGTATAGCTAACTGTTTCCCTATCAAGAATTTTTTTTCTCTTCCTCATCTGTTAACTCTGGCAGGCTAGAAACGTATTTTCTTTTGCTGCTTGCAACACCACCTGGCATTACATTTGATCAACAAATCATCTCCACCATCCTCCTGAATATCTGTTTCTCCGTTGGAATCCAAAAAGCAGTCTCAAGCCTGTTCAGTCTTGTCTGGTGAATCAAAACTATGTTTCCTCAGGCCTTCAGGATGTCTTTGGGGAGATCTTGTTGGGCTTTAAGCCATGAAGAAATGTGAGTGGCTGTCTCCCTGGGATGGGAACGTTCAGTAGATGTGAAGACCTTCAGGTACAGGGAGAGAGAGACATGCTCTATTTAGTAGGTTACAAGGAGAGCTGCTCTTAATTTTTCTTATTATATACCTATATTTATTCAGCTTGCATACTTATCCCCTTCCCCAGGCATCCCCCTCCCTGCTAATTCTGGTACAGATGGACGAGAGTTACCAAAGTGACCTTTGAACTGTAGGATGTCCAGTTAGGTAGGTAATGGAGAGTTCAAACCAGGCAGGAAAGTGGGTTTCTGGTTTTACAGGTCCAGACTACTCATTCACTTATTTAACAGTCTTTTTATAAAAGGAACTACAAGCTATTTTTTCTTCCCTTATGCCAATTAGTGACAATTTTAGGTCTTCTGCCACACTCAGATTTTTTTTGTCTTTGTTCTTCAGTTGCCTTAGAGAGGTCTTTTGATGCTTTCTGCGCTGTTGCTTTGTAGGCCACGTAGTCATGTCTAGTGTCACTGCTGGCAATGTGCAATCTGTATAGTAAATTTAATAGAATAACAGTGACTTGTGCTTTTTCTTAAAAATAAATTCCCCTTTCAGTGGAAGCTGCTGAATTGCAAGGATTGCACAGCAACTTGAGTTTCTATGAACACCTGAAGGACCATTGAGAAGACCCATTTCTGTGACCAAACAAGGACTCTGGTATTTGATTTTCCTTCTTGCCAACCTTTAAACTTATGGGAGAGCAAAACATAGTTTTCAGTAAATTGGCTTGTTACTGTGTTGACTCAAGCTTGGCTCTTTTCAGATCTTTGTGTCTCAAATTTCCAATGGCACTGAAAAATATCACATTTGTTAATTTTAGAAGAATTTCAAGACGTTCCCAAGGATGGAGAAGAAACATGTCCCATAACTCCTGAGGCAGGCTGACTTTTACCTAGCACTGCAAAAAGGACTGATGTTAGTTTCATAACCAACTTTTTAATAAAATACACTCTTTGAATATAAATATTACAGTAGTCAGAAAAGAGTCTGCCGTTACCTGCCGTAAAGTTGCTGCTTCCCCACACTGAGGAGTTGAACGCTGATCCTCAGGCTATTTTATTCTGTGATGCTAATAGTGCTAATACAGTATCATTGTGTTTGAGGCTTCAAAGATACTATACAAGCATTTTCTTATGATTCCCTGATCTTTGCATTTATACCCAGCTGTTTGTTATTCAGTTCAGCCATCAGCATCTAAGTCTCAATGGACCATGTAATATGCAGCTGTAGCCAGATGTAATGCTTCCTATTCCTAAATGTTTCTGTTAGAAGCTAAGAGTGGCAGGCTAAAGACTACTGATAACAGTGTTGCTTGCATTAATTTAAACTCTAGAGCTACACTGATTCTGTTTGGCAAATTTATTCCATGGCCAACAAGCAGAGCAGTATTTCCAATCTCCATCGTTGCTAGCAGTGTTGACATTAAATACATCTAGTATGTCTGCACTGATACAGAATGTACTTATAGTGCTAATTCAAATAGGAGAAGGATGTCCAATTTGCATAAACAAATATATTTTCAGATACAGGTCTATTTAAGAGAGAGATAAAGACAGAAAGGAGCCTGTTCTAAACAATGACTCGCAATAATTTAGAACAGTTCAACACATCTTCACATTCTTTAATTTTTCATTTTCTATGGATAGCTGGGAAGCCTTTACATTATCCTGTTCAAGTTGCAGGCAGGTCTTGCTCTGCACAGCTTTCCTGGCTTGGGTGCTGGCACAGAGGAGAATCGCAGGGTTTGGGAGCAGCATACTCAGGGAGTTTTGATCAAGCCCTTCACTAGAAGTTGATGCCAACATGTGGTTAGACACCTCTGAGAAACTTTCGACAGGAGAGTTCTTCACAACTGCAAAATGCCCTGTCAGTGGGGACTTGGCATATATTGAAATCTTTATGAAAATTATCTTTTCTCTAGGGATTTTCCTTTTTCGTTGACAGTGCATCTTTATAACACACACCTTTGGTTCTGCTTTTTCACTTCCGGCTGTATGGTTTAACTCAATGTAAGAATGAAAACAAAATTAGACATATAGTGGTGGTTTCTTGTTTCTCCTCTTGCTCGGTCCCTGCCCCTACCCCCAGCCTGTTTTGTTTTGTTTATTTTTATTTTCTTTAATTACTCTGCACACTAAGTGATCCTAATCCAGCACGGGTGTTCAGGTTGCGATCAGTGCCTTTCTTCCAGCTCCTCCCTGTGCTCTGTGCATGCCCAGGGTGGGTAGTGCTGCAGAGCAATAAGCTTCTGCCCCCCGTGCTGGGCAATATGGGCTCGTGCTTTGATTCCAGAGCGAACAGCTTTACACAGAGGATGAGATGCGATTGTAATGAATTGCACAGGGGAAGGGCTTGTTTGAAATCAACTCCATTAACTTGGAGCACAAACCATTGCAAAGTCAACAGTTTTTCTGAGTGGCCACCGCCAGCCATCTCTTTTGAAAACACTAATGGGCTGTTTAATTAGGTGATGAAAATTGTTTACACTTGGTGATCCCAAGTTTTGTCATTTTAATAATGGTTAAATTCAATCTCTTCTTTGATTCTTGGCAACTCTCTTATTGTTTCATAACCTGCTTACGTCTAGTTTAATTCATTTGCGTGTATTAAAACCGAACCCCTCGCATGCAGCAGTGGTGTTTACTTAACTGCACTGTGTCATTATAATAGGTGGGGAATGACTAATATACAGCAGTGGATATTAAACAAGTATAGCATTGCAAGAGAATATTTACATTTGTGGAAGATGTATTCATTTTGAGCTGACTATATATAAGAACTAAAGATATTCCTGCCAATAGCATCTAAATTTCAACTATTCCTCTGCATCTATTGCTCCTGGGGCGTGCTAGCCTCGCCTTGCCTTCTCTCTCTTCTTCTCTCTCTCTTCTTCTCTCTCTCTTCTTCTCTCTCTCTTCTTCTCTCTCTCTTCTTCTCTCTCTCTTCTTCTCTCTCTCTTCTTCTCTCTCTCTTCTTCTCTCTTAATATCTGTCATTTTGAGCATCTAAGAAGGGACAACTTATGGAAGTGTCCTTATAGGCTTGGTTTTGGCTTCAATGTTTGCTTTAGAGCAACCAAGAGCAGAAGTTTTCTTTTTCTTTTAATTTTGTGATGCTTATTCTTACTTAGAGCTGGAATATTGGAGTAATCCAATGGACTGGAAATGGACTGGAATATTGCAAGGCACTGAACTGACTTAATTTTTTTGAATGTTGGTAGCCACACGATGCCTATGGGCTCATTTTTCTCTTCACCCTATCTAAGCATGCTAAGTAGAATCATAGAATCATAGAATCAGTGAGGTTGGAAGGGACCTTTAAGATCATCAAGTCCAACCATTAACCTACCCTGATAAAAACACCACCACTCCTAAACCATGTCCCTAAGCACCTCATCTACCCTTTTCTTAAACACCTCCAGGGATGGTGAATCCACCACCTCTCTGGGCAGCTTATTCCAATGTTTAATAACCCTTTCAGTGAAAAAATGCTTCCTAACATCTAATCTAAACCTGCCCTGACATAACTTGAACCCATTTCCTCTTGTCCTATCACTTGTCGCCAGGGAGAAGAGGTCAGCTCCCATCTCTCTAAAACCTCCTTTCAGGTAGTTGTAGAGGGTGATAAGGTCTCCCCTCAGCCTCCTCTTCTCCAGGCTAAACAACCCCAGATCCCTCAGTCGTTCCTCATAAGGTTTGTCACCTTGTCACTTGTTCTACCTCATAAGGTAGACCCACAAGTCCCTGTCTTAAGCATACAGTATAAACAACAGGAAAAAAAATAGTTGGAAGGTGAAAAATGAAATGGAAGCACACCTGAATTACAGGAGGTGCATCCAGATTCATCGGATGGCACTGGCAGAGGCCAGGAGATGCCTGGTTCCTTGTCTCTTGGTCCTGTGCCCTTTCAATGGACTTGGATTTTGGTTTGGTTTGCGACAGCATTAGTTATATGCCACGTATTTTGCAGATGCTTTCTGCCAGGGAGCTTAAGTGCAGGCAGATAGATAAACAAGCTGGCAGATACTGGGGCAGGGAATGTCTTTTGTGTTTGTTTGTTTTTTTTTCCCCGCTCCATTTCAAAATCCTGTCACATATGAGTCTTTGAATTCAGAAGGGGTAGCAGCTTTCTGGATGAGTTTTGGGTGCCACCAAGAAGGAAACAGAGTGGGTATTTTTGAGGACATGGTGACTGGTCTGTTCAGAAATCACATAGGCTGATACTGTGATAATGAAATCCTATGGCATTTCTAAATCGCTCTGTACCTCCTATTTTCGTGTTGCAGATGTAACGGCATCATTAATATAAGCATGCAATGTGCTGCGTGGGTAATGAAAGCATTCCTGCATAGCTTTCCCTTGCGAAGTAGTACAGAAAGTAACAACCATATGTGACCACACTTAGGTAAAGGTTGTGCTTCCTGGAGCTCAGAAACCATGTAGGAGACCCAATCCCATCTTCAGAAGGCACCTGATGGCTTCTAAGTCCCAGTTACTTTCAGCAAGTCCTAGTTTCCTAAGACACCTTCAAAGAAAGTCCTCCTGCAGCTCAGCTGCTCAAGTGTTCTTTAACCCTAAAAGGCCACAAAAAAGGACAAAATCTTAGCTCTAATTTTAGAGCAGGTGTTACCATGGCAGTTGTACATGAGTGACCAGCTAAGCATATAAAAACCAGAGCGGTCAGAAGGCTGTACACAACGGGGTAGGCATTTTCAAGCATGCCAATACTCACTTAAGGTGTTTTCCGCTGCCATCATGTGTACTTAGCTTTCGGAAATCAAGGTAAGTAGGCAAGCTGTGGATTGTTGTACTCCTGTGTCTCTGACATTACTGGACTTGTGGAAAGTATTGTGATGCTGCTGTAATATAACAGGTGGTCTATTATGGAAGTAAGAATGGCTAAGGAAGAAAATGCTTATGTTCAAGGAGTAGAACTCCATAAATAATTCAAAGGAAATGTTATTTCTTCCATTTTCAGGCTGCTGTATTCTTGGGAGGTTCTCTAAATATGCATAGAAAGTGCAAGCAAAATAGTTTTTTTTTTTTAAATTTCTAATTGTGTGTGCCATCTTCTCCCTAGGGAGCAAACAGATGAAACAAAAAAAATAAGGTTTATTCTACAGCTCTAGTGATAAAGATGCTTGGCCTGAATAATGGTGGAAAGTAATGAATGCAGATGTTTGCAAGACTCTGTCACATATCTTTATTATGTAATCAATACAAAATAGTTGGGAATATATTAACATAGTGGTGGCACACCCTATTAAAATATTATGGTTCACTATAAATGCAGTTTTAAGAGTACCACTCAAAACTGCTACATATAAGGGATGTTCTTAACAACCTTTTCCTCCTTATGTTTGTGTATTATTTACACATTCAGAAGAGTCTCTCTCCTTTGCTTAAAACTGAATAACAAACTGCATGAGAAAGCAGTTTGAAGTTTGTTTGGGGTGTTTTTTTTGGTCAAAGTTGTGTTAGCTTGGCTATTTTCAAAGCTAGAAAGCAAAGGGTTAAAAGGAGACTTTGTATTTCTCTATTCCCAAACCAACATTTAAATTGAAACATAATTTTATAAACATTACATCTGAATACCATTTCTCTTTACAGGATCTTTTACCTCTGGGACACTGGCTTGGATCGGGATTTTTTTTTCTTGCAACAGCTGTTCAGTGCATGAAATAAGCTAGTGGATGTGGTCCAGTTTATAGTGGGAAAGTGTCCATCTCAAAACCACCATCTCAATTGGCACTGAGTAACATCCTTCTCTCAGCAAAACGGCCAGAAATTGAATGAGCATGAATAATGAACCCTTTGCAATTGTCCAGGTCAGGTTGACAGCAATTTTGCCTCTGTGTATTGATAAACTTGGCAAAGGTTCGGCATTTCCAGG